>NC_140941.1:93907619-95338304 GCF_014529385.1 Adiantum capillus-veneris | reverse complement strand
AAAGCTCATGCTAAGCACACTGAAGGCCATGAACAATAGTAAAATCCCACATACGCCTGTTATGAAGTCTAATGGTCTGCCTGTACACCCACCTCGGGACCACCATATAGCTAGACCAACTCTGGTTAGATTTTGATTGTCTACGTGAGAAAACCAATTTAATATCAAGTTTGTCATTATATGTAAGTTCCATGGCTGCCTAACAGAGTTCAATTATTGAGAGCCATAAGAGGTGATCATACCGAAGAAGATAGCCTACCATAGTGGGAAAGGGGAGCGGTTGCTAAGTACTATTACTCAATGTTGCAATTGACCCTTGCCCACAATCGTCTATAGGTGTTCTTGCAAAGGCCAGAGGAGGTTCTGCTTGTGCAACTCGATGCAAGTCGAGATTATCAAGATCTGCAATCCAATCCCCCCATGATCAATCCCCTTGCGGAAATCACCAGTGCTCTACTTTGCTAGTCTCCCTTTCTCAGATGATAGATCTCTCCAACCTCCCTCCCTCCCCTAATTCTAAGCTTGGAAGCCAAGTATAACCAAATACTTGCATTTTAGCCAAATTTTGGGATATGCTAATATTGATATAGGATACCAATTTTTCCGATTATGACTATGCTGAAGTAGAGGATGATACAAGTTACTATTAGTGATAACACTTGAGTGAGCTTGAGCTACCCAATACTGACAACGACAGTGATCAAGAGGCAACAGGCCCAAAATCCATATGAGCAACAACATGGAACAATGGAAGGGGAGAAGGGGGTGGAAGGAAGCCCGAGGAGTTGGGATGCGACACCTCCACCTCTGTATCAAATGACCAAATGTTCGAGGTGACATGGGCCCTAGTGCAGACCTTGCACAACCTCATGAGAAATTTACAAAGGGCTCACAAAGGGATGCCAAGTCAATAGCCGATAAAGGGAGAATTGAGGCCTCGAAGGACGTGGACCTTAATGATATTCTGGGAGAGGAGAAAAGGAGGAAGGCTGAGAGCATTTTGTTGGTGACAAGGGAGTGCTTTAGGAGGTTGAGGTGGTTGTTTAGGGGCCACCAAGATGCCGTTGGCACAGGGTGATGGAGAGGAAGAGTAGGTGTGTGTGTGTGTAAGATTCCCATTCTCCAAAGTTTTAACTAAAAAATTTCACTTTCATTTATGTAGTAGATTGTTCCAATATTCAACATTTTCGTGACAGTAGCATTCATTGCATTCCACTTTCAAGAACCCACTGCTCACTGCTATTAATGATTAAGACAACAGTTCATTCTAAACCTTTTAAATTCAAAATTCTGTGTACAATTGACATCTGTTCTACATATATATGCAAGATGCATCTACCTGAATTGAAAGACAATTCATCACATTTTTTGCAAATACCTGTTATGTATGATGTCATCTGTGTCTGTTGTAAACAGAGATATTGTGAAACCTTCAAAAACGGCATATTTAACAGCAAAACAAACTTGTCCCTTTTAAGTAAACACATCTTGGGCTTCGATATCAATGAAGTTCTTAGAATACATTATCCATGTCTTAACTTAACAAGAGACATGAACTGATTTGTTAAAAAAAATTTACAAAATCTTTTCCAAGTACAATGATAACCATGTCTTTTAACTTGATGCCCGACATGAGTTAATTTGTGATTAAACAATGAAGGTCAACAAAAGGCAGAAGCTTAACACTCTCAAGTGGCACAATAGCATTGCCTAATGCTGCATGCATAGTAGCTATTTGCTGCTAATACTGCTGCTACTCATGCTTTACACGTCCCCCTGGCTTCATGAAATTGAGGGCGACGATCGACACGAGAAGCACCTCATGCAATGGTGCAAACTACTCAAGTTCTTAACGCGAGTGCACCTCAACACGAGATTAAAGATATTCCTCGAGTGGGAAATTGTCTGCCCACTCCTCGGGACTAACTGCTGACCCCTTCCATCATTCGCTCGACATTATCTGCATGATTCACAAAATTACAAACCAAATACCGAAAACCATTTAATTTTTTACAAATGGGCGACTTGATCATGGAGGTGGTTGCATGAGAAAAGAGGAGCCACTCTAATTCTGAGCACATTCAATAAAATAATCTTGGAAATGATCTTATCTCAAAATCTTTTTGAGAGAAAACGTGATATTGTCACCCATTCACTCACTATCACTCTTAACTTTTTCATGAGTGCTCACTATAGCACTCAGCAATCAAACTTTTTCATTCTTTGTTATAACAAGTGATAAAATCACAAGGCCTACCATTCAACTCATGCACTTATACACTTAAGATTAAAAGCAAGAGCAAATGAATAATACCTTAAACAACATTAATGTTTCAAAGATTTTATATTGAAAATAAACAAGCAACTTTCAGCTTTACAAGCAAGAAAATAAACCTCATCCTGTAATTTAAGTTGCAAGCAAAGCCTCTTCTCGTGAAGCGCAAGTCTTGGCTGCTGACAAAGCTACAAAAAACATCACAATATAAACGGAGACACAAACATTTTCTGTGGGCTCAAGGAGTAGAGACAACGGCTCCCAAGCATTGCAAGGAGCAGCTCTCTTGTTTGTGCACCATATATGAGGGTCACAAACATTGAAACTTAGAGAAATCACAGGAAGAAGCCATGAGGAAAATAACCTTTTAAGAGGTATGATAATAAGTAGTGACAATTATATTCTGGAAGAAGCTCAACTAGTTTCGACACCATTCCTTGACATCCGTCCACATTTAACGTCCTATTCAACGTTAAGTTTTGTCTACTATTAACTTGCTCAATGTAGTACGCAAGCACACATTTTGATAATGCTCGGGAAAAAAACCCCGCTTCAGATGTATAACAATCATTGCAAGGACTCCGTTTCCAATGTAGACACACAAGTGACGTCAACATTACAAAAGATAATTTAAAAATGCAATGTGGACTGCAACTGACTGCATCCATAGAGAGCAGACAATTATAGGATCAAACATTAATGAAGCAACCCTGTAGAGAAAACGATGCATACATGAAGGCACATTCTCACGCATGACTGGAGGGGGTAAAGATCTGAGCAAGCATAGCTACCTACACAGACCTTAAAGCTCCTACTGATAAGTACCATGTAACCCCAGCAATCAAAATCTTACACCCAATAGAAATGCGATATGCATACACAAATCAAATGGCTCCTGGGTTTCTCACGCATTCCTGGCCACAAGGACTTTCGCTACAAATAGTACGAGTGGTAGCAATATGCAGCATCAATAGTTGGCACCAGCTCTGGCGCTGCACCTATCGTCACTCCATGTGCTGCATGTAAGCTGATGCGTCGCCGCCTTGCAATGCATTCTATAGTGAAACCCTTTCTTATGTCAGTGAGGCAATATGGAAGGCTCCCCAATCTCTACTTACTTTATTATGTCCTGCCACAACATTTTGATAATTTTGATGAATAAACTAAGTTTTTTGGCCAATGAACAATTAAATTGAAGAAGCAATGAACAATTAAATTGAAGGGGCATTCCTGTGTACATCAGTACCGCCCTCTCCTGCTAGTTTCCAGACACTATCTACGGCCGTCATGCGTATAGTGAGGTACAATGTCGCACCAGCAGCTATTTTCCGCCCTGCGCAGAAGAGCTTGTAAACCTCTTGCCAGTGCTAATAAGTGAACACTTTCGAACGCATCCCTCCCTCCCTCCCTCCTTTGGATTTGTACTAAGCAACTCACAATTGAGGTGCGAGAATTAAGCATGGAATAGAAAATTGCCCCTCATCTCCTCTACCACTGTCGACATGCGCTCCAAGAACACCCTCTAAGGATGCCCTTCTTCCAGCCGATTCAGCTGGCCCAACATGTCTGAGCGAATAATCTTCTAGGCAAAGCCATGCCATGACACCTCCTTCCCCTTCATCAGCAAGAGTGCTATGCTCTCAGTGTGCACGATCACCAGGTTATCCAACATAGTCATGATGCAGAGGAGATCATGATTGTTGAGGGCCGGACATATGTGACATGGAGACCTTCGCCTCACACGCTGTACTGAATCCGAGAAGTGATGGCATTCTTGGCGGTGTAGGGTGAAAGCACTGTGAATATTATCTAGGATGCAGGCAGAGGAGGTGGAATGCACGTCTTCATGAAAAGGGTGATGTACAGAATGAAGAGGGAAGAGGAAGAATTGGACGCAGAAGAGGGGAAGGCTGAAGCTCAGGACGTGCATAAGCTCGCCTGTGGAAACGCATAGCATATAGAATGATGAGAGCAAGAGGTGCAACCGCGCAGCATGCAGGGGAGCTGGGATCGCCTGGGAGTTCAATTCAGTCAGTGCCCACCCACTTCACGTTATCATTACTATTTCATGAATATAGCGCCATCATTTTTTTGACAACTGTATGCAACAGCTAGAGGGATGGTACGGGATGTTCCCTATGCACAAGCTCTCCCTGGGATTTTCGGAATCCTCAAGTTGGCCGCCATTAGCGAGAAACTACTAGCATTTCTATTTCTATGCCAACATCACCTAAGGCCCCTGTCACACTGGGACGGGCAAAAACGTGGCTTATCAGAGATGGTGTGTTGTCATTGGCTGCACGAAAAGCAAAAGTTGGTCTCCTCACCTTGTCAGAGTGCCGGCCTTACCACCTCAGCCATCTTTTCTCTTGCGTGGCCATCCTCCAAAAGTGGAAGCGCGAACGCAGTTCACAAGCTTTGAGCACTGACAACCAACGTGAAACACGCACGCTTAACCACCTAGCTACGGGTTGTTCGTTGGAAGTGTTTGCCCGCCGTCAGTTGATATATAGCCTAGTGTGACATTGTGAGGCCACCCACCATCCAAAGGAAAAGAGGACGGGTGCCCCAGTCTGACTGGGGCCTAACTAGAAGAGGTACACCTAACTAGCAGTGGTGACTACGAAAATGGGCACTCACTTCATATTTCAAAACTCAAGATATGCCATTATTAGATTTACACAATGAGTGGCCACTATCTTATTTCAACCAATCAACATTTTTCGCCTATCAAAAAATGATTAAAAATATATCTCAACCTTTTTCCTATTTTGGTCAGCAAAAAGAGAAGGCAACGAAAGCTATAGCCTTTGCCCTTTGGGCAAGCCAAAAAAATTTACATATGAGATTTTTCACTAACAAAAAGGGAACACATCACTATGGCCTTAACCATTTGGGCATGCCAAAAAAGTGATGAAATCGGGAGGCCTGCAAAATGACCATTAGGAGATGTACATAATTAAAAACAAGACAGAGAGATAGAGAGTGAGGCCCGCGGTCGACCTTGGTGCCCTTCCGAGCCTGGGGCTACCCGACCGTTGAGGGCTACTGTGCAAGCTTCTGCGAGTTGTTGGCATATGATACCACGAGCAGCAGGCCATTGAGAGGACACTACTGAGTAACTGAGGGCAAAGTAACTGAGGGCAAGCCACACTAAGCAACTTTTTTTTGTTAATGAGAAGAGTAGAGTGGTGCCCATTTTGTTTTGAAGGAAATCTCACCAAATCCCTCTATTTCGCACTTTCCATCTAGACAAGAGAGGGTGGTTGGAGGATGTGAGTGTAGGCGACATCTTGTATGTGGGCCGATGCAAGTGCTGACAACTGCCGTGGGTGGAGCTTGTGAGAGTTGTGGGAGGGTGCTCCTCTCTCTCTCTCTCTCTCTCTCTCTCTCTCTCTCTCTCTCTCTCTCTCTCTCTCTCTCTGTGTGTGTGTGTGTGTGTGTGTGTGTGTGTGTGTGTGTGTGTGTGTGTGTGGACTAGACTGGCGACAAGACCCTCGCATGCAGAAGCAAGGCAAGGCACGGGCAGGCTCCGTGCTATGCAATCTCAATCTCTCTCTCTCTCTCTCTCTCTCTCTCTCTCTCTCTCTCTCTCTCTCTCTCTCTCTCTCTCTCTCTCTCTCTCTTTTCCGTGAGTTTTTCGGCATTTAAGGACAGGAAGGTGCAACTTGGCTAGAATGGAAATCATTGTCGGGCTACAGAAGTTGGAGAGTTGGACTCAACTACATAGAGTTCGTAATGTTGACTTGTGGGTTACGCCTTCTAGCAACGCACTCTTATCAAACATATAAAGGGGATGCATGCCTTATCATCGTCATCCTCCCTCCATCAGCTGCAAATCACATTTTCCGACATGGGTGTATTTTACTAGTAGCTTTCCTAAATGGAAAAGAAAATTTGAAGGTTTCCCTCCCCCTTGAACGTGGTAAATTATATGGAAAAAAAGACCCTTTTTTCATTTGGGAATGTGTCATGAAGCTCTTTTGATGTGTGCCTCAACTCCTTCATAAACAAGAGCATAGAAAATCTATGAAATTTCAAATTAGAAGTAATCCAAATGTAGAGGTCTTCTTTGCAGGTATGTGGAGATGGGGGGGATGCATCCTGGGGTGAAGCTTTTGGGAAACCCTAAGGATGCAAGTGTAGCGGTCCTTGATAAGGGAGAGAGCGATTTTATCTGTGTCGAGGGAAAGACGCAAAATGGGTGTGTACGGCGAAGTTGAATACTAAAGCTCACAAGAGGGGAAACCCATAGAGATTAGAAAGCAAGAAATGGACCTTTTTAAACAGAGGCGAGAGTTTAAGAGTGGGCTGCATTGGCAGCAATGGCTAACCTCGGCACTCACACATGGCACATGTGCACATTTGGACAACGGGAAGGGGTCCCATACGATCCCACCCATAAGGATCAATGGTCCACTTTGCAAGGCGCCAGCAAGGTAATTCTCTGTGGTCAAATTACCTCTTGTTGTGTTTCTCCTACTTCTTGGTTAGAGTCAGCCAAGAGAGAAAATGTGACATGCTCTAAGGTTCTCAGTGCTCAGCACTCACAGACTCACAAAGGAAATCTTTGAAGATGAGGGATAAGAAAATCTGACAGAGCTTGTGTCACGTGTGCCACAAATGTTGAGAGAGAGTGAGAGGGGACTCATAGACAACGCTCACAAGTCACAAGCTCACAAGGCAAATTGTAAAGAGTCGGGATGACACGAAGGGGCGGGAGCCTTGCCAACCAAAAATAATGTTTATTTAGATTTGAATGTTAGCTAAGCCTAATAGCAACAGTAAAGTCTTTAAAATTTACATTAACTTGATTAAGGCATCCTGATTCCGCATTCCCACTATCCTTAGTCCTATTCCTCACTTCAAGAACATAATGCACTTTAAAATTCTAAAAAAACTATATAACTTTTTTATTTTTTCCTTATATTTATCTTATCCTTGTATATTCAAGAACATAATGCACTTTAAAATTCTTTTAAAAATATATAACTTTTTTATTTTTTCTTATATTTATGTTATCCTTGTATATTCAAAAGGTAGTTTATCTCCTCTTCCTTTGCATACACTTAAAAAACCTAATAGGGTTTTTTTTTTTTGAAAAGTTGTCAAAACCCACATAATTAATTTCAAGAGGTAAATTTTAAAATTTGTAAGTGGAAATACACTAAAACGAGGTTTATTTCGAGCGCTGACATGTGGCCTTCAGTTTCGGTTCAAGATAGTATAAAAGCTATAGGCTAGATCTTCAAGCATCTAGAACATGATAAAACAAAGAAAAGTATAGGGAATAGTATGTGTGCCCCCGCCCCCTCCCCCTCCCCCCACCCCCGCCAAAATATGATACCCCCCTCCCTTATTTTTAAGCTTGGAGATAAATTATTGGGGGCCTATCCCTAACTTATACGCTTATGTAGGTTGTAAAACCCCCCCCCCCCCCCTTGCACTTACGTGGTGCGGTAAGTTTTCCTTGTTGAATCCCCCGGGTGACACGAGCACAAGCTCAACGAATGATAAACAAATCCATAATTGAAGAGCCAAAGACCGATGCCCCAAGTGCAGAAATGAAAAATTAGAGAAGCACATGGAAAGCTAGACAGGCGCGTATGAAAGCCAGGAGAGAACGAGAGCAAACGGCTCTATCCGAGGAGTTAAAACACACAAAGGATAAATTAGAGCGGTTAAAGGATCTAACTAGTTTAAGCTCACACACTACGGCAACAATAGGGCCCAAGGAAGTAAAGGAACCCCGAAGTGCAGGATCAGGAGGATCAGTGATGGTAGAAAAAGTAAATGAGCAGTTGGACGCACTTTTAAAAGCATACGAAGCCAGACTCAAAAACAACCAAACCCAATAGCAAAGATGGATGACCTATCCATATGCAAAAATAGAAAAGCAGAGGCTGAAAATGTGTCGAAAAATGATTTAAACAGCCCAATCCTTGATAGAAAATCCGCTTGGTAAACCTCCAAGTTGGCACGAGGTACTAACTCCAACCCCTATCAAACCAACTCTAGAGAAACAAGTAGACACGAAGGAGAGACTCACGACTGCCTTTGAGACTAGGAGAGAATCTATTTGTAACATTTAATGGCCTAATAACTTATGTGTAGCGGAAATTAGCATGAACATAGTGGGCATTTCATTAGAATAGATTCCTAATGAGAATTACAAGAGTGCTTGGGTGGAGAGAGCAACAAAAAGCATAACACCTAGTTAGATAGCATCGACAATACTTTCAAAAGAGAGAGCAATTAAGCTATTGACAACAGTTGAGGACTGGATTTTCATGGAGCCGGTCCCCCCTCCAAAAGGCTTTGTATTATGGTTTCTCCCATCAAGAGAGACATTGTACAATACAATTCTTTGTGTTCCTTCAAGACTAGCTAGTGCAATGAAGATGGAAGCTTCATGCACTAAGCAAAACACTTTAACAAACACAACTTGAATTATCCCCGTTCTCAGACCCAAGACCTCACACACCTTCGAAGATGGTGAGAGCTAGCAGGGTATGAGAGTAGATTAAGAGGAAGAAGGAGTATCTTACGAGAAAGATGTACATCTCCTCACATAATCACTCATATGTAGCATAGCTTAGCTTAGTAATTAGCTTGGTAGAGGAGATGAGCATGCATTGAAGCTTGGCTCTTGGTTGGATTTGCATCCACATGCCAAGAGAGTGTTGATGTAGGCTTCTATCTCACAAGCTTGGAGTAGGTGATGAGTTCTCCATTAAAGCTTGGGAAGAGATAGTCTTCTCTTTCTTCACACATGAGCTTGTGTGAGTGTGTGTGTGTGTGTGTGATAATGCCTTGCAAAAATCAGCCCCCTCTCTCTCTTGGGCGAGCCCTCTTGCTAATTGCTCTTGCTGAAGCCTCATTGGCCCTCCCCAAGTCAAGCCAATTACAATTAAGCAGCATAAGTGATAGCCTTCTGACATGTGTCCCCCTTTCCCCTTTTGTGAGAGCTTTAGGTAATTAAATAATTAAACTAAACTCTCATTGGACCCCTTTGCCTCCTGGCCAATAGGAATCAGGCAAGCCATGGGGCTCCTGAATGCTCATTGGACCCCTTGGGAGACTGCCCAATAGTCTTCTAGGAGACTTAATTCTCATTGGTTTCTTTTATTAAATGTTTTTAAATTAATTAAACTAGATTTACTCTAGCTTAATTCTCATTGGTCCACTTCAAGGATCATCCAATAGAAATTGGGCACACCTTGTGGGCATCTGGCCTAGGGAGCTGACATGTGTCCCTCATTCCCTTTGTGTAAAGGGAGCCTGTGTGTGTGTGTGTGTGTGTGGCTTTCTCTCTCATCCCCTACCTTTAGGGCTCGCCCCCTCCCATGTAGGGATGTGCAAAGACTTTTAGGGCACACACAAAGCATCCAATTTTCCCTAGGGTTGACCTTTGGACACAACCTTTGAATTTTGGAACCTTAGCATTTTGGAAGTCTTAATGGGCTGAACCTTAGGGTCTTTTTAGCCCATTGTTGCACATGGCTCTTTTGCAGATGGCCCCCCCTTTGGATCCCTATTTTCCCTCCTTTGGATCCCTACTGTGGCCGGTCTGCTAGCTTAACCAATATTCTCACTTTTTCTCCCCTGGCACTTCGCCACATTAAATGATCAGTTTAATATGAGAAAATCATTTAGGAGAATTAGATATTGATTATTATGACATTACCTCTCTCTTGAAATCATAGTCGTCCTTGACTATGGTGTAGAGAAGATAAATCATATTCATGAGTCCTTTTCTTAGCGGGTAGAGGATCCCTATGTTACCCTACGACATCATTCCACAATGGATGACTAGTCCATTTGGCGCTTGAGAGCCTGAGGCTGCCGCAAGCATGTCTACACATTAGTCCTATCAATCTTCCGTAGTAGAGTGACAAGCTCTACTTGGTGTTTGGGAGACGTCGTCTCCACAAACTTGATCTAAGCATGCATACTACTTCATTTTTGTGCACAAATAAAGAAAAAGAGAGTCTTATAAGACAAAAACTTTCTTCATTTTTAACATTTTGTACATTTCCTTACTCTTGGGAAGCATTGTAAGCATTGACAAGGTTTAGGTTATCCTTTAATTGTATGCCTTGCATCCATCTAGCATCTTCAAAAGGATAATTCTTAAACTTAATAAGGTATCGTCGAATAGTCTTACCGCCTCTTAATACCTTGTCTTCATGTCGGAGAATGGACTTGGGCTGCAGCACCTCCTCTTGGTCCTCGATCTCTGGTGGGTCTTCAATAGTTGGTTCTTGAGGTGGCTCTCCTTTGTAAGGCTTTAATAGGCTCACATGGAAAGCATTGTGTATGAGCCAATGATTGGGCAACTTGAGTTGATAGGCCATCTCGTTGATTGGCCTAAGAATCTGGAAGGGACCATAGTACCTTTTTGCTAGTTTAGCATAGTACTTTTGGTGGCCCGTAGGATTCTTGCCCATTGTGTGCCTTAATCGAGCCTTGGGAAACTTTAACAAGACCCAATCGTTTTCTTTAAAGGCTTGGGCTCTTCTGTGCTTGTCAGCAACAGCCTTTTGCCTTTGCTGTGAGATAGAGACAGCATCCTTAATCTTTTGGAAAGATTCTTGTAGGTCTCGGCTATACTCATCTGCAGCGAAGATCTTCCCATGTACCTTAAGTAGCAAGGGACTTTTTGATCTTCCCTCAATTACCTCGAAAGGTGCTTTTCCCGTGGGAGTATGTACAGTGTTATTGTAAGCATACTTCACTAAGGGTAAGTACTTCTCCCATTGGGATCTTTGATCTACTTCCGTTACATAGGCTTTTAGTAGATCGAGAATGGTTAGGTTAGCTATTTCACTTTGGCCATCCGTTTGTGGATGATAGGCCGAAGAGAAGTTTAGCCTTGTCCCTAAATTCTCAAAGAGACCCTTCCAAAAATTACTAGTCATTCTAGGATCTCTATCGGACACTATGGACATTGGCAAGCCATGGTACTTGAAGATTTGTGAAATGAAGAGGGTTGCCATTTGATGGGCTTTGATAGTCTTTTTGACAGGTATAAAATGAGCTTGTTTACTAAACCTGTCTACTATTGTCCATATTCTCGTATTCCCATGGATAGACTTAGGCAATCCAAAGATAAAATCCATGGATATGCTCTCCCATGGTGAATTAGGGATTGGCAAGGGTTGAAGCAATCCAAGTTGCTTCCCTCTATCAAATTTTGTCTTTTGGCATACCACACATTTGGAAACATACTCTTGTATGTTCACTTTCATGGTAGGCCAATATGTTTCAATTCCCTTTAAGGTAGACTGAATGCCTCTATGCCCCGCATAAGGTGGAGCATGAGATTCATACATTACTTTCTCACGTAGTGAGTTAGTGACGCATAGTCTATTGCCATAAAGAAGATAACCATCTTGTAAAGTGAATGGTTCTTCTTTCTTCCCTAATGCCAGGGCTGAAATCACATCTCTAAAGTCGGAATCAATAGCGTACTCATCTATCATTGAAGATAGATCATTGTGAGTTGCTATGGAAACCGCATTCACTCTCGGCCGTCTTGAGAGTGCATCGGCTACTTGATTGTGCTTGCCAGCAATGTGAGCAATATGAAAATGAAATTGTGAAAGGAAATTTTCCCACCTCATTTGTTTGTTGGAGAGCGTGGTCTGCGTCATGAATTACTTAAGACTTTGGTGATCCGTTTGCAGAATGAAAGGAGTCCCCAATAAATAGTGTGTCCATGAGTCTAAGGCATGTAGAACTGCAAGGAGTTCCTTTTCGTATATGCCTAGAGCTTGCTCAACAGGATCGAGCCTTCGACTCTCATAGCCTATGGCGTGCCCTTCTTGGAGGAAAACAGCTCCAAGGCAATCACCACAAGCATCACATTGGACCTCAAATGGTTTTGAGAGATCCGGTAGTGTAAGCACAGGTTAAGAGATAAGCTTTTCTTTAAGCTTTTCGAAAGCATTGTTTTCCTTAGCAGACCATGTATACCTAACGCTTTTCTTTGTTAGGTCATGTAATGGTCCCGCAATTTGTGAGAACTTTTCTATGAAGCGTCTATAGTATGCACACATACCTATAAAGCTTCTTAGTTCATGAAGATTCCTTGGTTTAGGCCATCCTTTTATTACCTCTAACTTGGATGGATCCATTTGGATGCCATCTTGAGAGATAATGTGACCTAAATACTGAATCTCTTGCAAGAAAAATTCACTTTTCTTTCGATTAACATAAAGTTTATTCTCTCTCAAAAATTGAAATATTACCTGGAGATGTTGCTTGTGTTCCTCCAATGAATTAGAGTAGATGATAATATCATCAAAGAACACTCCAGTGAAGGTTCGATGAGGCCTAAACAGCTTCTCCATCAAGCGATTGAATGTGGCTGGTGCATTGGTCAAGCCAAAAGTCATGACAATGTATTCGTAAAGACCAAATGTAGTACGAAATGCGGTCTTTACAATGTCTTGATCAACTATCCTTATTTGATGATAGCCACTTTTTAGGTCAACCCTACTGAAGTAGGTCGATCCTTGTAGCTTATCAAATAGGTCTTCTACCCGTGGAACGGGAAACCTATTCTTGATAGTGATCCTATTTAGTGCTTTATAGTCGACACACATACGATATGTGTTGTCTTTCTTTTGCACTAATAGCACAGGTGAGCAAAATGGAGATGAGCTTGGCCTAACCATACCCTTCTCAACTAACTCATGCACTTGCCGCATAATCTCCTCTTGTTGAGCTTGAGAAACTCTATAAGGAGGTTTATTAGGCGGTGAACTTCCTGGAAGAAGTTCAATTGCATGGTCATCATTACCTCGTTTAGGAGGTAGCTCACAATGGATGTCGTCAATAAAAACATCTTGAAACCCCTTGAGAAAATTGGATAACTCTAATTCCTTTTGGTTGCTTTTATTTTCTTTTGCTAAAGCATTAGGTTCATTTTGAGAGTCTTTAACAAAAATCATGTACACGGAAATAGAGCTCTTTATTGACTTGTTGAAAGCTGGTGTATGTACAATGGGGATGGTGTTACCCATTTCCTTAGCATCTATATACATGTCTTTTTTCCTGAACTTAAAGGAGATTCTCCTTTCAGGAAATTTAACATGGCAGCCAGGCGGTCAAACCATGGTGCCCCTAGGATTACATCCTCATGCTTGAGAGGAGAGATAAAGAAGTCCTCTTTGTCCACATAGCCTTTGACATGAAGCCTCAATTTCCCGATTAAGGGAGTGACTGAAGCTTCTTGCCCCTTGAAGGCACTGTCTGCGGGTAGGACATCTCCCATCTCGTAGGATTGTATTCCTAGCTTGGTGGGCAACTCTATAGATATAAAATTGTGAGTAGAACCAGGGTCAAAGAGAATAAAAGCATCATGTTCTCTTACCTTTCCCCAAGCATGGCATAGAGGAGATCCTTTGTGGTGAGTTTGGTGAGTCTCCTCCTCTTGGATTTCAACCAAGGAAGCTCTAGGAGGATCTTGGCGGTTGTTCTTTTGGGGACAACCGTGGTACTCATGCCCTTGTTCGCCGCACTTGAAACACCGGTTATCCTTACAATAACTCTCAAGCTCTTCACGAGAGAGTTTATTCTTACCTTTGTAAACTCCCTTCTCTTTAGCTTTGTTGGAGTTGCCCTTAGGAGACTTTTGGACATTGTCCTTCCCCTTAGGCTCATTGGAACCCTTATTTTTCGAGGGCTTATTATTTCTTTTTGCCCCCGTTTGGAAATTGATTCGAGAGGCGACCATAGTGTGGTGTATTACCGCCGATATGGTACGTGGTCTTTGGGAGTTGACATACTCCGCCATTTCTTCGGTTAAGCCCGCACAAAATTGTTGCTTTTTCTCTCCAAAATCCAACTTTTTGAAGACAGTGGCTTTGAGTTGTAAGTCCCAAAACTTGTCTACATATTTGTGGATGGATTCATTGGGAGAGAGCTTTAAGCTTCGCCATTCGGTGAGTACTTTGTCTTTGGCATCGGTGGCCAAAAACTGCTTCATAATGGAAGCTCTTAAAGCCTTCCATGTTCGTGGAGCTTCACCGTTGGCTCGTAGGCTAGACTGTTACCATATACATGTGGTAGTGATGTGTGTGAACACACTAGGACCGCCGGGGCATTTTTTCCCTCTTTAGGAGGTTTTTTCCCCCGTGCATTGTATATACGCCCATCACTCTAGGGCTATCTATCTTTCCATTGCACACTAAGTAAAACACTCTCTATTGTGTGCCTTGAGCTTCCTTCGTCTTCTCCAAGCTGTGTGTGTTTCTCTGCAACCCTAATTCCAACAATTGGTATCAGAGCAGGTCACGTCGTCCCGGGCTTAGTCGCCAGCTGCTCCAGCACACGCCTGCTCACTTTCTCCGATTTCAGTGAGCTTTTGCTCAGAATTTTGATTTGGGCTCATTTCGGCCTCCGTTTCCACTACAGGTAGTACTGCACAGGCTATTTCGTCATTTTGTGCATATTTTTTGTCAGTGCCGTTTTCTGCATAACAGGTGCCTTATAGTCTTCTACGGTTTGTGCTATATAGCACAAGTTGTTCCCGCTCCATTTCTCCTATTTTCGGACAGTTTTCACATCAGGTGCAACATTTACCATGGCTGACAACAACAACACAGATGTGTTCAAGATGTTTGCTGCTGAGGACAGGTTGGATGGGGACAACTACCCTATGTGGGCTTATATGATGCAACATGTTCTTATGTCAAAAGGTGTCTGGAACATTGTGCAAGGCATTGATGTACGTCCTGGTTCTGAAGATGTAGGCGATGTTGAGGATGTTGCAGGTCTTGCTGCAAGGATTGCAGCTGCTAGAGTTGTTTTGCCTATGGCAGAACAAGCTCGTTGGGATGTTAAGGATGCACAGGCTCATGCATTGATTGCGTTGTCTGTGAAGCGCACCATTATTCCTCACATCCGTTCAGCAAAATCTGCAAAACAAGCTTGGGATATTCTAGCAGGTCTTTATGCAAGCCGCAATGAGGCTAAAATTGCTTTACTGCGTAAAGAGCTAGAGTCGAAGATTATGCATGAGGAAGATGATATGGACACTTTCCTTGCTAGTGTCAAGGATATCAATGAGCAACTCATTTCTGCAGGTGAAGTCATTTCGGACAGTTCCCTTGTGTAGACTGTTCTTGATGTCTTACCAGACTTTTGCTAGTACTTGGAGACTCATGACCCAAGGAAATCCTGAAGTTGTCAAGTTTGATGCATTATGCACATTGCTGTTGCAAGAGTCACTTTCTAGAAAAAACAGGACTAGGCAGCGTGCAGTTGAACAGGCTTTTATTGCTTCTCAAAGAAAGGGTGGTAACAGTAATGCAGCCACTTCTTATGGTTCTGCTGCGAGTGGCAAAAATTCTGTTCCTAATGCTTCTGCTGGCAGCACTTCGTCTGGCAATTCTGGTGATAAGGGCAAAAAGAAGATGCGTTGCCATTATTGTAAAGCCAATGATCACTTGATCAAGTCGTGTCCTAAGTTGAAGGCCAAAGAGGCTAAGAAGAAAGAGGGTGGTTCCACTGCAAATGCTGGTTCCACTACAAATGCAGCCATTGTTGAGTCTTCTGTGAAAGGAGATTGTGATGCTGATGTTGATGCAGAATGGGCTTTTAGCGTAGAGTGCACTTACAATCCTGCTGTCCATGATGCATGCTTGTCAGTTGCTGCAGATTCACATGTGTGGTATTTCGACAGTGGTGCTACAAAGCACATTACCTCACATCGTGAATTGTTTACCTCTCTCGAGTCTGTCCCTCATGGGAATTCAGTCACTTGTGCCAACAACGCCTCTTATCCAGTTCAGGGAGTTGGAAAGATTGTGCTCACTGCTGCTAATGGCAGTTCCTTCACACTTGTTGATGCACTTTATGTACCTGGGATCAAGAAGAATCTCTTGTCTGTATCCGCACTTGCTAGACTTGGACTTGTAGTCAAATTTGTGGATGACAGATGTACAGTTCATGATCTCAGTTTTGGTGATGAAATTGTTGCATCTGGGCTTTTGTGCCGTGGGCTGTATAAGCTCACTTTGTATGACAAGTGTGGACAAAATTTTGCAAATGCTGTTGCAGATTCAAGGGCTATTTCAGATGCAAAACTTTGGCATGCACGTTTTGGTCATCTGAATTTTGCCAGTTTGCTGCGTTTGCAGAAATCTGATATGGTTGCTTCTTTGCCGCCTCTTGAAGCACCTGTTAAACATGTTTGTGAAGGCTGTATTCTGGGTAAAATGCAGCGTTCTAAGTTTCCAAAGGATGGTTCAGTTAGGGCCACATGCAGGTTGCAGCTTGTGCATAGTGATGTTTGTGGGCCCATGCAAACTCCGTCCTTGGGCAATTACCTGTACTTCGTGACTTTCATTGATGATTACTCCAGGCATGCATGGGTATTTCCGCTTAAAGCGAAGTCCGAAGTTTTTATGTGCTTCAAACAATTTTTGGCTATGGCTGAAAATGTCTCAAAATGTACTATGGGCACCCTCCGTTCCGATCGAGGGGGGGAGTATATGTCTCATGAATTTAATGCATTTCTGGCTAGTCGTGGGATAAAACACCAATGTACAGTGCCTTATACACCTCAACAAAATGGTGTTGCTGAGAGGAAAAACAGGTCACTAACGGAAATGGCACGATGTATGGTCAAAAGTCAAGCTTTGCCGCATTCCTTTTGGCTTGAGGCCATCATGTGTGCCACTTATGTACTTAACAGGTGTCCTACGAAAGCTTTGCAGTCTATTACTCCATATGAAGAAGGCATGATAGAAAACCTTCTATTGAGCACATGCGTGTTTTTGGCTGTTTGGCATATGCTTTGGTGCCACAAGTGCAGCGCAGAAAATTGGATGATAAGGCTGTCAAATGTATTTTTGTTGGTTATAGTGCTAAAAGCAAAGGTTACAGGTTGTATCATCCGCAAACAAAACGTATTCTGGTTTCACGGGATGTAGTGTTTGTGGAAGACTCTGTTCAGCCCTTGCTATCATGTACTAGAGACAGGGTTGTAAGCTCACAGGACATTTATGACACTTTGTTGCCTCTTTTCAGTGGTGGAAATACGAATGTCAGTTCCAATGAGGCAAATGTACAGCCTATGGGGGTTTCTGAAAATGTTTTAGAACAGCCTACTGATGCAGATGTACATGATGTACTTGATGAGGAAAGGGCTGAAAATGAGCAGGCTAGAGGTATGCCAAAATGGCTGGTGCACACTTTGCGTGACAGTAAATTGGATGCACCTTTATCTAGTCGTACTCGTTCAGGCTCTCGCCACGCATCTTATGCATCAGATTGTTATGCTTTGGCTGTGTCTAGTTTACATGATGTTGAGGAGCCTCTGTCTTTTGATGAAGCACAGAATTCAGAAAATTGGATTGCTGCCATGAAATCAGAATATGATGCACTTATAGAGAATGACACATGGACTTTATGTGATTTGCCTCCTGGCAAAAAGGCCATTGGTACGAAGTGGGTTTACAAGTTGAAACGCAAGCCGGATGGTGAGATCGATCGCCATAAGGCTCGACTTGTTGCAAAGGGTTATGCACAACAAAAAGGCATAGATTATGAAGAGACTTTTGCTCCCACTTGTCGTATGACTACTGTGCGTTTTCTATGTGCATTGGCAGCTCATTTTGGTTGGGATGTACATCAATCAGACATTGTTACTGCTTTCTTGAATGGTGACATATTTGAGGAAGTTTATGTAACGCAGCCTCGCGGTTTTGTCATAAAAGGACAAGAGGACAAAGTGTGCAAATGTAAGAAGGCTTTGTATGGGTTGAAGCAATCTCCTCGTGCTTGTTATGAGAAAGCTGACTTTGGTTAAACGAGGCTTTCGTAACAGTCCAACAGAAAGCACATTGTATGTAAAGCGTGAGGATGATGTATTTCTCATTGTGGTTCTTTATGTTGATGATTTGCTGATCACTGGACCAAATGAGAGACATATTGCTGAATTTAAGGCTGATTTGAATGCTACTTTCAAGATGAAAGATTTGGGGCTGTTGCATCATTACTTGGGTATACAGTTTAAGCAGTGTGATGGTGGTATTGCCTTGTGTCAGAAAAGTTACATAGAGACATTGCTATGTAAGTTTGGACTTGAGGATTGCAAACCTATTGCCACTCCCATGGAAACAGGTTTGAAGTTGAGTCTACATGATGCTGGCGATCCTGCTAATGTCACTCTTTACCAAACTGATGTTGGCTGCCTCATTTATGTATGCAACACGAGGCCAGATATTCAGTTTGCAGTCTCGCAGGTCAGCAGATTTATGCATAGCCCAGGGTCTAAGCATTGGCAGGCTGTCAAGAGGATTTTCCGCTACCTTAGTGGCACTTTACATCTTGGCTTGTTTTATCCCAAGGGGGGATCATTGCCGCCAGACTTACATGCTTTTTCGGACTCAGATTGGGCTGGTTGTTTTGACACGCGAGTGTCCACAAGTGGTTTTTGTTTCATGCTTGGCAGTTCATGTATATCATGGTTGAGCAAGAAGCAACCTACTGTGGCCACTTCGAGTTGTGAGGCTGAGTACAGGGCAGTCTTCACAGCTACGGTTGAGTGTGTATGGCTCAGACGCCTTATGGCTGACTTGGGTGTTGGACAGGACACTGCCAACACTATCTACACTGACAGTCAGAGCGCATTGGCAGTTGCGAGGAACCCAATTTTTCATGCTCACACAAAGCACATTGAGGTGCATTACCACTATGTCAGGGAGAGGCTCTCAGCAGGAGAGATCAGCTTGGCTTATGTGCCAACACAGGACAACCTTGCAGATCTTTTCACAAAGGCATTGTCTTGTGAGAAGCTTGAAGCTTTCCGCAAAGCTTTGGGCTTACTCCCCTTTGTGGACTGATCCTGTCCTCAGGGCATGGCACTTCCCTTTACTCATGTGCCAGCTCTCGTTCACCGCATCACTCCAGAGGGGATTTGTTACCATATACATGTGGTAGTGATGTGTGTGAACACACTAGGACCGCCGGGGCATTTTTTCCCTCTTTAGGAGGTTTTTTCCCCCGTGCATTGTATATACGCCCATCACTCTAGGGCTATCTATCTTTCCATTGCACACGAAGTAAAACACTCTCTATTGTGTGCCTTGAGCTTCCTTCGTCTTCTCCAAGCTGTGTGTGTTTCTCTGCAACCCTAATTCCAACATAGACCACCATTGTCTGGCGGACTTTTGAAAGTGCATAGCTACATGGCGTAGCTTAGAGGACTCCGTGAAGCCCTCATCTCCAAACGCCGCATCGAATTGTTGGATAAAGGCCAAGACTTTGTCCGTAGCACCAAAGGTACCATCATAGGTAAGGAAAGAGATGCTCTTCCCTCCCTCTTTGAATTTCTTCAACTTGGACGACCTCTTCCATGCGGCATAGGATTTCCTATGGCCTCTTCTTTTTGATGGTTCAAAGGTTGCTCCATCACTTTCTTCAGAAGGTGAAGAATTTGAAGAAGGTGGAGAAGAGGGTAACCTCTTTCTCGCCTTTTTCTTGTCTTGATCTTTGTCGTCTTCACCATAGCTTTCATAAGAGGAAGAGGATGAAGAAGATGGAGAAGAGGGTGTCCTCTTTCTTGCCTTTTTCTTCTCTTGCTTTTTATCATCCCTCTTTGAATTATGGCGTGGAGAAGAGTGTGATGGTCTTCTCCGCTTTGGTGGTGATGGAGAGCGTTTAGCCCGCCGTCTTCGTGGAGCCATCTCCGCCGAGGTGGCGGGAGACTCGCTTCTTTCTCGTTCCTTCGGTGGAGGCTCTTGAGTTCTCCTTTGGGAAGGAGATGCATCATCAAGAAGTAAATTCTTGAGCCCTTCATATGTTCTCTTCTTCTTCCCGAATCGGAGAGAGACCTCTTTTGGTAGTTTCACAAGGAGGCTTCCTAGGTGTTCTCTCGTCATGATGATGAGCTTGGAGAATCCCGTGAGCACGGAGCTGCCATTGCACTTCACTTTGGAGAGATGGATTGCCCATGGCTTGTTGAAGCCTAGAAACAAGATAGTTAACAAGCATTGAAGCATCATTAGTAGCTTGTTCATGAGCAAAATCAAAGTTATCAACATTAATTTCACTCTCTTTACTATTGTCAGCCATTCTAACAACTTTTAGGTGTAAACTTTTTAGGTGTACTTTGGCACTTCAAGCCCTAGTTGCTACTCCTCTTTACCCCTTTAGAAAAAGCACTCAAGCTACTGTACCCGCGGCTCGAATACCATTAATTGCAAGGAATAGAAGAGAGGGTCTTTCGACACCAAAACAGCACCGGCTCCTGCCAAGCTTCTAATAGCTCAATAATGGTTAAGCCGTAGGCAAGCCCCGTAGGACTCCACTATTAAGACCATAGCTCTCGACGGTGATGCCCCGTTAACTGCACAAAGGCAGGCGCACTGCAAGGCTGAAAAATCCCTATTCTACTTACTCACAGGCAATTAATAATACCAACCATTTGTAGCTAGCTTGAGGACCTCCCTTCTTGAGCAAGAAAAGAGAAACCTTGTGCTCTGATACCAATGTAACATTTAATGGCCTAATAACTTATGTGTAGCGGAAATTAGCATGAACATAGTGGGCATTTCATTAGAATAGATTCCTAATGAGAATTACAAGAGTGCTTGGGTGGAGAGAGCAACAAAAAGCATAACACCTAGTTAGATAGCATCGACAATACTTTCAAAAGAGAGAGCAATTAAGCTATTGACAACAGTTGAGGACCGGATTTTCATGGAGCCGGTCCCCCCTCCAAAAGACTTTGTATTATGGTTTCTCCCATCAAGAGAGACATTGTATAATACAATTCTTTGTGTTCCTTCAAGACTAGCTAGTGCAATGAAGATGGAAACTTCATGCACTAAGCAAAACACTTTAACAAACACAACTTGAATTATCCCCGTTCTCAGACCCAAGACCTCACACACCTTCGAAGATGGTGAGAGCTAGCAGGGTATGAGAGTAGATTAAGAGGAAGAAGGAGTATCTTACGAGAAAGATGTACATCTCCTCACATAATCACTCATATGTAGCATAGCTTAGCTTAGTAATTAGCTTGGTAGAGGGGATGAGCATGTATTGAAGCTTGGATCTTGGTTGTATTTGCATCCACATGCCAAGAGAGTGTTGATGTAGGCTTCTATCTCACAAGCTTGGAGTAGGTGATGAGTTCTCCATTAAAGCTTGGGAAGAGATAGTCTTCTCTTTCTTCACACATGAGCTTGTGTGAGTGTGAGTGTGTGTGTGTGTGTGTGTGTGTGTGTGTGTGTGTGTGTGATAATGCCTTGCAAAAATCAGCCCCCTCTCTCTCTTGGGCGAGCCCTCTTGCTAATTGCTCTTGCTGAAGCCTCATTGGCCCTCCCCAAGTCAAGCCAATTACAATTAAGCAGCATAAGTGATAGCCTTCTGACATGTGTCCCCCTTTCCCCTTTTGTGAGAGCTTTAGGTAATTAAATAATTAAACTAAACTCTCATTGGACCCCTTTGCCTCCTGGCCAATAGGAATCAGGCAAGCCATGGGGCTCCTGAATGCTCATTGGACCCCTTGGGAGACTGCCCAATAGTCTTCTAGGAGACTTAATTCTCATTGGTTTCTTTTATTAAATGTTTTTAAATTAATTAAACTAGATTTACTCTAGCTTAATTCTCATTGGTCCACTTCAAGGATCATCCAATAGAAATTGGGCACACCTTGTGGGCATCTGGCCTAGGGAGCTGACATGTGTCCCTCATTCCCTTTGTGTAAAGGGAGCCTGTGTGTGTGTGTGTGTGTGTGTGTGTGTGGCTTTCTCTCTCATCCCCTACCTTTAGGGCTCGCCCCCTCCCATGTAGGGATGTGCAAAGACTTTTAGGGCACACACAAAGCATCCAATTTTCCCTAGGGTTGACCTTTGGACACAACCTTTGAATTTTGGAACCTTAGCATTTTGGAAGTCTTAATGGGCTGAACCTTAGGGTCTTTTTAGCCCATTGTTGCACATGGCTCTTTTGCAGATGCCCCCCCCTTTGGATCCCTATTTTCCCTCCTTTGGATCCCTACTGTGGCTGGTCTGCTAGCTTAACCAATATTCTCACTTTTTCTCCCCTGGCACTTCGCCACATTAAATGATCAGTTTAATATGAGAAAATCATTTAGGAGAATTAGATATTGATTATTATGACACTATCATAGTGCCAGGTCAGCTTAGAGAGAGATAATAAGAAGTCCCTAATTTTATTTTTGATATTCACTTTAAAAAAAACTCGGATATCAGATTTGGGGGTTACGTTTATTAAAACTCTCAAAAAGTGCTAAGATCGACAATGATAACATACGACGACTCCGAATTGAATGCCGATTATCTCAATCTTTTGGATTTTTCAAAACTAAGATTTGGCGCTCAACGAGGTGCATTGAATGTTATTCTTCTCCTCAGTTTCGCGTCTCTCTTGCTTTCCGCCTGCGCGCAGTCTCTTCCCTTGAGAGCTCTTCCATTTGCTCCAGTCTTGCGCTCTTCTCTGTTTTGAGCTTTTTCATTCACCAAGTCGTCTCAATGTCATTATCATCTTCACACAGAACTCAGACGAGGAGTCAAAACGATGTGTATCATATGCATATCGAACTGTCCAGAGAATACGAGCCCCTCCAGAAGAAGAATAAGCGAGGCATCCTTTTCGAAGCTTCAAAAGAGAACTTCAGACTTCAAGGTAAAAAAAGCGTCGATCTTTGGGTGGATGGCAGGATGTATCCTGAGTATCCTGTCACCAACTCAACTCCACCGTTCAGAAACATAACATCATTGCTGAACTACATAGGAGACAGTTATTCTAGTTTATATGGCTACACCAAGCATTTGACGGCCAGAAATGATATTCTTAAGCTTGAGAGAGACCTTGCACACAAAGAAAACTTTTGCTTGAAGCAAACTGTGACAGAGTACGCTCAGCAACTGAAAGGCAAGAACGAAAGCATTATGCAGCTCACGAAGGATCTCACAGAAAAAAAATACTATCTTGGGTCCTCGGTTAAGAGAACGACGCTTACGAGACATTGAACAATTGAAGGTTGGTTTTGGAGGTTTGAAGAAGAGGGTTAAAGCAATCAAGTAAGATTATCATTCAAGCAGGTTTATTTCATCTTTACATTTGTAGTTTTATATCTTACTTTTCATATTTATGCTTAGATCGTTGCTACATCCTCAGTCAAATATTGACAGCAACACACAACTTCTTCAATTCCTTATGGTCTCATACTAAAACGCAAAGATGTCACCGGACTTTTGGACGATAAGCGCTACTGCAACATTGTTGCTAAGCAACTTGACACTCTTTTGAAACAGAATCAACTCCAAGCACGTGATGTTCAGTCAATTCTGGATGAAGCCGGAATATCCAACAAAGGTTATTCTGCAATTTTTAGGTATGTCTGGTGTTTGAATCAATTTTCTTCACATGTCAAATCAAATGTCTGAAATTTTTAGGTATATTGGGTATGTGTAGCATTTGAAAACTTGAAAATAGTCCATTTACTTAATTTTTTGTTTACAGAACTATGCAACAACAAAGTAAGAAGTTCAATCTCAAGCACACGTTGCTGCCAAATCCTTTCTCCATTTGAAAGACAAGACTGGAGGTCAACCAGGAAGTGCTTCGGACATTGGGCACTCCTTTTCACATTGAAGCAATGTACAGATCGCCATCAGCAGAGAAAGTGGTCTATGACAAATACAATAATATATTTTACGATTTGGTAGCTTTGCAGACATATATTGTTCAATTGTTCGAGGTTTCTCAAGAGGAATGCAATGGAGTTTTGAAGTTTGTGCTTAAAATGGATGAGTGTGAGCTAGTGAAAGATACAAAGGTTGAACGTGTCACAATAACACTTATGAATAGAGCATTAGATGAAAGCATTGCTTCAAACGACCCTAGAAACTTTAGCGTGCAATCCGAAAACAATATTTTCTTATTAGCCACATTCAAGGTTTGATATCAACAAGTTTTTGCTTTAAAAAATGGTTAGACATGTTTCATTTGATTGGTTTGGTTTTCCCATTTCAGGTGCCTGCAGAGAATTTTGATATTCTTAACTGGGTTTTCCATCAAACAAGTATTCCTGAAGTCATAAGCGAACAGAGAAATGGAAAGACACTCGATGTATTAGGCATGGGTTCATACACAGTAGAGTGGCATATGGCTGGAGATCTCAAAACCCTAAAGTGTATGTACAACATCTCAAAAGGAGCAACAAGTAAAAGCACTTGTTTGTATTGCATGGGAGGAGTCATTGGTCTTGACAAAAGAAATTGGAGGAGAGCACCGGACAGGCACTTGCAGGACCTTAACTTCCGCCCAGTGTTGGATATTCCACTATCCAGAGTACATATTTGCACGATGCATGCACTAAGCAGAATCATTGATAAAATTATGTTTTTGTACATTTGTTTTGCTTGGACCACTCGGCCAGCATTAGCAAAACAAAGGTCTATGTTATCATTGGAAACAGTTTTCTCATATATGGGCTTGCATGGAGGACATGTGAAAATAGAGCAAGACGAGAAGAGGTTTAAGAATGGTCGAGATGTGCCAAAGAAGTTGTCTATTGGCGGTGTGAAAGCCCGTCTCTTCTTGTCGATGCCAACAAGTGGCAGACAACGCAAAAGCCAAAGTGCTCAGGAAAGGTTGACATTGAGATACAACCGGTGGAAAAACCTGCACAATGCAGTGGTTGACCACGCAGACAATTGTGCAGCCCAAGGACTTGCAATGCGAATGTGTGGAAAAGTTTGGATTCCATATTCAAGTTTTGTGAGCTCAATACTTGGAGAGATACTTACTATACATTGTTTCAAGATGCTATGGAGACCTTCCACAGGTCTTTCATAGCTGCATGGACAAATCAACATATAACTCATTACATGGTATATTACTTTATTTGATAAAATTGTGATTATATATTTACATATAAACAATATACTGGTCTTTTTTGCAGCATATCATATGCAGCCATGCTAGGCAATATGGTAGCTTGGCTATATGGTCTACACAAGGTATGGAGAAAACTCACTATCAAGCCCGTACTGGCTATTTCAGCCACACTCGTCACGGAGGTGGTGCAAACAAAGCCAACATTTTGGAGAAACTACACAATGGACTTATCGAAAACTTATGCATAGAACACACCGAAAGGAATGTGTCAAAGACAATCAGATTGGCCAAGCAATGATATTAGCAAGCAAACGACGGAAGAAGGAAATATGGGAGACATCTTCTGCGGCATCGCGACATGCAGAGTGGTGACTTCAAAAAGAGCGCATTGGAAAAACTTGGACAACTCCGACCCAAGTTGTTTGAGACTTCCTAAAGATAGCACATTGTAACACAATATAATTTTTTGTGCCAAGAGAAGACAACCAGTCACAAAAATGAGAAACATAATATACTCATTGTTTTGATAGAAAATGTACTATTTTTTGGCATTGAAAATATACATTGGAGCTTCTCTATTCTTCATCATTGTTAGGAAAAGTTACAAAATATTTTGGCCTTTTTGCCTGCTGTGTGTTATCGTCTTCTTCTTGCCTTGGTCTTTCGCAACCTAGTCCTGCAGGTTCGTTTGTCGATAGTACATTTTTCTCCACCTCCACAGCCACGAGAGACATTTCTTCAGTAGGCAGATGCGCAATTGGTTGTTTATTGCGAAACATAGCAGGCTTGTCATACTCTAGTAATTGCACAGGGTTAGTGATTCCGCATGCCAAACCATATGCTGCTTGGGTCAAAAAATAGCAACTACGCAAACCATACATTCCTGGCCCTTGGCCAAACATATACAATGCGGCCTTTTTTTCTAAAAGCATTATTTTATCTGCGTTCCACCTAATGACGGCCCCTCCTAAATATCTTGAAAGTGTCTTCAACGTCATCAAGGATAGCTCCGTGTTGTCATTGGAGAAGGATGAATGGAAGACCAAAAAACTCGGATACTTAAGACTCTTTAAGTATTGGCCGAGAGAGGAATTCTTCCCAAAATCTCCCATGCCTCGTCCACGAGGGCGAGGAATGAAGGTATCATCATAGACCACCAATTGCAACAAATTAAAGTTATGAAATGAGATAAGTAGAAACCAAAAAGTTAAGGCAAAAAAAAAAAAGATTACCTTCTGGTTTTCATCTTCCTCAAGTAAGTCCTCATTCCATAGGTTGATGCCGCCCTGACCTCCAGTGGGCGCATTGGAGGTTGAGGCCAAAGATGATGAAGAAGTGCTTGCCTTACCCATTTCTTCAATCCCTAGCTTTTTTTGCACTTCCATGAACTCCTTTTCTGTTAGGAGCGTGCGCTCATACCTAGCAACATCATTGTAAATCATCACAAGTGCACTTGCGGGGTCAACGAACTCATCCTCATTTACATGGGCATCTATAACACAATACTTTTCGTGCTCAATGTCAATGACAGCATCATCCTCTTCAAGATTCTATGCCACAATGGCAAGGCAATAGTCCTCTCAAAGGTCAAAAAGCTCCATAATGTCGTTAAGCATGACATACTGCAAATCACCAATAGGTATGGTAGGTAGAACACTAGTAGGCAAAGCACCCTCCTGAAGGTGGACTCCCTCTGAAACCTGCAAGGCAAGGCTTCCCCGAGACTTGGCTCTTGACCCTTCCCAGTCTGATCCTCTAGCGAGACCTCTGTAGCATCAACATGCTCATCCAAAATTAAATGCAAATATAAAATAAAACACTCGACACTTGCGGTTATGAAGTGTACACTTGTAGTCTGTTATCCGCAAGTCACTGGCAGCTTAAGGCAACTCCTAGAAAATATGTGTTTCTTGGAGGAGTCCGAATTGATATCCTTCTTGTGAAAAAAACGAACTCCTTGTATCTCGACAGTGCCATCGGACGTTTGCTACTGGTAGCACTGCTCAAAACCTGATAGGTAATGTTGCACGGAGACAATCCACTCATGCAAAGAAAAATCTGGATTGAACATCGGCATGATCTCTGTCTCGCACTGCTGAAGCCCAATGCGGTATAGAAAATGAGATAGTTTGTCTTGGGGGGCATCCTGAGAGCAAGGCACTTCCTCCTCTGCTTCAACATTGAAGGGGTCCATAACCGAAATTCAAAAGCGAAGATAGACGAGAGAGCACAACATCCAAACAAAGGGCAAATGGGGGAGCAAGTCATATTTATAGGACTCCCGAGGACATTGATGACATCGATTGACGTGCATCATGCAGCTGTTATGCATCATGCAGTCGTCGTGATGATTATGCCACGTGTCAGCCGTCGTGGAACGGTCACGCCACAATGCAAAACTGGTGCCACCACTCCACAAAAGCACCGCTATCGCATTTTGGTGCGATAGCTTCTTGTCGTGTCATAACGCGATACGGCCAATCCAGAGTACTCAAGAACGCCCCGTATCGTGTTGTGACGCGACACCTTTTTGTCATGCCACAGTGCGATACTTGTGGTCAAACTAATCGGGACCTTACTTATCGCGTTTTGACGCGACAACATTTGGCTTGCCACAACGCGAACATTGCAATTCGGAACCATCAGGGTCCACCTCCTCGTGTTGTGCCACGACATACCGTTGTTGCTAGGGCAACCCGTTGGGGCGCTTCTTTCCTCGTCGTGCCACATCGCGAATAGGCAGTGCCACTAATTTTGGCACCACCAATATCGCGTTGAATCCTGATGTGCCACGTGGTGCGTAATCATTATGCTTGCACGCTTCCCGTCATACCTCACAATGTCATGATTAATGCAGCCGCCTCTTCTCATGATTAAGATGTGATTATACTTATTCCGCTAATATAAACACACCCCCCCCCCCTTTTTTCTCATCGTTTTTTCTGAAGTGTCTCTAGTCACTCTGCGTTTATACCCACATCCAGATTTCCATATTTCCTCGCATTCTCCTCGTTCAGGTCATGGCCCGCACAAAGCAAATAGCAAGGAAGGTTTATCCTGGCCAGTCTAGTCCGCAGGGCCAGGCTAGCTCGTCTGCAGTGCAACCATCAACATCGTAGGTGATTCCGGGCAAGACCATGCCGCAGTTACGGGCAACAATGCGAAGAAGAAGATACGAGCAGAATAGGAGCGTTCTACCCGAACTTCGTAAGCTCCAAAAGCACATTTCATTGGCAATACCTAAACTACCATTCCAGAGAGTTGTTCGCGAGATTTGCGAGCAACACAACCTGAATTTCCGGTGGTCTCGAAGTGCAATGGGGTGCTTGCACGAGGCTGCTGAGGATTTTTTTGTAGAGCTTTTCTAGGACAGCTACATTCTCTCGGAACATGCCCATAGGGCAACATTGATGCCGCGAGACATCAACACACTTTGCCTTCTCAGGTTCAGGTATGACAAAACAATATCGCATGGCGGTATTTTAGACCGAAAGATGGACAATATTCTTAGAATACCACCTATTGACAAGGTCAAAGTTCATGAAGTGTCTACACAAATTCATCGATACAGCACCCGTCTCAACGCCGAGCGGGACACAACATAAGACGATATTGAAAGATTGGAGAAGTTACGCCTTGAGATGATGGAGGAACAAATGGCAGATGCCATCAGCGACGCCAACGCTGATGATTTGTCATTGCTATTTCCCTATTTCCATGTTGGCCTTCCTCTATGGGGACGCGTTCTGTATTTTCCCTATCACCCCCACGGATTGCAATTTTACAGAACCGGACGAGGTAACTCACAGACTCAATCATCAATTGCTTGCTTTGGTGCGTGCTATTCTTTTTTTCACAATAAATTCTTTTAATATATTGAATTTTGTATGACACGAATTTCTTTACAGTTTTGTAGTTTCAAATTTGCCTTGCAATATGCAAAATGATGTTTCCGTCCTTGACTTGAACCTCTCGGTTGTGTTGATGGCCGAGAATACATCTTTAGTGGAAGTAGTTGACTGGTTCTAGTCAGTGAACATGGAGACGACAAATTTTTTTTGTTTTGGCTTATCATGAAGGGTACGCAATGTTTTCAATAGTAAAATTATTTTATCTTGAACTCTAATTTGTTGTGATGACATATGTTTTGCTTATGTTTATTTGTAATAGCGCTCATTGGAGTCTTGTTCTCTTACACCTTGAACGAAACCGGTGCTACCTTGCTAATTCAGCCCATGGATTTCATGGTGAAGTACGTAGGTAAGAGGTTTTGTATTTTGTTCGACATCGCATAGAATTTTG
Organism: Adiantum capillus-veneris; assembly: GCF_014529385.1. Taxonomy (NCBI): domain Eukaryota; kingdom Viridiplantae; phylum Streptophyta; class Polypodiopsida; order Polypodiales; family Pteridaceae; genus Adiantum; species Adiantum capillus-veneris. The sequence continues at coordinate 95,308,837 of NC_140941.1, read as the reverse complement.
TTAAAAGTCGTTTATGAAATTTAATTGTATTTTGCGCAGATCTGTTCGGAAGCTTGTGTCTGCTCTTGAAGCTTTAACGCAAGAGCATATATATGATAATCTTACGATTATTAGTTGCAAAGTCCCTAAGCAGGACGATGCCTACTATTGTGGATGGAGGGTTTTAATCAATGCAGAAATTTTGTTAGGGGTCGTTTTGCTTGATGGAAGTTGTAGAAGTGTAAGCATTTGACACTCGTTTACAGATTTGTATCTTAATAAGTTAGTAGCTATGTTAATAAACATGATGTTCTTAACACAGGTAAGAAATTTGGCACATTATTCAAAGGCTGATGTTTCTTCGTTTAGAAACAGAATGATTGAAAAATTGATCAATTGCGCGACCATGCGTCCAGACGGAGCACGTGATGCTTTTATCCCACTAGCACCAAGGCCCACGCCTAGGCCTCTGCCGACAAGATACCCCTTGTCTGCCATACCAACACAAACACATATCAATATCTCCCCAGATGCCTCTCCAACCCAAGCTCCCACCAGCTCTCGTCCTCAAGAAACAGCTCCAGAACTCTCAAACCCCCCACCCAGCACCTCTCCTGCTCATGAAGCAGCTCCAGAGCCCCCAAACCCCCCACCCATCACCTCTTCTACTCATGAAGCAGCTCCAGAGCCCCCAAAACCCCAAGCCACCACCTCTCCTCAACCTAAACCAACAGCCCCCACATCACCGCACGCACAAGATTAGAAAGAGATTATGAAATGTACTTTTGAAAAATTGATTACAAATAGTGGATCAAAATTTGACTTTTGTTTTGATTATGGTTCAAAGTTTACAAAATGTTGTGTACAACTTTCCAAAAAAATGGGAGAGTGAGGATCCAATGGTGTTTGGTAATGTAGAGAGCTGCCTTTGTCGAGTAATCTTTGAGAATAGTATTTGAATCATTGTGTACAGTTAGTTCACTATTTCAAGTCTGTCGTTGGTAATATGTGCACAAAGAGTCGTATTTTCTTGTCTGTGAGGTACCTGCAAAGCAACGTACATGATAAGACATTGGGATACATGAGCACGATAGAAACATTAACGTATAAAAGTAATACATGCAGCTTAGTACCTTTTGCATGTTACACTTGAAAACAAATTTTGAAGGAAAATTGAGATCGGACTCATTTAACAGATCCTCTCGAACCTGTCTTAAAGTGACATTTGATCTGAACACAACAACTGTAAGCAAATAATTTGAAAACCATATCTCGATGGACATCAAGGTATTAAAAGCATTGTCACTTAAATCTTGATCCATAGCTACCAACTGACCATTCACTTGATGCCACCTCATGTAGTAGAAAGAAACTATAAAATTCTGTGATGCTATCATACACTTGCACACAACCGAGTGCTTGTCAACTTTGCACAAAATGCCTTCAGAATCACTGACATCCCAATTATCATCCAAAAAATCAAGGCAAGTTTGGGATTTGCAGATGAACATGGTTTCTATTTTTCTAACCTCCTTATCGTGGAAGAAATATATAAAGACATGTAATGGCATAAATAGCCTGCTTGCAATGTTTGGTAGCAAACACTTCAAAATTTCCTGATGAAGCTTGAGTCTAAAACACTCAGAGGTTTCTGAAGTTGGAACTGGCCACTTTGGGGAATCTTGTTGGGAAAGAGGGAAAGGTTTCAAAGTGCCAAATCCATGGACATAGCAAGGGGCGTTGTAAAAGTAGTCGTAAAATAAAACTCCCCTCTCTGCGAGAGCTCTTCTCGCACTAGTTTTGTACATAAGTTCTCCCACCGAAGCATGAAAAGCATCAAAAATACCAATTATGCACTCAACTGGTTGCCAGTCTTCTTGTTAGAAGGATAAATATCTGCAAAAACAAAAGATAAGAGAACGGTCACAAGAAATAGTCAACAAAATAACTTGAAGGATCTTTAAAGACTTTTTAGCAATATAGTAGTCACACAGTTTGGTCTATGAGCAAGAAACCCCAAAGGTGACTGTTGTAGTCGTAGTTCGGAGTGCATATATGCATGCTCAATGAGCACCTCTTTCACTGTCTTTTCCGTTTGAGACAAGCGAAAATCTTTCACACGTCCTTTGTACCTGTTGATGAATTCATTTTGGATCCATTTTCTTCTTCTTGTTTGAAGTAGAACCCAACTACCAATGGTGATTGTGGTAGATATCCAGCGACCATGGTCTAAGTCAAAGCTGTTGAATAGTTCCACAGATTTAACAGAGGCGCATGGTCGTCGTGGTCGTCTTCCTTCCATCTCTGCTTCTATTAGTTGCGAAGTGACACTACGCAAAAACGATAGAAGAAAAGAGGCTCACTAGTTTACACAAGAAGTAGTAGCTTGAAAAGTGTTCATCAAAAGGTGTGCCTCATTGAATGTGAGTTATGGCACATTTGGCGTTTGTCGGCCATGACAGGGGAATAATTTGCACAAATCGCGTCGTATCTTCTTATTCAGATCTTTTTAACAGGAAAAAACTCTTTTTTGAAAACACAAAAATTTGAGATAAAAATCAAATGAATTGGAGCTACCATTGTGGTGACTCAAACTCTATTGGTCGAAGAGCATTCTCTCTGAGTCCAAACTTTTCCTAATGCAACAGATGAGACAATTGATGGTTTCTAGCCTAAAACATTGGTAGAAATGGATAAGGATTGTAACAATCTAGATCACCAGTGGAAGAAATCCGGGAAGCAAATGAAGCTAACAAGGTGAACCACCAAATAAATAGCACGAGAAAGGAGGAAAATGAGATCTTACCTCCCATTGAAGATTTTGAGGCAAGATCACAAATAAACTTTGATATGCATTCACAAGGAGGAGACCAGGGTTTAATTAGTTTGAGGCACGGGCAACCAGACTTGCTAAAAACTCTACCCTCTTACTTAGGGGAGTATGAAGCTAAGTCTGAGGTGAGAGCTATCCCATCTCAAAGACTTTCTTCTAACAGAGTGATGGATTCACAAGGGTTGATTGAGTTATTATCCACCCCTGTGGCATGCACAATCATGTTAGCCGAACTCTTGAGGTTACGACCAAATATGTGGACCACCGTAGGTAAATGCTTTGAAAAATTTGGAGTAAAAGACCCTACCTTGAAGCTTTAAGAAGGGATCAAAGGCCAATACCTTTAAACAAGGTTGGAGAGTATTGCGAGCAAGAAGATGGAAATACCACACTACCAGTAGAATTTCAAGGAGTAGTTTCCAAATCTATTCTTGACAGTGGAGAGGGAGTCGCTATCGCCACCAAAGAAATCTGGAAAAAATGGGGAAAATCGTCTTTGAGAGCTACCATAATGAATTTGCAATTGGCAGATGGAGTATGAGCATACATTTGCAATAGTTGATTTCGACAAAAAGAACAATTACGAGATCATCTTGGGAAGACCATTCATGAGACAATTAAAGATGGTACAGGATTGGGGTTACAACCACATATACCTCAGACGGGGGGAGACTACAACCAAAATATACCTAAAAGACCATAGTTACAAGGATGTGAACCAGACACCAGTGGAAGAGTTTGATTCAGCTACATTGGCACGGTCCGAACTCCCAGCATGGTTAGGGCAGAAAAAAGAGCTATGGATGTGCAGAGCTTCACATTGTGGGAGCTTAAAAAGAGAGGAATGCATCTTAGAAAGAGCTATTTAGTACAAGGATTACATTCCGGAAACTTTTCCCGAAGATGCCTTAGAGCCTCTGGAATGGGAACACATACTAGCAACATTGGATGCTTGTACCATTACAGATAGCCCAACGACAAAATTTTGCGATAAGGATGGCTATGATGTGCTACCCTATTACATGGTAAACCTTATACCAGTAGGAGATGAAAATGTAGACTCACCAGAACAAGAAGAGTTTATAACTCCTATGAGCATCTGGAATTAAGTCATGATGCAGATAACGAGTGTTCAGACAGCTCAAGCGAGCGTGGGGAGACAACCACGAATATCAAGTTTTATGATTTTGCAAATCAACACCCTAGACGCCAAGAATGCTATAGAAAAAAAAGAGTAGAAAACAAAATCAGAGAGAACCTGATGCCTAGGATAAAAGATAAAACTCACTATCTAATGCTTGTCAAGACAGAGGATTGTGTAAAAGACCAAATATCAGGAAGATTCTCAAGAGTTCGAAGGAAAAAGACACATGAGGAAATAAAACAAGCACGGAAGACTAAAATAGAAACAAAATCAAGAAAATCTCAACAATCAAAACAGGAAAAGACAAAAGATCCAGAGTGGACCAAAATGGAGCGTAAAAAGAAATACCAAGAACTAAAACGGTCGTTACGAGAGGTATGGACTACTGAGGGAGAAAGTGACGGTTAGGAGGATTCAGAAAAAGGAAACATGAATGTACCATCCCACTATCGAAAATTCACCATCCAAGACAGAAAAATCATAATGACACCACCAATAAGGGAAAGAATAAACCATGAATCTTACGATGGGCCGGAAAATGCAAAACGGATAGACCTCGCTGCGCCAGGCAAAGAGCCTCAGTCTGTCTATATAGCAACTGATTTAGAGCCTACTGAAGAAGAAAGGCTAACACAACTTCTCAAGAAGTGTAAAGATGTGTTTGCATGGTCCTACAAAGACCTCAAAGGAGTTGATCCATTGATATGCCAACATACAATTCCTTTGAAATCAGATGCCAAACCTAGCAAATAGCGTCCTTACACATATAATGACACGTTCGCTAAACGAATCAAAGAGGAGATTGACAAGCTGATGAATATTGAATTCATCTATGAAATCGAGCATACAGATTGGGTGTCACCCATTGTGGTTGTCCCCAAAAAGAACGGAAAGTTGTGTGTATATGTGAACTTCAAAAAAGTGAACGCAGCCACAAAAAGGGATAATTATCCCTTGCCGATCACAGAACATGTGCTTGAGAGGGTGGCTCGAAAACGGGCTTATTCCTTTTTAGATGGGTTTTTGGGGTATAACCAATTGGCAATTGCAATAGAGGATCAACACAAAATAGCATTTGCCACATAATGGGGAATATATGCGTATAGAGTTGTGCCATTTGGCCTAACCAATGCCCCTGCTACCTTCCAAAGGTTAATGACTCATGAGTTCAAAGAATACCTGAGAATATTCTTAGAAATATATATGGATGATCTCTGTGTCCACTCTCTTATACGAGAAGAACATATTGACCATTTACAAAAGGTATTTGAGAAGTGCAGAACATATTGAATCTGTCTCAACCCGAAAAAGTGCATTTTTATGGTAAGGCAAGGCCGCATCTTAGGACATATTGTCTCAAGAAATGGCATAACCACTGACCTAGACAAAATTAGAGTCATAGTAGACTTGCCCAGGCCTACTAATGCCAAACAAGTACAATCCTTCATGAGACACTATGGATACTATCGAAGATTCATATATATGTATGCGGTCATTGCACCCCTCTATATCGCTTATTAGTCATATTCTACTGGACTGAGGAGTATGAAACTTCATTCCAAAAGCTTAAGGCAAACCTTGTATCAGCACCTGTGCTTACAACACCAGATTGGGAAAAGATATTCCATGTTCACATTGATGCCTCTGCATATGCAATTGGGAGTATTCTGGCTCAACCTAGAGACAGAACATTGGATTTCCTAGTTTGTTATGCGAGCCGACAACTAAATAGTGCAGAAAAGAACTACACCACCACTCAAAGAGAGGGATTAGAAATGATTTATGCTGTAAAGAAATTTCGGCATTACTTGCTTGCAAACAAATTTGTGTTCTTCACAGATCATCAAGCTCTTTTGTATCTAGTAAATAAACCATCCAATACGGGGAGAATTGTCCGCTGGTTTATTATATTGCTAGAATTTGACTTCACAATGGTAGTAAAAAAGGATAAAAATCATCTACGGGCGGATCATCTTTCAAAGTTACAAAACGAGGAAGCTCTTGAAGGAGTAGATGATGACATACGTGATGCTTATCTTTTCAATATTGAAATGATACCCAAATGGTCTCAGGAAATTGTTAGCATTCTTTCCTTTGGAGGTAGAATTAATAACAAGGAGGACAGATCCAAACAACAAACATTTTGACAAACAAAAAACTTTCAGTTGATTGCAGGACGACTGTATCATCTAGGCTCGGACCAAATTCTACGATTATGTATAAATCCAGAGGAATTCGAGTGTTATCTTGAAGAAGCACACATCCAAGATTGTGCATTTCATTGTTCAACAATGAAAACACACCAAAGATTGAAACACTTAGGATTTTATTGGCCAACTATGTATGCTGACACACATGCTTATGTAAACAATTGTACTATATGTAGTGCCAAACGACCGGTGGATCACACGACATTGTTTTGGGTAAACATTGCACCCGCATGGAGTCAATATATCATTGATTTTTTAACAACAAGGACATTTTCTGAAAACATAACAAAAACGCGAAAAAGGGCTTTAGAGTTGGAGGCTCGAGACTTTAATTTAATTGGAAATCAACTCTACAAAAAAGGAAAGGACAATCAACTTAGAATCTGTGCAAGTGAAAGTGAATACTTGCTGATTCTAGAACACGCACATGGAGGAATAAGTGGAGGCCATTTTTCAGGCGATAAGACGGCAAAAATTGTCTTAACCGGAGGAATATGGTGGCCTACATTGCACATGGATGCCGAGGAGTTTGTAATGTGTTGTGACGCATTTCAGCGCACTAAGGTGCCGATAAAGAGAGATGAGATGCCACTATGGCCAATGATGGGAGCACGAACATTTGCAAAATGGGGAATTGATTTTGTGGGACCTATTTCACGCCCTGCATATGGCACCCATACTCAATATATCATTGTGGCTACGGACTATCTCACAAAATGGGCGGAAGCCAAAGCAACACAAAAAGTAGACGGAAGAACCACTGCACAATTTTTGTATGAGAATATCTTTGTACGATACGGATTACCAATAGAAATTGTCAGTGATCGAGGAACACATTTTCTTAATGAAGTCATTGAATACCTGTTAGAGGAATTCATGGTCATACATAGAAAACCTGCTCTATATCATCCACAGGCAAATGGACAAGCTGAGGCTACAAATAAGACACTATGCACTGTTTTGACGAAAATTGTATCAGAGTCAAGGACCGACTGGGATCAACAATTACACTCAACACTATGGGCATACAGGGTAGCTTACAAAACATCTATTGGAACCACACCATACAACATGGTGTTTGGTCTAAACGCTATATTACCCATAACGTTTTTAGTTCCAACTCTAAGAGTAGAAAAACGCTCAGAATGGACATGCCATGATCTCTCTTCAAGAATAGATGATCTTGAAAAGCTAGATGAGCTTCGACTGAGGGCTGTAGCTTCGATCTATGCTAAAAAGAGAAGACAAAAAGAGTTTTTTTACAAGCATGTGCATACGAAAGAGTTCAAAACAGGTGATTATATACTTGTTTATACTTTGAAGCAACATGCCAAGAAACTTAAAAAGCGAGGGATGGGACCCTTTGTGATTAGTGACTTATCACAAAGTGGAGCTGTCAAACTTGCTACATTGGCAGGAGAAGAAATGCCAAATTGGATTAGTGGATGTCGGTTAAAAAAGTATCATTTACCACTAACATAGGATATGCTTCAACAAATCCATCAAGAAAATCAACGGATGAACAAGAAACAGAGGGTACGAGAAGAAGCACAAGAAGAAGCAAAAGAACGCATTGCAAAAAGAAGGCTTCTACGACGGCAACAACAGAGTGGATCATCGTTGCGAATAAATGCTATTCGATTAACGAATTTTGGTGAAGACACAGGGGAGCCAATAATTGCTGTGAAAGTGGGTAGCAATCAAGTTGAATCGATGGCATTGCTTGATTCCGGAGCTCAAGAAAATTTGATCTCTTACCAAATTATATAAACAGCTCAAGCTCGAAGAACAACTCCATCCTACTCAACAACTGCTGGAAAGTAGTACATCACATTCGCTAGGAACATTGGGCTGGACGATATTGCATGTACAAGTACATCAGAATGTTTATCCCCACAAGTTCTATGTGGTTGAGGATGCGAGCACACTACATCCCATGTTGTTGGGACAACCTTGGCAGAAAGAGTATAATGTGCAGATAGATTGGAATTCGGATACAATCAAAATTCAGCATGCACAAGAACAACATGTGGTAGCCTTTGCTAAGCCAACCCTGAAGAACCAGATGATAGCACTACCATCACTGGATAAAGAACAAAAAGAATGGGTGCCAATAAAGCACAACACGATACCCAAGGAGAACAACCAGGGAACTTCCAACCATGTTCACTACAAAAATAAGACAACACAAACCACAGTGAATAGATCAAGGTTAGCAACACACGAAAAACAAGTATGGGTACGAAAGGATAGAGGCGACCTGGCATACAAACCACAATACAACAGCAAAAGTCAACAGAAGAACACAGTTAAACCAATAACCAAGGGAATAAAAAAGATATGGATCCCGAAGAGAATGCTCAGTAACAACTTAAATGCGACACGCATTTGGATTCCCAAACCAAAGCAACAGGAACTCCCTTCAGTACAAGCAACACCAGCAGCCAGACACTCACTACATATGAAACCGACAAACCGATCTATGTGGGTGCCAATTAGCAGAACATCAATGACGACCAAGGACGAGGCAACTTAAACCTACAAATGCATCTAAAACAAAGCTACATTATGGCCACATTAGTCACGACAATTCTCTCCACGGAGACAACCACGGCCATATCGACAGTAGAGGCAACCAAAGCAACTTTTGCAAAGAAGACGATCAAACAAAGAGCTGTAGAGTTACAACTTTTACTTGCAAAGAAAATCCGCCAACCAAATCAACAACAAATAGGAAACCTCGGCGTCGAATGCCAATAAGCATCTTGCTTATTCCCTCCTCTCGCACAGCATTAATTTTTCCATGCATTGACTGAGTATGCATCAGATAGGGCCACATTACAAGGCCGTGCATTAGCACAAATTTTAACCCATGCACTGCATATACCCCGAGGCGATACCTTGTCGTCCGGGAGGACTCCCACTAGGAGGGGGGATGCATTCTCAATGCGGACCCAATGAAGGTGAAAAGAGCAAAAAAGGGCACGTTTTTTGACTATCTTGAAGGGTTTTCGTTTGATTGTGAAATTTTTTGGACTAACCTAAGTACATATGCCTTTAGACAGCACGAATCTATAAGTATATGGGGCCAAACGCCAAATTAAGCCTCTAGGTGTGTGTATATATATTAAAATAGCCACGTTTCGAGCAAAATATTGGTAAAACGGAGACATCCGGCCATAAAAATTGCACGTGAGTGTACATAGTGTTTTGCGGTGATGTTTTTGAGTTATTGTGATTTTTGGAGATTTTTTGGGTTATTTTTCTATTTTCTTTTTAATTTTACTAATTATCGGCATAAAAACTTCAAAAATTCAAAAAGCAGGTGAAATACGGTTGTAATGAAAAACAAAAATTATGGGGATAATCAGTGACTATAGGACAACCTATGGTACAATGGGGGTGCAATTATGTGAATGGAGCGGGAGGCGTGTTTTGGCCAGATTTTGACTGAAACGTCAAATTTCTCGGAAACTAGGCAAACAGAGTCCAAATCAAGAACTTTTCGAGCCTAAACCACATCTCGCAAGAGGTTAGGAGCACATGTAAAATTTCAAAGAAGTGGTCCGGGGACCCACATTATAAGATTTTTTCACTTCACTTAGAGCTCATTTCTACTATTTCCTTCTTGAGAGAGAGCTCTAGCCACCTAGAGCGAACCGGATTTCCAGCTGCTTTTATGACGCGCATGACCACTCAACAGGCTCTAGATATGAGAGGTAGGATCACTACCTTGAGCTTTTTGCGTATGTTTGATGTTTTATCGCGAAAACTAGTGTAGGGTTCACACGGGGAATGGGCAATAGAGACCTACAGGTAGAGGTAGCCACCTAACGGCTAACCCAGTAGCAATAATGCTTCGTAGGGGGTTTACCCTAGCATAGGAGACCACTCTTGAATGCACAAAGGCGAAAAAAAACCAACGGGAAAAACCCTAACTACTAGAGCCCTGCAAGAGGCCACCAAGTGGTAAATCGGTGGAAAGTCGCCCAAATGCTACCAAAACTCATGGGTAGGAGCATCTCGACATGCTCTACAAGGCTATATAGCCCACATGGCCATAAGGCAACCCGAAGCGTGACTAAGCTTCAAAAATGGCATCGAACATACAAAGCGTCAACTGGCTCTCACGGCCAAACCGAATGTCCGTTTGCCACCAAACTTCACGAGCGGCTTGCCTAGACCATCAACAACCAAGTCCTATGGTGGTAGACCACCACAAGTCATTGACAGCATGCAAACGCAATCATGGGCGCTTCCAGAGCGACAAATCGCCAAACGGAGCTCCGGTGAAGCCAAAGCCAACAAAAACCATATGGCAAGGTTCCCCAAGGAACCGTGAAGCTATGGAGACTAACATCACAAAATTTCATCGCCGAAAAGCACTCCAAGAGTCAGAAAACGACTCAGAGGCTCTGAAAACCACACAGGGAGTTTCTATCTATCTTTTTGACTTTTTTATTGAAATAAGAATTAAAGGGGACTTAGGGGGGCTAAGGGCATATAGTAGTAGCACTTCTCCAAAAGAATTCATCAAGAGACATCCTACTCTTAGGATGTCTCAAGGCCATATTTGGGCACCCAACTCAATGTCTCACCTCATACATAGCTTCTACATAGCTTATACATGCTAGCCATCAAGTTTCATCACATTTGGACAACAGTTGACCTCATATGCATCAAAAAACGGAAAGTCAGAGCATAGAGGCAATAAAGGGTCATAGACCTACCAAAACTAGTCCAGATCACAGGAAACTTGCACAATATAAACATTATCACATTGCAAGCTAACTGTGGAGTTAGATATGAAAAATAGTGAAATAGACATCCTACGCGTAGGATGTCTAAATGAACTATTTGACCTCTAGCTTGTGTTTTTGAGTTCTATATATCTTTATAACATCTTCACAAGCTCATGTATCAAATTTCAAGCCAGACCCATCACATTTGGCCCCCAAAACCTCAAAGATGCACTGTTTTGAGCCTAAAAACACTACACATGCTCCTAACAACACCAATACTTATCCAAATCAAAATCTAAGAACATACATGCTAAGGGCTACCCACAGAACCAAAATCAAGTCATTCTAAGAAAGTAGACATCCTAGGCGTAGGATGTCTCCAGGGTCATATTGAACTTCTGTGCAGGAATTGACATCATGGGAGTCTATTACATGGTATAAGAAGCCTATATATCAAATTTCAATCCAATTGGATATCATTTGCCCATCCATATAGGACATCCTACCCATTTTGTGAGCCAAAAGCCTAAATCTGCTCAAAATTGCACTTTTTGATGTCCAAACTAAATTCCAAGTACATAGCCATGTTGCACATATCAAGGGCTACAAGCATGTCAAGTTTCATCAAAATCAGAGAAAGTAGACATCCTACGCGTAGGATGTCTACATGCTTATTTTTTAGCCAAAAACCTATTGTGGGCACATGCATGACTTCCCTAGTCCCTTTTGAGTTATTATTTCAATTTTCAAGTCATTTGGGTAGTCACAACTCAGTTTATCAGCTAATCTGTAAAAAACGCTAACTTTGGACTATTGAGTGCAACAGGATCCATGGCAGCCACAAAGTCACCAGCAAAGAAGAAGAGGATGATTATCAAGGACTACTTAGAAGACCAGAGGGAACCCTGAATCCCACAAGCACTTGGATTCAAGATGACCTCCTAGAAACCAATGATCTGAGAATCTACCAAGGAGTGTTAAAGATCTGGAGGGAAATGCAGTGGAGCTACCCATGATCCCTCAAGAGCTCAATGAATTTGTCAGGAGCAAGATGGGGGACTACTTGGAGAAACTGGATCTCCACAATTACTTTGAAGCCTTGCCAGCAGGGATTGATGTTAAAAGAGTGTGGGAATTTGTTACCACAATCAAAGAGGACGGCATAGCCAGAGTTACAGATATGCAAGGCAAGCCTAATACAATGATTTTCATCATAGAGAAGGTGGTGGCAGCAACACTTGACCTCTCTAATAAAGAAGATAGTGTGACTAAGAGGCGGGATGACATTAAGGTCTACTCAGAGAAGAAAAACAACTATACATTTTGAAGATATTGCAAACCCGAAGGTTGCCATCATGAGCCAATTATACAATCCGTACTTCCACATGTGTACAAAGCGGCCATAGAAATACAGGATGCCACCTGGAGCTATTGCCACCACTTTCACTTGGGCTATGCAGAAGAGCCGCCCGAGGGAGATAAACTATGCCGCTTACATTCACGACAACCTTGTGAAAATGGGGACCAAAATCCCCACTTATATTGTGCCTGGTGAGTTGATAACCAAAGTTATCTATGGAGCATTGCATGCCAAGGGAAGTTGGCCTCTACCTCCCTCCCAAAATGATTGGCTCAAGCTGAAGGAAGACAAAGAAGAAGAGCCTCCTAAGGCTCCAAGTGTAGCCACAAGGTTGAAGCGCCGTTTAGAGACAGTGCCAGAAGAGCCGCCATAGCCCAAGAAGGGGAAGAAAGAAACTCTAGAGGTGCCAGTAAAGGAAACAAAGTCACAAAAAGCAGCAAGGCTAGAAAGACTAATGGAGAGTTTCAGAGCTAAGAGGATGCTAAAAGGGGATCTGAGTGAATTATGGAAGCCCTCATTTGAGGCTATGTCTGGATCATCTCAAAGGACTCAAAGGGATCGCTTTGAAGATTATATAAAGAATTTCGAGATCTTAGATGCTATAGTTGAGAATATCCCAAACATACCTTTTACTGAAGAAGAAGTTGATGATGTGAGACGGCAGCTGCTAGAAGAGTAGGAAGGCCAAGAAAGAGAAAGGAAAACAAAGGCGGATTGGGATTTCAAGAAGAAGCAACCAACCCCACCATCAAGCCGAGAATCCAACCCTCCACTATCACCACCTCCTCCTAGTCCTCCTCAACCCTGACAAACTGAGAAGTTGAAAAAATCTGATGGGCAACAAGACTCCAAGAAAGAGAAGAACAAAGAGAAAGAGCAGAAGGCAAAAGTTGAACCAAAGGATGAGAAGCCAGATCCAGAAGAAAAAAACTATAGAATATTTCTTGATCTACTAGCTGCTGGATACTCTCGAGAAGAGGCAGCTAATGCAGCTTTTGAGTTGTCTAGCACTAAGCCCAAAGAATATAAGCTGAGCCCTCGATTGGTGGAGTTGAAGGAAACGGCCATAGATACAATGGATTGACAACCACAAGCCGATGATTGGGATGGAGTGATCCAAAGACTCACTGGGCTCAGGGCAAGGTCTATGGCCACTGAGATTGAGTGTGATAATCTCAAAGCAAATGAAGTTCAAATCAAAGCTGAGGACTCGCTGCAAAAGCAGGACCAAGAGAACACACAGAAGCAAGCCAAGCTGCAAGCAGATCTGGACGCGGCCCTAAAAAGATGCCAAGAGCTGGAAAGTCAGAGTCCGGCAGCAGACCAAAAGCTTCAAAGAGAAGATGAGGAGTACAAGAAAATCAGCAACTGACGGATGCGGAGAAAGAAAGAGACAACTTGACACTCCAGCTTGCTGATGAGTCCAAAGAAGTGGAGACTTTGAGGAATGATAAGGAAAAAGTTGAGCTAGAAGATGATGCCAGCCAGGACGAAGTTATAGAGCTAAAAGATCAAATAAAAGTGAAAGATCAGACAATTCAGAGGCTAATGGCATCTCCGGGCAGAGTCAGAGCCTCTACCTCAACTAGCACTACTTCAGAGAAGAATATGTATGAAGAACAGATGAAGGAACTCCAAAAGGATTTGACACTAGAGAAGAGACAAAGATTGATGCTGGCCGAGGGCTCCCTAGTGATGCAAGGCCGTTTGGAGGATGAGAACAAGTCCATGAAAGATGAGCTAGTAGCCTTGAAAAAGAAGATGGACGAGGATCTCACGAAGATGCAAACTGAAAATGAAGACACCAAGAAGAAGCTAGAAGAGGCTGAGAAAGCCAATGCTGAATTAAACTACCTATTAGTGACCATGGGGGATCAAGCTGAAAAGGAAAAGAAAGCATATCAAAAGCAGATTGATGAGCTAAAAGGCCAATAGTAGACTGAAGAGCCACACTTGAGCACAAGGCCAACATCAATGGAAGGAATTGACATAGACAATGTGTCAGATCCAGTGGAAACAATAATGCAAGAGGACATCCTTGTGGGACCATCCCAAGAGCCACGGGATCTGACACAAGAAGAAGAAGAATATCTACAAAAGGCAATAGAAGCGGTAATAAAACACACCGCCAAAGAAGCAATGGAGTGGGAGCAGAGGGTATTGAAGTCTATGACCATTCAAAAATTAGATGCAAATGTTGTTCGACATGAATGGCTACAACCCTCTCTCTCATATCCTCTTCTCAAGTACGAAGCTGCTACAATAAACAAGAGGATTAAAGAGGAGCCGACAGTGCCACTATACGAAGAAGATATCTCCAAACCAGAAGGTGTTAATCTTATTGTGGACTCTCAGCCAAAATGGAGAAAGGCATGGCTAACGAAATACCCACAGTATTTAGTACATCTGGTAGAGGCGCCTAAAATAATCAGAGACAACCTTAGCTTTTGCCCTCTACCAAGGATGCAGACCTAGAAAGAACAAGAGCTGCTGAAGAAAAGCCACCCCACATGGCTCAACTACCCAAAGCTTCCAGGCTTGAAGGCAGGTGAGAGAATGAGTGAGCAATACATGGTGAAAACCTTAATGGGCGCCATTAAATTGTTCAACGGCTCGCCTGACCTATCTTGCATTATGCTCAGGAAAATATGTAAAACCCTTCTGGCAGTTTTTGAGATCTTTAAACCTGGACAGGCAACAGACAGCATATTCTTCTTCCAAGACACATATAGATGTGTGTATGAACTGTCTGCTCAACCTTCCCATGAGGTGATACATGCCCTCTATCAACGAATAATGTTTTTGCCCTTGTACCATCTCCAAGCCTTTGAAGAAGCCTTCTACACCGGTTTCTTCACCATTGATACAGATATATTCGGCCCTACATTACTGGCCCAGCATGCACGATATGAGTCTCTTTTGAAGATGCGCGAAAGCCTCCACTGAAGAAGCAGCTCTACTGTCATGTCGGGGACGACATGATCTAGGAGGGGGGGAGTGTTAGTGGCTGGACACACTCAACGTAGGATAATTGCCCGGCGGAATACTAATTTCCTTTGTAATCATTCCTTAATTGAGAAGAAACCATCATTTCACCTTTGTAAATAGTGGGGCTTGCAGAAGCTTCCAAATTATATCCCATTTTTGACATTTAGACTTAGTAAATGGTTAAATTGAAACTTTAGGGTTTGAGATTGTAAGGTATTTATACCACTTTTGACCTTAATGCAAAGAACCCTTTTGTCATTTTTTATAAATTTTTGTCTGTGTGAGTTGAGCGTACTCTGTGTACAAGAGAGAATGAGATTTTTATCTTGACGTTACGCGCGCACTGGTGGTCGGAATCGAGTGCGGAGAAGTGCAGTGTGTTGTCCCCAAAGAGAGCTATGTGCCAACACCTACATTGTAGGTGTATGGCCCGGCTTTGTGAGATCGACCCACGAGCTATATCTGGTGATTCGGTGAGCATACGGTGTCCGTTTTTGCATTTTAGCATATCCATGCGTTCACAATGAATAGAGATACACATTAGGCACTTTAGTTTTCAGAAACGACGACCTGTAAATTTCGTTCAGACATCCTATGTGATTCTGCACCGGGTGCTTAGGGTTGGGGTTTCGGTTCACGGACCTTAGGGAGAGCGACCTATTGGTGTTAATAGGATTTTCCTCAAGTTCCATAGCGTTTCGAGAACGTTTGATGGGTATTTGGCTCTTGAAAGCGTTGTAGGAATCTCCTCTTGTGTACTCTTGAAGGCTATAACTTAGACATTGGGTAGAGACCTTTGTAGGAAGTTGTCATTAGTCGGTCGAGTGTAGGTTGACACCCTATGCTTGCTTCCACGCGCCTACGGGTCGAGCTTCGTCCTTAGCTGAAAAATCTTGTTACGTGAGTTCTCGCTGTGCTGACGTCTGTCGTGGCGTATCCGCCAACATTCCCTTGTACATAATTTTCATGAATAAACAGAAGCCTCATCATTATGCTATTACAACGGACAAATGCAACATTATCTCTCGCATCAAACATATTGGGACCAATGAAGATGCTGCAGCAAATTGAACCTCATCAACATATTCAACGACAAATGAAGATAATCAGCGTATCAACAACCAATCAAAACCTACCACAATCTCCACGGACACTTTTCAACAGTGTCCGAGAATGGGCACTAAAATCGGAAGGGGGGAATGTTAATTGAGTCAACGTCAGTTAACAGAAGCTGCTCAAGATCGACGATGTACAGATGCACATCGAGGGTGAATACAAAGACGCAGTGAAGATTGGAGTTACACATTTTCCACATTTTCCCAAAATGGTCTCGTAGTGTAAATTCCAGATTTATTTCAAGCCATTGTAACATTTTAATGTGTTACGGGCTCAACGAGAGTTCTAAGTTGTAAAGAACAGATCAATTAGTGTGCCTAGGTAGCAGATCCAGTAAGTGGTGGAGCGCTAAAGGCCTTGGGCGCTCGGACATTGTATATTTTTACCCTAGGTACATAAGGCAATGTGTAACGGAAATTAGGGTTCTCAAGCTCATTTGTTGAGAGCACTCTTTGGTGAGAGCTCTTGAGGTGTGTGTCTATGGAGTCCTTGAGATTCTCCTTGCTCATGAGACTTGATTAACACTAATCAATGATTCATTCTCTTTCACTATGCCTCTCTCATGCTTCTTATGATTGTCTATGATGCTTAGATTAGCTAGATTGTAACTAATTAGTGGTTAATCTCTCTCTAAACACGTGTGATTGCCCTCTTTTGCTTGTGTGTGCATGTAGGTTTAATTGGAGTGTGGTGCTCGATAGATCTATGTGTATGTGCTTGCAATTAGTGTGTTGCATGATAGGATTATTGTTGTGTGCATCTTGCAATTGTTAGTGTGTGTGATTGGGTTGATTAGAGGTGAAGAGAAGTGGATGTGGAGATTGCCCTTCATTGTGGCTTAGCTCCTCCATAGGCCGAGAAGCTCATTTCATAGAGTTAACCATTCATGTTGCACCGAGAAGGGAGTAGGAAGCACAAGAAGGAGAGAAGTGAGCGCCGTTAGCTCACGTTGTGTTTCTATTATCCAAAACTTAATAATAAACTTTACAAAGTTGGATTTTATATCTTAGCCAGGGACTAAAATGTGTAATGTCTGACACCCAAGACCTTTGAGGCTCCACACTTATTGTATTTATAACTTAGATACACTAACTGACATGTTCTTTACAACTTGAAACTCCCGTTGAGCCCGTAACACATTAAAATATTACAATGGCTTGAAATAAATTGAGAATTTACACTACGCGACCATTTTGGGAAATTGTGGAAAATGTGTAACTCCAATCTTCATTTCTTCTTTGTATTCATCCTTGATGTGCATCCGTATGTCTTCGGTCTTGAGCGGCTTCTGTTAAACTGACGTTGACTCAGTTAACATTCCCCGACAACGGTGGAAAATGTTGGGAGTTCCATAATTGCAATAGCTCCAATGACCAACAAAATTATCAATCCGGAGGGATGAGCTACCCGGCTAGCGCATGGAAACACTCACACGATTAGTGAGGTAATCATGGAGACACGAATGGTTAACTCTATGAGGTGAGCTTCTCGGCCTATGGAGGAGCTAAGCCACAATGAATTGAAAGACACACACAACACTAATCCTATCAACACACTAATTGCAAGCACACACACATAGATCAATCAAGCACCAATTCCGATCAAACCTACATGCACACACAAGCAAAAGAGGGAAATCACACACGATTAAAGAGGGATTAACCACTAATTAGTTATGATCTAGCTAATCTAAGGATCATAAGAATCATGAGAGAGGTATAGTGAAAGAGAATGAGTTATTGATTAGTGTTAATCAAGCCTCATGAGCAAGGAGAAGCTCAAGGACTCCATGGCCACACACCTCAAGAGCTCTCACAAAGAGTGCTCTCAACAAATGAGCTTGAGAACCCTAATTTCCTTTACGCATTGTTTTATGTACCTAGGGTAAAAATATGCAATGTCCGGGCGCCCAAGGCCTTTAGGGATCCACCACTTACTGGATCTGCTACCTAAGCATACTAACGGACCTATTCTTTACAGCTTGGAACTCTCGTTGAGCCCGTAACACATTAAAATATTACAATGGCTTGAAATAAGTCAGGAATTTACACTACATGACCATTTTGGGAACATGTGAAAAATGTGTAACTCCAATCTTCACTGCTTCTTTATATTCATCCTTGATGTGCATCCGTACGTACGTCTTTGGTCTTGAGCAACTTTTGTAACAAAATTATCAATCCGGAGGGATGAGCTCCCTGGCTAGGGCATGGAAACACTCACACGATTAATGAGCTAATCATGGCAACACGAGTGGTTAACAAAGTATTCAATTGCCACAAAAATATTTCGGCCCGCACTATTTAATGAGCTAATCATGGCAACACGAATGGTTAACGAAGTACTAATTGCCACAAAAATAGTTCGGCCCGCACTATTTATGCCTCTTGAAGTGTTTGTAAATTTCTTCTTCGATGAGCAAATAAGAACTACCGCAACAATGGACATTTGCAAGTCTGAGAGCTGTTTGGACTTTTTACATGATAATTGGGATAGGAAACAATCACAAGCTAAAATCTGTATTTTGCAAAAGAAGTCCATAATATGCAAGTTTATTATAAGCTCTCAAAATTTCAAGTGTCATTTTACTATTTTAGATATCAACTTTTGAGTGGGCAGCTTATTCCACTCGACCAAGATACAGAGTCTAGCCCTGAGAACAAACCTTTATCAATGGAGCTCTACTTTCAAGACAACCTACTTACTGTGACGGAGACAATGTCAAGCACAACTCCTGCACAGCTCAGGGTAGATCTTACATGTAAAGAACTTCCACTTTTGCCACGATTGTATGTATTCAGTCTCAACAATAGAAAGGTGCTTACTAAATGGATGAATTTTGATTGTCTTTAATACATTGAGACATAGAATCTAACTCTTTCTTCTTCTCAGATTCCAAGACGCAAGGAGAAAACAACATTATGCAAGGAGTCCCTCTTAAACACGCTTCACTTAATTGCTTCCACCGGAAGCTAGGTCACATACATTGTGCATGCAATGAGCTTTGATGCCATGCAAACCATGATGTACTCTTCAAAATGACTAATACAGAGACATTTTAATTTGTGCCGCTCAAACAATTTTAAAAAGATGTACAGTTTTCATTGTCTCAAAACTTTACAAATTGTGTTGTTTATGTCAAGATATATACAAAGAGAGGTAGTTATTGCTCCCTTCCCCTGATACTGCTCCCCTGTCCTCTCCGCCGATTGATGCCACTGGTCCCCTTTCCTCTCCCCTGATTGCTTCCATTGCTCCCTTGCCCTCTTCCCCAGTTGCTGCTTCTTCTCCCTCGAGGGACGTTGGTCTTGGGCATCCTTTCGCGTCGTTTGAAATCATGGGCCTCTTCCATGGCTTCCCATGCATCTTGCACCTGTGAAGCTTCCCTCTGTTCTTGCTCTTTCCACTGGCGTATAGCCCATTACTCTAGTTCTGTGGCATCCGCATAATATTGATTGAGTGCTTAGTGCATATTTTGAACCTCCCCTTAAGTCTGCCACTACATCATTTCGTCAATGCGAGCCTGTTCGAACTCCTCAGCTCTTGCGCTTTCCTCTCTTGAATGTCTGTTTGTCGAGATTATAATATGCTGGATGGCCATTACAAAAAAATGTCGCACATCGTTGGGGGTGTAGTTATGTAATTGAAATTCTTGTAGTAGCGTGATAATAAGAAAGTAAATAAAGATATTGCTTCTTTTAATACAAACGTTGCAGCAAACAAACAATGAAACAACACGATTACTTACATTTGGTACATTCAAAATTTGAATGAGGAGCAACAAAGCGTTCAAACACGTTTTCCAGCCACAGCTATAGTTATCAACCTGCGTGGGCACGGTGACCCAATCGTGCCGGATGGTAGTCCCTAGATCATGTTCTAACAAACATACTCTACACAACATACAATTTTTTTCGCGGCACTACGTACGTAACCACTTGAGTCAGTAACACATTACAAAGAGATACTACTTCCAAATGTATCCAGATGTGCCTTAAATTTTTACACGCCCATGAAACAACCTACTTTGCCCGGAGTTTGCGTAGTAGACAATCTTATCTTCAAGATCAAATAACAATAGACTCCAATGATCACTGCACCAAAACCATCAAGGATGAGGAGAAAGATCCTAAATCCAACATGGTTTTTACAAGGCAAGAAGAAACTCATGATTGATTGTATGCAGTGACTAGAAAACACGCTAGATCAAAATTGACTCTGCTAAACCAGCCCAACAGAGCTAAAAAGGAAACTCTGTTGTTCTTCAGCATAGGCGAGATCAACGGATCTACTACGTATATTTTGTTCTGAACATCAACAGGTAGGAGCGAGATAGCGAATCTAACATGAAACAATGGCAGAGATTAGAATTTTCAGCGGGCTATCACTACCACAAACACATGGGTCAATACCAAGCGATTGGGGCACCTATTGAATTCCATAAGCCACTGACTCACTTGGTATTGACCCATGTTTTAACGGTAGTGAGACATCTAATGAACCAAGCTTGACTCATAAAGAGCTTGAGATGGACCACATAGCAATGTTGATGACTGCCGCAAAGACATGGGTCAATACCGAGCGAGTTGTGAACCTATCGAATTCCATAAACCACTGACTCGCTTGGTATTGACCCATGTCTTAGTGGTAGTGAGCCATCTCATGAACCAAGCCTGACTTATAAAAAAAATCTTGAGATGTAACACATAGGAATGTTGATGGCTACCACAAAGACACGGGTCAAGACCAAGCAAGTTGTCTAACTATCCAATTCCATAAGCCACTGACTCGCTTGGTATTGACCCATGTCTTAGCGTAAGTGAGTCATTTAATGAACCAAGGGTGACTTATAAAGAGCTTGAGAAGTACCAGATAGCAATGTTGACGACCTCATCCATTGCGTTGGAGTTGGAGAAACTGTGCATGCACAGGAAGTCTTGTTGATCGAGGTTGAAAATGCAGGACTCCTCTGACCTTCCAGACAGCAATATCTATGCATGCAAAGGCACTGAGTTGATCAAAACTTGCAACTTCTCTTTGTTTTCTTCGTTGATTTGCTCTAAAATAATCGAGTCCTCTGGTAAAGGCTCCTCATTGGATGGCCCTCGTGAAGCAGAGGCTTACCCTTGCCTTTCTTGAGCTTTATCTGTAACTGGCTCATTCTCCTCCCTAGAAAGCACATTTTTCTCCCTTATTGGCATAGGCTCCTCCCTAACTAGCTCCAGATCCTCCATGCCTTGCTCATTTTTCTTTCTAGCTGTTTCCTCTATAACTCTGTCTATCTTCAATGATCGCCTCGGAGTCCACTCTGGCCTACTCATTCCCCTCTACGGATGGCTCAGCCTGCCCATCTGTGTCATTTATCTCGACCCGTGATTGTGTCCTTCTGCTATTTAATTCAGCCATAGAAGGCTCTGTCTGTCGTACACTAGGATGGAGAGGGGGAGGGGGGATGTTAAGAATATCCATGGTTCTACTATCTCGGATAGGTACTGGCTGAAGCAGCCCATCATAGCGGAAGAGTAGCCTCCGAAGAGTGTCAAAATCCCATGGCATGATAGTAACACGGTGTGCATGGGCAGCCAGGATATATCCATCACTGAAGAATTCAACAAGGTAGTCTTCTGCAATTTCTTGCAAGCAGAGAAGTGCACCGCTGGCCCATCGCACGCCCACTCTCCAATGCTTGCAAATCTCACACTATTTGCCGAAAAGGAATACGTGGAATGGCCGGTTGCATGTGTCGTTTGATCCTTCACAGCTCTTGTAGGATACCTCTATGCGCCTCATATCGACGTCTTCTTGCTTGAGCATGCAAAGAGTCACCTGTTGCCCTTCTAGGCGTGGCCTTTACACGAGGAATCTCTACAAATAGCATAACAGAAAACGACATATCATTTGTTGCACAAGGGACTTAAGCTTTCTAAGATCAGCACAAAGCAAAGAACTGCACCAAATACGGTTGTAATGCCTCTACTCGCTTGGTATTGACCTCAGAAAAGTATAATAGCATACCTCCCTTGCGTAGAAGGTGCTTCGAGCGATGATGGTCAATACCAAGCAAACAGGTGCAATGAACAGAGTTTTCCTTCCTCTTATTCGCTTGGTGCTGACCTCACAAAATAGAAGTGCACAAAAATGTAGTAGCATACCTCTTCACTGTGTGTAGAGACCTGCGTCACTAAAGCGCTGCAGAACAGGAGTCCAAAAAAGTGATGGGAGCACTAAAGAGTACGAGGAGGACGCGCAAAAAGGGTTGGGAGCACAAAGAGATGGTTTGCTCACTGCGTAGCGTCAACGGGGGTAGAGTTAAAACATTGGGCAGTAGAGGATGCAAAAAGAGGCAGAAGAGCACTCAAGCTTTTACTGTTTGCTCACTGCATGAGTGCTCATATGGGATGAGAGTATAGTTAAAATGCTTGGCGGGGGTACTGCCTCTAAACTTAGTATGCTCACCTTGGCGAGGGTGACAACTTCACTTATGCGCATGATTACACCCAAGATTGTGGTTGGTAGATCATACTGCATGGGAATCTGAGCCTGTTATTGCTCCTAAACTGGTTGTCCTTGTGAGCACAACCCACGTGCCATTTTTGAGTGACTGTTTAGAGTCAGACATCGATCATCATTGCAGTCACCATCTTCATCTCCAAGTAGAAAAAACAAACTGCCCTTGCCTTTGCCTTTTCTACGCTCTTCCCCTTGGCCATCTCTCACGATCTTGTGTTGAGCGACCTCCACCTATTTGAGTCCTTTGCTGCTGCGTCGCCATCGCCTTTTTTTCCTCTTCCTCCTGGCCACCTTTTGGTTCTTGCTCTCAACGACCTGCAAAATCACCATCCACCTTGGCGCCATTGGATATTGTAGAGACAGGTTCTCTCTCTCTCTCTCTCTCTCTCTCTCTCTCTCTCTCTCTCTCTCTCTCTCTCTCTCTCCCGGTCGCGCTTCTCTACTTGTGTGTTGTTAAGTGTGTGCACACTGAAGCCACTGCGTTACGGGGTTAGGGCACAAGGGGATCAACACTCCAAGGGCCAAGAGTGGTCGTTAGGGTAAGATTAGAAGTCTCGCAACCTCAAGATTGGCATAGTTACAAATCCTACGTATTAGTTGATATTCTCCATGCAATGTTGTGAGGTTCAAGGCATGGTTGGAATGACTCCTTATGTGACCGTGCTTGAGTTGTTTTTCAATGCTATGTTCCAATCCACATGTTCCGAATGGACATGGGTACAATGTAGATTCAACTTGGGTCAGAACCAAGCAAATAGGGCCCTTCGGAGATTCTTGGGGTCCCTATTCGCTTGGTTCTAACTCTAGTCACATCATCTATTATGACATTAGCACACGGGATAGAACCAAGTGAATAGAGACTTGACGGATACTCCAGGCCCATATTTGCTTGGTTATGACACCAAGTACATACCAATTTTGAAGTGTAGTTGTGGCTGCTCTTTCTTTTAGACATGGGGATCATAGTCCGGGAGACAGACAATGTGGGCAAGGGTACATGTGAAGAAAAATTGTTCACGTTCTTATACAATGCCCGTGCTCATCATCGTGCACTAGAACTATGAGGAATGTTTAATGAGAGTTTTCTATACATAGGATCAGTACCTACAAACCCATTTGCAATAGTATGAGGTAGTCATTTGTGACAATTCCATGACAATTGATTGGTATGAGATATGTGCACCCAGCCGACCTTTACCTTGACAAGAGTGCAGCAAGGAGACTGAATTGCTCTCTAGAAATGTGTCCCTCCAATGCACTGCTTGTACAAGACAAGTGTATGAAGCACTTAAAAGTGTGTTTCTTAGTGGAATTCAACCATGGGTTTGTCTGTTACTTGTACTTGTAGACGGATGGTGAGTCAGAGACTTCCCAGTCATCAACTTTTGGTAGTTGCCCATTGGCGCCGAAGGAAGAGGTAGAGGATGTGGAGGTGCAGTTTGACCTAGAAAAGGAGCGGGTAGAGGTATTAAAGGAAACATTTGATGCGGTCTTAACTCTTTCTTCCCTTGCAAACGCAACATTAGAATGCAAGCAAGAAAGCACAAATAAGGAAGTGACTTTGCCTCTGAATTGCACTCCTAGCTTTGCTATGGCGGGCGACACCCACTACGTTCTACTCACAGATATCATGCATGAGCTGAATATATGGGAGGACTACTGCCTAGCTACAATTGAAAATTTTTGTGAGGCAGACATGGATTTGTGGATGATGGTGGAGTGGACCAACATCTTCTTGCTGACATAGTTGTCCACGACTCAGAGTTCACTTCAGGGTGGAAACTGATCAAAGATACATTCAATGAATTGAAGTTCGGAGAGGTGAGTTTTCTAGCAAATGAGAAGTTCCAATCGACAAAAAAACAATTCGGCTTGGAAAACATGGGTAGGCCCGTGGCACCCAGAGCTTAGGTATTGAATAGTCAGTCTATTTACTTGTGGGGAAGGTCGATGCTGGAAATGGACGAGAATCAGATGGTAATTTATAAAGGCATTCAGATGGTATTGGAGATGGACCAGTGATGAAATATCATGATCAATATTTTTGTTGACAGGTGCTAGTGTATGACGATAGTTTCCTTAGAAGACCGGGAGGCTCACGGCAAGGGCTTGTCACTGGAGCACAAGGCAAGGATGCGGCGTTGTCTCACTACTTCGGACATTTTAACCACAAAAAGGTTCATAGAAACAATTCAAGTACTTGGAAATTGTACTCATCTCACTTACGGGCCATAAATGTTTTAATATTGTTTTGTAGATCATAATATACCACAAGGAATACTCAGAAGACAATGCAAAGTTCCCACTGTTTGCAATGAAAGTTATTACAAGATTGTGTGGTGGGCACCCCCTCCCATTAAATGCAGAAATACTAATTTTGATTGAGAAACAGTTTTCTCTACGCATCTTTGGCATTGGGTATGGGTGCCAAGCACTCAGAGCCCCCTATTTCATGTCCTACACAACTCAGGGTCTGGCTGCAGGGGTTGAAGACCTAGAGAGCTTAGATCCATACAACAAGTGGCTGTTTATGAGAGAAAGAAGATGCCTAATGCCCGTGGAGTCCATTGGTGTAACTCTAATAAGCTATTGCCTTATCCTTTCCTCCCCCGTGTCTACTATGTTTAAAGTAGCCTTTTCTTGCCATGTAGTGGATTTTTTCCATGCCTTCTCTGGACCATATTGATAGTGAGCCGTATGTCTTGGCAAAATATGGACCATGGTTGAACAGTATGTGCTTCATTGAGATAAAACCAAATGGTGAGTAGAGTACAATTTTAAATTTTGTTTGTATACGTAGCATGCTAACCCACCATGTAATGTGTGATAGGTTGCCCACCCCACCCTGTAAGGTAAGCCTTCTTCCAATCTAGCAAGGCTACTTGAAATGATGTGAGCTTACTTTGGTCCCAAGAATGCTGCTCAACGTAGTGGAAATTTTATCTAGTGATTTCTACACGTTCGCCTTATGATTTTGGATTGCCGCACCACCAGCATGGTCTTTAACCACTTCATGTAAGCGTTTCCATTTGTTGAACAGGTTTCTCCTCTCTTCTCTATCTCAATATTTGAGGCTAAACCCAAGAAACCTTCTGGTCTTCATGCCTCCTATCGATGCTTTCCTAGGTACCTTGTAACGACTTTGAGACATCTTAGGGTCCTCTTCGATTTTGACATTGCCTCCATGCAAACCAACGTCTGAGAGAACTCCCTCTAATGCTTTGATCACTCTTTTCAACTCACTCTCTAGCTTTAATATCCATGCAAAACATATGTACAAATGAACCACCTTTTCAATTATTCGACAGAGTGCATGAAGTGTACATATGTGAACTCTACTCAGAGGAATATCAAGCACTGGCCTAAAAGTTTTAACTTGAAGATGTCTGTTGGGAGCTCTATTCTATTGCACACTCTCAATAGATTGTGCATCAGCCATGCAATACAAGCATGGATTTGCCACAGCTGCTCCGTGTGTTATGTTGTACATACACTTAAGAGTCTTTAAGTCACCTGTCATGTGCCATTCCACTATATAGTCATCAAATCCTTCCACTGAAAGTACGACTCCGTTTCTTTGTTCACTGATGATAGAAGAAATTTGGGTTTGACTAAAAACCCAATCGAGGATTTCAAAATCTTCCTTATCAACCTGCAATGAAAAATGAAAATAAAAAATCAACAACCAAATAATCAATATTTTTGTTATTATAGAGTGAACTAAGTATACCTAAAATGATCCTAGGTTAGAATGTTGTTTTTAAATTGCACGTTGAAGCATTGTGGATCCTCTTTCGTTATTGATGGATCTAGAGCTCTGTTCATGAGGGTAATGGTGACTCTCTCCAGCGTCTTGTTCTTCAGGACCTGGAACTCATCGAGCTTCAAAACAAACTTGAGAACTCCACCGCACTCCTCTTCACTGATCTCAAAGAAGTGAACTGCATACCTTTGCAATGCTTCAAAATCAACAAAGAGGTTGTTTTGCTCGTTAAACTGTACCTCTCTGCCACCCTTGCCTAAGAATGTTGTTGAATGGCAATCCAAGTTTCTCAAACAGCTCATCTTTATGTGCCGACGGGCCTTTACATGTGATGGCTTTGGCAGTAATGATCCTCTTTGTAGTTTATTTTGAGACTTTTTAGCTAATGCTTTGAAGAGTACCCTGTATCCCATCTGCAAGATGCCACTCTCATCAAGTATTGCTTGCACTTCCATTGGTTCCAGTTAATTCTCGTTCATGAAGGAGGTAAGGAGCATCCCTTTAACTTACAAATTTTTTCTTAGTTATCATCTCTTCAACTACTTCTTTTGGAACCAGACGGATGTAATGCACTTTGTCATTGAAGCCTACACCGTTCGAGTTTGGATGCAGCAAAGACATGCCAAAAAAGCACCATGCGTTATGATCATGTATAGGAAATTGTATCCGCTTCTTAGTGAAGCACATTGAAGATACAAAAGCAGAAACAAACTTTGAGTTACCTTAAAGCTTGTATTCATTTTTTCAGGCCACCACTACCAATCTTCGTGTTCTCAATGTTGCACAAGTTTTGTTTGCTTTTTTGACTACCAAGCACGGTGTCTTTCTCTCGCAAACTTGTAATCTTCTTCTCAAGGCTCTGGATTGTCTCTAAAGACTCCCTCTTACGTTTCTGCAACAGTGCGTACTCTTGCAATACATCAACATGAAGATGATGTGTGTTCTTTCTTTGGGTAAGTGTGGAAGATGAAGGGGTTGAGGATTGCAAGTTCAATTGGTGTTTTCATCAGAAAAGAAGCGTTCTCCATTCCTAGAGTTGATAGAGAAATAGAGAGACACTCGAAACTCATGAAATATCTCAAGTTTTGGGAGGGAAGGCCATATCTCATGTTTAGAGTTGATAGAGTTCTTGTGGCTTATGTTTTTGGAGGGAACGCTTGTAAGTTGGCATTTCAAATCATTAGTCATACGGTTAGCTAGATTCCTGACAAGAGAATGAAGGATAAGAATGATAAAGACGGTGGCTACCTCCCAAAGAATGTCATTTTGGCTTTTTGTTGGTGCAAAAAAGTATCACATAAAATACACAATTTAACATTTTCATTTTCTCTCTCTAAGCTGACGTGGAACTTCTTACAGGGCCCAAAAGTGAGTCCAAATTTCTCCTAATGGAAATGCATGGAAAACAATATGCTGTGCAAGTAAGATTTTGAGGGGTTCTTTAGAAAGATGGTGTAGCTATAAAAGCATATGACATGGCTTTGCAAGCTGGCACCCCTTTAAGAATGGTTTTTGTTGTCAAGGATATGTGCTCTCATCTTACTGTGCATTGTGCGTGAGTGTTGGACTCTACAACACTCCACCAATTGTAAGTTAATAGACTTTGACTCTTATGCTCATCTCATATAGCATGAGCGACATGACTTAGATATGCTCAACTCTTCCATCTTGAGCGTAAGTCTAATAACTATGACTCTTAGCATAGAGTCTAATATGACTTGAAGCTTTGGGACTAATGCTTTGCTCATTTTATGGCTCAGCAGCACGACTCTGACTATGCCAAAGAGTGTTTTTTACATCATGGCGACTTGACTTATAGCATTCTTGAGCTTACTACAAACATTTCTTCAGGTAAAAGTAAGCTTGAATTCTCAAAAAGAGGATTACTGAAGGACCAATTTGGCATTGAGGGTTTCTTTTTCCATACCTGTTTTATCATCTTTGAATCTGCATTTGCGTTGGTTGGGTTGTCCTTCGTTGATTATGAAGACTCCATTATTTGTTTGATTCTCCAATTGGGCCTGTTGTTGTAAGAAGTCTTTGATGTTTTTGGAGGCCTTTGTTCACTGTCAGCCTTTGGCTTTTGACTAGGAGCATTGGAAGACTTTGGAATCTAAATCTCTTGATGACCTTTGTATCTACTTGGTTGACTTTGCTCCACTCTAGGTCTAGTTGAGTTCTTGAGATCTTCATACAGTTCTGGTGTAGTTGCAATTGGCTTGTGGTTGATTGGTAGCCAGATCTTTGTATAGCCTTTGTAGAATCCTTGTCTCAGTGGAAGACTCTTTGAGATCTATTTCTATTCTATATCCTCTTGTGAATTGTGGTTGACTTTAGCATCTTTCAATGTTGTTCTGTTGTATACCTGCTTCTTAGGTATCCTAGGATATTCTCAAGGTTGATACCTTGTGGGCCTTCCTTCTTGGGAAGGTCTTGACTTCATTTCATATGCCCTAACCTGCGGTTTTGGTACCCATATCTATCTATTACCTCCATAGTGCTCTTGTTATTTTAAGCTCCATTGCGATGCTATTCATCCCATGTGTTGATTTCCTGTCCTTAATCCAAACCGGATCATTGACTTTGATTAAACTTCTTGGAACAAACACTTTCTTGACTTTCCTTTTCTTTCTTGAGTACTTGGGCTGATAGATCTTTCTTTTTCTGGGTGTCTCCATAGAGGTTTCAGCTGGGTCAACAATTGACTTGAAGTTTTGAAAACCTGACTTGCTTGAAGAAGCTGATCCATGAGGGTTCTTTGATGTAGAGGCATACGTTGTCACAACTTCTTTGCTAGTCGGTGGAAGTTCCACTTTAGTTTTGCCTTTGTCTGCAAGATTTGTCTTCAATTTTTGTGACTTTTGCAACTCTAATTCTCGCAACAATGGTACCTGTAATTGTTGCTTGCTACTTCTTCGAAAAGAGAGTATTAGCATTTTATCCTCTTTGTAGGCCTTATGGTGATCTAACCATTGATGTCCAAGGATGACATCTACAAGCATTTCCTTTGAAGGCTTGACCTGAAATTTTACCTGCTCTTCATGATTTTGGATGCTAAGGGTAGCAACCATTTCTTTTTGACTTGTATGCAAACCTTGCATTGTTTTGCTATCATGTTTGCATGGACTAATCTCTAGAATGCTCTGAATGTGGTCTGCAACCATATTGCACTTTGATTCTTTATCCATTAGAGTATTGCATCTGACACTTGCTCCTTTTGTACTGATGAGGACTATAGCTATTCTCATTGCTGGCTCTATTGAAGATCTATGTCCTGCATTTTCCATGGTCTCATCTTGATCTAACTGTGTTTCTATGGAGGGTGGCTTGAGACTCTATTTTCCAATCTTATTTACATTGATTGATTCGACTAGCAATGAGTGATTGATCTTTGGACTTCCTATTACTTCCTAGTTGTCTGCAACCTTATTATTATTAACTTTTGACTTTGGTGGCATTATCTGCTCAATAGCTTCTCTTGTTTCTCTTTGCTCTGTTTGATCTGCATTTGCTATTTCTTGATTTGCTTCAATCTCTTCTGAAGTTCTGCTCGATGGAGATGAATCATTTGCAATAAGATCTGCTTTGACATAAGTCTTCATTTTAACTGTGATTGAGGACCTTGTGTTGTCGTCCCTGGTTGACTAGTCTTGGTCTTCATTCTTGGTTGTTTGTGATGACTCTATCATGTTTGAATTCTGTATCTATGACATCTTCTGGGCCATTGGCATTCCCATTATGATGTCATCTGGCGTATCTTTTGTTGTGATCACATTAAATTGAGCTATGATGATCTGTGAACTTGCTTCAATGGTGGTGGAGATGATTCCCCAACATTCTGCTCGTTTCTCTCCAGATATTCTCACAAATTCAGGAGCATCTTCTAGTTGTGGTTGGCCACATATTTTCCAAGTGCGAAAGGACATGAGGTTATTTTCTAATTGAAAATCTAGCTTTACTTCACTTGACAACTTTTCTTTGTTTTCATTGGTGATGTTGCACTTGATCTTCTTAGGATTCATGTTTGAATTGACTGCTTTTCTTGAGACAGTGTCCTTTGGTTGAGCTTTATCTGCATTCTCTTTGCTTTGACCACCTACTTCAATCAATGTTGGATCCATTGCTGTAATATTGCACTTTTTGTCTGCAAAATTGATAAGCATTGTCTACCTGCATTTGAGTAACCTTTGATCTTAAAAGATCCATTGTACTTTTTGGCAGAATCTGTCTCTTTGGAGGAGATTTTGGTGGTGACCTTTGTGTAGCTTTTTGGAATTTTGCTTTGATTGACTTTGACTTTTCTATCACCTATTCTGGCAGCTTGAGGCTTTGCATCATCTTCAGATAGTCTTTGACTTCAACCGTACAATCCATATGGGTTTGTACAAGGTCATGATCTTGCTGATATTCATTACCATGTGCATGTTGATATGCATATGTGAGCTTGATCATATGTAACTGTTTGAACACTATTGGATTTGTCGGCTTTTGGCTTTGACTTGTGGAGATCAACTGAAACTTTTGTCCCTGATGATCTTCATAGAGGCATTTGTCTGCAGATTCTAATGAAATCTGGGTCAATTGGAAACTTCCAACAACCATATGATCTTTCAATGGTTTCTACTTGATGACTATAGCATGCTTCATTGTAAGAGTTCAAAATTGTTTGGCTCTACTATAGTCTCACCTTTTGGGATTGTGAAGGTACACTTTGGATAGCATTGTTGATGTTTGACATTTGTAAGCCTTCTGCATAGTTTCCTATGTATCTCCTTGAAACATGACAAATTATTCCCCAAGTCAAGCTATATAGCATTATCTTTGCCCTGATATTGTCTATCCCATGGGTCTCCTATAATATGAGCTTCTGTGTTTTCAGGACCCAAAAAATCATAAATGTTAGAATCGCGTCTATATCTACGCCTGTTTTGGTCAAAGTAAATGCTCGTTTGGTCACAACATCGAAGTCTGATTTCTGATGGAGGAGAGTTTGGCTCTGAATAGATTTCTAGGTTCACTCGGGTAATATCCTCAAGCTCTAGAGAGGATGGGCTATAATAGATTCTTTCCTCTGAAATGAACCATCCTTTTTGATCTATCACTGGATGCACTTCTATGAGTTGGTATGTGGGCCGTTCAAACAATGGTTGATCCTTTTTGTATAGTTTCCCTTTTTGCTCTACACAGTGTGCATATGAATTATGTGTACCATACAAAGCTAACATCATTCTATTTGATGTGTTCCTTAGACTCATGAATGATTGCACACTTGTGGTAGTGGATGCAAAATCATTTGCAAACCTAACAGTCTTTCCAATCTTAGGTGATATCTGAACACCTTGACCAAATTCATGCAAGAATTTATTGTTCAAAGAATCAATTTTAAGCTTTTCAGGTGCCTGTGCATCTTTATGTTGATTTTTAATTTGCAGTGTTTTTACTGGTGCTTCTAATGGTAATACAGAATCATATGATTACATTAGAAGTGACGAATTAAATGCACTACATCGAGATTCGCATTTTCAATTTGCTATGTGCCTTGGTTGGCAGTTGATGTGTCCTTGTTGTCTAGATTTCTTGGACAATCTTCAGAAAAATGTCCACTTTTTCGTCCACAATCCGAGCAATACGCCATGACTCGTGGTATTTCATTTGGTTCTGTCATGTCAAGCTCTACCTGAGGAGCTTCTGTTTTTGTGCCGGCCAAGTTGTCGGCATCTTTTTTTAAAACACTAAGCATTAAGCAGTAGATTGCTCCATCTTGACATTTGTATCGTCTTTGGCTTTGTTATCCAATTCCACTGGCTTCTATTGGTTGATCTATTGGATCTTGCAATTCTAGCTCTCGATTATAGATCTGACCATTGTAATCCATGTACAATGACCCTGATTGCATATGCACCAATTGTATGTTTTGTTGGCTTGTGTAGATTTTTGGGTAAACACTTGGGTTGACTTTCTGACTCGAATCGATAGGATCTTGGCTTGTGTGTTGCTTTTGTTGCTCATCAATTATCTATGGCCTTCTAAATCTGCATATAAGACTTTATCTCCATTGTAGCCATATAGTTGTAGAATCTGCTCTGCAATTGTACTTGTGTTGCCACTACTATCAGCTTGCTCTATTGTACTTGAACTCTCGACTCGACTTGAGTCCATGTTGGCTGGTTCTATAAAAACTGTTTCCTAGCAGATTTTGGTATTGATTAGAAAAAATTATGATGCTCGTACTAGCCTAATCTACAATCACATGTGAGTTGTACCCATGTTTGGCCGACTGGAAGCTAATTTTTAGTGCAATTACTTGCACTAGGCATTTTATAGGTGCACTTTCACTTCTAGCTTCTTGGCTGAGTTTTGGCTACACTTTCCAAACCTGAGCACGAAATTTGTTTCTGCTACTCACGGCTTCGAGTTGGTTCGTTTCAGTTGTTCTTCTATTGATTTGGTTAATTTTGCGAGGTGTGCTACCTGGCTGTGCTTTTTGGCTTTTGATTTGCTTGTGTGTGATTTTTTTCGGCGGTGCTTTTTTGGGTCTTTCTGGCTTTTTCTAGCACTTTCGACGACTTCCATTTTATTTTTCTTTATTTTTTAATGAAATTTTGAATTTTCTATTTTTTGTATTTTTATAAAAAATTTTGGAAAAGTTTTGATTTTTTAACAATTTTTTGTGAATTTTAAAATTTATTGTGATTTATTGTGTTTTTTTCGGTCAGTTTTTGCTTTTTAATGGATTTGTTTTGTGCTTTATAAATTTTCTACTATTTTTAGATTTTACCTGTGAATTTTTTTTAATGAAATTTTTATTCTATTGTAAAATTTTCTAATTTTTTGGTGATTTTTTGATATTTTTTATGAATTTTCTAAGAGGTTTTTTTTTAATGAAGTTTTTTATGAGGTTTTTCTTTTTTTTTTGGTAATTTTTATATCCTTTATTTTTTTTTGAGTTTTTTGTAAGCTTTTTATTTTTCTATTATTGTGTGATTTTCTATGTTTTTTTTTGTCTTTTAAACTCTTTTTTTGAGTTTTTTTAAAAATAATTTTTTTGGTGAATTTTATGATTTTTTATGATTTATTTGTTTTATTGTTTTTTTAAAATTTATTTTATTTTATACAAATAACTTACCTGGCTTATCTGGATGGCGTCGCCCTCGGGAGCTGAGAGGCTGACAGCGGTGTGCAGTGCGGGGAGGGATGGAGGGTAGCCATTGAAGGCATGTGCGACGATGACGGGGGGCCCGACCTAGCGTGCAGTACAGAGTGTATGGGGCACTGAGGAAGAAAGCGATGTGCGGCGCAGCGGCGGTAGGGGCCCTGCCTTGACAACGTGGCTGCGTGGGTGTGTGGTGGCGTGAGCACCAAGCCAGAAGAGAGAGAGAGAGGGAGTTCCCGCACGACAGTGAGAGACTCAAAGAGAGTGTGACCTGGGCGGTGCAGAGAGGAGAGAGAGTGAGACTTTATTGGCAATCAACGGAATCATAGGGGAGAGTAGGTGTGTGGAAATGTTTGGTCGACCCAAGCGCCTAAAGACACAGAGATATTGGGAAGAGAGAGAGTAGAGTAAGCTAGAGAAGAGAGAGAGAGAGAGGGAGGGTGTACGGGACCAGAAAGAGAAAGATAGAGGAGAGAGGGGGTTAATAATCGGAGTTTGGGAGAGGGGGAGAGAGAGGGAAAGTTAGAGAGAGAAGGTAAATAAGCGTTAGCAGTGGGGGAAGAGAGAGTGAGAGTGGGAGTGCGTGTGTGTTATGGGTTCATGTGAAGCGAGAAGACGAAAAAGAGAATTTTAATGTCTACAAAAACTATCGCAAGAGACCGTAAAGATCTAGTCGACGAGGAAATCTTATGCCCCGCAAGGCAGACGTGTCAAAACTCGAACCGGTTTTTTATTTATTTTTTAATTATTTCATCGTCCAAGAATGCCAAAATTAGGCCGAAAATTAGCCGAAAACGCTAAAAATCACCCAAAAATCCCAAAACCACCAAAAAAATACAAAAAAAATTCTGATTTTTTAAAGAAATCTTAGAAAATCATTGGCAATCGCAATCGAAACACTTTTGACATGCAAAAGCACACCAAATAGAAGTTTTTACTGAAAATACCAAATTCGACAAAATCGTCAACCCGGTCCCTGAAAATAGTAAAGCGCTCAAAATTTTACGAATGAAGGCCCAATTGCGTTCAAAATGATGTGGAAAACACACATTCAAAATAGCTCGTAAAGATCGCAAAATATCAAAATTTTATGGAATTAAGAAAAAATAAATGCAAAAATTTAACAAAAAATTTCAAAAAATTACAAAATTATCCAAAAAATACCAAAATAATTTCTAACAATTCTCCACACATAGGGAATTAGTGCAGCCAAATAAAATGACAAAAAATCTCATCAATTCAATTGCAAAACAATTTTATCAATAAAATCAAGACTAGGCAATTAAACCGGCAAAATTAGTGACAAAATTAGCTCAAAATTTGACGCAATTGAAGTGTGTAAATCCCTTTTTTGAGTTTAAAAACGCAGCAATTAGCCATTACACACATCAAATATGCAATCAAAAATTTGAATTTACCATGCACATTAAGCACTTTTTAGGCACACACACACTAATAAAATTGCCAGTTTTTACCAATCTTTAGGTGCACACACAAAAGGGTTAATCTTGTTGAAATTGCAATGTGATTTCACAAATCATTATTTGAGTATGACCACAACACAAATCAATCATCACAATTGAAAAATTATTAAGCACACATTCATTTTTAGGTGCACAATCAAGGGCAAAATAGTGCATACACCTAAAATTAGACATACACACACTCAATTAGAATGCACATACACTTGATTTTAGTGCGCACACACTTGCAATTGACCATCTAAGCATGCAATTAACTCAATTATGCACACAATTAACGATGCACATTACCAATTAGCAATTTTAACTTGTCAAATTTATACGCCACCAAATCTTAAAAATTTTGGCATTACAATGGCATGAACAAATAATCGAAAAATTTTCTATCCAATATAGCATCAACATTACATTGCATCATGGTGGGATCTCTACACAATTCTACACATCTTTAGATTCTAGGGAGGTGGAGAATACCATCTTGATTACCTTTCCATTGAAGATCAATTGAACGGTTGAAAGCTCCAATCCTTCATAGCAAATTAGTAAGTTAGCAAAAATTAGTGAAATTAGCAAGGGGTTAGTGTGAAATTAGAGTGTGTAAACACACAATTGGTAAGATGCGGTGACAGATTAGGGAATTATGAACACATTAGGGAATTATGAACACATTGCTTCATGCATACACATTCAAAATTCCGCGAAAACATAAACACACAAGTGAAATTAGTGAGGAAACATATCTGATTATGCCACAATTACTCTAGCGTAGGCCATCGTCTTCGGTAATGGAGCCAAACGTTGGGGGTCCCATCGTTACAATAGCTCCAATGACCAACAAAATTATCAATCCGGAGGGATGAGCTACCCGGCTAGGGCATGGAAACACTCACACGATTAGTGAGCTAATCATGGCAACACGAATGGTTATTTCTATGAGGGGCCTATGGAGGAGCTAAGCCACAATGAAGGGAAATCTTCATATCCACTTCTCTTCACCTCTAATCAACCCAATCACACACACTAATGATTGCAAGACGCACACAACACTAATCCTATCATGCAACACACTAACCGCAAGCACACACACACACGTAGATCTATCGAGCACCACACTCCAATAAACCTACATGCACACACAAGAAAAAGAGGTCAATCACACAAGATTACTGAGGTATTAACCACTAATTAGTTACAATCTAGCTAATCTAAGCATCATAGGCAATCATAAGAAGCATGAGAGAGGCATATTGAAAGAGAATGAATCATTGATTAGTGTTAATCAAGTCTCATGAGCAAGGAGAAGCTCAAGGACTCCATAGCCACACACCTCAAGAGCGCTCACCAAAGCGTGCTCTCAACAAATGAGCTTGAGAACCCTAATTTCCTTTACACACTGCCTTATGTACCTAGGGTAAAA
This sequence comes from Adiantum capillus-veneris, assembly GCF_014529385.1. Taxonomy (NCBI): domain Eukaryota; kingdom Viridiplantae; phylum Streptophyta; class Polypodiopsida; order Polypodiales; family Pteridaceae; genus Adiantum; species Adiantum capillus-veneris. Next base: position 95,272,141 of record NC_140941.1, on the reverse strand, counting down.
ATATGCAATGTCCGCGCGCCCAAGGTCTTTAGGGCTCCACCACTTTTTACAGTATCTGCTACCTAGGCACACTAATTGACCTATTCTTTACAGCTTGGAACTCCCGTTGAGCCCATAACACATTAAAATATTACAATGGCTTGAAATAAATAGAGAATTTACACTATGTTACCATTTTGGGAAAATGTGTAACTCCAATCTTCACTGCTTCTTTGTATTCATCCTCGATGTGCATCCGTACGTCTTCGATCTTAAACAGCTTTTGTTAACTGACGTTGACTTAGTTAACATTCCCCCCTTCTAAATTGGTAGATGTACACTCACGTTTCATGTTGCAAATTAGTCCTTTGACTTTTTGCAAAAGTAGAATCTGAAAGTCTCAACTGCTGACTCACATAGCTCGATTGGAAGTGATACACATAAACCAATCACAATAGTTAGAAAAAACTATACAATATTTGTGAAAGAATAGATAACTTGATCAAAAATTACTACAGAAATCAGGTTGCAGACAAGGAATTCACAGCTTGACAGAAGTTGCAATCAAGTTAAGTGGAAGAAATTGACAACAAGTCAATCCGACGGTAAGTACTCTATCCAGGTCTTCACAAGTCTATATGAACCTTAGATCTGGTCGCATACTAGGAAACCAAGGCATATTTGGAGAAACCTCCAGTAGAATATCCACCAAAGAGAGTGTTAATCAAGACAAGCACTTGAACACTATCCTTAAAGAAGCCTCAAACACTTTTTCATAATCAACATCTGAAATGTCTTCCGATTCGACTCACTCAAAAACCGGAACGACAGTGTGCTATAAGCATATACTCTCTTTTTATAAGATTAATCGCCATGGGGCTCAGGTTTACCTGGATCCAAACGAAGAGTATGCTATTTGCATTGATGACCATGGTATTGAGTTTGAAGAGAAAATCAAGGCAAACAAACAAGGAAAAATGTACATGGATAGAAATGGAACTCAGTATTCACAAGTCGAAAGCCCTGACGTGATAGACAAATGGGGGTTAGAGGTAAACACCATAATTTTCAGATATGGTAGCAAAAGAAGGACCACCAACTTTAGAATTTGAGGGATACGATCAAGTTGATTTGAAGCCTTTGAAACAGCTTAGTACAGATAATCCTAGGATCAGAGTCTATTGTTGGGAGGATATAAATGTAAAAGATATCCTATAAACTTCGCATGCGAAATCAGGACAACTAACACCCATGAAGATCATCTATATCTTCAAGATCAAAGATAAGGGTTTAGCAGATCTACCAACCTACCTATTTAGGGATTGTTATAACAACAACTTTGTTATGATGACTCCCGAGGAGGTGGAACAAACCAAATACCAAGGGTACTCCATAAGGGATTGGATATTGGGCCAAGGACCAGAAACTATTCCTAGAGATCAACTCCGCGAGAGATCTTTTGAGAGTAATGTTAAGAAACCAAAAACCACCTCATCACGAAGAAAAACATGTTCACTATTTCCAACAGACTGGTTTGAAGGACTCGAAACAAGACCAACTGGCAGGAGACCAGGAGTTGAACCAAATAGACGTGTCAGACTAGTTGATTTTAAAAAATGGGTCAGAAAATACAGTGGATCTAGGGATCCATACGACCACTTCGCAAGCTTTAAGCAAGTGCTAAGAGCAGAACGCATATTTGATTTTCATACTCAATTCGAGGGGTTTGGAATGACATTAGAAGGAAAAGCATTGACATGGTTCCAAAACATTTCGCCAAGGTCAATCATGGAATTGAATACGTTAGCTCAAGTATTTTTAGCCGCTTGTTCCAAAACGGGGATCAAACACAATACGGTAGCTCAAATCTACAGCTTCAAACAGAAACAAGGTGAGTCTGTTAGGGATTGTGCAACTCGAATGAAGCAATACATTGCAAGATGCCCAGAGCTAGAGATACCTACAAAAGAAAGACTAGTATCATTGTTTTTAGAGGAACTGCTAAACAAAGAACTTCATGCTATACTGTATAGCAAGAAGCATACAACCCTATAAGAGTGTGTGTCAGATACTATTGACTTAGGAGACAATTGTGATATTTTCAATGAATAAGATGTCCCTAAGGATAACCAAAGCGAGAAAACAACATCCACCAAACTAGCACAAGTGGGTATGGCTGTTGTAGCACCTCTATTAGCCATAGAAGACATGCTCAAAAAGATGAATGACATGATGAATAACATGCAAAAAGCACCCATGAGGGGACCACGACAAGGTATACCTCAACAAGGGCAACCAATTAGGCCGTAGAAATGGTGTGCAATGGAGGGTAAATGGACCAACCATGAGACCAATGATTTTTATTACCGACAAAAGTATGATGGGAATGTTCAATACGTGCCTATGAGGTCACAAGGACAACCCATGTACAGATAAACCTAATATGGCCCCAGCTCAAAGACCATCGATGGGTATGGAAAGACCTCAACCCATGTTAGGTCAACAACCTCCACATCCAGGACATAATGCAGTGCCTGTAAAGTACATGCATCTAGAGGGAGTCATAGATGAACAAGCACTAGTGCCTGTTACACCCTATGTTGAGCCTAGTCCATCTACAATAATGGTAGAAGGAGATTGGTATAATTCACATCCACCAACAATGGAAGAACTTGTGACTTATACTATACCAAAGCTTCCATCAATGTATTATCTAACTAATCAAGGTGTCAGACCTCCAATGGTAAGACCCATGATTAAGCCAAGAACTAGAAACTGATCACAATTGTGGTGCACATGATCATTGGAAGAATGAATGCCTAGAGCTTGACAAGAACCTCAAACCAGTTGAAGTTGATTGCATACAATGTTGCAAAAAGGAAGGACACTTCCTAGAAGATTGTCCAAAAAATCCTTTAAACAAGAGTAAAACAGTAGTGAACGCAGTCCGAGTGATACCTAGTAGCTCATATGAGAGTGAACCGATTGTTCCAATCATGGTAATCACAAGAGCCCAGGCTAAGAAAAAGAAACATAACTCCTCTGATGATTTAGAAAATACAAAAATTTTCTCTCAAAAGGCTAAAAGAAGCAGAAACAAAAGGTATGAGATGAGAAAATAGAAACAAATGGCTGAAATCGAGGAGAAAGCAAAGAAGCTATTCCAGGAAAAGGTGAAAGAAACTGGAAGTGAAATCAAGGAAACCATCGTGAAATCTGGAGGATCAATTTTGGTTGAAAATTTTTTTGAGCCTATTAATGCAGCCTTGGAAGCTTACCAAGCGGGACTTAAAGCAGGCCAGAACATGGAAAACAAATGGTAAAACTATCCTTCTCCAGACATGGAAGCAGCTAAGCTTGAAGCCTATCAAAATTTGGTAAGAATCACACAAGAGGTACTGGAAAAACCAAAACCCAAGCTCGAGAGTATGGAAAAACTTGAGGAGCTTGTGGTAAGAGCCAATAAAGAAAAATCCAAAGTGGTGGTAGAACCCCACCTTGGAACAAAAGAGCCAAAACTTATAGTGCTGATAGCATAGATGCCTTAGACGAAATTCCATTCGTAGAAGAAGACTAGCCAGGAGACTCACGTGAAAAGTTAGAGAGATTAATGATGGGAGCCTAACTCTGAAGTTAGCTCTTATAGAGGAAGTTTGGTTAGACAACTTACCTCTTGATATGGACATGGATGTACAATCCTTGTATGGGGATTGCGGATATGAAGCTTCAGGAATGTTTAAACCATTGACCTTGAAAACACTATCCTCTTACGTGGAAGATAACGAAGATGAATCCATAGTGTGTAAAACCACTCAAGTAAAAAGAGCGGAACAGACCCTAGAAGTAGACAACATTCATTCAATCATGTCTACATCCATTCAATGCACACTGACTTTAGGAGAACTATTAAAAATCAGACCATATCTATGGAATGACCTACAAAAAACCCTAGAGAAGGTGGAAACAATGGGGATAATCACAAGAAATTTGGGAAAATTGAAACACAAAATGGATAACAAGGAGATTAGATTGTGCCAATGAACAAAGTCGGAGAATACTACAAAGGGAAAGAAGGAAACACAACCTTTCTAGTGAAATATAATGACATAGAAACCATGGCAATACTGGATAGTGGGGCAGGCATAGCCATAGCCACAAAAGCAGTATGGGAATCCTGGGGACAACAGTCATTAGACAAACTCAAATGAAATTGCAATCGGCTGATGGACACATCGAAAGATCCTTAGGACTGCTTGAAAAGGTGAAAGTTAATTCCTGTGGGATTACATATCAACACACTTTTGCCATAGTAGACTTTGTAAATCAAATCAATTACGAAATCATATTGGGAAGACCTTTCATGCGACAAGTACAACTCATCCAAGATTGGGGAAACAATTATCTGTGCTTGAAGCAAGTGGGATCAACAAGGATTAATCTAAAAGATCACACTCATAGAGATGTCATGAAAACGCCCATGCAAGAATTTGATTTTGTTAGGACACCGGCAAGACCGGACTAGACAAGGGTAGGTCCGGGCTAGGCGGTGTGGAAAGGGAATCCAACTAGGGCAAAGGGCTAGGTGCTATGCTATATAATGGGTGGTTGTGGGTGGTGGACTCTCAAGCTCTAGCTTCCCTTGTCTTACACTGGTATTAGAGCTCAGGGAGGAGGAGCCATGGAGGAGGGGGGAAGGAGATCGATTATGAGGTCTTTTGTCTCTTGTCTACCTCTCTCTCTCTCTCTCTCTCTCTCTCTCTCTCTCTCTCTCTCTCTCTCTCTCAATCAAAGAATAAGGCAACCTCTCTCTTCCTTGTCGGGCTTGGAGCAGCACAAGCATGGCCTCTTGGAAAAAGCAAGGCGGATTCGATAGAGCAGAAAAGCCCGTGGGAAGCACGGCTTCCCTTGGAGGGAACCTTGGGGTGGACTGCTATGGGAGCGACCGCTTGTGGGGGGAAATATCATCTGCATGAACAGACCCTTGCACGCTCAATAAGCGCAGTGGTGATGACCACCATCTGGAGCAAGTTGGAGCTCATTGGGTGCGCGATGGCCTGCGGTGCAATTCTCGTCACGAGAGGGAAGCATGGGGAGCACCATAGCGACGGCATGGAGTAGTTTTCCCTGCGCGACAGAACCACAAGCCATCGCTGTGCAGTTTAGGACTTATTTTTTTAAGCATTAACCCTAAGCAAGGGTGCATGCCCACCCCGGGCACACACCCCTTCAGATTTCGGCCCCTTGATTATGCCAAGCTTGGAGATCCGAGGTCGATGACCTGCCGAGTTTCATAACGACCTCCCAGCCAAAACACTCTTATGATGGAATTCACGCAAGGGCAGGTAGGTAAGCATACAGTTTTTGGGAAGATCAGCTATTGGGAAGATCCGATAGGATTGGCAAAGCATGCAATCCTCTTGGTGCAACTCGAGCAAAGGAAATGAGACTCTACGATTTCAATGAACAATGTCAAGACCGAAGTGGATAAAGGTAATGTTAGCATTCACAATTGTGAATGCAAATGGCAAGGCCATGTATTCCAACATGGAGCAATCTCGACAAGGAGAGTACGACAAGGATAATGTTATTGGTTGATTCAAGACGTGTTGATTGAGGTAAATTAAGAGTTTGTTATGAAAATTTTGTGTGAGCAAAGCTTATTATAGATATACAACACCCAGCAAGGCGGCAATCGACAAGGATATACCCTACCATGGTAAGGACCATGGTTAGGGCTACAACAAGTCCTCAAGCACGACTTGAGAGTCAACAAAGATCATCGCCAAGGTATGCAAAAGATTTTGTTTTGGTTTGATCACGCTTTCAAATATGCTATGTAGCTCTTGCATGCAGGCACAAGCACAGCTTGTGACAAGTTCCGTATGCAGTCAACTTTTTTCCACTGCTTTGTTTGCAAAGAGCCATTGTTTGGTTGAGAGATCAACATCAAGCATGGGTTGACTACACAATATTCAATCCATGCAAAAGGAACTGATACTTATAGGGATCGACACGGTCGATAACTCTTACTGCTCGAGGGTACAAAGTTGTTTGGCATGGCCGCTTCTTTGTCGAATCGACAAAACTCTTTTCCTCACGTCTAGTCTTGATTGATGATGCCAAATATGTTCCGCATGGTCGACTATTTGTCACCATTTGCAATAGCCGATGGTAGATGTGATTCCTGATCTCTCGCATATTGATTTTCCAAGTGCTGACATGACGACACTTTGCAAGTATTTATGGAGGATCCTTCAATATGCATGAAGCCGAGGGGCATTCATTATCTATTGAAAGCCATGGATATGAGCCAGAAGGGCTCCAGTTTATCACTTACACCTCAGTCTACAAGGATGCTAAAGTACTTATCGGAAGTACGACTTCCATTTCGAAATCTCGCATTGAACTTTTTATGATACATACGCCAACTCTCTCTGGTGCAATACAAATGGCTATGAACTACATTTGAACGAGCTTTTCTTTCGACATCTCCAGACAACTGGTTACAGCAGGATGACCAGGTTAGACCATGTTCAATATTATTTATTTTTCCATGTTTATACATTTACATTGGAAATTAATGCTTTTGGTGCAAAGAAAAGTTCTTTGACAATTTTACATGAAGCAAGGCTTGTCCCTTGTGCCAAGGTACTGCACACTGACTTGGAATCATGGGCAGCGGCACACAAGTTTGAAAAACTAGCAAAATAGGGCATATCACCTCACAAAATCCCTACCAGTTTAGAATGTGCAAGGCACTAATGGTTTTGGCTCTCATGTTTGAGGCCATCACTCTCTCCAAGGGCTTAAAAATTTGTATGCAAGGCATGCTAACCAGGTGGCATGAATTCCACCGCTTCAGAGAGTACGCTTCCGCTATCACACCAGATACTTTGTCACGGACAAACCAAGTTCTAGATGGTTTAAATTTATGGCTGCTGTCAACACACAATAACACTAAATGGAACCTAAATCTAGAACTTATTTCACAGGCAAAGTGCCCTACTAAGTCATTTTTGTCAAGTCACGACCCCATACATGGTAAGTGGGTCACGCTGTGGATTGTGTTTTCTGTTCCCTCTCTTGATGAGCGAGTTATACAGTCAAATTGCTGCATGATTATAAGATAAGCTGCATGTAAGGCATCAGATGCGACAAAGAAAACAGATTTGGGCACAAGATATACAAACTCGTCACTTAAGGAAAGTTCCTCAGCCCAGCATTCTCTCTCTCTCTCTTTCTTATTTCTCTCTAGGAATAATGGAAATTTTCTACGCAGTTTTTGATACCTATTTTGTTTGGGAGTCGGCATGAGACAAGGTGCTCTAACTCTCAGTTATAAATTGGGCAAGATGCCCTCTACATTAGTCTTCATCATTTCCTCAATTGAACACTAATTGCCATAAGGAATATGCGCCATACCCTCTGACTAAGAGTCATTGTTAGATCTCGGGTATGACCCAACGGTTGGCATTCCTTGGGGGATTGTTCTTAAGATCGAACAGATCTACTCACTAGAATACACAACGACGTTAATGGACAAGCAAGCGTCTTGTCATTACGAATGTTTATGGTGTCATTTTTGCACGACATAGTTTCAGTGCAACACTCGAGTCAAGTTTTTGATAACCATAAACTCAACTCAACTGATTTCTACCACGGATTTCAGATGCAACATACCGTTGCGACAACATGGCTGTCCATAAGAGCTAGACTTTCCACTTATGGGGATCTCCTGCTCTCTCGTTAGCACTACGAGTGTCTATAAACGCATTGTTTTGGGGTAAGACCCCGCGGGTGCTTATTAAATCACCCCATAGTCTTGGAAGATCACAGTTTGATCTATTCTCGTTATACTTTCAAGGAAAGTAGTCTGCAATATACCACGCGGTAGCAGACGAATTCTACTTCTAAAGCTGATTCCAATCACTTTGTACACGGTTGTCTATGTTGGTTATTGTTACCTGATAGTCGAGCAGTTTCTACAAAGGGTCTTACCAAAGGGTTTGACTACGTCGATTCTAATCGAAGGGTATGGATTGCAAAGGCAACACCCAGGGTTTATAGTGCAATGTCGCTTGTTTTTTCACAGGTGGACAACGTGCTCTTCTATATTTGAATAGAGGTAAGTGAACATTCAGTTCAATTTCTAGGTACGCATCTATTGATTTGGTGTTATTCTAGTTTTTCGTATGCATTGCTTGAATATTTCAAGGCCGTGCCAAGGGCATGTCAAAACAAGTATGTTTGGGCCATAGTGTCCAATGTACATTATGCTGTTATGAATCCACTTGTAGGATTCAATTTGTCACATGTTGTCACATTGGATACAACATGGTCTAGGGACTCAAGGAGTTCGGTTTAGCCAGTGTGGAGCAATGAATGAGGGTCCCTCTCACTCTTGTCGTAGAGTGTTTAGAGTTACCTCCACACACAAGTACATCTTGTACTTGTAGGGTGTTCTTTTCAAACATCCTTAGTTGAGACATATTCCACATGTGGCGAATATGACTCTCTGGGACTCACACTGGTGCCCCCTATTTCAAATACGTGTCATGACAAAGTCCTTAGGTGCTGATACAATCTGTTTTCTAGACCATTTTTCAGCACGACGTATCAGGAGCAAGTTCAATGGCCAAGAATTGTCGGATACATAGAATGACTTGTTAAGGTACAAGTGCTGTTAAACAACATTACAGATAGTTGTTTTATATATAGAAAGGCTATGAATGTTAATTAAAAAGTTTTATTGTTTTTACCTAGAAGTGATCACTGTTTCACCTTCTATTATGGTTCAGACGTTTCAGCAAAGCTTGCAAAAGATTGCAACTGAAAGTATTTAGTTTCTTTTCAGAACTATTTACATTCCTTTTAATGTGTGCTAGGCGCATCACATTTACCATAAGTATTGGCAAAAATTACCACGGATATACAGGTTCGGATCTGTTTTTGGCTAAATGCATGCACACTAGGTGTTATGGACCCTAGTGTTTAGCAAAGGCTGATTTGGAATGGCATGCATATTCCTCAAGTTGTTGCTTATGAAGCATTTTGCACTCTATGTGCAGTATCTCTAGGAGATTACTTTTGGGTCTACTAATCACCAATAGAGGTCATGGCTCGGTTTGAGTATTTGTGGATTTTTCAAGTTAACCATGATGGTTATTCTGGACATTGTTGATTCCTCAAAAATGTTACACAATACTGTGATTCCCATTTACCAGTCATCTGGGACGACTGTCTGTAAACCGCGAGGAAAACACACCTCAGTACTATCAGTTATCCAAGGGGATAAGCAGATTACAAAGTGTAATCTTGTGTTGAAGGATATGCAAAGTGCATACATTAGCACCAAGCGATCCAATTAGTAAGCATTTATTGCTCTACTTTGAGTTTGCTTACCATAAGTTAAAGCATGTTTGCGACTAGGTATAGTCTCTCCGTGTATAAATCAAGTTCTCAACCTTGAACACTAGAGATGGTGGGGTTGTTTACTGCTGAAATTGGAAAACAAGTCAAGGACTTAAACTTGGCTGATGAGTATGTTAGCAAGTTACTTTCATGGAAAGTGAAAAGAGGTACTCTTTAGGGTACATCTTTGTGTGATAACTCATTTTGAATACTCGTGTGTGTTCTAAATGGAGTCTACACACAATGATAGGATAGGAATCGGTAACACAAGCTGGTTGCAAATAGACAACAATTTGGAAAATCAAAATGTTACTCTTGGTTTCATTGAACCTCCTGCGGAACCGATGGTGCAGCCAAAGATGGTTCACACTGGAAAGTGTGCTATGCAGTGCAAAGGGTGCTAGCAGGCGCATGGCAAAGGGCTAAAGCAGGAACGAAGGCCTTGGGAGAGCATGTCGTGGACAAAATGTATGATTAAGGTGGTATTTTGGGCCAAAAAGGCCCTAGAATGGTCCAGGTGGTATAACAGGTAGAGGTGCCCTAAATACTTAGTCAATGCTCTAGAATGTAGTATTCCAGATGCTCTGGAAGCCTATCTAGACGGCTCGTCAAACAGGGGCACGGTGTGAAAGATATGATTGTTCGAAGATGGAATTCTTTGCAGATCTCCGACAAGCAAGGCAGGTATAGATAGATGGCCAAAAAATGGGATTAGTAGATACACGTGTAAAGCTCAAGCTATGGAGCATGCTGGCCTTTTCAGATTATCAATCGAGCTTCAAACAAGCAAGTTATGGCCTATAGGAATATTTGCAGGGGGTCGGGTACATGCTCCTCGGGCCACGTTGATAAGAGTGCTGATAGAAGTTTTTTTGAGCTCGCTCAAGTTCTGGAAAATCACATGCAAGGCCAGGAGTCAGCCGAAATTTATGGCTTGTCGATCAGAATCATGGTCAACGCGATGCGTCCACTTCAAGATGACAAACAATCGCGGCAAAGGCAAACTCGATTTTTTCCCCTTTATTGTGCGTGTTGTCCGAGACTAGCATGACATTGAGGGGTGAACAAGAGCTAGAATTTGGAATCAATATGATGAAGTTCCCGTGCGGGATGACGGGAAAAACTATTTGGCGAATTCATGCACATAGAAACACCGATCATGTGGGAAACGAACCTACCAACCACTTTGGTTGTAAATTCAAAAGGAAAGGAAGGCTGTTGGAGTTTGGCTAGAAGGGATTCTCAATACTTAAAGGGAGGGACAAAAAAAAAAGAAGAGGCCTTTTTTTTTGAAGATGAGCAGTGGTGGCGCCTGGTGCTATTGCAAAAGAAAGGTTTTTAGAAAGTTTGAGGAAGAGAAAAGGAAACAAGAGGCAACGGTTATCGGAGAAAGGGTTTACTTTAGGCTTGGGGAAGAAGGAATAACTTCACGCGATCGGTGTGATGGAAGTCGACAACCAAGGATGAAGCATCGTTTGTGAAGCAGCTCGGAAGGGCATGTGCTTTGTAGGAAAAGAAGCCAGCGAGGGTTGCAAGAGAAGCGGCTTCTGTCGAAGTGAAGCCAACAGTGGAGTTTTTGTCGAGGTGTGTGCCGACAAATTCGAGCACCAAGGGATGTGTGTGTCCCTCTGTGTGAAACAGTGATGGCTACGGTGCGGCATAGAGTAGACTGTACGGATCTTATACATGGCTTTTTTATTTGAAGGAGAAGATGTCATTGCCAATTTTGGCATCGTCTCTCCCCCCTTCCCCCTTTTCTTCTTTGCTCGTCTCCATGTTGTGTGGTGCCAGTGTGTGTGTGAGCGTGTGCACCCCCCGGGGCTCCTATGTGTGAGAGAGAAAGCGAGAGAGGTGTTGAATTGTGGAAGCGCGAGAAGCGGACAAGATCGGAATGATCACTGTCTAGAGACTATGCAGGTCGTGTGTGAATTGGGCGAAGTGCAGGCGAGGCCCTGCTAGTGTGAGTAGCTTGTTTTGAAGGTTTTTTCAAGAGGACAGCGGTGCTGTGAATACCCTGAGCTATATAGGGGCCATTGAGTGTGTGTCGGGTGTGTTCCCCATTCCCCCTCTCCATCTTCTGGTGCGCCCACTGAGGTGCACACTGATGCTCGTTTTTGAAGAAGATACAATGGATTTTGTAATTCCAAAGGTGCGGCCTTTGAAGAGCACGTGCTACTAGAGAAGTAATGGCTTGAATGGGATTTCCGATTTTCATTGGGGTCGAAGATGCGGAAACCTGGCTCCAAGACTATGGGTTGTTCATGCTAGAAAGTGGTTTATCCAGAGAAGATGGTGCGGTGCAGGTATTTCATGGTAAGGCTAGGCTATGGTTCGATGGCCTACGCAATGAAGAAAAGGCAGATTGTGAAGCCCTAGAGGCGGCTTTTCGAAGCAGACATGTTGCGGATGCGCAGCTAGATGAAATAAAGAGAAAGATGGACGGGTTAAAACAGAGCTTGGAAGGGGATTTTCAAGCATTTTTATGGGAATTCGAGGCCCTTTGGGGAAAGATGATAAAGGTAACTGCTGCTGAGAATGTTGGGTTTTTAAAATTGAGCAAGTTTTTGGATTGCCTGCATGAAGAAGTAAGAGACAAGGTTGAGATAGACGGCCCGGTGTTATACGAAGAAGTGGTGGCTCTAGCAAAAGGGCGAACCAAGAAGATTCTCAAGAAGCGTGAAGCTAGACAGGGTTTGCCAGGTGTTGTGATCCCAAAGTAGGTTGATGCAGTGGTAGCCGAGCCAAGGATGGTGCAAAGAGAAGTGCATGTGCGAGAGGAACCAAGGGTTATGTGGCTACAGAAAGACAGGATGGTTCCAATGCCAAGAATGCCAGTTAGGGCGGCTCCAATTGTGGAGGATGTACATGTGATTCCAAATCGGGCAAAGGATGTACTGCCAAGTCAGGGTGTGGCTGGTGAAGCTCCATTAAAGTGTGGTAGAGGTCAAAGAGTGCGTTTTTCAGATGATATTGAAGAGATGAAGCTAGGGGAGATTCCTGAGCTTGAGACAGAGGACGAGGTTGATCCAAGTGAAAGTAGCTCTTTGGATTTTGACACAAGTTGGGAGACCGAGTCGTCTTAGTCAAGGTATGATGAGTTCGATCTCTTGCATGTGAGTAGAGATATGAGGGATGTGTGTGAAGAGCAGGGCGAAATGCAAACCGATATGTTCAGTGGAGACCAAGTGGAGGAGCCCGAGCCTACAGGTGATGATATGCAGATGAAGGTGATGTGCGGTGCCATGTTAATGGCCATGCTGATGAAAGTGGCAGTGGAGTGTGCCGTGGTGGTGCATCAGGTACAGGGTTTTGCCAAGAATGATGAGGTGGCCTTGCTTATGGATGAAGATCAAGATGAGGATAATGCGATAGAGAATGAGTTTCTCTCTTCCTTGATGGAGCATGATGCAGCAGTAGAAGAGATGCTTGAGGAGCATGTGATGGAAGCCGACAAGCAAGTGGTGCTTATTGACCTTGAAGGGCCGATTGATGAGGGAGATCTTGATGATGTTGGAATTGAGTGCATGGCAGGTGAGAAGGGCAATGCTGAGCCGAAGATAGAAGAGTTTCCTATGCAGTCAGTGCACTCTATGACAAGTGATGGGGATTCCAAGGCGGTGTCTAAGCTTTCCAAGGAGCTTTGTGAATGGTGGTTGAAGGGGATGCTGATAAACACAGCTGTGTAGTGGGTTGTTGAGCAGGTGTACAGGATCTGCTAGATGAGGATATAGCTTTACATGGTTAGGAGGGTGAGTTAGGTATGTCAGGTCTTTTCGGTGTGAGAGATGGTGCAGGTATGTCTTTGAATGGTGAGCACAATCGTGTTCTATTTGGTGTTCTTGGAGGTGCTTTGTTGCGAGCAGGAAGTATGCCATGGGGTGCATGGAATAATAGAAGTATGCTACTGGCGGTTTGGGTATGCAGTTGGCTATGTGACTTGGTATGGAACTATGCAAGAGTGTTATAGGTGAGCGGAATAGACCAATACATGGTGTTTGACCCAAGCGGTTGATAACACGTAAACCAAGGCGTTGGGCAACCCCCGTGAACAAAGGCAGCGGGTGGCAGGAGCCAGGTTTTGTACATATGGTAGCACGTTTTGGTTTGTACAATGTGTTTGTGTGGTGTGGAAGCTTTTAAGCTTTCTACATATGCGTGTTGTTGAACATAAATGTTCAACAAGGGAGTGGGCAATGATGGTCCAGCCAAAGATGGTTCGCACTGGAAAGTGTGCTATGCAGTGCAAAGGGTGCTAGCAGGCGCATGGCAAAGGGCTAAAGCAGGAACGAAGGCCTTGGGAGAGCATGTCGTGGACAAAATGTATGATTAAGGTGGTATTTTGGGCCAAAAAGGCCCTAGAATGGTCCAGGTGGTATAACAGGTAGAGGTGCCCTAAATACTTAGTCAATGCTCTAGAATGTAGTATTCCAGATGCTCTGGAAGCCCATCCAGACGGCTCGTCAAACGGGGCCACGGTGTGAAAGATATGATTGTCCGAAGATGGAATGCTTTGCAGATCTCCGACAAGCAGGGCAGGTATAGATAGATGGCCTAAAAATCGGATCAGTGGATACACATGTAAAGCTCAAGCTATGGAGCATGCTGGCCTTTTCAGATTATCAATCGGGCTTCAAACGGGCAAGTTATGGCCTATGGAATATTTGCAGGGGGTCGAGTACGTGCTCACCGAGCCACGTTGATAAGAGTGCTGATATAAGTTTTTTTGAGCTCGCTCGGGTTCTGGAAAATCGCATACAAGGCCAGGAGTCAGCCGAAATTTATGGCTTGTCGATCAGAATCATGGTCAACGCGATGCGTCGACTTCAAGCTGACAAATAATCGTGGTAGGGGCAAACTCGGTTTTTTCCCCTTTTTTGGGCGTGTTGTCCGAGACTAGCATGACATTGAGGGGTGAATAAGAGCTAGAATTGGAATCAATATGATGAAGTTCCTGTGCGGGATGACCGGAAAAACTATTTGGCAAATTCATGCACATAGAAACACTGACCATATGGGAAACGAACCTACCAACCACTTTGGTTGTAAATTCAAAAGGAAAGGAAGGCTGTTGGAGTTTGGCTAGAAGGGATTCTCAATACTTAAAGGGAGGGACAAAAAAAAAGAGGCCTTTTTTTGAAGATGAGCAGTGGCGCATGGCAGTGATGGCCACGGTGCGGCGTAGAGTAGACTGTACGGATCTTGTACATGGCTTTTTTTGTTTGAAGGAGAAGCTGTCATTGCCAATTTTGGCATCATCTCTCCCCCCTTCCCCCTTTTCTTCTTTGCTCGTCTCCAGGTTGTATGGTGCCGGTGTGTGTGAGCATGTGCGCCCCCCGGGCCCCCTGTGTGTGAGAGAGAAAGAGAGAGAGGTGTTAAATTGTGGAAGTGCGAGAAGCGGGCAAGATCGGAGTTATCACTGTCTAGAGACTATGCAGGTCGTGTGTGAATTGGGCGAAGTGCAGGCGAGGCCCTGCTAGTGTGAGTCGCTTGTTTTTAAGATGTTTTCAAGAGGACAGCGGTGCTGTGAATACCCTGATCTATAGGGGCCATTGCGTGTGTGTCAAGTGTGATCCCCATTCCCCCTCTCCACCGTGTTTCGGTCAACCAAACAGCTGGATCCATGAAGGATGCCACTTGGGAAAACGTTAGTGTTCCTAAGAAGATATTCTCCACTTTTGTTTTCGAGGACAACAAATCTTCTTTAAGGGGGGAGTAATGTCAGGACACCGGCAAGACCGGACTAGACAAGGGCAGGGCCGGGCTAGGCGGTGTGGAAAGGGAGTCCAACTTGGGCAAAGGGCCAGGGGCTATGCTATATAATGGGTGGTTGAGTGGTGGACTCTCAGGCTCTAGCTTCCCTTGTCTTACAGATTTAGTCTCTTCGGCTGAAACTAAGCTTCCATCTTGGTTGAACAAAGACACTCATATTTGGATGTGCATAGCTTCAGAATACGGGAGCTTAAAACAAGAAGAATTTATCTTAGAAAGGGATTGCATAGACAAAGCCTATGTACCTGAACCCTTTTCAGAGCATTTGTTTGAGCCATTTGAGTGGACTCAAATTTTAGCGACAATGGATGTATGTGTGAACATGTCTATGCCTACTCAATTTTGCAATGAAGACGGCTATGACATAATTCCCATTTAAATGATCTCAACCCTTCACATTGAAAACAATATTTTGGAACCCAAGGACCTGATGAAATCTCAACAAGTCTTTTCAGACCTCTAGTATGATGCAATAGATGAGTTAGAAGAACACTCAGCTACCTCAGATGATTCGGGGTCAGGAAAAAAACATGTGAGAGCTAAGCTACTCATGAAAGGAGGGGAGGAAAAGTTTTTTGACTTTCCTAACCAGAAACCGAGAAGACAAAAATGGTATAGACAAAAAAGAGACACTAGAAATGCAAAAGGTAGACCTATGCCATCAGTCTCTAGTACAACACATTTCCTAATGCAGATAGATGCACATGATTGTGTCAAGGACAAAATTACTGGTAGATATCCTTCAAATAAAAATCCAAAAATGTTGAAAACATTGCAAAAAACAAGAAAGGAAACTCAAGCAAAACCTAAAAACCATGACAAGGATTCAACCATGACAAGAGTTGAACGAAAAAAAAAATATCAAGAGTTGAAAAAAGCTCTAAAGGAGATATATACGACTAAAATGGAAACCACTGAAAAGGATGGTAAAGATGTAATGAGTGTTCCATCCCATTACAAGAAATATACTCCCCAAGATCAAAAAATCATAGTCGAACAACCTGTCAGAGAACTAAAAAAACAGGGTGAGTCCTACGAAGGACCTGAAAATGCAAAAAAGATAGATCTACCTTGTCTTGTTTTGCCTTCCAAGATTTCCTAGGGGTTATGACAGACAAATTTTCTATCCCTGTTTGGTTGGTTGGGGTGTTTCTTGCAGCCTCATGTGCTTGGGCTCTTGTTACCATGTTTATCCGAAGAATGGTTAGTTCTATTTCTGATCCACTTGAGCTTGGCACGATTCCGATTTTGTTCATGGTTGCTTTCCCTTTGTTATTAGGGGTTTTTGGACAATGTGGAATGAGATGGTCATTTGTACACCCTTCACAGAACTCAAAAAGTTTGATTCGTTCTCCTTTGTATGGACAAATCCTTGCCCAATGATCGTCACGCATTCATAGCATGGTCCTATAGGTGGTGGAGAAGCTTGTGGAGCCCCCATTGGTTGTTCTGTTCTAGGAGGATTTCCCCTAAATTTGTAGTTCTGGTTTGCCATGAACATAAGCATATTTTCATTGACCAAGTAATGGTTTTTTGTTGGTTGTGCTATGTATGAGGGATCTAGCATCTCTTCGGGAACCATCCATGGAATTTGTCCCTCCGAAGCATGTGCATTCTCGTTAAACCCCCTCTCATAGGTATTATCTAAATCTTCTTGGTATGAAACTACATGGACCATACTCTAATTAGAAGGTGCTTCTATAGGTTGAGAAATCCTTACCATGGCCCTGTTTTCCTGGGGGAAAGGAGGTTGATGCCCCAACACAGGTTGATGTTTTTTTTGTCCTTGGATTGCGTTATTTGGACCAACTTGGTATCTTGGAGGGGGTGGAAACTGCCGCCCTCCATGTGGCCCATATTGTCTCTCTCTAACATAGTTTCTATTATAGAAACATTCGTGGGTTTCATGGTTTGTCCATTTTTGTTTAGTAGCACACCACTTCAATACACGAGGTATGTTTACTCCTAGTCTCTGTTGAAGGTTGCCTCCACAAGTTGATGATTTCCTCCACAAGTGTCACATTTTTGGGTGGGTGGTTGTCGTGTGTTTGGGTTTGTTCTGTTTCCTTGGTTCATTTTTCTAATCAATTCCTCGATCATTTGATCAACGCCCGGCACAGTTGGGTTTTGCTCACCCAGTTTCATTGTGGAATCACTAGTGGTTGAAGAGGTGCTACTCATCCCTTGGTCTGTGTCTTCGGTCACCTCTCCATATGCCTTGCAGTTGTTTACCAGATACAACGTCTTTTTTGTGACTTGCTCAAAAGTAACACATGCCTTTAAGTGCAAGTCTTCTTTGAGAGTGTCATTTCGCAACACTTCTATGAAAAGGACTGACAATCTCTCATCCTGAGGTAGTTCTCTAGGAGGGCATCTTCCTATGTATTGCTTGAAACAAAGCGAGACTTCCTTCTCCTTTTGTCTAAATGCATAGATCTGGGAGACAATATTATGCTTAATTCCTCTCTTTGAGAATTCCTCTGCGAATTCTTGGAGAAGGTGCTCAATACATGGGAGTTTCAAGTTGTTTAAAGGTTGAAACCAGGTCAAAGCACTCCCTTCTAACAACCCCAAACCTTCATATCGAGTATGGAAATTAGTTATATGTTCCGTCCTCAACACTTGTTTGAAGATCGAAACATGAGCATACGGATCTCTCGATCCACTATACTTTTTGGGTACACATTTTGCCACTTGAGATGGATGCATGTGTATGGACTCTGCAATCATCCTCACCACCAATGGTCCTCCTGGTATGGTCTCTCTAGGTTCATAATCTCCCCTCGGCACTATGATTGGTATCCTATCTGCTATACGTTCATCAAGTCAATCTCGTGTAATAGTCGTAGGGATTCTAGTGGTGTAAGTTACGTTAGGTGCCGCACTTCCCCTGTGTGTGTTTATAGAAGCCCTAGATCCCATTGATCCCATAGGCCCTTTGTTTGAAAATTGTTCATGTCGAAAAGAATCTTCCACTCTGGTTCTCACTGGGCTTACATGCCCAATTTTTGGTCTCGTGTGAGTAGTCATGGTTTTTACTTCTTTTGTATTTACATAGTATTGGTGGAGTGGTCCCCCAATATATCTATATCGTTCTAACTCCTTACGATCCATAGGAGAGTATTTTCGGCCATACTTGTCCATTATGACCACCTGAATACTTCTCCCCTCTGTGTAAGTGAAAACGTACAGTTTTTGTGGTCAGTCAGTTCCTTGATGCGGGGTTCATCACATCTATAAAATAGAGTGTTTGTTCTCCATTATTGAATTTATATAGACCCATGTAAGGGTTGTCTGTATTAAGCCACTCTGTCTCATTGGCGCATATGAGCACCATGTTTTGCTTGTCCATTTTTGGGTGGTTCATTTGCTAGCTCTGCATCTATCTTGTCCTTGGTGCAAGTCATCCCCCATTTGTCCACAATAAAAGGGTTGTGAACCACTAAGTACATTATTCCCTCTCTGTCAAAATACCGTCCTCGTCATAATCCACATCTACAAGGTCTCTGAACTCACTTGGCTTATTTTCCAACTTAATATAGTAGCTGTCCATTCCATCCTTATAGATTTTGGCCTTAAGCACATTTTCAAATTGAAACTTCAAGTACAACAATTTTACATCAGATGCAGGTTGAGGACCCGCCCCCATGGAAGCTGTTTCTTGAGGGTTCAACTTATTGGAGTCCTCAATCATTACGTTGTATGATCTTTCTAACAAGGTGTTAGAAAAGCTTTCCTCTACAATGGGTTCTAAAGGATGCAGTGGTCTTTGATTCACGCTACCTTCAGTTGAGTGATTGCTCGTTTGGTCTATGATATTGAAATTCCTATTTTGATACAATCTTCTTGATCACAAATTCATGAAGAGTTGGTATTGAAAAATACAAACCGGGTTACCTCATTAGCTAGCCTGAATTCCCCGTTTTGATCTTACGTGTTGGGTAGTATTCTCTAGTACCTGCAATCTGTCAAAAAAGAGGTTGAGCTGGCTCAACAAGAATCCAAGGTAGCTGATTTTGTTCACAAGAGAACTTGTGGCCCTGCAAAAGGATCCAACTTTATATCCTGTACCACGAGCAAGGACTTGGCAAGCACACGAGGCACTAGTAAAGAAGCAGCCAACTTGGCTGAATTACCCCAGATTGCCTGCTCCAACAAATGGACCACTGACGAAGGAGTACATGGTGAAAACCCTAACGGGTGCCATGTCCTTCTTCAAAAGTTTACCAGATTTGTCATGTGCAATGTTATACAAAATCTATCGAATGCTTCTCACCTACATCAAAGTCTTCCATGAGCCAGAGCAAGCAGGCGCCCCTTGGATGTCATTTCTTGAGGGTAACAAAGGGTTGTGCTATGATCTCAGTGGGCAACATTCCGAAGAAGTCCTTTATGGCTTCTACGCCAGATGCATGTTTTTACCTTCTCACAACATGCTGGCGTTCGAGGAAGCATTCTACACAAGGTTCTTCACTTGATAAATGAAAATATTTGGGCCAGTGATCAACAACCTGAAATCAAGGTTTGTAGGCTACTCAACAGTGGAGCTGAAAAACAAAGTCACCATGCAGTTCTTGCAAGTGCCAGATAAAGAGAGAAAAATCAGATACCAAAAGGCACTCAATGTGCTTAAAGACCTCCTCGCCAGCCGTCAACCCGAAGACTACTTCAGCCCATAAAGCTGTGTCAAGGGACAACACAGGCAAGGAGGGGAGGAATGTTAGCAGCAAGCTAACACGGATACCACGAATACCATTTTTTGGAACTCTCATTGTAAAACAATTATTATTTTTTATAAATTGAGAATATTGTAATTCCTATTTTTTGAGTAAACCTTGTAATTGATGAGCTTTGTATCAACCTGTCATTACCTATCTTTAGTTAGAGCTCCCAGATTATTAGTTTTGACCACCAAAAACCTTGGCTAAGGTATAAAAGCCAATTTTTGTAAGTTGTTTGTAAGTTTTGGATAATGAAATACACAATGTGAGCTAACGGTGTTCATTTCTCTCCTTCTCGCGCTTCCAACTCCCTCCTCGGTTGTCACATTGCAGTTGCCTTTGTTGCATTGCAACCGTAGGTAAGAGCTCTACGCATTGACGTAAACACATCACAATATTTCGTATCTTTTGGCGTTGCCAACCCGCGGCTAATTTCATCATAAGTAAGAATTTACACTTCAAAATAAAAAAATAAGCATAGACGGGGTATTGGGACATCATTGCTAAGCATTTAGGTGCATTCTGGGTCAAAAACGACTAGGTAAAAAATCCATTGCTGTTAATAATCGCGATTTTGGAACTTGACCTAAAGTGGGGTTTGAGACCATAAGCATGCGTGCTTAGGTCTTATAAACTTGTTCTAGAAGTTTCGTTACGTTTGGATGTTATTTGATGCTGTAATGGATGTGATTTGTTCGCCGATGAGCGATTGGCTTGTGGTGATTTCAGTCACTTGAGTGTAGCTTGAGTTAGATGCAAGTTGTCAGTTGTTTTTTGAGAGATTGAAAACCTCTTGTAGCCTTTATGCACTAGTCGAGTCAGCTTCATCCCATGGATTGACAATTTTATCGTGGTTCTCCCTAAAACTGCAATAAGATAGGATAGTGAGGTTAGACACACGTCCCACATCTAGCCACTTGTCATCAGTCTCAACCTCATCCTCTGCTAAGAGTTGAATGTGGAGGGTACTGAGTGGTACAGCTTGGAGAACAAGTTTTTTTGTAGCTTTCTATTTTAGAACTCAAATGCAAGCTTCTTCTTGAGCCTCCTCAATAACCTGTTTTCGTTTAAGATTACTTCCTTGGATGCATGCACTCTTTGCAAAAGTTCATTAGTTAAGGGAAGGTTGTATTTGAAGAGTCGACATCCACTAATCCAGTTTTCCATGATTTCTCCATCTATCGTGGCTAACTTGACAACCCCACTTGGTGAAACATCTTCAATGACAAAAGGACCATGTCCTTTTTTCTTGAACTTAGGTATATGTTGCTTTAACGAGTATACTAGGACTAAATCCCCTGGACCTTTAAAAACTTTAGTCAGCAAATGCAAGTCAAAGAACTTCTTTTGATTCCATTTTTGTGTGTATATGTGGTAAATGGTCGTTAAATGTTGTTCATCTAGGCATTCTAAGTCCTCGAGTCGTTCTGACAACTCATGTCTTTTCCATTCCAACTCAGTTGCAACCCTGAGTGTGGGTAATAAGAACTCCATGGCAATATTGCATCCAATCCATAGATCAAATTAAAAGGAGTTATGTTCAAAGACATTTTAAAGGAAACTTGATAATCCCATAAGGCAGAATCAAGATGCATTTCCCAGTTTGTTATGCCTGAACTACAAATTTTGGTTAGTGCATAGCTCAAATTTTTGTTTTTATGTTCTGCTTGACCATTTTCTTAAGGGTGGTAGGGTGCTATTTGTTTTATGAATTACCATGAACTCATCTAGTAGATATTCTATCACCTCATTGAGGAAATGCAATCCGTGATCACTCACAAGCTCAATAGGAAGTCTGTATCTAGTAAAGACGCACTCGTACAGAAATGCGGCCGTGGTTCTAGCATCGTTCTTTTAGGTGGCTTGTGCCTCAGCCCACTTGGTTAAGTAATCTTCTACCACAATAATATATTGTGATTGAATTTTGTGAGTTGGTGGTGTACTGTACTTACAAAGTCTATACCACATTTAGCAAATGCAAGTGCTCTCGTCATAGGTCGCAGTGGCATGTTATCCTTTCTCATTTGCATCTTTGCTTGTTGACAAACTCTTTCAAGTCAGCAAATAAAGTTGGCCACCAAATGCCTACCATCAATATAGCCTTGGATGTGGCTTCTGAGAGAAGTGACCCCCTGCTAGACCTGTGTGATCTTGTTTCATAATAGGAAGGTATTCCTCTTCATTGGCACACAGTCTGAGCTGTTGATCTTTCCCGCATCGATAGAGCTGGTTTCCAATAATTGTGTAGTTGGCTACCTCAGTTTCTATAGTTCTTTTTGTCTTTTACTCATGTCTTTTGGGAATATTATGTTAGTTAGGAGCAGATACTCAACCAGGTATCTGCTCCACTGGGGTGTGATTGAAATATGGAATAACGTGACATGGGGTATGACGGGTTTTTTAATACATTGAGAGCATTCATTCACATAGTGATGAAAAACTCTCTTCATGGTAGGCCAAACACCCAACCAGGTTAATCTTTGTAGGGTTTGGTCTTGCACAAAGTGTAGACCTATGATTGTGGTATGAGCTTGACTCAAGTAGGCTGCTTTCTCCTCAGGATTGATGCACAAGAGTAGGATTCCATCCTTATTTTTACGATACAATCTTCCTGCCAACAATTGATATAGAGTCAATTGCTCAATCAATCGTGGTGTAATAGGAATTGGTATTTGAGAATCCACTTGTGCTATAGTCGTTAAAGACACAAGTTCTTACGTCCATCTTGAAATCATTTCCATAGAGAACAAATATGCATCGGGTAAGTCATCATCTACCCCTCTAGGTACTTCCCCCCTGGTGAGTCTTGATAGATCAATCCATTCAAAGTGAGTGATAAGGCTATATATGGGCCAAGAAACTACCACATACATGCAGATAAATCTACAATAGTAACCACAATGTCCCATAAATGCCTGCACTTCTTTGACGGTTGTTGGCCTAACCATTTTTACAATCACTGCCACCTTTTCCATGTCTATGTATATACCATTTTTTGACACAATATATCCAAGGATTTTGCCTTGTCTAACCATAAAAATGCATTTTTCAGGATTTAAGAAAATCCTATCTAGAGGGCATTTCTCAAAGACACATTGTAAATGTTTGAAATGACTTTCTCGTCCTATGGAGTGCAAACAAAGATCATCCATGTATATTTCCAAGAACTTCCATAGATAACCGCTCCTTAAAGGCATGGCCCATTAACCTCTGGAGTGTTGCCATTGCATTGGTCAATCCAAAAGGCATTACTCGATAAGAAAAAATTCCCCACTTCACGGTGAAGGCCATTTTATGTTGGTCCTTGGGATTGATAGTCAATTGGTTGTATCCAGAGAAGCCATCCAAAAAGCTATAGGCTTCCTTGCCAGCTACTTGTTCTAGCATGTAATCATTGATGGGAAGAGGATATTTATTGCGTATGGTGGCGGAGTTCACCTTTTTGAGATTTACACACACTCTAAGTTTTCCATTCTTTTTATGCACTACTACAATTGGTGATACCCTATCAGTGTGATCTATTTCATAGATAAAATTAGGCTCCTTGAGTTTCTTTTTCTCTTCCTTGATTTTCTTGGCAAAGGTCTCATTATAGGTGTATATTCTTTGTCCACTTGGCTTAGCGTCATCTCTCATAGGGATACTGTGATGGCATATGGCAGGATCCACCCCTTTGAGATCTTTATAAGACCATGCAAAAACATCACTGTACTCTTTTAACGTTCTTATGGGAATCTCCTCTTCTTCTTCTGATAGATCCTTGGCTATGTATGCCGGCTTGGCTCTTGTCCAGGCTCAAAAGTTCAATTTGTTTGGCATTTTTCCACCCTCATAAGATTTTCCCGGTTCTATTGATTGCACATAGGGTTTCTCTACAATGATCCTGCGATCTTGTAAGCCTTGTATTTCTTATAATGCATTGGAACACTAATTTTTCTCGATTTGTTACTATTTGATTCCATTTTTGTGGTCCACACTTCTTTCAAGGTTCATTTCAATTCTTTGTGTTTTGATTTTTGCTCCATCTTGATCATCATAGGTCCTTTCCCTTTGATTTTATATGGCTTATTCGACCTTGGTTTTGTATCTTTGCATGCCCTACATTTGGATATCTTCTAGTTGTCTCGTCTTTTATGCACTCCAATGCGTTCACTTTCATCAAGAATTGAGTCTCGGTTTTCAATGGCTATTTTGTAGTTTTGTTTCTTTAGTTATGGTCTCATTTTGTCTGGTATCTTTGTTGGCATCTTCGGTGTTGGTTCGGAAACTCAAAAAAACTTTCTTCCCCTCCTTTGAGTAAAACCTTGGCTCTTACCTGATCCTTCTCATAGTCCAATCCCTCTGTTGTAATTGGTTCTTCTTCCCACTCGTCCGTATCATCATAATAGAGTGATCAGAGAAGATCTATTTCTCCTCGATCATCTCAATAGACACCATTTGGATGGGGACTATATCATAGCCCTCTTTGTCACAAAAATGTGTAGGTGTAGATTCATTATGAGTATATACATCCATGGTGGCTAGGATCTGAATCTATTCAAAGGGTTCAAACAAATGTTTAGGAAATGGTTCTGCATAAACATATTTGTCCAGAATACAGTCTTCCTTTTGTAAGCTTCTCGATTGAGAAGCACTACACATCCAAATTGGAGTGTTTTTTATGTACCCATGATGGCAGTTTAGTTTCCACACAAGTTTCAAAGTCCAATTCTTATATTGGTGTCCTACGGACATCCTTGTAAGAAAGGTCTTCCAAGTTCACTCGAGTGACAACCCCTACTTGTTTTAGGTAGAGATAATTGTTGCCCCAATCTTGGATTAATTGTATTTGTCTCATGAACGGTCTTCCCAAGATGATTTTGTAATTGAGTTCTTCCCAAAGTCTACAATGGCAAAAGTGTGCTGGTAGTCAATCTCGCAGGAGGTGCCTATCACATTCTCTAGTAGGTCCATTGGATTCTCTATGTGTCCATCTACCAATTGTAGTTCCATTCTTGTTTGCCTAATTATTGGCTGTTAGAAGCTGGACACACCCCACGGCATCTAACTACTCGGCGGATTATTATTTTTTGTAATTAGTCATTCATTGAGGAAAACCCGGTTTTTCACCTTGTAAATATTGGGACTTACAGAAGTTTCCAGATTGTATCCCAGTTTTGATAGTTAGGAGTAGATGGGTGATTTTGGAACTTTAGGGTTTGAGAAGTTGTAAGGTATATATATCACTTTTTGACTTTAATGAAGGACCTTTTGTCATTTTAAACAAGTTTAAGTTTGTGAGTGAGCGTACTGTGTACGTGAGAGAGAGTGTGAGCTTTGTCTTGACGCTATGTGTGCTACGGTGGTCGGAATCGAGTGCGGAGAAGTGCAGCGTGTTGCCCCCGACTAGATCTACGAGCCGATACCAACATTGCGCGCATACGGTCCGGCTTCGGGAGCTTCTTCTACGAGCTTCATCGGTTGTTTGGGTGAGCATACGTTGTCCGATTTTGCATTGCAGCATATCCACACGTTCACATTGAGTAGAACCACACATTAGGAACTTCAGATTTCGGAAATGAAGACCTGCAGATTTCGGCTAGACATCCTACGTGTTTCTGCACCGGGTGTTTTGGGTCGTGACTTTGGTTCACAGACCTTAGGGAGAGTGGCCTATAGGTATTCGTAGGGTCTCCTTCAAGTTCTGTGGTGTTTCGGAAGTGTTTGATAGGTGTTCGGCTCTAGCAAGCGTTGTAGGAAGCATCCTCTTTTGTTCTCTTGAAGACTGTGACTTAGACAATTGGTAGGGGCCTCTGTAGGAACTAGTTAGGAGTCGGTCGAGTGTAAGTTGACACCTTATGCTTGCTTCCACGCGCCTGCGGGTCGAGCTTCGTCCTTAGCTGACATTACTTGTTAGGTGAGTTCTCGCTGTGCTGACGTCCGTCGCGGAGTATCCGTCCAACATTGGCCCCGCTGCCGGGGACGAAAACCTTAGGTAGGTGACCGAGACTAATCCTTGAGAATTGGGATTTTTGGCTTGCCAAGAGCCTCGCTTTACATTTAGATAGGATCAGAGGGTGGAGGACTCTCTAGGTCTTAGAGGGAGTCTAGGAAGCGTGTGTCTGGCCTAGATCCTTCGACTGGGGTAGAGGAGGTACACTTAGGAAGTTTTTTAGTTAGTAGTCGAGTTCTAGAGTAGGAACAGGGAGTGGGAGAAGCGGTGTGAAGAGAGCTTGAGAGTCCGGAGAGGCCAAAAGGCAACCAAAAACACCAATTATCACCATTTCTTCATGGTAGGTAGGAGTAGAGTAAGTAGAACATCATGATTCAGATCTAGAGAATTTCATGCATGTATACTTGCTTGGTAGAATCATTACAAGTTTGTAAAAGACGCAAAAAGATGCAAAAGTGTGGTTGAAAGCCTAATCGAAGTCCAAAGAATACTGTGAGTGTTTCTGATAGGCCTAAAGAGCATCAGCAGCATTCCTGTCAGGAAAAACTTTAATTTTAAGCCAGTAGACATCCTAGGCGTAGTATGTCTACAGGCCAATCTGGGAGGAATTTTGGAATTTTGAGGTGACCAGTGTGTTCTGAAGGTAGGGTTTACCCTAATTTCAACTGCAAAGGGGAAATTTGGCCATCTCTTGACAGGATAAGGCCAGATAGACTGAAATTGCTAGACATCCTACCCAATTAGTGCAAAAGCATCAACTTGAAACCACAACCTTAAGATGGCTGCATGAGTGTGCCTTGCATGATATATTGAGTGACTGAAAGGGTCTTCACCTCATTCTGGTAAGAAAATTGGGTTCAAAGTGGACTTTAGCACTTTTGACTGAAAGAAGAAAAACAACAGAAGTTTGAGACTTTTGACATCCAAACTGAGATCTAAGCATACCACTAGGATACTGACATCAGGGGGAACCTGTGGAACAAATCTGGGGTCAAGTAGGCCAAAAAGACATTCTACGCGTAGGATGTCTAGTGAGTGATTTAGGACTCCAAACTGAAATCTGAGTATACCAAGATGATCAGCAGCTCAATAAGAGCTGAAGTCTTGAGTTTAAAGCCATTTGAAGAAAAAGACATTCTACGCGTAGTATGTCTAATGCAAGAAAGTGAAGCCATAATTGGACTTTGAGCATTGTAAGGGGTTACATAGCTTAAGGCAATCCTGCTAGTCAATTTTGGTCCAATTTGGAGTTGATTAGACTGATCAACACCATCATCAGGCCGTCGGAACAGATTTTTGACTCATTGACCAGCTTCTAGAAGTCCAAATCAAAAAGTAAAAATAGCTATAAGCTCAGAACAACAAGGGGAAAATACAGTGCAGAAATCCAGGCTAAATGCAGCATGAGACATCCTACGCGTAGGATGTCTATTGGGGCATTCTGGAGAGAAAATTTGACTTGGCCTAGACAGTGAGGTTCTATTTGGCTTAAGGGCTCTAAAACTTCTTTCAGAGGTAAAATTGGACCGTGATTGCCCATTTGACAAAGCAAATACTGAATTCAAGCTTTTTCACGTAAATTGGCCAACATCAAGGAAGGGTACTATTTCAGATTAGCAACCTAATCAGGAACATCAACAGTGCATAGAATACATTAGTGGTTGAGATTAACTCTCCAGTTATACCAATCATTACTAAGATCACCTCTAGCAGATAAATGCGTTGATCCAATTGCCGAAATTAAAACTCTTGTGTACAGGTATATTCAACAACAAAGCAAGACGTTATGCAGAAACTAATCCATTGCTAGGTTAGTGGTTGAACTTGTGATAAGTTGCATTGATAAGTTTGATGAATTTAAGATCAGGAAGATACATTGTTAGAGACCAGAAAGTGGCAGGTGACCAAGTTAGCGTAGTGTCCACTGAAGAGAGTGTAACTCAGGCAAGGTTAGATTCGCTAGCACCAATTATTGAGGAAGGTAGTGATACTGACACGTCGTCAGACAAATCTTTCTTCATGATGGGGAGCCAACAGCCAGGAAGTTTCGCCTATGAGGGACCTCTGCGAGGAGGAAGAACCTCCCAAAATCCTTCGAATGATTCCAGGCTTACTGTGATCTTCTTGGAGGGAACAAACTCAAGAGGAGCCCTAGTCTATTCTGACTGTCGAGGTCGCAAGTGCATTTGTATTGAAGAGAGTCCAGCACAAAGATTGGAGATAATCCACGTGTATGATGATGGAGATAGATTCCGAGACGAAAATGGAAACCACTATTTAATAGTTAGCAACCCTGAAGATTACAACAGATATGGAGACAACGTGGCTAAAGGGAAAATGATTTCAGAAACTCAAGAGCCTCCACCAAACATTGATCGGCATGGAGTTATTTTCATGTACGATAAGAAAACAATTAGGATTCCAACTTATAACGAGAATGTGGGAATCTACAAACACGAGAGCGAGGGTATTGTCTCTTACTTTCACAGTAAAGAACCATACGTAGACGAAATAAGCAAAGACAAAGTTCTTTACTTATTCTCTTATGAAACTGCTACGGGGAAGGGCATAGTTTTTGTTGATAGATATGGGCGAGAATACCAACGTATTCTCCCAGAGGAAGTAGAAAGAGCAACAGGTCCAGGAGCATCAGCATATTCCCCTGAGGAAATGCCGAGAGTCGTCCACACCCCAAGCAAGTCAACGAATCCATTCTCAGATGAGTATGACGCTACATCACATTCCCCCATACCGCAAGCATTCAACAACCAAGACCAACCAGTAAACCAGCCATCATTGCAGGCATGGCTTAGACAAAGTGCGACAATGGAACCAGACAGAAACCGAGAGGGTTATCCAGCGGCTCGAGGGCTCAAGTATTTGCAAGAACCACCACACTATTCAAGGTATCAAGCAAAGAGTAAGCCAAAGACACAAGGGTCGACCGAACTTGGAGGACCACCCATGGAACAAGTTCGAAGAGAAGGACCACCTCCGGCGAGAACCTTTAGAAATTATGGCTTAGGAGCACCGTTGGGAGAGGAACCAGCCTATTACAGAAGGCCTGAGGAGGGGTATAGACTTGGAAGAGGTGATCCCATGATGAGGTTTGTAGACCATCGCAGAATTAGACCTTCTCAAGTGCAAAAATGGGTAAACAGAAAATACACAGGAAACAGAGACCCAAGAGATCATGTAGCAGCCTTTGTACATGTGATTACAGCTGAAGAGGTGTTAGAATTTCCTACCCAATTCACAGGGTTTGGACTAACCCTAGAGGATGATGCTGCAACTTGGTTTGACTCTGTAGAGCGTAGAGACTTTGAGTCGATGGAGGAAGTGTTTGACGAGTTTATTGAGGAATTCTCTCAAAGGGGAATAGCTCATAATACCGTCTCACAAATCCATAAATTCAAACAAAAAGATGGAGAATCTGTACGGAAGGTAGCCCTAAGACTAAAGAGATATGTTAAGTTCTGTTCTGTTGAAGAACTGCCAACTCAGTCCAGACTTATGCTGATATTCATCCAAGGACTAAGGAATGCAGATCTCCAAAAAGACTTACATATGAAGAGGAGCACTACGTTGAATGAGTTGACCAAGGAAGCCTTGTACCTTGTGGACAATTGTGCGGTTTACAAAGAAGGGGAGTTCAAGGACCTTGATCACGATTCATCTTCACAGCAAAGTGGGAGCAAGTCCTCCAAGACAACACTGAAAGGAGAAATAGCGGTAAACCAAGAACAGCTTGTAGATGAAGTGCTAAAAAAGATCAATTTGTATGCCAAACCCCAGGCTAAACCGCCCAAGTGGTGTGCTATTGAACAAAAATGGACAAACCATGGGACCGAGGAATGTTACTATAACAAGGGATATGTGAGGGAGAGACCTTATGCTCCCCAAGCTCCTGTAGCCTCCCCTCAAGTTCCACCTATGCCTAGATATCAAGCAGGCAACTTGCCAGGACCTGTAGGTGTAGAGAGACCACAACCGGTGTTGGGGCAACAACCACCCCTACCAAGATTACGACCAGTTGGTGTAAGATACACCCTAACGATAATTGAACCAGAAGAAAAGGCTTTGGTGCCTATGCATGCATACTATGAGGATCCCAATGGATATGCGGCGAACCCTATCTATTATCCACCGGAGGAACCCTCGACACCAGATCCATGGAGCATGATGGGGAATCAAGGACCTCCAACTGCTATACACGCCACAGGAGAAGGAAGATATAACTTAGATGAACGAACATTGTTGTTCATAGCCAATGGAGGCATGGGCGGATAGAGACAGACTTATCAGCAACAGGGAGCTCAAGGAGCACCTCAACAACCCAAGGGCCCCTGTTACAAGTGTGGCGGAGACCATTGGCTGAGAGACTGTCCCCATGATGAAATCATTAGAGTGCGTATTGCCCAGAATGTGGAATTACTCATTTGATTCCCGATTGCCCTAAAAACCCGAGTAAAGGAGCAAAAACCACCTTGAACCTGTTGGAAACAGTACCTTCCAGTGGAGTATCAGAAAGTGAAACAGTCATACCTGTTCAGGCGGTGACACGGGCCCAAGCCCAGAGAAGGACGAATGAACCCATAATAGAAGAACCAAAGACGGATGCCCAAAGTTCAGAAACGAAAAATTCGAGAAGCACTTGGAAGGCAAGAAAGGCGCGTAGGAAAGCCAGGAAAGAACGAGAGCAAACCTCCCTATCCGATGAGTTGAAACATACAAAGAACAGGTTGGAGCGGTTAGAAGATCTAGCCAGCCTAAGCTCACACACCACAGCAGCCATAGCACCAAAGGAAATAGCTGAGCCCAAAAGTGCAAGATCAAGAGGATCTGTGCTAGCAGACAAAGTAAACGAGCAGCTGGATGCGCTTCTAAGAGCTTATGAAGCTCGGCTTAAAAAAAACCAGACCAAGGAGAAAAGATGGATGACATATCCATATGCGGAAATAGAAAAACAAAGGTTGGATATGTGTAAAAAGATGATCGAGATGGCTCAATCATTGATGGAAGACCCGTTGGGAAAACTGGCAAATTGCCATGATGTGCCAGTTCCAACCCCTATCCAACCAACAATAGAGAAACATGAGGAAACAAAGGAAAGACTCACTAATGAATATGAGTCCAGAGGAGAGCCTATCATAGTGCCCAATACCACCGAAGGGGCAAGTGACGGGGTCCGTCCTAGAATATCGGCAGAGATGGGAAAGGACGGTAATGGTCTAGATGATTTGTGGAAGCAAATCAGAGAGGCCAACGAGGCTAACAGAATGAATGACCACATGAATAGCACGAGAAAAGGAAAGAATGTGATCCTACCTCCTATTGAAGAATTTGAGGCAAGATCACAAATAAACTTTGAGGTGCATTCACAAGGGGGAGACCAAGGATCTATTAGTTCGGGACACAGCCAACCAGACTCTTTGAGAACTTTACCCTCTTACCTAGGAGAATACGAAGCTAAGTCGGAAGTGAGGGCAATTCCATCTCAAAGATTTTCTTCTAACAAGGTGATGGACTCACAAGGATTGATTGAGTTGTTAGCCACCCCGGTGGCATGCACAATCACGTTAGCAGAACTCCTAAAGCTAAGGCCAAACATATGGACCACAGTAGGAAAATGCCTGAAAAATGGAGTAAAAGACCCCACCTTGAAACTACAAGAAGGAATCAGGGAGTTGGACAGGCCTAATCTAAACACTAGGCCGGTACCATTGAATAAGGTTGGAGAATATTGTGAGGGAGAAGACGGAAACACAACGCTACCTGTAGAATTTGAAGGAGTGGTTTCCAAAGCTATTCTTGACAGTGGAGCGGGAGTTGCTATCGCCATGAAGGAAGTCTGGAAAAAATGGGGAAAACCAGCTCTGAGGGCTACCCGAATGAAGCTGCAGTTGGCAGATGGTTTCATGGAGAAGCCTCTCGGACTCTTGGAAAAGGTAATTGTCACTTCGTGCAGGATCGAGTATGAGCATACATTTGCAATAGTCGATTTTGACAAAAAGAACAATTATGAGATAATCTTGGGACGACCATTCATGCGACAACTGAATATGGTCCAAGATTGGGGTTATGACCACATATACCTCAGACATGGCGAGACGACAACTAAAATACACTTGAAAGACCATAGTTACAAGGATGTAAACCAAACACCTGTGGAAGAGTTTGATTCGGCTACAATAGCAGGATCAGAACTACCAGCATGGTTTGGGCAACCAAAAGAGCTATGGATGTGCGGAGCTTCACATTGTGGAAGCTTAAGAAAAGAGGATTGCATCTTAGAAAGAGCAATTGAAGACAAAGAGTATATTCCGGAGCCATTCCCTGAAGATGCCTTGGAGCCTCTAGAATGGGAACACATACTGGCAACGTTAGATGTATGTACCATTACCGACAGTCCAACAACAAAATTTTGCGATAAGGATGGTTACGATGTGCTACCCTATTACATGGTAAGCGTGATGCCAGAAAAAGAGACGGTAGCACCTCCAGAACAAGAAGAGTTTTACAACTCCTCTGAGCAAGTGGAAGTAAATGATGAGGCAGATAATGAGTGTTCGGACACCTCCAGTGAGCGTGGGAATGAAGCAGAGAATATCAAGTTTTATGATTTTGCTAATCAACACCCTAGACGCCAAGAACGCTATAGGAAGAAAAGAGCCGAGAATAAAGTGAGACAGAACCTGATGCCCAGGATAAAAGGAAAAACTCACTATTTGATGCTTGTAAAAGCAGAGAATTGTGTGAAAGATCAAATATCAGGAAAATTCTCAGAAAATCGAAAAGAACGAACGCGAGAATAAGCAAATCGGGAAAGAAAAGCTCGGGCTCAAACAAAATCACAAAAATCTGAAAAAACAAAAAAAGAACCAACAAAATACCAAGAGTGGACCAAACTAGAGCGTAAACAGAAATACCAAGAACTGAAACGGTCTTTGAGGGAGATCTGGACCACTGAAGAGGATAGTGATGGTAAAGGGGAGTCAGAAAAGGGCAACATGAACGTACCACCTCACTATAGGAAATTTACTATCCAGGAAAGAAAAATCATCTTGACACCACCAATCAGGGAGAGAACCAACCAAGAATCTTACGACGGGCTTGAAAACGCAAAAAGAATAGACCTCGCAGAACCAGGTGAAAAGCCTCAGCCGGTCTATATAGCTAATGATTTAGAGCCTGAGGAGGAAGCACAACTTACACAACTTCTAACGAAATATAAAGATGTGTTTGCTTGGTCTTATAAAGACCTTAAAGGAGTTGATCCATTAATATGCCAACATACAATGCCTTTAAAATCAAATGCAAAACCTAGCAAACAACGTCCTTATGCATATAATGACACATTTGCCAAACGAATCAAAGAAGAGATTGATAAGCTGATGGACATAGAGTTCATCTATGAAATTGAACATACAGACTGGGTTTCACCCATTGTGGTCGTTCCCAAGAAGAATGGAAAACTGCGAGTGTGCGTAAACCTCAAAAAGGTGAATGCGGCAACCGTAAGGGATAATTATCCCTTGCGAATTACAGAACATGTCCTTGAGTGAGTGGCCGGGAAACGGGCTTATTCCTTTCTGGATGGGTTTTCAGGATACAACCAATTGGCAATAGCAAGGGAGGATCAACACAAAACAGCTTTTGCCACATAATGGGGGATTTATGCATATCGAGTTATGCCATTTGGCCTAACAAATGCACCAGCCACTTTCCAGAGGTTAACGACTCACGCTTTCAAGGAATACCTAAGAATATTCTTAGAAATTTACATGGATGACCTATGTGTACACTCTCTTCTTCGAGAAGAACATATTGACCACTAAACTAGAACTTCCAAGGTCCTTATCGAGTATCCCTACTCTCAAACACCTATCAGTCGTGATAAAGTCAGAAAAGGTGTTACTCTAGCCAAAACTAGAGGAAGTTATGGAAATTTAAGTAGTTAATTTGGATTTTTCTCTAGTCTAGGTTGCCTCTTGCCCGGCAACAACGCAAAAATGTCAATTGACTGCCAAGCCCCACCATATCAATGCTAGCAAAGCAAGAACCAGAGACATAAAAATTGTCAATCCATGGGACGTAACTGAGCCAACTAGTGCATGGAGGCTACAAAAGATAGCCAATCTCTCAAAAAATGCAAGTCTAAGCCGTTCCTACCTATCTTAGTCTCAAATGTGTGCCAGACATCAAATGCTACTTTCCTTACCGCAAGCTTGTTCGATGATTTAGTATAGCTATGAATCTCCAGATGCAACAAAACTTTATGCTTAGCATGAGCAGAGTACCATTAACACTCCTATGTACTCAAATGTCATTTTTGACACTCAGACAAAATTGTGCTTAAGATAAACAGTCTATTTTAGGCCAATCAGTTTCGAACTCTGAAGCACTCTACAGCTTCCTCCAGACGTGCTCTACGTATTTCTAAGGTCAAAAACCAATTTTGGTGTGTGTATGGTGCCTAGGAAGCAAAGTGAGCTTGTAGATAGCATGACCAAAATCACAGTTTCATCGCAAGAAATTTACATTAAATGGAAGAGCTTTCACCTGCAGAGACACAAAGAATCAAAGAAACATTAAACTTAAGCAAACGCTTACTTCTATTATCCAAAAACTTAGGTTTTTAATTACAAAAGTTGGCTTTTATACCTTAGACAAGGTTCAAAGAATGGATTTCTAGCTATTTGGGCTCAATACAAAGCTCAAAAACTATGTATGATTACAAACTTGGAGGCGCATAACGCCTTTAGACTCTTTGACAATCAATAATATTACAACGGCTTTGGACTTTGCGAGATTTTTTAGTGATACAAAGAGATTTAATACATTTGACTGGCTTTTAAAAAATGAGTGGCATCCCTTTTGATGCTCTTTCTTTGACTCTTGTTAGTTGAGCAGCTAACACACACACACACACACACACACACACACACACACACACACACACACACACACACACACACACACACACACACACACACACACACACACAGAGAGAGAGAGAGAGAGAGAGAGAGAGAGAGAGAGAGAGAGAGAGAGAGAGAGAGAGATTGATTGATTGATTGAATATCATCCTTGGAGGTCATATATGACCTATGGGACCAAATGGAGAACATTACAAAGTGGCTCATCATATGATTGATACAAATCAGGTGGGTGAAGTATATATTGGGAAATCTAGATTTTGGGAGACTAACACAAAACGGGAATAAGGAGGGGTAAAGTGAGAGAGAGAAACCTAAGGGGTATCTTCAGCCAATTGCAGTGCGGTCTTCTTAAAAGTTCAAAAATCTTGGATGATGGTTCGTCCATATTGATAAACTGCCCATTTGCCTTGTTTGCGGGCATCATGCATATTCTTGAGCTCGCTTCCTTTGAGTTTGAGTTGATTTGTTGTCAATTCCTCGACAATCCAGAACTCTGCTCCCTTGAGGAAGTTTGATTGGTGAAATAGCTTCAGACGCCCTCTTTGTCCTTGAGGGTAAGGGTGCATTGCCCGGGTGGCAAGTGCCTATTTTTATCATTGATCTAGGAGACTGCATTGGCTCGATACTAACTGGTTGAGCTATTTCATTAAGCTTGACAATTGCTTCTTCAAGAGTGTCCTCGTCGGTACACCAAGGTGATGGGAAACCCCCAATCCTAACCTTAAGGCCTTGGGATTCTCGCAACTGACGCTTCGTAAGGGTTGCTTGTAGCTCGTGTCGATCCTCCTTGTGATGCCAATGTGTAACTTCATATACTTGTTTTTGGACCAATGTGACAAAATCGGTAAGGGAGGCTTCAACTTCTCGTGCTTTTGCAGGAAAAGCTTGATGTCATAAAATCTAATATCTAACCAACCCAAATGATTTTCTCATATTAAATTGATCGCTTGATGTGGGAGAATAAATGGGAACAAGTGTTAAGATATAGATATGTGCTTATAGATCTATCTCAACACGGGGCCAATAGTAAAGGGGCCCAAATGCGATATGGTCTATCAAGAGCAAGGCTAACCAATGGAGCATAAGACCTTAGGGTTAGCTTCATTGAAGACCTCCAATAATGTGTGTAAAAGTCCTTTGACCTTAGGTAAGCTAGGGTTGAGCTTGAGGTGGGAACCCGGCCCAAGCTCGAGGTGCTTGACCTGCTTGAGGTGCTTCTCGTGCTTGAGGTGTTTGTCCTGCTTGAGGTGCTTGATTAAGGTGCTTGAGGTTCTTGACTTACTCCATGCTTGAGGTGCTTGACTTGCCGCTTGATTAAGGTGCTTGAGGTGCCTTGACATGCTTGCCTGAGATGCTTGTGGGAATACCCCCTAGTCCAAGTGCTTTGTCATGCTTGATGACTAAGGTGCTTGAGCTCCTAAAGTCAAAAGCATCCATACAAGAGGGGGGGCGAGACCTTTTCCTAGGGATTAGAGAGAGAACACACACTGACACTCACAAGGGAAGCCCTAGCTTGAAGAGGCAGCAAGGACACATGTCAGGTCCCTACCCATGTTACCTTCAGGTGTTGCTTGAAGCCTATTGGCTAGGCTTCAAAGGGGTCCAATGATAAATTACTTGAATTATCTAATTGTTTTTGCATTTATCAAGGTCCTCTCTCTCAAAGGGGAAAGGGGGACACTTGTCCCAAGGCTATCCCTGTTGCTTGTAATGGCTTCTGCTTGTGATTGGCTAGGCCTGGAGGGGTCCAATGAGCTTCAAGCATGAGCTACAAGAGGGGGTCGACCCAAGAAAGCTAGGGGGGTGCTTAGGGGGTATACTCACCCACACAAACTCACAAGCACTCTCATTGTGTGCTATGCAAAGTGGAAGAGCTCCCTCTCCAAGCAAGTAAAGGTTGAGAGCCTACACCAACACTCTTGGCTATGGAGTGCAAATCCAACCAAGAGCCATGCTTCAATGCTTAAGCTTGCCATCTTCTTCTTCTTCATTACTATGCTATTATGTATGCTAGCAACAAGAGTATGATAAGTGAGGAACTAATTCTTTCTCCTACGAAATGTTTCTTCTTTCTCTTCCCTACCCTCATTCCCTGCTAGCTCTCTCCACCTTCGAAGGTGTTTGAGGTCTTGGGACTGAGGCTTGGTATAGTTAAAGTTTTCTTCAAGTTTAGGTTATGCTATGATGGTGATGCATGAAGCTTTCCATCTTCATTGCTTCACCTAGGTCACAAGGAACACAAAGAATGTATTGTAACAAGTCTCTTTTTATGGGAGAAATCATAATACAAATGCCTATTGGAGGGGGGACCGGATCCACATAAATCCGGTCCTCAACTGTTGTCATGTTCTCTAAATTCTCTCTCTTGCAAAAGTATTGTCTATTCCAAGTTAACTAATTGCTATGATTATGTTGCTATTTCAATTATGTCAACCCGCTATGCTCACAAAATCATTTCTTGAAAGTACTCTCATTAAATTCCGCTACTCTCAAATTGAATAGGCAAATTCCATTACATTGGTATCAGAGCATTTGGTTTCTCTTTTCTTGCTTAAGAAGAGAGGTCCTTAAGTAGCCTATAAATGGTTGATGTTGTTAATTATAATAGGGTAAGTGGAATTGGGATCTATTATCGGTTTTGTTGAGCCCACTATGTGGGGGATGGTGCACACCTCGGGAGCTTTGGACTTAATAATGGAGTTTTTCTAGACTTGCCTACGGCTTTACCATTATTGAGCCATAAGAAGTCCAAAAGGAGCTAACCCTTGGCAACTCTGCTATGTTAGACCTACTCCTCTACTCTCTATAATTAACCACTTTGAGCCGTGGGTGTAGATACTTAAGAGGCGATTTTCAAAGGCTAAGAGGAGTGGCAACTAAGGTTTTGTATTGCCAAAGCATACACTAAGTATAAACATAAATTTTGCTAACATGGCTGACAATAATCAAGAGAGTAGAATGAACATTGATAGCTTTGATTTTGCACATGAAGGTGCTAATGATGATGCTCCCATGTTTGTGAATTATCTCATCACTAGGTTGCAACAAGCTATGGGCAACCCTGTTTTGCAAGCCGAAGTTACTCAACAACTTCGTGCTTATGGAATTTCCCTTCCTCTCCCAGAGGAGAGAGAGCTTAGGAGGCCTCTTGAAGAGACCCCCAAAAGAAGAATCTCTCCCATTCGAGAGGAGGAATCCAAAGATAAAGAAATCAATGACAGTCTAAGTTCTTCTGAAGATGTGGCTCCACGAAGACGGCGGTCTAGACGATCGCCTACTCCTCCTAAGAGGAAAAGAGCAACCTATAGTTCTTCTCCTCATCACTCTGAAAGGCAAGAGAGGAAACAAAGGAAGAAAAGGGCTAGGAAGAGGTCACCCTCTTCTCCTTCTTCTTCACCTTCCTCCTCTTTCGATGAAAGTTATGGCTATTCTCCTAGAGAATACAAGAGGGGAGGACATCGCAAATCATTTCCTGCATGGCGAAGGTCACAAAATCTAAAGAAGTTCAAGGAGGGAGGAAAGAGTATCTCTTTTCTCACCTATGATGGCACCTTTGGTGCTACCGACAAAGTGTTGGCCTTCATCCAGCAATTTGATGCGGCCTTTGGGGACGAGGGCTTCACAGAGTCCTCCAAGCTACGCCATGTAGCTATGCACTTCCAAAAATCAGCTCGTCAATGGTGGGCTAGCCTTCGTGGCAATGGAGAATCCCCAAAGACATGGAAAACTCTACGAGTTTCCATCATGAAGCAATTTCTTCCAAGCGATACTAAATATAAAGTTCTTACCGAATGGCGCGGCTTGAAGATTCTCTCTCATGAGTCTATCAACAAGTATGTAGACAAGTTTTGGGATTTACATCTCAAAGCTACTGTCTTTCAAAAGATAGACTTTGCCGAACAAAGACAGCAATTCTGTGCAGGATTACCTCAAGAGATGGCCGAATACATCAACTCTCAACGACCCGGTACTATTACCGAAGTAATCCACCACACCATGGTTGCTTCACGCATCAATTTCCATCAAGGGGCTAGACGTAATGTCAAGCCCATGGAAAACAAAGATAAAAATGATGCAAAGGGGAAATCCAATGCTCAAAATAATTCCCAAGGCACTTCCAACAACAACAACAACAACAATCGGTCCAAGGAGAAGGGAGTTTACAAAGGTAAAAACAAACTCTCTCCTGAAAAGCTTGAAGCTTTTCGCAAGGACCATAAGTGTTTCAAGTGTGAAGAGCAAGGACATGGCTATCGTTCTTGCCCCAAGAAGAATACTCGCAATGAGACTCCTAGGGCTTCCACCATCGAAGCTCCAAAAGAGGATGTTCATTGCAAAGGATCATCACTTTCCTATGCGTGGGGAAAGGTAAGAGAGCATGATGCCTTCATCTTGTTTGACCCAGACTCTACTCTCAACTTCATATCAATAGAGTTGGCCACCAAGTTGGGCATTCAAGCTTTTGAGATGGGAGATATAGTAGCAGCTGATGCAGCTTTCAAGGGACAACAAGCCTCCGTTACTCCCTTGATTGGGAAGTTGAGGCTTCATGTCCAAAGCTATGTCGACAAAGAAGACTTCTTCATCTCTCCTCTCCAACATCAGGATGTTATCCTAGGGGCACCATGGTTTGATCGCATGGCTGCCAACATGAAGTTTCCTGAAAGAAGAATTTACTTCACCTACAGGGGAAAGAACATGTATATAGATGCTAGTGAGCGTGGTCGCACTATTCCACTTGTAAATCCTCTTTCTTTTGATAAATCAATGAAGAGCTCAGTTTCTGCGTACATGATTTATGTCAAAGAGTCTCTAAAAGCTAATAATGTTTTATCAAATGAAAATGATAGGAATCAAGAAGAGTTAGACTTTTCTACTTTTCTAAAAGGATTCCAAGATGTGTTCATCGATGATATCCCTATGGACCTACCTCCAAAACGAGGGGATGATGACCATCGTATTGAGCTCCTTCAAGGAAGCTCACCGCCTAACAAACCTCCTTATCGAGTCTCACAAGCTCAACAAGAGGAGATTATGAGGCAAGTACAGGAATTGGTAGACAAAGGTATGGTGAGGCCTAGTTCCTCTCCCTTTTGTTCTCCAGTCCTTTTAATGCAAAAGAAAGATGGTACATACCGTATGTGTGTGGACTATCGAGCACTAAACCATATCACTATCAAAAACAGATTTCTCGTGCCTCGGGTAGAAGATCTGTTTGATAAGCTACAAGGATATACCTACTTCAGTAGGATTGACCTTAAGAATGGCTATCATCAAATAAGGATAGTGGATGAAGATATCCTAAAGACCGCGTTTCGCACAACATTTGGTGTTTATGAATATCTAGTCATGCCTTTTGGCTTGACTAATGCACCAGCTACTTTCAATCGTCTCATGGAGAAAATTTTTAGACCATATCGTAAATTCATTGGAGTGTTCTTTGATGATATCATCATCTACTCCAAGTATTTGGAGGAACATAAGCAACATCTCCAAGTGATTTTTCAAGCCTTGAGGGAGAACAAACTTTTTCTCAACCAAAAGAAAAGTGAATTCTTCCTTCAAGAGATTCAATATCTAGGTCATATTATCTCTCACGATGGTATTCGTATGGATCCATCAAAGATAGAGGTAATAAAATCATGGCCTAACCCAAGGAATCTACATGAGCTAAGAAGCTTTATTGGTATGTGTGCATACTATAGACGCTTCAAAGCAAAATTCTCTCAAGTAGCAGGACCACTACACGACTTAACAAAGAAGAACGTTAAGTTTGTATGGACTGCTAAGGAGCAAAATGCTTTTGAAAAACTCAAAGAGAAGCTTACTTCCCAACCAGTCCTCGTGCTTCCGGATCTCTCAAAGCCATTTGAGGTCCAATGTGATGCGTGTGGTGTTTGCCTTGGAGCGGTTTTGCTTCAAGAAGGGCATGCCATAGCATATGAGAGTCGAAGGCTCAATAGTGATGAACAAGTCATGGGCATTTATGAGAAAGAGCTTTTAGCTGTTCTACATGCCCTAGACACATGGAAGCACTACCTATTGGGGACTCCATTTACCCTACGAACCGACCACCAAAGTCTCAAGTATTTCATGACGCAAACCAAGCTTTCCGACAAACAAATGAGGTGGGAAAATTTTCTTTTGCAATTTAATTTCCATATTGCTCACATAGCTGGTAAGCACAATCAAGTTGTCGATGCACTTTCACGACGACCAAAAGTTAATGCGGTGTCTATAGCTACTCACAATGATCTATCCTCTATGGTAGATGAGTATGCTACTGACCCTGACTTTAAAGACATAATGTCAACCCTTGATTTGGGGAAGAAAGAGGAACCATTCACCTTGCAGGATGGTTATCTTCTCCATGGAAATAGGCTATGTGTTACCCATGCCCTTCGTGAGAAGGTTATGTATGAATCCCATGCTCCTCCATATGCAGGGCATAGAGGTATTCAACCTACTCTCCGAGGAGTAGAGACGTATTTCTATTGGCCTACCCTGAAAGTGGACATACAAGAGTATGTTTCAAAATGTGTAGTATGCCAAAAGACCAAGTATGATAGAGGGAAGCAACTTGGATTACTCCAGCCATTGCCTATTCCAAATTCACCATGGGAGAGTGTATCCATGGATTTCATCTTTGGATTACCCAAGTCTATCCATGGGAATACAGGAATATGGACAATAGTCGACAGGTTTAGCAAGCAAGCACATTTTATTCCTGTCAAAAAGACTATTAAGGCACATCAAATGGCAACTCTCTTCATATCTCATATTTTCAAGCACCATGGATTACCCACATCCATCGTGTCAGATAAAGATCCTAGAATGACCAGTAATTTCTGGAAAGGTCTCTTTGAAAATCTAGGAACAAGATTGAATTTCTCTTCGGCCTATCACCCACAAACGGATGGCCAAAGTGAGATAGCCAATCTTACGATACTCGATCTACTCAAGACTTATGTTACCGAAGTAGATCAACACTCGCAATGGGAAAAGTATTTACCTCTAGTAGAGTATGCTTACAATAATACTGTCCATACTTCTATCGGGAAAGCACCTTTCGAGATCATAGAGGGAAGACCTAAAAGTCCCTTGCTACTCAAAGTACATGGGAAGATCTTTGCCGCCGATGAATATAGCCGTGACCTACAAGAATCTTTCAAAAGATTAGGGAGGCTATAGCCATCTCTCAACAAAGGCAAAAAGCTGCTGCTGATAAGCACAGAAGAGCCTTAATGTTCAAAGAAAATGATTGGGTCTTACTCAAGTTTCCTAAGGCTCGATTAAGGCAAACGACGGGCAAAAATCCTACGGGCCATCAAAAGTATTATGCTAAACTAGCAAAAAAATACTATGGTCCTTTCCAAATCTTGCAGCCTATCAATGAGACGGCTTATCAACTCAAGTTGCCCAACCATTGGCTTATACACAATGCCTTTCATGTAAGCCTACTTAAGCCCTACAAAGGAGAGCCACCAATTGAACCAATTATTGAAGACCCTCCAGAAGTTGAAGACCAAGAAGAGGTGCTACAACCCGAAGCTGTCCTTCGGCATGAAGACAAGGTACTACGACATGGTAAGATAATCCGACGGTATCTTATTAAGTTAAAAAATTATCCTTTTGGAGATGCTAAATGGATGCAAGGAGTACAACTTAAGGATAGTATGAACCTTGTCAATGCTTACAATGCTACCTTAGAGTAAGCAAATGTACAAATTTCTTTTAAATGACTCATGTTTTTGTCTTATATGACTAGTCCTCTTTTGTCTTATATGACTAGTCCTCTTTTTAATTGTGCACAAATTTAACTAGTATGCATGCTTAGAATCATGTTTGTGATGACGACGTCTCTCAAACACCAAGTAGATTTGTCACTCTACTTTGGGAGAATGAAATGGACTAAAGAGCAGACATGCTTGCGGCAGCTATGTCTCCCAAGCACCAAATGGATTAGTCATCCATCTTGGAAAGATGTCGTAGGGTAAAAAAGGGATCCTCTACCCGCTAAGTACGATTGACTAATGATTAAGGATTTATCTCTTATACCTCATAGCCGAGGATGACTATGATTTCAAGAGAGAGGTAATGTCATAAAATCTAATATCTAACCAACCCAAATGATTTTTTCATATTAAATTGATCGCTTAATGTGGGAGAATAAATGGGAACAAGTGTTAAGATATAGATATGTGCTTATAGATCTATCTCAACACGGGGCCAATAGTAAAGGGCATAACCAATGGAGCATAAGACCTTAGGTTTAGCTTCATTGAAGACCTCCAATAATGTGTGTAAAAGTCCTTTGACCTTAGGTAAGCTAGGGTTGAGCTTGAGGTGGGAACCCGGCCCAAGCTCGAGGTGCTTGACCTGCTTGAGGTGCTTCTCGTGCTTGAGGTGTTTGTCCTGCTTGAGGTGCTTGATTAAGGTGCTTGAGGTGCTTGACTTACTCCATGCTTGAGGTGCTTGACTTGCCGCTTGATTAAGGTGCTTGAGGTGCCTTGACATGCTTGCCTGAGATGCTTGTGGGAATACCCCCTAGTCCAAGTGCTTTGTCATGCTTGATGACTAAGGTGCTTGAGCTCCTAAAGTCAAAAGCATCCATACAAGAGGGGGGGCGAGACCTTTTCCTAGGGATTAGAGAGAGAACACACACTGACACTCACAAGGGAAGCCCTAGCTTGAAGAGGCAGCAAGGACACATGTCAGGTCCCTAACCATGTTACCTTCAGGTGTTGCTTGAAGCCTATTGGCTAGGCTTCAAAGGGGTCCAATGATAAATTACTTGAATTATCTAATTGTTTTTGCATTTATCAAGGTCCTCTCTCTCAAAGGGGAAAGGGGGACACTTGTCCCAAGGCTATCCCTGTTGCTTGTAATGGCTTCTGCTTGTGATTGGCTAGGCCTGGAGGGGTCCAATGAGCTTCAAGCATGAGCTACAAGAGGGGGTCGACCCAAGCAAGCTAGGGGGGTGCTTAGGGGGTATACTCACCCACACACACTCACAAGCACTCTCATTGTGTGCTATGCAAAGTGGAAGAGCTCCCTCTCCAAGCAAGTAAAGGTTGAGAGCCTACACCAACACTCTTGGCTATGGAGTGCAAATCCAACCAATAGCCATGCTTCAATGCTTAAGCTTGCCATCTCCTTCTTCTTCATTACTATGCTATTATGTATGCTAGCAACAAGATTATGATAAGTGAGGAACTAATTCTTTCTCCTACGAAATGTTTCTTCTTTCTCTTCCCTACCCTCATTCCTTGCTAGCTCTCTCCACCTTCGAAGGTGTTTGAGGTCTTGGGACTGAGGCTTGGTATAGTTAAAGTTTTCTTCAAGTTTAGGTTATGCTATGATGGTGATGCATGAAGCTTTCCATCTTCATTGCTTCACCTAGGTCACAAGGAACACAAAGAATGTATTGTAACAAGTCTCTTTTTATGGGAGAAATCATAATACAAATGCCTATTGGAGGGGGGACCGGATCCACATAAATCCGGTCCTCAACTGTTGTCATGTTCTCTAAATTCTCTCTCTTGCAAAAGTATTGTCTATGCCAAGTTAACTAATTGCTATGATTATGTTGCTATCTTCAATTATGTCAACCCGCTATGCTCACAAAATCATTTCTTGAAAGTACTCTCATTAAATTCCGCTACTCTCAAATTGAATAGGCAAATTCCATTACACTTGACTTTCTATTTCCTATGCGTTCTCAAGCTTCTGCAAGAGTTGCTTGAGAGCCACATTTTCTGCCATGAGCCCATGGATTTGGGCCTCAAGGGACGAGATCTGTGCTTGTTGACAGGCAACAGGATCCTTCTTGGGTGCGGTTGCCACGGCAAGAAGGCTCTTTTGTGGGCGAGGAGCTGGTGCGCTAAGGGTAGACATGGCATCAAGTTAAGAAAATCATCAACAACCAATCACTTCAAGAAAGACCAACAAGTTTGTGTGAACAGCCTCTTGTAGGCTTGCCAAAATGATGAAGCCAGTGAGCGTCTCCATGATGTGCACCACAGAAACCTCAACAATCTGCTTGTGCCGAGGGGCGAGGTGATTGCAGGCAGGGGCGAGACAGATAATGGCAAGACAGGTAATGGGCAAGAAGGTAGGACTATGCACAGGCCTATACTGCTGCATTTATGTCACAAAACAAGGGCCTCTACTACTGCTGTGGACCTGCTCTCGGACAGTT
Source organism: Adiantum capillus-veneris (assembly GCF_014529385.1). Taxonomy (NCBI): domain Eukaryota; kingdom Viridiplantae; phylum Streptophyta; class Polypodiopsida; order Polypodiales; family Pteridaceae; genus Adiantum; species Adiantum capillus-veneris. The sequence goes on along the minus strand of NC_140941.1, from coordinate 95,227,186 downwards.
CATGACCTGCTGTTGCTAAGAATCTGTGCGGCGATTGATGCGGGTGTGCTTATCTAGGGTAGGGCAAGGCATGGCTGGATCCTAACGCCCTCTGATAGGGCCGCCCTTTGCCCAGGGGAAGACCACTTTGGTGTTGTTCGTAAACCCTAGATACAGGCAGAGAGAGAGAGAGAGAGAGAGAGAGAGAGAGAGAGAGAGAGAGAGAGAGAGAGAGAGAGAGAGAGAGAGAGATCCCACTTGTGTTGCACAAAGAGAGGTAGAGGGAGGTGAGTGTTAACCATTGGCGTCCACTTCTAGTAGTCATGGTTCGGGCTTGTCGGTCCAATAGGAAAAGGGTAAGAGTGATCGCTGATGAGAGGTGCACTCTAATAGGAACATTCAAGGGTTAGTTGGCTAAGTATGGGTGCACAAGTGTGAATGGGGCGAGCTCATATAAAAGTCACCTAAACCTAAAAATCATTCATTCTTTCATTTGTGCAATTGAAAAGTGCTCTTGCTCCATCTCCATCTTCTTCTTCTTCATCTCCTTGTGTGTGTGTGTGTATGCATGAGCGAGAGAGAGAGAGAGAGAGAGAGAGAGAGAGAGAGAGAGAGAGAGAGAGAGAGAGAGAGAGAGAGAGAGAGAGAGAGAGAGTGATAAAGCATTGCGACAACGGCACTGCGGCGGTGAAGCGGTTGAGCGCGGCGCAGCGGCGATAGCTCCTTCTTCTTCGCGGTAAGGAATCCTCCACGAAGGCGAGCGTAGGGCGGTGAGTGACACACCCTTGCTCTCTTGAGCATGCTAGATTAGTCTAGTTGTGTGCTTGGAGCCATTTGTGGCTCGCACACAGTGTATCGTCAAGTCCCTTGCATTGACACGTGCGACAGACGCGCACATTTTTGGCACCGCTGTCGGGGAATCGCCTTGCACTAAGCTCAAGAGCACTCTGTGCTTCTTCTGTGAGTCTTTGAGTTAAGAAGGAAGAGGAAGAAGAAGAAGTTATTTTTTGCAAGTTTTTATTTCCTTCATAATCTCTGTTTTCAGTCAATGCCTACTTGCACAGTTAATAGTTAGTGTGTTAGTAGTGAATGAGTGTTTTCTGTCAATGTTTGCTTGCACAGTTTTTTACAGAGTTAGTAGATAGCTTGTTTTTTGCCAATGTCTGTTTACACAATTTTTTATTTGTTTGCGTACTTAGTGTGTTAGCTAGTGAATGAGTAAAAAATTAGCAGAGTAGGTAGATTCACTGTTCACTGTCAGTTAGTAATTAGCAGAGTAGTTAAGCTTAGTTAGCAGAGTAGTTAGATGTAGAAGAGATAAGGTTAGGTTAGTGAGGAGAGTAGGAAAAACGTTTTGTGTGTGTGGCGAAAAAAGGCCACAAAACCGCGTGCGTGTTGACCCAAAAAAAAAACCAAAAATAGCGAGAGGCGTGAGTGTGTTCTATGAAAATTTTGGATCGGGATCATTTGCCCAAGGCCAAGGCCAAGCCCAAGCCCAAGCCCAGGCCCAAGGCCTCAGTCCTATGATATATACTAGACTCACTCTTATATATATACCCTACCTCCACAAGAGGGAATGAGGGCATGTGGGATAAGTTCGTCAAGTCCTCCACCATCCCCTTCACACTCACCCTTTGGACTTACTAATTTTAGCCCTCTCCTCACCTAGGAAAGACTAGTTTTAGGAATCTGACGGCTGTACGTAACCGAACCGGGGGCTCTAAAGCACGGCATGTCCCTTCAGCCAAGGCGCTCGTTTTGAGCTATCGGACGCATATTCTGTGGCTCGTTTAAAAAAGGAACCCAAAAAAAGGGTTGTAAACACCTTAAAAAAAAACTAGATGAGCGGCCTCTAGAGGAACTCACCAACACCTCTAGAGTGTCGAGATCACATGCACCTACGCTCTGGGCGTGTGCTAGAGGACGAGCACATCGAGAGTGTTTCCGTTTACGCGGGCACTCATTATTCCTCTACCTTAGGATCTAGGCCCTCAGCGGGAACCCAAGGTAGTACCACTCAAGACCCGCATATAGCATCTAGTGACTCTTCCTTTGACTACGATGTTATGGAGGTTTACCCGATGCCTAATCCTGATAGCTCAAGCCAAGACATGCATGCCATGGGCCCGCGGTCCGAGCCAAGCATGCTTACCCGCTTGAAGGAAACCTTTAGTAGAGCCACTCACGCGAAACATGGAACTAACGATGTAAATGAGGGGGGTGGGGAAGTAAATTCTCCATTCATGACCAACGTAGACCTTATGTCCTTAGAGAATGTGCATGTGAATAATCCATTCACTGCACCCCCTGACTCTTCAAAAATATTCCCCTTTGAGGTTATATTACCTGATGGTAGAAGCCTTGCCGAAGTGCAAGAGGTTGAGCGATATATCATTGCGGCTAGGGAAAAGGAAATCGAGAGCTTACGCAAGGTGGAGCAATGAAGAGGGTCAAAAGCAAAAGCTCCTATGTCAATATCTTTGCTAGGAGAGCAATCGAGTGCTCCTGAATTAGCAACCACTAAGGGTCAACCCATAGAGAGCCACATTACATCTAGTTCAAAGGACACCCCTAGCACCTAAAGCTTAGATGGAGCGTTCCCAAATGATAACTGGGAGTACGAACTACAAAGAGAAACTCTAACTGACCTATACACAGGTCACACCTATCACGTGGGTTGGTTAGATGTCCTACAATCCACAACGGGTGCTACTAGTGTGGAGGATCAACAACAGAGAGTTTGTGAGGTCATCCATAGGGTTATTGAGCTAGAGAGAGAGAACAAGGGGATCCACATGCCTTCAACGGGTCTCATGAGATTCTTGGATACAGGGAAGGCTAAAAAACCGACCTTATCGCAAATGGAGACTCCCTCGGTAGGTCCGATGTATCCTCCATATGTTGTGTTGCTTGGGGTCTCAGTGCAATCTGAGCCCACAAGTGATAGCTTTACTTTTCTAAGTCTAGCTCATCTTTCTCTTGATGACACCACGGCTATCATGCCTACTCCAATGATGGGCATGCCAAGAAACACGCCATGGACCTCATTTGTTAGTAAAGCACCACTATATGGTAGCTCAATGCCGACAACAGCCCCTACAAGTGTGTATCAACCGTATGCACCTATGGGTCCTCGCACTCATGTAGCCCCTACCCCTCCCATTGTTTCAATAACCTATGCTCCAAAACCACAACACCCAAGCTCTTATTTCCATGGGACCATACCGGCTAGCATTAGCATGTCACATCCGAGGTCTGCTATGCCTAGGGCAACACATATGAATTTTGGGCCGCCATATGGCACCACACCATATCAAACGTGGAACCCAAGGGCTCCCTATGTGCCAAGACCAATGCCAATACCTACTCCACATGTAGTCTCTAGAGCGCCTTCACCCACGGTGCCTACTCACTTAGGTGACTTGGCAACATTTGCTCAAGCTATTGGTCGATCTATTGATAAGAATATCCGTAACACGCCTGATAGAGAGCCTAGAAGTAAGGCAGTACAAATAGCCAAGCTCACACAAAAATTTAGTGGACACGGGGATGTGAGAAAGCATATCGAAGTGTTTGAACAAATATGCGATTCTCTAGGAGAACACAATGACCTGCATAAGAGTAATGCTTTAAGCCTAACCTTAAGTGTGAAGGCTGGGGATTGGTATAGAACCCTAAGGGTAGAAGAAAAAACGATTTACCCTACTCTTAGGAGATTGTTCTTAAAAGAATACATACGAGAGGGAGTGCTTTGGGGTGTAGCCTCTCATCTCCAAAAGGCCCAACGAGAGGAAGGAGAGTTGGTGAGAGACTTTATTAGTCACTTGAAGCATTTGAATTCTTGTTGTAATCCAAATGAGCGCTTCAATAATAATCAATTGCTTGATAGATTCATTAGGGAATCATGACATGAGGATATCTACAATGGCCTCATTAGAGGTATCACCACTTGGGAAGCGGTTACCACCAATGCGATCCAATTGAAGGATAATTTAATGATTCAAGGAGAAAGAGTGTCTGTTGAGCCTAAATCTATTAGCTCGCAAGCATTGGGGCATCAACCAATGACCCTAAAGCATATTGATAAGGAGCCAAAGATATCTGAGATGACTTTAGCATATCTCATCAAGGCCATTCAAGAGAGTCTTAGAGATAATCATGCTCCACAAAACAATCATATGTATCCAAGAAGGGAGCAACAATGGTGCTTAGTATGCTACGGACCGCATAGTACCAGTGAATGCCCTACTTTTAGGGTAAAATTCAATGGGAACTGCAATGCTTTGTGGGAGGTATGTTCATCAAGCTAAGGATTGCATATTATTTAAGCACACGATGGCCAATAGACCAACCTTAGTATGGACAGACACACCTCGAGTTCTTGCATCGATGCCGGCCCCACCTCTTGAACAAGCGTCACAACACATGGTCCCTAGGGCCCAAAATGTTGTTCAAACAACACCCTTACCACCTCCAATGCTAGGATCGCAACCACCACATCCGAGAATCACTTTTATGAATCAAGTGGGTTGTGAGTCATCTATTGCTTGTTTGGAAGGCTGTGAGGAAGATATAGAACCTAATATTGCCTATGGGATGGATGCGCTTGAAGAAAGTCCACAATACTACATAGAGGACTATTGGGGACAAGTCAAACATGTCTATCAAGTAGCTGCTCTTGTTGCAAGAGGCCACCTCTTCAATGCTATGAGTGTAAAGGTCCACATCGTGTGGCCGAGTGTCCTATTAGGCTACAAAAGAACGCCACACTAATGCAAACCAATCAAGCGATCACGTCTACAATGCTGATACTCATGTGTAATCGATGTGGCATAGATCATTTGATTGCCCAATGTCCAAATAATCCAAATGCACTGAAGATCACGCCATTAAACTTGATTGAGGTTATCGAGGAGCCATCACAAAGTACACCTGTGGTACCAGTAAACGTACTCACACGATTGATGCTCCAAAATAAAATTATATTCTTGAGGAAAGAGACATGACGTCAATTGCCCAATCTCAAAAAAAGAAGAAAACACGAAGGAAGAATCGCAAAAGGCAGCAAAGTTAGACCCCAGTTCAAAGACCGACATAGGGAATGGTGACAACCCCGTATATATGAACAACGTCAAAGAGGATTCTGATTCAGGAGAAACCATGGAGACCAAAACGGCCACTAAGATAGAAACCAACAAGGAAGATATTCATGAGCCACAATGGCCAGGATCCAAGAAGAAGATAGGAACTTATCCAAACCCTACAGAGGAGATTGAGTGAGTCAAGCAATTAAGGAGTTTGGTAGAAGATACCCAAAGGGATCTAGAAACAGCACCTAGGTAGATCCAGATTACAGACACAGTGTTCTCTACGCAACAATAAGCTCACCAAGTCCATAGACCCTTAGCCATACCTAGTGTCATCCAAGAAGAAAGTGACTTAAAGTCATGGGAAAGTGGGCGTACTCACTTCTTGATGGAAAGAATGTTTACAGAGGGACTACCTGATCCTATAGAAGAAATGGAGATCCTATCTTTCCCACGTCAAGGGAGTGAAGCCCAAAAGGTGTCGTTAAACATTGCCAAATTGATAGATTTCATGTCTTCAGAAGTTAGAACCACCATCATGTCCAAACTATATAAAGACCTTGAGCTAGTCTCAGCTCTTTGAGCCTTCCTCAATGGAGAACTAAAGTTTGGACTACCATAATTTTCACAGATGGATGGAGCTGGGGAGATGCCAATAGAGGAGGAACACTTAGATCCACAACCCAACCTAGATGAGAACCTTGTTATAGAAATACATTTTAACAAGTTGGGACAATACTTTGAGGGTGATGAATCCAATGCGACCCAATCACTACTAAGGGATTAATTGTGAAGGGAATCCTTGATGGTGGCGTTGGGGTTAGCATTGTGACTAAAAATTGATGGGAAACTATGGGAAGACCTCACCTTGCGACCACAACCATAGTAGTGAAGATGGCCAATGGGTCTATTGTTAAGCCTTGGGATGCTAGAAGATCTCAAGATCAAGGTCTTTGGACATAAAATAAGAATTACCTTCATTGTTATGGATTTCTCCAAGCACACTATGGCATCGGAGATGATCTTAGGACGTCCTTTCATGAGGGAAGCAAAAATGGTGCATGAATGGTCTAAAAACCATGTCTACCTGCAGTTCCAAGATTCTGTCATTCGAGTGGATCTTGTAACTGGTCGAGCACATCCCTAGGAAATAGGTTTATAATTGATCATAGATCTAACACCACAGTTCACTCGGCCCCATTGCAGTATTGTTACACATGTAAAGCGGACATTGATGTTGGGGAAGATTCTCCTTATATGGATGTACTACCTGGGATGACTGAGTCGGATAATGTGGATTGGGTCCACTTAGCAGCAACCATAGACACTTGCAGGAATAGGGGGACAACCTAGGTAGCACCTGAGGGGGATGAAATGCCACCACTCGTACCCTTAAATATTCTAGAAGCAATGCATATAGCTTCTAATGACCTACAAGATGAAGGTTTGACTGGCATGGGAACCAGAGAGCCTCACAATACTATAGCCCATACGATTTGGGGTCAGAATCATCTATTGAAATTGACTCTAAGGACGAAGAATCTGAGTTAAAGCTTATTGCAAATGTGGGGACAAACCATTCAGGGCCCAATGGTATCCTAGATGACAATCTATCCAAGGGAGCAGGAGACACAAGTAACGATTCATCTAGTGACTCTTCCCTAGAGATCGGCCGTAATAAAAAATTAGACAAAAGAAGCATAGACTTAGTTTTGACTCACATGTGTACTAAGTTTTCTCTCTTTCTCTTATTATAGATGGATCTTCTTAATTGTTTTGATGAACTCTCGAGTGATTTTGCACAAAGAATCTTTTTCAATTACGCGGTTGGATTCAGTCTCCATTGGGGAATTGAAGTGACTTGAGTTTCAAAGGGGACTGAGGATTTCCTTATACCTAACACTTGCGTGCATGGGAGTTATATGTTGAAGCTTAGCCCAAACATCGAACACAAGTACCTGATAGATTCGTGACCAACCGACAGCTTTGGGTGAAGGAAAAGATCCAAGAAGGCGATGTTAAAGTGCAAGGATATGTTCTTTACAGTAACTTATGCTCTCTTTTGGACATACCGAGTCGTGAACGCATACTTACTAAAAAGGTCCTTATGCTAAACCAAAGATACGGCTTTTGTGAGAAGGTCATAATCAAAGTATGGAAGAAGTCCGACAACCAATTCTATTATGTACCCGAGGATTGGTTCAATAGAGTCTATGGACCCATTCTCAAGTACAACCCTCACAATGTTACCGTTACCTTTGATGACTATGAGAAACCAAGGTGCATTAGTGACTTTGCTGGAGCACAACCAATAGCAGTGAACTCGAGTAGATATTTCTACAAAAATGATGTAAATGAACGACATGCCCATGTAAACTATTTAATGGACTACCACCCAAGGATGTGATGCGGGGGAAAGAATTGTATAAAGAGAAAGACGTGACTTTTAATGCACAAGTTAAAGTGCTAAACTTTGACACCCGTGATGTGAACAAATATAGGGGTAGAACCTTAGTTGTAGGAACCAAGAATTGGTTCATTGGACCCTTTCGTATTTATGTATCTCTCAAGAAACACTATGTACCTTCTTGATCTTCTATAGTTATAAAATAAAAAATTAAAAAAATCGATTTTTATATAACACATATTATTTTGAGGATATAATACTTAAGTTTGAATCTTGGTTTTATCCTTCTAATTGACATGAGTGATGGGGTGTGTGTGTGTAGATTATTGACACCTTACCTTTAGGGATATGGGCGGATATACTCTCTCGCCTTATGATGGAAGAGCATTTCCAAACTAGAGTGGAAGTACAAAGACTTGTCACTACCACGCATAACGGGGAAGAAAGAAAAAGGTTGATGCCTACGGATTTCATTGTACCAAATACTTTTAGAGCTTGGTATCACTATGCTGCAGGGAATCCCGAGTTTAGACCACCTCAACATAAACCTTCGCCTGCTGGGTGTATCGAGTGGATACATTATAAGCTGGGAAAGGACATTGTTGTCACAAACCAAATATTGTATATAAATGCGTATGAGCTTACATTAAGACCAACAAAGGAAACGTGGATAGCTAGAAAAATATTACCCTTAGTGATGGCTATGGGGTGTTTTAGCATTGTTATGTTTAATGTATGGGGGCGACACTGCAAGGACAATGATTGACATTTCTATAGTCCAATCGCTTGGAAGTTATTCTTTGATTTATTTGGAAGATCACTAATCAACAACCCTCGCAATGTAAAGATTTTATACAATGCCTATGGCAGACCTCAGTGCCTTGCGGATTGTGCAAATATTCACAGCTCAGTTGTATGGGACACACCGGATGTGTTTCCAAAGAAATCTGCTTTCTTCGATGACTAATTCGGGTACAGGAAGGGATTATCCACACTGAAATGGGGGTACTTGTAACAAAAAAAATCTCTTGCTCAAGAATGGTATGACTCACACGCCAATGAAGAGATGTTCCAGCCAAAGATTGTAAAGGACTATTGGAATCAACCATCAAACATACTGAAAGAATGGGACAACTATGCTCCATTGGTGGAAGGATGTCACAATGGATATTACCGAGTACATTATGTTAGAGCCACTAGGATTTATTAGAAACTTCCGAAAAAACTTGTAGACTTTTGAAAACCCGAATTTTTGTGATATGGAAATTTGATTGATTATATTCCTTCTCCAAATTGCTTCTCATCTTATCTTAAACGTCTATTCAAATTGATTTGAGTGACTTCGAGTGAAATATAATATTTTGCTAAGTGTGACCTTGGTTGATATGGTGCAGTAAGTTACCATGCCTCCTAGAGGAAATGCGGCTTCTGCTAACGCAAATGCACCTATTGTTCCTCAACACACCATCATCGATAGAGACATCGATGCTATGCTTCGCAAGTCTCAACCTGGGAATTTTAGCAGGGAAGGCAAAGATGTAGGCAATATTCTTGAAGATTGGATTGAGCGCATGGATGACTACTTTGGTTTGGCTCACTCATCGGCAGTGAACAAGGCTATCATCGTTAAGTTCAAACTGGAAAAAACAACCAAACATTGGTGGAGAGGCCATTGCACAAAGAACAATGTTCATCTTAATGCTGAAACTTGGGATATCTTAAGACTCAACTTAAGAAGAACTATCAAAACAAAGTTTATCATTCAGACCGTATGAATGAGTTTCTTGATTGTACTAAGGGGACCAGAGATTTGGAATCATACTACCAACATTTCTTAACCCTTGTCAAGTATGCTCTAGCAGGGATGACTCGAGGTTAAGGTAGCTCGATTCGTGTCAGGACTACATAATCCTATGAAGACTAGACTCCAAAGTCTTCGCCTTACCAATTTTGCAGATGTCCTTGATGCAGAAAAACCCATTGAAATAGAATTATCTACTACCGGAAAGAGGAAACCAGAACCTGTTTCTGTTCGTGAAATCAAAATACCTTGTCCAGAGGAGGAACAAAGATCTGGAACTCCACAACAAAGAAGAGAGAGCTTATTACGTATGAAAGCTAGACAGGATCATTTATGCTGCTACACTTGTTTGATCCTGGTCATCAATCCAGGGATTGTCCCTTTAACAACTCAAGCTTCACAGGATTGGTGGACAATTATGAGCATATAAATTTCAATCCGAATTGGAATTATGGAACATTTATACCCAGGCCACCGGTAGTTCAGAGGAACTTCAATCAGCATAACTTTAACCAAAACCAGAAACCGCCTCAAAACCAAGGGAGTTTTAGATCAGGCAATCAGCCTTTTGTTCAGAACGGACCACCTGTCAGTAATAACAACAATGGGAATGATAATCGTCAACTTCATCCAGGAGGAGCGGGAAATCAAATACCTCAGGGAATACCTCAAGCTAACAGAGCTCAAGGGGCTAGAGGTGAAGGAAATCAGGCAAACGCGTATGTTCATGCTGCAATTGAACATTAGGGAGTGAATGAACAATTTTCTGTTATTCAAACCCCAGTGGAGTATCAAGGTAATCATTTTACCATATTGATTGATTCTGGAAGTACCCATTCTTTCATATCTCCTAAGTGCATCAAAAACCTCATTGTGACTGAACACCCTAATACAGACCTTACAGTAGAATTAGCTACGGGTAGGAAGGTTAGATATTCTACTTTAGTGGATAATTTGATTTTTGCTTTGGATGGTCATAATACTTATGCAAACTCCATCGGAGTTTACGATGGAAACCTTATAAGCTGTCCTATAAGCCCATAGAGCAGTCTGAAGCTTCAAATCCCACTGGTCTGGTTTCTTTTGCACCACCTTAGTGAGAATAGTCTTGATTGTCTTATTGCTACTTTCAGCCTGTCCATTGCATCTGAGATAATAAGGGGTAGATTTTCGATGCTTGGCTGAAAGCATATCCAATAGGATTTCCATAGTATCATTGATAAAGTGTGCCCCTTGATCGGTCACAATTTCCACTGGACATCCATATCGGCAGACAATATTCTCAAACAGAAACCTTGCAGTTGACTTGGCTGTGTTGTCAGGAAGAGCTTTAGCTTCAACCCACTTGGTAATCTAACAAGTAGCCATCACGATGTACTTGTTCTTCTTGGGAGTCACCTTCTTAAAAGGTCCCATAAAATCCAATCCCCATTTCATGAATACTCCCAATGGTTGTATCGGCATTAAGGGAGTCATGTCTGCAGCTGTTGGTCGGCCCATTCTTTGGCATATGTCACAAGTTTTACAAAAGCTTCTGACATCAACAATCATTGTTTGCCACCACAGACCTGCTTGCAGAATCTTCTTGTAGGTTACTTCGTTGGAAAATGTCCACCAGACTCGCCATTATGTGCTTGTGAGATAACTTGCATTCTTTCTTCCATAGGGACACATCTTCGAAGTATACCATCCACACCTAATCGATAAAGTACTTCCCCAATGATGGTAAATTTCAGACTTTTTATGATCAGAGCTTTCTTAGGATTCTGTTTCCAATCCTCTGGAAAATCACCTTTGGAAAGGAATTGATAAATATCATACCATTCAGGATCCACTGATTCTTCTGCTTCTAACTGAAATAAATCAGCATCCACTGGCTCATCTCTCAGAGGTGATTCTGAATATCCTTGTGTACTTCTGGAAAGAAAGTCAGCTCCACAGTGATTTTGGTCAGGCTTATGGAAAATTCTGAATTCAAATTTCATAAGGAACATCATCCATCTTATCAGCCTACCTTGAATAATAACTTTGTTAATCAGAGATAGAAGAGCTTGATGATCCACATAAAAATGGAATAACTTCCCCAATAAGTAATGCCTGAACTTCATGGCGTTAAAAACCATTCCAAGGGCTTCTCTTTCAGTAGTCGTATAGCCTTGTTCATCCTGACTGAATCTCCGACTAGCAAAATAGACCGGATAGTTTGTTCTGCCATCTGGTTGAGCTAATATTGCCGCCATTGCCAATCCTGAAGCATCTACATGTACATGAAAAATAATATCCCAATTCGGCTGCCTGAGGACTGGTTTACTGGTAATGGCTTTTTTCAAATTCTGGAAACTCTCCTCACACTCAGCAGTCCAATGGAACTTACTGGTCTTCTTTGTAAGCTCATGTAGTGGTACTGTTTGAGAAGCAAACTTGTGTACAAATCTTCTATAGAAATTCACATACCCCAAGAAAGAACTCAACTCATAAGCAGTTCTGGGTGCTTTAGCTTGCTGGACACACTGTATTTTGTCATTGGCCATTTCTATTCCATTGCGGGAAACCACATGTCCCAGTAGCTGTCCCTTCCAAACCAGAAAGACATATTTGAATGGATTTAGGAAAATCCTTTTTTCCTGACAGCATTTAAAAACCATCTCTAGGAATAGAAGGTGTTGTTCCTCATCTGAATAGACAGTGAAGTCATCCATGAAAATGGCGAGGAACCGATGAATAAATTCCTTAAACATCTCCATCATACACCGCTGAAAAGTAGCTGATGCCTTGCATAGGCCAAAAGGCATCACCATATACATGAATGCTCCCCACTCAGTGATGAAAGTGGTCTTGGCCTTATCTTCAGGAGCAATCTGTAAAACTGGTTATAGCCGCTATAACCATCCATGAATCTATACATCTCATATCCTACGATCTCATCAAGAAACATATCAGTAAAAGGTAAGGGAAATGGATCCTTAATGGTCTGGGCATTTAGTTTCCTATAGTCGACACAAACCCTTAATTTCCCATTCTTCTTAGGAAAGACAACTATTGGAAATAACCAATCACTGCTTGCTACTTCCGTAATGAACCCAGCCTTGAGAAGATTATCAATCTCCTCCTTGACCTTCTTTGCATAGTTGGGGTTCATCCGGTATCTTACCAATCTGACTGGCCTAGCATCCGATTTCAGTGGTATTCGGTGCTGACAGACTTCAGAATCTACTCCCTTCAAATCTGTATGTTCCTAGGCAAATACATCTTTATAGTTCTGGAACATTTTTGGTGCCTTTTCCTTCATTGCCGGTTTTAGGTGCTTGTTGACTTTGATCATTCTGGGATTTTCCTCTGATCCCAGGTTCCACTCCTCTACTTCCTGATCATCTGGAAGCAACTAGTTTGGTCCTCATCCTTTTCATTTGGTTGATTCTTCAGCGTAGTCCCAAGAAGGTCCATTCATTTCTGAATCATTATTCTGATCAGGTGCATACTCTTCAAAACATGCTGATTCTTTCATTATACCAGTATCAGCTGGTTCCTCCATTCTTCCAGTTAGATGAACGGTTCGTTCCCCTGTATTGACTTCAGTAAACTGATCAGGGAATTGTCTCTTCTGCTTTTCATCTTTCTCTTTGTTTAGTAGGACTGCATTCAAATCAATTTCTACCAAAGGAAATATGTTCATAGCTGCTAGCATTCACTCAATTTTCTTAGCTCGGTATTTCTGACACAACTCCTTCGGCCTCAGTTCCTTTTTCCAGCTCCTGGTGTTGTTGGTCTGGATTTTGATTCTACCACTGGCCCCTTCTATGGTTAAAGTCTGGTTTGCGTCGTCATGAACAGCATGTGCTGTTCTTAACCATGGGCGGCCTAGTAGCATTTTATATGCACCCTGCACATCCAAAACTAGGAAACTAGTTTTGAATTTCTCCCTCCCAACTCTTATCTGCATGTTTTCAATCATGCTCGTTGCTTGTACGACCTAATGATCTGCCATTCTTACTTTGAATGGTGCTGGTTTCATGTTACTGATACCCATTCTTTGCTGAAGATGGGCTCCCATTATGTTGACTCCTGCTCCTCCATCCAGTATGACGCTTGAGAGAGGTTCCCACTTCTTCCTGACCTTGTAGTCTACCTGAATAAGTGGAACTTCATCATCCCGGACAGCCGTCAAGTCCACTGTTCTGGCCTCTGCCTCAGTCTTCCTACGTTGTCTGATAAAGTTGGCCACCTCAGGTAAGGTCTTTCTTATATCCTCGAGCTCTACAATCAGCTTCTGGATTCTATCACAAATTTTCACCTGAATTTCCTCTTGCTCTTGGTCAGACTGATTGTCAGAGCTTGAAGAACTAGTGTCTTCATACTGCCATTCTTCTTTAGCAGTACTACTCTTTCCTTCCTCTTCCATCTCACTAGCTAGTCCATGTACCACAGCCAACATGGTCTCTGTCATGGCCGGTACTGACTGATCTTTATCAGTCGATTGGGCTGGTATCTTCTGAATGACTCTAGCCTCGGAACTTTCTGACTGCTCTGGCATCTTCTTAGCTAAATCCTCTGTGATTTTAGCTGCTAGTTCCCGCTGCTCTTGCCACTCATCTACCACCTTTTCTTTATCCTTGGCCTTCCAAATTTCCCTTTGTTGGGCCCACTTGCTGCTGTTGGGATTGTCTGGTACTTCTGAAATGTCTGGAATCTCTTCAATGGTCACTCCTTTGCTCCTGGTAACTACTATCTCTGGTGCCTTAGCCTCAGTAGCAGTCGTTACCGGTGCATCTGGACATTGGGCTTCAAAATGACCATACTTCCCACATGTATAGCAATTCATGCTCCTGGTCTGGAAGTTGTCTCTTTCTCTTCCTTTGCCCATTCCTGGTTGGTATCTGCCACGTCCTTGACTAGTACCACTGGTACCTGATCTCTCTTCTTGGGCTACTTTGATTGGCTCTGCCTTCACTGGTTCAGTGTAGGCAACCACTGATAGATCCTTTCCTTTCTTAAAATGGTGAATTCTGATGCCACAATTATTCCATAGGTGACCAAAGGCCTTGCAGTAGGTACATTGTGGACATTCCGTAGAGATGTGATCCTTAGATTTACATCTGGAACACCAAGTCTCCATCTTCCGGACCGGATGTCTTGTGTGGCTAATTTCTACAATCTGCCTAGCCATTTCTTCAATTTTCTTGGTCCATGATCCTTTCTTTGATTTTTCCTTTGTTCGTTCATTGGAGTTGCTCTTAGAACTGCTGGACGTTGTACTGGAATCAGAAACCTCAGTAGCCGAACTACTGCTACTGGTCCTTCGCTTCTTGTGGCTCTTTTCTTTCTTAGCTTGTTGTTCCAGTTTTAATGCTCACTGCACCAGATCATTGAATTTCTTTGTAGGGGCTGGTACCTCTTGTTCTCTCAGTTTTTTGCTTCTGAACCCATTCAGAAACCATGCCCTCAATCTCTTCTCAGACGGTAGTTCTTGCAATTGCCTGGTCAGTTCTTTTATCTTTTCGACATAGCTACGGACTGACAAATTCCTCTGTTTGATCTGATCCAATTCACAGAGAATATCCTCGTCCCCTTGATTGTCGAAATATTCCAGCCTGAAGGCCTTAAGTAATTTGTTATATGATCTTAGCTGGCATGCAGGGTAATGGTAATACCATTTTCTTGCTGCTTCCTTCAAGGTTTGTGGAAAGTATTCCCCCCAATCATCTTCATCAATGTTTTTTAGTTCAAAATACTGCTCAAAAGATTGTATGTGAACATCAGGATCATCCTTTTTCCCTCCTTTGAATATGGGAAAGGAAATCTTCAGTGAAGCGGTGTAATCCTTTCGATTACTGATGATCCCACCAGTTCTCTTCTTAGCTTCAGAATGACGCTTGGGAGCCTTCTTGCAATTGTCAGTGTCAGCATCCCAATCAATCTCTGTCTCTGTCTTAGAATCAGTATCTTCTCTATTTTGTCTGCTAGAAGTACGGTGATTTCCCTTTCTGCCCATGATATGCTCATCTTTTTGGCGAGACTGAGAACTCTTTGAACTCTTCGCCTTTTGTGCTTCCCGTTCTGCCCGTCGGCGTCGAGAATGACTGGAGTGCTGTGAGTCCTGCGCCTCATCAGCCTGACTATGCTCCTCCTGAGCCTCAGTTTCAGTCATTTTCTCTTGCTTAGGGTCAAACTCTCTTCCTGACTCCTCAGGAATGGGGTCCACACGATTGGTAGATTTCCGTGGACTTTGGGGCCATTTCTGAAACCTTCAACTAGGAGAAGAGTCTTTTAGTCAACGAGCTTCAGCTCGTCCCATCGTGATCGCAAAAATGGAATTGGAGCTGATCTCTTGAGACAGCTAATTCCAGTGTTGAAGGATTTCAACTACTTAGAGTAGGAAGAGTTCAGAAAGCAGACTAGACAGAAATCAGTGAGACTAGACTGAAATGTGAATACTGAAATGAGAATCAGACTTAAAAACTGGAATAAGGTTTAGATTCAAATTCAGAAGACTGTTGAGAAGTAAGTATCACTAGAATATATATACCATGACTGACATTACAGCAAATATGATTAGAGAGAGAGAAAGTGTAGCTAATAATACTGCCACTGATGCTCAAGTGCAATTATAACTCAAAGCGCTAATACAAGTGATAACAATTGCCCCCCGATAACAATGTAATGGGCCCTATTTATACACTTCGGGTTTACTGTAGTAATTACTAAGTAATTCGCTGCCCATCTTCTAAGAACACGTTCCCACATGGTGATTATCCAGCCATCTACAACTTCACTCATACAACTTTGCGAATCTGATGAATATCACTTTTGGGCTCTCTCCTGCGGGATGGCATGTGAGCAGCTACAGGTTTGCGGAGTTGCTAAGTGCCCGGTGCTCATCGCCAACAACTACATGAAGCCCTTCGACACTCTGGTGCAATGGCACAAATGCATTTTTCAGTTTCTATCCACAGAAATGCACTGCATTTTGAAGAGTGTGAGAGCAATGAATCCCGCAAAAGTAGAGAGGAGGCAGAAGTACTGCCATGAGGCCTACAATTGCCGGTTTTCCAGCAATGAGGCTCTGCTTAAGGCTTCCATTGCAGCTCAAAAAAACCCGCTTTATAGGTGCCTTCCCTACTTGGCCCGCACCCTGTAAAGATTATCACGCACAAGGTGATTTTGTGGCGGTTTCCATCATCGATGCTATTATGATAAAACTGTGTAGGCACTCCAGGATGCCAGAAAGGGAGACTAGTGATGCACTTTTCTAAAGTGAGATTAAGAGACTGGTAACTAATCATAATACCAGCCTTACCAACATCTTCAAAAAGAGAATTGCTAATACTCAGGTACTATCTTACCATGGCAGAGGTATTATAACTTAATGAAATACTTATGTCCTATCTTAGCATTGGAGACATTGTCCTCATTCTTAAGGATAGCTTCTGGTTGGAGACTTTCTTCAAGTTCAGGTTCAGGAGGGTCTTAAGAGCCTTCCATAAGCTTACATTTGAAGCATTATGTATTTGTATTTGCTAATGAGAAGGCAACGAGAGGTTTCATATATCTACCCTTGTGCATTACATCGGCAAGCTTCCTCGGGAAGAGGTATATTTTTGTTCTCAAGGAGTTCACTAAGGATGAATATTGTGAATTTGAAACAAGCCATAATAAGGTCGAGTGTTGTGAATAAGCCTTTGACTTGCGAGAACTTGCAGAGCATAATCCAATCATCTGTCTTGCAAAGCAAGCGCACATTTATGATTGTTGGCTGTGTTAACATGCCCCCCTTCCTGATGTAGATTTCGTCCTCAAAATATAACAGTGCAGCATCGAGATCCACGATAGAAGTACCTGTGTCAGTAGAAAAACTCAAAGCTCAAAGGCAGCATGTACAAGTGTGCAATAAGTGAGATGCATATATGATATTCTAGGAAATGCAAAAACAAATTCATGAATTGTAACATTGCCAACTAGAACAAGCGTAGTATCTAAATAAAACGCAATTGAGTTATGGTCTATTAGTTCGACTCTAAGAGAAGTACACAAGAGTTAGGGGTAAAGTAAGTACTAGATTGACCAACGTTAATTACAAAATGTCGACTAAAGAGTAGTTAACCTTAGGAATGCTCATTGGGGTCTAAAGACTAGTGGTCTTGTCACTTATACCACTTAAGTGTAATCCACATAAAATACAAGGAAGTTTGTGCAATTTGCTTTCTCTTGTCTTTTTTTTTTTCTTTTTTGTTGTTGTCATAGTTGCTACAAGTAGCTGGGGCACTCCAGGTCTCAAATATCAGCAGCTGGGAGACTCAAGGTCTCAAATATTAGCTTGAACATAAACTAGCCGGGAGACTCAAGGTCTCAAATACCAACTTAACACATTGGCTTCCATAACACAAGTCACACTTAGGTGGAATAAACTAGAGAAAACTATATCCTCATAACTTAAAACATTGCTAAAGTTACTACAATTAATAGACTATTTAGGAATTAAAGTCAACAATTAAGTGGTCTAGTTTAGCCTAAGGTCCTGATACTTACTTAAAGCCAACTAATAGACCAAACTCAAAGAGAACAACAAGGTACTAGAATTTTGAAAAAATTATAGCATCTAAATTGGAAATGTCACAACTTCATAAATTTTATGCATTTTAGAATTCAAATGACAAGATGCAAACATGTAAATGTGGAAGCATAGACAAAAGAAAGTAGTACATCTGATATAATGGAGAACATCCATTGTAACATGTAAACATCTATTGTTGTCGTCTTTCAAAGGCATCCTTATGTAGTCACAAACTGCACATTAGTCACCACCAAACATCCAGCTTCCCGAGGCACATCAGTGGGAAAAGGTACCAACACTTATTGAACTCCCCCTAAAGAGTCAAGGGAATAGGATATTGTAGAGATTGGGGGGAACCCTAAGTCTAGACCCCTATCCTAGTCATCAACAAAAACAAAATCATCATCCGTGAGACCATATGTGCCATCTGTGTAATCATGTATATCTTCTTCTTCATCAGAGGCACCAATGTTTACTAAGAAGGTCACTAGACACCTATAGTCATCCTAGTCAAAAGGGTAGGCTTGTGCAATGGGAGAAACGCTCTCTACTAAGTATGGATCAGTTGTGGTCAAGAGACGTATTAGCCATTCTAACTCCTCGAAATTCCTCTCACATGCTAGCGTACCTACCAAATCCCATTCACAGGCAAGCATCAGAAAGACCATGTGAAACACTTGTGAAAAGTAACGAGGGTACCTCTCACCCAAGGTAGGAGTGGATGACTCTAGCGTACTAGCCATATATGTACACACAGATAGATGATGGTTAGAGTGCAAATATTACAAGGGTCATGTTCTTGTGCATAATGTGTTTTTATGATCTTGTGTTATGTATAGAACTTATAAGTTTTCACATTATTGTTTAGTGGCTCTTGCTCTTTTACTTTTTTATCTTGTTTTTGTGAGTATAAGGCTTTATATATACATTCCCTAGAATTGGTGATTGAGAGGTCAGGGAGGAAGGTTGAGAGGGAAGCAAGTGAATGATGGATGTCAGCAAACACTCTCCCCTTCCTTGGGTAGATCATACTTTCTGGAAAGATGTCGTCACCTTTTGAAACCAATTACTCCAAGATGTTATGGGTGAGGGCTTTAACCAATAGTTTTCGATTGTCCTATGCGTTTCATCTAGTTGCAAGGGTGGTAAGGTACTCTTCCATGATTTTATTTGCAAGGTTGTTGTAGGTGGTGAACTTACAACGTGAGGTGCAAAGTCTTCCTTGTTTGTATGGATATGTACAATGGTGGGTGGAGGTTGTGTCAAAGCTTCTATTTCCGTATAGGAACTACATGAAGAGCAACTTCATTTGACTTCCTTGTTCTTGAGCTAGGTGTAACAAATTGTTCGTTCTTCGGTACCCAAACTAGCTCTGGAGCGGGTGTGTAGCATTCCGTAATTTTTTTCTTTCCGCGATCTTCAATTCATTTTGGAGCCACAGGATTGGGCTCACATGGGCCAAGTGACAAGTAAGGGCACAATTCACGTTTTGGCACCCAGATTTGATCATTTTCTTCATAGTAGCCTTGGGCTTCCAATAGTTTTTTAGGAATCCAACGCAACGTTTCTTTACATTTCTTGGGACGAGTGGGAAATCTCTTACCAGGCTTCCGTCTTTTAGCACTAGCTATGGTCGCTAAAGAAGCTTTAGGGACCCACTTGTATGTTTTCTTTGCTATATTGGGATGGGTCTTGTGTGTCTCAAGCTTTATTTCAACTACATCCGTTGAAGCTCTAGAGAGTTGGGCTATGGGGACATATGGTTCAACTTCTTGGACATACAATGTTTTGGGTTTTATTTCCTTGAGAGGCAATATCTCAGGGACTATGGCTTGAGTGGTAGGGCTAAGAGTTGGTTTCTGTGTTGTGACACCCCTTGTCCCCCAATCAATAGTGCATTTGATGGCTATCATCCACGTGCGTCCTAGGTTTATATTACCCTCCATAGTTCCAACATGCATGACCAAAAAGTCTTGAGCTATGACCCCATTGTCATAACAGACAGAAGTGTGCCAGTTTTAAAAAACCGTAGTTTTTTTCTTGTTGACACCCTTGACTTGGATAATACTTTCAGATAGAGGTGGCTTCCCTAACTGACACCACACCCCATATGATAGCAGATTATATTTAGCACCCGTGTCCAATAAGGAGTTATATAGCACTTTTTCATAGGCGCCGTGTAGCTTTATAGGGTATCGTAGAGGTGTGTCAGAGTCTAACCAATCCTTGTTGATTTCAACGTGGAATGCATGTGTAACTCCAAGGTTCGCCTCTTGTTTTTATCTTATGCGTTGTTGTCTCTCCTTAGCCTCAGCTTGAGCTTGTATCTTGTTCAATTCTGTTTGTGCCTTGGCTTCCTTTTTTGTATGGATGGCACGTAGCTCCTCTTGGCTTAAAGTATCATAGTATCTTTTAAATTTGCTCCCATTGAGGAATCCAATGGTTTCAACTCCATCAAGAGTCTCCACACAAATGGTTCCTTGTGGGGTGATCTCACATACTCTATATGGTCCTTTTCTCGCAAACTTCAACTTTTTCTTTTTGTTACACACTCCATACTATCACCAACATTGGTGTCTTTGTTCTTTAGACGACGGTCAAATCATTTCTTCCTCTTATCTTTCTCCACACGTGCATTTTGCACAGCTAATTGCCTCTCTTCATCTAGCCTTTCAAGGATATATAATCGCTCAACTAAGGGGGTTACCATCCCAACCTTCTTGAGAAGCTACTCGAAGACTAGGAACGACAAAATCCCATGGCATAACCACTTCTTAGCCATACACCATCTTAAACGGTGTGCAGTTAATGGCAACTTTGTACGCACCACGATAAGCCCATAGAGCTGATGTAAGATTTAAATCCCAATCTGTGTGATGAGCTTCCACCGTTTTGGTCAAGATAGAGATTAAGGTCTTGTTGGTGCTCTCAGCTTGGCCATTTGCTTGTGGATAATAAGGTGTGGACTTCTGGTGAGCTATCATAAATTTGGTAGTGAGTTCTTTTATTACTTCATTTATAAAATGAGTACCATTGTCACTCACAATCTCAAAGGGACAACCAAATCTTGTAATAATGTTCTCAAAGAGAAACTTGACAGTTGACGTCGCATCGGCCTTATGTGTCGCCCTGGCTTCCGCCGACTTTGTCACATAGTCAGTGGCAATGATAATATATCAAATTTGAGTGGTACGAGCTGCCGGACATCGGGCCTACAAAGTCCAAACCCCAATTTTCAAATGGTTGAGTCACTTTAACAGGATGTAAGGGTATCTTATCCTTTTGTTGTGTGATCTTGTAACGTTGTCATTCATCACATCCTTTTGCAAAAAGTGATGCATCCTTGAATAAGGTAGGCCACCAATAGCCCGATTGCAACACCTTTCTAGCTGTTAGTTCCCCTGAGAAATGTCCTCCGGCTATACCCATGTGGGCTTCTTGCAGTATGTATAAATACTCATCCTCACGGGCACAACGTCTCAGAATATCATCCTTCCCTAGCCTGTAGAGAGTTTTTGCAATGAGAGAGTAGGTTCACATTCTTTTAACAGTTTTTGATCTATGTCCTTACCAAGCTCTTTGGGTGGAAAACCATTAACTAGAAAGTTCACAATCTTCTCACTCCATTCAGGTATGGTTTCGACTAGGAATAGAGAAGTATTGGGAAACTCATCAACTCCAGGTGAGAGATACCCCTCCCCAGGGGTCTATGCACAAAATATACAATTTACACTTTTATACGATTTCAATATACATCAGAATTGCGGAAGCATTTGTATAGGGGAGGAGTTCTCAGCACCCAACCAAGCATGGAGTTTAGGCCATGAGCTGGACTGCATCCAGCGGTACCTAGCGACTAGTTCTACCCCTGAATGGGTGTTATGAATGAAAGCGTAATCAACAAAAAATATAACATTGTGGAGGGTGAATATATGTGTACACCGCATTGTGGGGAGAGAGAGAGAGAGAGAGAGAGAGAGAGAGAGAGAGAGAGAGAGAGAGAGAGAGAGAGAGAGAGAGAGAGAGAGAGAGAGAATATAGTGGAGGGTGAAATAGAGTGCACAGAGAAATGAGAAATTGACAATAGAGAATCTTTAAATGCCCATCTAAATGGAATAGGAAACCATGTATTAATGGAATGACAAAATCTGGGTATACCATAACATCAAAAAAATTATGACAAAAGCAGAGCACCGGACGCTGTGTAGGGATCGACCGGTCCACCCATCCACTTTCACTCTACTACGGACAGAGACAATTTCACTTCGCCGGGAGCGAGCCAGAACACCTCCATCCTACCTGAGCCAGACATAGGTGAGGCCGCTTTGCCTCCCTCCATGAACCCGAGCTCTGAAAGGATCCCAAATAACAGCAGCTGGTAGGGTATCAACACCAACCATACCAGTTTAGGCGCCACGCCTCTTTGATGCCCAGCATCGGGTGTTTAGGCCAAGCCAAGGCAAGATCATTGACGTGTTAGACGTGTAGGTCATTCAACCCCCGACGCACTAACCGTGTAGATGAGCCTAACAAAAAGAAGAAGACCTAAGCAACACCCCCGATGCAGCAAAGCCCCAAGCCAGCGACCTTTAGTCTAAGGCTAAGCGATGTAGGTGATCCTAGTCTTGTAGCGACACTGCCATGAGAAACATAACAGATGAGTGGACAATGACAAGAGCAGTTCCCAGATGCACAAACAATTCATTTTCCAAACAGTTAGACTGTACAGGGTCTCTATCCTTACACGTCTACCATTAACCACCTTGATCACTTCATGATCCAATCCAAAACCCAAAAACCATAAACCATAATCCAATCACATCACACGGGTGAGCTCTCCACCCTACTTGGGTGAGGCACGATCAATCCTGCATAACCACTTTAGAACATAATCTGGCTCCAAACATTTCAGGAGCATAACTCAATCCAGAATTAAAGAAAACCATAAGCCACAGCGGCTTCCATTATAAAATATCAACCATAATCCATGAGGGAATTTCAGTCCTTAACCATAAATCATAATCACACTGAACCAACTCCCACACTTGGAGTTTGGCATATCCCCTGTAATCAATCGGAGTCTACACACATGTGACCCTTAAGATATGATTCTTTCATGCATAAAAAGAGTCCGACCAGCGACTAATCATGATATAAAAATCCAATTTTGACAACATCCAACCATGCAAAGTTGATGCATCACATCCGGGAGCATGCAAAACATGCAAATGAAAGTGTTTGACCTCAAACCAATGCATCAGGTTCAGCTCTATAATGTATACTATCGCTCCATCACGTCACTTTGGTCATATGATACTCACACAACAAACGATAACCCCCAAAGAAAGTCACTTTATTCATATCTGCCTATGCGGTTTGGGATGTTTAACCATATACTCTCATGTAAGTTTAGGGCCATCTAATCATTGAAATAAACTCACTAAAACAAATCATAAAACATATCAAAATGGCTTGGTTAACTCACGACGTCATATGGTATCCCCCTTTGATAGCACTCCTACGCGTGTAGGTAAAACTGATAATAGAGTGGTTAATAACTCGCATTCCGAAGTGATAACGAAGACCTAAATTCATTTATCATCAAGTTTTATCAAGATTTTAAATTGGTTAGGTGGATTTGCCCATCCGATGAATCTATATAGTAGTTCTCCAAGGAGCTATATTGTGTTCTATCTATGGTATAAAGGGTTCGGGCTGATTCATAACAGTTTGTGATTTATGACCAAAACAGTATTCCTACCTCTTCTTTGATGTGAAACGAAAAGTGCTTCTTTATGCACGTGCGTGACTATAACGCATCATGTGCATAAATCAACGTGTAAGACATGATTAAAAAATCATGAGACAATCTCGTATGTACTTGGTTAATCCGTACATACACTCGTATACTAAAAAATAATCAATGAGAGGGTGACTACGCAGAAAAAACGACATAGAGAGAGAGATGATGACTATGCAGTTTATGGTTTCTCACCGTGCTTTCGGATTGATTTGGGGTTGTCAAAAGGCTTCTTGCTTTGTCGCAAGAGAGCGATAATGAGATCTACGTAGAGATAGCCGCCACGAAGACTTTCAGAGAGCGCATACACCGTGAAACGAGAGATAAGATAATAAGCAAATAGAGAGAGAGTATCCTTCTTCTTCTTCTTCACGAGAGAGGAGAGTTTATGGAGCTGGTGATGGAGAGCTTGCACCACTCCGTATAATAGATAAGTAGTTCTGACGTCAAAGCAAGAGAGCTTCCGCGTCTGAGAGTGTATCCATCCTCCTCAAAATGAAAGAAGAGAGGTCTTTATATAGGCTCTCAAGGCCAAAAGCCTAGCTAAGAATAGAGTGAGGCAAGGAGAGACAAGTTCGCGCACGTTCGTAGCTTTTTTTTTTGGAGGACACGATTTCAATGTGCGATTTAGAAACTCTAAAAAGAAGCTTGGCTCCCAAGAAAAGAATCATAAACTAAGCTCCGCCTCTCTTTTCTAGAAAGACTCTTGCTTTCCTAAAAACAAGCCTTTGCTTTTTGGTGGTCAACTCTCCCACTCACCATTCAATTTTTACATTAAATTTGAATATCTAAACAATATCTAACCAACTAATGAAAACTGTAGCTAACTACGCCACACCATAACATCCCGACATAATTATGACTTTCCAATACTGTCAACCAAAATTTGACAAAATAGATATTGAAAGTTATTTTTCTTATTTTAAAAGAGACCCAAAAATTGGGGATCTTACATCCTCCCACACCTGAAAAGTTCGAGGTGTCCTCACCTCGACATGAAGTCAAGATAATTTAGTCTCATTACATCCTCACATTCCCAAGTGGCATCTTCCTGAGGATACGTTGACCATTTAACAAGGTGTTCAATAATGGTCCGATTACGTAGAGGGTTAATTCTGATATGAAGTATCTCTTCGGGATATACTTCAAAATTTATGTCAGTGGATGTAGATAATAGAGATTCATCAAGAATATGTTGTGGATCAGGTACATACTTCTTGAGTAAGCTGACGTGAAAAACATCATGTACCTTTATGTGTGGTGGTAACAAGAGTCTGTAATCTTGGTCATTAATTAGTTCCGTGATTACAAAAGGTCCACAATATCTTGCACTTAGCTTCTTACACTTACCCATTGATAAAGAACTACGTTTGGGTTTCACTCTCAAGAATACCATATCGCCTTCTTCAAATAGTCTGGTAGATCGTTTTGGGCCAGCGTAACTCTTATGTGTATCTTGAGTAGTCTTAATATCTTGCCGTATAAGATTAGTTTGTAGTTGCATTTCATCCAACATTTCTTTGGATGCTTGAACTTGTATGAGAGAGTCTGTCCATTTGAGTGGAGTAAGACACTCTTGCCCATACAATGCTTGAAAAGGAGACATTCCAATTGAGCCTTGGAATGATGAGTTATACGCAAATTCCACCAAATGCAAATACCTGGTCCATTTACTCTGTTCATGCATACAGTAAGCTCTCAACATGTCTTCTATGATTTGATTTGTTCTCTTTGTCTACCCATCAGATTGAGGATGATAAGCAGTACTAAAGGCTAAATGGGTTCGTGTAGTTGAGAATAACACTTTCCAAAAATTAGAGGTGAACTTTGCATCATGATCAGATATTATCCTTCGAGATAGACCATGATACATAGAAACGCCTTTCATGAAGACTTGAGCTATGTCCTTAGCCGTAAATGTTGTCTTGACTGGAAATAAATGGGTCATTTTTGTAAGCATATCAACAACCACAAAAATAGAATCATATCCCAGAGATGTAGGAAGTCCTGTAATAAAATCCATAGATATGCATTCCCACTTCATTTGTGGAGCATCAATAGGTTGAAGATTATCGGGATATCGAATTCGTTGAGCTTTAATATGTTGACATGTTAAACATCTTGTAACATAATTCAACACATCGCGCTTTAGTCCTGGCCAAAAGAAACTCTTTCTTACAGTAGAATAAGTCTTAATGTATCCTGGATGTCCTGCTATAGGTATATCATGAGCTTCTTGTAATATCTGAAGTTTGATTTCAGCTTGATTTGGAATACAAAGACGATTACCAAAGTAAAGGTCATCATCTTTAACATGAAAACCTTTGATTTGCCTTTCCTACTTCTCTGTGCGATTATTTAGATTTATCAAGTATTGGATTCTTAAGTAATACAGCTCATTCGTCATACCTTCTCGAATAAGGTCAATTAGAGAAGTAGTAGAGGTTTTGATAGTTGCTACTGTACTCTTCCTGCTCAAGGCATCATCCACCAGATTTTCCTTCCCAGGTTTATACTCGATTCCAAAATCATATTCGCATAACAACTCCATCCATCTTCTTTGTCGCATATTAAGGTCAGGTTGGGTGTAGATCCACTTTAGGCTTCTATGGTCGGTATGTAGTTCAAATCTCCTTCCAAGAAGTTAATGTCGCCATACTTTAAGAGCATGCACAACGGCCAATAATTCCAAGTCATGTGTAGGATAGTTCAACTCATGTATACGTAACTTACGAGATTCATAAGCTACTGGTTTTCCTTCTTGAGACAAAACGCCACAAATTGCTTATCCACTTGCATCAATGAGTACACTGAATGCCTTTGAGAAGTCTGGAAGTTGTAGTATTGGAGCATTCACCAAAGCTTCTTCGAGTTTTTCAAAACTAGCTTGAGCATGTTCATTCCAAGTAAACATTTTTGCTTTCTTAAGCGTATTAGTCAATGGAGATGCAATCTTAGCGTAACCTTCAATAAATGTGCGATACCATCCTGTTAAACCAAGAAATCCGCGTACTTTTCGTAATGATTTTGGTGTAGGCCAAGCTTTGACAGCTTTGATCTTACTTAGGTCAGTAGAAACACCATCTTTGGATACAATAAATCCCATATATTCCAACTTGTCAGTGAAGAAGGTGCATTTGCTACGTTTGGCATAAAGTTGATTTTGACGAAGAAGTTCAAGTACTCGCCGCATATGTTGTTCGTGTTCTTCCCTGTTTCTTGAGTAAACCAGGATATCATTAAAGAAGACAAGAACAAAATCATCAAGATGTTCTCGAAACACGTCGGTCATAAGACGATTAAAAGCTGCAGGAGCGTTAGTAAGTCCAAAAGACATAACTGTAAATTCATAATGTCCAAAACGAGTATTAAATCCGGTCTTTGGTGTGTCCTCCTCCTTGATTTGGATTTGGTAATACCCTGACTTAAGATCATCTTGTGAAGATGGAAGATCCATGTAATCGATCAAGAAATTCATCAATCCTTGGTATTGCATACTTATTCTTGACTGTTACCTAGTTCAATCTACGATAAGCAATACAGAGACATAAAGTACCATCCTTCTTCCTATTAAAGAGAACAAGAGTACTCCATGAAGAAATACTAGGTCGAATGAAGCTTTGTTCAAGAAGTTGTGTTAATTTCTCCTTGAGTTCCGCAAATTTGGGTACTAACATCTTGTAAGGTCTACGAGCAACTGCTTGAGCTCTTGGAGTAAGCTCTATTGCATGATCAAAATCATGCCTCGGTGGTAGATGAGAAAGTTCTTCGGGAAATACATCATCAAACTCTGTTATCCATTCGGGTTTAGGTGAATCTATCTTCTTCTCACTAGGGTTAAGTTTTACTGCGTAAATCCTCTCATTCTTCCTATGACTCTTCATAAGTTTGGTAAAGTTCACTAGTTTGAGCTTAGGCTTTCCCCTTTTTCCAGTAACCGTAATTCTAGCGTCTTGATCATTTTGAAAAGTCAATGAAGCGTCTTTACAATGTATGTGAGCATCATGGGTTTTAAGCCAATCCATCCCTACTGGAATGACTATGGTACAGAAGTTGTGGTTCCTATGGAGTTTGTAATCCCCAGTCTGAGAATGGCTGTGAAGTATGGATTATATTTCAACCATAATCTTAAGAAAAGACTGGATGAACTAATGCAATTATATGAACTCAAGAAAAGAGCTATATTGGAACAGGAGATTGTTCAACAAAGAAGGAAGCACTAGCATGATCGCCGAATTAAAATCCGAGAATTCCAGAAAGGAGACTTAGTGCTTCTATATCAGTCTAAATTGGGTCCAAAAAAGCCGAATTTGAAGATTGCCTGGGCAGGACCTTTTGAGGTCGATTGGGTCTTCTCCAATGGCACAGCCAGATTGAAAGATTTATCTGGACTCATGTTGCCGGGAGTATATAATGACGCAAAGATCAAACTTTATTATTCAGAGACCAGAGAAACTGGGTTGGAACAAGGTACTAAGGAACTGGCGGATGTTGATCAAGAGATACCAGAATCAGACATTTTTGGTCTTTTTCATGTGAAACCAGTTCCAGCTTTAGAACCAGTACGAGAAGAACCAGATCAGGTTGACCTGAGAACCAGTACCAGTATGGTCCACCAGCCAGAGTGGGAATCAGTCCAGAACTAGTATAGAGAGACTTTCCTAATTTTAAGTGGGCAACGGTCAAGTGGTATGCCAGTGGTAATTATTACAAGGATGGGTTGTAGTCTTGTCCAATGCATGTTTGCCACGACAGCAACGACGCACGCAAGCCGAGGAGTGGCGAGTGGTGGAGCTTTTATGGCGTGAACATGTATAACAGTCAGGAGAGTTAGCATTTTTCCTCATAAATCTCCTCCGCGACGCTTTCCTCCTGTCAACCATTCGCCATCGCCGAGCTCCGAGGTTTCTTCACTACAGCTGCAAACTTCAACCTCTGACAAAACAGTTGACTGTCAGACAGCCTTACCAGCAACACCAGGAAACGGCTTTGACACAAGTAAGTCCTCTTCGTCTTCCCCTGTTTCATCGTCGTCATCCTCACAGTGTATGGGTAGAAGGAAACGCTCAGAAAAGATGCAGGAAACTCTTGAAGAAACCCAGGCTATAGTTCCTGAGGCAAAGGCAAGCCTTCCTGTTCTTCCATACAGTAAAATCCAACGATATGTCTTTACTGATCACGCAATGACTCTGCTACAACTTTGGGATCTGCGCGAGTAGTGTTGCAAGCGACAAGGATTGCTTTTGATGCAGAAATCATCAAGCAAGTTCTTGATTCCTTTGATGTTGAAAACATCAGTGCTATAATAAATAATAGGAAGGTGTCAGTGACACCAGAAGCCATTGCATTTGCATTTCGGATGCCTAATGAGCCCAAACCATCGGTGGTGACTGCGCAGCAAATAAGTATTGCTCTAAAGGAGGACGAAACAGCTAGAAAGAAGCGCAAGGCAAGTGCTCAAGGAGTTCCAGTATAGCAGGACTAGAAGCCTCCGATGCTTAGGTTTGTAGTTGAAGCCGTTAGTTTTAAGAATAACCCAACTTATGTGTCAGAAAAATTATTTGCTATGCTGTTAACAGGCCAAGATACTGGATCCACAAGTCCATATCAACCTGTGTTAAATACTCTCGCATAATGTACTCCAACAGACTGCCAAGCTGAAATCTCAAACTGTTTTCAAGGCATGGTATGTATGGCAATTTCTGTATTGGGCTACTGCTGCAGATGTTAATGAGCAGGTAAAGCAGGCTTGGAGTGAGCAGCCTATTTCTGAACCAAAGAAGATTGAACTGTCCTTAGACGACAAGGAAACGGACAGTCAAATGATTTCCAATGATCTGAAAAGGAAAGCCACTGCAAAGGAAGCTGGTAGTTCAAAGAAGCCAAGAATTACACTGACAAAAAGCAGTGAGTTCTTGAAGCAAATAGAAAGTCAGGTTAAGGCAGTGAGCACTAAGAAAGCTGAGAAAAGTAAAATTGTGTAGCAACTTTCTCAGCAAACTATGCCTGATCAGTTAGTTCTTGCTACTGGCTCTCGGAAAGATCATGTGAAGCCAGTCACTGAGGAGAAGGTATCAGACCAGTCAAGAGACAAAGGCAAGAGTCAACTGGATAAAGGGAAAGGTCCAACGTCCTCGACCTTGTCTGGGGAAATTCTTGCCATTTTTGGAAACCCTCTACAACTGGTTAAAAAGGATAAGTTACAGCAAATGCAAACTCAGAAATTGAGAGGGCATCTTTCGCTCAGCAAAAGTGATTATGAAACTTTACCCTATATGGCTCCTGTGGCAATATATGAACCTGTTGATTCTGATCCAACCACGGTCAAAGACAGATGTTCAGTACTGATACAGTCTTCTTGGAATACCATTGTCAGCTGTATGGGAAAATTGGTGGAGGCTGCTGGATCAGAAGATGAAGTCAACAAGCTTAAAGCTGACTTGGCAGAAGCACAACATCAGATTGCAACACTCCAAAAATCCCAGGAAGTGCACAACATACAACATAGGGTATTGGAAGCTCAATCAGAAAGGGCTCAGGAGTTGCTGAACAAAAAGTTAGCTAAAGCTGAGTCTGAAATTATGATCATAAAGAGTCAAAGGAATGAAGCATTGAAAGCTGCCGAGCGAGCTAAAACGATGCTCAGAATGAAGCGATAAGAATTCAGAAAATTGCTATTACACCATACAGCTCTGAAGCGTTCGCTGACTGACAGATACATCTACAATAGCTTGTCTGAAATTTTAAACCCCGCAGGCAATGCTGTTTTTGATTTAGAAAATTTAAAGTCCTTGATGGAAAGTCTGCAGAGTGATTTGCAGGACAAGGTGAGTGAGTTCAACAATGCTCTGATGAACCAAGCAATAATGGATTATATTGAGTAGCAGACTTCCCCGGAGGAGGATGAAGAAGACGAAGAAGATGAAGCTGATTAGGAGGAGGATGATCAAGAAACCAGGCATACAAAGGATGATGATGATGCCCCACCACCATCTCCACCTCGAGGACCTGGTACTGGTGAGACAGGGCCAGATGAAGGAGGCCAGTCACAGCCAGACCAGCCAGAAGAGAATGAGGGTCAACAGGAAGGACATGATAAAGAGCACCAGTTGGGTCATTAGCAGACCGAAGAGCAGCAGCCCAGTAACACTGGAGATCATCCAATTGATCAGTCCCATCACAACAGAGAAGCTAAAGGGAAAATGAAGGTTCAGGATGAGGGACCAGTGATTGATCATCAGCATTCACTACAGCTCATTACTTTGAATAATGAGCTAAGACATCAACAGGCCTCCATCACCAGACAGTATCTAGAGGATGATGCTCTCTAGACTGATTTAGAAAGATTTCAAAGACTATATGTGGGAGCCAGGGAAATGGTAGCACATTGGAAATCCGTTGCTTTCCATGATCAAGAAGCTTGTAGACTACCTGCACATCCTAGTACAGTTCAGCTGTTGGAACGAGTTCCAGAATGGATACTCAATGCTGATGAGAGAGTGGTAAACCCGCACTGGCAAAGACAGTCTACTGCAGATTGTCGATCTTTAGCCCTAGAACTGGAACTTCTGCTGGGTAACAAACCAACTTACCACTGCATGAAGGATGTTAGGGTCCAACTCAAAGAAGTTCTAGCACAACTGCAAGCTGCCAGAGGTGTTTTGGATCAGAGAGTGAAAGCCATTCTTGAGGACCAGATAGCCACTAGCAGAGGACCCCAAACGCGAATGTCAGTAGGAGCACAAGCAACTGCTCTCTGAACCCTATTCCAGCTAGTGAGAATCACTAGAAAGATGATGCAACAGGAGAACTAGGCTGTTCTCAATTTCCTAGAATTTGTGTCTGATTCTCCAGTTCTCTTGTATGCTGTTCCGACAAGAGAAGCTGAGCTGCCAATATTCTTTCCAGCGCTGTATCCTCAACATCAAGAACCAATTGATCGACTCACATATTTCAAAATAACTGATGAGCTTCAGGATTGGTATAAGCGATCAACTGTGGAATGGAAGACTTGGCAGACATTGTTCAATGATGCTCTTCAAATCAATGACATTCAGGCAATGAAAGAAGAGCTACATAGGATTCAGCTGTGTATGGGCCAGTGGAAGATTCAGGTCAGAGGATTGACTAGGATTACTAATCACTTACTACAACTTACGGTCGAATCTTCCAAACTGCCTGAGAAAGATATTGCAGCAAAGCCGGGTCTGGCACCGCAGTACAGGGAGATGGCTGAGATTCTTTTCGAAGCTTGTGTCAAAACAAATCAGCCTCTTCCACAAGGATGGATCCATACTGCTTCGCATTGTCATAAGCTGGCTAAAACCAGACTGAGCAAGGGCAGGCGTATACTCTATGATCCTGATATGAAAACCTATCATTCTCTCACACCTTATGAGGTAGAGATGACCACCGACCGGCGGGATCAGTTTGAGCAGGAGGCCATTTACCGACCGATTCAGAACGAGAATGCTGGTGCTGGGACTTCTCAGGCACCAACCCGGTCGAAGAACAAAGGAAAAAGGAAGACGGTCCAATGGAAGGATACTGGCTAGTTCTATCTCAGAATTTAGTGGCGACTTTTCTTCTCAGCAGGCAAGGAGAGATGACAACTCCACCTTGGCTGGTGACAGCTCCACCTAGACCTTTTCAGCTGCCACTCGCAATCTGTGGTTCTTCTTGAACTCCTGCATCCCAACATCAGAACCATACAATGGATTTTTCATTTCCACACTAGAACCAGACGATGGATTTTTCAGTCTCACATCGGCATCAGACGAGAATTTTTCAGAAATTTTGGAATCTCACCAAAATTCAAGAAAGAAGGGAAGGATGTAGACGGCTGGATAATCACCATGTGGGAACGTGTTCTTAGAAGATGGACAGCGAATTACTTAGTAATTACTAGAGTAATTACTACAGTAAACCTGAAGTGTATAAATAGGGTCCATTACATTGTTATCGGGAAGCAATTGTTATCACTTGTATTAGCGCTTTGAGCTATAATTGCACTTGAGCATCAGCGGCAGTATTATCGGCTACACTTTCTCTCTCTCTCTAATCATATTCGCTGTAATCTCAATCATGGTATATATATTCCAGTGATACTTACTTCTCAACAGTCTTCTGAATCTGAATCTGAACCTTATTCCAGTCTTTAAGTCTGAGTCTCATTTCAGTATTCACATTTCAGTCTAGTCACTAATTTCTGTCTAGTCTGCTGTCTGAACTCTTCCTACTCTAAGTAGTTGAAATCCTTCAACACTGGAATTAGCTGTCTCAAGAGATCAGCTCCAATTCCAGAAGTAGAGTTTCATCTCTTCTGAATTCCTTATCAATGGTTGCATTGTTCTGCCGCAATCCCTTATAGTTCGGATGGTGGCAAGATGTGACCACAATGATATCTTTCCCCTTGTGCATTCGCCCTCATTTTCCAAGTATGGCAACCCTTTGAATGTTAAGAAGTACTTGCGATCAATGGGCTTGGTTGTCTGCAGCTCCGGGAAACGACGCATTGCAATAAAGAGATGCTGACAGCAAACCCTTGTCTATATGTGGTCTCATGATGGCATAAGCCATAACTGACACATATCCTATGCTTTCTCTGGCATATCAAGGCCCTTTCTCTTTGATTAATGGATTTTGCGACAGTGGGCAAGACGTTTTCTCCGTTTCTAGATCTGATTTAACACTAGAATTCATCGCGGTCACATCGCCGACGCTCCGGTTGCTTGAATTAGCGAAGCTCTCCACATCAGGCTGAGAGGGATGTCCAACGTATGCCAGTGGGATCGAGCTTGTCTTGGATGGAGCTCGGTCTAAAATCTCTGATTGCCTCGGCTCCCCTTGCCCCCGGCACCATGAGAAAGATTAGAGAAGCCACATGGATCACCCTTGAGCATTTTAATAAACCCCCTATTTGTGTTAAATCCACTGTTTTTTTATATTGGTTGCATAAATCATGACTTGTAATAAGGAAGTCAAGCTTCTGATTCTCAAGACTTGGGCAAAGATTATCAATGCATCATTTCAACGGCACTCTTAAGGCATCCAACTATGCAACAATTTGATGGTATTATGGTCCACATGCATGAATGGGCCAAAGGACTAGCAAACCCAGTTGAAGGTATCACTTGATATCGTGCAGCTCCACTTCCATGATGGGAAAAATAACAATGGGATGCATATAAAGTTTATTTGAAGCCTATAAGGGCTTGATAACAAGTAGTTTAAATGCTAAATGTATGCCAGATGTGGCTTTAAAAGGCCAACAAATGCCTTAAAATTGCTAAAAAGAGAGTATGCTTGAAGTGATCACATATGGGAGTTTACAAACTAGAATTGCAATACTCTAGGTGTTGTACAGGCTTGTCTTTATGGCTCGTCGATTGGAGTTACGGAGAGGAAGTTATGACAGTTTGAAGTTTGAGCAGTTTGCATATTTGTACCGGATTGGGCAGCTACAGATAAAGGGTCAGGGGTGAAGTAAGTGCAAGGAACTCATCTTGTGGAGAGCATTAGTCTATTCAGATCGGCAATTGAAGTTCCGATTGTCAAGATATTGTCAGTTTGAGTTCCACCGGGGCCAATTCCGTACCAATTTGGTCACCTCGATCATTGTTCCATCTGAGCTTCAGCCACGTTTTGGAATGCAGTAAAATAAGTGCTCGAGGAGAATCTTGTCCAGAATGTCATCACTTGCAGTGCATTGGTAGCTGGGATGTTCTGTAGGCACTAATTAAGCTCGGCACTGGATTAGTCGACACAACTGCCACATATGACAATGGCAGGAGAATTTTGGATGGCTTGGCACTAGGTCCGGGCCTAATACAGTGATTCAACATTAAATTGGTTGATATGTATGACAAATATGGTGCCCTTACAAAATGAGATTAACTTATTGAGGGTTTGTTTTATTATTTGGAAATTCATCACTTGGAGAGCATTGATTGCGGAGTATGTCCGACCTATCTACGACACGGAATCTCTAATGCTTTTCACTGAATGCGAAGTGAAGGCCTTTCACCAAATGCAATCACCTATATTTACATCTTGAAGGCAAGTAGCACCATGCAAGACATGAAATGGGCAACAAAATTCACGATGATATTGTCAGTCAAGAGCTGCTGCAAATGAATTCCGTGCGAAGCAATGCCTTGGTTCATGTGTATGCCAAATAAACTGTAGATTGGCCGCCCAGGGGATGCCGCCCATAAGGGCTTTGGAAATGGGAGGGCCACCCATAGGTTCGCCGCCCATTCAATACTATAAGACAATGTGTGTGGATGGGGGGAAAATGGGGCGAGAGCAGCAGCAGGGCAGCGAGCGAGCAGCGAAGGGAAACTTGGGAGGCTGGCACACGGTCGGGTGTTGCTAGGCAGAGCTCGCCCATGAGTCAAAGATTGGCGAGATCACAATGGCGCCCCTGTTTGGAACCGTCGGTGGTCTGAGGCGTGCCTGCCACGTCATTGGCCTGGTTCCCATGCCACGTCAACGACGACGCCGTCGGTGTAGAGGGCTATTTTAAGAAGGGGGAGATAAAGCCAAAAATGGGGAAGGAAGGAGATAGAGAAGCAAGAGGGATGGAAGCTCGTGGCTTGGCATGGCAAGGGAGTAGGTCGGGAATGTCTCACGCTCTCTCGATCGCGAGCTTCCAAGGCAACTCTCTCTCTCTCTCTCTCTCTCTCTCTCGACGAAGCAAGGCATGCAAGGGAAAACTAAGCATGTGATGGGGAAGGCAAGAAAGAATATGAACGAAGAAGAGGATTGAAGCAAAGGAGGAGTTCGAGTTCTTTTTTTGGCAATTAGAGACACAGAAGAAGAGAGTTAAACGTATTTTTGACACGGGAAATCAGACAGATAGAGATTTTGAGAGCTAACAGAGCAGGATTTGAGGGCTCTTCTTGGCAACTAGAGAGGAGAGGAGCTTCATCATTGTTACGGAAGCAAGCAAGAAGAACAACAATCAAAGAGGGAAATTTTTGCAGAGATCTTGAGGGCAATCAAAGCAAGACAATTAGAGCAGAAGTCTGAAACTTATTGTTAGTAATTGAGGCAGTAGGAAAGAGAAAGCTCTTGAGGGCTATTGGAGCAGGGAAAGATCGAAATAAAAAGATAAGATTTGCAGAGTCCATGAGGGCAATTGAAGCAAGGACAGTGACATGGTGGGGATCTCCATCACCGTCATCAGCTTAAACTTGAGTAATCCTTGATTAGCCACGTAGTCGTTAACGGCCCACTTAATCTTCCAAAGGGATCTTAAACTCCTATTTATCAGTTAATTCGAGTGACGTGTTGTTAAGGATGTGCCTTGGTTATCAATTAAGTTGTACCTAAAGATTTACTCAATTAATTGATGATTGCTAGAGCTTTTCATGTCTGTTGTTCTCTCTCTGTAACACCTCTCATAGCTAGAGGCCCCGCGCCTTCCCGGCTCATGTTTTGTATGCATATCCCCCGACATATTTGGTGAACCCGACGTGAAACGATCGAGGTGGGAGGTGAAGATGGAGATTCCAAAACAATTGATGCAGTTTATTGTAGATTTCAATTCAAAAGGATTTGATGGGAATCGAGCAGTTGCAAACTTGCCAAAAATGTTGCAATTAGTTCAGGGATGTTTGCTCGGAGTAAAAGATGAAAAAGCAAATAGATGATGCGGTGGAGATAGCACTTGAAGCCGTATGAGAACAATGTGGTGTTTTTCAAGGTCACGATTCAGATGGTCTTCATGCATGCTATAAAGCGGAGATGAAGAGCCGAGGAGTTCCAAAAGATCGGATGATTGCAGCTTTTGAAGAAGTTGTAATTTCTGAGTTTAAAGATAATGTTTGAGAGATGGCAGAAACATATCCCACAGGGTGGGACTATTTTGCAGATGGATTTGTTCATGAAAGCTCAAGGTTTATCGAATCAACAATGAAGTAGATTAGTAAACGAAGGCATATTTTCTTCAATAAAGGTGAAGGTGATCAGATGCAGTTCCTTAACTATGATGAATTTTGGGAACACATTTTTTCAAGGAGTAAAGCCAAGACAAATACATCTTTGGAAGTAGCAGATTCAGCTTCAGAGGAATTTATTTTGAGCGACCTAGAAAAGGTAAATGATGAATTTAATGTTGAAATGGACGTCGATGAAAGTTTTTCCAGGATTGCTCGAATAGAAGTTACTCAAAATAGTGGTTCTAGTGAAGACATAGACTATATAGCAAATGTTTTGCAAGCTACTAACGTTGGCATGGGCTGTTCTCAAGAGGTTCTCAAAGAAGATGAGCCTTTACAGGATGTTAATGAAATCTCATCACCATAAAGGCATGTAAACTCAAACAAATTGATAGGCTTACTGAAGATGATTACACAGATAAAGTTACTATATACACAACATTTGATCAAGTGTCAGAGATTGTGGAGCCAGCATAGGATGAGCCTGAAAATGCTGATGAGTCTATGATTTCTACTAATCGTATGCTTGCAGATGCTGTTGTTATAGAAGAAGATGCCATAATTAATGGTTTCTTGGCCACATCTGAAGGAGATGATTATAACAGTATAAGAGATCTTTCTGATGCATGTACCCCTTCAGAGGGGGTGCCAGATGAACCTTTGCAGTGTAATGATGGATTTCTAAGTAGCATAAATGCAGAAAAGGAAGCGAAGGGAAACATTGATAAGCTTGAAGATTGTCTAGATCATGCTGATTGTGAACACATTATCCATGGGGAGTCTACTTCTATGCCTATACATGGGATGTATGAGGAGATAACTCCTACAATTTTGATGAATGTTAAGACTTTGAAGGGTGGTTTTCCTAAGGGTGTTATGTGTGAATATTTACAGGCTAAAGCTGTTTTCCACGATCAAGTTGAAAACCGAGGTAAAAATTCCTCTGATGGTACAAGTTCAAATTGTTCCAAGGTTCTTCGTGATGGTTATGAAGCTAGAGGGGGTGATGATGCTAAATCACCATTGATACAACATAAAGTGCACATGTTTCTTCATTTTCTTGGGCAACATGCTAGCTATGGCTGGATTTGGATGCTATTTCTAATGATGCCTATGTCAGTGATGTCCTGGCTGCTAGTAAAAGGGAGTCAGTATACTTTGATGCTTGCTAGTAATGAGGTAAAGTTGCCAGAAGTTTATGGGATGTGGGTGATGCACTATGCTTCAGGTGATGCTCTAGTATATTGCGGGGCCCATCAATGCTATGTGATCTTGAGGGGGTTTGATCCAAAAGATTCAAGGGATCTTCAAAAGCAGGTTTTATATGGATGTTTACTTTTGGGTATGCATAGTGATTGCGTGCTATTGGATCTAGGAATAGCAAGCATGCACCAAAAATTCTTGATGCTAATTGAAACAAGAAATGTATGCTCATGTGGATATCATGATGCTCCAATGTTTGGGAAATTCCTAATTATCCCATTTGATCCTGGGGGCTACTGAAGTACATGTTGCAAATTCAAAGGACATGAGTTATTTTCTTGTAGTAGGTTACTTGGTAGTTTATGCTAAGTGGGAAGATTTTGGGGTTTTGTGGTTAGTATGCTTACATGGATATCTTCCAATTGACATCTTTGGACAATTGATGAAGTATCTTCACACCTTTTGAGTTGGTTCTGTTGCTAGAACTTGAGAAGAAGGACTTGACAGCCATTCCATGTGCAAACAAACTAAGGTATACTTGAGCTTGACAGAGTTCCCTAAATCGAGCGTGATGGTCAAGCCATGTGCATAATTAACTGGAGCACTTGAGTCTGGCGGGGTTCATTAAACGGATTTTCTATAATTGAGTGCTTTGGAGACACGATAGATGCGGTTCAAATATTTGCCATGGAGAGCTACCTTATGACTAAGCCAGACCATTGATGATAGGATTTAAGCCTTATTTTGTTTTACATGTACTTACCAATTATGTGAGCTTGATAATGGCAAAGATCTTTAAGTGCTTATAGCAGATGCAGATTAAAGAACGATTGGCACATACCAGAGGCTGTGCAGGTTCAGAGGGGGTGGATGTCCTGCAGCTCTGTTTCCATGATGGGAAAAATAGAAACGAGATGCATATAAAGTTTATATTATTCAACAGTAATAAGGGCTTGATAACAAGTTGAATAAATGCTAAATGTATGCCATATGTGGCTTTAAAAGGCCAGCAGATGCCTTACTAATGCCAAAAAGAGAGTATTCTTGAAGTGATCATAGATAGGAGTTTACAGACTAGAATCGCAGAACTCAAGGTGCTCTACATGCCTCTCTTCACGGCTCATCAATTGGAGTTACGGAGAGGAAGTTATGACAATTTGAAGTTTGAGAAATTTGCATATTTGTACCGGATTGAACAGCTACACATGAAGGGTCAAGGGTGAAGTAAGTGCAAGGACCCAAAGTGCTCATCTTGTGGAGAGCATTAGTCTTTTCAGGATCGGCAATCAAAGTTCCGCTTGTCGAGATATTGTCAGTTTAAGTTCCACCGGGGGCCAGTTCCGTACCACTTTGGTTGCCTCAGTCATTGTTCCATCTGGGAGTTTTGAGCTTTAGCCAGGTTTTGGAATGCAGTAGAATAAGTGCTCGAGGAGAATCTTGTCCAGAATGTCATCACTTGCAGTGCATTGGTAGCTGGGTATGCTCGCTAGGCAATAATTGAGCTCGACACTGGATTAGTCGACACAAATGCCACATATGACAATGGCAGGAGAATTTTGGATGGCTTGGCACTAGGTCCGGGCCTAATACGGTGCTTCAACATTAATTTGGTTGATATGTATGTCAAATGTGGTGCCCTTAAAAAAGCAGATTAAGTTACTAACGGTTTGTTTTATTATTTGAAAACTCATCACTTGTTTGACGAGCATTGATTGCGGAGTATGTCCGACCTAGCTACGGGCACAGAATCTCTGATGCTTTTCACTGAATGTGAAGGGAAGGCCTTTCACCAAATGAAATCACCTATATTTACATCTTGAAAGCAAGGGGCACCATGCAAGACATGAAATGGGCAACAAAATTCACAATGATATTGTCAGTCAAGAGCTGTTGCAAATGCAAAGTAATGCCTTGGTTAATGTGTATGCCAAATGAAGTGTAGATTGGCCTCCGAAGGGATGCTGCCCAAAAGGGCTTTGGAAATGGGAGGGGTGCCCATAGGGCCGCCCATTGAATAAGAGGGGGAAAAGGGCGAGAGCAGTAGCAACACAATGAGCGAGCAACAAAGGGAAACTTGGGAGGCTCGCATAGGGCCAGGTGTTGCTTGGTGGAGCTTGCCCATGAGTTGAAGATTGGCCAGCTCGTAAGGGAACCCCTATTCGGCACCGCCAATGGCCATTTTTGCACTGGTATGAGGCGTGCCTGCCACATCATTGGCCTCATTCCCATGACATGTTAACGACAGCATCATCGGTGTTAAAAAAATAAGAGGGCTATTTTTAGAAGGGAGAGATAAAGGCAAAAACGGGGAAGGAAGGAGATAGAGAAGCAAGAGGGATGGAATATTGTGGTGAGGAGAGTAGGTCGGGAATTTTTCATGCTCTCTCGATCATGAGCCTCCAAAGCTACTCTCTCTCTCTCTCTCTCTCTCTCTCTCTCTCTCTCTCTCTCTCTCTCTCTCTCTCTCTCTCTCTCTCTTCGATGAAGCAAGGTATGCAAGGGAAAAGTAAGCATGTGATTAGGAAGGCAAGAAAGAATATGAACGAAGAAGAGGATTGGAGCAAAGGAGGAGTTTTATTTATTTATTTGGAAATTAAAGACAGAGAAGAAGAGAGTTAAATGTATTTTTGACAAGGGGAATCAGACAGATAGAGCTTTTGAGAGCTAACATAGCAGGATTTGAGGGCGGCAACTAGAGAGGAGAGGAGCTTCATCATTGTTAGGGAAGCAAGCAAGAAGAACGACAATCAAAGAGGAAAAGTTTTTGCAGAGATCTTGAGGGCAATCAAAACAAGACGATTAGAGCAGAAGTTTGAAACTCATTGTTGGTAATTGAGGCAGTAGGAAAGAGAAAGCTCTTGAGGGCTATTGGAGCAGGGAAAGATCGACATAAAAAGAGAAGAGTTGTAGAGTCCATGAGGGCAATTGAAGCAAGGAGAGTAACATGGAGGAGATCTCCATCACCGTCATCAACTTAAACTTGAGTAATCATCTTGATAAGCCATAGAGCCGTTAATGGCCCACTTAATCTTGCAAAGGGATCTTTAACTCCTATTTATCAGTTAATATGAGTGATCGTGTTGTTAAGGACCCGCCTTGGTTATCAATTAAGTTGTACCTAAAGATGTACTCAATTAATTGATGAGTGATTACAATGATTGCCATAGCTTTTCATGTCTATTGTTCTCTCTCTCTCTAATACCGCGCCTTCCCGGCTCACGTTTCGTACACATATCCCCCGACACTAGAGACACAACAAACACTATGTTTAGTGATGCCATAATGCCTTAGTAGCATTTCAAGGATGTATGATGAAATTCTTTTGTAAGTTCTTGAGTGATCTCCTTGCTGGATTATGGATGACCTAAAGTAGAAAACATATGAGGAGATGCACTTGCTCTTTCTTCAAATGGTCTTCTAGAGATGCAAGGAGAAGGAGATCCATTTGACTTATTATTTATTCTTTATGGTACAGAAATAGGCTAAGGCACCACCTATGATCTCTAAGCTTAGCACCTTGGTGGGCTATATTATCTTCTTAAGGAGGCTCATCCATCACTAGCTACTAAAGTAGCTATATAAGAGGTTCATCCATCACTTGCTATTAAAGTAAGAGCAAGTGATGGATGGTACAGAAATAGGCTAAGGCACCACCTATGATGTCTAAGCTTAGCACCTTGGTGGGCTATATTAACTTCTTAAGGAGGCTCATCCATCACTAGCTACTAAAGTAGCTATGTAGGAGGTTCATCCATCACGTGCTATTAAAGTAAGAGCTCTGTATGCTTTAGCTCAAAAAGGTGTCAAGTTTGTTGGAATTTAGAGTGGGAATTACCCTTTATATTGTTAAAGCTTGTGGTGATCACCAAGCTCATGCTACACCAATCTAACTAGAAAGTGAGTTTCCATCTTCATTTTGTTGTCTCTAGTGTTGAAATGGGAGCTATACTAGATCAATATGATGGTAGGACTAACCATCAAGTGTGTTTTTCTAGTTGTAAATTTAGCAAGACTGAATCATTTTTTTCTACCACTAGAAATCAAGCATAAGGAATGATATTCAATGCCACAAGTCTAGAAATAGTTTTTCAAAAATTTATTCTAATCTTATGTGGATCATTAGGAATTTCTATCTCATGAGAGACTAATGAATGATTTGTCTATTAGAATTTGGCATTAATTAGATGGGTTTACTTAATGAAGAGATTAGAAAAACACTAATACCCTCATACTTCCACTATGTAGGGACCAAGGTGTCATAAAATATAATATCTAACCAGAACAAATGATTTTCTCATATTAAACTGATCATTTAATGTGGGAGAATAAACGGGAACAAGGGCTAGAATATAGACACATGCTTTCAGATCTATCTCAACACAGAGCCAATGGTAAAGGGGTCCAAATAAAGATGGTATGTCAAAGAGCAAGGCTAGCTAATGGAGCTTAAATTCCTTAGGGTTAGCTTCATTAAAGACCTCCAAAGGTTAGTGTTAAAACGTCCTTTGACCTTAGGTAACCTTAGGTAAGCTAGGGCTGAGCTTGAGGTGGGAACCGGGCCCAAGCTTGAGATGCTTTGTCATGCTTGCTGAGTAAGGTGCTTGAGGTGCTTGTCATGCTTGATGACTAAGGTGCTTGGGGTACTTGTCGTGCTTCATGACTAAGATGCTTGAGGTGCTTGTCGTGCTTGCCATCCATCTACTTCTCCAAGCTAGTAGAGAAGTTGAGAGCCTACACCAACACTCTTGGCTTTGGAATGCAAATCCAACCAAGAGCATGCTTCAATGCTTAAGCTTGCCATCTTCTCCATATTCATTACTATGCTATTATGTATGCTAGCAAGAAGTGATGATAAGTAAGGAACCAATTCTTTCTCCTATAAAATGTTTCTTCTTCCTCTTCCCTACCCTCATTCCCCACTCGCCCTCTCCACCTTCGAAGGTGTTTGAGGCCTTGGGACTGAGGCTTGGGATAGTCAATGCTTTCCACAAAGTTTATGTTTTTCTCATGATGCATGAAGCTTTCCATCTTCATTGCATCACCTAGGTCACAAGGAGCACAGAGATTTTATTGTACCAAGTCTCTCTTGATGGGAGTTTACTATAATACAAATGCCTATTGGAGGGGGGACCGTCGGCTCCACATAAATCCGGTCCTCAATTGTTGTCACGTTCTCTAAATTCTCT
This sequence comes from Adiantum capillus-veneris, assembly GCF_014529385.1. Taxonomy (NCBI): domain Eukaryota; kingdom Viridiplantae; phylum Streptophyta; class Polypodiopsida; order Polypodiales; family Pteridaceae; genus Adiantum; species Adiantum capillus-veneris. Next base: position 95,184,231 of record NC_140941.1, on the reverse strand, counting down.
CTCTTGCAAAAGTATTGTTCATGCCAAGTTAACTAAATACCATGTTTATGTTGCTACCATCAAATAACTTCACCCTCTATGCTCACAAAGTAATTTTACAAATGTACTTTCTCTAATTTTCTCTACTCTCAAAGTTAATAGTCCATTTCCATTACATTGGTATCAGAGCATTTGGTTTCTCTTTTCTTGCTTAAGAAGACAGGTACTTAAGTAGCCTATAAATGGTTGATTTTGTTAATTATATTAGGGTAAGTGGGACTGGGATCTATTATCGGTTTTGTTGAGCGCACTATGTGGGATATGGTGCACACCTCAAGAGCTTTGGACTCAATAATGGGGTCTTTTTAGACTTGCCTACGGCTTTACCATTATTGAGCCATAAGAAGTCCGAAAGGAGCTAGCCCTCGACAATTCTACAATATTAGTCCCCTCCACTACTTTCTATAATCAACCACTTCGAGCCGTGGGTATAGATACTTAAGTGCGGATTTTCAAAGGCCAAAAGGAGTGCCAACTAAGGTTTTGAATCGCCAAAGCATACACTAGGTAAGTACACAAATTTTGTTAACATGGCTAAAATAACCAAGAGAGTAGAATGAACATTGATAACTTTGATTTTGCACATGAAGGTGCTAATGATGATGCCCCCATGCTTGTCAATTATCTTGTTACTAGGTTGCAGCAAGCTATGGGAAACCCTGCTTTGCAAGCCAAAGTTACACTTCGCGCTTATGGGATTTCCCTTCCTCTCTAAGAGGAGAGACAGCTTAGGAGGCCTCTTGAAGAGACCCCCCAAAAGAAAACTCTCTCCCATACGAGAGGAGAAATCCAAAGAGTAAGAAAGTAATGAATCTTTAAGTTCCTCTAAATATGTGGCTCCATGAAGACGGCGGTCTAGACGATCGCCAACTCCTCCTAAGAGGATACGATCAACCCACAGTCCATCTCCTTGTCAGTCCTAAAGGGAAGAGAGGAAACAAAGGAAGAAAAGGGCAAGAAAGAGGTCACCCTCTTCTCCTTCTTCTTCACCTTCCTCCTCTTCCGACGAAAGCTATGGCTATTCTCCTAGAGAATACAAGAGGGGAGGACATCACAAATCATACCCTGCATGGCGAAGGTCACAAAAGCTCAAAAAGTTCAAAGAGGGAGGAAAGAATATCCCTTTTTTCACCTATGACGGGACCTTTGGGACCACCAACAAAGTATTGGCCTTCATCCAGCAATTTGATGTGGCCTTTGGAGACGAGGGATTCACGAAGTCCTCCAAGCTACACCATGTAGCTATGCACTTCCAAAAATTGGCTCGTCAATGGTGGGCTAGCCTTCATTAGCAGAAACCAAGCCTCAAGGACATAGAAAACTCTAGGAGTTTTCATCATGAAGCAATTCCTTGCAAGTGATGCAAAAGACAAAGTGCTCGCCAAATGGTGCAGTTTAAAGCTTCTCTCCCATGAGTCTATCCACAAATATGTAGACAAGTTTTGGGATTTACATTTCAAGGCTACTGTCTTTCAAAAGATAGACTTTGTCAAGCAAAAGCAAAAATTCTATGCGGGATTACCTGAAGAGATGGCTGAGGACATCAACTTTCAACGGCGTGGTTCTATCACCAAAGGAATCCACCACACCATGGTTGCTTCACGCATCAATTTCCAACAAGGGGCTAGACGAAATGTCAAGCCCATGGAAAACATAGATAAAAATGATGCAAAAGGAAAAACCAATGTCCAAAATTCTTCTCGAGGTAATTCCAACAGCAACAACAACAATCAGTCCAAGGAGAAGGGAGTTTACAAAGGTAAAAACAAACTCTCTCTTGAGAAGAGCTTGAAGCTTTTCACAAGGACCATAAATGTTTAAGTGTGGGTAACAAGGACATTGATATCGTTCTTGCCCCAAGAAAAATGCTCGCAGTGAAACTCCAAGAGCTTCCACCATCAAAGCTCCAAAAGAGGATGCTCATTGCAAAGCTGCACCTCTCTCCTATGCTTGGAGAAAGGTAAGGGAGCATGATTCCTTCATCTTGTTTGACCCTGGCTCTACTCACAACTTCATATCAATGGAGTTGGCCACTAAGTTGGGCATTCAAGCTTTCGAGATGGGAGACACTGGAATGGCCGACACTACTTTCAAGGGACAGTGAGTCTCCGTTACTCCCTTGATTGGGAAGTTGAGGCTCCATGTCCAAAGCTATGTCACCAAAGAAGACTTTTTCATCTCTCCTCTCCAACATGAGGATGCTATCCTAGGGGCACCATGGATCAACCGCATGGTTGCCAACATGAAGTTCCCTAAAAGGAGAATCTACTTCACACATAGGGGAAAGAACATGTATATAGAGGCTAGTGAGTTTGGGCATACTATACTACTTGTAAATCCTCCTGCTTTTGATAAATCAATGAAGATCTCAGTTTTTACATACATTATTTTTGTCAAAGAGTCCCTAAAAGGTCCTAATGTTTCATCAAATATAAATGGTAGGAATCAAGAAGAGTTAGAATTGTCTAATTTTCTAAAAGGATTTCAAGATGTGTTCATTGATGATATCCCTATGGACTTACCTCCAAAATGAGGGGATGATGAACATCGAATTGAGCTCCTACCAGGAAGCTCACTGCCTAAAAAACCTCCTTATCAAGTTTCCCAAGCACAACAAGAGGAGATCATGAGGCAAGTACAATAATTGGTTGACAAAGGGATGGTGAGGCCTACCTCCTCTCCCTTTTGTTTTCCAGTTGTTTTAGTGCAAAAGAAAGATGGTACATACCGTATGTGTGTGGACTATTGAGCACTAAACCATATCACTATCAAAAATAGATTTCCCGTGCCTTAGGTAGAAGATCTATTTGATAAGCTACAAGGCTCCACCTACTTCAGTAGGATTGAACTTAAAAGTGGCTATTATCAAATAAGGATAGTGGATGAAGATATCCTAAAGATCGTGTTTCGTACAATGTTTGGTCTTCAGTGAATATCTAGTCATGCCTTTTGGCTTGACTAATGCACCAGTCATGTTCAATCGATTGGTGGAGAAATTGTTTAGACCCTGTCATAAATTCATCACAGTGTTCTTTGATGATATCATCATCTACTCCAAGTCCTTGGAGGAACACAAGCAACATCTCCAAGTGAATTTTCAAGCATTGAGGGAGAACAAGCTTTTTCTCAACCAAAAGAAAAGCGATTTTTTCCTTCAAGAGATTCAATACTTAGGTCATATTATCTCTCAAAATGGTATCCGTATGGATCCATCAAAATTAGAGGTAATAAAAGCATGGCCTAATCCAAGGAATCTACATGAGCTAAGAAGCTTTATTGGTATGTGTGCATACTATAGACGCTTCATAGCTAAATTTTCTCAAATAGCAGGACCATTACATGACTTAACAAAGAAGAACGTTAAGTATTCATGGACTACTAAGGAGCAAAGTTCATTTGAAATGCTCAAGAGAAGCTTACCTCCCAACCAGTCCTCATGCTTCAAGATCTCTCAAATCCATTTGAGGTCCAATGTGATGCTTGTGGCGGAGCAGTCTTGCTTCAAGAAGGGCATGCCATAGCATATGAGCGCCGAAGGCTCAATACAAATGAACATGTCTTAGGCATTTATGAGAAAGAGCTTTTAACTATTGTACATGTCCTAGACACATGGAAGCACTATTTATTTGGAACTCCATTTATTCTACAAACCGACCATCAAAGTCTCAAGTACTTCATGACGCAAACAAAGCTTTTTGGCAAACAAAAGAGGTGGAAATATTTTCTTTGTCAATTTAATTTCCATATTTCTCACATTGTTGGTAAGCACAATCAAGCGGCTGATGCACTTTCACGACGACCAAAAGTTGATGCGGTGTCTATAGCTACTCACAATGATCTATCTTCTATGATAGATGAGTATGCTACTGACCCTAACTATAGAGACATAATGTCAGCCCTTGCTTTGGGGGAAGAAAGAGGAACCATTCACAATGTAGGATGGTTATCTTATCCATGGAAATAGGCTATGCATTACCCACTCCCTTCGTGAGAAAGTTATGTATGAATCCCATGCTCCTCCCTATGCGGGGCATAGAGGCATTGAACCTACTCTCTGAGGAGTAGAGAAGTATTTCTATTGGCCTACCATGAAAGTGGACATACAAGAGTATGTTTCACAATGTGTGGTATGCCAAAAGACCAAGTATGATAGAGGGAAGCAACCTGGTTTACTCCAGCCATTGGCTATCCCAAATTCACCATGGGAGAGTATATCCATGGATTTTATCTTTGGATTACCCAAGTCTATCCATGAGAATATGGGAATATGGACAATAGTCAATAGGTTTGGCAAGCAAGCACACTTTATTCCTGTCAAAAAGACTATTAAGGCACACCAAATGGCAACTCTCTTCATATCACAAATTTTCAAATACCATGGATTGCTAACATCCATCGTGTCAGGTAGAGATCCTAGAATGACCAATAATTTTTGGAAAGGTCTCTTTGAAAATCTAGAAACAAGATTGAATTTCTCTTCGGCCTATCACCCACAAACGGATGGCCAAAGTGAGATAGCCAATCTTATGATTCTTGATCTACTAAAGACTTATGTTACAGAAGTAGATCAACACTCACAATGGGAAAACTACTTACCTCTTGTAGAGTATGCGTACAATAATATTGTCCTTACTTCTAGCACCTTTCAAAATCATTGAGGGAAGACCTAAAAGTCCCTTGCTACTTAAGGTACATGTGAAGATCTTTGCTGCCAATGGGTATAGCCGTGACCTACAAGAATCTTTTCAAAAGATTAAGGAGGCTATATCCATCTCTCAAAAAAGGCAAAAAGCTGCTACTGAAAAGTAGAAAAGGGTCTAACGTTCAAAGAAAATGATTGGGTCTTACTTAAGTTTCCCAAGGCTTGATTGAGGCAAACGACGGGGAAAAATCCTACGGTCCATCAAAAGTATTATGATAGATTAGCAAAAAGATACTATGGTCCTTTTAAAATTTTGAAGCCAATCAATGAGATGGCTTATCAACTCAAGTTGCCCAACCATTGGCATGACAATGCTTTTCATGTGAGCCTACGTAAGCCCTACAAAGGAGAGCCACCAAGTAAACCAATTATTGAAGACCCTCCCGAAATTGAAGATGAAGAAGAGGTGCTACAACCCGAAGCTATCCTTTGGCATGAAGACAAGGTACTATGGCATGGTAATATTATCCGATGGTATCTTATTAAGTTCAAAAACTTATCCTTTTGAAGATGAAAGATGGATGCAAGAATACAACTTAAGGATAATATGAACCTTGTCAAAGCTTACAATGCTACATTGGAGTAAGCAAATGCAAAAATTTCTTTCAAATGATCAATGTTTTTGTCTTATAATACTAATTCTCTTTTTATTGTGCACACATTTAAATGGTATGCATGCTTAGAATCATGTTTGTGATGATGACGTCTCCCAAACACCAAGTAGAATTTGTCACTCCACTTGGGAGAATGAAATGGACTAAAGAGCAGACATGCTTGCGGCATCTATGTATCCCAAGCACCAAATGGATTAGTCATCCATCTTGGAAAGATGTTGTAGGGTAAAAAGGGATCCTCTACACGCTAATCAAGATTGACTAATGACTAAGGCTTTATCTCTTCTACCTCATAGTCGAGGACGACTATGATTTCAAGAGTGCTAGAGGTAATGTCATAAAATCTAATATCTAACCAACCCAAATGATTTTCTCATATTAAACTGATCATTTAATGTGGGAGAAGAAACGAGAACAAGGGTTAGAATATAGACACATGCTTTCAGATCTATCTCAACACGGGGCCAATGGTAAAGGGTTCCAAATGAGAGATGGTCTGTCAAAGAGCAAGGCTAACCAATGGAGCTTAAAGACCTTAGGGTTAGATTCATTAAAGACCTCTAAAGGTTAGTGTTAAAAATTCCTTTCACCTTAGGTAAGCTAGGGTTGAGCTTGAGGTGGGAACCCGAACCAAGCTTGAGGTGGTTTGTCATGCCTGTTGACTAAGGTGCTTGAGGTGCTTGATGACTAAGGTGCTTGAGGTGCTTGATGACTAAGATGCTTGAGGTGCTGGTTGTGCTTGCCAACTAGGGAGCCCGAGGTGCTTGTGGGAACACTACCCAGGCTTGAGGTGCTTTGTCATGCTTGCTGACTAAGGTGCTTGGGGGTAATGTGTCCAAAAAGTCAAATCCCATCCCTACAAGAGAGGGGGCGAGCCCTAAAGCTAGGGGGATGAGAGAGAACACACACACCCTCACACAAGGAAATATTGGTACAAAGAAAGCAAAAGGGACACTTGTCAAGCTCCTCCTCATGTTGCCCTCATGGTGTGCCTAAAGCCTATTGGTTGGCCTTCCAAGGGGTCCAATGATAATTTAATGGATTTAATTATTTTTTTTGCATTTATCAAGTCCTCTCTCTCAAAGGGGAAAAGGGGACTCTTGGCCCAAGACTACCCTTGCTTCTTGTAATGCATCTTGCATGTGATTGGTCAGGTGCATGTGATTGGTCAGGCTTGCAGGGGTCCAATGACATTCAAACTTGTGCTAGAAGAGGGGGTTGACCAAAGTAAGTAGGGGGCATGCTTGAGGGGTATACTTTCCTACACACTCCCATTGTGTGAAGTGCAAAGTGCAAGAGCTCCATCTCCTTCTCCAAGCTAGTAGAGAAGTTGAGAGCCTACACCAACACTCTTGACTATGTAATGCAAATTCAACCAAGAGCCATGCTTCAATGCTTAAGCTTGCCATCTTCTCCAACTTCATTACTATGATATTATGTATGCTAGCAACAAGAGTGATGATAAGTGAGGAACTAATTCTTTCTCCTATGAAACGTTTCTTCTTCCTCTTCCCTACCCTCATTCCCCGCTAGCTCTCTCCACCTTCAAAGGTGTTTGAGGCCTTGGGACTAAGGCTTGGGATAGTTAATGCTTTCCACAAAATTTATGTTTTTCTCGTGATGCATGAATCTTTCCATCTTCACTACATCACCTAGGTCACAAGGAACACAAAGATTGTATCGTACTAAGTCTCTCTTGATGGGATAAACTATAACACAAATGCCTATTGGAGGGGAGACCGGCTCCACATAAATCCGGTCCTCAATTGTTGTCATGGTCTCTAAACTCTCTTATTCATGCCAAGTTAACTAAATACTATGTTTATGTTGCTACCATCGATTAAGTTCACCCTCTATGCTCACAAAGTAATTTCACAAAAGTACTTTCTCTAATTTCTGCCACTCTCAAAGTTAATAGACCATTTCCATTACACAAGAAGAGCACTAAAAATGCCCTCATCTTGCTCAAACAGCAACATATGCGGGTCCATGAAGCTAAAAATCCTCTTACTTGTGAGCATATCAATCAAAGTGTCCCTAGGGATGGTGAAGAGTGACACAATGTGTTAACTGAGTCAATGTCAGTTTAACAGAAGCTACTAAAGACTGAAGACGTACAAATGCACATCGAGGATGAATGCAAAGAAGGAGTAAAGATTGGAATTACATATTTTCCATGTTTTTCCAAAATGGTCACGTATTGTAAATTCCCGTATTATTTCAAGCCATTGTAATATTTTAATGTGTTACGGGCTCAATGGGAGTTCCAAGTTGTAAAGAACAGGTCAGTTATTGTGCTTAGGTTGTAGATACAGTAGTGGTGGAACCCTAAAGGCCTTGGACACCCGAACATTGCACATTTGTACCCTAGGTACATAAGGCAGTGTGTAAAAGAAATTAGGGGTCATTTGTTGAGAGCACTCTTTGGTGAGAACTCTTGAGGTGTGTGGCTATGGAGTCCTTGAGCTTCTCCTTGCTCATGAAACTTGATTAACACTTATCAATGATTCATTCTCTTTCACTATGCCTCTCTCATGCTTCTCATGATTGCCTATGATGCTTAGATTAGCTAGATCTTAACTAATTAATGGTTAATCCCTCTCTGATCTTGTGTGATTTCCCTCTTTTGCCTGTGCGTGCATGTAGGTTTGATTGGAGTGTGGTTCTCAATAGATCTATGTGTGTGCGCTTGCGATTAGTGTGTTGCATGATAGGATTAGTGTTGTGTGCGTTTTGCAATCGTAGTGTGTGTGATTGGGTTGATTGGAGGTGGAGAGAACTGGATATGGAGATTGCCCTTCATTGCTCTTAGCTCCTCCATAGGCCGAGAAGCTCACCTCGTAGAGTTAACCATTTGTGTTGCCACGATTAGCTCACTAACCGTGTGAGCGTTTCCATGCCCTAGCCGGGTAGCTCATCCCTCCGGATTGAAATTTTTGTTGGCCATTGGAGCTATTGCAACGATGGAGCCCCCAACATTTGGCACCGCTGCCGGGGACGATGGCCTACGCTAGTGTAATTGTGGTATAAACGAATGCGTTCCCTCACTAATTTCACTTGTGTGTTTATGTTTTTGTGGATTTTGAATGTGTGTGCATGAAGCATCGTGTTCATAATTCCCTAATGTTTAACCGTATCTTGCCAATTGTGTATTTACACACTCTAATTTCACACTAACCCCTTGCTAATTTGACTAATTTTTGCTAACTTACTAATGTGCTATGAAGGATTGGAGCATTCGACCATTCAATTGATCTTCAAGGAAAGGTAATTAAGGTGGTATTCTCAACCTCCCTAGTATCTAAGGATGTGTAGAATTGTGTAGAAATCACACCATGATGCAATGTAATGTTGATGCAATGTAATGCTATGCTATGTTGATGCAATTCAATGTTGATGTTATGGATTGAAAATTATGCGATTATTCATTTTCACGCCGTCATAATGCCGAAATTTTTAAGAATTGGTGGCACATGAATTTGACAAGTTTCAATTGCTAATTGGTGATTGTAGGTTGCTAATTGGGTGCCTAATTGAGTTAATTGCATGCTTGGATGGTCAATTTTAGGTGTGTGTACACTAAAATTAAGTGTGTGTGCATTGTAATTGAGTGTGTGTATGCTAATTTTAGGTGTGTGTGTGCACTATTTTGGCCATGTTTGAGCACCTAGAAATCAATGCGCGCGTAATGATTTTTCAATTGTGATGATTGATGTGTGTTGTGCTTATGTCCAACTAATGATTTGTGAAGACACATTTGCAAATCCAACAAGTTTAACCCTTTCGTATGCGCACCTAAAGATTGGTAAAAACTGCCAAATTTTTAGTGTGTGTGTGTGTCTAAAAAAGTGTTTAATTTGCATGGTTAATTGAATGTTTTGATTGCATAAATGATGTGTCTAACAATTAAATGCTGCATTTTTTTGCTCAAAACAGGGATTTCCACATTTCAATTGCGTCAATTTTTGACCTACTTTTGTCGGTTTATTTGCGTAGTCTTGATTTATTTGATAAAATTGTTGGCAATTGAATTGATGTGATTTGTGTGGCTTTATTTGACTTAACTATTCCTCAATGTGTGGAGAATTTATAGAAAAAATTTGGATAATTTTTGTAATTTTTTACTAATTTTTGCATTAATTTTTGGATAATTTCATAAAATTTTGATTTTGCGATCTTTACGAGCTATTTTGTGTATGCATATTTACGGCATCGTTTTGTTCGCATTTGTGCCTCTCGTGGTTGAGTTTTGAGCATTTTGCTATTTTCAGGGACTGGGTTGATATTTGTGTCGTAAATTATATTTGCGATAAAATCTGCTATTTTTGGTGTGCTTTTGCATGTCAAAAATGCTCTATTGTGAATGGCGATGAATTTCTAAGGTTTCTAGAATTCTTCGGAAATTTTTTGGATTTTTCTTGCAATTTTTTGGATTTTTGGAGTTTTGGCTAATTTTCGGCCTATTTTTGGCATTTCTGGACGATTGGAAAATAAAAAATAGAAAATAAATCAAAGAAAGCCGGTTCGAGCTCGAAGCTCGTGCCTTGTAGCGTGCCGTATGGTTTGCAAAACAAGTCACTGTAGGACCAATCATACCTTTTCATGATCAATGCAGACGCTACCATGTCGCGCTTGACCAAGTTAAAAAAAAGGGGTCTAGTGTATTTTAACCGGCTGAAATCTTAAAATCCCGTTTAGATTTTGAGCTTGCCTTGAAGAAAACTGGGCGATTTCCACAAGTTTTAGTGTAATTACCAGCAAAAGCTTTAAATTTTGACCCAAAAACTCGAGAGAATTCCCTTAATCTCTCTCTCATACACTCTCTCGCTCGCGTGCACCCTCCCCTTTCTCTCTCTCTAAATCTCTCTCTCTCTCTCTCTCTCTCTCTCTCTCTCCAAGTGAGTTTATGCTTGCGGTTTCTCGAATCTATGAGAAGGTGATTTGTCAATTGCGCATCGGAAGAGAAATTTCAGAAATTTTTGTAAGCACTATTGGGGTTAAACAAGGATATCCATTGTCACCAACTCTCTTTGGTCTATGCATCGATCAATTGGAACAAATGGTACTTGACTTTATGCAAGAAGAAGGCATTGAAGAGGTCACTATTTGCAATGCGGTAATCATGCTTTTGTTGTATGCGGATGATGTAGTGCTTCTAGCACACACTTTAGAAGATGCACAAAAGCTTATGGTTGTCCTTGAGAACTTTTGCTTGCATAGTGGGCTGATTGTAAATGAATCCAAAACAAAGGTTATGCTTGTGAAAACCAACCATAAGGAGAAGCCATGCATTGTGTACAACAACGAGACACTTGAAGTTGTTGAGAGCTTTAAGTACCTTGGCCTTGAGGTTCCATCCAATCACAAGTGGCATGAATGTGCTATGCGTCGTTTGGAAGCGGGAAAGAGAGCATATTATGCATTTGAGAACATGTGTAATGCGGGAAACATCAAGTGTTGGGTTCTCAAGAAGTATCTTTTTGATGCATTGGTGACACCGGTTCTTCTTTATGGAGTTGAAGTGTGGGGTGGGAGCATCTCAAAGTCTACTTGGAAAGAGTTTGAGAATGTCCAAAAGCGTTTTCTTACAAACTTTCTCCAAGTTAAGACACAAACACCATATATGCTCCTACTTCTTGAGTCGGGATCTCTTCCAATTGAGGTTATGGGCATGGAAAGGGTTGTGGAGTACATGATAAAGATGCGTCAAAACCCCTCACATCGACTTCCTACAATTGCATGGGAAGCAAGCAAAAAAGTTCAAAAGACGCATAAAAGCAAGATCTTGAGCACGGGATGGATGCAAGACATAAAGAAGTGGTTTGGGAGATGGGATGCATTACACTTGCTACATGATGCTTCAATTGACTCTCAAGTGAATGAAGCTTTTCTACAACGCCAATGTATTACGGCTTGGGAGAAATCCGGTGGGTCACGCTTCATACATTACACCACCTATATTGCCCCCAACTACAAAACCATGTTCTTCGCTGAGAGAGGAAACCGTACTCACACTTACATGCTTGAGCCTATTCCCTTGTCCGCGATACGCACTATCGCAGCAATTCGGCTTAGCTCCCACTTCCTTCGATGCGAGATAGGGCGTTGGGGCAATGGAGAAGAGTCAAATCGACTGTGAACATTATGCTCACTGCAAGTTCGAGAGTCTGAGTACCACACACTACTAGAGTGCTCAGCTTTTGATCACATCCGAACTTGCTTCTCTCACATTTTCAGCCATAACTTAGACCTACACACTTTCCTCTCCCAGCCAAAGTGTGGGCTCTCCATTGCGACTCTCATCACTACAATTTTGGAGCATCGAGAGTCACTCATCAGCCGTACACATACTACATCACATGTAACTTTGGTCCCATAGGTCATATTTGACCTCCGAGGACGATAATAAAATCTATCTATCTATCTATCTATCTCTCTCTCTCTCTCTCTCTCTCTCTCTCTCTCTCTCTCTCTCTCTCTCTCTCTCTCTCTCTCTCTCTCTCTCTCTCTCTCTCTCTCTCTCTCTCTCTCTCTCTCTCACTTTCTCTCTCCTCGTTCCCTGCTGCCCCGCGTGAACGCCAACTCTCTCCCCCCTTTTATCTCTCTCTTACTCTTTCTCTCTAACTCTTTGTCGTTTTCCACACACAACCCTTCCCCCCCCCCCCCCCCCTCTTGTCTTGTAGGCAACCCACATGCGCGCACACTCTCCTGAGTCTCCGGTCCATGCTGCCCACGTGCACACTCTCTTACTCTGTCCCTCTCTCTCGTCTGTTAGCCTGCGTGTCAAGCCCACTGTACACTCTCTCTCCTCTGAGTCACGCGAGCGGCGCCAGCTGCCCTGATCCTTGCCGCAATCAACGCTTCTGCGCGTCCTGCAGTCAACGGCCCACCAACCCCACGCGCGCTGAAATCGAGGGAATGAGAGAGAGATCAAGGGAATTCTCAAGAGTTGTAAAAAATTTCATAAAAAGTTGTTATAAAAAGTCATACAAAATTAATAAAAATCCAAAACTGATCGAAAAAAATCTTAAAAAACCATAAAAATCATAAAACCTTAATTCACAGAAAATTCACAAGAAAATTCTTTAAAATTCAAAACTTTCCAAAAAATGTAAAAAAAAACATAAAATACCAAAACCATTTAGAAAATTCAAAATTTCTAGGAAAATAAAAAGAGAGTGGTCGTAAGCGCAAAAAGACTGAATGAGCCCGAAAAAAGACCCAAAAAAGCAAAAAGGAAAGCCAGAAAGTATACCGCACACACCATAAACCAAGCACACCATGCAAAGTGAAGCAGAAAACAGCCGAAATCGACCAACTCAAGGCCGATTGAGCGGCAGTCAAAACTCAAAAATTTCTGCATGCTAGAAATTGGCAAGTGCAAGCAATTGCATTGCAAATTGATCTTCCATGAATAGGGGCACAACTCACATGCGATTGCAGATTAGGTTGGTACGAGTAGCAAAAATTCTGCTAATCAATACCAGAATCTGCCAATTGATAGTTTTTGTGGATTAAGCCAACATGGACTCAAATCGAGCCGATAGTTTAAGTCCAGAAGAGCAAGCCAATAGCAGTGGCAGCACAAGCACAATTGCAACCGACCAGATTTTACAGTTAAATGGCTACAATGGGGATAATTTATGTACACAAATACAGAAGGCCATAGATACTTGATGAGCAGCAAAAAAAACACAAGAACCAAGATCCTGTTGATCAGAGTAAAGCCAGATTCAGAAAACTCCCAGATGTTCACAGACTTCAGTGGAGCCAGGTATTACAAGCTCGAAGACGAGGTGCAGATAGAAGTGCAAAAGATGGATCCAAGTGTTTACCCAAAAATTTGCACAAGTTCGCAAAGCATCCATTTAGTGCATATACAATCAGGGTCATTGTACATGGACTACAATGGTCAGATCTATAGTCGAGAACCAGAATTGCAAGATCCAACATATCATCCAATTAAAGCCAATCTAATTGGAGAACCGGGTCAAAGACGGTACAAAGGTCAAGATGGTGTTTTGAAAGAAGATGCCGACAACTTGGCAAGCATAGAAACAAAAGCTTCTTAGTAGGAGCTTGACATGACAAAACCAAATGAAATACCACCAGTCATGGTGTATTGCGCAGATTGTGGATGAAAAGGTGGACATTTTTCTGAAAATTATCCAAGAAATCTAGATAACAGAGATATATCAACTGCCAAGCAAGGTACATAGCAAATTCAAAATGTGAATCTCGATGTAAGTGTATTTAACTCGTTACTTGTACTAAAATCATATGATTCTGCATTACCATTAGAAGCACAATTCAAAACATTGCAAGTTCAAAATCAGCATAAAGATGCACAGGCACCTGAAAAGCTTAAAATTGATTCTTTGAACAACAAATTCTTGCATGAATTTAGTAAAGGTGTCGAGATATCACCAAAGGGTGAAAAGACTGTTAGGTTTGCAAATGATTCTGCATCCACTGTCACAAGTGTGCAATCATTCACGAGTCTAAGGGACACATCAAACAGAATAAGTTTAGCTTTGTATGGTACACGTAATTCATATGCACACTATGTAGACCAAAAAGGAAAACTATACAAAAAGGATCAACCTGTGTTTGAACGGCCCACATACCAGCTCATAGAAGTGCGTCCAGACAGTGATAGATCAGAAAGGATGGTTCATTTGAGAGGAAAGAATATATTATATCCCATCCTCTCTAGAGCTAAAGGATATTACCCGAATGAACCCAAAAATCTGTTTAGAGCCAAATTCTCCTCCATTAGAAATCAAGCTTCGATGTTGTGACCAAACGAGCATATACTTTGACCAAAATAGTCGTAGATATATACGAGAGTCTAGCATCTATGATGCCTTGGGTCCTGAAACCACAGAAGCTCATATCATAGGAGACCCATGGGATAGACAATATCAAGGCAAAGATAATGCTATCTACAGCTTGACTTGGGGAATAATTTGTCATGTTTCACGGAGATACATAGGAAACTATGCAGAAGGTTTACAAATGCCAAACATCAACAGTGCTACCCAAAGTGTACCTTTACAATCCCAAAAGGTGAGACTCAACCAGAGCCAAACAGTTTTGAGCTCTCACAATGAAGCAGGCTATAATGATCACCCTAGGAAGGGGGGAGCTGCAAATTCATCAAGCTTAGCTCTAGTACCAGAAAATGCTACAGCAGTTAGAAGCCCAAGAAGTTCTAGCCAGCAGACCCCTTCAAAGCAAAAACCATTGGAAGACCATATGGTTGTTGGAGGTTTTCCATTGACCCAGAAACCATCAATATTTGCAAAAAAATTCTTCTATGAAGATCATCGGGGAAAAAAGTTTCAGTTGATCTCCACAAGTCAAAGTCAAAAGTCGAGAAATCCCATAGTGTTCAAACAGTTGCATGAGACCAAGCTCGCATATGCATATCAAGATGCACATGGCAATGAATATCAACAAGATTATGACCTTGTACAAACCCATGTGGATGGTACGACTGAAGTCAATGACTATCTGAAGATGATGCAAACCCTCAAGTTGCCAAAACAAGTGATAGAAAAATCAAGATCAACGAAAGCTAAAGTCCAGAAAGATACACAAAGGTCACCACCAAAATCTCCTCCAAAGAGACAGATTCTGTCAGAAAGTACAGTCGATCTTCTAAGATCAAAAGTTACTCAAATGCAGGCACACAATGCTCAACAATTGCAAGAAAAAGGTGCGATATTACAACAAAACGAGCCAACATCAATTGAAGCAGGTGATCAAAGCAAAGAAGATGCAAATAAAGATCAACCAAAGAACACTGCCACAACAAAAGTAGTCAATAAAGAAAGAAATCCTAAGACGATCAAGTGCAACATTGTTGGTGAGAATGAAGAAAAGCTGTCAAAAGAAGTAAAGCTAGATTTTTAGCTAGATAAGAATCGCATGTCCTTTTGCACTTGGAAAAGATGTGGTCAACCACAACTGGAAGATGCTCCGAAATTTGTGAGCAAATATGGAGACAAACGAGCAGAATGTTGGGGAATCATCTCCACCACCATTGAAGTAAGTTCACAAATCATCACAGCTCAATTCCATGTGATCACTGCAAAGGATATGACAGATGATATCATAATGGGAATTCCAATGGCCCAGAAGATGTTAGAGATACAGAATGTAAATAGGATGCAGTCTTCAAAGACAATCAAGAAAGAAGAGCAACACTGGTCACCCACGGACAACAACAAAAAGTCCTCAAGCACAATTAAAATGGAGACTTATATCAAAGCAAATCTTATTGTAGATGATTCATCTCCATCGAACAAAAATTCAGAAGAGCTTAAAGCAAATCAGACAATATCAAGTCCAAATCAGACAAAGCAAAGAGCAACCACGGAAGCTATTGAGTAGAGAATGCCACCGAGACCAGAGGTAAAGAAGAAAAATCTTGCAGACAAAGGCAAGGCCAAAGTGGACCCTCCATCGATTAGCAAAGAAGATGTGAAAGCATATGCCTCTACATCAAAGAACCCGCATGGATCAGGTTCTTCAAGCAAGTTAAGCTTTCAAAACTTCAAGTCAATTGCTGACCCAACTAAAACCTCTAAGGAGACACCCAAAAAAGCAAAGGTACATCAACCAAAGTACTCAAGAAAGCAAAGAAAAGTTAAGCAAGTGTTTGTTCCGAGTAGTTTAGTCAAAGTCAATGATCCGATTTGGGTTAAAGATGGGAAATCAACACAGAAAGACAAACACATGGGATGGATAGCATTCACACCGGAGCTTAAAGGAACAGGAGTACTATGGAGGTAACAGACAGATATGGGTGCCAAAACCGAAGGTTAGGGCATATGAAGTAACTTCAAGTCTCTCCCAGGAAAAAAGGGCCCACAATGTATCAACCGCGACAATATCCTATGATACCTAAGAAGCAGGTATACAATAGAACAACATCGGAATATACTAAAGTCTACCACAACTCTCAAGGGGATATAGAACAAAGATGGATCTCAAAGAATCTTCCTCTTGGACAAGGATTCCACACATGTTATACAAAGATTTGGCTACCAGTCAACCACAAGCCAACTGCAACTACACCAGACCTACATGAAGATCTAAAAAACTCAACAAGACCTAGAGCAAGGCAAAGTCAACAAAGGAGTTACAAATGTCATCAAGAGATTTGGATTCCTAAGTCTTCCAGTGCTCCTAGTCAAAAGCCAAATGCCGACAGTTAACATATTCCTACAAAAACATCAAAGACTCCTATCAATAGTCCTACTTGGAGAATCAAACGGATAATGGAGTCTTCACAGTCAAAGAAGGACGACCCAACCAGCGCGAATGTAGATTCAAAGATGATAAAACAGGTATGGCAAAAGAAACCTTCAATGCCAGCTTGGTCCTTCACTAATCCTCTTTTTGTGTCGTAGAGTCCAACACTCACGCACAGTGCACAGTAAGATGAGAGCACATAGTTTCGTCAATGAAAACCATTCTTAAAGAGGTGCCAGCTTGCAAAGCCATGTCACATTCTTTCATAGCTACACCATCTTTTTGAAGAACTCCTCAAAATCTTTCTTGCACAGCATATTGTTTCCCATGCATTTCTGTGTATGCATAAATAGGATGTCCCACCATTGGACATATGCATTAGAAACTCTTTTTTGCTTCCACCTATGCACCTTGAGTGGACTACAACAGGCAAGAAATGCTCCATCATGCTACTCTTTCATATTTGTTGTCTCTTTATTTCCATATCTATCAGCAAATAATCCTTTGAGTACTTAATTAATATTTCCCATGCTAATAAGTACTCCAATAATGCGCATATCCCAAAGGCACTTTTTTCCACTGGTTTTTTTCCCTTTGGTCATCCAAGTTATAGACCCTAATTTAGTACCTCATCATTCTACTTCTCTTATACATACTTTTCATAAATAAAAAGAAGCCACATCATTATACTATTACAACGAACAAATGAAACATCATCTCTCACAATAGACATATTTAAACCAATGAAGATGCTGCAACAAATTGAACCTCATCAACAAACCCAACGACAAATAAAGACAATCAGACCATCAACACCCAATCAAATACCTTCCACAGCCTCCACGGACACTTTTCAACAGTACCCGAGGACGGGCACTTAAATAGGAAGGGAGAAATTTTAACTGAGTCAACGTCAGTTTAACAGAAGCTGCTAAAGACGGAAGATGTATGAATGCACATCAAGGATGAATGCAAAGAACCAGTAAATATTGGAGTTACACATTTTCCACGTCTTTCCAAAATGGTCACGTATTGTAAATTTCATATTATTTCAAGCCATTGTAATATTTTAATGTGTTACGGGCTCAATGGGAGTTCCAAGTTGTAAAGAACAGGTTAGTTATTGTGCATAGGTTGCAAATAAAATAAGTGGTGGAGCCCTAAAGGCCTTGGGCGCCCGGACATTGCACATTTTTACCTTAAGTACATAAGGCACTGTGTAAAAGAAATTAGGGTTCTCAAGCTCATTTGTTGAGAGCACTCTTTGGTGAGAGCTCTTGAAGTGTGTGGCTATGGATTCCTTGAGCTTCTCCTTGCTCATGAGACTTGATTAACACTAATCAATGATTTATTCTCTTTCACTATGCCTCTCTCATGCTTCTTATGATTGCCTATGATGCTTAGATTAGGTAGATCTTAACTAATTAGTGATTAATCCCTCTCTAATCTTGTGTTATTGCCCTCTTTTTCTTGTGAGGTTTGATTGGAGTGTGGTGCTCAATAGATCTGTGTGTGTGCTCAATATATCTGTGTGTGTGTGTGTGTGTGTGCTTGCGATTAGTTTGTTGCATGATAGGATTAGTGTTGTGTGCATTTTGCAATCGTAGTGTGTGTGATTGGGTTGATTGGAGGTGGAGAGAAGTGGATATGGAGGTTGCCCTTCATTGCGGCTTAGCTCCTCCATAGGTCAAGAAGCTCACCTCATAGAGTTAACCATTTGTGTTGCCATGATTAGCTCACTAACCGTTTGAGTGTTTCCATTCCCTAACCGGGTAGCTCATCCCTCTCGATTGATAATTTTGTTGGTCATTGGAGCTATTGCAATGATGGATGCCCCAACACAATGTACTTCACCAGCCTTTGTCGGCACATTGCACCAAAAACACCTTAATTTATTGATGGAATACTACAATGAGAGAGTACTTAAAAGAAAGATTAAAAAGCACTTTCATATCATAGATGAGGTATTTCCAAACTGAATGTCATCCTTGAGAGCCTGCTCTCCCAAACTGGTAATCATGTATATTAAAGGATCCCACAGGAGAAGAGGAATGCACAAAAACTAACAATATCAAGTATGAAGCCTAAAAACATTGGACAATCAACAACAATTCATAATGCCAAAAGAAGCACAAATAAATTGTCCATTGACTTTGACAATTAACTATGTGACTATATGACCTATCTCTCCAATAGTTTTCTCTCCAATCATCACGATGACTACATTACATCTTATGCTTGGACTAGTGGCCACTGAGGACATGGACTTGTCCAAATGGACATGGGGATATAGAAGAGGATGTTTACATGAAACAACCAGAAGGTTTTCAAGTTAAACCGGACAAGCCTAGCAAATCAAAATTGGTGTGTAGATTGTGAAAGGCATTGTATGGCCTTGAGCAAGGCTCAAGATAGTGGTACTAGAAATCTGCCAAGTACATGCGGTCCCAATGTTACGTGAGGAACCAAGAAGACCATTGCTTGTATATTCAAAAGCTAAATGATGGTTTGTTGATCATCCTAGTACTTCATGTCGATGATAAAGAAATCATTTAGCATGTAGTTTACTATGAAAGACTTGGGAGATGGAAAGCACTTTCTTGGAATGCATATCAAGAGAGATAAAAAGTGTGGAATACTTGAGTTATCTCAGGTGATGTATATCCATAAAATCTTGCAGCAATTTAATATGTAGGGAGGAAGGCTTCATTGAGTACCCTAATGCAGATATATTCAAAACTTAGCAAGGATAATAAATCTAATGTTGAGAAAGAAGATGCAATACTCTTCAGCCCACGGTAGCCACCAAACCAGACATTGCATTTGCAACGGCACTGGTTAGCAAATTTATGATAAATCCTTGCAAAAAGTACTAGGAATCATCGAAGCACATTTTGAAATACCTTAAGGGTACAACAAACAAGTGCTTACACTTTGGAAATAATTCTTGTTTTTGAGAGGAGTTTTGTGTAGGTCATGTCTCTAGGATTGCACGTCATCTTCCACCATCAAGGAAAAGTATGTTGTAGTTTCTAGTGCTAGCAAGCAAGCTGTATGGTTAGCTCGTCTAGTGGGAGATCTTGGCATTCATCATACTCTAGTGCTGCATTGTGATAGTTAGAGTTCTATAGCACTAAATAAGAACCCGGTGTTTCACTCAAAATCAAAACATATAGAGGCTAGGTATCATGTGATATGAGATACAGTGGCTAGAAAATGCATCGAGCTTGATGATTGATGGTGGCTCTTGCAAGGCTTCAATATGAGAGGGACTATAGATGGAGTGTCATTTCCATGCTGGGTAGCAGGGGCATGGAGTGCGAGCATGGAGAGGAAGAGGCATCTGAAGCTTGCCAAGTTTCCATAGGCAAATATAGAGAATTTGACCTTGAGGCTTGGATTTTTTTAGATAAATGTGATTGGCAATCATTGAAAAAGGAATGAACTCGTGTCCTTTGGGATATCTAAAAAGCTAGAGAGCATAGCACTACCACTAATCTAAGATGCACATGCATGTCAAGTATATTTGTAACCAAGGGTTGAGAAAGTGGAGAGCATCACTTAATCTAGCAAAGAAAATAAAAAATGCCAAGGATTAATAAGGCTAAGAGATAACATTTGCCATCATGAGGCTCTGATACCACATGATGGAACATTAGTTAAGGTGGATGAGTGTTAATGTTGATGATTAACATGATGAGTGTTAATACTGATGATTTTAATCACAAGTTAGCTAACAAGTGATCTCAAAGTAGATGCAAATGAAAATAGAAATGCATTAGAATGAAATGAAGCTTGATACGTATGTCTTAAATAGCCAAGAGAGGGAGTCTTGGAGCTTACCTAATTAGTGATGCAAGCATAGCCACTTGTATGGGGCACTAGAGAAGGATATGGGAATGTGTGTGTGCTTGTGAGAGAGTATCTAATGATGGGATAAGATCATCTCTTTAAATGTAGTCCAAGCATCTTATATGGGTCATGGCACGGCAGGTATGCCTCATGAGAGAGAGGGTAACCCCATGGCTAGGATTAATCCTACATATACATCAGCTTGTTTTCATCCTTGTTGTGTCAACACATTGTCCAAAAACATAGAGTAGGTCAAGGGACCTTAAAAAGGACAAACCTGAACCTTTTGTAGCATTGCACCTAGTGCACAACAACAATGACCAAGAGAAATCTTTGACTTTTTTTTTTCATGTAGGCTTAGATATTCACCAGAAAAGTAGAGAGCATTAAAGAAAATTGGAAGTCAAGTCTTAGCAATATGCAAGTTATAGGTGTAGGGCTAATTAATTGTTTGAGATTTTATAATCGTCCAACTTGACTGCAAGCTGTGTTTTTAGCATAATTCTTCATGTGCGCTTAGCACACATCAATAATTAGCCCAAAATCCCCAACTTGCAAGTTGCTTCTCATGGAGGAAGTATTGAGAAGCTCCCTCATTTTTCATGGGTGTTGAGCACACTTAAACAATTGACTTCTTAAGCCTCTACCTTATTGGTTTAGGAATAGAAAGCAAGATAATGGGAATCTCTCTCATTGTTCATGTGCATTGAGCACACATGAACAATTAGCTCAAAACCTGGACCTTACATGTTGTTGCTCAAGGATAAAGTTAATGAGAATCTCCCTCACTTAACCCAAAACTTGGAGCAAGGAATGTTGTCGCTTGGGCAAGTGATCTTTGTCCTTGTCCTTGTCCTCGTCTTCCTCCATATCCCACTCTCCCCCTCTTCCTCCTTACTTTTACCCTTGTTGTTAGATCACTTTATCTCACAAGAGAAATAGATAGATGAAATCATCACCGCACTTGAGGCATAACTTGTCCTTGACTTCATTGTTGTTGCTATCTAGGCAAATGCAGCATAGCATGTATAGGATAAGTGTGCTAGTAAAAAGCCGGGCCCCTCTTTAGAGCTAGTCGTACCCCAATAAATAATGCAAGAGCTGCGCCAGAAGCAGAATAGTGCAGTTTGAGTTCTTGGTAGCGGACTGTCGACGTGCTCTTTTGTGGTTGGTCCATGAGGGGGTTCGATCCTTGTTGGAGCCTTTGACTCTAAATACCCCCATGGAAGGTCCCTTATCAGAGCGCACTTTTGTTACATAGGAAAACGAAGATACCTATGCCGCTTTTGCTACAAGCCATTGCCGGCGATGACACCTTTTGCTACAAATGCCCCAACTCACTGGCTATCAACCGAGCCCATGGCCGATCAAAATGGAACAACAAATCGTGCGCAATTGCCCCTCCAATTTCGTCGTCTCTAAATGGGGACTTCTACCCTAGATGTTGTCAATGCACCCAATGCAAAGGATTTCTTTGTGCCTCGTGAGCATAGTGGGAAGTTTACAGAGCTTTTCAAATTGAGAGGGGACTATGGCTATGGAGATGTGTTATGCATTGTGTTGATGTGAACATGAACTTTTCAAATTGAAAGCATGGCTATGGAGCCATGTTATGCATTGTGCTGCTGTGAAGATGAGCTTTTCTTACGGTGTGAAGATAAATACATGTAGAATAGAAGGTACCCTTTTTTATGGCTGCCTTGGGGGTGACAACACCTTGAGTGGTGATTTTGGCATGCGTAGAGCCAAGGCTCATTTTTGAAGGGTGATCCTAATCATTCATTTGTAGGGTAAATTTTTACCTATCCTTCATTAAGCTATATGTAGGCAGAAATTAGAAGGGCTACTCATAGATTTTTCAATATTCTACCCTTCTTTTGAAAGGTAAAAGTGCCTTCGAAAGGCGTCGAAGCCTTCAAAAGTGCCTTCGAAGGGCGTCGAAGCCTTTAAAAATTAGGCCTGCGTAGAGCCATCTTTATGATGAAGGGTTGAGACTATCAAAATGATCTCTAAACTTCTACGTGTAGGCTAAGGGTTTGTACATCGATTTTATCAAACCTACATCTCATGTACCTATCAAAATCTGGCAGCGGCCTAGGCTATCTCCTTAAACTTTCATTGGATTATTTTTCTCAAAAAGGCCTTCTTTTTATTCTGAAGTAGTTGACCAAATGTCTTACATTTTTCTTTTGTGGAACTAACCTTTCTTAACAAAATAAAAATTCTTTAGCATAACATTTTTGTTCTTATTTGATTTTGTCACTCTTTCAAATTTCTTCTTTCATATCTAAGGGGACACTCAGTGTGGCAATGCTTCCCACATAAGCATCTTTTTTTATGCAAAAAAAATATGCTATCTCATTTTTCCATCTAAAAGCTTGGTCTAATTCACAAAGAAAATGATGTTTCGATGTTTCATTTGGTCAATGAGGAGAGTGCCCAACAAAATATGTTGCAAATTACGACCGGTCAGAATGGAGAGACAAATGAGCACAAAAGCGTACACACAATGAGCACAAGATGGATCGTTTGTTGATAATGAAGAGGGAGTATTTATACAAGTGGAGAGGAACATATTGCATAAACAATGATGTGAGAGACTGTCATGTGGATGTGCCATGCTTAGAGAAGTTTCCCATAAACCCTTGCTATGCGATTCTAATTAAGTTTGAAACCTCAACACCCTCTCTCAAACTTGACATTCTAATTGGCCTGAGTATGCCCTAGGGACTACATTACTTGGCTAAGTGTGGATGGCAACCATTGACACGCACTCAAGTGACCATCACATGTGGTGTGGTACAATAGGTGGAGGTTGTAGGCACAGTGTAAGAAGAGTTTAGTCTTGGTCTGCAACCTTTGGCTTCAATGATTAAAAGGTTTTTTTCTCAAAGGGATTACTTGTGACAAAAAATCATGCAAAGGGAGGTCTTACTAGCATGTTGGGTAGCATGGATAGTGTATAACCCTTAAATGCAAACTCTACTTGAAGTTTTTACATGTCAAAGAAAAAAACCATGGAGGGACAAAACTCTTGGAATTTATTAATGCAAATGCATGCCTAATTCATAATTTTTCTTGTTTTAGTGGTAAAAATGCATGGTCCGACAATCTCCTTCTAATAGATCTTCCATCTGGAATTGTACTTATTTGATTTTTGAATGGCTTGTTTGGCTTGCTCTCTTCCTTGAAAAAGTAATTTAAATGTTGTAAAGATCATTCACGTGAAATTTATTTTTCACTAGAGTGTTGAGGTTGATGTTGATGTACTTTCTCTACTTGGCCTTTGTGGATGATGACATTGTATGTGTTACAAAAGTGGCATGCCATGTGGTGCGAAGGGACGTCACTTGGTTGCTAGTTGTCCTCGAGGAGGCTCTTTGCAATAGAGTTTTAAGACGCTGTCAATTGAATGAGCAGTGCCCACATCAATACAACGATAGCAGCAATAAACACCCGCTATACATAAATAGCATCCTAATTGGTGGGGCTTATGCCACAAAACAATAGCCATGTGACCCAAAAATGTCACTTATGTGAAGCCTTATGTTGTGATTACATACACATGCTTCCAATAGTGACTACTGAGCCTACATTCATGCATCCTAGCAAACCATGGTGATAAAACCAATTGAGATCTCTATGAGGAATCATGTGAATATATTTAGATGTATCAAGATAGAATTCTAGGTGCACCATAAGTCAAGGCTGAAGGGGAGATTTTTGTAAGCCCTTTGTTGTAAGATGAGTAAACATGACTCCATCGTGGCAAGCTTTCTATGAACTTTCCATAGGAATGTACATCCTTTGACTTTGATAAGATTTGAGATGTCCTCCTTTTATGCATCCCATATGAACATCTATATAAGAGCCCCCTTTTTGCATGTACTTAAATTCTAGTAATCAAATATCTTCTATGTATTGAATTTGTACTCATCTAGCAATGAATGAAACTATAACTACTCCTCCTTAGTTGGTTGCATGCATTGCTATCCTTGAAGCACTACAGTTTATTGAGGATTCAAAATCAACTCTAAAGTCCCTTTACCAAAGTCCATGGAAAACTTCTTTAAGCATGGCGTATCTACATTGTTGGGTTGGTAAAGCCCAATGTGCCATGTTTGAGTGGTAGGCGGCCGGAGACTAATTGGGAACTAACACTGACCATTCAATCTACATAAAACAATAAGGACTCATAACCCTAACACTATTGTGTTTGGAGTCCACCCAAACCTGTGTCTCATCTCTTCTTCTCTCTTCTCCATTGCTGCACATACACACACGCTCTCACACGCACACTTCAACTGGTATCAGAGCTCAAGGATTGGGAGCACCATTGGAGCTCAGCGGGGAAGCAGGCAGAGAAGCAACAAAAACTGCAGCACGCTTTTGCAGGTCTGTTTTGACCTATCAAAACGTCTTCATTCAAGCGGATTCCCACTAATATTCCCCTATTTTTGTCCTCTTCAACTTCGCAGAAGAAAGTTTTCTCAAAATTTTCACCAATTTTGAGATACGTCACTCAGACTGCGTGTAGGTCGTGAAGTGTTAAGTATGGAGCCTGATTTACCCTTGTAATTTTCTGTGGTAAAAGCGCACATTTGTAAGGCCCCCATTATGAGGAGAAGCCATCGTGCGTGAAGGAAAATCACTCACCGGAAACCGAAATTTTCACGGACAAGAATCAGGGGCAACTTTAAAGGCCTCGGGGGCGGAGACCCCCGAGACTTTTTCTTTTCGTCGTAATATTCTTTTTCGCCGAAATATTATGGCCGGACGGCGGTCGGAAAGTGGTCGAAAAACAACCGGTCGATTGGCCGGTGGCCGGTAGTCAATGGCCAATGGCCGGTGGTCGGAATTCAATGGCCGATGGCCGGTGGTCGGAAGTCAATGGCCGATGGCCGATGGCCGAATTCAAAAGCGGACTTGTCTTCTCAAGGGCGGCCACACATGGGCGGATTGGAGGGTCCGATTTGGACTTATTCGCACAAGGGCGGCTACACATGGCTGTCTCTCATACGAGAGGGCAGCCCTTTTGGCCTATAAAAGGAGGCCATTTCTACACACATTTCAGATAGTGTGAAGTTGATGCAACAAGGTGAGTGTGAGGTGGTGAGACTGAAGCAAGACGGGAGCTCCATTAAAGGTATAATCCCTTTGTGAACTACTTCTTGTTTTGAAGTACTAAAGCCATTGAGTGGCTGCTTTCCCGTAGACGTAGCCCACATTGGGTGAACCACGTATATCGTGCGTACTCTGTCTCTCTCTCTCTACTCTATAATCTCGTGTATATAAATCTGTCTCTCTCCATTAAGTAATCTACTCAATTATCTATTTAGCTACGTCTTATTTCCTAACAACTGGTATCAGAGCAAGGTTTGCTCGTAGCTAAATTATCTCAAGGAAAGGATTCCTTGAATTGAGTGGGAGTTATGGCGGAGGAAGGGAAGCTCAAGATTGAGAAGTTCAACGGCATAAACTACCAACATTGGAAGATGCAGATTGAAGACTATCTCTACCATAAGGACCTCTATTTTCCACTAGGCGGTCTTGCGAAGAAGCCCGCAACAATGGCAGATGAAGCATGGATTGTCCTTGATCGAAAGGCACTGGGAACAATCCGGTTAAGCTTGGCGTCAACGGTGGCCTTCAATGTTTCGGAGATGAAGACCATGGAGGACTTGATGAAGTCACTTGACGACTTCTACGAGAAACCATCGGCATCCAATAAGGTATTTCTTATGAAGCGCTTGTTCAATCTAAAGATGGCAGAGAATGGTTCAGTTGCAGAACACCTAAATGACTTTAACACAAACATAAATCAACTTCGATCAGTGAAAATCAATTTCGATGACGAAGTGCGAGCTCTCCTTATACTATCATCTCTACCGGATAGTTGGGACAGCCTTGTGATGGCTGTAAGTAATTCTATCTCTGGCACAAATACTCTTAAGTTTGATGATGTTGTGGGTGTTCTCCTAAGCGAGGAAATGCGAAGGAGAAGCACAGGAGAATCATCAAGTGTTGCACTATCAGTGGAAACAAGAGGAAGGCTTAAGGAGAGGTTCAAAAACCAAAAGGGTCGTGATCGCTCAAGGCGGAGCAAGTCACGCACAAAGCCAGTTCTTGAATGTTGGAACTGCGGCAAGAAGGGCCACGTCAAGAAGGATTGCTGGTCCACGAAGAAGAAGGAGACAGAGTCTCAAGACAACAAGCCAACATCGGAGGCCAATGTGGCAGGTAAAGTAGAGCAAGATACTCTAATTCTCTCATTAGACAATGTGTCTAATTCCTGAATAGTAGATTCCGGGGCTTCATTCCATGCGACACCACATAAGCAACATTTCCAAGACTACACCAAAGGTAATTTTGGGTGTGTATACTTGGGAGATGATGAAGCTTGTGAGATTTTCGGCAAAGGTACAGTTTCTGTCAAAACTGCTAACGAAAATGAATGGAAGCTTAAAGATGTTAGGCATGTTCCTTCTCTTCGCAAAAATTTGATCTCTACAGGACAATTGGACGATGAAGGTCACAACATTGCATTCGGAAACAAACGGTGGAAGATCTCAAAGGGATCTTTGGTGGTTGCCAAGGGTGAAAAAGTCGGTACACTTTACTTGTGTACTGTAAGCACGCAACCTTCAGCTTCTGCAGCAACTATAGAAGTTGACAGTGCGGTGTGGCACTACCAACTTGGGCATATGAGTGCCAAAGGAATGCAAATCCTTCAAACAAAGAAGCTTCTACCAGGTTTGAAAGAAGTGGACTTAGAGTTCTGTGAAGATTGTGTTTATGGTAAACAAAAGAGGGTAAAATTTCAAAAATCAGGAAATGAAAGAAAAAATAAAAAACTTGAGTTGGTTCATTCTGATGTTTGGGGTCCTGCAAGTACACCATCACTTGGTGGCTCATTGTACTATGTAACATTCATAGACGATGCGACTAGAAAAACATGGGTTTATGTCATGAAGAATAAATCCGATGTATTTTCCATATTTCAAAGGTGGAAAGCCTTTGTGGAGAATGAAACAGGTACCAAGGTTAAATGCCTCAGATCCGACAATGGAGGCGAATATTGCAGCCAAGCTTTTGAAAGCTTTTGTGCTAGCAATGGCATTCGGAGGCAAAGGACAACCCCAAGGACACCTCAACAAAATGGGATTTCGGAAAGGATGAACAGAACAATCATGGAACGAGCACAAAGCATGCGGCTACATGCAGGCCTACCGCTTGAGCTTTGGGCGGAAGCTGTAAGTACGTCTGTGTACTTAATCAATCGGTCACCCTCAACGGCATTGGATGGGGGAGTTCTAGAAGAGGCATGGACAAGTAAACCGGTGAATTATGCATTTCTCAAAGTGTTTGGGTGTAAGGCTTTCATGCACATAAATAGAAGCCTAAGATCAAAGTTAGATACAAAGTCCAAAAAGTGTTTCTTCATTGGCTATGGAGAAGGAGACTTTGGGTATTGCCTATGGAATCCTGAAGATGGTAAAATCTTAAGGAGTAGGGATGTAATTTTTAACGAACAAAATATGTACAAAGATTACTTGGAAAGAAAACAAACAAAAGAAACAGGTGATGAGTACATGGAGCTTGAGGACGGTGAAGACTCAAGGACTGCAAACGGTGACAATGTGCAACAACGTCAACCAAATGAGGAGCCTCAACCTATTCCCCGAAGATCTACAAGAGCAAGTAGACCTCCAAAAAGGTTTGTTCCTTCCTTCAACCATCTCTTGATCTCAGATTTTGGAGAGCCAGAATCATATGAAGAAGCTATGCAACATGAATCCAAAGAAGAATGGACGAAGAGCATGCAAGTGGAGATGGACTCACTACATCGCAACCAAACATGGGAGTTGGTTGAGTTGCCTAAAGGTAAGCGGGCACTTCAAAACAAATGGGTGTACAAGCTAAAGGAAGAAGAAGGTGGGAAGAAAAGGTACAAGTCTAGGCTTGTGGTAAAAGGTTTTTCTCAAAAGAAAGGTATTGACTTCAATGAAATATTTTCTCCTGTTGTAAAAATGAACTCAATTAAGCTTGTCTTAAGCCTTGTCGCTGCTCATGATCTAAATCTCGAGCAAATGGATGTAAATACGGCATTTCCTCACGGTGACTTAGAGGAGGAAATCTACATGCTTCAACCAAAGGGGTATGAAGTAAAAGGTAAGGAGAAAATGGTTTGCAGATTAAAGAAGAGCTTGTATGGTTTAAAGCAAGCATCAAGACAATGGTACTTGAAGTTTGATCGATGGATGTTGGATCATGGATTCACAAGATGCAACTCGGATCACTGCGTCTACACGGAGAATTTGGGAGATGGGAAATTCATCATCCTAATGTTGTATGTTGATGACATGTTGATTGCAAGTGCTAACATGCAGGACATCAAAGACCTAAAAGAGGAGCTGTCCAAATCTTTTTCAATGAAAGATTTAGGTGCTGCAAAGAGGATACTTGGTATGAAAATATCAAGGGACAGGACGAAGAAGACAATAAAGCTATCTCAAGAAGATTACATCAAAAAGGTACTAGAAAGGTTTGCAATACAAAATGCAAAACCAGTTTCTACACCTTTGGCTGGTCATTTTAAACTAACGAAGGATATGTGTCCAAAGACACAAGAGGAGATAGCCTATATGTCTAAAGTATCATATACTGCAGCGGTAGGTTCTCTAATGTATGCTATGGTCTGGACAAGGCCAGACATTGCACATGCAGTGGGAGTTGTGAGTAGATTCATGGACAACCCAGGTAAAGAGCATTGGCAAGCTGTGAAGTGGATACTTAGGTATCTAAAAGGGACAACAACAAATGCTTTGTATTTTGGAGGAACTGATATTTTTCTAGAAGGGTATGTTGATGCAGATATGGCAGGTGACAAAGATACTCGAAGGAGCACTACTGGCTATGTGTTCACGGTTGGAGGCACAGCAGTAAGCTGGGCTTCAAAGCTGCAGAAAGTGGTTTCACTTTCTACCACGGAAGCAAAGTATGTAGCAATGACGGAGGCAAGCAAAGAAATTCTGTGGCTTCACAGATTCTTAGAAGAGCTTGGATTCAAACAAGACAATTGTGTCTTGTACAGTGATAGCCAAAGCGCTATCCATCTTGCGAAGAACTCAGCTTTTCATTCAAGGACAAAGCACATTGAGGTGAGATATCACTTCATACGCACTCTTTTGGAAAAGGGACAACTAAAGCTAGGAAAGGTGCATACAAGTGAAAATCCTGCAGACATGTTTACAAAGGTGGTCAACAAGGAGAAAATGAGCTTTTGCTCATCTTCAATCGGCATTCAAGGATAAGAAGCCAGAATGGAAAGCAATCACAGGTTTGGTTTGTAGATCAGTCTCCAAGTGGGAGATAGTTAAGTATGGAGCCTGATTTACCCTTGTAATTTTCTGTGGTAAAAGCGCACATTTGTAAGGCCCCCATTATGAGGAGAAGCCATCGTGCGTGAAGAAAAATCACTCACTGGAAACCGAAATTTTCACGGACAAGAATCAGGGGCAACTTAAAAGGCCTCGGGGGCGGAGGCCCCCGAGACTTTCTTTTTCGCCGGAATATTATGGCCGGACGGCGGCTGGAAAGTGGTCGGAAAACAACCGGTCGGTTGGCCGGTGGCCGGTAGTCAATGGCCAATGGCCGGTGGTCGGAAGTCAATGGCCGGTGGGCGGTGGTCGGAAGTCAATGGCCGGTGGCCGGTGGCCGGTGGCCGAATTCAAAAGCGGACTTGTCTTCTCAAGGGCGGCCACACATGGGCGGATTGGAGGGTCCGATTTGGACTTATTCGCACAAGGGCGGCTACACATGGCTGTCTCTCATAAGAGAGGGCAGCCCTTTTGGCCTATAAAAGGAGGCCATTTCTACACACATTTCAGATAGTGTGAAGTTGATGCAACAAGGTGAGTGTGAGGTGGTGAGAGTGAAGCAAGGCGGGAGCTCCATTAAGGGTATAATCCCTTTGTAAACTACTTCTTGTTTGAAGTACTAAAGCCATTGAGTGGCTGCTTTCCCGTGGACGTAGCCCACATTGGGTGAACCACGTATATCGTGTGTACTCTCTCTCTCTCTCTCTCTCTCTCTCTCTCTCTCTCTCTCTCTCTCTCTCTCTCTCTCTCTCTCTCTCTCTCTCTCTCTCTACTCTATAATCTCGTGTATATAAATCTGTCTCTCTCCATTAAGTAATCTACTCAATTATCTATTTAGCTACGTCTTATTTCCTAACATGAAGTACAAGCTACAGATTTTTATAGATCTGTTTTGGCCTGTAAAAACAACTTATTCACGTCCATTCCTATCATTCCCAAATGTTTTCGCGTGGTCTACAACTTTGCAAAAGGAAGTTTTGCAAATTTTGCACTGTTTGAGAGATATTCAGTTCAGACAGAGGTGGTCTACCTTCGTCGATTCTTTTACGTACAGGTTTTTGTTACAGACTCTTTCTCTAATCTCTATCACATGAATATTTGATGTAAGATCTTGAGCGTATGTTAAATCACACAAACCGCCGCAGTGATTACAGAAAAGGTTTTCTGTGGTTGATGTAAGATCTTATGCGGTTTATGTATTGTGATGGAAATATGCAAAGCCTATTGTTGAGGGTAGGTTTTATTGAGTTGGGGAATTCTCAAATGTGGAGATCCTTTCGTTGATATAGGTTTTGGAGCAAGCCCCCGACATCCGCATAGTTTTGGCATCGACATAGGATGTATGTTTATGCGGTTAGTGCAGTCTTGGTGTACACCAAATGTTTTCGCCGGAATATTATGGCCGGACGGCGGCCGGAAAGTGGTCGGAAAACAACCGGTCGGTTGGCCGGTGGCCGGTAGTCAATGGCCCATGGCCGGTGGTCGGAAGTCAATGGCCGGTGGCCGGTGGCCGAATTCAAAAGCGGACTTGTCGTCTCAAGGGCGGCCACACATGGGCGGATTGGAGGGTCCGATTTGGACTTATTCGCACAAGGGCGGCTACACATGGCTGTCTCTCATAAGAGAGGGCAGCCCTTTTGGCCTATAAAAGGAGGCCATTTCTACACACATTTCAGATAGTGTTAAGTTGATGCAACAAGGTGAGTGTGAGGTGGTGAGAGTGAAGCAAGGCGGGAGCTCCATTAAGGGTATAATTCCTTTGTAAACTACTTCTTGTTTTGAAGTACTAAAGCCATTGAGTGGCTGCTTTCCCGTGGACGTAGCCCACATTGGGTGAACCACGTATACGTGTGTACTCTCTCTCTCTCTCTCTCTCTCTCTCTCTCTCTCTCTCTCTCTCTCTCTCTCTCTCTCTCTCTCCTCTATAGTCTCGTGTATATAAATCTGTCTCTCTCCATTAAGTAATCTACTCAATTATCTATTTAGCTACGTCTTATTTCCTAACATGAAGTACAAGCTGCAAATTTTTATAGATCTGTTTTGGCCTGTAAAAACAACTTATTCACGTCCATTCCTATCATTCCCAAATGTTTTCACGTGGTCTACAACTTTGCAAAAGGAAGTTTTGCAAATTTTGCACTGTTTGAGAGATATTCAGTTCAGACAGAGGTGGTCTACCTTCGGCGATTCTTTTACGTACAGGTTTTTGTTATAGACTCTTTCTCTAATCTCTATCACATGAATATTTGATGTAAGATCTTGAGCGTCTGTTAAATCACACAAACCGCCACAGTGATTACAGAAAAGGGTTTCTGTGGTTGATGTAAGATCTTATGCGGTTATGTATTGTGATGGAAATATGCAAAGCCTATTGTTGAGGGTCTTGGTAAGGTTTTATTGAGTTGGGGAATTCTCAAATGTGGAGATCCTTTCGTTGATATAGGTTTTGGAGCAAGCCCCCGACATCCGCATAAATTTGGCATCGACATAGGATGTATGTTTATGCGGTTAGTGCAGTCTTGGTGTGCATCTGCTGACCTGCCATTGTTGGCATTGCTGTCATCTTTATGGGTATGCATTTGATAGTGTTCAGTTGGTCCTCAGAGACGCTGAAGACACTGATAGTGACAGTTCTTTGAGATTCTATCTCGCCAGTTTAGCCACTTTGATCAGCGTTTCAGACATTATACACATTTGTTTTGGGTTCAAAAGTCAGTTTTACAGGGAAGACTTTGCCAAATTTTTTTAAGGTTTTCTATCATCTTCTGTAGTGCAGTGGATCTATCACTTTTGTTCCTTTTCGAGTGATGGCTTCATCATCGGAGAACTCTTTGTTCAACATTGAGAAGTTAGATGGCACTAACTTCCCACTTTGGAAGGAACCAATTTACATGTCTTAGTATAGAAGAAACAAATCCGACTGATAAAGATGAAGGGGATAAATCTTGAGAATATGGATGAGTATGATTGGTAGGAGTTGGATTAGCTTGCCAAGTCCACCATCATGCTGACTTTGTCAAAGAATGTGTAATTCAATGTGAACATGGAAAAGGCTAGCTTTGAGCTGTGGAAGAAGTTATGTGACTTGTATGAAAAGCAAAGTGCATCATCACAGGTTTATTGGCTGAAAAACTTAGCTGATCTGAAGATGGATGAGGGAACACCCATGTGCAACCATCTCAATGAGTTCAACACAATTTTTAGTCAGCTTTATGCACAAGGAGTCAATTTTGACGATTCGGTCAAAGCAATGTTCTTGCTAGTCGTTGCGAGAAAGTTGGGATACTTTTTGCACAACCATAAGTAACTCAACACCTCCTGATGGTTTAACATGTGCTGATGTTGAGGGCAGTTTGCTTACCAAAGAGGTTAGCACGAATCTTGATGCTTCTCATGGTACTAGCAATGCTCTCGTTGTTCATGGTCGATCACAAGAAAAGGGCAAGCAGAATTAGAGAGGAAAATCTCTAGCAAATCACGTGACCGAAAAGACATTGAGTGCTATCATTAAAAAGGGTCATATGAAGAAAGACTATCGAAAGTGGAAACAAGAGAAAGATAAAGACAAGAAGCAGGAAGAAGGCAAGACTAAGGAAAACAGTATAGAGATTGAAGAGATCAACAATGTTTTTGTTGAAGATTCTGATGGATAAATTTATCTCACATCTACCATGGATTCAACATTTTTGGCTGCCACTGATGACTATGATTTGTAGGATTGGGTTCTTGAATCAGGTGCAACATTTCACGTGACTCCTCATAGAGAGTGGTTCAGTACATATGATGCAGCCCGTAAAGGCCATGTTCGTATTGGGAATGATTTTGCTTGCGACATAGTTGGTGTTGGCGATATGCAGCTGACATTTTAGTTTCATGCTCAAGAATGTGAGACATGTGCCGAAGCTCATCAAAATTTTGATTAGTATAGGACAATTGGATGACGCAGGATATTACTGCACATTTGGTGATAGTTCATGGAAGATTACCAAAGGTTCTTTAGTGGTAGCACATGGTTCACGGTCTGGGACTTTGTACATGCTACATGTATCCAATGCTAAAAAACCATGTAATATGTGTAACCGAGCAGCCAAGTGTTTCTTTGTGGCATCACCGGTTAGGACATATGTCTCAAAAGGAAATGAAAATCTTGTCTCGTTTTAGTTATATTTCTAGCTTCAATTTTTAAGACTTTTTAGTTTGTGAGCATTGTCTTTATGGTAAACAAACACAGTCACCACACAAAAGGGGAAGTACTCGGAAAAGTGAGCCATCAGAGTTAGTGCATAGTGATGTATGTGGACCTATGCCTAATATATCCATGGGAGGTTCAATGTACTTTGTTATATTCATTGATAACTTCTCAAGGAAAGTGTGGGTATATCCTCTCAGGAAGAAGGACAAAGTTCTTTCAAAATTTTAGAATTTTGCGGCATCAATGGAGAATCAGTATGGCAAGAAAGTCAAGTGCTTAAGGTCAGACAATGGTGGTGAGTATGTCACTAAAGCCTTTCAAAATTTTTGTAATTCCAAAGGCATCAAAAGAGAGTTGGCTGCTCCATATAACCCTTCACAAAATGGTGTTGCTGAGAGGATGAACCGTACCATACAAGAGAAGTTATGAAGCATGTTTTATAATGCAGAGTTGCCTAATGGATTTTGGGCGGAAGCATTAGCAATTGTTGTCCATCTTATTAATAGATCTCCTAACAAGGCTGTAGATGAGAAGGTACTTGAAGAGCTTTGGTCTGGGAAGCCACCTTCTTACAAGCATCTTAGAGTCTTTGGCTGTGAAGCGTATTTCCATGTTCCAAAGGAGTTTTGAAGCAAGTTGGCTCTTAAGTCAAAGAAATGCATATTTTGTGGCTATGGAGATCCTGGCGAGATGGGATTTCGGTTATGAAATCTTGAAGCTAAAACAATAGTTTGCAGCAATGACATATACTTCAATGAAGAAAAGATGCATAAGAAGCGTGTGCATACAGTAGAGGTCAGGAGAGTTATCTTCCAAGAAGATGGAGTTGTCCACAATATGATTGAAGTTCCTAATGTCAGACAACAAGGATAGAATCCTCTTGTAGTACAAGATGTTGCTGAGGGACAACCGACTCAAGCAATTATTAGAAGGTCTACAAGAGTTTCAAGGCCTCCTAATACATTTATTCCCTTATTGGACTACATTATGTTGGAAAATTGCAGAGAGTCTTCCTGCTAGCTATAAGGAATCCACGTAAGAAATGGGAGAAATCTATGTAATCAGAAATGGACTCGTTGCATAAGAATCAAACTTGGAAGTTGGTTCGGTTTCCAAAAGGTAAAAAGGCATTACCATGCAAATGGGTGTATAAGCAAAATATTACACCTCATGGTAATAAACCCAAGTACAAGGCACAACTTGTTGTTAAAGGATTTAAGCAGCAGCGTATTGACTTTGATGAGATCTTTTCTCCGGTTGTCAAGATGACTACTCTGTGGTGTGTACTTGTGTTGGTTGCTAAAGAGGACATGGAACTTGACCAGATGGATGTCAAGACGACGTTCTTGCATGCTGATCTTCAAGAAGAAGTTTATTTGCAGTATCCAGAAGCTTTTGTTGAGAAGGGCAATGAAGACTTGGTGTGTCAATTAGAAAAGACTCTTTACGGTCTAAAACAGTCATCAAGGGAGTGGTATCGTAAATTCTACTCGTTCATGCTCTCTCAGGGCTACAAACGTAGCGATATGGACCACTGCCTCTACACTAAGCGAGCTAAAGATGGTAGTTTGTTGATTTTGGTCCTTTAGTGTGGATGATATGTTAATTGTCAGAAAATGCAGGGATGAGATTTCAGCCTTGAAGTCAAAGTTACATGCAAACTTTATGAAAGACATGGGTGAAACAAGCCATATCCTTGGCATGCGCATTAGGCAAGATAGATGCAAGAAATTGGTCTATTTGTCTCAATCTGAGTACACTGCTAAAGTGCTCAAGCATTTCAATATGGAGAGGGGGAAGGCATTGAGTACTAGAAATTGTACCAAAGTAAGCATTCTTCACATCCTAGATAGATGAATTCAAAGCAAGCATTTTTAGAGCCAAAAAGTGTTAGCTTGGTTGGCAACTAATGATAAGGGAGTGTGGTGTGCCCCTTGCTATGGTTGAAAACTAATGATCTCTTCAAACTCTTCTTGATGTCGTAGATGATTGAAAATTCTTATTCTTAGGGATATCATAGACCATCGAGACACTTTCCATTGCCTCCATATGTGAAACTTTCTAAAAATGATTGCCATAAGTCTGAAGAGGAAAAGGCTGAAATGACACAAGTGCCTTATTCATCTGCAGTTGGGAGTTTGATGTATGCCATGATTGCCACACGTCCCGATATTGCTTTTGCAGTGGGAGTTGTTAGCAGATATATGTCAAATCCAGGCAAGAAACATTGGGAGGCAGTGAAAGGGGTTATGCGATATTTGAATGGTACAAAAGACGTGCATTTGCTTTGGAAGAAAGGAAGTATGTGTAATGGGTTACACGGATGCAGATTATGCAGGAGACTTGGACAAGATAAGGTCCATTCAGGCTATTTTTTTGAATTCACTGGAGGTGCAGTTTCATGGCGATCCCGTTTGCAAGATTGTGTTACCTTGTCTACTACAAAGGCTGAATTTGTTGTGGCTTCAAAAGCTTACAAGGAAGCTATATGGCTTGGTCGATTGGTGGCAGAATTGGGAATCAATGTTGAGATGCTTGTGTTACATTGTGATGGCCAAAGTGCTATACAATTGGCAAAGAATCCAGTGTTTTATGCAAATGCAAACCATGTGGATGTGAAGTATCACTTCATTTGTGAGGTGCTTGAGGACAAGTGATTGCAACTTGTCAAGATTCACACCACTGAGAATCCTATTGATCTTCTAACAAAGGGCTTACCTTTGGTATCAGAGCGGTTTGCACATTGTTAGGCACTCATGACCATTGGGTAGATGATCATGGTCATTGTCTACCTGTATTGTATGTATATATACATTGTCACAAGAGCTTAAAGGCACATTGTCCTTTAAGTCGGAGGTTGTTGGGGTGGTAAAGCCCAGTGTGCCGTGCCTGAGTGTTGGATGACTGGAGATTAATTGGGAACTAACACTGACCATTCATTCTACATAAAACAATAAGGACTCATAACCCTAACACTATTGTGTTTGGAGTCCACCCAAACCTGTATCTCATCTCTTCTTCTCTCTTCTCCATTGTTGCACATATACACATGCTCTGGCACGCGCACTTCATACATGACGTCATATTTTAGTTCATGACTTTGCTACATCATTGCTTACGCAATATGATCCTCTTCTCTTGTATAAATACTCCCTCTTTTTGTGCTTAGTATGTGGAGTCTCTTGTCTTCATTTGTCTCTACTCTCTAATCAATTCTAAAACTTTGATCTATGTGTGATAAAAACACTTATTAAGACTTTCTCGATGATCCCAATCATATCATCAAAATTAGTTTTTAAAAATTGGCCTCAACTCTCCCTCTTATTTGCACTATTCATGGGCCATTTCCCTCCATTCACCACCCACCTTTCTCTTCTACCGTGCTTAAGGCATTTCCCTCCATTCAACCACGTTTCTCTTCTATCTCACTTTTGCTCTTCCCATTCATAAATCATTTAAGAAGGCTAAAATACAAAGCACAAGAACTTGATGTCCTTTTTCAAGCATCAAGTGTATAGATATCTTCAATAGCTTCAATTTAGACAACATGCAGTGGCTCTATACCTCTTGCAGACAAGGAAGAAATGCTAAGTGGTAATATGTTTGAAAAACTAGAAGGATATTGCCAAAACTTTAAATTATCACAAACAAGCAACACAATCAAGGAGGTGCTCATACAACATGCATATGTGCACTCTGAGCTTTGTCTAATAACAACACCATAGTTTCCTATAAACAAGCCAAAATTTGAGTGCATCATGCATCTGATACATATGTTAGTGTTGGTTTTTTCATCGCCTAGTGATTATTTCTTATGCATGTGCAAATTTTTTGTCAATGCAATTTTTTTCAGAATAGGTCCCTTGCAGTCTTCTTTGGCCTGTGCTATATAGCATGTGGTGATCCTACTTCTTTTTTCCTCTTTCTGTGTAATTTTCATATCAGGTGCAATCACTCGCCATGGCTAATGTTTTCAAGATGTTTGTTGTTGAGGATAAACTAGATGGAAATAACTACCCAATGTGGGCATGATGCAACATGTTCATGTGTCAAGGAAGGTTTTGAAAGGTGTGCAGTGCATGTACGTCCCGCCTTCTATGGATACACGCTCTGTTGAGGATGTTGTAGGTTTTGGTGGTAGGACTTTTGTTGCTAGAGTTGTTTTTCCTATGTCTAAGCAGCCTTGCTGGGATGTTAGAGATGCACATGCTCATGCATTAATTTCATTATCTATGAAGCGCACTATTACTCCTCACATTCGCTCAACTAAATCAGTGAAACAGGCTTGAGGATATTCTGGTTGGTCTTTATGCAAGTCATGGTGAGGCTAAAATTGCATTGTTGCATAAAGAGCTAGAATCAAAGATTGTGCATGAGGAAGATGACATGAACACTTTCCTTGCTGGTATCAAGGATGAAGTAATTTCTGATAGTTCACTTGTGCAAACGGTTCTTGATGCATTGCCAAATTCTTACAAGACTTTTGCTTGACCCAAGGAAATTTTGATGTTGTCAAGTGTGATGCATTATGCACATTGTTGTTGCAAGAGTCACTTTCAAGAAAGAACGGGGCTAAATAGTCTGCAGTTGAACAAGCCTTTGTTGCTGCTCAAAGAAAAGGTGGTAACAAAAACGTGTCCACTTCATCATATGTGAAGGCTGTATTTTGGGTAAGATGCATCGTTCAAAGTTTCCAAAGGATGGTTCAATAAGGGCTACATGCAAATTGCAACTTATGCACAGTGATGTTTGTGGGCCTATGCAAACTCCGTCCTTGGGCAATTACCTATACTTCATAACTCTCATTGATGATTACTACAAGCATGCATGGGTGTATTCGCTTAAGGGGCAAAGCACGTATTGGTGGTACCAGAAAGCGATCTGGTAGCACTTTACAACCCCCATTTTCTCAAATTTGGTATCTATGACCTTGTTATATATCAATGGATAGCTTTCTGAAAGTAGAATCTAAAACTATGTACTCTGATCAATTTTAAGTGTGTTTACAAAAAAATTACTAGTCCCCACATTTTATAAAAGGAACCACCAACAAGTGCAAAAGGTGGTACCACAAATATATGCTTTTTTCCTTAAAGCTAAGTTTGAAGTGTTCATGTGCTTCAAGCAATTTTTGGATATGGCTGAAAATGTGTACCCATGCTAGAGCCTGCATGTAAATCTTGCACACAACTCTATATGTCTAGAAAACTCCACTATGCATAATGCTAGTGTTAGTCATTGTACGATTGACAATCCTTGCTGCAAATGCTCTCACTACATCTGCTAGGTTGGGCCTCGACACTAGTAGGTCGTACATGAGACACCCAAATGCTGACAAAATCTACACAAACTTGGTTGTCCTAGCCTCCCTTGTGCTATCTGGATGTACTGCATCATCAGGACTATCGATCGCGTATGGATGTGTCATCACCAACACTGGGATGGCTAAGTCCCTCTCACCCATAGGCAGAAATGTGTGTCCTGGCATCAACTCATCAGCCTCTAGCATGAGCATAACAAATAACTCCATGTGCATCATCTTTGCCTATGTCTCTAGGGAGCAGACCCACTCTACCTCTACCTGCACAAATTTTAACAACACACATTGTCTCTCATTAGAGCATTGCCACTATGTCTCTATCTCTATAGAGTCTACTAGCACATCATGCACAAATAAATGCTCTGTCTCATGAGCATGGTGGAGCTCACCTGCAAAGGAGATACATCTCTCTCTCTCTCTCTCTCTCTCTCTCTCTCTCTCTCTCTCTCTCTCTCTCTCTCTCTCTCTCTCTCTCTCTCTCTCTCTCTCTCTCTCTCTCAACTCTCTCTCTCAAAGCATGCCAACAACAAAACTGAGACCATGTCGTCTCGAACCTCATATACATGCATAGGATATACCAGGCCACTACGGGATCCCTTGGCAATCACTAACAAACCATAATACATTTGGCAAGACTACTCTCTAAGCAATATCTCACACCCACACTCTGCTAACTGTCTCACTGAGATCAAACTCTATCTCAACTAAGGAACATAGTGCACATGTCGTAGCATATATGATGCGCCATTGGGAAATGACAAGAAAACATCTCCTGCACTAGCAATGTCAAATGCCATAGCCAAGTGCACCCAACCAAATCTCCCACTAGAGACGGTGCTAAACCAGTCATGATGTGCTGTGATGTGAAAAACTGCATCTTCATGTAGCAACCAATGTGGAGAAGTGTCACCTCTCAAACACATGTAAGTAGGAGGAACGTTAAAGAAAAACATGGCATCACCATCACTGGCATATAAATCCACCACTCTAGCATGTATCAAAACCTCATCAGCATCTTGCATGTGTCTCCATTGTTACCTCATACATCTGAAACAACGACGTCTAATGTGCCTTGTGTGACCACAATGCCAACATCGCATGCAATGGCAACTACGAGATCTTTGTCTCTTATGAATCATCACTGTAGACTCTGGTCACCAAATCTATGGTGAGAAATTTTGGGAGAAAATTGGCAAAGTATCCCCTGTAAAATGAGCAAAACACTCAAGTACAATCTCTACCATAAACCATGCCAAAATGGCAACAAAGTGGGAGATCACTCAATCACTATACAAACATGAAACCCATGATCAATCGCATCAAAATCGATGCTCATATATGTGTTAAAAATCTCTACAAAAGGTCCACGATTTGTAAGCATAAACAGCATCACTAAACCAAGTGAGCCAAGTCTAGGACAAAAAGCTCAGCTAAGTGTAAAGTGCATAACCATATACGCAAGTAGTGAGCAAACAGTGCTCAAAACGCATCCCAAGTAGGCCTACAAAGATTTGCCAAAACAACTAAAGAACATGTAAAGCATGTGACTATCACTCCTACGAGAGTGTGTACAAGGCTGAAAAAAACTTTCGAAGTGAGTAAGAAAAACTCGATCA
This sequence comes from Adiantum capillus-veneris, assembly GCF_014529385.1. NCBI lineage: Eukaryota > Viridiplantae > Streptophyta > Polypodiopsida > Polypodiales > Pteridaceae > Adiantum > Adiantum capillus-veneris. The sequence goes on along the minus strand of NC_140941.1, from coordinate 95,143,254 downwards.
TTAAACCATCAGAGAGTAGGCTATGAATACATGCAAAACATGGCAAGGATCTGAGGAAAAACGTGCAGAATTTCCCCTGTATTTTGAGAAAAATCTCAAAAAATTTCACCAAAAACGCATAAAACGGACACTCAATGTCTCAATAAATAGATCCACAAATGGTATACATGCACTACCAAAAACCTCGCAAACTGGCTCACTCCTGAACAAGTGGCTTTATGGACCTGTCCAAAAACACTGTGACCTGCTACCTACGAGCTATACCTAGCTCAAGATGTATCCACATATACATACATAGCATGAGATTGAACAAAATCATGCTAAAGCCACTCTTTGGAATGCCCCACATAGTCATATATGAACATTATCTGTGACACATAATCTGCATTGGGAGGACTATGAACTTGTGAGAAAACCGCTTGGAAACTGGTGCACACTACCTGTCGATCAAAAAACATGTCGATTAAAAACCAAACACAAAGTACAACCAACCTCCTGTGTTTGTAAACGTCGTTCAAGATCTAAGCGTGCTCAAAGGAAAACTGCTATGGAACGTTGCGTCGAAGTCGTATATATCAGTATGTAACGCCAAATCAAGAAAATGCAGAATCATCAAACCAAATCATTGTCCAGGGCGGAAGGGGGTTGCCAAGGAGACGTTGTGGAGCCGAGCCACTCCGGATGCAGGCTAGAAGAGAGCCAATGCCGCTCTTCCTCGTCTATCTCCTACCAAGTTGAATCCACATCCTCGTATCCCATATTGTACAAATCCCTCAGCAAGCCTAAAGCCACATCCTTTAGCGTTTCATTCGCTTTTTCAAATTCATTTCCATCCAACCTTATCAGGGCTGCATCATAAACAAGCTTCTTACAAATAACAGATACCGTGTTGGCAGGTTTATCTAGGCCGACTATAAACCAATCACAAGTCAGCTCATGGCAGTCTTGCATAATTTTTTGAGTGACCCAAAATGTATCCAAGCTAAGCCATTTATTAGGCAAAAGACTGACTTTTTAAAAAAAGATTGTCTTAAGCTTTTCACCGAGATCCTGAAGGATCTGTTGCTCTAGTTGGAGCTTTAAAGCCAAGTCAGTCAAAGGGTCTAGTAGTGCGGACAGTGCCATTCTAGGATTTAGAGGTTCCACAGGTATGTGATTCAAACCCATTCCAAGTAAATCTCAAAGAAAAGAAAACTTTATAATAGTTAGGTTTGTCGTATAGACATGTGCACCAAGTATACCAAAATCTTGCAGTATGCTATAAAATTTTTTCATTCACATCCTAAATCAGGTTCATGTCTCAGAAAACCATTTGAGTACACAAAACCCTTGATAGGGTCGGAATATTTCCAACCAAACACCACATTTTCAATCACAGAATGATTATCATATATCAAATCAAAGCATCAACAAAAATTGATCTTGGTGAAAAGAAATCCAAAATTCTATTGGTGAAATGACAATGAATGAAAATAGCACTACAATCCCCATTTTTACTTGGTAGAAAGTGCCTATCAATCTCGTTGACCGCTCCCTGCACAGTCACATTTTCAAAAGATTCTTAATAGGCAACCCACGACCCCTTCCTCTTGTAAAGCTTCGAGACTTTCCTCTTCCAAAATTGGAGTCAACAGAAGAAGATGGGGTAAGAAAGGAAGTAAATGAGGAGTTTGGAGTTAGAAGTGTGTTGGGTCTTTTTTGAGAAGGGGACTCATCATCTTCAAAGTTAGGCTTCAAAAGATGCAGAATAGTTTTAATCCCTTTGTATGAACCGTAAGTAGTAAGGAGCATCTCGGGTTCATTAGCCGCACCGAGCTCTTTGAGCATGTCAACCATAAACGTACGAAATTGTATGAAGGCAATTTGTGCCAAAACCAACTCCTTGGCTTGCCCACCTAACCAAGAGCAGATGATAGTAAGATGAAAGGATGTAGGTTTTTTTTAGAAAATTGATTCCAAATTGTTGATTGCAAACCAAACAGCATGGTAAAACCATATAATGCTAGACTCACAAGACGCTTTAGGGTCAAGAAATCTGCAAGCGCACTTGAGATATGGTCTGTAAATAGTCTAGACTGATTCCGCATAATAATCTGCATTGTTCTTACTGAATTCCATGAGATCTTTGGTTCTCACATATAGACCTGCATTAGAGCTACACTTCTTAGAATCCAGAAAATTCATGTTGAATGGAGCTTTAATCAGCTCTCCTTTGTCCAACCATTGCACTCTTTAAGTATTTTTAGCCAAGAATCCTCCATTGTAGCAGCTCATAAATTGGCAAAAAAAACCAGGTCTCTACTGAGATAAGAGCCAAAAACCCCTTATTAGAGAGTAATCAAAGTATGTGTTCCACCCATAAAGATTCAACCTCCACTTATCGTATAGGTAGAAAGGGAAATTTTTTGAAAACCTTAGGTACCAATTCCAAAAGCAAAGTCTCACTAAGAGAATACAAATCTTTATGAAACTCTTTAACAGATTCAGCCTCAGTAGCATCCCTACAAAAAAGACTGTTGGTAGGTGAGAGAATCAAAATAGTCGGGGCCGTGACAAAGCTCGGGCTGAGACCACATTGCTTTCTGAGAAGATTAGCTAGTTCAGCACCATCCAAAGAGAACTTAGCCAAGTCCTCTTTATGAGCTTTAAATAAAGTTGGGATATTAGCAATGATGTCAGTAATAACTAAGACACCCTCCTTATTGTTTTTAACCAAAATAGCCAAAGTTTTGACCCATTTGTCAAAGGAGACTATGTGAATTAGAGAGGTAATAGGATTACTAGACGAGGTCACAATGAGAGCATATGCTTTCCATCTTGTATGCATCTAAGAACCAAAAGTGAAGCCCATGAAAGCGGCTCCATTGGTAAATCAAGTCCCTGATACAAGAAAACTGCTTGAAGGAGGTATAGTTAGACAAGTCCCAAAAAAAATTACTACTTGAAATGAAATATTATAAAAGGAAGAAACGAGGAAAAAACATTTCGTAGGGAAAACTATGAAGAAAATGTGTAGTGTAATATTTTGGTAGCAGCCTCAACCTTTCAACCACTCAGAAGACATTCATAAGGACCATGTGAGGCTAGCCCCTTCTAGCTCAGACTGAATGTACGACCAGAGCAACCTGACCTAGCTTAATAATGGGAGCGTGGTCTTGATCCAGTGGTAAGATTGGATCTAAGTGCAATTTGTGTGTGTTTTTAGTTATTTACTTATATTACCCACAGACGAACATTAAACATGTTCAAAGACCAAGGTACCCAGATAAATGCAAGTTTATTGTACAAAACAGACATAGATAGCATAATTTTGTACAAATAAATAACATCAAGTTGGTACAAGTCCCCATCCTAAAAGGTAGAATATCCTTCATAATTTTTGAACCAGTAGCCAATCTTCCAAATAGTAAAGCGACCTAAAGTTAAACCAAAGATACTAGCCCTCACCTACACCCATAGAAACAACACAACATTCTGTTATCATTGGCTCTGTATGCAGGTGATGCACGGGCATCCTAGTTGTTATCCATGTCACAATGGTACAACATTTTTGTGCAGGTAAACTATCATTGAAAGAGAAATTTCAAGTGACTTTGGTAGGCAATTACAACACTAGAAACATAACTTCAACAGCCTATTTAAGCATAGATACCTACAAACTACCACTGAATAGCATTAGAAGAAAAATTTGCTAAAGGTATTTTTAATTTATCTCCTTATTCTTGCAAGTTCTCTTAAGAAAGGCTCTCTTCCTAGAACAGGCCATGTTCTTATCCGCAAAAGAGGCCACATAATTTTCCCTAGCCACTTTAAGATTTTTCTAGATCCTTATTGCAAGTTCTCTTAAGAAAGGCTCTCTTCCTAGAACACGCCATGTTCTTATCCGCAAAAGAGGCCACATAATTTGCCCTAGCCGCTTTAAGATTTGTCTAGATCTATGCCCTCTTGATAGGATCGACTCTAATACTCATCCGAGAAGTCGTCTTATACCTTGGTATAACCTGATATCAATAGACAAATCATTTTTGGCTTTATTAGCCTTGAATCCGTCATATACACACTCTTGTATACAAAAAAACTATGACAGGTTCTGCCATAACCTTGAGCGTCACCTACCAATAAACGGCTGGATTTTAAAACACTCATCCGAGGAACCCAAGAATCTCACAAATCAGAAGCTATATGTAGTAATCACACAATCTAAGGTAAGATGTAATATGCAAAGGTAGTAGTCAACCAACCAATCCAGTTTGTAATAAAAAAACGCTTAGTATGGTCCTATCAAAGTGACACCCTCTTACATCTTGTAGACAGGGAATACAGGAGACTAAGCAATACTTTAAACATCAAGATCTTTTCAATGTTAGTTTGTGTCCATAATAACCAGATTATGAAATAAACCAGGCATTTTAATTTTAGAAATAGGATGTAATATGTTTTAGAAAAAGGTATTTCTATAGAGTCCTGCAAGGAAAACATAACCCTATCTACCCAGCCATGTATACCACAGTATCTAGGAGTCATTAGTTAGCATAATCTCAATAGACATCCGTAAACAAGAACATACACAACCATATATGCAAAGGTATACCGCATCAACCGAGAGAACCAAAAGCAAAGCTATCATTGCCAAACTAGACATTTAAACACCAGGTAATTTGTAAAAAACTACAGCAGCCCCATATCAACAGCATAGCTGGTAATAGTTCCTTTATACCAGGTTAAGGGAGCCTTAGGTCAAGACCTAGGTCAAGACCCAACAGGAGCAAAAGAGTTTAGTGTAGGACTCAATCCAGTCCAGGAGGAAGCCAAACTGAGTTGTCACATCCACAAGCCAGCAAAAAGTACACATCTAAAATGAAACTTCTTTGCAAATCATCTTAAGGTATTCCTTGGAAAACCAACTCATGCCAAATTGAACCAACCAGCCCATGTACATGAAGCCAAGTTTTCACAATATATTCTTTCATACATGCAAGTATACAAACAAGTGAGAAGTTTTACCATACCAAGCAATCACCTATCCAGTTCTCAATAAATTGACTACAACCGATAAATTCTCCAGCCCCTTACAGTGGATACTCACAACCATATTCATTTTATCATGGAAAAATATAACTAGACCAGAGTCACCCAATAACACAGCAAACCCTTGCCATAATCAGATCACAACACATTTAGAAATGTCCCTAAGCTCTCAATTTCCAAGCAAACAGTTATTAACGACTAAGATAACCTATCAAGCCAGAGAACTCCACCTGAGAAGAAGAAGCCAAAGAATGAACCTCCAAAAATCATTGAAAGAGAAATTTCAAGTGACTTTGGTAGCCAATTACAACATTAGAAACATAACTTCAACAACCTATTTAAGCATAGCTACCTACAAACTGCCATTGAATAGCATTAGAAGAAAAATTTACTAAAGGTCTTTATAATTTATCTCCTCATTCTTGCAAGTTTTACTAAGAAAGGCTCTTCCTAGAACACGCCATGTTCTTAGCCACAAAAGCGGCCACATAATCTGCCCTAGCCACTTTACGCTTTGTCAAGATCTATGCCCTCTTGATAGGATCGACTCCAGTACTCATTTGAGCAGTCAACTTATACCTTGGTATAACCCAATAACAATAGACAAATCATTTTTGGATTTATTAGCTTTGAAATCCGTCATATACACACTCTCATATACACACTCTTCGAAATCCGTCATATACACACTCTTGTATACAAAAAAACCATGACAAGTTCTACCATCACCTTGAGCACCACCTGCTAGTAAATGGCTGGATTCCAACACTCATTCGAGGAACCCAAGATTCTCACAAATCAGAAGCTATACATAGTAATCACACAAGATAAGGTAAGATGTAACATGCAAAGATAGTAGTGAACCAACCAATCTAGTCTGTAATAACAAAAACCCTTAGTCTAGTCCTATCAAAGTGACACCCTCTTACATCATGTAGTCAAGGAAAGCAGGAGACTAAGCAATCCTTCAAACATCAAGATCTTTTCAATGTTCCCTAACATACATTTTACTTTCAAAAATAGAATGTAATATTCAAAAAAAAGTATTTCTATAGAGTCCTTCAAGGAAACCATAACCCTATCCACCCATCCATGTATACCACAAAATCAAGGAGTCATTAGTTAGCATAATCTCAATATACATCCATAAACAAGAACATACACAACCATATATGCAAAGGTATACCGCATCAACCGAGAGAACCAAAAGCTGAGCTATCATTGCCTAGGAAATCCAATTCTTAGGGTATAAATACCCATATCTTGACAAAAACCGTTTGATTGAAGTCATGATAAATTGGAGTAACTATATTATTATCTAATTCCAATTGCTAAGTATGGCACTAGGCACGTCCGACCAAAGACTAGTAGGGAAAAGGAGTGTGTGTTTAAGTATGAAAATCCCCTCATAATTGAACCATACTTAGACAATTTTATTAAATAATATAATAATCAACAATCTTTTAAAACAAGATGTCATAAACCTCAATTATTATTTCATATACACCAATACAACATTCTGTATCTAATGGATAATACAATCATTTAGATCAAAAATTTGATCTTTGATCACTACAATATAATATCTTAGTGTTGTATCTCTATGTGCCCATCCTTTGGGATGAGCTTCCACTACATCTACATGGAGAAGGATCCAGCTGGTACATTGGATGATCTTCTGTTTATTGCTGCAGTTTTTGTTGTAATCCCAAGGAAAGAATCTCTTACGTGCCACCATCCAAGAAACACAAGCCTGTCAGAACTGGCATTACTTGGGAACACAAGTGCCAACGATCCCCTCCGCTTGTTATTGGTGTCAAAAATTACAATAGACACTAACAACATAACACAGATCAAATATTATGTTTAGAGACTGAGCCATTTGTTTATGATAATATTTTCATCATTTGATTTCCAGAAAAATCGGACAGCACCTCCTTTGTAAATTGGATCAATTCTCAAAATTTCAAGTCTAAAGCCATCTCATCCGAGACCCCCACATGAGGATTAAGGCTCTTTTTACCATCATTGGACAATTTGTAAATAAATTCCAAAAAAATCCTTTATCCGTCAAGAAAGGATAGCATCAAAAAATACTTTACATATGTGAATTTACCACTATATACTTACCTTTATCAAGATTGAGTTCCTACATATACAGATGTATCACTAGAAAGAAATTTCCTCCTCAAAAAAGCTTTTTTAACATTCAATTCTCAAAAGAAAATGCTATTTTCAGCTCAAAACCCATAAAAATCTTGATCTGCAAGAATGTAAACTTCTATGTCAAAGAAAGAGATGAATGTTCAACTTTAAAGACTAAGAAAATGTCAACTATAATACCAAGATTCCATTAGCATCTTAGAGAAAGTACCACCTAGAGGGAGTATAATATCAAAGTTAGGAATACGCATAAGCAGTCAAAGCAGAGTATCAGTAAATCTCATCAATATGGGAAAGTCCAAAGTATATTATGGATTTCAGAGTTTTCTTTAAGGTTCAGGGTCTCAATCCGCGTATACAAAAGTAACCTCATGATGCTGGTCAGGTTCTTAATCAGCTTGAAGTCTTCAAGCCAAACGCCCTAGCGACTAGAATTTCAAATTTCCAGTCAAAGCCATCTCTGTTGAGCCCTCATAGGAAGTTAATGGTGTCAAACAAAAGGAAAACAAGTTTAACATTTATGTTATGTATTATTTTATCATCTAGTTTACCAATCTCTGAAAAGTACAAATTTGGGTAGCATTTCCTTCATAAAATTAACAAATTCTCAAATATCCAATCCATGCCATCTCTGTTGAGACCCTCACAAGAGGTTTAAGGCTTCTAGTACCCAATCCAAAGCTGCGTAATTCAAAGGTAAAATAATGTAAATGTGTTACTTTTGAGTCAAAAACTATCAAGCTAAACTTTAAGTCAAATTGCAGAATCTAACACTTATGCATCGAAAAATTTGCCAACATTTCATTGTATTTCAGAGACATTGTCAAAATTCCAGGTAATAAATGCCATCTCTTTAAAGATCCTCACTTGAGGTATAAGGCACATAATAACCTGTACATATGTCTAAACTTTTTTTCACAATTGGGTTATTCAAGCACGTATTCGAAGCAAAGCTGCAGCCAAAAAATCCTTCTAAGCAACGGTTTAGGCAAATGAAATTGATGGCTCTATCTAGTATTAATTAGTAATTAACACAAAACCAGATTCTATTAACTTTCAACTGGGCATAAATTATGCCAGAAACTTGCTTGAAAGAAATAGTGACCAATCATTTCTAAAAACCATATCCGAACTATATGTAGTTAATTTATGTAGCCTTTTTCCAGCAAGTGAGCAAACCAAAATGGTATGAAACTGTTGCTGTAGGATATGAGTGCGTACGTTTGAGAGGCGGGCACGAGGGTGCAACGGGTGGTTTGGGACAAGGGAAGACAGAACATCATGTGTGTGTGTGTGTGTGTGTGTGTGTGTGTGTGTGTGTGTGTGTGTGTGTGTGTGTGTGTGTGTGTGTGTGTGTGTGTGTGTGTGTGTGTGTGTGTGTGTGTGTGTGTGTGTGTGTGTGTGTGTGTGTGCACGCCTTAACAAAGCCAAAGAAAGCACTATATCTTCATGATGATCAATAAATTGTTGAGATTACAAGCACATAAACATTGTCCAAAGTGATTGTCCTATCCCCAAAGTAACACTCTCATCATTACAAGTTATATTTATATTATATTCAACAGATTAAGAACATCTTGTCACAATGTATTTTTTCTTTTTAAAAAACCACCAGAATATATACTTTTCTACCAGACTGAGTAGGTGCAGATGCACCTACCTGGACGATGTTTCTTTCCTGATTGTTGAAGCAGGTGTTGTGTGTCAGAGCATATGCCGTAGTAGCCCGACGATACTCCACATCAGCTATCGCAAGGGATACCATCTTGCTTGCCAATATAATTTGATGTACGCACACTCACACACAGAAGAAGTTGAGGCCCTCTTCCAAGTAATGTTGTCTTGCTCGATAATAGAGTTTAGAGGGTGCTCCGCGTATTGGAGGAGGCATAGGGATGGGGGACTACTCCACTCCCTACGTGTGGACCGTGGTAGAGCCGATCCTTGTGTGTGTGTGTGTGTGTGTGTGTGTGTGTGTGTGTGTGTGTGTGTGTGTGTGTGTGTGTGTGTGTGTGTGTGTGTGTGTGTGTGTGTGTGTGTGTACACGATAGAGAAAGACAGAGATAGAGACTGCGCGCTCGTGTGTATGTGTATGAGCGCGAGAGATAGGTCGTTATCTGCGAGAACCAACGTGCAAGGGAGATGCAGTTATGTACGCTTGATTGCATGTGTGTGTGTGTGTGTGTGTGTGTGTGCGTGTGTGCGTGCGTGCGTGTGTGTGTGTGTGTGTGTGTGTGTGTGTGTGTGTGTGTGTGTGTGTGTGTGTGTGTGTGTGTGTGTGTGTGTGTGTGTGTTGACCTACCACGTAAAGTGGTTAGAATTGTAATGCAGCTAAAGTGGTTAGAATTGTACTACTATCCACTTGGTGGATGATCAATGTAATGCCAAATGGGTTTTTAGTTAAAAATAGAACATGCAAACTATACCACTAGCTATAGGATGTAATCACTAGATGCGCCTGAGAGATTTTCCACCAATTTTTGGACAAGGGAGGTCAATACAATGGGTGAGGAAATTTCTAAGATTGGTGTAGCATTGAAAGTTTGTGAGATTTCCACAAAGGTAGGACAGCTGAATAGCCATAGTTCTTTCAAGTAAGCTACAAACCAAGTACGGAACCATAATTTAGGAATGTAATAAAAAACCATTTAATTTATTGGACTAGACATCTTCAACACTATTTACCAGGTAGGTGCATATTTGCAAAGAAGTAACAGCTTCTCATGATATACTGTATCCCCGATCACGGTGATTGTCTGGTCATATTTAATTGAGTTTCCTTTTATCAAAAACAACTGGGTGTGTTGAAGCAGGTGTGTAGTTGATTAATTATGAATGGCTATATATTAGCTCCCATAAATGACATCTAAGATTTGCTTCTAAGTAAATGTGTGTGCAGGTATAAGTCCAAAAGGTGAGGCTCTTTGTCCAAAACCAGACCCATTCTCTAAACCTTGGAAAGTTATGTGCATACCAGAGGCCATTCTCAAAGATGTAGGCATGAACACATGTCCAAGACTGACATCGGCCTAAAGCACCAAAGAGGGAAGCAGTCAGGGTTAGCCAAAGAATTGTCAGCTAGATAAGTGTGTGTGTGTGTGTACACCACCACACAAGCAATCTGCTGTCGAATTCAAGCACTGTAGTCTGCAAGTACTTTTTATTATTCTTTAGAAAGTGTGTAATAGGTATAGTGATCTGATTTGGACAAAAGCTGTTTTTTTCAAAGTGGTTGATAAGATGTTACAAATCAGTGAATGCTAATGATGTATTTGACACATTGTAAATGATAGGATGTACCTGAGATATGCAAACCTTTTTTGGCCATTCATTTTGGTCTATTATTGTGTCCATGAATAAAATTCACATTGTCTCCTGGTAAATTGTCTTTTTTCCAACAAGTGAAAGTTTCAAATTCCCTAGTAAAGGGACGTACCAGTCTTATTGTAGTACTTAAGTATAAAGTGATATGGGTGCTAAAAGTGGGCTTGATATTGATATTATCAAGTGGGTATATAGAAAAGGGGTCCTCATTTGAAAGAGGTCTATTATGGTTTATGCATTCTAATACATACCAATTATTAATGAAGAGGAGATCATCCATGTATCTCCATGAATACAGAAACGCTTGTAACCCCGACCAATCATTTTTTGATGCTCGACGTAAAAAAAATATCTTAGGTCATGTCATTTTTTTGTAGTCTTGATAATTTGCAAATATAATCCAACTCAAACCATGCTAAATAGAGGTTACACCATAAAGGGGAACAAGCATATCCCATTGGAATCCCTTGTTTTTTATAAAAAATGCAATTCCCTAGTTTGGATACACAATTATCCAACAAAAAATGGTTCAAAGTGATAAAGAATTCAATGTGATCTCTTTATGTTTTTTGGTGAGAGGATTTTTTAAACCATTTATAACCCATTTTGCTAAGTAATTTCATTATACGTTCCACTGTGTCAGCCAATCCATTATTACCATAATGTGGTATTGCATCATCGCAGGCTTTAATATTGAATGTATATGCTAAGAACACTTTATCTGGAACGTTTATCAAAAAATCATATTGATTATGGATCATCCAGTAATCATTAGTAGTAACCCTTGAGAAGGGGGTATTAATTTAGTATGCAATCCTTCAGTGTATTCACTAATGCCAATGTTTACTACTTTTAGAATTGATGCCATGAGGTTAGTCAAAGGGGAAAATATAAAATCATGTGTGTTGGTTATCCATCTAAATTCTTCCTTGTGAATTTTGTAGTTACCCATGAGATAGGGATAGTATGTTTAGAGGGTAATAATATCTCATTTATCGAGGAGAATTGTAGGACATCCGCAATGATTTCATCCTCAGATCTTTGAGATATTTGAAACTTGCTAGATGAAAGTATTTTATTAGCAGCTAGACGGGCCTATTTTTTACAAATAAAAATGGGAGTTTGAGAGGATTTATCCAAACCACAAATAGATAGGTGCTTAAGCAAAAATTCAATTTCATTCATTAGATCAGGATCTATGCGGGTTTGGGTAGCAGAGAGTGTCCTGGGGAGTATAAAACCAACCCACGTGCAGCCTCAAGCATATGTTCATGAAAATGATAATAGACTAAAATAGCAAGACGTATTTCCAGAGGTAAAATAGTCTTCCATGTTATAAAGGCATAGACTTGTGCACGTCCCGAGGTGAAGGGAAAAAACTTAGGTAGCTTTTGAAATACATACCATAAAAGATGGTCAACCCATAGTATAGATGCATTACATGTTGAACTAGGGTCAAGTTTTTTTCATACACATTTGACAAAGGGTCTATATGTATTTCAATTTTTGAGAAACTTCTTTGTGTCTTTGACTCAATTTGCAAGGGATAATCCTTTTGTTCTTGCCACTAGAGATGAGTTAGAGAATTTATTAGAGTCTACAAGATCCAAAGAAATCTGTTGAAACTCAAAAGAGAGATCAGTAGACAAAAGAGTTTAGCTTGTAAAGTTGTGGTTCTACATTGTTCCACAACTTCCATAGGAATACTGCATAGTAAGGCCAAAGAGCTAATTGAAAAATGTACACGATGATTGATAAGCTCAAAGTTCCAAATTTGTTGTCGAGCCGAATAGAATCCAACTCCATTTGTCTAGAGGGAATGAGAGGGACTACACCAGAAAGGATATGTGAAATAGATTTTTCAGGCTTAGATGATGACTGATTGCCCGCAAGGGCTGAGAGGGCTTCTTGCTCTTGTGGATCAAGGAGATTAAAGTATAAAAGAGGGTTGATCACATTTTCATATTGTTTTATTTCTAAAGGCAAGATATTTTCATATTAGTACATTTTCATATTGTTTTATTTCATATTAGTACATTAGTAGGGAGAGATGAAAAGTAGAAATCCAAATCAGAACTATCTTGAGTGTAAATAAACGGAACATTAAGTAAGAAATTCTCAAATAGAGAAAGAAGGCTAGAAGGATCTTTTCTAGAAGATGCAAGGAGAGAAATCCAGTCATTAACCAAAGCAATGCTAAAAACTGATAAAGAACCACTAGATAAAGCTTTAGAGTAAAATTCCAAAAGCCTTTTATGGAACTCGGGTGCTTTGAAACAGGAGAGAATACACTGTGTGGTCGTAGGTGGAATTGGTATCCTTTGTTTGCTGGCATAGCCCAGTTCGGTTAAGGAGGATATCCATCCTACCTACTATGAAGAAATTCATATTAGTAAATATTTTGGTAATTAATATAATTTAATTGTACAAGATCATTCGACCAAGAGTGATTGGGGAGACAGTATGTGTGTGTGTTTTATGAAAATCCCTTTGATATACAAATGGTATAATTAAAATGTACTAAACACCAAAAAAGCAATAAACACTTGTGATACATGCCAAATCATTTTTATTAATAATGATCAGAATACAATAATCTGGTATAACGGTTGTGACGACAAATCCTCTAAGAAACAAGACTGAAGTTTATACCTACCACCATCCAACAAGACAGATGTATTAGCACATACTCTAACATTGTGGGAAGACAGGTACCATGCAACCTTAGTCGCTTGTTATCATTGTCAATCCCAAAAAAAAACATCGCACACAAAAATGACAATACATTTTATTCAGGATATTGTACATCATTCTTGGACCTCCGAGCTAGATATGGTCTAGACCTAGCCAACGGTATTTTATGCCTAGCTACAAGGGAGTCTTGATCCTGTTTTTTACACTCTAAGATCATTTTTTCACTGATAGCTGCCATCCTGGGTGGGTCTGTAGTACAAACATGCATCCTAGCTATGAGTTTTTATTTGAAATCCATGGTATTAGCCTTTTCCTGAAACACATACTAATCATGAGACATTGGCTATCATTGGAAGGTGTTATAAAGGTGTTATAGGGAGAATATTGTTTATTTTCACAAAAAACAAAGTAACCATATATAGCATGCATCTATGTGAGAGTATATCCCTCTAAAAAGCTATTATATGATGTCATAATACACCTGCCTTTTGGAGCATGTTACCATGAAGCAATATACTGACCAAAAAAATTTAAACAACATTTTATTTTTATTTAGTGTATATTGTAAAAAAAACCGTCAACAATATGTATAATGACCAATCCACCTAAAAAGAACTTTTATAAATTGTAATCAATAAAAAGGGTTGGTAATCAGTATTGTTTAGAGCTCAATTTCGATATACATCATGGAAATATTAGCCATCCACTGATATTGAGACCAGACCCTGGATGTTTATCAAAAACTAAGGCACTTTTTGTGTTGCCAATAGGACCAAATGAAGGCCTACCAAATGCTTTTTAAATGTTGCTAAATGCATATAATCCCATATATGTAATGCTTCAAAAAAGACCAGATCCAGTTATGGATAAGCCACCAAATTTTCTGCAATGTTACCACCACCAAATGTAAGTATTAAAAGACAACAGCTCATTTTTTGATGCAACTACCAACAGTATACTCATCTCCAATCATTTCACTATGTAAAAATACTAGATATCGTCAACCTCGACTCCTGCTTTTATCAGGTTTTTATGTAATGTCATCATGGCCATACACGTCCCGTTTTTTGTTGTTATACATCATATAATCTATTCAAAAATGCTTCAAAGAAAGACCAGTAAAAAAAAATCTTTTTTATGCTACCAGCCTAATGATAAAACAGAGAAATATAGCAATCATAAACTTTCCTTTTTTATGTTTGTTGTACCAATTAGTAAATATCAGATCCAAAAATCTCAGTAGGTACAAAGACCTACTTGCTGAGTTGAAGTGGCTGCCATAAGTGTGAGGTATCAAAAAAAGCCGAAGCTATTAGAGACTTTGTATGCAGCCGTAACTAAAGCAGTCACGGCACAAAAAAATGGGTGCCTTTGTTTGCTAGGACGAATGAGCCGAGAATCATCCAGCAATGGAGAACACCGGTTTTAGTGTATGTGTGTGTGTGTGTGTGTGTGTGTGTGTGTGTGTGTGTGTGTGTGTGTGTGTGTGTGCGCGTGCGTGCGCACGCGCACGCGTGCACGTGCACACGTACGTGCTTTAGCATACGGGTGTGTATGTGTGTGTGAATAAATGGTTGTGTGTGTGTGTGTGTGTGTGTGTGTGTGTGTGTGTGTGTGTGTGTGTGTGTGTGTGTGTGTGTGTGTGTGTGTGTGTGTGTGTGTGTGTGTGTGTGTGTGTGTGTGCGTGTGTGTGTGTAACACTTGAGCACGATACAGCAGGTTATGCAAAAGAGAACGCTATGTGGAGGCAGGTATGCATGTAGGTCGTAGTAGGAGATACATCGAGAGGCTCGCATGGAGCTATATAACCAGAACAAGAGTCGTGTATAGGTATGTATTATTTTATGCACCACTGAGAGTTTGGTGAGCGATAACCAAGGGATCCTTTTATTAGGTTGGAGACCCGCTATCTACATGAAGTTGGCCAGCTTAGCAGCAGTCCCATTATGCATGTTACAAGCCAAGTAGGGAGCAACCAAAAATAGAATGAAATTAAAAGATTACATTATTGGCATGTATCACGCCATGTCTATTTACAAGGTAGGCATAAAATTGCAAGTAGGTAACCGCAATGACTTATTGAGTTAATCGAACTTCAAAAATCGTCCAGTTACAAACTGCCAAAAGGATTGCTTGTGGATACAGTACTTCCTAAAGCAGTCTTTTTATGCATAAAAGGACACATGCAATCAATTAATTATGTTATAATTTCATACAACTTTGCAGATATGGTATCTAGAGTAAATCAGCCTAATGTATTACTGTTGTTGTGCGACATACAAGATTTTTTGGATGAAACAATGGTCAAGCTACGTAATGAGATTGCATAAAAGGTTGCTATTCTAGTAAGCAATCAGGATCCATTAATGTTATGAGTGTATGCATTTGTGTGTGTGTGTGTGTGTGTGTGTGTGTGTGTGTGTGTGTGTGTGTGTGTGTGTGTGTGTGTGTGTGTGTGTGTGTGTGTGTGTGTGTGTGTGTGTGTGTGTGTGTGTGTGTGTGTGTGTGTGTGTTTTAGTTATCTACTTATAATACTCACAAACAAACACACATATGTTCAAAGACCAAGGTACACAGATAAATACAAGGTTTATTATACAAAACAAACTTTAGACAGCATGATTTTGTATAATTTAAATCTTATCAGATTGGTACAAGTCACCATCCGAATGTAGAAATTCTTTTACAAACTGCGAACCAGCAGCCATTCCTCCCAACAATAAAGCAACCAAAAAGCTGAACCAAAGAGAGTAGCCCTCACCTGCACCCAAAAACAACATAACATTCTGTTAGCATTGGCTCTGTATGCAGGTGATGTATGGGCATCCTAGTTGTTATCCATGTCACAAAGTTTCAACTTTTCTTTGCAAATAAACTTTATCATTAAAAATGAATTTAAACAAGACTTTGGTAATCAGTTACAACTTCATAACAAGCTACACAGTTTACAAACTGCCAATGATTTTGCTTTAAGTATCTTTATAATTTATCTCCTTATTCTTGCAGGTTCGATTAAGATATGCTCTCTGCCCCGACCATGCCCTGTTCTTTGCCGCAAATGATGCTATATATTCATCCCTAGCTGCCTTAAGCATTTTTTAGATTTGTACTCTCTTGATCGGATCAACTATAGTACTCATCCGAGCAGTCATCCTATATTTTGGTTAAACCTGATAACAATAGACAAATTGTTACCATATACATGTGGTAGTGATGTGTGTGAACACATCCTAGTGTGTGAACACACTAGGACTGCCGGGGCATTTTTTCCCTCTTTAGGAGGTTTTTTCCCCCGTGCATTGTATATACGCCCATCACTCTAGGGCTATCTATGTTTCCATTGCACACTAAGTAACACACTCTCTATTGTGTGCCTTGAGCTTCCTTCGTCTTCTTCAAGCTGTGTGTGTTTCTCTGCAACCCTAATTCCAACAATTGGTATCAGAGCAGGTCACGTCCTCCCGGGCTTAGTCGCCAGCTGCTCCAGCACATGCCTGCTCACTTTCTCCGATTTCAATGAGCTTTGGCAAGCGTTCGCATGTCAACAAATATTTTGGGCGAGCTCGAAGAGCTCGGTCTGCTCATAATTTTGATTTGGGCTTATTTCGGCCTTCGTTTTCACTACAGGCAGTACTGCACAGGCTATTTTGTCATTTTGTGTAGAATTTCTGTCACTACCGTTTTTTGCATAACAGGTGCCTTATAGTCTTCTACGGTTTGTGATATATAGCACAGGTTGTTCCCGCTCCATTTCTCCTATTTTCGGGCAGTTTTCAGATCAGGTGCAGCATTTACCATGGCTGACAACAACAACACAGATGTGTTCAAGATGTTTGTTGTTGAGGACAGGTTGGATGGGGACAACTACCCTATGTGGGCTTATATGATGCAACATGTTCTTGTGTCAAAGGGTGTCTGGAACATTGTGCAGGGCATTGATGTACGTCCTGGTTCTGAGGATGTAGGCAATGTTGAGGATGTTGCAGGACTTGCTGCAAGGATTGCAGCTGTTAGAGTTGTTTTGCCTACGGCAGAACAAGCTCGTTGGGATGTTAAGGATGCGCAAGCTCATGCATTGATTGCGTTGTCTGTGAAGCACACCATTGTTCCTCACATCCGTTCAGCAAAATCTGCAAAACAGGCTTGGGATATTCTAGCAGGTCTTTATGCAAGCCGCAATGAGGCTAAAATTGCTTTGCTGCGTAAAGAGCTGGAGTCGAAGATTATGCATGAGGAAGATGATATGGAGACTTTCCTTGCTAGTGTCAAGGATATCAATGAGCAACTTATTTCTGCAGGTGAAGTCATTTCAGACAGTTCCCTTGTGCAGACTGTTCTTGATGCCTTACCAGATTCCTACCAGACTTTTGCTAGTACTTGGAGACTGATGACCCAAGGAAATCCTGGAGTTGTCAAGTTTGATGCACTATGCACATTGCTGTTGCAAGAGTCACTTTCTAGAAAAAACAGGACTAGGCAGCGTGCAGTTGAACAGGCTTTTATTGCTTCTCAAAGAAAGGGTGGTAACAGTAATGCAGCCACTTCTTATGGTTCTACTGCGAGTGGCAAAAATTCTATTCCTAATGCTTCTGCTGGCAGTACTTCGTTTGGCAATTCTGGTGATAAGGGCAAAAAGAAGATGCGTTGCCATTATTGTAAAGCCAATGATCACTTGATCAAGTCGTGTCCTAAGTTGAAGGCCAAAGAGGCTAAGAAGAAAGAGGGTGGTTCCACTGCAAATGCTGGTTCCACTACAAATGCAGCCATTGTTGAGTCTTCTGTGAAAGGAGACTGTGTTGCTGATGTTGATGCAGAATGGGTGTATGCTTGTCAGTTGCTGCAGATTCACATGTGTGGTATTTCGACAGTGGTGCTACAAAGCACATTACCTCGCATCGTGAATTGTTTACCTCTCTTGAGTCTGTCTCTCATGGGAATTCAGTCACTTGTGCCAACAACGCCTCTTATCCAGTTCAGAGAGTTGGAAAGATTGTGCTCACTACTGCTAATGGCAATTCCTTCACACTTGTTGATGCACTTTATGTACCTGGGATCAAGAAGAATCTCTTGTCTGTATCCGCACTTGCTAGACTTGGACTTGTAGTCAAATTTGTGGATGACAGATGTATAGTTCATGATCTCAGTTTTGGTGATGAAATTGTTGCATTTGGGCTTTTGTGCCTGGGCTGTATAAGCTCACTTTGTATGACAAGTGTGGACAAAATTTTACAAATGCTGTTGCAGATTCAAGGGCTATTTCAGATGCAAAACTTTGGCATGCACGTTTTGGTCATCTGAATTTTGCAAGTTTGCTGCATTTGCAGAAATCTGATATGGTTGCTTCTTTGCCGCCTCTTGAAGCACCTATCAAACATGTTTGTGAAGGTTGTATTTTGGGAAAGATGCAGCGTTCTAAGTTTCCAAAGGATGGTTCAGTTCGGGCCACATGCAGGTTGCAGCTTGTGCATAGTGATGTTTGTGCATAGTGATGTTTGTGGGCCCATGCAAACTCCGTCCTTGGGCAATTACCTGTACTTCGTGACTTTCATTGATGACTACTCCAGGCACGCATGGGTATTTCTGCTTAAAGCGAAGTCTGAAGTCTTTATGTGCTTCAAACAATTTATGGCTATGGCTGAAATGTCTCGAAATGTACTATGGGCACCCTCCGTTCCGATCGAGGGGGGGAGTATATGTCTCATGAATTTAATGCATTTCTGGCTAGTCGTGGGATAAAACACCAATGTACAGTGCCTTATACACCTCAGCAAAATGGTGTTGCTGAGAGGAAAAATAGGTCACTAACGGAAATGGCACGATGTATGGTCAAAAGTCAAGCTTTGCCGCATTCTTTTTGGCTTGAGGCCATTATGTGTGCCACTTATGTACTTAACAGGTGTCCTACGAAAGCTTTGCAGTCTATTACTCCATATGAAGAATGGCATGATAGAAAACCTTCTATTGAGCACATGCGTGTTTTTGGTTGTTTGGCATATGCTTTGGTGCCACAAGTGCAGTGCAGAAAATTGGATGATAAGGCTGTCAAATGTATTTTTGTTGGTTATAGTGCTGAAAGCAAAGGTTACAGGTTGTATCATCCGCAAACAAAATGTATTCTGGTTTCTCGAGATGTAGTGTTTGTGGAAGACTCTGTTCAGCCCTTGTTGTCATGTACTAGACACAGTAATGTAAGCTCACAGGACATTTATGACACTTTTTTGCCTCTTTTCAGTGGTGGAAATACGAATGTAAGTTCCAATGAGGCAAATGTACAGCCTATGGGGGTTTCTAAAAATGTTTTAGATCAGCCTATTACTGATGCAGATGTACATGATGTACTTGATGAGGAAAGGGTTGAAAATGAGCAGGCTAGAGGTATGCCAAAATGGCTGGTGCACACTTTGCGTGACAGTAAATTGGATGCACCTTTGTCTAGTCGTACTCGTTCAGGCTCTCGCCATGCATCTTATGCATCAGATTGTTATGCTTTGGCTGTGTCTAGCTTACATGATGTTGAGGAGCCTCTGTCTTTTGATGAAGCACAGAATTCAGAAAATTGGATGGCTGCCATGCAATCAGAATATGATGCACTTATAGAGAATGACACATGGACTTTATGTGATTTGCCTCCTGGCAAAAAGGCCATTGGTACGAAGTGGGTTTACAAGTTGAAACGCAAACCAGATGGTGAGATCGATCGCCATAAGGCTCGACTTGTTGCAAAGGGTTATGCACAGCAAAAAGGCATAGATTATGAAGAGACTTTTGCTCCCACTTGTCGTATGACTACTGTACATTTTCTATGTGCATTGGCAGCTCATTTTGGTTGGGATGTACATCAATCAGACATTGTTACTGCTTTCTTGAATGGTGACATATTTGAGGAAGTTTATGTAACGCAGCCTCGCGGTTTTGTCATAAAAGGACAAGAGGACAAAGTGTGCAAATGTAACAAGGCTTTGTATGGGTTGAAGCAATCTCCTCGTGCTTGGTATGAGAAAGCTGACACTCATTTGGTCAAACAAGGCTTTCGTAACAGTCCAACAGAAAGCACATTGTATGTAAAGCGTGAGGGTGATGTACTTCTCATTGTGGTTCTTTATGTTGATGATGTGCTGATCACTGGACCAAATGAGAGACATATTGCTGAATTTAAGGCTGATTTGAATGCTACTTTCAAGATGAAAGATTTGGGGCTGTTGCATCATTACTTGGGTATACAATTTAAGCAGTGTGATGGTGGTATTGCCTTGTGTCAGAAAAGTTACATAGAGACATTGATATGTAAGTTTGGACTTGAGGATTGCAAACCTATTGCCACTCCCATGGAAACAGGTTTGAAGTTGAGTCTACATGATGTTGGCGATCCTGCTGATGTCACTCTTTACCAAACTGTTGTTGGCTGCCTCATTTATGTATGCAACACGAGGCCGGATATTCAGTTTGCAGTCTCACAGGTCAACAGATTTATGCATAGCCCAGGGTCTAAGCATTGCCAGGCTGTCAAGAGGATTTTCCCCTACCTTAGTGGCACTTTACATCTTGGCTTGTTTTATCCCAAGGAGGGATCATTGCCGCCAGACTTACATGTTTTTTCGGACTCAGATTGGGCTGGTTGTTTTGACACGCGAGTGTCCACAAGTGGTTTTTGTTTCATGCTTGGCAGTTCATGTATATCATGGTTGAGCAAGAAGCAACCTACTGTGGCCACTTCGAGTTGTGAGGCTAAGTACAGGGCAATCTTCACAGCTACGGTTGAGTGTGTATGGCTCAGACGCCTTATGGCTGATTTGGGTGTTGGACAGGACACTGCCAACACTATCTACACTGACAGTCAGAGCGCATTGGCAGTTGCGAGGAACCCAGTTTTTCATGCTCTCACAAATCACATTGAGGTGCATTACCACTATGTCAGGGAGAGGCTCTCAGCAGCAGAGATCAGCTTGGCTTATGTGCCAACACAGGACAACCTTGCAGATCTTTTCACAAAGGCATTGTCTCGTGAGAAGCTTGAAGCTTTCCGCAAAGCTTTGGGCTTACTCCCCTTTGTGGACTGATCCTGTCCTCAGGGCATGGCACTTCCCTTTACTCACGTGCCAGCTCTCGTTCACCGCATCACTCCAGGGGGGGATTTGTTACCATATACATGTGGTAGTGATGTGTGTGAACACACTAGGACCGCCGGGGCATTTTTTCCCTCTTTAGGAGGTTTTTTTCCCCCGTGCATTGTATATACGCCCATCACTCTAGGGCTATCTATCTTTCCATTTCACAGTAAGTAACACACTCTCTATTGTGTGCCTTAAGCTTCCTTCGTCTTCTTCAAGCTGTGTGTGTTTCTTTGCAACCCTAATTCCAACACAAATCATTTTATAAGACAAACACATTTTGCAAATTTCTTTTATATATGAACCCTGACAGTTTTTGCTATACTTTTGAGCAACCTCCTACGCCCTCAAGTGGCTGGACTCTATAAACACCAGAGTACAGCTATCATGCTTAAACCTAAAGTAATCTGCACATGCTATAGTAACATGTTGGGTCAAAAAGTTTATCGAAAATCTATTTAATGAGATTCTATTTACCACTAGCTAGTCTAGCTCCTATCCAAGTCCTAGACATGATGTTATATAGAAAAAAATCAAAAACTTCAAAAGCCTTGGATTGTTAATAATCGGACTCAGGAAGAAGTCCATCCAAGAGACTAACACCATCATGCATTGAGACACCTTTTTTATTCATGTGGCAAGAAACCATCAACAACCAAGATGCTTTGATGCTCAGCTATAACTGCTAAACCCACAATATTTCTGCTAATTTCCAAGTAATGCAGAACTATAGCCCCATATCCACAACATTATCGGTTTCAATCTAGCAACTATAGCTTTTGAATCTATCATACGGGGAATAGTACGACCAGCCTATCAGAGTCTGTATATGAAAGGCCAGAAATTTTATCCCTGAGAAGGGCCTGAGGCTTAACCGAATCCCAAAAAGGCATGTAACAAAAACCGTCCAGCATGAAAACAACAAGAATGTAATATCTTGAGCTAGATCTGGTGATTAAATCACCTCATACTGTAGCCCTATTTCAGTACAAACCAAGCTACTGTCCAACAAGCCAGGTACAGTCAACTTTTCAAGCCTAGTTCAATGATCCAAATGAAACAGCCTATTTATAGTAAGAAGTCTAGACTACGAAGTCTACTGAAATCAGCATTAGCATGAAGCAACCAAGAATAAACCCAAATGAACTTCCCATGAGTTTGAAATATAAAGTCGAGCCGATATAAACCCTAAAATTCAGCAATGAGCCTGCACTCACACATATAATCATCAAGTACATCTCTCTTTATCTGTAACCCTATTTGAGTACCATACCAAGCTATGGTCTAGAAAGCCAAGTATAGTAACCTTTCAGACCTAGTCCAATGAGCCAAATGAACCTGCCTGGTTATTGAGAAGTTAAGACTATGGAGTCTACAGAAACCTGCATTAGTATGAAGTAAACACAAAAATATTCATAATCCATGCTTAATAAGCATCCCCTCCAAAGTCAAGCTACTATACACTCTAAAATTTAGCAATGAGCGTGCACAAACATAGCCAGTAAGTAAATCTCTTTTTATCCCAATTCCTCATCAACACATACCTGGTTATGTTGTTTTAAGTCGGAAAAGGTTAGTATAATGTCACGACATTAGTACTAAATGAGTATATAGTAAACCAATGTCATCAATTGGACTGGACTTGCTTCCAAAGTAAACCACTAAATGAAAGCTACTAAAGCAATCGGTCAGCATAGCACGTATACCATAATAGCCTGGATTGTTGATGAACATATATACTACCACTTTCTAGATTGCATACCTTTGTATATAACTCAATTAATCTACCCAAGTATGGCCTCTATCCGTGGTCAAGACATTCTACAGCCTCACTTCATGTCAATGAAAAAGTAAGGTCAGGGGTTACACAGTTATGAGGGCTTATCCCTGCCCGCCTAAGATGAATAACTATTCTCCGACTATCAAGCCAATTTTCTCAAGGTTTTCAAATACAATGAACATCCTTTGAGTTGGCTATCCAAAGTTGAGCTGATATAAATCCTAACCTTCATCAATGAGCCCTTTCAGACCTAGTCCAATGAGCCAAATGCAGTTGCCTGGTTAGTAAGAAGTTTAGACTATGGAGTCTACTGACATCTGCATTAGTATGATGTAAACATGAAAATATCCATAATCCATGCTTAATGAACATCCCATTTAAATTCAAGCTAATATCCACTCTAAAATTCAGCAATGAGCCTGCACAAACATAACTAGTAAGTAAATCTCTCCTTATCCTAATTTCTCACCCCACACATACATGGTTATATTGTTTCAAGTCGGCAAAGGTTAGTATAGTGTCACATCATTAGTACTAAATGAGTATATAGTAATTCAATGTCATCAGTTGGACTGGACTAGCTTCTCAAGTAACCCAGTAAATGAAAGCTACCAAAGCACCCGGTCAGCATAGTAAGTACACCATAGCAGCATGGACTATTAATCAACATATATACCGTCACTCTCAAGATTGCATACCTTCGGATATACCTCATTTAATCTACCCAAGGACGGGCCTCTATCCATCGTCGAGACATTCTACATCCTCACTTCATGCCAATGAAAAAGTAAGGTCAGGGGTTACACTTTAATGAGGGCTAAAGACTTCCAGCTTACAATGAATAACCAGTCTCTGACATCAACTACCATGCCAGCTTTCTCATGTTTTCTAAATACAGTACACTAACTAGTAAGACCTGCATATCGACCAGGTTAACTGTCAACCAGATATATTCACTAGCAGTTAAAGCAGTATTTCTCATTATCGTACAAGTTCATAGGGATACCGCGTGCAGCTCATAACCTTTTTCCTATTACACACATAGTAATTTAAACATGTGTTTCACAGTACCAAGATATTCCACTCATTATTAATCAAGATAAGGAACTCGACCTGAGACAAAGCAACCGAAGCCAACTGTTGGACTTCCAAGACATGTTTTCCCTTCACCATAATGTAATACACTCCAAGCTCACCCTCTCAGGCACTAACCCTCGTTACACACAGAGAATACAAAGGAATACAAAGGTATATATGTTGCTGTAGAGCAATCCGAATTTACACAGTCCAATCATAGCGTCCAGCCGATCATCCACATCCTTCCAATCGGTGGAGGTAGATTCCAATAAATGGCCATGTGCCTTGCCAGCTTTCCTCTTCTACAGATGCACAGATTCCCCGATTCGTCAATCGAGTAAGCGCGCTACAGAGCTCCACCGAAACCCCCTTATTTACTCGATCTCAGTTTATCTCAATTTAGTAAAGCATACTAAGTTAAAATTACCTTAAAAGTTTTTTTTTAGGCTTAGTTACACACGAAGCAGGATATATTACCGGCCTAGGGATATTTCAATTCCCCAATTTAAGTCATTTGTGTTTGAAATATCCTGTAGGGGCCTTTGCACAAGGGAGCCTAAAATCCTCCATTTTAAGCCAATACTCCTTGCCATTTGTGTGTGTGTGTGTGTGTGTGCGCGCGCGCGCCCAGCCATACCCAGGCACATACCTAATAAGATCGTAGACCCATTAGGTATGGGCCTACTTCCTTAGTAGATTGCAGAGAAACCCTGGCACGCGGCCAATTATTCAGGCAAATTGCTTTATTAATACTAGCAACCAATTCCTTACAGAAAAACCCATTATTACAAAACTTTCCAATCAACTTGTTTATTTCTTCAATTGCAGAGAAGTTATCTGACGAAGAGTATATTATAAGTGACAGAATACCTAAGCAGTTGTTACTCGTATTCTTAATCGGTTTGTTACTTTTCTTTTTAACGAATTCAGCAGGACTAAGTGACAGATTGTCTCGCTTCCATTGTCTCACTTCCAAAAGAAGCATGTAGTGTAAAGGCCAGTGTAAGGGGAGTGAAGCTGTATCTCCATGCTTAAAAAATAGGTTCTCTTAACTATAGTCCTACCATCTATCACCAATTCTTCCAATGAGGTAGGCTCTATCATGAGGCAAGGTGGGTAAATTTTTGCTAGTTGATTTTTGAAGTTCTGATTGTTTATACCCAATAAATCATCCATGAATCTAAACGTGTTATTGAAGGCTACCAGTTGTCTGGCCTCATCATAATGCTTCATTTTAGAGCATACCCATTTGTATTCAAAATACAATAAGTATAGATTACATATTACAGGTGAGCAAGAGAACCCCATAGGTATTCCCATTTTTTGTCTATAACAGTTTGGCCCAACCTAGATAAGGCAATTATGTAATATCCATGTAATTACCATAATAAGCAATTTTTTTCCAAAGCACATCGGTGGTTCTCTTTCTGATTTTTAACCCAACAAGGTGTTCTTACCAACGAGATCTTTTCAAATCCTTGTAACTTTTTGTTAGAAAAAGCTAGGTTAATTATCTCTTCGAGTACTTCAAGAAGGCCATAATTTCCTGAGAGAGGAATGTTTTCATAACATTGTGTAATATTAGCGGTAAAGATACTATAGATATCGACAAGTAAGTTGATAAATACCTCTACTGAATTCTTAGCAAGCCAGAAGGTACAGCACTCTATTCCACTGAACCTTTTAAGATTTGCTCTTCTTTTCGCACAAAGATTACTCATCTCAGTCGTGATAAAATTTAGACAAGAAGTTACATCTTTCGTAATATTGGAGAATATACAGTTTGAAGTGTCAAAAATCCATCTGAACTTTTGTTTGTGTTTTCTAAAAGTTGGGAAAAAAATTGGAAGCTTACTAGAAGCTTCAACGTAACCCATGTTGTCTAAATCACTCAATAATGCTAGAGCTACATCCTTCGATGTTTCATTTTTCTTTTCAAATTCAGGTCCCCTCAACCTTACCAGGGCAACCTCATATATCAATTTTTTACAGATAACTGATACAGTGTTTGCAGCTTTATCAAGCCCAACAATAAACCACTCACGAGTCATCTCATGACATTCTTGCTTAATTTTTGGTGTGACCCAAGTAGTATTCACACTGAGCCATTTTACCAGTAGAAGATTAATCTTTTGATACAAGATAATTTCTAGTTTCTCAGTGAGATCCTGTTGGATCTGTTGCTCCAGTTGGAGCTTTAAGACTATGTTAGCAAGACATTCTATAAGTGCAGAAAATGCCATTCTAGGGTTTAGCGGTTCCACAGGTATGTGATTCAAACCCATTCCAAGTAGATTTTGAAGAGAAGAAGCCTTAAGGATAGCAAGGTTAGTCATACAGACATGCAAACCAAGTGATTCGAACTCCTTATAGAAGGTAGTAAAATTTTCACAGTTACATCTTAAAACAGGTTCATATCTCAAAAATTTATTTGAATACACAAGGATTTTAATAGTTTCGGAGTATTTCCAGTCAAATACCATATTTTCTATCAAAGAATGATTCCCATATACCAAATCAAAGCATTCTATAAAAATTAATTTAGGTGAAAAGAACTCAAAAATTCTATTCGTGAAATGACAATGAATGAAACAAGTATTGCAATCCTTGGCTTTGCTTGGTAGATAGCGCCTCCCGATCTCATTGACCCCTACCTGCATAGTCACATTTCCAATAGATGTTTAACAGGTAGTCCTCGACCTCTTCCTCTTGTAAAGCTTCTAGACTTTCCTCTTCCAAAACTGGAATCAGCAGACGAAGAGGGGGTAAGAAAGGAGGTAAACGTGGAATTTGGACTTAGCAGTGTGTTGGGTATCTTTTGAGAGGGGGATTCATCATCTTCAAAGTTAGGTTTCAGCAGACCCAGAATAGTTTTTATCCGTTTGTAAGAACCATAGGTAGTCAGGAGCATTCCTGGTTCATTTGCCCCTAGCTCTTTGAGCATTTCAACCATCAAAGTAAAAAATTGTATGAAGGCAATTTGTGCTAGAACTAACTCCTTGGCTTGTCCACCTAACCATGAGCAGATGAGAGTAAGACAAAATGATGTAGGCTTTTTTGGGAATATAGATTCCAGATTGTTGATGGCAAACCAAACTGCATGGTCGAACCATATGATGCTAGACTCACAAGACGCTTAAGGGTCCAAAAATCTGCAAGCGCACTTGAGATAGGACCTGTAAATATTCCAGACTGATTTTGCATAATAGTCAGCATTGCTTTTACTGAATTCCATGAGTCCTTCCTTTCTCACATAAAGTCCTGCATTAGACCCACACTTCTTGGAGTCCAAAAAATTCATGTTGAATGGAACTTTGATGAGCTCACCTTTGTCTAAACATTGCACTCCTTTGAGTATCTTCAGTCGAGAGTCCTCCATTGTGGAGGCCGGTAGATTTGCCAAAAAAACCTAGGTCTCTATCAAAATAGGAGCCAGAAACCCTTTATTAGGGAGTAACCAAAGTTTGTGCTCCACCCCTAAGGATTCCACCTCAACTTGCCGTAGAGAAAGGAAATATCCTGGAAACCTTAGGGACTAATTCCAAAAGCGAAGTTTCACTTAGAGAACATAAATCTTTTTGAAACTCTTTAACCGCTTCTGCAGCCGCTACATCCCTACAGAAAAGACTGTTGGTAGGTGGGAGAAAAGGAATAGTCGGGGCTGTGACAAAACTGGGGCCGAGTCCACGTTGCTTTCTAAAAAGGGTAGCAAGTTCAGAACCATCAAATGAGAGCTTAGCCAAGTCCTCTTTATGTGCCTTAGAGATAATCGGGACATTTGCAATAATATAAGAGATAGTTGAAACACCATCCTTACTGTTTCTGACTAATATTGCTAATGTTTTGACCCATTTGTCAAATGAGACTGTGTGAATCAGGGAGGTATTAGGATTACTCGACGAGGCCACAATGAGAGAAGATGCTTCAGCATCCTGAATGCATCTTACAACCAATAGTGAAGCTCTTGAGAGTGGCTCCATTGGCAATTCCAATCTCTGTTACAAGGAAATAGCCTAAAGAAGGTGTCTTTAGAGAAATTTCACAAGGAAAATATGTAAACGGTAGAATCTTAGATTAAGCCCTCAATTTTCATATGGTACTCAGGTAGCTTCCTCAACCTTCAACCAGTCAAAAATAATTCATAATGACAGTGTGAGGTTAGCCCCTCTAGTTCAGATAATGTATACCATGATCAACCTGTCCTAGAAAAAATACCAGGAGGTTGGTCCTAAACCAGTGGTAAAACTGGATCTAAGTGCCAAAGGTGTGTGTTTTAGTTATCTACTTATAATACTCACAAACGAACACACATATGTTCAAAGACCAAGGTACCCAGATAAATACAAGGTTTATTATACAAAACAAACTTTAGACAGTATGATTTTGTATAATTTAAATCTTATCAGATTGGTACAAGTCACCATCTGAATGTAGAAATTCTTTTACAAACTGTGAACCAGCAGCCATTCCTCCCAACAATAAAGCAACCAAAAAGCTGAACCAAAGAGAGTAGCCCTCACCTGCACCCATAGAACAACATAACATTCTGTTAGCATTGGCTTGGTATGCAGGTGATGTATGGGCATCCTAGTTGTTATCCATGTCACAAAGTTTCAACTTTTCTTTGCAAATAAACTTTATCATTAAAAATGAATTTAAACAAGACTTTGGTAGTCAATTACAACTTCATAACGAGCTTCATCAGTTTACAAACTGCCAAGGATTTTCCTTTAAGTATCTTTATAATTTATCTCCTTATTCTTGCAGGTTCAATTAAGATATGCTCTCTGCCTCAACCATGCCCTGTTCTTTGGCGAAAATGATGCTATATATTCATCCCTAGCTGCCTTAAGCTTTTTTGAGATTTGTGCTCTCTTGATCAGATCAACTACAGTACTCATCCGCGCAGTCATCCTATATTTTGGTAAAACCTAATAACAATAGACAAATCATTTTATAAGACAAACACATTTTGCAAATTTCTTTTATATATGAACCCTGACATTTTTTGCCATACTTTTGAGCGACCTCCTACGCCCTCAAGTGGCTGAACTCTATAAACACCAGAGTACAGCTATCATGCTTAAACTTGAAGTAATCTGCACATGCTATACTAACATGTTGGGTCAAAACGTTTATTGAAAATCTATTTAATGAAATTCTATTTGCCACTAGCTATTCTAGCTCCTATCCAAGTCCTAGACATGATGTTATATAGAAAAAAATCAAAAACTTCAAAAGCCTTGGATTGTTAATAATCGGACTCAGGAAGAAGTCCATCCAAGAGACTAACACCATCCTGCAATGAGACACCTTTTTTATTCATGTGGCAAGAAACCATCAACAACCAAGATGCTTTGATGCTCAGCTATAACTACTAAACCCACAATATTTTTGCTAATTTCCAAGTAATGCAGAACTATAGCCCCATATCCACAACATTATCGGTTTCAATCTAGCAACTATAGCTTTTGAATCTATCATACGGGGAATAGTATGACCAGCCTATCAGAGTCAGTATATGAAAGGCCAGAAATTTTATCCCTGAGAAGAGCCTGAGGTCAAGTTTATGTAAAGCTTAACCGAATCCCAAAAAGTCATGTAACAAAAACCGTCCAGCATGAAAACAGCAAGAATGTAATATCTTGAGCTAGATCTGGTGATTAAATCACCTCATACTGTAGCCCTATTTCAGTACAAACCAAGCTACTATCCAACAAGCCAGGTACAGTCAACCTTTTAGGTCTAGTTTAATGATCCGAATGAAACAGCCTATTTATAGTAAGAAGTCTAGACTACGAAGTCTACTGAAATCAGCATTAGCATGAAGCAACCAAGAATAAACCCAAATGAACTTCCCATGAGTTTGAAATATAAAGTCGAGCCGATATAAACCCTAAAATTCAGCAATGAGCCTGCACTCACACATATAATCATCAAGTACATCTCTCTTTATCCGTAACCCTACTTCAGTACCATACCAAGCTATGGTCTAGAAAGCCAAGTATAGTAACCTTTCAGACCTAGTCCAATGAACCAAATGAACCTGCCTGGTTATTAAGAAGTTTAGACTATGGAGTCTACCGAAACCTGCATTGGTATGAAGTAAACACAAAAATATTCATAATCCATGCTCAATAAACATCCTCTCCAAAGTCAAGCTACTATACACTCTACAATTCAGCAACGAGCCTGCACAAACATAACCAGTAAGTAAATCTCTTTTTATCCCCAGTCCTCATCAACACATACCTGGTTATGCTATTTTAAGTCGGCAAAGGTTAGTATAATGTCACGACATTAGTACTAAATGAGTATAGAGTAAACTAATGTCATCAGTTGGACTGGACTTGCTTCCAAAGTAAACCAGTAAATGAAAGCTACTAAAGCAACCGGTCAGCATAGCACGTATACCATAACAGCCTGGATTGTTAATCAACATATATACTGCCACTTTCTAAATTGCATACCTTTGTATATAACTCAGTTAATCTACCCAAGTATGGCCTCTATCCGTGGTCAAGACATTCTACAGCCTCACTTCATGTCAATGAAAAAGTAAGGTCAGGGGTTACACAGTTATGAGGGCTTATCCCTACCCGCCTAAGCTGAATAACTATTCTCCGACTATCAAGCCAGTTTTTTCAAGGCTTTCAAATACAATGAACATCCTTTGAGTTGGATATCCAAAGTCGA
Source organism: Adiantum capillus-veneris (assembly GCF_014529385.1). Taxonomy (NCBI): domain Eukaryota; kingdom Viridiplantae; phylum Streptophyta; class Polypodiopsida; order Polypodiales; family Pteridaceae; genus Adiantum; species Adiantum capillus-veneris. The sequence goes on along the minus strand of NC_140941.1, from coordinate 95,112,384 downwards.
GCTGATATAAATCCTAACCTTCAGCAATGAGCCCTTTCAGACCTAGTCCCATGAGCCAAATGCAGCTGCCTGGTTAGTAAGAAGTTTAGACTATGGAGTCTACTGACACCTGCATTAGTATGATGTAAACATGAAAATATCCATAATCCATGCTTAATGAACATCCCATTTAAATTCAAACTAATATCCACTCTAAAATTCAGCAATGAGCTTGCACAAACATAACTAGTAAGTAAATCTCTCCTTATCCCAATTTCTCACCCCACACATACATGGTTATATTGTTTCAAGTCGGCAAAGGTTAGTATAGTGTCACATCATTAGTACTAAATGAGTATATAGTAATTCAATGTCATCAGTTGGACTGGACTAGCTTCTCAGGTAACCCAGTAAATGAAAGCTACCAAAGCAATCGGTCAGCATAGCAAGTACACCATAACAGCATGGACTATTAATCAACATATATACCGTCACTCTTGAGATTGCATACCTTCGGATATACCTCAGTTAATCTACCCAAGGACGGGCCTCTATCCGTGGTCGAGACATTCTACAACCTCACTTCATGCCAATGACAAAGTAACGTCAGGGGTTACACTTTAATGAGGGCTAAAGACTTCTAGCTTGCAATGAATAACCAGTCTCTGACATCAACTACCATGCCAGCTTTCTCATGTTTTTCAAATACAGTACACTAACTAGTAAGACCTGCATATCGACCAGGTTAACTGTCAACCAGATATATTCACTAGCAGTTAAAGCAGTATTTCTCATTATCATACAAGTTCATAGGGATACCGCGTGCAGCTCATAGCCTTTTTCCTATTACACACATCTCAATTTAAACATGTGTTTCACAATACCAAGATCTTCCACTCATTATTAATCAAGATAAGGAACTCGACCTGAGACGAAGAAGCCGAAGCCAACGGTTGGACTTCCAAGATATGCTTTCCCTTCACCATAATGTAATACACTCCAAGCTCACCCTCCCAGGCACTAACCCTCGTTACACAGAGAGAATACAAAGGTATATACGAGCTAGCTAAGTGAGGGAGACCCTCATCTTTATAGTGTTTTGTTGTAGAGTAGTCCGAATTTACACAGTCCAATCATAGCATCCAGCCGATCATCCACATCCTTCCAATCAGTGGAGGTAGATTGCAATGAATGGCCATGTGCCTTGCCAGCTTTCCTCTTCTACAGATGCACAGATTCCACGATTCGTCGATCGAGTAGGCGCGCTGCAGAGCTCCACCGAAACCCCCTTATTTACTCGCTCTCAGTTTATCTCAATTTAGTAAAGCATACTAAGTGAAATTACCTTAAAAGGATTTTTTTAGGCTTAGTTACACACGAAGCAGGATATATTACTGGCCTAGGGATATTTCAATTCCCCAGTTTAAGTCATTTGTGTTTGAAATATCCTATAGGGGCCTTTGCACAAGGGAGCCTAAAATCCTCCATTTTAAGCCATTACTCCTTGCCATTTGTGTTTGTGTGTGTGTGTGTGTGTGTGTGTGTGTGTGTGTGTGTGTGTGTGTGTGTGTGTGTGTGTGTGTGTGTGTGTGTGTGTGTGTGTGTGTGAACACCACCACACAAGCAATTTGCTGTCGAATTCAAGCACTATAGTTCCCAAATACTTTTGATTGCTCACTCAGACTATGCAACATTGCTGCTACTCGATTTCCACACACAACACGTTTGTGTGTGTGTGTGTGTGTGTGTGTGTGTGTGTGTGTGTGTGTGTGTGTGTGTGTGTGTGTGTGTGTGTGTGTGTGTGTGTGAGAGAGAGAGAGAGAGAGAGAGGCAACTCCGATTCACTGCTGAAATCTATCCCCGAGCCTTGATGCTTTTTAGAAATTCAAATTTTCTTCGTTGCCTTCTATCTCCCACTCTCCTTGTACCTGTTGCAAGTAGCCAAAAAAACATTGCTCCTTGCAAATCCAAGCTCCAATCGAGGTTGCTGAGCCCTTTGCAATTTGTATGCTCTCTCTTGCTACAATCGAGGTTGTTGAGCCCTTCTCAATTTGTATGCTCTCTCTTGCTACTCAAATTTGCTCATGAACCAAGTCCTGCTCGTTTTATTGATGCCTTGTTGGGTGATTCACATGGCAAGGAGTTGGTTGGGTAGCTCACGGGGTTGAGCACTCGATGCTCCCCTCTCCCTTCTACTATTACCCTACCTTGCCTTGTTTCCCGAAGCTCTGTGTCGGCTTCTCCTATAGCTACTCGACTTGCTAGCTTGCAATCCCCCAAATTGTGCAGATCTTGGTTCCTACTTAGATCCCCAATTTCTTGCAGACACCTTTTGAGATTCTACAAGCTCGAGAGAGTTTGCACATGTCAATGGTCCGAGATCCGAGATCTCACCCCGTCCTTGTCGGGTCCTCACCAAAACACTCTGATCCAGTTCTGCCATGCCGGATCTCCTGTCACCAAGCTCAAGCCTCCATAGCCAAGCTCCTTTGCTTCCTTGTCAATCACGAGGAAGCTATTGCACACGCGTTGATCGCCATCGTGGCTTTTATACCAGTTGAAGAATGTAATGCAAGGAATGTGTGTGCATGGTGCGATGTGTGCATGTGGGAAGGGAAGAAGGAGAGAGTTCAAGGTGTTCTATGGGTTGAGTAAGTCTCAAAGTGAGCTACCCCTTAATTCTTTGTATATGTACAAGAATAAGGTCAGCGGGCGGCCAAACAGTGGACGTCCAGCCTCAGGCAAAGAAACAATGCCTTTAACCCCAACACTTTTTTGAATGGTGACATATTTGGAAAGACTATACTGACTGCTGCAAATGGTAGTTCTTTCACACTTGTTGATGCACCTGAGATCAAAAAGAACCTTTTGTTTGTATATGCACTTGCTAGAATTGTTCTTGTTGTGAAATTTGTAGATGATAGATATACAACACATGATCTCAATTTTGGTGACAAAATTGTTGCATTTGGCATTTTACGATGTGGGTTGAATAAGCTCACTTTGTATGACAAGTGTGGGCAAAATTTTGCAAATAGAGTTGTGGATTTAGAGGTGGATTTAGAGGTCTCCGCTGTGCAGCAAAAAGAAGGCAGGAACAGTTTCCCAACCGCGGCCACCTCACCTACATGACCAAGGCGGACAAACAAGGCAAACTCGACCGAAAACTCTATGGCACAGAGGCTCCGAAGGCTTCCATTGGCTGCGCACGTAGGAAGGCCCGCTTAACCTTTGCATCAAGGAGGGTTGAACCCACCCCATGAGGGTAAGAGGCAAACACTTTACCATCAATCTATTGACCCTTGTTGAGTTAACAAGAAAAGATAGAATACTTATGTTCAAAGGAAAGCAGAGAGGTTACGTTCAAGTACGCTTTGGTGATGTTCCAAAGTCTTGAAAGCAGCCATATCTAAAAGGCCATGATATCCTATATCATCATTGTCATGCATATTAGTGTCAACAGCACCCATCAATCTATTGACACTTTACCATCAATGTATTGACCCTTGTTGAGTTAACAAGAAAAGATAGAATACTTATGTTCAAAGGAAAGCTAGAAGGAAAGGGAAAGCTTTGTTGAGTTAACAAGAAAAGATAGAATACTTACGTATTTGTTGGGTCTGCACTCAATGCAAATGTTACCAATCTTACGGAGTTACTTGTGAAATTTATGAATTCACAGACACCTCAAGGAGCCACAAGTGGCACGGTTCAAGGGAACCAAGCTCGCATGACTCAAGGAGTCCAAGAGACAAGTGCTTCAGAAGATGCAGAAGGTAGCAATGTATTACTTAAGAATATCACCATTCCTGAGTTTCACAGGGAAGAGCGTGATCGCAATAAGGATGCGGTCAATACGTTCTTACAAAAATGGAGTGATATTCATAGATTGAGACACGCCCCGGATATAAAGACGATTGTGGAAACAATTCTATCTCTTAAAGGCAAGGCCTATAAGTGGTGGATGACATTTCCAATAGACGCTCGTCCTCCGCCTTGGGTTGCGTTTCAAGCTTCTTTCTCCAAAGATTTTTTCGACTCCAATGAAGAAGATAAGAATTGGTTAGCACGGGATGCATGCCTCATGTCTGGCCTCTCTCTCACACAATACCTTTCGAAGTATCAAGAAATCATATTAAAAATAGAAGGTCTAGATGAATTCCAAAAGATACGGGGTTTTAATAGGGGTCTTGACAAAGACTATCGCCTTCATGTCAAGACCCAACATCCAAAAACTTTGGAAGAAGCCATCAGTCGTGCCCAAAGATATGATGATGACCAAGAGAGGAAAGGAAATGTTTCCTACTCTAAGAATAATTTTGATAAGAGCAATGTGGCTAAGAGCCAATGGCGAGGTAGATCTCCCACATGTTCCAAGAGGAATAAGAGACAATCTACCTCTCCACGGCCACAGGAGGCTAAGAAGCCTAAGCAATCACGAGATACTCCACGTGGGTCTCTCAGCACTGCTGATTTTGAGCGTGCAAAGAAACACAATTTGTGTTTTGAATGTCTTTCGGACCAACATAACAAGAAAGCTTTTCCACATTTTTCTTGGCTTGAGGCCATCATGTATGCTACTTATGTACTTAATAGGTGTCCTACAAAAGCTTTGCAGTCTATGACTCCTTATGAAGCATGGCATGATAGGAAGCCATCTATTGATCACATGCACGTTTTTGGTTGTTTAGCTTATGCTTTGGTGCCACAAATGCAGCGCAAAAAAATGGATGTTAAGGCTGTTAAATGCATTTTTTTTGTTACGTTACTGAAAGCAAAGGTTAGAGGTTATACCATCTACAACCAAAGCGTATCTTGGTTCAATTCACAAGATGTTGTGTTTGTGGAAGATTCCATTCAACCCCTATTGTCATGTATACCAGAGACAATAAAGTAAGCTTACAAGACATTTATGATAGTTTGTTGCCTCTTTTTAGTGGTGGAAACTTAGATGTAAATTCAAATGAGGCAAATGTACAGCCTATGGGGGTTTCAAAAAATGCTACGAATCAACCTGTTTTACTGATGCAGATGTACATGATGTACTTGATGTGGAAAGGGCTGAGAATGAGCAGGCTAGAGGTATGCCAAAATGGCTGGTGCATACTTTGCATGACAGTAAATTGGATGCACCTTTGTCTAGTCCTACTCATTCAGCTCCTTGCCATGCATTGGATTGTTATGATTTGTGTGTTTCTAGCGTAAGTGATCTAGAGGAACCTCTACCTTTTGATGCAGCACAAAATTCTAAAATTTGGATGGCTGCCATGCAATCAAAATATGATCCACTTATAGAAAATGACACGGACTTTATGTGATTTACCTCCTAGCAAAAAGGCCATTGGTACAAAGTGGGTTTACACGTTGAAATGTAAGCTGGATGGTGAGAATGATCGCTATAAGGCTCGACTCCTTGCAAAAGTTTATGCACAACAGAAAGGCATAGACTATAAAGAGGCTTTTGCTCCCACTTCTCATATGACTACTGTGCATTTTCTATGTGCTTTGGCAACTCATTTTGGATGGGATGTACATCAATCAAACATTGTTACTGCTTTCTTGAATGGTGACATTTTTGAGGAATTTTTTGTGACGTAGCCTCACGGTTTTGTCAAGAAAGGGCAAGAAGATAAAGTGTGCAAATTTAAGAAATCTTTGTATGGGTTGAAGCAGTCTCCTTGTGCTTGGTATAAGAAATCTAGCACTCATTTGGTTAAACGAGGCTTTTGTAACAGTCCAACTAAAAGAACTTTGTATGTCAAGCATGAGGGTGGTGTATTTCTCATCGTCGTTCTATATGTAGATGGTTTGCTATTATTGGTCCAAATGAGACACGTATTGATGAATTTAACGTTGATTTGAATGCTACTTTCAAGATGAAAGACTTGGGGCTTTTGTATCAATACTTACAATCCAAGCGGTGTGATGGTGGTATTGCCTTGTGTCAAACAAGCTACATAGACATATGTAAGTTTGGACTTGAGGGCTGTAAACCTATTGTTACTCCCATGGAAACATATATAAAATTGAGTCTTCATGATGTTGGTGATTTTGTCAATGTCACTCTTTATCAGAGTGTTTTTGGATGCCTTATTTATGTGTGCAATACGAGGCACAATATTTAGTTTGCAATCTCACAGGTCAGCAAATTGCTGCATAGCCTAGGGTCTAAGCAGTGGTACATTGTCTGGATTTTTTGTTGCTTAAGTGGCATTTTATATCTTGGCTTGTTTTATCCCAAGGGGGGATCCTTGCCGCCAAGTTTACATGCTTTTTGGATGTAGATTAGGCTAGTTATGACATGTGTGTGTACACAAGTGGTTTTTGTTTCATGCTTGATAGCTCATGCATATCATGATTCATGGTTGAGCAAGAAGCAATCTACTGTGGCCACTTCCAGTTGTGAGGCTGAGTACAGGGCAATTTCCAGTCTTCATAGCTACGGTTGAGTCTGTATGGCTCAGATGCCTTATGGCTTATTTGGGTGTTGGATAGGACACTGCCAACATCATCTACACTGACAATCAGAGCGCATTGGCAACTGCAAGGAACCCAGTTTTTCATGCTCCCATAAAGCACATGAGGTGCATTATCACTATGTTAGAGAGAGACTCTCAGTAGGAGAGATTATTTTGGCTTATTTGTTGACATAGGACAACCTTGCACATCCATTCACAAAGGCATTGCCTCGTGATAGTTTGAAGCTTTTCGCAAAGCTTCGGGCTTACTTCCCTTTGTGGATTGATCATGTCCTTAGGGCAAGGCACTTCCTATACACTAGGTGCCAGCTCTCGTTCATCGCATCACTCCTAGGGGGGATCTGTTACCATATATATGTGGTAGTGATGTTTGGCAACACACTTAAGACTGCCAGGGCATTTTTTCCCTCACTAGGAGGTTTTTCTCCCCGTGCATTGTACATACGCCCATCATTCTAGGGTTGACATATCTTTCCATTGTACACTAAGAAATGTACTCTCTATTGTGTGCCTTGAGCTTCTTTATCTTCTCCAAGCTGTGTGTGTTTCTTTGCAACCCTATTTCCAACACACACAAACTCACCAATAATTTCAAAGCCAACGAGCCCAACTTCAAATGCCACAAGGAACCAACAGGAAACAAACCACAACAATCCCAAATTCTTGGCAACACTTATCCCGACAATGATAAGACCAGCAAAGATTGCAAATGTTCTAGAATGGAGAAATGGATCTAGAATTCAATGTATTACTCTAATCAATTGGTCTCACATCACACTTGGTGTATAATGGGACAATCCATGCTTCAATAAGATGATACCAACCCAATGGTTGTTAAGGGTACTAATGGTGGTAAAATCTTCACAGTTTTGTTGTACGCTAGGCAGGTGGAGATCCAAGTAATTGCTTCAAAAAGGATGATAGAAGAAATGGTTCTTGGTCGAATTCACACACATTCGTTTGTGCATGGAAAGTACTTCTAGATGTGTCATAGAGAGAACTTATCATAAGATTTGTTTTTGTGAGCAAGAAAGTGTGGGTGCAACTACCAAATTTAGCTGAGTAGATTGAATGGATGTGGTATATATTGCAAACTTTAATGAGCTTTAGCTTGTTGTGAGAGAGGGAACTTGAGCAAGAGTCAATGGGAAAAAATGTGGGGAAGCTTGAGTTTCAATTTCTGAGACGACAATTAGCACGAATTTCACCAGAGGAACCGGTGAGGGGGTTTAGGTTGCCCATTTTAGTGATGGCAGAGGTGAAGGCAGAAAAGAAGGTTGGTTGGTCAGAGGACCATGTGGAGACAAGGGATTGAGTTGAAGAAGAGAAGAGCACTTGGTCAGAGGTGAGAAGGCCCTTGCCATTTTGCAAGTTGGCAAAGTATTGCTTGTCAAATTTCGTGGGTGAGAGCACGTCCAGTGGTGACAAATTATTATCCCCTCCATTACTCGGACACCTCCCCTTCAGTTGTGCCACAAAGGCAGTGTTCATCGTGGGATCTGCTTGCCCCGTCCCACTTTGGTTGTATAGCCTCTGTTTGAATGTCGTGCACCTCGCTTGCCCAATTGTGTGTGCCCCTACAAGAAACAATCAACCTTATTAGTTTTTTTTTTCTTTTATGTACTAAAACAAGTGGGGGCATTAAATATGAGACACTCATTTTGATAGTAAAACTAGTTAAAATCAGTCATTTAACCTGTCAATGCTAGATTGTAAAGGTTCAATTGAATATGGGTTGGAAAACAAGGTTGTTGTTGTCTTAGCAATGCTTTAGTTGCAATTGGCCTTTGATTCGTCCGCTATATAACTTATAAAACCTCAAAGATAACTTTCTCCTACACCTAAAGATGAACCGTGCCATAAATAATAACCTAGATAATAAAGATGAACCTCTATGTGCGTGCGCCCGCAAATAGTACAAGGAGAGCCAATCACAAGAAGTTTTGGCCAAATTCTCACAATAATTCACACATTGTGACTTACATCAACGTCATGAGTCATGAGCTTCTGTGAGGGAGGCACCGCATACTTAGATGGGTACAATTGGGGGTAGGGGACCGTCGGCCCAGTGGGGGGGTTGGTGGTCCCCTGCCCCCAATCATATCTAGCTAGGTATGCGGTGCCTCTCAAGCAGAAGCTCATGATGTTATGCAGTGTATCATGAAAAACACTTAAAAAGACTCCATTTTCCTACATGAGAAAATTTCTAAATCTTCTTGCGAATCACGCGGACCAATCTCATGCCTTTTTTTTTCGTTTGCAATCAGATAGTTTTTACGGGAAAGCACCCACATGCGCACCAATCGCATGCCTTTAAACAAGTGAACTCTTTAGAAAAGCCTTATATATTGTTGAAGCAAGATTACTTAGAACCGTCAATAATGAAAATTTCTAATTACTCCTATCCCTATTTTATAGTTAGAGTTGTATAAAACAAGTTTCTTTATCATTTGCACATTTAATTAAGCTTACAAAGTCTTTTTTTATTGGGCAATGTGATGCTACCCACACCCACGTCATTTAAGTTTACAAAGTGTTTTACCGGATAAAGCAACCATGTCTCGAGCTGATAGACCCTGCGCTTGAAACTTGGCAGTCAACTGACTCAAAGTGGAGGTGGGGGAAGGAATATTGCTATTTGCACTCGATAGACTTGCTGTTTGGGAGTCCCTTCGACCAAGCAAAACAGGCCAGCTTGGACCTTTTTGCTGCCAAAAACGTCCACCATTTTATTCCACTAAGGAGAAAACCTTCCACCAAAAAAGCTATCATTTTATTGCACTTGTGACTTGCAACAAAAGACTATGTCAATATGTTCCAAAAAATAACAGTTCTTTTCTTGGTATGTTTTTAATTTGTTGGGAGGTTTTGTGGGGGCTTTTTTCTCTTTTCTTTTTGGGAAAGGGGGGGGGGGGGGACCTTTCCACACTCATTTATGACCACAAAATGAACATTTTATCATTTGTAAATTTCAAATATATTGCTCTGCTTATTTACAAAATATATTGTTTAATATGGTAAGAAATAGTGCTTCTTAAAGGACATACCAACGCCACCCCGTCTCTTGCAGCAAGAGCTAGAATATCAGCACAAGACACTACACCCTTGCATGTAGCTTCAACTTGTGCTTTGATTTTGTCGATGACGTCGAAGCCCCTCACAGAGTTGGCATTAGGGCCTGCTGACTTCTCACCTTGGAATCCAGACACATCATCCAACAAGATGGAAGCATCGCATCCCTGTGAAAGCTTCAAAGAAATTATAAAATGAGAAAAAAATTCTTCTTGTAGTAAGATTGTCATTGACTAGAATGAGCTTGTATCAAGAGACTATCTTAGAGGATCACTGCTAAATTTGGCCGATAAAAACTTAGTCTAGGACGAAAAGTTTATGACATGTACAGTACAATATGGTGTCATCAAGAGGACATATATAAGTACATCAATTATAGCTCAAATGCTGCCACTTTGCTTTTTAAAACCATATCATTTGGTGACTGAGTTGAGAAACAATGCTCACATATTCAGGTTTGTAGTGTAAGTTTTTCGGGTGGAAATGAAAAATCCTGGTTGTCATTTCATTGGACCTTGATTTTCAAGGACACTTTCTAGTTAAAAATCTTGGGCATAAATCCCTCTCATGTGATTGGTTTGACTGAAAAAAAAAAGACAAGGCCAAGAAATTGTTTTATTCGATCAATGATGAGAAAGAGTTGTCCTTGAATCAAAGCTTGTTATGAAAAGAGTGGTTAGGCTATGGTCACTCGAGGCTTAGTTATAAGTTACTTGAACAAATAACTAAGCCTCATTCTTGGTCACACGCAAAAAGGAGCATTAAATGAGTTACTATGCCTACCCTTTGTAACTACGCAGATTTTGCTATAGTTGTAAAGTTCAAGGCATAGTAGGGAGGATGAATGAATAACTAAGCCTTGCCTGACCATGCAAGAGGCTTAGTTATTCATTTAATGCTTTTTCTGGGCATAGTTATCAATAATTGATAACCAAGTCTCGCGTGACCATAGCCTTACTTGGGTCTTCCTTGGAGACTTTACTTTGGACCTTTTCTGTAAAAACGACAATTATAGCTAAAGCTAAGCTAAGCAAGTACGAGTAGAATATGTGACAGTTGAAATGCCACCACACCTAATTGAAAAGTTGAGGAGCTGGGGCAGACCTGGACAAAGCAATCGTGAAAGAAGAGGCGCAAGATGGAAGCGGCCATGCGCGGCTCTTTTTGAACGGCTTGGCTCATCACAGAGCGGACGACATTTTGCAAACCGGGGCAAGTCTTGTCATAGAATGTAGCAGACAGCTGCTGCGGAGCTGCAGTGGCGGTGGTGATGGTGGTGGTGGTGGAAGCCATCAACAGCAATGACAAGAATATGATGAGCTGCATAGGAGGGTTGAAACCGGTCATATTGGCAAAGCAACTATAGTATGTGTGAGTCTAAGAAGTTTTTAAAAGGCCAAGCTAAATGATTAGTCTTGGAATATATTAAGCTAGTATGCATGCAGTAGTAGGAGTGTGGGTGCGTGCAATATTGGCAACTAGCGGAGGAGGGCGGTTTTATAGGCAATTGCGGGCAGCAGCTGCGCCTGATAGTAATGGAGCAGCTTCCTTGAGCTGCTAAGAAGAGAGCAGACAGCTAGTGGAGGAAAACGCGGGATTGCAACGTCAGTTCGGTGCTGGTCTCTCTCCGAAATTCATGCTCCCCCGCCCACCTTTCAAAGTGCCCGGCCCCCCACTTCTTTCCTTTTTTATCCTTTTGACGAATATATGCATGCCAGCGCTTCCAAGTTCCAACTCCAAGGCTACCGCTACTCATTGGCAGACAAACTATTTCCATCGCTCTCTCGCCCCCGAGAGAGAGAGAGAGAGAGAGAGAGAGAGAGAGATACTTCAATCTGATTTTTTTCTGGTCGCCACCTTTGCTCCCACACCTCTTAATTTGACGCAAGCTGGGCCTTGCCTTCCACTACCAATTGGCAGACAACCATCCAAGAGGCACCGCGCTCTCAGTGTCTCTCTCTCTCTCTCTCTCTCTCTCTCTCTCTCTCTGTCTGCGCGCACACACGACTCTCTTGCCAGCTGCGAGTTGGACCGACATTTCTTTACCATATGGAGGAACTCGTCGTCTTTCACCTCCTTTTGACTTGTCGCACCTCTTTTCATTACTTGACTGGCCGAAGTTGTCAAAACGTCAATATTTTCCTACAGCGAGGATTTCAAGCAAAAGCTAAGGGAAGTGGAAGATAAAGTCCCTCTAGAGATTTCTAGTCTGATGAGTGCACTCATCCATTGTGAAAAGATCCCACCTAATTGGTTCATGATTCACCTAACGTTCAATTAACTCTTGCAATGTGCATTATCCCAAAAAAAAATCACCTAATATTATATATGTGCTTCATTAAAGAAATTCTTATTTCCCTTTTCTAAGTTGGAAACCTTGCTTTGATCACAACACTTTACTCTTTTTGTATGGCATGATTTGGCCATTAAAGAAAGAGTCAATGCCAAAGTCTCATTCTATGGTAACCATAGCATGTAGAAAAGCAAACATGTGCATCATCTTTTTGTGGAGAGCATCTCAAGGCCATTGATTTCAAAACCTTAATTAAAAGGATGACTTCAATAGACAAGAGGCAACAGCAAGAAGAAACAAGTACATGTAAGCTTTGATGTATATAGAATTAAGAGTGCCATGTGTTGATGACTAAGGGTCGGGTCACCTCCGCGGAAGGGGGGGGGGGGGGGGGGGGGGGGGGGGGGGGGAAGAGAGAGTAGGAATAACTATTAAATTATATGAACGAGAAACCCTAAAGGTTTTCTTGCTAACAAGACGACATATGTCGACAAATGCTCAACATGCAAACAGAGAGAAGCAAGGAGGTTTGACCCACTTGACCTAGGGTAGAAAAGCCAATTTAGGGCCACTATGGGCCAATTTAAGGAAATTTAAATCTCTATAGTTCAATCCCCTATTCCATGATTCTGAATCAAATTTATATCAAAAAATACATAATGTGAAACTACAAAATGTTTGACTCATCAAGTAGTCAAATAATGAAAATGATACAATATATTTAGTCAAACCTTGTCTAAATTTTGGGATCCATCCTTTTATTGGCTCCTCTACCCTACTTGCAACAAACAAGAGAGATCCCTTACCCCAGCTACCAAGCACCCACAAATTAAACCTCCAAATGGAGGAGAGAAAAAGTGAGAGAGGGTATGGTCCATACTACATCACAGGATCTTCTAAGCTATTTATGTGTCCATCTCATGTAAGCTTGTACATCCACTCAAGCCAACCTTTGATTTGGTTTACCCTTCCCCCTTAGGCTTCTAAATTATCCTTCCTTTTATTCATTTTTGGTTTTTGAAACACGAGTGAAAGTGACAAAAGTAAGTAGACTATGTGGGGGAACAATTTTTGAAGTTGGGTACTAATGCACCTCCCAATGACAATGCATGCATAGGCCCACAAATATCAATGAGACATAAACAAGATCTACTAACTTGCCACTTCTCCTACATGGACATTGTGTTTATCTATCACAAACATAGTTTTCAAAACTTCAAACTTCATGAAATTATAGACATGATATGGAAAAAACTACACAAGGGTTTCATTCCTTTTTGGCATATATGGCCTGATCAATGATGCCACATAGAAATAAATGGTTCTTGGGTTGTAGAAATGGAATTATCTTTTACGTTAGAGACATGTACAAAAAATCGTTTTTGGGTTTTAAACTATGGGCTACAAAAAATGAACTTTGATAATCTTCCAAGCACAATACAGTTCATAGCATAGGAGTAAGTTTTACTCAAAAGCGAAGCTTACTAGCCTCTTACTTTCTCGCATTGATATGCTCATTGGATCTTTGATGGTTTAGCTTCCTTTTCCCCAACTCTAGCTGCCACAGTTGCATATGCTACAATATGAATAAGAATGATGTAAAAAAACAAAGTATTATGAATGCATGAGATGTTAAACTCTAAATCTGTGTATGTCTTTTGCTTGGTAGATCCAATAGGGCCATAAGACTTGTTGACTCGTACTCTTTTGCCCCAAGCTTTGGGTTTGAGTGATCGTATCATATTTCACTCAAATCGCTGTAATGGGTTGGAGTATGGAGAACCAAGGCACCATGTTGTGCACGTCCATCATGCCTTCAAATTTGTGGAAAATGGGCTACATGTTCCCGAGTCATCTGTGCATAAAAATCTAGGACGTATAGGCTTATGAGAATAGATGTCCTTGATTGGTTAAATAGCCCCCCCTTCCAATCATATGAAGGGTGCCTGGCAAGAGAGAGGAAAACTTCCACATCTTATTTCTTATATCAAGCATTGTTCGAGCATATACTAGCCATGATTTTTCTTCCATTGAACTTTCGGAATTTTCACATTGTGACTTGGTTTCATGGCCTTTAAAGTAGCCAAAGATTGGAATTTTGCCACAGTTTGCAAGGTGTGTTTTGCATCTCATCTACATATCTACATGTGGACGACAAGCATTTTTCATGAAAATCAAAAGGCCAACCATGTGTGTCCATAGGGTGTACTATTGCTGACTCTATTCGAAGAAATTTCCACTGGTCATAATACTGGCAATATGTATCATTCATGCCCATACCTAAGTACAAGTACCAAGTTTGAAGTGGTAAGACATATACATCATTATCGTTAGAAAAATGAATCTACAATCATCTACAAAACTTCTTGATGGAATTGAAAAGAACCACCAAAATAGCAAAATCTGAGTTACAAGGTTTGAAGACAATTTGTGGTGGTTTTGAAGCACTAGGGCCGGCGGGGGAGGATCTTGACAATGTGAGGTCGGGCCCACAACCATATCTACCTTCCATGCTTGTGCAAATGAAAAGAGGTCCTCCAACCATGTATGTCCATAGGGTGTGTTATTGCTGACTCTATTCAAAGAAATTTCCACTGGTCGTATCATTGGCAATGTGTATCATTCATGCCCATACCTAAGTACAAGTACCAAGCTTGAGGTGGTAAGACATTTACATCATTATCTTTATAAAAATGAATCTACAATCATCTACAAAAAGTCTTGATGGAGTTGAAAACAACCAAGTTACAACGTTTAAAGACAATTTGGTGGTGGTTTTTAAGCACTAGAGCCCGCCCGGGGGAGGGGGGAGGGGGGGGGTTGCATCTTGGAAGGAGGCACTATGTGAGGTCAGGTCCACAGCCATATCTACCTCCCATGCTTGTGCCAAATGAAAGAAGGACCTCCAACCTTCCATGCTTGTGCCAAATGGCAGCTGACATCCCATCCTACTGATGGGGCTTTGTTACTCAAGTTAACGAGGTGAGGTCGTCTCAGACACAACACACCCTTTCTCTACTCATTGAATTCTCACATTACCTCACTGCACAAATTCCTTCCGAGTCTTCATTACAACACAGAATACCATCTCTACAATACACTTTCCCTTTCTTATGATAATCCCCCGTCCCTATTACTCCTTTCTGCATTCTTGTATCAGATATCAGCGATTAAATCATCACATAGTGATTCCAAGAGTTGCATGCAAGTTGCTCTCTCTAGGATTCCAAATGCCAAGATTTCATGTCAACTGAAATCATAATAAAACCAGTCTTGTATGTGACGGCACGACAGATTGGGATACTAAACCAAACACAATGCCTCAACTATGTCCGCAGCTACTCTTGAGGGTAGATTGTAGCACGCACATGCATGCACAATGGAGCTGGGCAACGTGGAGTAGATTGTAAGGGTTGGACATGGCTGGTGCATATACACGTCTGTACATGATGTGCATGCATGCACACGCTGGGGGCCGGGGGGGGGGGGGGGGGGGGGGGGAGAGAGAGAGAGAGAGAAGAACAAGAGACTTTTTAACATCGTGGGAACAATCCCACGAGTCTTGAACTCGAGAACTATTATTCAAGAGGGGGAGAAAGAGTGCCAAACTGATAAAGACTGAAATAAAAACGTGGGCTGCTGGTAAAAACCCCATTAAGATTCAATCCGAGAGAGAGAGAGAGAGAGAGAGATGAAATGACATGAAACGTCTTCCAAAAGACCTACAATCTTGGTGGATTTAATACACTGTCTGGGTACAAAATACAATGACCTAAAGTAAAAAAGAACTAAAAACTAAAAAACTCACACACACAAAGAGAGAGAGAGAGAGAGAGAGAGAGAGAGAGAGAGCATATCTTCAAATGCACTATTACACCACTTCGCTCATGAAGATGATGCTATTAATTTCTTTTACTGGGATCAAGAACCCCATCACATAGGAGCAGGCTCATATACAAAAAAATATCCTAAATAGAAGGGCAGAACATACGCAAGATCCACAAAACCAAGTTCCCATCATCTCCCTGGGCAAAAAATTCAAGTATTTTGCTTTCCCTATAATTATCTAAAAACTCGAAGGCCATGAGCTCTCCACTGCAATCCCTTCTTAAAAAAATTAGAAGGTGAGCTAAAAATTTCCAATATTCAACTCATTACCCTTCCAATGACCTGGAATGAGTACAATAATCTGAGAGCATCCATAATTGAAGAGTAAGCAATCAATTTGTCTGTAACAAAGAAAAAAATTCTTAATGGAATATGTTTAAACACCCATCTGAATTAACGGAGAATCAACATCAACAACTTCAAATGGTGTATGTAAAATGAAAACCAAACTGATTCATAGACCAAAAAGTTTCTCTTGCCTTCACACGTGGCTCTTTGAGTCTTCTAGAGGTTTTAGCCATGATTTTCATGCAATGCTTGGTTCCTTCCTTACTTTTACAGTGTAGGGAATGGTCTGTCAGAGACCATTCCCAAGAATGTAGGCGACCACATGGCGACCGACGGAGAGCCGGGAGCCATGGTGGGAGCCTCATTCTTGGGGAATGGTCTTTGACAGACCATTCCCGACCGTCACAGTCCAAGCGAGGGGGGCCATAATATTCTGCCGAGCCAATCATTTGCATAAAGCCTCCTAATTACCAATGCTGATGTGTCGTCATCAGAGCGATTGGGGATTCCGTCTGCTAATGAGTCCTACAATCATTGGCAATGATTGCTATGAAAATTACGGCTGCTGATGTGGCAAAAATCTGACGGCTCTGGGCAAGAATTCCCGTCAGTAAAAGACACTAGATGAGCAACGAGAGTCTTCTGCCCCTCGAGCCTGGACTGTGACGGAAAGTGAAAGAGAAAATCTCTCTCTTCCTCTCCTGTGTTTTAGAAATGACTATAAAGAAGAACTGGGATGTGAAAGGATTAAAAAACTTTGAATGCTTTTTGTGCAAACAGACTTCCATCTCCATTCTGATTATTTATGACTTTGACAATTTATTTCGAAGTGATTGCCCTACCTCCAACTGAAAATCTAAATAAGCAACCTAGGGGGGTACTGAAAAGACAAAAAGTCACAAAGAGAGGAACTTCCTCAGCCTAGAGTTTTTGCAACCAACAGGACCTAGCTTATCAGCCAGCGTTGTAGCAGCCAGCGTTGTAGCAGCCAGCGTTGCTAAATTAGCTTTATTTGACAGGATGCTAAATTAGCTTTATTTGACAGGAAAAATAATTCTAAATGAATTATTGGATTTATAAGTGAGAGGGTTTCTCGCTTGGGACACCAGGAAAAATAATTTAAAATAAATTATTGGAATTTTAAGTGAGGGTTTTTCTCATTGGAGACATCCAAGTACAGATATCTCTAGTGCGTCATTCTGAATAATGACGGGAGCACTGTGAACGGGAATATATGTAAGGCACCAAGAACGTAAATTGACTATGCAAGAAAAAGACCCTCAGAATAGAGTTGGAAAAGAGTTGCAGGGATGCCATGTCCTAAGTCTGGAAGGTGAGATCCATAGGCGGGAACATTGATTCTAGAGGATTCAGAATAAGGAACAGAAGTTCCTTGGAATAGGGTTTTGCCCTAGGAATAGGAATCTTAGGCTTCCAAGAACCATCGAGTATTATTCTAAAACGAACGTGGTAATACGTTCGGTTCAAGTGCTTGCATAGACTTCTCCCCAATAATAAAGATACCTTTACGGGCCGGGGGGGGGGGGGGGGAGGCAACCCATCCTCTAGTCCCCAGTACACTCTCTCTCTCTCTCTCTCTCTCTCTCTCTCTCTCTCTCTCTCTCTCTCTCTCTCTCTCTCTCTCTCTCTATATATATATATATATATATATATATATATATATATATATATATATATATATATATATATATATATATATACCTTCATAAGTTCAGAATAGTCTGAACTCACAAATTATAAGAGGGAATAAAGCACTCATAAAACTATAAAAGCAAGGGACACAAGAAAAGAAAAGAAAAACAAAAACAAACAAACTAAATCACTTTGTTTGCTACGAAACAAAACTAGATAAAACAAAACATTATTAACTTAAAAATGTTTTTAAAAAAGGCATGTGTAAAATAAGTTGACGCAATGTATTTGGCTTTAAACAAGTACTCAACTTTAAGTAAAAAAAGGATAAGACATCTTAAAAACCTAATCCTAGAAATCAAACTTCACACAACAACTTCTAACGAAACACATTCTTAAGTCCTCGGGTAAGCTAAATACGAAATCGAACAATGAATACTACTACAAACCTACGAAGAGCAAAGAACCAAACTTGACAATATGTGATCTCAACTTCGCTACTTGTCCAAACAGGAAGAATAAGATTATCACCTTTATCATGCATAGCTTGGACAACAACTATGACATCCCTACTCACGTTGTCAGTGCCCAAGAGTAGGTGCAGGTTTATATAGAGGTCATTCATGCTTTGAACGTACTCTACAAAACCAACGAGCTGAGTTTCTATCACCCTCCGGAGGTGATGGGCATACTCAGCCATGATAAAGGCTAGCATTTGTCAAGCTATATTAAAAATACTAGAAGCGCTAAAGATCAAAACAACAACTAGAAGCGCTAAATATATATATATATATTATTTTATTTATTTTATTTTATTTTATTTTTTAAAGTTCTATTTCTTCGAGTATATTTTATATTGTTATGCGCTCCCGTTTGTGACACAGGGATCAGAGCATGGTCTCCTCTCTTTTTCTGTAAAGGAGGACGACTCTGGGAAGATACAGGAAGAAGCCATGACGAGCCAAGAGAGAAGCAAGCGGAACCGTAAGTCCTGCAAGAAGAGCTCGCAGAGTTGAGAAAATTTTCCTCTACAAGAAGTCGATAAGATTTGGGATTCTCTGAGGAGGCAACAAGAGCTTGATGCTCTAGAACCTAAAGAATACGAGCAGTGGAATGCTCAAGATCCTTTAGCACCCAGAAGTGAGCCGAATTCTTCTGTTGAAATTCGGAGAAGTCTGGAAGAATTTTCCTTATCATCCACTGTTCACCTCACTCCTCTTCCAGAATATCCATGAACATTTTGTCCAGAACCATAGCCAAGAAAATCCCGTCCTTACGAGAAGGATATAAAGAAGGTCTCTAAACCTAAGAACACTCCAATCAAGTTTGATACCTTCGACGGAGGGGAGATGTCCCAAAAGCTACTGCTTTCATTCGAAAGTTTGAAGTTGCCTTTGCAAACGGCAATTTCTCAGAAGCATTGAAGATGAGGCATGTGACCAAACACCTCAAGGGGACTAGTAGTACTTGGTGGTATACCAAAGCTCTACAAGGAATTCAAAATAAGACTTGGATTCAATTCAAGGCCAAATTTTCCGACAAATGTTTTCCTCTACACTTTGAGGAAGGCATCTAAAAAAATTGGGATCGGTTTGCCAAATAGAAGCACGAGCGAGTTACTCATTATGTGTGGTTTACTCTTTCAACGGTGGCTCCATTCTCTGAGGAAGAAATTCAACGGAGGACTTTTCTTCAAACTTCGTAGATGCATACAGATATATCTGCAAGATCCTTTGCAGTGGATGGTTGAGTCCTGACCATGCAAGCTGAAAGTGTACACTTTTGTGTACAAAGAATCTAATCCCTACAGTGGATTGGAACCATTTAACACAGCCACAACAAATTTTTGTTACCTCTCCTAGAAGGATATATTGCTATCCGCAGGAAGATTCAGAGTAAGGCCTTCAATCTAACTCCTGAGTTTTAGAACAGAAGACCCTCAACATTAAATGAGAGGGCAGGTCTTTGATCAAAGTTACATGTCTGAGGAACTCGTAAAGTGCTTTTTTCTTTTTCACACAAGATACGCATGTCTAACCAGGACTAATCATTCTCGAGTGTTTATGAGAGTAAAATCAAGTTGAAAAATTGCTTTTGGTGATGAACTGGTTTGCTAAACCATCTAGAAGGTCACTAATTGATATGGTGAAACCTGCCCGTAAGGGACAGTAGGCGTTGGCTTTCACCCGAAATTCTTTACTTTAACTTTACAACACAAAGGAACTTCACGAAAAAGCCTGTGATTGGAATTCAACACTTCAAGACAAACCACGGCTTGGCAGCTAGAGCGCTACCAAGCAGACAACGACACCTTGTTGGCCCCAAACACTGGCGCTCCTTTCGCTTTTTCTTTATTCTTATTATACTTCAGAAAACCCTATAAACTTCCACAAGATGTCCCACTTTTATCGGGCTGAAATTCCTCTACTCCAACCCGATTTCGGCAACATAACCACAGTAGAAGTCTCCACGGACAAAAACCCCAAGCAAACATTGACTTTCCACGCACTTTAGAGCTCTTTGCAAAACTTGGCGAGAAATTGCAGCTCGCTGAATTTTGTTTTGCGCTCCGATCCGCGTGTCGATCACTTTTCTGGGTAGCTCTCCAGCTCTCGCACATGTAGGGTCACTTGCCCCTTGAACTAGACGAGATTCCTCGCGGGAAATCTCTCTAAATTGTCCTGTACAAGCACCCAATGCTTTCCCGAGGCTCCCCTGGCAAATAAACGATCCGAACCCTTGCACCTAGCCCTCACCAAGCTGTCCAAACCTATCCATGGCTGTAATTGCAGGTTTTTGACCCAATTTCGCCAACATAACGGCGCAAATATCGTTGTAGGTCAAAAGTACACGTCAAGGACACTTTCCCTTGCGGTATGGAAGCTTTCCAGTGAGCTGCAGGTCAATTTCAGCGTGCTGTAATTTTCCGTTTTGCCACTTTTAGGTGCTTACTGCCCTGTACACGCATCCCAAGGCCTTTCCGAAGCTCCCCTTGCGATTCCCTGCAATTTAGGTGCAAAACCCTAAACCTGCAGAAAAACACAGCAGGCTGTAATTCTCTGTTTTGGACCGTTTCAAGCAGAGCGAGCACGCCTACGCGTGTCTCAGGTGCTCCCGCACGCAATGGGACAGTTCCTTTTCAAATCGGACGAGTTTTCACGCGAGAAAACTCTCCGTGTTCGCATTCCTTCGCAATGGAATTGTGCGTACCTGAAGGGGATTAGCAATTAGCTAATCCGGTTCCTGTACAAAAGACTCTTGCCTTGGCAAACGCGCATAGAACCCCCCGAACTATACATGGTCATCTCAGAAGCCCAACTAGTGGGGCATTACCATACGTACAAAGGGGAGAGAGAGATGCGCAAGAGCAAATCGTCGCGCTACATAGAGCAAGGGAGAAGGCAAGCTTTCCATTAAAGCTGTGATCACCTTCACCCACTACTCACACTGTAGCAACCCCCCATGAACAAAAATCAGTCTCTACTCTCAAATTGGGCGCCCCCTCTTCATGCAGATTTGGCAGATCAGCCTGGAGCCGCCATGTGTCCAGTTTGCCTCTTTTGAGTTAATTCCCTAGTACCCACCAACTTATAAGTGTCGCAAGGGGCCTAAATGACTTTGAACTGAGCCTAGGCACTCTTTTACTGCTCGGATTCCAGCCAAATAGCCCGACCAACTCGTGGTGACCTACCCTTCCCGACTATGGGTGAAACTCTCGGCCGTTTCACATTGGCCACGCAATGTCCGATTATTTGCAACTCCAAAAAGAGGGTCTCAAAATTTAGACAAAAATCATCGGAAAGAAACCAAATACTCAAGTTAGCAATTGCCACGTCCTCGTGACAGGTTTTCTGATGGTCATTGATCATCATGTACGCTACGTGGATTGACCACTAAAGTAGCAAGTTATGGTTGCAATATACGCTTCTTTGCAAGCAAGTCAAGCAATGCACTCTTATGTTCCAAGACACAAAGAACTACCTTCACCACATATGGGAGAACATCCCTAAGAATCAAAGCAAGTTCGCTCTATTGTGAA
The DNA here is from genome assembly GCF_014529385.1 of Adiantum capillus-veneris. Classification (NCBI taxonomy): domain Eukaryota; kingdom Viridiplantae; phylum Streptophyta; class Polypodiopsida; order Polypodiales; family Pteridaceae; genus Adiantum; species Adiantum capillus-veneris. Next base: position 95,090,693 of record NC_140941.1, on the reverse strand, counting down.
CCGAGTTTGCACATACGTTCAGAGAATGCTATGGCTAGAATCTTATCTGCCTAAGATTTTGCAAGCCGTCATTGATGCTTGCAAAGTGAAACATTTTTAATGACCTCCGCAAGGAAGAGAAGCTAATGAGCGTTTGGAAAACACTGCCGGTGGTAATAACCGGCACGAGAAAAAGACGAAAAGAAGTACCGCCATGCACAAGGGATCTTCGGATCGGAACAATCGGCCTACCTTGAGCAAAGGCCTAGAACAAGAACTTTCTCTAGTGAGATGGCAGACTTTGTTTGCAAAAGGAAGACATCCTCACATGAGAATAATGCTCTATGATTGGGTCATTCCCTATGCGGGAAGATACAAGAGGTTTAATACCTATGCGCAAGATTTCGCCCAAGTACATATACCTAGATTGATTTCTAGGAAGATTATTCTTCTCCAGGTTGAGAAGGCAGAATTGAGTTAACAGATTCTCCAATAAGGAAACTTCCAATCTGTTGGAAAGACGAAAATGACGAGTTGCTAACGTAACTCGTAAGATTCATGATTGGTGAAGGATATCCTCGAGGCACTAGAGATGGGACATGAACTGGTAAGGTAAGTATTGAATTATTCAATTTTTGTTTAATTGAATTTTTAAGTTCACTTTTGCGAAAGGACCAGCTCAACTCACCATTGAGCAACATTTGGAATATTTCCGTTTTGCCTGTTTCTCCCCGGACACTTTAGTTGCACCTCTACATTTGAGGATAATTGTTTATAAGTGAGAGGGATGTTGCTAAATTAGCTTTATCTGACAAGAAAAATAATTCTAAATAAATTATTGGATTTATAAGTGAGAGGGTTTTCTCGCTTGGGATACGAGGGAAAATAATTCTAAATGAATTATTGGAAGTTTAAGTGAGAGGGTTTTTCTCACTGGAGACATCCGAGTACAGATATTTCTAGTGCGTCATTCAAAGTAATGACAGGAGCACTGTGAACGGATATCTGTACGGCCACCAAGAACGAGAATTGACTCTGAGTTGCAAAGGCAGAAACATTGATACTCAAGGATTCATAATAAGGAGTAGAAGTTCCTTTAGGGTTCTATCCTAGGAATAGGAAGCTGAGGCTTCCAAGAACCATCGAGTCTTATTTCTAGAACGAACGTGGTGATACATTTGGTTCAAGTGCTTGTATAGACTTCTCCCCAGTAATAAAGATACTCTTACCGGGGGGGACCAAGCCATCTTCTAGTCCATATATATATATATATATATATATATATATATATATATATATATATATATATATATATATATATTCTCTAGCTTCAGTATTAAGTGATAAGTTCTATTTATCCAAGTATATTTTATATTGTTATGCGCTCCTGTTTGTGACAGCCCGGACTGAATCTGCTCATCCTAAGCTAGGGCAATCTCTTCCTCTGTTGTTCTGTTGCGGAAACCACCTCCAAATCAGCCATCAGTCCAGTATTTTGGTGCTGTCAGTTTTCAACCAGCAAGGGGGACCCAGAAAACCTCGTCTAAGCGCAGCAAGGGCGGCCCAGATACGCACGGAAAACCTAGCTATTGCAGCCCTCTCATCTGCAGCAATTCAGGACACAGAACCTCGCCAAAAGGCCACAAAGATATTCAAATCAGATCAGTCCAGATCTCTGTTTTCAGCCAAGGAGAAGTTAGATCTAGCCAGAAAAGTTCATTCAGCATCAAACCAAGAGGTTTGTGTAGCCATAGGAGTAACGTGGTGCGCATCAAGAGGTAGACTACACTCAAAAAGAGAGTGGACAGCCAGTGCTAAGTGGCCAGGCGGTTAGATCTACAAACAAGTTATCATCATCATTACATGAGCATCTTGTTACATATTTTGTACACATCGTTTGTGCAAATCAAAAGCAGAGACCACTCCGACAGTAAAGTGGGGGGCCCTTGAGAGGGTTGGTTGGGACCCCATTGTGGTGTCTTCTCTGTGGGGGCCCTTGGGAGGGTTGGTTGACACCCCATTGTGGTGTTCCCTCTCTCTCTCTCTCTCTCTCTCTCTCTCTCTCTCTCTCTCTCTCTCTCTATATATATATATATATATATATATATATATATATATATATACTTTCTTAAACAAAGAACCAAATAGTAGCACGGCCAAGCAAGAAAGGGGTGTTTTGAATTAGTGTGATTTCTGATCTTTGTCACGTTTTTCATCCATTGCTCGTGACAATGAAGCCACCCCATAAAATAGTTGAACTCACTAACAAGAGTAAAGAAAAGAGGGCCCAAGAAGAAGTCTACAAGTGGGAAGCTACTACCGACGATGGTGGTCTTGAATTGCTATTGACAACGTGTCTCAAGAAAGATTATGTCATCAATGCTCTATGTCATCCTGCATCCAGAAAACTCTCTTCTCGTACATCTACTGCACTTAAAGTTCTGATGTGTACATTAAAAGAAACAATTTGAAGTACAAGAAATTGTGAAAAATAGCCAATTAAGTAACATCCCTTTGGCTTCTAAACAGTTGTCCTCATTTGTAACACTTGTAAAAGACTGTCCACAATCTTTCATCCATTGAGCATCTCAAGGTCGATAGAAATGTTAAATACAATATGTAAAGTACTGTCACAAAACGGGAGCGTACACGAGCACTTAGAAATCTGAAAAATATAATACGTTGCAAACATGAGAGAAGGGAGAAGATCGACACAGTATTGCGGACCAGAAGATGGGCTGGTCCCCCCCCCGTTAAGAGTATTCTTTATTCAGGGAGAATTCTTATACAAGCACGAGAACCCGAGGAAACCCCTCCGTTCTGTAATCTTAGACCCGAAGGTCGTGCTTTCCCGTAAAGGGCTTGGGCACAAAGCCGTTCCTTCCCGTAAGAGACTTAGGCGCGGAGCCATACTTTCCCGTAAGGGACTTAGGCGTAAAGCCGTACTTCCCGTGAGGGGCTTTCCCGTAAGACGGGAGGTTCCTGCAAAACAAACCACACAAAGCAACAATTCTCAATGCGTATCAACACCTTATACCTGTCGCTCCTTGCTCGGAAAAGCGACCTCCGTACTCGGTCGTCACACGAACACTTGCCGTTTTCGTCGCCAACCTCTGCTCCAGAATCCCAGCGCTAGCACTTTCTGCTGCTCCCGGCCTCCCAAAAACTGAATGCTTGTTGCCCTTTTATAGGCCCTGGCACCCGGCGGGAATAGCAGCCGAAAAAGCAGAGCCCTGGCGCCCTAGAGAGAGGAGAGAAGAATCGTTCATTCTGGCGCTTTCTAGAGAGAGGAGAGACAGAGAGAGATCGCAGATTTCAACCCCTTGCGTAGCTTTTAGCGCTGGCTTTATTTTTTAATAAGAGCCTTGCTTTATTTTATTAAAAAGGGTTGGTCACTTAAAAGTGACCGGCCACTTTATAAAATAAAGTGTGAACCTGTTCAAACTTTAAAAACTCACTCAGTTAGTGAAAACAATGCTACACGAACACATTCCAGGCGTCCTCCGCTGCAAGACACGACACAGATGCAATGCAGACACAGACTCCTCACAGGAAAACATCTGCCCTCCCGCGACTGTTCCTGCTTTTCGTAAAAAGCTTCATTGAACCCATCTTTATTCTTGTGCTTGCGTTCTTACACGTATTTTCTTACTCAGTTCGGATTTCCTCCTTAGCCTACGGGATGCCCCCTTACTGATGCACACGTCACCCATCATGTGACGCATCAGGGGCACTCGTAACCCGGTCCTTTCCACCGAACTTACGGAAACTCCTTCGCGATGTTTACCGTCACCCATCAAATGACACATCAGAGTTGTCCGTTCTTGATGGCAGTTCCTGTAGCTACAATCTTTTAACAGTTCTTAGTGCACACAATAAAATATCCTAAAAAGAGATTAATCGTTAAAAATAAGAAAATAGTCCAATTAGCAACATCCCTCTGGCTTCTAAACAATTGACCTCAACTGTAGTGCTTGGACATATACCTCCAGTATCTCGGGATAAGCTGCTAATTCCTCTTGCGTCATCCACTGAGCATCTAGATTTGAATAGTTCTTAAACTTAACCAAATACTTCCGTGTTATCTTTCCGGATTTGAGAGGCCGCTCCTGATGACTTACTATCTGCTCCGGTTGGAGTATTTCTTTTGTTTCCTCAACCTCGGGAGGTTCCTCAGCACTAGGTTGGCTCGGAGGCGGTCCCACATACGGCCGGAGTAAACTGACATGGAAAGCATTATGGATCTTCCAATTAGGTGGTAGCTGTAACTAAGTCAAACTTTGTAAATAATTAATTTATTTACGAGAAAAGAATTATCTAATTAGTTGTGTGCACATCAGAATAGATTTAGCAGTTCTGGGGCCTCAGGTGCGCCCAAGTTTGGGCCAGTGCACCTCAGGGAGACCCTAGCAGAAAATACCCTGAAGCCCTAGCAATTGGGAAATCGGGTCTTCAATGAAGGGGTAGATAGTAGCCTCAGATTTCAGGCTCAGAAAATTATGCGCGCTAGTGCAAGCACAGGAATGAGATGGGGTCCTTAGAATAATAACCCTAAGGCCTGATTATTTTACGGCCTTAGGATAAGTTAGTTAAAGTATTCTTAAATGATTTGCGCTGGACCAAATGGCCGGACAAGTGCCAACAGGTAATGCCAGAGCAGTGTCGGTACGGCATTGCGCTGGGGAGCAGCTAACAATTTAAGTGGTTGCATCTATGTGTGTAGTTGTGCACTTAATTGCACATTTCATTAACTAGCATAGGATTTTTAAAGTCAAAAGTTGAATGGTTTTTAAATTTTTAAGTAAGTGTGCCACTTGGCACACTTTCCCATGCAATCTCTCTCTCTCTCTCTCTCTCTCTCTCTCTCTCTCTCACTCCCTCTCTTCATGCTAGCGCCCCCTCTTCTGGGAGGATATAAGAGAGCAGCCCCTCCCCCTCTTGCCAGGTTGGCAGTGCACTACCCCCCCTAAGTTGAACGTCCTCTACGCAGTGAAGCTCTCCATTGAAGCTTGAGAGCAGCACCTTGTGGTGTATGTGGAGCCTCTGTGCACCCATCACCTAGAACAAGGCCTCTCATGGTCATAGGCAGCTGTGGGAGAAGTTTCATCGCGTAAAGTAGTAGAAAACTCTTTTTCTCTCTCTACTAGCTGCTGCAAATTCTCTGTTTTCAGCCCCTAATCACCTGTATTAGGGTGAATTTCAGCAAAGCTTTAGTAGGAAACTATTCCTCTCTACCTACTATACACACACACAAAGTTTGGAGCATTTCCGTCGCGAAAAGGATCTCCGTTTCGGCATTGGAACGCGCTCAGGTAACAATTTCTGGTTATGTGCAGAAAATTACAGCAAGCGTGTGTGCGTGTGTTTTGTATGTTCCTTCGTGGGTTGACTGCAGGAATGATCATGTCCGAAGAGACATAGTTAGCGGAAGATAGACTCTCGTCTTTGAGAGCTTCCGATGAGTTTTTTGGAAGATAGACTCTCATCTACGAGAGCTTCCCAAAATCTCACAGAAGAGGAAAGATCCTCTTAGTAGTCAGGAGAGCAGTTCTTCTACTCTCTCAGTCAGAAGGAGGAGGACAAGAAAGAATAGAGGACGGGCTTTCGCCCCGTTCCTGTGCTTGTAAAAAATTTTCCCTTAGTAATAAAGATATTCTCTTTATGGGGGGGGACCAGCCCATCTTCTGGTCCCCAATGATGTGTCAAGCTTTCTCTCTTTCTCTCCAAGGTCTCTTGAGTATATAAATTGCATTTAACAGTCAGTTTTCGCTTCCGTATTTTTGTGACAGTAGCTCTAATCGGAAGGTGACATCATTTACTCGCTCAGTGATCTTAAACGGCCCATAATAACGGGTAGAAAGTTTTACCACCTTCCCCTTATGAGACGCTTGTTTCTTAAGTCTTGCCTTCTCAAACTTGAGTAAGACTAACTGTCCGACTGTTAAGTCGAGATTCCTCCTGTGCTTGTCTGCAACTTTCTTATGCTTTTCGTGAGAGCGTAGAATAGCTCTCCTAACTTGCCCGTAGGCTATGTCCAAATCCCGGACAAATTCATCTGCTGCAAAGATCTTGTCCTTAGTTAAAAGGATGGGTGGAAGCAAAGGCTTACCATAGAGAATCTCAAAAGGTGCTTTCCCTGTTGATGAGTGTATGGTATTGTTATATGCATACTCAACAAGAGGCAAATATTTCTCCCAGTCAGATTGCCGGTCTGACACATAAGCTTTTAACATATCCAATTCTGTGGAATTGGCTATCTCACTTTGCCCGTCCGTTTGAGGATGGTAGGCAGATGAAAAATTCAGCTTCGTACCAAGATTATCCATCAAGGCACGCCAAAAATTTCCTGTCATGCGAGGATCTCTATCACTCACAATAGACTTAGGCATTCCATGATGCTTAAAGATCTATGCCAGGAAGACCCTAGCCATATGATTTGCTTTGATCATTTTCTTGACTGGTATAAAGTGTGCTTGCTTGCTAAACCTGTCCACAATGGTCCAGATCGCGTCATTTCCACTCTGAGTTCTAGGGAGGTCCATGATGAAGTCCATGGCAATACTTTCCCAAGGTTTATTAGGCACAGGCAAAGGTTGTAGCAACCCAGGCATCTTATGCCGATCATACTTCACTTTTTGGCAAACCAAGCATTCCCTGACATACTTATCAATGTCTGCTTTAAGGCTAGGCCAAAAGAAATATCTTTCATTGCTAAGGTCGTAGGGAGAATACCCCGATGACCCGCATAAGGCGAAGCGTGTGCTTCATCCATGATCTTCTTTCTTAATGGTTCCGCCACACATATGTCTTGATGGTGGTAGAGATAACCGTCCCGAATGGAATAAGGAAACTCATTCTCTCCACGATGTAGCTTTCCCCAAATGGTGGAAAAGTCTGGATCATTCGGATACAAATCCGGTAGTGCTTCTAATTCTTGGTGATACACCGAAGTGATAGCGTTCACCCTTGGCCGCCTAGACAACGCGTCCGCGACCACATTCTTACTCCCAGCCGTGTGAAGGATCTGGAAGTGAAACATAGACAAAAAGTTTGCCCACCTCATCTGCTTCTCAGATAGTTTCCTTTGCGTAAGAAAATACCGCAAACTCTGGTGATCAGTCTTGATCACAGAATCCGCTCCTAGAAGATAGTGCTTCCAGTTGGATAAGGCGTGAATCACAGCCGTGAGTTCCTTTTCGTAGATTGATGCATGCAACTCTCCATCCTTAAGCAGTCTGCTTTCGTAGGCCACTGCATGGCCTTCTTGGTTTAACACTGCTCCGATGCAATCGCCTGAAGCATCGCAGTGAACCTCAAATGGTTTCCTTAAGTCAGGCACTATCAAAATAGGTCCATGGCTTAGCAAGTACTTGAACCGATCAAAAGCTCCTTGTTGTCTCGATCCCCATCTGAAAGGAATCTTCTTCTTTGTCAAATCATGAAGTGGTCCTGCTACATGAGCAAATCCTCGGACAAACCTTCGATAATACGAACATAATCCCAGGAAACTACGTACATCATGTACCGTAGTGGGAATAGGCCAATCTTCTACCACTTGGATCTTGGCAGGATCTATACTCACTTGATTGTGAGAAACTATATGGCCGAGATAGTGTATCTCTGAGAGAAAGAACTCGCTCTTCTTTGCATTCACATGCAACTCATGCTTTCGCAATTCTTGAAACACTAAGTCCAAGTGCTTCCGATGTTCCTCTTCTGACTTAGAGAAGATGAGTATGTCGTCAAAGAATACTCCCGTAAAAGCTCGATACTGGCTGAAAATGCAGTCCATCATTCGATTGAACGTCGCAGGAGCATTGGTCAAGCCGAAAGGCATTACCAAAAATTCATAATAGTCCAAAGGTTGTGCGGAAAGCAGTCTTATGGACATCCTCAGGGGCGATCCGTATCTGATGATACCCACTCTTTAAGTCTATGCGACTAAAGACACTTGCACCCTGCAACTTATCAAGCATATCATCAATCCGAAGGATCGGAAAGCGATTCTTGATCGTGATCTTGTTTAAAGACCTATAGTCTATGCACATTCGAAACGTGCCATCTTTCTTCTGCACCAGTAGAACTGGAGAGCAGTAGGGTGAAGCACTTGGCCGTACTAACCCTTTCTCTAGAAGCTCGTTGACTTGCTTCAAAAGTTCCTCTTGCTGAGCAAGACTCACCCGATAAGGGGGTTGATTGGGAGGCGAGCTACCCGGTATGAGATCTATGCGGTGATCTTCCGGGCGTACCGGAGGGAGTTCATCAGGGAGTGTTTCTGTGAAACAATCTTTGTACTTTTCAATAAATTGAAGACGCTTAATTTCCAGACTAGAGAGAGAGTCCCTACTAGTTTTATCCTTCTCACGTGCAAAAATCAAGTAAGCAAAAACACACTTCTTCATTTCTTTCTTAATGGAGATATGGCTTACAATTGGGAAGTGCCAATCTCCTGCATCAGCATGAATCTTAGCATGAATCTTTATTTTCTTACCCCCATGATCAAAAGTGAGGGTCTTTTCCACATAATCGGGAATAGGTGTCATGTGGAAGTGCCATGGCATACCCAAGATGATATCACATCCCTCAATGGGTGCCATCAAAAATGATTCGCGGTCCTTGTACTCGCCAATCCGAAGATTGAGCTGTCCTTGCACGGGAGTTGCATTGGTTGTCAACCCCTCGAATGCCAATCCGGATGTAACCGGTGTTCCAAGCTGAGCCGGTGTGAGGCACAATCGTTCCGCAGTATCCAGGGAGATGAAGTTATCCGTGGATCCTGGATCATAAAGAATCAGTACTCGCTGGTTGTTCAAAGACCCCCAGCCCTTCAGAAGTTGACGCTTCCCTTTCACCGTTTCTGTGTTTCCTTGAACATCTAGAATTGAGTTCGAGCTTGGTGGTGCGGGTTCCTTCCTTGCTTTCTCTTGCCTCGTAGAGGCTTGTTCTTGCCGTTGCTGCTTTAGCGGGCAATCTGGTTTCATATGTCCTTTCTCGCCACAATAGAAGCATCTTCCTTCCTCTCTGAAAGTTTGAAGTTGAGTAGGAGAAAGATACTTAGTTCGCTTGCCATTGCCCTCTGGCTTCTTAGAGTGATCATCGTCCCTAGGTGGAGGACGTTTTCTTCCTTGGCCTCCTTGGTCATCATAGACCCCTCTTTGTCTTGCACGGTAAGTGCTATGCTCCATTTTTCTGGGTGTCCCGGTTGAGTGTAAATCCTCAGCAATGATTGCTGACTCCATCATCCTCTGAAGAGTATCATGCGGATACACTTTCATACTCTTTCGAAGCTGCAGTTGGAGACCCGCTTTGAACTTTCGTTTCTTTTCCTCGTAGGCAATCTTCATGAAGGGAGTGACCTTCAGAAGAACCGACCAATACTTGTCCACATAAGTCGTTACTCTTTCATGTTCCTTCTGGGCAAGCCAGTCCCATTCCTTCCGTATGTCCTGCTCGAAGTCAGATGGAAGAAATTGTTCATAAAATTCAGATTTGAAGCTCTCCCAAGTTCTGGCCTGAGAACCTTTCCAGAATCTTGGCTAACCACCAATTACTTGCCGTTTCCTTGAGGTGCATCCCCACATGGCGTAATTTGGATCTTTCTGTGAAGTGCCCATTGGTAAAGGCGACTTCAAACTACCTAATGAAGGACAGTGTTTTGGAGATGTCTCTCCGTCCGTTGTAGGTTTCGAACTTGATGTCCTTGTCGCCCGATTTGAAGACTCTCATGCGATGTTGAGACTTGCGACCATGCTTCTTGAATCGAGGCTTATCTTTAGGTTGATGTAGGGTAGTAGAAGTAGCGGCTTCCTTCTTCTGTCGAGATGATCGAGAAGTAGAAGTATAATCAGGAGAGTAGGATGGAGATGAGATAGAGATGTCCTTGCTCTCGTCTAGCAAAGAGAGCGCTTTTTCCTGGCCTTTCCTTGGAGTAGGCCGTTCATTCCGATCCGAAGATCCTTTGTGAACCTCAGCACGTTCTTCTTCTCTTTCCTCCTGTGGTCTCACGCCAACAGTGTTGTCTGGATGCTTGGCTGCATCAGTTCCATTCGTTTTCTTCATTCCGCCCAAGAGCTTTTGGACGTCTGGCAACAGTAAGACTTGTTGCAAATCCGCAAGCTGAGCTTGCACTTGTTGAAGCTCCTCTTCAACGCTTCTCCCTTGGCCCGACATGGTTCTTTCCGGAATCGTCCTTCTTTGCAGAGAAAGAGAGGAGTCCGAGCTCTGATACCACTGTCACAAAACGGGAGCGTACACGAGCACTTAGAAATCTGAAAAATATAATACGTTGCAAACATGAGAGAAGGGAGAAGATTGACACAATATTGGGGACCATAAGATGGGCTGGTCCCCCCCCTTAAGAGTATTCTTTATTCAGGGAGAATTCTTATACAAGCACGAGAACCCGAGGAAACCCCTCCGTTCTGTAATCTTAGACCCCAAGGTCGTGCTTTCCCGTAAAGGGCTTGGGCACAAAGCCGTTCCTTCTCGTAAAGGACTTAGGCGCGGAGCCGTACTTTCCCGTAAGGGACTTAGGCGTAAAGCCGTACTTCCCATGAGGGGCTTTCCCATAGAAGACGGGAGGTTCCTGCAAAACAAACCACACAAAGCAACAATTCTCAATGCGTATCAACACCTTATACCTGTCGCTCCTTGCTCGGAAAAGCGACCTCCGTACTCAGTCGTCACACGAACACTTGCCGTTTCCGTCGCCAACCTCTGCTCCAGAATCCAAGCGCTAGCACTTTCTGTTGCTCCCGGCCTCCCAAAAACTGAACGCTTGCTGCCCTTTTATAGACCCTGGCACCCGGCGGGAATAGCAACCGAAAAAGCAGAGCCCTGGCACCCTAGAGAGAGGAGAGAGAAGAATCGCTGATTCTGGCGCTTTCTAGAGAGAGAGAGAGAGAGAGAGAGAGAGAGAGAGAGATTTCAGTCCCCCTGCGTAGCTTTTAGCGCTGGCTTTTTTTTTTTAATAAGAGCCTTGCTTTATTTTATTAAAAAGGGCTGGTCACTTAAAAGTGACCGGCCACTTTATAAAATAAAGTGTGAACCTGTTCAAACTTTAAAAACTCACTCAGTTAGTGAAAACAATGCTATACGAACACATTCCAGGCGTCCTCCGGTGCAAGACACGACACAGATGCAATGCAAACACAGACTCCTCGCGGGAAAACATCTGCCCTCCCGCGACTGTTCCTGCTTTTCGTAAAAAGCTTCATTGAACCCATCTTTATTCTTGTGCTTGCTTTCTTACGCGTATTTTCTTACTCAGTTCGGATTTCCTCCTTAGCCTACGAGATGCCCCCTTACTGATGCACACGTCACCCATCATGTGACGCATCAGGGGTACTCGTAACCCAGCCCTTTCCACCGAACTTACGAAAACTCCTTCGCGATGTTTACCGTCACCCATCAAATGACACATCAGAGTTGTCCGTTCTTGATGGTAGTTCCTGTAGCTACAATCTTTTAACAATTCTTAGTGCACACAATAAAATATCCTAAAAAGAGATTAATCGTTAAAAATAAGAAAATAGTCCAATTAGCAACAAGTACGGAGAGAAAAAAAATAGTTGTGCAGTACTTCACCTTAACTGTAAGTTGTAAAATATAGAAAGGTACAAAACTTAGTCAATTATCCCTGAATGGCCTATATTATCGATTAGAAAGTGACAACCTTCCCCTTTCGTTGTTACAGAGTTTGGAGTTGCAAAGTTCAGTGATTCTCTCTCTCTCTCTCTCTCTCTCTCTCTCTCTCTCTCTCTCTCTCTCTCTCTCTCTCTCTCTCTCTCTCTCTCTCTCTCTCTCTCTCTCTCTCTCTCTCTCTCTCTGTGTGTGTGTGTGTGTGTGTGTGTGTGTATGTGTGTGTGTGGACGGCACCACGTGCCAACTGAAAAGAACAGACTGGAACAGACTTTTAGCACTTCAAAACAACTGAACAAAAAGAGAGAGAATGTAAGGTGCAACGGAAGTGAATGTTGAACTTTGATTAAGATGAGTGCTCCGGACTGTGTTCAAGGGTTCCTTTTAGTTACGGAAGGGAGAGAATGTTGTCAAACGCTCCTCCAAGGGCCCCACTCTCTATGGCGAGAGAGGTCTACGCTATTGATTGCACAAATCTGGTACAATGGTCTGATGCGATTCGGATTTGATGATAACCGCTCTTCAAATCGATCCTGCTAAAAGAAGAGGATCCCTATAGTCAGTCAAGAATATCATCGATCCTCGGAATCCGAAATCTGTTCTTGATGATGATTTTATTGGGAGCTCTATAATCAACGCACATTCTCCAAGATCCGTCTTTCTTTAAAACCAACCACCGAAGAGCAGTTAGGTGAAGTACTGGGCTGGATAAGACCCTTTTCCAAGAGGTCTTTCACTTGGTTCATAATCTCTTCATTCTGGGCTCGATTCACACGGTAAGGTGGCCGGTTCCGTGGGGTGTTTCCAAGTATCATATCAATAGTATGATCCTCAAGACGAGATAGTGGCAACTCGCCTGGGAAGCCCTCAGAAAAGCAATCGGCATGAGTGTGGAGAAAATCTTGGCATTCTTTTTCGAGGTCAAAACATATTCGAACAGTAAGGTAAAGTACTCGGCTAGATAAGACCCTTTTCCAAGAGGTCTTTCACTTGGTTCGTAATCTCTTCATTCTGGGCTCGGCTCACACGATAAGGTGGCCGGTTCGGTGGGGTGCTTCCAGGTATCAGATCAATGATATGTCCAAAGAACCCCCTCAAGAAGAACCGATCTTGGCTCTCGAGCCTAGGTCCAAAGAAACCCCCCAGGAAGTATTATGTGTTTGCATGATTAGTCAGTACGCATTGATCGAGTATTTTATTCGTGATTGTTTCCTGTATTTTAGTCAACGTCTATATGTGATCCCTTTTCATAGGCATGCCATATTGTACGTTGAGCACGATTCACTCATGAATGAGCAAGCATGTATGCGGATTTCTCATGAAAAGCTGAAAAGTATGCATTCAAGGAAGTCAGATTCCATGTCTCTTCCTTGGCATGACACAGTCGTAGAAAGAGCAAAAGAAGGATTGAGCATCAAGCATCGGCATTTCCATAGTGATTTGCCACAGTTGATTGCTTTAGATCAGAAAGACAAGTTTCGACCCCATTGTTTGCGTGTGTTTGATGAACGGTTTGGCACTCTGTCTATATGTTCATCTACATTGCATGCACAGTCTTTAAGGAAGAATAGTATTTTTCCAGTCACTTTACATGGAATGGGTATGTTCATGTTTTTGTGTTGGAAGTGGTTTCAAGAATTTTCATGCTCTGAGATTCTTGAAGAAGGTAGAAGCATGACTATGGACGAAGTTGAAGCATTGAAGGAGCCACAGAAGACTGTGTCGCTTTCGACGCGGCCCAAAGAAGCAAGCGTTGCAGACCTTTATGAAGTTCAAGTATCGCACGACCCACACATCAGAGTGAGCCGGCGAAGAGTCCTTTCCAGGATTCCGGATGCTATTGGCGATCTCCCTCGCGGGTACCAGTACCTCACTTTGAAAAGGAGGGGATGTCACGTGACACATCCAACCTTATGTGTCCGTGGACAAGCTACAGCATGACCAGGGTTCACTTCAGTCAAGCAATCTAGAATAGGAAGTGATCTGGTACTTTTGTGAGTCTGTTCGCAGACCGTGCATGCCAGACACTTAGATTAGATGCTTATCCTCTTTGCACACAGCATGATCATGAGCAATTCCATCAGATTCTATTCAGATCAGTTCCCAGTGCATTAAACCTATTTTCCCTATTTTTGACAAATTTCACTTATTATTTTAAGTGACTTTTGTTGGGAACTAGACAGGGCAATTTTGCTAATGAAATATATAACAAAACCAGAGCTAGCACTTTCTGGCAAAAGAGGCGGCAGGAACCCGGTGTTCATCAGGCAACTTCTCAGCAAGACTCCCCCCCCCCCCGCGACAACTCTAGCGTTTTCACTCACCAGAAGGCCTAGCATTTTTGCATCAGAATTCAGCCTAGCGCTAGCAAATTCCCCAAAAGATAGCAAATTCCCAGTGTTAGCAGATTTCCACCGTAGGAAGTAGAACTCAGCCTAGCATTTTTGGTTGCAGATCATCCTCAGCGTTTTGCAATTCCATCGCGACAGATTCAACTCTAGGACTAGCGTTTTCAGTTTTCAGCACATAGACTCCGTTAAGCAAGTCCCGAACCTCGCAGATCTCACCTTTCCGCAGCAGATCCTCGCCGCACGGTCAGATCCATCGAAGTTTGCAGATTCAGCCCGGAAAACGCAGATTTCAGCATCTGCGGTTTCAGCGCGTCGTCGTTGCATCGTCGTCATCGACATAGAGTCAGAATTCAGCAGATAAAGATTTGCAGATTTCAGCCCTTAGCATTTTCAGTTTTCAGCCCGTCTCATCGTCGTCCTCATCGTCATCACATCGTCGGCGAGTCCAAGCATTGTAGAGATTTGTGCAATCATAAGTAGACCGCTCTCGCCATAGAGAGTGGGGCATTCGGAGGAGGGTTTTGACAACATTCTGGTGTCGTATTCTTCTCTCTCTATCTCTCGGTCTCAGCACCTTCATTCACAGTGTTTATCCACTTGTTTGTGATCAGTTGCACTCTCATTAAAGGACAGAAGGCTCTCCCTTCCGTAAGTAAAAGGAACCTTGAGCACGATCGGAGCACTCATCTTGAGCAAAGTTCAACATTCACTCCCACTGCACCTTACATGACCATACACTGAAGTCTTGGGTTCTTAAGTTCACGAGGAACTTGGGTTCTTGTGGGTCTTGGTTCTTAAGTTCTTGAGGTTCTTGAGGTTCTTCTTTAGCTTGCAATCTGTGTTAGAGAAGGATCTTCTCTTCACCCGGGTTATGCTCTTTTCCGCGGCCGCACCCCTTAGCGGCCTTGCGCTCACACCAAGGTTGCTTTTTCCCACCTCACGTCAATCGGCCAGCCATTAAGTGCACGGTCCACTCTCAATGAGTGAAAAGAGGCACAAGGGGAGGCTGGACAAGCCCTTCTTTCTTGGGTTTCCTGTCACTCTTCAAAAACACGACTAGGAATCGACACGCCCAAGAGTTCTTGTGGTTTTTTCCTTGAGTGATACAACACAATGTCAAAGCTCTGATACCAATGTAAGGTGCAGCGAAAGTGAATGTTGATCTTTGCTCAAGATAAGTGCTCCGAACTGTGCTCAAGGTTTCCTTTTACTTACGGAACGGAGAGCCTTCCGTTCCTTTAGTGAGAGAGTGCAAGTGATCACAAACAAAGTGGATAAACACTGTGAATGAAGGTGCTGAGACTGAGAGATAGAGAGAGAAGAATATGACACCAGACAAGTTGTCAAACCCTCCTCCAAGGGCCCCTCTCTCGATGGCGAGAGAGATCTATGCTATCGATTGCACAATCCGGTACAAGATGCCGATGCAAGTCGTGAGACTATGATGCAAGGTGGATCTAAATTTCGAGACGACGGCGACAACGAGGATGGCGACGACGACGGCTGAAAATGCTATCTGCTGGGGGTGCGGGGTCTGCTGCTACTGAAACCGGCCTGCTCAATCCAAAAAGGGCGGTAGACTTTACTTTAAACCTTGATTTAGCTTTCACCCATTTAATTTGTCGTCCACTTTACCTGTACTTTCAAGACACAACAAAGGGGAGAGGGATACAGGTTGCTAGATTGCACCTGTATGAGTAGACCGACACCAGATTGGCCCCTAACTTAGGCGCCCCTTTCGGTATTTCTTTATTGTTCAAAAGAGGGAATAAACGTTGTGGATCCCTACAAGCTGCCCCACACACACTTGGCTGAATTTCAACTGTTCCGGCCCGATTTCGGCAGCATAACTATCCTAAGATCCTTCACAGTCAGTATTCCCACGCATTGACTGACTTTCCCGACGCATACGGGCACTTTGCAAAACCTGGCGAGAATCTGCAGCACGCTGAATTCTCTGTTTTCAGCCCCGAAAATGCGCCAGATCGCCTGTACAGCGGTCCCCTTGCGTCCCCGAACCTCCTGGGGGTATTAGGGTCCGTTTAGGGCCAAAACCCTAAACCTGCAAAAATACACAGCAGGCTGTAATTTACTGTTTCGGGCTCCGTTTCACGTGCCGGTCGCATCCTTAGCAAGTCCTCGAGCTCCCGCACCTGTAGGGCTACTTGCCCTTTGAATCGGACGAGATTTCTGGCGTGAAACCTCTCCGAATTCACGTGTACCTGCGGGGGGATTAGCCGCTAGCTAATCCAGTACCTTTGCAAGGGGCTCTTGCCTCGGCAATCACGCATGAACCCACACAACTGTACATTGGTCAAATGAAGAGCCCACTAGTGGGGCATAACATACTGCCAAAGGGGAGAGAGAGAGCAGTGCGTAGCGTGCAGGGCATCACTCCTGGCACCGCACTGTGCATAAGAGGGAAAGCAAGCACTCCATAGCTCTTAACCTGTGACAAAAACTGAAAATGAGCCTCTCCGCACTTAAAATTCTTGATGTGTGGGAAGCCCGTACAATGCTGATTTAAAATAAAAATCCAAATCTCTTGCAATAGTTACATAGTATATGGTTGTCTTGTAAAACGTGTCTTTAAATGTCTCTATAAGTTGTTGGCTTCTCTCTTGTTTTTTATTGGAAATGTCCTAGAAAATTTAGTACTTTGCGATTTTTTTACAAGAGTACGTATTTTTACGTACGCAAAAAATTTTGCTGTACGGAACAACGTACAGTATGTACATATACGCCACATACAGTACGTTTCGTACCACCTTGATTCTAGGTATAGGGAACCTATTCTTGATGGTATTCTTGTTGAGTGCACGGTAGTCGATGCACATACGCCATGAGCCATCCTTTTTCTGCACCAACAACACTGGAGAACAGAATGGAGATGAACTGGGCTGAATCAGCCCCTTTTCTAACAGCTCCTGTACTTGGCCCATTATCTCTTTCTGCTGAGCTGCACTAACCCTGTACGGAGGCTTATTTGGTGGGCTACTGCCTGGCACCAAATCTATCGCATGGTCCTCGGGTCTCTCTAGCGGTAATTGAGACGGTAATGAATCAGAAAAGCAGTCACTATACTGTTGTAAAAACATTGACCTTTCTTTATCTAACACAGATAAATTTGATTCATCACAATCTGACACTTCACGTGCAAAAACCAAGTACGCAAAAAGATTCTTTTTCATTACAGAAGTAATAGCAGAAGCTGATACAGTGGGAATAGACTCCCCTTTAAGCTTTACATCCAGAATGTGAGTCTTTCCCCTGCTCTGTACAGTGATCTTTTTGTTGTAGGCATCCATGATTCCCTGTACACGAAATAACCAAGGAATACCTAACAACACATCACATCCGTCCAGTGGCATGATGTAAAATTCTTCAGCATCTACATAGGACTGGATAAGTAGGCACAACTTTCCAATGATGGGTGTCACAGCCTCTGTATGGCCAGGACATGCCAAACCTGGCTCTGCTGTATACCCCATCTCTTCAGATATGATTCCCAACTTTGAAGCCAATTCTGGGGAAATGAAGTTGGCTTTGGCACCTAGATCAAAGAAGATAAGCATTGTTTGATCCCTGACCTTTCCCCATGCTCTGCAAAGCTCACTTGCATCTGAATTTGGCTTGTCGCCCACCATATCTGGCACTAGACCAGCCATGGGCTTCTTTCTTTTCTTGTCTTCCTTGTCATCAGAATCAGCTGGCCTTTTCTTTGTAGGACACTTGTAAGCAATGTGGCCAGACTGCTCACAAATAAAGCATTTGTTCTCTGACCTCAGGACCTTCTTTTGCTCTTCTGACTTGCGAGGAAAACGTCTTTTTCATTTCTTTGCTGGTCCCTTTTCTGATTCAGCCGTAGCTTTATCTTTCCCTGCGTTGGCTGACTCCTGAGTCCCTTTAGGAGCCTCGTTGGGAACATGCTTCTTCGCTGAATTTTTCTTGGTTGATCCTTCCTTGACGCCAGTATTGAATTCACAATCTTCTCCCTTGAGCAAACCATTGCCAGTGTTTGCTACCTCGATGAGCTGCGTCAAAGTAGTGACTTTGGTCTTCGTACAGTACTTTCTCAATCCTTTGGGTAGGCCACAACAGTATTTTTCAATCTGTTCTGTCAATGGCACAAACCTATAGGAAGTTACTGGAAGTAGAGCTTTCCAAAACTTCCGATTGTAATCATCCAGATTCTTGCAAGTGGCAGCATTAAGCTGGTGCCATTCTGTCATGACATCCGCTTCAAAGTCATCAGATAACCATGCTGCTGCAAAAATCTGCTTGAAGTAAATCCATGTGGACGGAGCTTGCCCTTGAAGCAATAAAGTTGTCCACCATTGTCCCGCATTCCCTGTCAAGAAAGTGGCTGCCTTGCGGACCTTTGAAGCCTCTGTAAAGTTTCCCCCTCCATAGGCCTTGTCAAACTGCTGGAGGAATGAGAGAGCCTTCTTCCTGTCATCAAACCCTGTAAAGGTCGTGAATGTCACACCTTTGCCACCTTCTTTGTACGGAGTTGGCCTCTCCAGCGGCGTTAAATTGTCATATGGAAGTGACTGAAACATGGGAACACTATTAGGGTTCATCTGTGTTCCTTGGCCGCTATTAACTTGACCTGGAAATGCCATATTTGGCTGCTGATTTGTAATTCCAGCCATACCAAAATTTGCCTGTGGCATCCCAAACTGGCCCTGAGTGCTCTGAAACCCTGGTTGCATACCCATGACACTGTACATGGGATTAGGCATCATCGTTTGAGCACCCCCGAACACTGTTCCTGGCGTGTAAAACTGATTTCCAAGTGCATGACCAGCCATGCTCTGGAATACCGATCCACCTCCAAAATAGCCAGGGTGTACTGAAGGTGGTGGGAAGACTTGTTGCATATATATATATATACCTAGATGAATCCAGGATAAGCCCAGATTCACCCTTGAAGGAAAGTGCAAGGTATAGCCCCATGGTAGTCACCCACAAGACAATATAACCATCAACTCCATCATGCATAGTATTGACTAAATACCACGACATCCCCACTAACGTCGTCAATGCCCAATAGTGGGTGTAGAACTAGGTACTAACATATGCTCCCCAACACAACACACACCACACGCACACACATGGTGGCGGGCTGAACTGGTACAGCTTGAAAGACTGGCATCTCAGCCACCTGTTCTTGCACCTTAGGCACAGGTTGTGGAGACTGCATGTTCTCCGTCAAGTGTACAGGTGTTTCCATTGACTGTGCAGTATGAATCACCTGTGCTTGAGCCTTAACAAGCTTTTGAATATGATCCAGTGACCCAACTTGCTGAGACGGAAGAGAAGGTAGCAGAAAGGCTAAAAACCTCGGGTTCTGCATCACCTGTGTGAACATAGCCACAGCAGTAGCCAACTGGGTCCTGAATATATCATCATCCGTCTGTGGTGGTCTTGAAGACTCACCCACTTCATGTGTCTGTTGACCCTGTGAAGAGGAAACCTCTTCAGTCACATCATCTGGTCTGTCAGCCATAATTGCAATTCCCTGCATCTGGTCTATGATCCCCTGTGTCTTCAAGCCCAATCTGACCAAGGCTCACTTCTATGGGAAAAAGTGATTTAATCCCGTCGATGGAACCATGAAACCGGCCTGTTCAATCCAAAAAGGGCGGTAGACTTTACTTTAAACCTTGATTTAGCTTTCACCCATTTAATTTATCGTCCACTTTACCTGTACTTTCAAGACACAACAAAGGGGAGAGGGATACAGGTTGCTAGATTGCACCTGTATGAGTAGACCGACACCAGATTGGCCCCTAACTTAGGCGCCCCTTTCGGTATTTCTTTATTGTTCAAAAGAGGGAATAAACGTTGTGGATCCCTACAAGCTGCCCCACACACACTTGGCTGGATTTCAACTGTTCCGACGCGATTTCGGCAACATAACTGTACTAGGACCCTTCACAGTCAGTATTCCCACGCATTGACTGACTTTCCCGACGCATACAGGCACTGGCTGTAATTTACTGTTTCGGGCTCCGTTTCGCGTGCCGGTCGCATCCGTAGCAAGTCCTCGAGCTCCCGCACCTGTAGGGCTACTTGCCCTTTGAATCGGACGAGATTTCTGGCGTGAAACCTCTCCGAATTCACATGTACCTGCGGGGGGATTAGCCGCTTGCTAATCCAGTACCTGTGCAAGAGGCTCTTGCCTCGGCAATCGCCCATGAACCCACACAACTGTACATTGGTCAAATGAAGAGCCCACTAGAGGGGCATAATATACTGCCAAAGGGGAGAGAGAGGGCAGTGCGTAGCGCGCAGGGCATCACTCCTGGCACCGCACTGTACATAGGAGGGAAAGCAAGCACTCCATAGCTCTTAACCTGTGACAAAACTAAAAATGAGGCTCTCTCTCCTTCAAATTCAGCGCCACTTCTTGTTGCATGAGGAAAGTGCACCAGAAGGTGCCACTTGGCACATTTACAAGCATTTTCCCGTTTCGGGGTTGCCGCCTAAAAATCTCTCAACCGGTTGCCCAGTTGACTTCATGGCAGAGTAAGAAAATGTTCCCTTTGTCATTCCGGAGGTAATGACGTCAACACATTTTCAGGTCCCAAAATAACAATTCCCTAAATTTTAGGAGATGCTGCCATTGTATCTTTCTAGGTCATCCGACCCTCTTTGTACACTGTGGCCACATCCAGAACTGAAATGTAGCCTCTGTAGCAAAGGATTCCACTTTGGCTAGTCAATGACCCCACTTGGCTAACCATAGTCCTTGTCCAACCTTAGTGCTCTCTTGCCCTCAGGCCTGGACTCCCTCTGGACAGTTCCACACTAGTTGTGCAATGCAGGGCAGTTAGATTTCCCGAGGGGTGTTTCCAAAAAGTGAAAGTAAATAGATAATAAGAAAGAAATCAACAAAAAGGATAGATAGTAGTCACACGCTGGTGACACCTAGAGCCGAGAGCGGTGATCACACAAGATGTCTCACAAATGAGACCTCTATCCTATTTACAGGACTACCTAAGGAATGGCCCGCAACACCGGGCAAATTGTATGAAACCAAAGCTAGAACAAATTCTGATAATCAAAAAATACTTTTTAAACATTAGGGCAGAGGTTTTCCAACACATTTCTTATGTACACAAGTATGTCATACCAATTTAAAAAAAACGAGAATCTGTTGGAGATGCGTACACGAGGGACTCAAAGAGAGGCTCGCTTTTTGGCGGGCGGTTTTGGGTGGGGTAGGGGCAGCCATGTGAGGCAAGCAAGTGGCAGTCGGCGAGAGTCCGGATGGAAGAGAGTTGCAATCCAAGCGGCAAGGAAGCTCTGCGACAGGAGACGACCACCTGTCGGAAGAAGAGTAACATAGGCGAAGCGTCTTCGTTGGCTCCTTTTTTTTTTCTGGCAGTAACATCGCTCATGCGGGTTGGCTTAGCTCCAAAGGCATCGAAAGCGCACGCGGCTGCCAGAGTTCGAATCTTGTAACGGTTTTGTACGCTATAGTGTGTGTTGCTGTGACGAGGTGCAAGGAAAGAATCTCCGGAGATTCTAGCAAATAAAATAAAAGTTGAACCAGTATGCACAAGGAATCGAAATGTTCATTTCACAAGTTTTAAACGAATATGAAATGTGTTTCTATACAACATTGTGGTGATAGTACATAGACAATTTTTGTATACAAGTTGCTTTAATGTGTGATCTATTGCTTTTTGCTACTACTTCAAAAGCAACTACCTTCATAAATTGCTTTTAGCAATTCGAACTATAAAGGTAAAGGGATCATGTTGCTAAAAGCAACACGAAGAGAGCCACACGAACAATTGTCTTAACTTCAAGATCAATACTAAAAAGAAATACTGCCAGGAGCACCTACCTTAGGGGCGAACGCATCTCCTCCTAGAGCTCCACCTCTCTGCTCTTGCAAGTGTTGTTTTGGAGTGAAGTGCTAACAATTAATGTGTACCACATATCTTTTAAGTGCCAGCCTATTTCAAGGGCAATAATTTCATCTCTATAAAACTTTTAAAAGAATGTCGAGGTGGTTATGCATATAAGATCCAATTGAGTATGTAGCAAATATGTGTAGCACATTGTTCTTAAAATAGGTCCATTAGATAATAGAAACTTCTTGTAACAATATTGGTTATTCAATACAACTAAACATAGTTTACTTGTGTACAAAATTCAGGTGAATATTCATATTTCAAGACAAAGCCACTATGTTCAGATCTAGGAATGCCAACATGGATGATTTGCCTTATCAATGTTTTTTAGCATGTTTACCTAGCATATGATAGATACGTCCATTGGGTACAAGGTGCGTGTCTCAAAACGAATTTGATGGGTAGGTACGTCAATGGATGCAATGATAAGAAGCATAGCAAAGTGAGAGGCATAGTCTGTGTTTCAAAAATGGCATCATCTTCGCCATTTCAATTTGAAGCCCCAATAGGGTAGTATCAGCCATTAAAGACATCAAAGGAAAAGGAATCATGGCCAAAACATCGGGTTTGACAGCAATTAGTCACTCTGACTAACATGACCTAAAACATTATTAGGATTGATTTCAATAAGATGACAGATTGTCCAAGTAGCTCCCTCATATTAATCCCTCGACTCCCTACAGAGAGAAGTAGGAGGAGGAAACCTAATTGAATACATGAAACAGTTAAATTTTCTGTCTAGCTGATCCCCATCTAATTACCAGAATTTTGATGCTAGGTTGAAGTAATACTACTAGTAACTACTCATTCTACCAACCAACATCAATATTGCAAGAAACTTTAAAGAGGCAGCTGATAACAAAAGACATCTATAGGGATCTTGCCAGAAGACCAATCAGCTAAAGCCAGAAAAGGTAAGTACCAGAATATTGCCTCCAGAAGCTTGCTGCTGAACATTCAAACTTTGCTTAACAATCCCTCTGGTCCATTTGTGGCCCATGTGGAAATCAAATGATGAGCAATTGCATATGGACCAGGAACAAACATTGGTGCAAGTTCCCCAGCATCTACTCGTGCTTCAATAGAAGATCCTCTCCTTCTTTCTTCCCCACTACATGCTTGATGGACCTTTAAAGCTGAGGCCTGCTGCTGATTTTTATATTCATTGAACACTAAGGCCTTCTTTACCTGTTCACGATGGTGCCACTTTGCTTCTGCAGCATAGGGCCAAAAAGCACTGAAATCCGTAAATAAATCATCTTAGAAATGCAGCAAAATCAACAGATGAACATAAATCAAGTCCCAGTAGAACACCTTCCAGCTCCTTTTTATCCACTCTTATATCAAATGTTGTTGCAAACGCGAAAAAACCCACCATCAACTGACAAGACATGCTGCTTGGACCAACTACACAGTACATCCAACAAGAAATAGTATCAAATGACACATGCACGGCCCTACCACAGGGAAAACCCTCACTAGAAAAAGGGAGCCAACATGAAGTAGTACTGCTTACCAGGCCATGGTTGTGAGCTGTGATACAAAATTTCACCAACTTCAATCCCAACTTCCTCTCTTGTCTCACGCCTCACCGCCTCCTCTAAACTCTCTCCTGGCTGAAACATGGAGGACAAATACCTCACCACCATCCATCAGAAAAAGGGTTTCAACATGATCTACTCCTTTAAATGTGAGAGAAATAGCAACAAGGTAGAAGAAGTCAATCATAAGCAGCCAAAACAACTCCCACCTCAATAAATCCAGCAAGGCAACTCCACATGCGTGGAACAAATCGTGATTGCCGTCCTAATACTACGCGGTCCCTCTCTTTGTCAATCACCAGCATAATTACCACCTATAATCAACAGTACAATATGTCATATTATCACCTGGATTTAAAGACTGATTCAATATGCTTTCAAAACTGTGGGAACAAGAAGAAACTGCACAGGATCAAGGCGCGGGTACAGCTTCTTTTTACAAAGCTCATTCACACACTGTCTTCGTCTCCCAGCCTCTTTTAGAACGGTTGTGTTGCCACACCGTCCACAAAACCTTGATTGGGTATGCCAATCCAGCATCGCTCTTGCCTGCAGGAATATTCACCTGAATAAGCACAGAGTTTTGCAGCAATACACCTTATCTTTGCAAAATTGCAAGAAACTGCATATATTCAAAGCCAGAGAGAACTCGGAAAGAAGTACATACATGGCCTGCAATTGAGAGTTCTTCCAAGGTGGGTTTATCAGACCAATCAGTGCCTGTCATGAGTAGCCGAAGGTCAACGAAGCCAACTCTGGCATCAGACGATGGGAGTTCCCAAGCCTTCGACAAACCTTGCAACCACTTTGCATCCTGTGCAATCTTATCAGCAGTACCACTAAATATTGGATATGGAGAAACATCCAGAGCACAAAAGGTTACACCATCTCTGTCACCGAGATATACAAGTCGATCATGAGACAAAATCCCATGGCTAAAATCAATAGAAATCCGCTTTTCCTCCTCGTCTAGATTCTGCTGCTCTGCTAAGAAAGTATTCACTGCTTGTTGTGAAGATAACAAGGCATTGTGACAAACTCCAAAATTCTGCCAAGCAAGCCGCCAAATCTGTCCACCTTGAGGCAGCACTACTGAGGATATTAACGGCTTTCCCTCCAGCAAGGGCAATACACGCAACGAACCTGCTGATTCTGCTTCGCTTAAATCAGCTATGCTAAGATTTCCACGCTTGTCTGAAATGATGGGATTTCCTGCAAAGGCATGATGAGCAATCATGGTGTCTATGCTCGGTTTCTCCCTTGCAGACACGAAGGTGTTAAGACGTTAAGCCAATGTGCTGTGGTAGGATGAAATCAAGGTGACAGGAAAGTGGTGGCTATGGACATGTATGGCTGTTGCCTCTGCAGTTTAGTGAGAAAGGACTGCTTCATGCACATGCATCAGCCTCCCATGCGGGTCGTGATTTGTCCGAGAGTGCTTCTAGCTGCAAAGAGCTTGCCCTTTTTTGAAGACGCAAAATATACACAGGACCTGTGGATTTCTACAAGGTTGGTTCCGTGGATGCTGCAAACTCTCTGCGAATAGAAGAGGAAGACGATCACCAAATAACTGCAGCTATGGCAGCCCCCGGATGGCTATGTCGAGTAAACAAGAGATGGAGAGTTGCGAAGCGTAACCTGCTCTCGTATGTAGATCCTCACAAAGTTGAGGACTGCTGTTTGTCAAAATTGCTACTTTTCCCTCAAGATATTGTCCCAGAAGTCAACAATCTATACCATCAATGGCATTCCTCAATCCATTTTGTCGTCCAAAATAAGCTCTCTTATTGCTTAAGCCTGCCCTAGGAAATAAGCACTCTACGAATTAGTCATTGAAAAATTTGGCAATTGCTTTTAATTCTCTCTCTCATTTTGGCCTACCATGAGCAAGGCTTTGCAAATCGCTTTATGGTGTCACCTTCTTGTTCGAGTTTTGGCATCTCAAGTGAACTGCCCAATGTGATCCCTTTATTTAGCTTGGCTTTTAGGTATTTATTTTACTTATTTGTCAAAGTCTGGGTAGGGCAATTTACTAAGGTTGTTGTATAAGCAAACCTCAATCCCCCATTGTATTCACATCAGTTATTCATTGCCAAAGTTGGTTGGTGGTCCAGGAGTCTCTCTCTCTCTCTCTCTCTCTCTCTCTCTCTCTCTCTCTCCAATTGGTCTCTGCGCTTTTGCATCGCCGACTTTGACACTTCTAACGAGTAGCCACTCATTTAGCTGAAATAATACAATTCTCTTCTTTGCCCATTTTAGAAGTACAAGTTTGAGAGAGACCTCTGATGAGAGAGTCGTTAGTATCAAGTGGCTCCTATCATTGCTTTTATGTCATCTCCAGATTTGTGATACTTATTGCAATAGCATTCTCTTCGTCCTCCAGATGTAGATTGGGAAATCTTGGAGGGTTTCTGCATATTCAAATTGTGGTTGACTTGCACCTCTCTTCGTATGATCTTCTACCTCAACCAAAGCTACCACCTCCTCCTCTGGCTTATGCATACGCCCATCACTCTAGGGTAATCCTTATTTGTGTATTAGCATTATCTTTGTATTAGCACACATAGTAAACTACTTCTTGTGTTGTGTTCTCTTGAGCTTCACTTGATGTTCTTCATCTTTGCATGCTTACAATCGCATTTTCTAGCAATTGGTATCAGTCGACATATATGGCCACGTTGTTAACACCATTCCGGCTAAGGTTCTTTGATTGAGGTGATTTTTAATGAGCATTCATAGAACGACATAATCTTTGACGAGGATCTTTGATCTTGGGGCAATCAAAAATTGATTCAAGCTCATCTCAACCTCTATGCACTATTGGCAGTACTATGCAAGAGATTTTGTCCTTTTGTGAAGGTTTCCAACATTCCAAATTTCTACAAAACAAGAACTTTGTAGACTACTACGGGTTGTGCTATACAACACATGTTGGTTTTGTGCAATTCTTCCACTACACATGCAACTTTTGTGTTAGGTGCAATCACTGGCCATGATTGCCAACAATGTTGTTTTTCGCATGCTCTCTCCTAAGGACAAATTGGATGGGGACAACTACCCACTTTGGGCATACATGGTGCAACATGTCCTTGTTGCAAAGGGCGTTTAGGAACATTGTGTGTGGTTATGATGTAAGACCACGTTTTGTGGATGATAGTTCAAGTTCAAACAGTTTTGTTGTTAGAGTTTTTTTGTAGGCACATTGGAATGATAAGGACGTGTAGGCTCATCTATTGATTACACTTTCTATTATGCGTCCTATTACTCAAACATTCTCTTAGCATGAACAATAAAACTTACATGGGATATAGTAGTTTCTCAATATGTAGGTTCAAATTTGGCAAAAATTGCTTATCTATGTAAAGAGCTAGGGTCCATGTTTATGCACGAGGAGGATGATATGGATGTGTTCTTAAGGAGATTAAAGATCTTCATGAGTACTTAATTGCCATTGCTGAGGTCATTTGAGATTGTACTCTTGTGCAGACAGTCCTTCGTGCTTTGCTAGATTCTTATAAGACTTATTCCTCAACCTTTATGCTTGTGACAAAGAATAAACATGATGATGTAAAGTTTGACGTCCTTGTCATTCTATTGCTTTAGAAGTCCCACTCTAGAACAAATAGAGCTAAGAAGCGTGTTGTTTGAACAAGCATTCACAACCACACACGAAAGGAGGAATACCATTGTTGCCACCTTCAAAGTTTTCTGCAAGTAGTAAGCCTACCCACGTAGTTGTTGCTTCTTTAAATAGCAATAAGTTTGAGAAGTCTAACGATAGAATTTATATACGATGATAAGACTGAAAAGAGCAGGCTAGAGGTAGTGTAAACCTTATTGTGATAGTAAATTGGGTGCACCTTTGTCTAGTTGTACTCCTCACCATGTCTTATACATCATGTTGTAATGCTTTGGTGTGTTGAGTGTGTACAACGAGGAGGAAGAACCATTTGCCATTTGATGAAGCTGAAGGAGTGTGAGTGTGGATGCGTATGTGCAATGCGAAAGAGAAGTATAGAATGTACGGTGGAGTCTATAGTGAGATAATGCTCACTAACTCCTTATCCTTATTCAATATAAAAATAAAGTTAGCTATGAGTTAATATGGGTGTGTCCGGCCCGGCTGACCATATTGATCGTTACCCCAAAAACCTCCTACTTAACGGCTAATGTGACTTAAGTGGAGTAAAATAAAACTGTGTACAAAAACATGTACAATTAGTGAAGCATGACATTAGCTTCACCCTACACCCTACACCCACCAGCTCTATGCAATGTGTAAAACACTCCACAAATAAGCTCTTCGTGAGAGCATCCGCATGGTTGTCATCTATATAGACCTTGACAAGCTTGATCTTTTTATCGATCAAGACATCCCATATGAAGTGATATGTGTTTTGTTTTGGAATGAAACAAGGGATTCTTTGCCAAATAATGGCATTCTAACTATCACAATACAGCAATGGAATTTGTCAAGTTCCCTTGTCCAGATTTTACACTAAATGTGCCAACCACAATGCTTCCTTGGTGGCATCTGACATTGCAACATACTCAGCCTCTGTAGTGGAAGAGGACATACAATTATGAAGACTTGATCTCCAAGAAATAGACCCTCCAAGAAACATGAAAATATAGCTAGAAGTAGATAGACTTCATGTTGTCTACATTCCCTGCATAATCTGCATCTACCTATCCAACCAGAGATGCATCACTATCCCAAAGCATAAGCACTTGCTCATCATATCTTTCAAGTACCTAAGGATATGTTCCACTACATCCCAATGTTTCTTGCCAAGGTTAGCCAATGATGGCTCACACTCCCATTGGCCTCGTAGCCACCATAGCATACATGAAATAGCTTATGCCAAGGAATACAAATTATTAGCCATCTTGGCCTTCTCAAATCATATGTGGAAGAATAATTCTTGCTAAGCTTCAAATATGCTAACATGGGGGTATTTGATTCCTTCTCCCCGTGTATATTGAAATGTTGCAAGACCTTCTGAAAGTACGACTCTTGGGAAAGCTCAAGAATACCCTTTGACCTATCACGCTTAATATGCATGCCAAGAAAGTGACTAGCTTCTCCCAAATCCTTCATGGAAAATTCTAACTCGAAATTTTGCTTTGGATTTGTAATCTTGTGAGTGTTCCTCTGAATGATTAGCATGTAATCAACATATAACACAAGAAGAATAAGTGATCCATCATTGAGGTCCTTTGTGAATAACAGTTATCTTTGTGACTTTGTTGAACAATCAGAGCTTAATTAAAAGCTTACTTTACATCTTACAAAATCCTCTATATCATGTGCAATCAGAGCTTAATAAAAAGCCCACTTTACACATTCTATGGATTGGAATAAATCTACCCCTCTTTCTTCATAAACTTGTAAATTTTTTGAAATTTGAATTAAAATGCCCCTCCCATAAGTATAAATCTGTAACTAATATGCACAAGTGAAAATATTTCGTCAAAATCTACACCTTTTTATTGCTTGAAACCTTTAGCTATGGCTTTAGACTTGTACTTAAGCTTTGGATCTCATGATGCATACTTTTTCTTGTAAACCCATTTGCAAGGTAACATTATCTTGCATGCATGCAATCTAACCAATTTTCAATTCTCATTAATTGAAAATCAAATCGTATTCTAATTGCATTGTTTTATCTCACTTGTCTTTATCATCCATTTGCATGGCTTCTTGGAAACAAGATAGTTCCCCACAATCGGCTAGCATAAGATAATTTGAACCTGGCTAAGAATGCTCATGCAGATTTGAGGCTTAATTGGAGCATTTCAATCCTTGACTACTAGTCTCGACTCTCTCTAGAGCATTTTTAGTGGAAGACTCCTCACCAGACTGCTAATTTTTTATCAAATTTTGAGGCGACATCCTCGAATGTGACTCTCATGTACTCTACCTCTTTGATAGGCTTATCATGCATCTCGGACTCATTGAATACAACACTCGAACTTCTAATGATCTTACAATATTTTGGGTGCCAGAGATGATAACCCATCTCTCCATGTGCACCATAACCAATGAAGATACATGTGCATGACTTTGGTTCAAGTTGTCATCTTAGCTCTTTTGGCATGTACATATGACGCGCAACCAAAGATGTGTAAACGATCATAGTGTGGTTTCTTGCCTAGCCACAACTTGTTTAGAATCTAGTAGTTCAATGGCATTATGCATACTAAGTGATCTCTTTACAATGTGAACCAATGTTAAAATAGCCTCGACCCAAAAACCTCAAGTCAAGTTTTTTATAGAAAGCATAGTTGTGACCCTTTCCTAAATAATGAGATTCATTCTTTTAGCTATTCCATTTTAGGAAGGTGTGTGAGGTGTAAAATAAACTATCCCTCAGGCTAGCTTAGAGTTCTATAAATTCCTCGAAGACATATTCACCCTCATTATTAGTCTTTAAGCTTTCAAGTTTCTTGCTTAACTAATTTTTGACTAATGCAAGAAACTTCTGAAATGCATAGAAGGCCTTATGGTTCAAAGGATATTCCTACACCTTCCTAGTAGAATCATCTATGAATGTCACAAAATAGCTACCCCCCCTAGGTTGCTATGTACAACTTCTAGTGGCTCAAAATTCTTTTTACCCAATGACGAGTGTAAGACATAGTTTGTTTGCCATAAATGCAATGCTTACATACATAATAATCACTCAAACTCAACACAAGTAAGTAATCAAAATATGCTAGAGTCTTCATTCCTCGTGGATCATATGGCTTAATCGGCTATTCCACAACTCAGTAAACGGAATCTCAGCTATAGAGATAAAATCAACTTTTACATAAGACACATGCATGGAGTAAAGAGTACCATGCTTATGATCTTTGAGAACCACAAGAGTACCCTTCTTTATCATCCAAGATCTGTTCCCAAAGAGTGTAGTGTACCCCAAATCATCTAGCTGTACTCAAGCTCTTTGCTAGCTTAAGTACATGTTTGACATTGTATAGTATAAAACCCATGCCATTATTCCACACCAAATTGATCTCTCCAACACTATATCAAGCACATAAGAGTTTCCACAAGCTTCACTATGCCTAGAGTCTTTGCATAACTACAGAACCAATCTCTGTGCGGTATACCATGGAAGAAGTGGCATCTTGTGCGACAAGAGCATCCATGTTAAGATTTGCTATGAAAATCAAAATATTTGAAACATTGGTTTTAGGAGACTTAACCACACTAATCTCCTCAAGCTTAGTTTTTCCCTTTGTGTCACTATTAGAATTCTTCTCATCTTGAGAATTCTTTCGTTTTTTCTACCATGATCTACAATCCTTCACATGCCCTTTCTGTTGGCTATGATACCAATCTACATTGCTCATAGAACCATCAGATTTGCTGCAAAAATTCTGACAATGAAAAAATTCTTCCTCGCTGCTTCTGTGAGCTAGCAACATATGCATCACCACCTTTGGTAGGATCAATGATTTCCTATGAATCTCTTCAGTGAGCAGAGTACCAATTACATAAATTGTAAACCAACTTGCCCTACATCTAAGAGTTACTTATGGTTGTGGATAAAGTGTGTCATGAGGAAGGTAAAAAGCATAACAAGATGATAGACTTCATCTTTTTGTCAAAATCGAGTCATGTGATGTCAACTAACTAAAGATTATATTGAACTCATTTAAGTGTCCAAAAACTATGCCGCCTTCTTGCATACGAAGTGTATTGCACAATTTATCCCATAAGGCTTTAGAAGTATCTTCACGAACAATAGTTAAATACGACAACTCTGCAAGATGTAAATGAATAGTGGATCTACCTTTGACATCAAGAACTTTCCACTATGCATATGTGCTTGTATAGCCATCACCCTCTTGGCACTCAAACACTGGATCTAACTGACCTTTCTAGATCAAGATGTTCTAAATTCTCTCTTTCAATATGGAAAAGTTTGTACCATCAAATTCTTGATGTTATAGATGTCTTTCTCAAAAGAAGAGGCCATAACTACAAGAGGTAAACACTATGTCAAGAAGACCAACTTTATGACAAGAATCCTTGGAAAATTTTGAAAGAGTTTCCCCTATAATTGGAGAAAAATCTAAACTCAAAATGAAAGAAAACTTTCTTAAAATCAAAGACTAATGCATAAAGAGTATGACTAACTAGCTTGTGCATAAGTTGATCATTGAACTCGTCCAAATAAACTGTCAACACAGGGTCAACAACATCTAGTCCTCTCTATACATAACCTATGGTGAGATCACTTCCAAAAAGGGGTGCTCCAAAAAAACTATATCACCAGAGGGATTTTAACATTGAAGAATCCCCAGGTCAATCCTCACCACGACCCTCCAAAGGCTCAACAGATCGAAACTCAGCAATGATTATCTTTTGAACCAAGCCTCAAAAATGGTCAGGACTATCGTAAGTGCCAAAGAATGGCTTTGCAAAAGCATACTATGGCAGTATCCACAACACAACATACATCAAACTATAATGACTCCTAATCATAACAAGAAATTGCACGCAAACAAATGCTAAATAATGCAAGTAGTAATGTCCAATTGCTACAAGGGTGTTGCTCTCAAGAGAGCTCATAACACTCAAAAGTGCATTCTATACGCATAAACCAATATGCATACTCCCACAGAAAAGCATAAACTAATGAAATAACCTGCCAAAGTGAATGCGGAAACCTATACTTGTATCCAACAATACATGTAATCTTATAACCTAAAGTGGAGTATGGTTGTAATAAACTATAGAGACAATCTTTTAGAGATAATCACACATGGCATATATATATGGCCAAAGAACGCATATAGCCAATCAAAGAATCCCGAAAAAAATGTAAAGATCCGCTAGATGCCTGTGACATTGTAAAAATCTCTTAACGGAGCAAAAATGATGCTCCCAACTTGTAAACCTACTCTCAATGTCAAATCCTGGTCTGACCCTTTGAGAAAGACAACTCGTACATGTGTGTATGAAAGAACTAACTCCACTTATGTATCAATGTCAAAAGACTCCTCCTCGATTGGGTCCACCAACTTTGGCCAAGACTCACTCTCTGTGTGTGTTCAAGATCCACACACTCTCTCTCTCTTGGCTCTCTCTGAGGGTGTCTTTGTTAGTACCAAGAACTTGTCTCCTCCTCGTGATTGGGTGATATATAGGCTCATTCAAGCTTCAAAATAGCTATCAAAAAGATATATTTTGATGTGCTGCTCGGACGGATATTTGAGGGCAAAAACAACTTTGAAAGGGGGATAAAACTCTATGACACATGTTGGGATTACTCATGGGATGACGAGCGTGTTGCGATAACAATCAAAACCAAAATCCACCTTGAAAGTGCATGTGCGGGCACGTGCAAAAATGCTCAACCCTCAAACTCACTTGCACTCTATTCCTTGTGCCACACAATTTTTTGAAATTGTGAGCTCTGCTCCTTGTGCCTAGAAGTGCTTGTTGTGTGAGCCCTTCACTTGCTACACTCTCTGTGCAATATATAGTATATATTTTTTATTTTAATTATCTCTATGTGTACTTCACCTAAGGCAACAAGCCTTAGCTATAATTGGAGAGGAAGGTCACTCGAGAAAGGAGAGCACTGCCATAGCCAAGCTTTGATACCAGTTTGAAAGGAGTGCATATGTGTGCGTGCAGGAAGGAAGAGGAGTATACAATGTATGTTGTCTATAGTGAGATAACATTCACTGACTTTTTATTCATATTTGATATAAAAATATGGTTACATATGAGTAAGTATGGGTGTGTCTTTGGCTGGCCATATTGATCGTTACCCCAACAGAAGCACAAAATTTAGAGGACTGGTTGGTTATAATGATCTAAGTATGATTCTATTGTGAACAAAGGCACAAGGTCTTTATGTGACTTGCCTACGGGCAAAAAAGCCATTGGTACTAAGTGGGGTTTTAAGTTGAAACATAAACTCGATGGTAGCCACATATCTTTTGATAAGGCTAGACTTGTGGCAAAAGAGTACGCTAAAGAGAAGGGCATGATTTTGATGAGAATTTTGCTCCCACTTGTTGTATGACTACCATTCATAGTATTTGTGCATTGGCAAATTCTGTTGTGCAAAATTGAGTTTCTTGATTTCAAGCACAATTGGCCTTTATTCTTGCAAAAGAACTACTCCAATAACTTAATTTAACAGCATCTGTTTCTGACACAAAAGGTTTCATTGGATGCACAATAAATAAGATGGGTGTAGTAGCTAGAGTGACCTTAAGTGTGTCGAAGTTGTGCTATTGAGATTCTCCTCGATGAAATGCTTGGCCCTTGGCTTTTAGTTGGTCCATCATAGGAACATCAACTTTGACATATTTGTTAACGAACCTAGTATAAAAACCTACAAATCCCAAGAAAATCTAGAGCTCTTCAATTTTCTCTATTGTTCATGCCTAAGAAAACACACACACACACACACACACACACACACACACACACATATATATATATATATATAGAGAGAGAGAGAGAGAGAGAGAGAATGTGTTACCATGCCTTGAGGCTTCAAGGATGCTCAAAACAGAGTAAGCTTTTGTATTCAACAAGGTGAGAAGTCACAAAGGCCTATTGACCCTTAAGGTTCAAAACCCTTTTCATTTGATGAGCACCTCATGGTAGTATATGAGGCTAGGCCTAAGGAGAGTAGGCATTTTGCAAGGCCATGGGTGGAAAATTCCACACGAAACCCTTTTGTATCTCAATCTACCTATAGAAGGTTGTCAACAACAAAAAAAAGTGGGACAAACTGATCGGTCTAGGTCAGTATTGTTAATTTTTGGATTAAGTATTCAAATCATGTTATGCAACTGGGATTGTCCAACTTTTCTTTCTTCTTATGTTCCCTAGTAATCAGCATACCATTTATCTACTACTACTTTTTGACCTTTGAATGTGTTGTGATAGTCACCATTGCTAATGAGATAACCAACTCTTGCCGGGCTCTTACTTAGAACACTAGCAATTATCAAATTGAATTCTAGCTTTCTTTATATTGCTTGGTTGTCTTAAGAGATAAGATGATGGAGTATGTAGCATCTTATTTTGCATAGTACCTTTTTTATTTGGCAATAAAAAAGAGACAAGGAGTAGAGAATACAACAAAATTTGCCCTTGTTTTCATGTTTAAAAGCTAATCTCGTGAAAGACAAAATAATATGAAACATATGTGTGTTATGAATAACATGTGAAAGTTCGAGCATTGCTAATTTGACCAATACAATCAACATGGTTCATCTCTCTCTCTCTCTCTCTCTCTCTCTCTCTCTCTCTCTCTCTCTCTCTCTCTCTGCCCCCCCCCCCCCCCCCCTGCCCAAAAAAAAAAAAAACCAAAAGTGAAGGGGATGTTCACTTACTACATTGTTCTTTTCAAAAGAATACATGTAGCTATATAAAGTTCCATTGATAATTTTCTTTGACAATATCTTGAAATGATTGACCATGAAGATGCTTGCTAACCCAACTCTTTGTTCACCTATACATTGGGCTATGTAGTGGACATATTTGATGCACTGTGTGTGCATCGTAGGGGGGCTTTGTTAATGCCATGGATAGGCTCTCTAGCCTTATTTCTCCACCTTTCATTTTTTGAAAAAAAAAAAGAGACATTCTCTCTTGCTTAACCATGTTACCATATACATGTGGTCATGATGTGTGTGAACACACTTAGGACCGTCAAGGGCATTTTTTCCCTCTTTAGGAGGTTTTCCTCCCCGTGCATTGTATATACACCCATCACTCTAGGGCTATCTATCTTTTCATTGCACACTAAGTAATACAATTCCTGTTGTGTGCCTTGAGCTTCCTTCATCTTCTCCAAGTTGTGTGTGTTTTCCTGCAACCCTAATTCCAACAATTGCTATCAGAGCAAGTCGCGTCCTCCCGAGATTAGTCGCCAGTAGCTCCAGCACATGCCTACTCACTTTCTCCATTTTCAGTGAGCTTTGACGAGCTTTCGCAGGTCGACAAAAATTTTGGGAGAGCTCGTATAGCTCAGTTTGCTCAGATTTTTGATTTGGGCTCGTTTCGACCTCCATTTCCACTACAGCCAGGTTTTGCACATGCAATTGTCTTTTTGTGAAAATTTCTTGTTAGTGCCAATTACTGCAGAACATGTCCCATATAGCCTACTGCGGGTTGTGCTATATAGTACGTGTTGGTCTCACTCAGTTTCTCCTCATTTTGGGCAGTTTTCACATCAGGTGCAGGCATTTTCCATGGCTAACAACAACACAAATGTGTTCAAGATGTTTGTTGCTGAGGACAGAATGGATGGGGACAATTACCCCTATGTGGGCTTACATGATGCAACATGTTCTTTAGTCAAAGGGTGTCTTGAATATTGTGCAGGGCATTGATGTACGTCCTGGTTCTGAGGCAATGTTGAGGATGTTGCAGGTCTTGTTGTAAGGATTGCTGATGTTAGAGTTTTTTTGCCTACGACAGAACAAGCTCATTGGGATGTAAAGGATGTGTAGGCTCATGCATTGATTGCGTTGTCTATGAAGCGCACCATTAGTCTGCACATTCGTTCAACGAAATTTGCAAAACAGGCTTGGCATATTCTAGTTGGTCTTTATGCAAGCCACATGAGGCAAAAATTGCATTGTTGCGTAAAGAGTTAGAGTCAAAGATTATGCATGAGGAAGATGATATGGACACTTTCCTTGCTGGTTTCAAGGATATCAATGAGCAACTTATTTCTGCAAGTGAAGTCATTTCAGACTGTTCTTGATGCCTTACCAGATTCTTACCAGACTTTTGCTAGTACTTGGAGAATTATGACCAAAGAAAATCCTGAAGTTGTCAAGTTTGATGCATTATGCACATTGTTGTTGCAAGAGTCAGTTTCTAAAAAGAACAAGACTAGACATCATGCAATTAAATAGGATTTTATTTCTGCTCAAAGTAAGGGTGGTAACAGCAATGCAGCCACTTCTTATGGTTCTTTTGCGAGTGGAAAATCACATGTTCCTAATGCTTCTGCTGGCTGCAATTCATCTGAAAATTCTGGTGATAAGGGCAAAAAGAAGATGCGTTGCCATTATTGTATAGCTAATAATCACTTGATCAAGCAATGTCCTAAGTTGAAGGCCAAAGAGCCTAAGAAGAAAGAGGGTGGTTCCACTGCAAATGCTAGTTCCACTACAAATGCAGCCATTGTTGAGTCTTCTTGAAAGGAGACTGTGATGTTCAACAAAGATGTCAGGGGATTTTGTGTTCACGAGAGGTAAGCCAGGTCAGCACCAAACTGCATTGTAAAAATACAATCCTGTTGTCCATGATGAATGCATGTCATCTGTTGCAGATTCACATGTGTGGTATTTTGACAGTGGTGCTATAAAGCACATTACCTCACATCGTGAATTGTTCACCTCTCTCGAGTCTGTCCCTCATGGGAATTCAGTCACTTGTGCCAACAATGTCTCTTATCCAGTTCAGGGAGTTGGAAAGATTGTGCTTATTTCTTCAAATGGTAGTTCTTTCACACTTGTTGATGCACTTTATGTACCTGAAATCAAGAAGAATCTTTTGTCTATATTTGCACTTGCTAGACTTGGACTTGTAGTCAAATTTGTGGATGACAGATGTACAATTCATGATCTCAGTTTTGGTGATGAAATTGTTGCATCTGGCCTTTTGTGCCGTGGGTTGTATAAGCTCACTTTGTATGACAAGTATGGACAAAATTTTGCAAATGTAGTTGCAGATTCAAGGGTTGTTTCAGACGCAAAACTGTGGCATGCACGTTTTGGGCATCTGAATTTTGTCAGTTTGCTGCGTTTGCAAAAATCTGATATGGTTGTTCTTTGCCGCCTCTTGAAGCACCTATCAAACATGTTTGTGAAGGCTGTATTTTGGGTAAAATGCAGCATGCTAAGTTTCCAAAGGATGGATCAGTTCGTGCTACATGTAGATTGCAACTTGTGCATAGTCACAAGGCAAGGCATCTATGCCCAAACCTTCTCCCTGCATGCATCCTGACGTTCTGACTAAGACTCTGTTGACAGCTAATGATGTTCTTCATCTCCTCTCTCCCACTCAGTCCCCTTTTGGGCCCAAGGCGACTACTACTTGAAGCCCTACACTTTGGGAACGGAGCCGATTGCAATACTGCTAGTTTGAATCACCATCAAAACACTATATAAAGGTGAGGTTGGCCATGTGCCTCTGACTACTCTTTGCATGGTGTTTGTGTTGGTATAAAGAGAGATTGAGAGTTTGTTTTGAAAGCTTGCCTACTGTCTAACCATGGAGCTTGTGGCAAAAGAGGGTGCTTCTCAGGTCCACTTTGTACCAAAAAAAAAAATTACTGGTTTTTTTGCACCAAGCGTTTTGGTTTTCATATGATATACAAAAAAGCGGATTGGCTTGATATTTAGCAACCATGCATTAGAAACCTGTCCGTATTATGTGTAGTTTTTTAACGCAGGTGATCTTTTCACTGTAATTGACTAAATTTTGTTGTTAGGCATAAAGGGTACTTAGACAAAAAAAAAAGGTTTGTATGGATTTATGATGGGCCGTTTTCACATGCCAGTTATATTGTATGATTGCACTGGTATAGGTTTTCATACACCAAGGCTTGGACTAGCATTTATGGAATTTTTTGCCATCTCTTTTGGTTTGGGATGACTGGCATTAGATAGTACCTGATTACTTCATGTACAGGCATGGCGATTTTCATGTGACCTTGGTTTTGTGCTCATTATTCCGCGTACTGAGTCAAAATGATTAGGATATTGCTACGGGGTTAGGGCACTAATGCCAATATAAGGAAATATACACCTAGGGTATAACTACATACTGACTAGGAATGTTGTGATAACTGTCAAAAAACAAGCGCTGAGTCCAACGAGCTTGTGACTGCATTTTAATGACGGGTTTTTTTGAGGAGTTGCTAGCATAATCATGGTGTCACATTGATGATAAAGTGCGCTATATAATATGAGTTACATTGCATACCATGATGGAGATGCCGTGACTAAACAGTCTGGATTTAATGGTTTTTTTCACTTTAGGCATGGCTTATCTACATCAGGTTGTACAAATTTCAATTTTTTAAACTCAAACTTAATGCAGAGGAGTTCATTTGTTTTGTTGAGTGCTTTTTTGTCTAAGCCAAGCAACTGAAAAACTGTTTAAAAGTATAGAACGACATTTTTTTATAGGGATTTATCTAAAGCTGAGAACAGAAGTTACTATGTTTTGGCTAATGGTTTTAAAGATGGAAGTGGAAAAGAGATGTACAACATTTATTTGATTAGTTTAGAAAAGTTGATTGACTAAAATTCACCACATTAAGTAAAACAATACCATAATTGCTATGTAAAATCTTGATGGAAAATGATTGAGAAGTAGGTACAAACTAAACTTTGAACTAATGGTGGTATTAAGTCACTTGATCAAAAGGGGTGGTGGCCTTCTAATCAAAACGTACATATGTAAATAACTATTTAAGGTACACTAAAAACTGGGTTATATAGAAACCATACATATAATAGCTACCATAATTCCAAGGGGTTATGGTTTTTTACAAGCTTTAAAGATTTTTTTACGAATTGAAATACATTTACACTTTGGACGTTTGTTTAAAGTAAAAAACTTGTAAGTTGGACATGGATAACAAGTGATATAGTCCGTTGACACCAATAAAACGCATTCAAGACTAACGTATCTATTGTCTTGATTGAATGGGTGCAGGTGAGGACTCTATCCTTTCTTGGAATTTTTTAGCTTGAAGCAAATGTCTGTCCATGATTACACTGGCTCGTACTACTTGGGAAGTACTTCTTTAATGGGTTATTATCATTGTATACTAGAATGAGGCCTCATTCTTATATACCATGTACAAAGATAATTCTAAGACTGAGTCGTTTTTGTACTAACCTTTGCCTTTTCTCTAAAGCAAGTTGTCTTTTGAATGTTAAAGTTCATTTATGTCTTATTATTTAAGTAAAAACAGCTACACACACGTTCTATACATAAGGTTTTTTCATTCTTTTTGGAAAAACCAGGACGCTGGCTTGGAAACTAGTCAGAATCTTAGTTCTAGGTTGAGGATTGTATACTCAAAATTCTGAAAGGAGAGTTCTTAGACAAAGGAGAACTCATTAAATCCCGCTTCAACCTTAACCTTATTGACCATTCCAAATGCTCTTCCAATACAGGACTATACATTTGGACAAAAGGGAACATGGAGTTTGCTAAAAGTAATCTTGACTTCTACATGGAACCTATTTGGAATGTTTTTAAACCATATGGTAAACGTGCTTGCAAATTTCTTGACCCTAAAGCATCATTCAAATCCAGCATTATGTGGTTTGACCATGGTATCTGGTTTATCCTCAACTATCTGGACCAACTCTTCCCTGACAAGCCAATGGACTTTCATCTATCCCTTATCTGTTCTTGGATAGGTGGCCAAGCTAAACAATTAGTGATTTCTCAGATTACTTTCAATATTTTTCGTGGGCTTATGCCGATCAAGAGTATTTGAATCCTGCATGGTTGATCAGCAGTTATAAGGACTTGCTAACAAGCCAATTTTAAGATGAAAGTGTGCCAAATGCAGCTCTAAAGGTCAGAAGAGGTCTTGGTAATGTTAAACAGTGAGTATGCTTGAAGTGGTCATAGCTAGGATTTTATTAATCCAAGTTGAAGTACTCAAAAAGCTCTACATGCCTGTCTTTACGGCTCGTCAATCGGAGCTACGGGTAAGAAGTTATGACAGTTTTAAGTTGAGTCAGTAGCAGATCCGTACCGGATTGAGCAACTGCAAATGAGGGAACAAAACTGGAATGAATGCATCAGGATGAAGTGCTCACTTTGTGGAGCAGGTCGGTCTTTTCAGATCGGCAATCGGAGTTTCGGTTGCCAAGATATTAGTCGTTAAAGATTCCGCCAAGATATTAGTCGTTAAAGATTCACCGGGGGCCGGCTCTGTACTAGTCGAGTCCGCTCGATTGGAGTGCCATCTGGGAGTTTTTGGGGTTCAACAGGCTTCTCTAGAATACAGTGCAATTAAAAGATCAATAAGTGCTCGAGGCGTTGTGTTTGGAATGTCATCTCTTGGAATGCAATGATTACGGGATAAACCCAACAGAGGCAGGGCTCAGAAATTGGTTATTTTGAGCAGATGCAAAAACAATCACTTATACTTGCATCTAAATGGCTGAGGCAATGTCCGCAAAACTGAAAAGGGCAACAAAAACTCACAATGACAATGCTAGTCGGTGGCTACTGTGGAGAAATTTGTTGAGCTAGGTGATGCTTTGCTCGATATGTATGCCTATCGGCCACTAGGAGTGCTTGGTATTGCTTTGATTAGGTGAAAATGCATGTCAAATGTGGTACCCTTACGAAGTTGAAGAGGCAAGTGAGCCAGTGTCCACCGCGCGATGGCCACCCAAGGGAATGGCCAAAAGGCCACCCTAAATTAAGAGGGGAGTAAATAAGTGGGAAAGGAAGGGAATAAAAGAAAAGAGGGTGTGCAGGCAGGAAGAAGGGACGCAGGGGAAGCGAGGAGGGCTCGCGCTGGGGATGTGGTTGCTCAGACGACGGTGCGCAAGAGAGGAACTTGGCTCAGCTACAATACCCAGTGCTGTCTGCTAGTATATTATGGGGTATTGTTTTACCTTTGAAAGGCATTTATCCAAATTATGCTTTAAGGGACCAGTCCCATATAGGAAAAGGAGGGGGGGGGGACCATTTTTTATTTATATATTTTGAGGGTTTGTGGTAAAGAATTCCTAAACCTGTCAAAAAGAGTCAGGTTTTTTTTTTACTAGGATTAAATACTAGCCGTAAGATTACTTAAGAGTGTGTGTGTACCCGCCCTGTCCCAAGCACCATACACAATGGGTCAATAGTAGGCCCATTGTGAATGGGCCTACTACCTAATTAGAGAAATGAGGTTAGTATGGTTAAAATGTAGGCCATGCCAGTCATTTTGAGAAAAACATTTTATGATTTTGTTAATTATGTCACTTCTCTTGAATCCATTAAGGAAAAATTTGTGATAAGTATCTTGATATCTTCCCATTCTAGGAAGCAGTTAGAGGAGGAGTACATAATTAAGTATTGGAGGTCGATGCAGGCACCAAGAGCAGCTTTATGTGGTCGATTATTGTTCTTTTTTATGAATTCAATGGGTGGGATATAAGTGGTGTGAATTCCTTCCTAGAAACCCGAGAGTAGGCTATTTTCCAAGCCAAGTTTTTGTATAAAAGAGTGGGATAGTTTGAACTTTTACCCAGACCTACTATAAACCAGTCATGTGAAACCTTTTGAAATTCAACAGCCAATTGTGGTGTGACACGTGTGCTTTTAATAAATAACCATTTATATGGTAAGAGCGAGATTTTTTGGAAAAAGCAATTTTCAACCAAATTTGGTAAGTCCAGTAGGACTGTCTTCTCCAGTCGGAGAGTACTGTCAAGGTGAGTTAGACAACTAAGTAAAGTTGATAGAGCAAGATATGGGTTTTTAGGAAAAGTGGGTATGTGGTTAAGTCCTTTAGCTAGAATTTTTCGGACGGTGGTATTCCTAACCAGATCAAGACTACAAGTACAGACATGCTTGCCATAAGTATCAAATCTTTATAAAAAGGGATACATTTATCACAAGCACAATCAAAGAGGCGATGAGTCCGACGAGCTTGTGACTGCATTTTAATGACAGTTTTTTTTGAGGAGTTGCTAGCATAATCATGGTGTCACATTGATGATAAAGTGCGATATACAATATGAGTTACATTGCATACCATGATGGAGATGCCGTGACTAAGCAGTCTGGATTACATGGTTTTTTTCACTTAAGGCATGGCTTATCTACACTAGATTGTACAAATTTCAAATTTTTTAACTCAAACTTAATGTAGAGGAGTTGATTTGTTTTGTTGAGTGCTTTTCTGTCTAAGCCAAGCAACTGAAAAACTGTTTAAAAGTATAGAACGACATTTTTCGAGGGATTTATCTAAAGTTGAGAACATAAGTTACTATGTTTTGACTAATGGTTTTAAAGATGGAAGTGGAAAAGAGATTTGCTGCATTTACTTGATTAGTTTAGGAAAGTTGTCTGACTAAAATTCACCACATTAAGTAAAACAATAACATAATTCTATGTAAAATCTTGATGGAAAATGATTGAGAAGTAGGCACAAAATAAACGTTGAACTAATGGTGGTATTAAGTCACTTGATCACAAGGGGTGGTGGCCTTCTAATCAAAATGATACATATGTAAATAACTATTTAAGGTATATTAAAAACTGGGTTATATAGAAACCATACATATAATAGCTATCAAGATTCCAAGGGTTATGGTTTTTTACAAGCTTTAAAGAATTTTCTACAAATTGAAATGCATTTACACTTTGGAAGTTTGTTTGAAGTAAAACAAGTTGTAAGTTGGACATGGATAACAACTGATATAGTCCGCTGACACCTGTAAAACGCATTCAGGACTAACATATCTGTTGTCTTGATTGAATGGATGCAGGTGATGACTCTTATTCTTTCAATAATATCTTCAATTATAGACCTACCAAATAAGGTCAAGGATATGTGGAATGCATGCATGCACCATGGAGAGCTCACTCTTGGAGGTATTCAAAAGAATCATCCAAAGAAGGACCTCACAAGGACCTTGTGCAGTGGAAAAAACAGTCGGTTTTGCTGAATTTTTAAAGATCACATACTCCCTGAATTTGAAAAGGTGATACAAACAAAAGTTGTAGCTCGTGAGCTGAAC
The DNA here is from genome assembly GCF_014529385.1 of Adiantum capillus-veneris. Classification (NCBI taxonomy): domain Eukaryota; kingdom Viridiplantae; phylum Streptophyta; class Polypodiopsida; order Polypodiales; family Pteridaceae; genus Adiantum; species Adiantum capillus-veneris. The sequence continues at coordinate 95,047,478 of NC_140941.1, read as the reverse complement.
TTTCACCTCAAATTTTCTCATATTTGTTTGAGCTACGAGCTATGAACTAGGATTTTATTTGTGGACCCCAGTTTGCCCATGCTATGCAGCCACACTCCGTCTTCCACTTTATCATTTTCCTCTTTCACACACACCTCTCCACTCATCATCCCCACCTCTCTCACCACTCCTCTCTGCACCCTACTCACCTTCTTCTAAACCTTGAAGAATAAGAGAAACCATGGTGAACTCATGTTTCCTACACACACTTCCATTCCAAAATTGACCACCTAGTCTCATTTTTCCTCATCCATATTACCCATATCTATCAAAAAACCATAAAATTCAGCCTCTTCTCTTGAAAGATAGCATCATGGTGATTGATTACTCATATTCAATTACCTTGGCTCCCAAAGGAAGGTCAAGAGTGAAAAAAACGTACCGTCAAAGCTAGTGGACCGTCAACAAGCGTCAAAATTGACCCTACTCAAGACACTTGGAGCATCAACATTGTAAGAAATCCATGTTTTCTTACCTATTAAGAGTTTTTCCTTCCTTATTTGTATCCTACTTGGATACTCCCATTGTAAATATCCAATTCCATTTGTAAATCAATAAAATAACTAACTCTACTAATTTACTAACCCTAACCTACTATGAAAAGTCCTATCACCTCCACTTCTCTCCTCTCTCTCTTCTTCATCTATCCACACCAACTTCTTGATAATTCCAAGCAAAAGAAATTAGATAAGTGCTGAAAATCTAACCCAACCATGGTTAGAGGAGTAACCCTAGCCTTCAAAATTGCTATAAAAGGAGGGTGTAGCTAGCACAAAGAGAGAGCCATAAACAAGAGCCCTATGCTATAGCTTGAGAAGCCAAGGTTGATAATTCCAAGCAAAAGAAATTAGATAAGTGCTGAAAATCTAACCCAACCATGGTTAGAGGAGTAACCCTAGCCTTCAAAATTGCTATAAAAGGAGGGTGTAGCTAGCACAAAGAGAGAGCCATAAACAAGAGCACTATGCTATAGCTTGAGAAGCCAAGCTCAACCTCTCTAGAAGGAGCTCTTGAGTGGAAGCTCATTGTCGTATGCTTGTGCATGTGTTGTAATAGGGGTGATTAGCACGAGAACTCTATGCCATTGTAAGAGAGAGAGCGATCATTCAATTGAGAGTGGAAAATCTATCATTCCTCCTACTAGTGTAAGCCCAACATTTGCTGAATCAAGGAGGGTGGATTTGGACTAAGCTTGGATACTTTGTCTCTCTTCCAACGTGAAGTAATGGACAACAATGATGTGTAAGTGTCTTGGTGATATTTTTAGTTCTTGATAGCTTGTGTCTGGGTGTTGTCATCAATTTAGCCATAAATCCCACATATTGTAAGAGGGCGACAGGGTGGAGAGGACTCCCCTGGCCTTAAGACAGTGATTGGGGTGGCTTTTCTTGTGATGTGTCGTGGTGAAATTTACTCAAGCTATGTTGAACAAATACTAATCTCACTTTGATCGGCCATGACAGATTTGTAAGAAGGTATTAATGCAACAAGCACCCCCTCCCTCTTCTCTCTCTTTCTTACATATATAATTGTGTTTGCTTGATGATTGCCCATACATTTCAAAGCATCCCGAGCACTCTCTCTCTCTCTCTCTCTCTCTCTCTCTCTCTCTCTCTCTCTCTTTACGCGTCCTAGTTCGCATCCAAAACTAGGTGGTGCCCCAAATTTGTGTAGGGTTAGGTTGCGGGTTTGTGTGTGTGTGTTTGTTGTTTTTTCCAACCCCAACCCAATTGAGCAGCACGGGAGCCTACAAGGGTTCTTAGAGGCCACTCTTCTTGTTGCCCGCCCCGGACCGCCTCAATAGCAATGTCTGTATGTAAATTTTCTGACACAAGGCAATACCACCATCACACTGCTTAAATCGTATACCCAAGTAATGATGCAACAGCCCCAAATCTTTCATCTTGAAAGTAGCATTCAAATCAGCCTTAAATTCAGCAATATGTCTCTCATTTGGTCCAGTGATCAGCAAATCATCGACATAAAGAACAACAATGAGAAGTACATCATCCTCAAGCTTTACATACAATGTGATTTCTCTTGGACTGTTACAAAAGCCTCGTTTGACCAAATGAGTGTCAGCTTTCTCATACCAAGCACAAGGAGATTGCTTCAACCCATACAAAGCCTTCTTACATCTACACACTTTGTCCTCTTATCCTTTATTGACAAAACCGCGAGGCTGCGTTACATAAACTTCCTCAAATATGTCACCATTCAAGAAAGCAGTAACAATGTCTGATTGATGTACATCCCAACCAAAATGAGCTGCCGTGAAACCAGAATACGTTTTGTTTGCGGATGATACAACCTGTAACTTTTGCTTTCAGCACTATAACCAACAAAAATACATTTGACAGCCTTATCATCCAATTTTCTGTGTTGTGTTCGTGGCACCAAAGCATATGCCAAACAGCCAAAAACACGCATGTGCTCAATAGAAGGCTCTCTATCGTGCCATGCATCATATGGAGTAATAGACTGCAAAGCTTTCGTAGGACACCTGTTCAGTACATAAGTGGCACACATGATGGCCTCAAGCCAAAAAGAATGCGGCAAAGCTTGACTTTTTAGCTTGAAGCAAATGTCTATCCATGATTACATTGGCTCGTACTACTTCTTTAATGGGTTACTATCATTGTATACTAGAAAGAGGCCTCATTCTTATATACCATGTACAAAGATAATTCTAAGACTAAGTTGTTTTTGTAGTAATCTTTGCCTTTTCTCTAAAGTCATGTGTCTTTTGAATTTTAAAGTTCATTTAAGTCTTATTATTTAAGTAAAGTAGCTACACACACACACACACACACGCACGCATGTGCGTGCATTAGCACCAACCTTGCCACGATCCCATAAGGTGATTCACACAAGAAATTGCATTCCTATCAAGTCAGGTAGTGAGTTGCTTATGAACCTCCTCTCTTTGCCAACTCAACTCTGTCACTCTCTCTCTCTCTCTCTCTCTCTCTCTCTCTCTCTCTCCCCACAACAAACTTGAGCTACACGTCTAGATACGCCATGTGGATGGTCCACCTTTACTATAACAAGGCAAGGCCCCCTCTCTTTGCAAAAGACATACTCAACATTGTTTTTATTAGTATCTCTTACATACATGCGCGTGCACACACACACACACTCACTCACTGTAACAACCGATGAGCAAGAGTTAGATAAACAAATTTAGTTGTATGCTACCAGAGAGAGAGAGAGAGAGAGAGAGAGAGAGAGAGAGAGAGAGAGAGAGAGAGAGAGAGAGAGAGCATGCTCCAACATAGCCAATGAGAGCAAAGTATATCTAAATATTCAAGGTTTCTCCCATTGTTACGAGGTTGGGCACCATCTTGTTGTAATTGGTTAGCATTATAATTGAGAGAGTTGGCATGTAATGGTTACTTACGAGATTGTTTAGCGGCATTCCACCATAGTGCAACGCTGTCGGTGAGATGATTTGATGCACATTTGACCATGTCATACTCAGGAAAATTTTTGTCACATGAAAGTAGTCATTTAATTGACTAACCCATGCGAGGACAATGCTTACATCTTTAGTACCATCAAAGTCTTTGAATGTGAAAGTCTTTCATTTAATTTCGTTCTGCTCTGGAGCAGGTGAAGTTTCGGCTCATACTATGTGCAATAGCTTATCTTCTAATTCCAATCTTTGCATGTGCTCATATGCAAGTGATTAATCCAAATTTGTGAGCTGTTCAACAATAGAGGGTGTTTGTGGAATGTGGGCCATGATGGCGTGCTTTTCTTTTTTTTATTTTTCTCTCTCTTGTTTTAATAAATTTTCTTTTGTGTGTGTGTGTGTGTGTGTGTGTGTGTAGAATGGTTATGTATATGTGAATATAATCGTTGTGCAAAATAACAAGTAACGAAAGGAAAAAATAAAAAAACCTAGCTGTACATTCGAGGATGAAGTTTGGTCTAGAAGTGTAGCACAAGAGCAGGTTGAAATCTAATGTTTAGTTGAGTAGTCTTGCGTGCAAGAAATTTAAAAATTTTCACTTTTGAACTCCATGTTTTTAATAGCAACTGGCAACCAACAAAAGAATATGCAAGATAATGACGCTTCGGATCAAATTTGTCGATTGAGCAAAGCCTCAACTAATGCAAATTCTGCAACTTTTTAAGATTTTGGATGGAGATTTTTTCAATGTTCATCCGACCACAATGGAGCGAGAATATTTATGGAGAAAGTTCACTCTTAAAATAATTGATTTTAAGCTCAATGGGTGGTTGTCCAATTGTTTTGAAAATGGGTGACGAAAGTTTAGGAATTGTGGGCGACTTGATCGAGGTTATGGTTGAGCGGCCAAAGATTGTGGAGATTGGGCGGCCAAGTAAGTGAGAAGGGGTGTAGGTTTTTGGGTGGCCAAAGGAGCTTAAAATAGGGACTTGGTATATTGGGTGGCCGACCAAAACTATTTTTTTAAAAGAAAATCCAATAATGGCCACACCTTTTAGTCAAAATAGCTTTGAAAAGGGGCGGAAAACATCGCAGGTATCAAGCTGCAAAGAAAAAAGACATCACTGAAAGTTGTGGAGAAGATGGCAACTAGTAGGAGGCTCCTCAGTCCACGAGCATGAAGAAGAAGTTGCTCCCAACAATGGGTGCCCCTTGATGCCATTTCTGCATGTTTTTCTTGAGGTCAACTGCAAGGAAAAATTGTTTGTAGGCTCTATTTTCGATCAATGTTGCTCGGCTTCTCCAATTTCTCTCTTGTGGTATATATTTTTTGCTTCGGGTGCAAGAGGTCGCAATACGACCTTCAAATTGGGGAATCTTGATGCAACCCAATCTTCTTCCAACGTGTTCGATTGCCATCAGCTTCGCTTTCGAGCTTATGCATTGCAATTTCTTCATAGCTTTGAAGGCTCTCGAAAGTCGTCTTTTGAATTATCCCCTCTTCGTACCTCTACCCAATTCAAGATCCACCTTCATAAACTCCATCAAAATCTGCTTCTTCTTGTTTTCTTTATCTATGCTGGATTCGGTCCTTCCAAAACTTTGCCAAGTAATTCCGGTGTAGAATCTTGATCACCACTTCTTTGTTTCTTTGAGATCTCTTTCTTTTCTCGTCTCTTGTACTTTTGCCTTCACAAACCACAAAGTTTTGGTTGTTGATGTGAATTAAGAGCTTGGCATACGGATTTTGACGATCGATAAGCACGATTGGGTGATTTGACGATTATTTGTCGAATAAGTTTTTTGAATTGCAAATCTGATGTTGCAAACTCAAAAATTCCTCCTTAAAATTTAAAACTCAGGTTGATGATTTCCACGAATCTAGTCCATCCAAGCAATCCTCGAACATCAAAAGCTTCCACTACTTTCTCACACTCAACCCAAACCCTTATTGGCAAAAATAACTAAAATACTGTGCAACTAAAATGGCCGAGAGATATTATTTGGCACCGTCTCCTCAATTCCCAGAATTTTAATCTACACAACATCAATCTCACCCTTAGTAAGAATGAAAAGAAAACACCATAATTAACCATTACATACAAGCTATCTCAATTGTAATGCTAACCACATACAAGAGGAGGGTGCCCTAAGAGAAGTCATGAGGGTTTGTCTTTTGAAACAAAGCCTTCCCCTTTTTTTTGTGCGCATGAGTTTAGTGTGGCTAATTCTTTTGTGTGCACATGTCAAGCATTCACCTGACACCAATGCTTTGTGTGTACATAACTGTGTAATCAAGCTAAAAATATTAATTTTTTTAGTGTTTATGAATCATGCATGTGCACCGTCTTGTTCAATGTTGCAGGAATCCCCTTTTTTTGTGCATCGGTGTCATGCTTGCCAACCCTTGCAAAGCGTTTTTTGTGTGTTATGCAGGTTTATGTTCCAAAATCTAGTGTGATTTTTTTGTGAAAATATATTGTGTCTTTGTGTGATGCCAGGTGAGGGCAGAAAATGGCGAAGAGATGGAAGACAAGACAAAGATGGAGTTCTATGTTGTAGCTCTTGGTTTTTTTATAAGCCAATTGTGTAGATTTGTTGATGTGAACATTACCTGCTTTTATTTTTCTACTTTATGATGAACATTTGGTGTTGACAGAGAGAGGAACAAGATGTAACATATGTGTGTGTGTGTGTGTGTGTTAGAGAGAGAGAGAGAGAGAGAGAGAGAGAGAGACGATGTGTGGGCATCTATGTAATAATGGGATTATGTTCACATTTTCAGAACTAGCTGCTCACTTCATATGGCTTCCAAAGCTGGTAATAAACTCCCTCTCTCTCTTATTCCTTCAGTTGCAATTTTGCATGTGTTTTATTTGTATAATTTGCAAGGGATATTGCAAAGCTCATGATCAAGGGATGTACAAGATGGGGTCACAAAAGTTATAAATACAAAATCAAAAAGGCTTCAGCTTGCAAATTATGATAACTGTTAAGTCCCGAAAGCGAAAGCATTTTTAAGGCTTTAATTTCTATTGAAGTTGAGTGCAAAATAAAGGTGCAAGTAGAACAACTTTGTCGCTTGGGCTATATTGGCAAATGAGAATAATTTACAGATGTTCTAATTGATGATCTTTACTTTCTATTTTCAATGTCATGAAGGAGAGAATATCCACAAGATTGAATGTATAGGAAATCGTTGTGATAGAGATGTAACAAGATGCTCCATTGGACACAACTCAAGCAAAAAAGGATCAAAATCTAATCTACTTCCTTATTGAGATTGAAAAAATAACGCAAGCTCCAGGTCACCCCATGTCTGTCTGTCCTAGCTCTCCCACTCGATCATGTACGATGAAATCTCCTTATAACTTGCATCGTTGTTGTGCATGTTGTTGTCCGCTCTAGCCCTTCCACGCATCACGATGTTGGGGTTGCATGCAATCGTGCGAGCCCTTGCAAAAATCTAGAGCCATTCTTGGTCATTTCTTTTGGAATAGAAATACGCGCTATCACAGATGATGAGAGGGAAAGGGTTGGTGACTAGAGGCTACAACCATAATTGCACTTGCCGTAGCAGTCATAGATGAGAGGAGGGGGTTGATGACCTGAGGTTATCCCTAGCCACCAAATTTGAAATTTTTGTAGCTTGAGGCATCTCTCTTAGCTCATAGCTCCACGTTTTTGGTCTCTGTGTGTGTGTGTGTGTGTGTGTGTACCAAGAGCGTTGCAAGACACATAACTACTCTCCCAATCCAATGTCACCTGCAACAAGCACACAACAATGGAATTAGCTTTCATAGTAGTGTCTCTCTCTCTCTCTCTCTCTCTCTCTCTCTCACACACACACACACACACACACACACACACACACACACACACACACACACACACACAGGCACTCGATTCACATGTTGGACTCCTCGAAGTAGCACATCTGCTTCTCGCTCTCTCTCTCTCTCTCTCTCTCTCTAAGGCACTCAACTCACCTATTGTATTTCACTCACATTGTATGTTGAGCCGATCAATAACTTTTGATGCCTGCAGATTGTGGATATGATGGTGGTAATTAAGAGTTTATTGAGTAGCTAAGAGAAAGGTATATGTGGAGTGATGCAAGCTCACAATGTGGGGTAAGAATACTTGACTGTGATCAATAGATAAGCACTCAAAAAGAAAAGCTTAGAATCTTGAACTTGCAAGGTGCATAGTGTGCATACATGAGGGGACTCTTCTCCAAAGCCCCAATGCCACATCGCACATCAAAGGAAGTGGAAGCGAAGCCAAACTACTATTATGTTACAAATTACGATGAGGAAATGGGCTCAAGTCTATAATTGTACAAACTGTTTTCTCTCTCAAAGAAGAACATGCTTTGTAATTGGGTGGTATACTTGGGGTGTGATGTAATGCATAAAGTACTACCGTGATGGATTGGCATTGTGGGAAAGCCTCAATCACTCTAGAGTCCAATGATGCATAAGGAAGCAAGTGTTTTGTATCCCATATTCCAAACTATGTATGCACATCTTGCATCCATCATGAGCTCAATATTTTGGGTTTAAGGGTCTTTTGGACTTTTTGGACTTTATTACTTCCCATCTATGAAATTTTAGAAACTCCATGCGGCAAGCTTTGATGTAGCTTTATCATGTACTCCACAAGTCTCTTTCGAGCCATAACATCAATGAGAAATGACTCCAACTCAAACAAAAGGAGTATGTAAGGTGTCTGCATGTGGCTACTCTTAAACTCAAACCCTAATATGTGTGTAAGAGAGAGTAGGAAAAAAGGAAAAGGGGGGAGGGGCGGGGGGTTTGGGCATTACACGAGCTTTGGCAATGGTTTCCACTTGGTGCAACTAATTGCATCTAATGGTCCATAGCACCTTTCTAGGTAGGCCATCCGTCCTTATTTTAATAATTTATAGGACCTCCTCTTTTGCCATTTTGGTCCTCATATCATTAGTTAGATGGAGAAACTTATTGATGCATATGGGAAAGATCATATACATACTGGAAGTATCACCATAGTGGGAGCATTAGGAAAACATATTTGAAACTTCTCCACTTTCGAAGAGGATCACAACTCACAAGAGCAGAGGTCATGCTTTTATAATTAGCCAACGGGTCATATACTAGTATCATCATAATTTGGGGAGGATTATGCAAATTCTCCATACAAAGAAACTTGCATTTTTTTTTTTGGAACATGAAATTGGAGCAACAAAGGACTAATAATATTGATGTTTCGTACGATCACAAACGTTAACCTAACAAAATAACTCTTCTTGTGGGTTTTGGCGAGGTACACCTTTGAAACACGATGATTGCTACTCCAATACACTATTAGGTTAAAAAATGTAACGTGCTTTAATAAAATCTCTCTCTCTCTCTCTCTCTCTCTCTCTCTCACACACACACACACACACACACACACACACACACACACACACACATCGCTTTGTTTTGATGGCTCTCGCATGTTCCATTTTTCTACTCCCATTAATAGGTATCAATTAATAAAAATTATCGATCATTTTCCATTCGAGAAGGATTGAAATGATACATGCTTCACTTGATTTCAATGTGAGTGTGAACAAAGCTAATGAATGAAGCACTCCAGTTTTCCCCCCCAAATGAGCTTCATGTTGATACAAATATTTATCATAGAAGCTAAAAGTTTTGCATGTGTATCCCGCTGCTACTTAGTAGGGAATCTCTTGACACGCGCCTTGGGAGGACACATATCGTCAAAGGTGGTGGAATTTGTGTAAAACTTGAACACGAAAAGCTGAGTGTGTTTCATAATCCTTCCATGCCTGAATGCATGTTTTCTTACGTTTTGAATTTGTGTACCATGTAGACAACGTTTAGTTGAAGAGGAATAACATTGTGACACAAGGCATTTTTGAGAGGGGGGCAGCTACGTGATACAATTGACACCGCCAAAAGTTTGGACTTGGTTCCTTCACCTCTTGGGCCTTGTACCCACCGTCTCTCGCTTGCATTCCAAAGTCTCTAACCACTTTACATGTCCACTCAGATCATACAACATAGGGAGACGACTAAGTCTTTTTTTTTTTTTTGGGCAAAACTCACAATTGTGAGTGAATTATATTGAGCAGCCGAAAAAATTACAAGGTTTTGTCATGCTCATGTTAAGCCATGACAACATCCAGCAATCATAATTACAACGGCTATTAGGGCAGCCACTCCTATCGATGGCCAAGGTTTGCCCCCGTCCTTGGTATTCCGTCTGTTGACAACAAGGCACAAGTAGTCTTAGACCAATCCTCCGAGTGATGTTGTGTCCGAGTGCCCAAATTAGCACTTTGCTTTCCTGTATAATTTCTACGAAGCTTGCCACCTCAAATCCTCCTTCAAAAACACGGCAGTTCCTTGTTTGCCATACGTTGCTGACGAGGAGTGCAAGACTACCTGAGTTTTTACCTCCAAAGCATAGGTCAGTCTTGAAAAAACTAATTTTCCATGTTCTCTGGACCCACTTGCATACTTTCCCTGCAAGGCCTTTTATAGCTGGGCAGTCCATGAAAAGGTGGGCCAGATCTTCACTAGTCAACCTGCACCCCGAGCATCGATCTGACCCAATCCCTCTCTCCAGACCCAATCCCAAAGCATAGGTCAGTCTTATTCAAACTTAATCCAACCCAAAACATAGGCTGGATTTAAGAGTTGGGTTGCACCTTGGAATAGTAGGAGTAGTGGGGGGAAGACCTAGCCAATTATATGGAATTATATGGAGGTTCATGTTTTGCTAGAGAATCTTATCAAAACCCTCTTATGATGTTGGTAATACCTATGTTTTTTAATGTACTATACTAAGACTATGGCAGCTGAGAGCTCTCTTAGTTTTGAGGCCACTCCAAGCGAATCAAGAGTGTGCTCATTTATGCATATTGCTGCTGGTCTGTTGCTCTCTTTCATTCCCCCTCGCTATCACCCGGTGCGACAAAGTGTGCATTTTTATGTCAATTCCTTCGATGTTACATGGTGAGATTCAGCTCTGAAATGCTAACACACCGAATGATGGAATCCATTCCACACTTGTTACAAGCCATGGATACCTTGCTCACCCCTCTGATCATTTAGTGTCGAGAATGACACTCTACATGCCTATAATTTGCAGGATAGGTTTGTCTCACCTTAGCCTAAACCTGGTTGAAAGTACAAATTTGCTGATTGCATAACGAGTTATAGATGCAAACTTTACACTAATGCAAGGTTCCTATCGTGCTTGCTTTATTCTCCATTCATTAGATGGAACCTAGGCAGATTTCTTCATTCAACTCTTCTTGGATAGTAGTGAGGCCAAAAGCAACATCTAGTAGGGATCAAACAGAGGTGGATGTTCAAGAGGAGGTAGGCCTATACACACTAACCATCTCACCACGTAGACTTGGCTACCTACATCGCAACACATTTATCATTTAAAAAAAAAGCGTTAATGTTGCCTTGTCCCAATGCGACCCCCTTGCCCTGATGCGTGAACCACTCGTGCCACCTTACGTCATGGACCACGTGTCCGTCGCCCTTCCACCCTCGCATGCGAGCTGCTAGCTCTCATGGCTCCTTCATCGCTAGCCTTGCATCATCTTTGCTTTTGTCTTTGATCCGGAGGAGGGGGAATCTCCTATGGTTCCCTTAATAAACCTCAACTCAAAATTGTTGCCACTTATTTTGCAATACCTAAAATCTTGACAGATTCTTTGTGGTGATTCCTTAAATCCCTTCTTTGTTGGGGTAAAACCTTGATTGAAGAGAAAGAATCAAACCTGCATGGGCTGTCCAGGCCACTCGAAAGGTCGTTCTAGTTCTGTCAAAAAGTCACAATCCTTAGTATTATATCTATATTTATATTATTTAAACTCTTTAGCAAGGCCATGGAGTTCCACTCCAGCCTTCAATATTGAAGGGTGAATACTTTTGTTTTTGTTTTTGTAAAGGGTGGCTCTACTTTGCATTTTGAAGGCCATAAAAAACACCAAGCACTATATATGGCATGGCTATATAGTGCATGGCTGTGGTAATGGGATCAAGGGTGGAGGTGACACATCATGACACATATGCATTGTAGACCATGCGATCGGCACCGAAATTTACAAATCAGTCTCTACACTTACAATGTAATGCATAGGAGTACCATGATCTTCAATGAAAGCATATGAGCGTGGTGGTTAGAGCTAATGCCTTGAATAGGGCAGGTCGTGGCTTTGACGTGCAAGGTGCGAGACAATCTTGATTAGCTCAAATTTACTTACTGGCCCGAAATTACTTTTTTCCCCTAAATTTACTCGACAATCCAAATTCGACGGTCCGAATGATGCCCAATGTCGATCCCATTGGGGTATGCCTGCGCTAGGTTGTGCGGAGCATAAAGAAACTCCCTTTTCCTTTGTAGCCTTGAAATTTATACTTGAGCTTCAAAAAATGTAGAACTTTCAAAGCCTTTTCATGTATTGTATAATGTTGAGCTAAAATCTCGCACTTGGCACCTTCATGTATAATTTTTCTTCTAGCCCCGAGAATGTGCACATTGCATGTTGTAGCTTTGCACAAAGGGTTAGAGTTGAATGATCTCAGAGTCGATTGGCGCTACCTACACCTTATATGGGACAACATGAGCATGTAGAGAGAGAGAGGGGGGGGGGAGGGAGGGTTTCTCGAATAGGGCCTGCCAAAAATATTTTTTTCTAATCGAAGAAATCTTAAAATAAAAAACTGCACAATAAAACATGCTTTTGAATTTTAGATTGAAATTTGAAGAATTGATAGTATTGATACTAAAACTTGCAAAATTTTGTCAATTTTCTTCATTGGCAAGCTTGAAATCTAGCAAAAAAATTACAATTTTGGCGGCAAAAATACACTTAACCGGGCTTATTGCAAACATCGGGGATCTCAAATAGCCCCAAAATAGAAGAGCATGATAGACACTCTCTCACCACCCCAAGCACACTTATTGAAAATCTGCTACACCCTTGCATGGGGCACCGGTGTGTGTGTGTTAGAGAGAGAGAGAGAGAGATGAGAGAGAGATGAGCCCTAGAGGCATTCGTGTGTCACTTAAAGGGCTACTCTACTTTTCCTTTTAAAGGCCATAAAGAAACTCCATCCCTCAAATTTAATACTTTGATATATATACTATTTCTTTATTGAGCTTGAGAAATCCTTGAGCACTGAAGACTTCCACACATCAAAAAGTGCTTTCTCTCTCTCTCTCTCTCTCTCTCTCTCTCTCTCTCTCTCTCTCGTGCGCGTGTGGGTGAAGCACCACTTTTTTCAGGAATGTAGAACCTCACAAGCATCGACACTCAAGACGGTTGTCTCCACTATTCCCTTGCCACTATTGGTTAGGGAGCATGAGGTTGGTAAATTGGCTTGCGAGAGAAGTCAGAACTACAGCGCCACAAGTCTAGGTCTCCTGGTCCCAACTTGGTGGCCACAGCTCTCGCGCCCGCGTGCATGCATGTGTGTGTGTGTGTGTGTGTGTGAGAGAGAGAGAGAGAGAGAGAGAGAGAGAGAGAGAGAGAGAGAGAGAGAGAGAGAGAGCACTCGCGTCCAGTCCCCATGGAAGCTGTGTTAGTTCCCTTTCAACGCTTCTCCTCTGCATGTGATGAGATTGGCCTTGCGACTACGCTTTTTGGCCTTTCATTTCTTAGATCCCTGCCACACAAGTGGTGTCATCGGTGGCTACTCTTCTTGCGCCTTGCTCAACTACAAGATGGACGTTAGGAGTGGAGGAGGTCCTTCCTACACACTCACAACATATCTTCCGTTGGAATGCGTAAGCTCAAGGTTTTGAAATAAAGAAATATTGTGGGAACTATTTAGTTCGCAAGGGAAAATGAAACCAATTATATTACCTTTCCAAGCAAATAGACACGTGCTTTGAAGCGGAAGCAAGATAGGCAAGTGTATGTGTTACCACGATAGAGAGATTAGGCCATGTTGGTATAGGAAGCACTTAAAGAAAAAACCAATGTAATGAAGAGCGAGTTTAGACTCTCTTGGGATCGGAGGAGTCTTTTGAAGAACTTGGAATTTTTTACAAATTAAGGACTATGAACTCAGTATTTAAGTGAAAAACCAAGTTTGGTTCCTACACGCAGGTACATTTCAAGAAAGGGGAAGATAACTCAAAGGGTAAGAGAACTTAATGCAACGGTGTAAAGTGAGAGCATAGGGAAATAGCATGCATTAGCCCCTTGGCATTGACATGATACAACACACCATCAAAAGCTTACTTGGATACCAAAACATGGCCCCTTTATCACAAATATGGTGACTCTCCATGCCAAGCAAGGTGCTCACATTGAAGCAATCAATGCAACACTTTTGGTGTGTGTGTGTGCACGTGTGTGTGTGTGTGTGTGTGTGTGTGTGTGTGTGAGAGAGAGAGAGAGAGAGAGAGAGAGAGAGAAAATAGCAAATAACAAATTATGAGAGTTTAAATCTCTATAAGTAGCAAATAACAACTTATGACCGTTAGTCTAAAGAGATCTAGTCTAAATCTCTTTAGACTAACGGTCATAAGTTGTTATTTGCTACTTATAGAGATTTAAACTCTCATAATTTGTTATTTGCTATTTTCTCTCTCTCTCTCTCTCTCTCACACACACACACACACACACACACACACACGGAATCTGGTCAACATACAAAACACTCCTTGGTTGGCCCAACCTCATTGTACACACTACATAAGCAACACTACATAGAGCAACCCACACCTTTAAGGTGGTGGTCATGCGAGACACAATTATCAGTAATTGATAATTGTGCCTACCATGCTTTATTTTGAGCAATTCAATGATTACTGAGCCTACTCCATGGTCGCACAAAAAGACTGAGCCAAAACTAAACCTGAGCTGCTGCCACCTGGCGATTGAGCACCAACGACGAGCCGGTAGTTGGCCTTGGATACACCTCACAACAAAACATTTGCTTTACATGTGCTACAACTGCCATGGCCATGTAACTCTCTCTCTCTCTCTCTCTCTCTTAAAGAGGTGCAGACAACGTCGTCAACATATGCAAGCTTAAAAAAAGCAAAAAAAAGGTACGAGGGATAGGCCTTTGCAACTATGCCAATTTTGGCATAGTAGAACTGAACTGCTTCATTCAGGAGGCTCAGTTATCTGCCCAACTTACTTAAAACCGAGCCTCGTGTGACCACGTCCTAAAGTCGGCTTACTATAGTTGTTGCTAATCCACAATGTTAGGGACACCTAGGCCATGGGGCCTTGCCTTTGCTTTTAGAACCACAAAGCCCTTAGAGAACCCACAATTTTGTGCCTCTTCTTTTAAAATTTTATGACCGCATCAAGGCGCGGGTCACACACTAGTGTACACTAATAAGCTTAAAATGTTGACTGGATGGCAATCGAAAGTACAACTCTCTCCTTCTTAGTAGCTAGTTGAAACTTCCAAGACTGGGAACATAATCTAGCGTGTATAGAATATTATATCGTCTAAATACATTAGAGATCATATCGTATCGTAGAGATAGTAGGAATGTGCCTTTAAAATTAGAATACACTAGTGGTCCAACCCGGCACTTGTTGGTTTGTCCCACTCCACTTTAGAGGAAGGGGGGGGGGGGAGAGAGAGAGATGGATGGGAGGAGGCGGTTAAATATTGAAATATAAGTGAGACTCCCTCTGCCTTTAGTGAATCCATCTAGATATAGAGAAGGAAATTTTAAAACTATGGCTCATTGTCTTTATCTTCCCTATCTTTTTTTTTTTTTTCCTGTTCTCACAATTGTGAGTGGAGATGTTATATTAACTCTGCAACAAATGTACAAAGAACCTCAAGCACAACATGTGTCTTGAGGTGACAACATTTCCAAAGAGCGGTTATTGGATTCAGAATTAGGGGAGTTACTAAGATAGTACACTTGTGGGTTAGAGGAAACCTGATCCGAAATGGCTTTGATAGCTTGATTCCAATCTTGAGAGTCCTTATGCTTTCCAATGGAGATAATCACTTCCTTGCTTTCTTGTATAATCTCTTAGAAGCTGGGCATTGAGAGGTCTTTTTCAAAGACTGATGGTTCTTGGCCTTCAAAACTTGGCTAAAGTAGGACAATTTGGGTGCAAATTAGGATGGCTTGATTCTTCCAAATCTTACCTCTCGAGAATAAGTTGTTCTTGAAGAATGGAATCTTCCAAGTCTTTTTTATCCATCTAAATAAGTTGTTCTTGAAGAAATGGATCTTCCGAGTCTTTTGTATCCATCTAGATATTTTTCTTGCCAGGCCTCTCAAAACGGGACAGTTTTGGAGTAAGCGAAGGGGGATCCTTACTAGCTGCTTTGCATCCTAAGCATCTGCCATAGCCTATCCCTCTAGTTAATTCCCTGATCTCGGTAGGAATAGGATCCCATAGCACTTTCCACAAGAAGATCTTCATAGGTGGGGGGCCAATAGGGGTTGCATATGTTGCTTGCTAGTGCATTCCAATAGATGACATCTCAGACAGGACGCTCCTCAAGCACTTTTTGTGCTTTATGAAGTGCACCCCTCGGACAGTGCTGCGGGGATTTTCTTAGCTTCTACTCTCTTTGATCCCTTCAACTCTTTGAATCTATAGCATGTTGCCACCAAGCTCTTTTGTATTTTCGATCTTCAATTTTCTAGCTCGACATCTCTCTCTCTTTCATTCTATTGTTTTCTCTTCCTCAATCATAACTTATTCTCTCTCTCTCTCTCTCTCTCTCTCTCTCTCTCTCTCTCTCACACACACACACACACACACACACACACACACACACACACACCAATAGCAGACTACTGATATGTAGTAAAAAGCTTCATGCCAATGCTAAAAAAAAAACCTAGGTTTAGTGTAATTCCACCTACAAAATTTAAGATTCCACCACACTTGAGATAGATAGAAGAAGAGAAGTTTTAACATTGTAGGAACCTAGAGGCCACAAAGATCTATCTGTGAGTGAGAGAGAGAGAGAGAGAGAGAGAGAGAGAGAGAGAGAGAGAGAGAGAGAGAGAGAGAGAGAGAGAGAGAGAGAGAAAATCTTGTTTGTAGCTATAACATTTGATAAAATTTATTACTAAAACATTTTATATATCTGTTAACCTGTCCTCTTCATGGGGGGAAAAAAAAACTTGGAGCCTGTAGCTTACTGGAATCATTAGAATAATTAGTTTTCAAAAAGTACAACCTGTAGGAAAACTCAAAACCCAGTTTGAGCATCATTTTCATGTTGGACAACTTGCGACTTGCCCTTAGTTTCAGAAGCCTTGTTCCATGCAAAATAATTAGATTGCCCCTGTACTTGGCAACCTTCCTGAATGCCCGCTGCACCATGTCGAAGTGCTTTAAAGGGGGATTTCACCAGCCGCCGTTGTCATTTGCCAGCACATAGTTGGGCGGACATGAGTTGTTTGGCCAGGCAAGCACCATTCGGGCTGCCTATCGCTCCAACATGCTATAAGCTCGAAGCATATTGCCCAGCATGTCCCACCCCCATTGAGAAGCTATGTGCTCAGTGTCACCGTGTTGGTTGCGTAGCCCTGGCTATACAGATTGCCATAGCCACAAGCTCCACTTGCGACACAATGTTCACCACAACATTAATTAGAGCCCCATTCATATGCTTGATGTGCAAGTGTATATTACCCGATGCATCGCTGCCTCCATAGAACGTGGCATGAGCCTCCTCCAAAGCATCAACTCCCACAATATTGAGCCCCCAGGAGATCCACTCAGCTGCCACCCAACATACCGAGCTCAACACCAAGGCCCTTAGGTTGCTGAGAGACCTGCTCTGATGCATCATTCAGGCGAGCTGCTTAGTTAAAAAAAATGGCACTACCAGTTTGGTAGCCAAGGCGATTTGGATGCCAATTGTGGGTTGCTAATTTGACAGGCCACTCCATTCCGAAAAGAGAGGGATGAGGAAATAGTTTACTTACTCTCTCTCTCTCTCTCTCTCACTCACACACACACACACACACCCCGCACACAGATCAGCAATGGCTTCCTTTTCACCTCCACCCGCCACTGCTGCTCGTGCGAGACTCTTGAGACCGAAGTTACGTCGCACATTTTCTTTTGTGATAATAAAGTAGCCTTCCGACTCTGAGAATCGAGATTCGGCTCTCTCTCTCTCTCTCTCTCTCTCTCTCTCTCTCTCTCTCTCTCTCTCTCTCTCTCTCTCTCTCTCTCTCTCTCTCTCTCCCCCCCCAATTCACACAGTGTCTCGTTGTCTCGATGTTCGCGTAGGGCACACGGCTTGAAGGAAGCAAGTGCCACCACGTGTCCGGGGGGTGCTGAATCCCTCCCCCTTTTATAAGAGTACTAGTAAAACGACGCCGCCTTCGGCGGTAGCATGGCCCCTCTTACTCTCAAGCTCCTCGCTCTTGACAAATTTCACAAAAGAAGATCAAGAAAATTATTCTCCTTGTCTCTCTCTCTCTCTCTCTACTTTTTTTTGTGGCGGGTCTCGTTCTCTCTTACCACCAGTACAACAGTGTGACCTGCGACGGTGCTCAGGCATGCCAACAATATCTACATAAGCCCTACATTGAGAGAGAGAGAGAGAGAGAGAGAGAGAGAGAGAGAGAGAGAGAGAGAGAGAGAGAGAGAGAGAGAGAGAGAGAGAGAGAGAGAGAGAGAGAGAGGAGCCGTTCTACCCTATTGCTGCTTTCGGGATTCTACTCTGTATCCACGAAACCATTGGTGCTTAGAGAGAGCACACAGGACCACCACCTGGCACCTGCAAACCTACTCTAGAATATGCAGTCGTCGGCACCTCTAGGGTTAGCTCGTGGGCCGAGATAGAGCCCATATAGGGCGTCACTGGATTAAAACAACCCTCAAAAGGGCCATGTGCATCACCACATGGGCATTGGGCTTGGGCTCGGGCTCTGGCACGTGACCCTCTTTGCTATGAACACCACGATCAGCTCGGTGCAAGAGCGTCGCGGGCCCCTCCATGTTTTCTTGGCGCTGCTTTGTGTTCATGAAACCACTCTGCAACGGATATCACTACTCTTGGCTCTGCTTTACATTCACAAAACCCTTGGTGCTTAGAGAGAGTGCTTGGGACCGCTAGATCGGCGGCACCTACAAACCTGCTCTAGAATACACAGTTGGCGGCCCCTCTAGGGTTAGCTCGTGGCCGAGGCAGAGCCCACGCTAGGCGTCATTGGAAAGTAGCCCTCGAAGGATGATCTGCACCACCACATGGGCCTTGGGCTCCTTCGCATGACCTCCTTTGCTCTGGACATTGTGATTTGAACAGTGCAAAAGCCTCCTCAACCCCAAACTTTACCGTTTTTCTCTAGCTATCCCTCTCTCTCTCTCTCTCTCTCTCTCTCTCTCTCTCTCTCTCTCTCTCTCTCTCTCTCTCTCTCTCTCTCTCTCTCTCTCTCTCTCTCTCTCTCTCTCTCTCTCTCGGGTTAGCTCGTGGGCCGCCGAGATAGAGCCCATGTAGGGCGTCACTGGATTCAAACAACCCTCAAAAGGGCCATGTGCATCACCACATGGGCATTGGGCTTGGGCTCTGGCACGTCACCTTCTTTGCTATGAACACCACGATCAGCTCGGTGCAAGAGCGTCGCGGGCCCCTCCATGTTTTCTTGGCGCTGCTTTGTGTTTATGAAACCACTCTGCGGTGGATATCACTACTCTTGGCTCTGCTTTACATTCACAAAACCCTTGGTGCTTAGAGAGAGTGCTTGGGACCGCTAGCCCAGCAGTGCCTACAAACCTGCTCTAGAATACACAATTGGTGGCCCCTCTAGGGTTAGCTCGTGGCCGAGGCAGAGCCCACGCTGGGCGTCACTGGAAAGTAGCCCTCGAAGGATGATCTGCACCACACATGGGCCTTGGGCCTTGGGCTCCTTCGCATGACCTCCTTTGCTCTGGACATTGTGATTTGAACTGTGCAAAAGCCTCCTCAATCCCAAACTTTATCATTTTTCTCTAGCTATCCCTCTCTCTCTCTCTCTCTCTCTCTCTCTCTCTCTCTAATGGGATGATGCTCGAGATGAGATCATAGAGAAGATGAGCAAGATGATGAATGCTGCGACATAAGCCCAAAAGACGAACACAGTAGTGCTTTGTTGAACGCCCTTCACATCATCGCCAACAACAGCAGAGCATGCTGGATCCTTCGCACCTTGTGCATTTTTCTTCTAAGCTTCATCTTGCATACCTTTTGTAGGCTCTCTTGCATCTTCATCGCCATTTTGCTTTGTGTTCCTGCCTTTGATTGTCTCTTGTCTCACCTTGCGCAGGGCACATTGCCTAAAAGCTACCAAAGGTAGGGACCGCTAGCCCGGCGGCACCTACAAACCTGCTCTAGAATACACAATTGGTGGCCCCTCTAGGGTTAGCACGTGGCCGAGGCAGAGCCCACGCTGGGCATCACTGGAAAGTAGCCCTCGAAGGATGATCTGCACCACCACATGGGCCTTGGGCCTTGGGCTCCTTCGCATGACCTCATTTGCTCTGGACATTGTGATTTGAACAGTGCAAAAGCCTCCTCAACCCCAAACTTTACCGTTTTTCTCTAGCTATCCCTCTCTCTCTCTCTCTCTCTCTCTCTCTCTCTCTCTCTCTCTCTCTCTCTCTCTCTCTAACGGGATGATGCTCGAGATGAGGATTATAGAGAAGATGAGCAAGATGATGAATGCTACAACATAAGCCCAAAAGACGAACACAGTAGTGCTTTGTTGAACGCCCTTCACATCATCGCCAACAACAGCAGAGCGTGCTGGATCCTTCGCACCTTGTGCATTTTTCTTCTAAGCTTCATCTTGCATACCTTTTGTAGACTGTCTTGCATCTTCATCGCCCATTTTGCTTTGTGTTCCTGCCTTTGATTGTCTCTTGTCTCACCTTACACAGGGAACATTGCCTAAAAGCTACCAAAGGTAGGGACCGCTAGCCCGATGGCGCCTACAAACCTGCTCTAGAATACACAGTTGGTGGCCCCTCTAGGGTTATCTCGTGGCCGAGGCAGAGCCCACGCTGGGCGTCACTGGAAAGCAGCCCTCGAAGGATGATCTGCACCACCACATGGGCCTTGGGCCTTGGGCTCCTTCGCATGACGTCCTTTGCTCTGGACATTGTGATTTGAACAGTGCAAAAGCCTCCTCAACCCCAAACTTTACCGTTTTTCTCTAGCTATCCCTCTCTCTCTCTCTCTCTCTCTCTCTCTCTAACGGGATGATGCTCGAGTTGAGGATCATAGAGAAGATGAGCAAGATGATGAATGCTACGACATAAGCCCAAAAGACGAACACAGTAGTGCTTTGTTGAACGCCCTTCACATCATCGCCAACAACAGCAGAGCGTGTTGGATCCTTCGCACCTTGTGCATTTTTCTTCTAAGCTTCATCTTGCATACCTTTTGTAGGCTCTCTTGCATCTTCATCGCCCATTTTGCTTTGTGTTCCTGCCTTTGATTGTCTCTTGTCTCACCTTGCGCATGGCAGACTTGCCTAAAAGCTACCAAAGGTAGGGAAAAGCACCACGTGGCAAGGGGGGGTTGGAATCATGATACCGTTTTGTTATACCGACCTCTTATCTCCCTCTCTATCTCTATCCTACCTCTCTCTATATCAATTGCTCTCCTCTTCCCTTCTTCCTCTCTCTCTCTCTCTCTCTCTCTCTCTCTCTCTCTCTCTAACTCAATTTATTTCTATATCAACCCAATTTTTGTTAGATATTTTGTTAGTCAATAAAAAATATCACAAATTTGTGTAGAACCATTAAAAAAAGGTCACAAATCTGTTAAAAACATTAAAAAATTGTGATGTTTTCTCGAATTGGTAGAGAGAGAGAGAGAGAGAGAGAGAGAGAGAGAGGAAACCTTTCTTTTTTCTCTATTTTGGGACGCCGGAATTTCTCCTTGTTCCCCTCTTCGTCAACCGGCATTTGTGAAATTGAAAACGGGACGATATTAAGCTGAGACACATTTTTCCCGGACACTGGTGCCGCCAGTCCTGTTCAGCGACTTCAGGTAGGCTGTAGCGATGAAGAGAGAGAGAGAGAGAGAGAGAGAGAGAGAGAGAGAGAGAGAGAGAGAGAGAGAGAGGGAGTCAACTGACCGTCAACCACTGAAGAGGAGTTGAGGCCGCCCTGAGGTCCTTCAAAACGAGGGAGTCAACTGACCGTCAACCACTGAAGAGGAGTTGAGGCCGCCCTGAGGTCCTTCAAAGTGCCAGTGTTGCAACTTGCAAGCCACTGCTTGCTCTCTCTCTCTCTCTCTCTCTCTCTCTCTCTCTCTCTCTCTCTCTCTCTCTCTCTCTCTCATTATCCTCAGCATTCTCAGTGGCGGCCGCATTTGATTGTGTAGACGTACAACAGAAGGCGGCCTCTCTCTCTCTCTCTCTCTCTCTCTCTCTCTCTCTCTCTCTCTCTCTCTCTCTCTCTCTCTCCCTCTCCCCAGGGTCCACACCATTTGACGTATTGGCAGTCTCTCTCACCCTGTCTCGCGAGCGTTCCTCCCCTTTAAGTGCCACGGGGTCATAAGCATGGGATCAACGACGCTCATTCAAAAAGAGGGGGCGCACACAATCTTGCCTGTCGATCTTTAAAAACTAAACTCGGGATCCCGAGTTTAGTTTTCAGCAGATTGCACCTAATTCAAAAATTGGAGAGGGTCTTTGAATTAGAGAGTTCGTTTATCAAAAGCGGGAACGTGAGCACACAGAGAGGAGCCTCAAGTTGAGAGAGAGAGAGAGGGAGGGAGAGTCTTCTCAGGTAAAGAAGGAGGGATCCCATGGTACTTACTAGGCACCCAAACCGCTATGCAAGCACGCTGAAAGAGAATCTTGTGGATGGCTTCCGGCAAAGCAGCAACTCTCCATTGAATCTAGTGGAAGAAATGGAGGAAGACGACTCGCCTACTCTCATGGCGTATAGTAGGCGCTCAAACCGCTATGCAAGCAAGGTGAAAGAGGATCCAGAGGATGGATTTCGGCAAAGCAGCAACCCAGGATTGAATCCAGTGCAAGAAATGGAGGAGGATAACTCACCTTCTTCACATATCGATCTGCCCCAGGTGTGTGTGTGTGTGTGTGTGTGTGTGTGTGTGTGTGTGTGTGTGTGTGAGAGAGAGAGAGAGAGAGAGAGAGAGAGAGAGAGAGAGAGAGAGGGAGATTGTGTGTGTGTGAGAGAGAGAGAGAGTAAAGGTGTGTATATGAGTATTGGAGAGAGAGATAGAGATAGAAATCACTTCTATGTGTGTGAGAGAGGGTGTGTGTGTGTGTGGAGAGAGAAAGAGACTTTCTACTGACTACCTAGAGTTTGTTTATTGTGAAGGAAAATAACTATTTCAAATGTAACCAAGATGAATTCAGGAGGTGGTGGCGGTATTGTTTAGCTTCTGAAGCATGTATAAGAAAATGCCAGCGTTTTGAGAGAGAGTGGATATGAAACGCCACCTTGAAAGAAAGCATCAATGTGAAAATGTAGTCGTACCACCGCTTCCAATAGGTCGGCCAAAGGGAAACGCAAAAATTCACAAACCCACTTCTTCCAGGTCACGCATTCAAAGCAAGTCTCGATTTTTCAATGTTGAGCAAAAGCTTAAGAATGCTAGAAAGGCATACAAGAAAAGCAAAAGAGAATAGGGAGAGCGGGGATAGGCACTTTGTGCACATAAGAAAAAAGGAAAAATAACAAAGGAGTCATGGATAGATGAATTTTTCAAAGATGAGCTAGCATCATGGGACTCACGCATCCAAACACGAGAGAAGTTGGTCATAGAACGAGTTTTGGATGGCTATGATAAAGCTGTAAGTTTCAATATTTTTTACATACTGCATTTTTATATATGCGTTCTAAATTCTCATGAATTATAATGTTCAATAGAAGCGTATACAAACATCGGATTTCTCTAAAGGAAGCGAAAAGAGTAATTCTACATCAAAAACAGAAACCACACCGGTATAGTACTCACATACGTTGTCTCTTAAACAATACATATACTATTTTTAAATAACTTCTTTGAGACTACTCACCACCAGAATGCAAGCACAAGTCAAATGGAGATTCCTCCTGCTCCTCCGCAAAAGCTAAAGACCAAAAGAAAGCGTGACCCTAAGGCAATGGATGGATTCACTCAAGAGATACATCAGGTATTTTTGAATTTATATTCATACACACACTCTTGATTGTTGACTAGGCATTTTCTACATGTGGAAGTTTGTTGTATCACCATTTCATATTGGTTACCTAGAGGGCATCTCAAATAAATAAATCAACCACACAACATTGTTGGCAGCCAATATTTGATGATAAGAAATCGCAACAATCCAAAGATGAAACCCATGTTGCAATTGAGATTCGCCAGGGCGTGATTGATTGTAAAAGCCCCATACCACTAAGTCCAGAAGGAACTATCAGGTAAGCTATCATGTTTTTTAGTGATAGGCTAGTTTCGTAACTTTCAAGTTATATATTTTTTCTTATTCTATGATATTTTTACTATTGTAGTGGAGGAGTCGTTTTCCACTTAAAGTCTGTACGTTTTAACCTTGGGGTTGACATGATTGGATCGTTCCAACAGAGTGAGCTTGATGTTGAGGCATCGACAATGGCTATGAACCTATTTGCTATGTATGAATTTTAGTTTTTATTCTTTCAAATAGTTAAAATGATATGGAGCTCCTATCATATATATATATATATATATATATATGTTTGGTGTATATAGTTGGATGGATCATACATTACCCACACACATTCTCGAGAAAGTGTGGTTTGTAGATAGCTTATGGTTGTCTTTTTTGCGGGAGAAGAAGATTGGAAAAAATGCCATGAAGAACTTCTTTGGTTCTCCAGATCTTGGAAGCCATAGTTTTACCTTCTTTCCAATTGTTGATAGGTAATAATAGGATTCACCATCTTTTTGTTGTAATTGGTATGTTATTAAAATTTATGACACCCTACCTATGTTCAGATCCCATTGGACTCTTATCGTTTTGTACAACCCGCATCGTCTACGTCTCGATGGACTTCCTCGAAAAAGTTCATGCTTTTTAATGTTTGATTCCTTGTCCATTCTACGCTCAACTCACGAATATCAGGATGTTCTACAAAGGTATACTTGCAGAGGTTATGTATGCTAAATAATTTTAGTCTCATTGCATAAGCTTCTTGTTTTCCTTGTTTTAGAGCATGTGAACATTTTGGAAAATATTGTACGGATCAAGTTGTATAGTCAGAGCTATTGGGTTCGATAAAGTCGATAGGATATGAAACTATTGAGGTGAGTAATCTACAAAATCTCAATGTATCTTTTGGCATTCAAGTGTAATTTGTTTTGTTTCTTGGTGTAGATTCCATAATAGCCAAATGCTCATGATTGTGGATGGTATGTGATGAAATGTATGCGCATGCTTATTGAGGGTGGCTTGGTCGGTCGTCCGCCACGTTCTTGGGTAATCCATTATGTTGTTTGTTTTGTATGTAGTTATATATAGTTGTTTATAGAAGCTTTTGACTACTTGTATTTATGGCAGCTTTCTAAAAAATGGTTTCAACATGAAGATGTGGAGATATTGAAAGAAGATCTTAGAGAATGGTTGGCCCAAGCACTTGGAGAGGTGCCATTGCAAAAGGAATAGACTATAGATTTTTTCTATACATGTAGCTTTTAGACTCGTGTAGTGATGGTATGACTTGCTCTATGTATGCTCTTCAGACACGACTTGGCTAACAACTCTTTGGAGTTAATTTTGATACAAAACCTTAGTATGGTTTATGGTCATGGTTTTCCGTTATGGTTTATGATCACGGTTATGTTTTTTGGTGTGGTCTTTAGTTACGGTTTATGGTCATGGTATCTAGTTATTGTTTATGGTCATGGTTTCTTATGTAGTTTATGATCACGATTCCCGGTTATGTGTTGCCGACTATGGCTATGGTGAGTGACTCCGGTTATGGTTTACGTTTGCGGTATGGTTTTGAGTTACATATCCGGTTATGGTTTGCGTTTCTAGTTATGGTTGCCGGTTATGGTTATGGTGAGTATTTTCGACTCCGCTTATGGATTGCGTTTTTTGTTTTCGTTATGGTTATGATTTTCAATTATGGTTATGGTAAGTGATTCCGGTTATGATTTACGTTTTCGGTATGATTTTGAGTTACATATCCGGTTAAGGTGTTTATGGTTATGGGTGTCGGTTATGGTTATGGTAAGTGTTTTCGACTCCGATTATGGTTTGCGTTTCCGGTTATGGTTATGGTTTTGACTCCGGTTATGGTTTACGTTTCCGGTATGGTGTTGAGTTACATATCCGGTTATGGTTTGCGTTTATGGTTATGGTTGTCGGTTATGGTTATGGTAAGTGTTTTCGACTCCGATTATAGTTTGCGTTTCCGGTTATGGTTATGGTTTTGACTCCGGTTATGCTTTACGTTTCTGGTATGGTTTTGAGTTACATATCCGGTTAAGGTTTACGTTTATGGTTATGGTTGCCGGTTATAGTTATGGTAAGTGTTTTCGACTCCGGTTATGGTTTGGGTTTTCGGTTATGGTTATGGTTTTGACTCCGGTTATGGTTTACGTTTCCGGAATGGTTTTGAGTTACATATCCGGTTATGGTTTGCGTTTATGGTTATGGTTGCCGGTTATGGTTATGGTTATGGTAGGTATTTTCGACTCCGGTTATAGTTTGCGTTTCCGGTTATGGTTATGGTTTTGACTCCGGTTATGGTTTGCGGTTATGGTTATGGTTATCCGGTTATGGTTTGCGTTTATGGTTTCCGGTCATGGTTCTGGTTTCGACTCCGATTATGGTTTGCGTTTCCGGTTATGGTTATGGTTTTGACTCCGATTATGGTTTACGTTTCCGGTATGGTTTTGAGTTACATATCCGGTTATGGTTTGCGTTTATGGTTTCCGGTTATGGTTATGATATTGACTTCGATTATGGTTTACGTTTATGGTTATGGTTGCCGGTTATGGTTATGGTAAGTGTTTTCGACTCTGGTTATGGTTTGCGTTTCCGGTTATGGTTATGGTTTTTACTCCGGTTATGGTTTACGTTTCCGGTATGGTTTTGAGTTACATATCCGGTTATGGATATGGTTTGCGTTTATGGTTATGATTTCGACTTCGATTATGGTTTGCGTTTATGGTTATGGTTGCTGGTTATGGTTATGGTAAGTGTTTTCAACTCCGGTTATGGTTTGCGTTTCCGGTTATGGTTATGGTTTTGACTCCGGTTATGGTTTACGTTTCTGGTATGGTTTTGAGTTACATATCCGGTTATGGTTTGTGTTTATGGTTATGGTTGCCGGTTATGGTTATGGTAAGTGTTTTCGACTCCGATTATGGTTTGCGTTTCCGGTTATGGTTATGGTTTTGACTCCGGTTATGGTTTACGTTTCGGGTATGGTTTTGAGTTACATATCCGGTTATGGTTTGCGTTTATGGTTATGGTTGCCGGTTATGGTTATGGTTATGGTAAGTGTTTTCGACTCTGTTAATCCTCACGGCTCACGGACACCCCATCACCTACGACGGACGTGTATTATGTATTTGGTAGAGTCAGGTACCGGGCTTGTCGGACCAATAGGAAAAGGGTAAGAGTGATCGTCGATGAGAGGCGCACTCTAACTGGGACATTCAAGGGATTAGTTGGTTAAGCATGGGCGCCCAAGTGTGAATGGGGTGAGCTCCTATAAAAGCCAACTAAACCTAATTTTTACTCATTCTCTCATTTGTGCAATTGAAGAGTGCTCTTGCTCCATCTCCATCTTCTTCTTCTTCTTCACCTCCTTGTGTGTGTGTGTGTGAGAGAGAGAGAGAGAGGGAGAGTGTGTGTGCGATCGAGCATTACGAAGGCACGACGGCGGCGAAGCGGTTGAGCGCGGCACGACTGCAGCTTCTTCTTCATCGCGGCGAGGAATCCACCACGAAGGCGAGCGTAGAGCGGTGAGTGACACACCCTTTGTTCTCTTGAGCTTGCTAGTTTAGGCTTGTTGTGTGCTTGGAGCCGTTTGTGGCTCGCACACGGTGTATTGGCAAGTCCCTTGCTTCGACAGTGCGGCAAGGAGCGCACATTTTTGGCGCCGCTGCCGGGGATATGCCCTACACTAAGCTCGGTTAGCACTTTACGCTTTCTTCTGGTGCAATTTCTATCATAGGAAAGGCAGGGAAGGAGTGTGTGGAGATTTCTGTTTTTTGCGTTTTCTGCATTTGCTGTCAAGTTTCAATTTCTGCTATTGTTTGCGTTTTTTCAATTTCTGCAATTTCTGCATTTTCAAGTTCGGCGTTTTCAATTTCTGCAATTTTCTGTATTTCAGCGTTTTTTAATTTTCTGCAATTTCTGCATTTTCTGCATTTCTGCGTTTTTTCAATTTCTGCGTTTTCTGAAATTTCTGCATATCCACGTTTTCAATTTCTGTATTTTCTGCACCAAAAAGAAAAAAAAAAATCCTTGAAAAAAAATATTTCAAAAAAAAATAAATCGGAAATTAAAAACGCGAGTGAGCGGGCGGCGAAATTTTTCGAAAATAAAAAACGTGACTCTTAAAACGGACGGGTTGGTTTGTATAAAAGATAGATCGGGATCATTTTCCCAGGCCCAGGCCCAGGCCCAGGCCCAGGCCCAGGCCTCAGTCCTCAGTCTTATGATATATACTAGACTCACTCTTATATATATACCCTACTCCCTCAAGAGAGAATGAGAGCATGTGGGACAAGTCCTCCACTCTCCTCCTTTCTCTTCCCACTTGCACCCTTAGACTTTCTAGTTTGGGCTTAGTTCCCTACTGGAAATTGACAGTTTTAGGGATTCCGAGGGCATAGAGTGACCAAACGGAGGGCTGTAAAGCACGGCACGACCCTCTGACCGATACGCTCGTTTCGAGCTATCACACGGCCCATTCCACGACACGCTCTAAAAAATCTAGCAAAAAAACAAACAAAAAACACGCTAAAAACTAGTCACAAGGCCTCCTAGAGCAGCTTTTTGACACCTTAGGGTATCAAAAGCACATGCACTTACGCTCTGGGCGGGTGCTAGAACACGAGCATATTGAGAGTGCCTCTGTTCATACGGACACCCATTACCCATCCACGATAAGCTCTAGATCCTCAGCGGGGACACAAGGTAGCACCACCTAAGACCCTAAAATAGCCGCTAGTGATTCCTCCTCCGACTCAGAAATCATGGAAGCATACCCTACCCAAAACACTGAGAGAGAAGGCCATGCACCTCCCGAAGCTCCACAGCCTAGTACTAGTATGTTTAGCCGTTTCATGGAAACATTAGGTAGAGCTACTCGCTCGGAACCTGATGCAAATGAAGCACGCGAAGGGGGTGGGGAAGTGGACTCTCCTTTCACATCGCATGTGGACCCCACACTCCCAAAGAGTGTCCATGTGGATATCCTGCCAACTTCTTACCAAGAAGGCCCTGTTGAGCTGCCTCCTTCAGAAGTTCCCTCTAGAGTACCGTTGGTGACAAGTAAAACCACGGGGAGCAACATTGCTTCTACCTCACAAGAAACCGTTAACACGTTGACTCTAGAAGGATTGTTCATTAATGATCATTGGACATACGACCTCCACACTGAGGTGTTGACGGATCTACACTCTGGCCACGCCTACCATGTAGGATGGATAGAGATTGTACAATCCACCTCTAGTGCCACGAGCATCGAAGATCAACAGAAAATGATCTGTAATGTTATCCATGGCATTATTCAATCAGAAAGGCAAAACCGAGGGGTAAATATACTCTCAACTGGCCCCATGAGATTTTTGGATACGAGTAAGGCTCAACAGCCTACTCTATCACAAATGGAGACTCCTCTAATGAGCCCCATGGACCCATCTTACGTCATTTCACCTGGGGTCTCTATGCAATCTGAGCCTCCGAGCGAAAACTTTAGCTTCCCTAACTTGGCTCAACCCTCTATTAAGGAAAACACAGTGCTCACTCCAGGGATAAGCCTGACAGAGAATGTACCGATGACATCTACGGTTAGCGCAGTGCCACTACCTAGTGTCGTAGTACCTAATATGGGGCCTCGACTGTATGTGCCTCTAGCCCCTTATGCACTCATGGCCCCCACACCTCCAATTGTACCACTTGCTTATGCTCCTCGAGTGCCGCTCCCTAGCTCTTATCCGAGTGGACCTATGCCCGGTTATGTTCCATATCCTGCATCATCCACACATATGCCAAGACCGGTACCCGTTCCTCTCCCACATATGATTCCGAGAGTACCTCCACCGGCCCTACCTCCTCACATAGGTGACTTGGCAGCGTTTGCTCAAACCATAGGTCGATCTATCACGGAAAATATGCGTCACGCATCTGATAAGGCAGTACAAATTGCCAAACTCACGCAAAAATTCAATGGGGACGAAGATGCTAGGAAACACATTGAAGTGTTTGAACAAGTATGTGATTCCTTAGGGGAACGCAACGAACTACACAAGTGCAATGCCTTAAGCTTGACATTAAGTGGGAAGGCTGGAGATTGGTATAGGACCCTAAGGGTGGACGAGAAAACAATCTACCCTACCCTTCGAAGGTTGTTTCTAAAGGAGTACATACGAGAAGGTGTGCTTTGGGGTGTAGCATCTCAGCTACAGAAGGCCGAACGTAAGGAAGGAGAGTCAGTAAGGGACTTCATTAGTCGTCTAAAGCACTTAAACTCTCGTTGCCCTGTAAATGAGCGCTTCAACAATAACCAACTGCTTGATCGATTCATTCGAGGGTTGAGGAATGAAGGAATCTATAATGGACTAGTGATAAGAGGTATCACAACCTGGGAAGATGTCACTGCCAATGCAATCCAATTAGAGGACAACTTGATGATAGCAGGCATGAGGGTGTCTACTGACACGAGATCCACTAGCTCACAAGCCATTGAGTATGAACCCATGACTGCAAAGCCCATTGCCAATGAGCCAAAGGTATTTGAGACATTCTTGACAGACCTCACCAAGGCAATCCAAGAGTCTCTTAAGGATAATCGACCCCCTCAAAATAGTCACATGTATCCAAGAAGGGAGCAACAATGGTGTTCCATTTGCTTAGGCCCACATAGCACTAGTGAGTGCCCTACGTTTAGAGTAAAATTTAATGGAACTTGCAACGCATGTGGTAGGTATGGTAACCAAGCTAAGGATTGTTTAATGATCAAACGTATGATGGCAAATAGACCACCTGTAGCCTGGACGGATGCACCTCGAGCTCCTGTATTGATGCCTACTCCACCTGTTGAGCAACTACCTCAACACATGGTCCCTAGATCTCAAAATGTTGTACAAGCTACACCGTTACCACCTCCTGTGCTAGGACCGCAGCCCCCGCATCCAAGAGTCGCCCCTATGAACCAAGTAGGTTGCGAGCCATCAAATGCTTATGTAGATGGCTGTGAGGAGGAAATAGACACTAGTATTGCCTACGGACTTGATACATTGGAAGAATGTCCTATATACTACATGGAAGATTGTTGGGGACAAGTCAAGCCGGTTTATCAAGCTGCTGCTCTCGCATCCAGAGGTCAAAATATCAACACCCAGGCTAGGAGGCCACCTCTTCAATGCTACGAGTGTGGTGGACCACATCGAGCAGCGGAGTGCCCTATTAGGCTGCAAAAGAATGCTGCATCGATGCAAGTGAATCAAGGGAGCACGTCTGCAATGCCAATACTCACATGTAATCGTTGTGGCATAGATCACTTGATTGCCCAATGCCCCTATAACCCAAATGCGCCTAAAATCACACCCCTAAATTTGGTCGAAATTGCTAGTGTGACGTCGCCAATACCACCCGTCGCACCCGCTTATGCGATTACACGGTCCATGCTTCAAGGGCCAGGCCATATCCTCGAAGAGAGAGATACCGCGTCAGTTATCCAAGCAAAGAAAAAGAAGACACGAAGGAAGAAGTCGCAGAATACGGAAAATTCAAAGCCAAGTTCCAAAACAAACATAGGAACAGGAGATGACCCCGTGTATATGAATGACCTCGAGGATGATTCAGATTCAGTCGAGACAATGGAGACTAGAACCAATACCACAAAGGGAAAGACCGACAAAGAAAACCGTAACATGGAACCAAATGAAAACCGAATAAGAGAAAACCATAAAGAGCCTCTGAAAACACCACAAGTGTTTCCAAATCCAATCCAAGACCCCCAAGATAAACCGCAGGGGCAAAAAGGGAAGAATCGTAAAAAGAAGATTGGGACGTACCCAAACCCTGTAGACGAGATTAAGCAGGTGAAACATCTAAGAGGTTTAGTGGAGGAGACTCAAAGGAAACTAGAACCAGAACCCATGCATATCAAAATTCATGACACAGTGTTTCCCACGCAAGTTCATCCACCCCACATGAACCATAGACCGTTAGCCATATCTAGTATCATCCAAGAAGGGAGTGAGGACAGGACATCAGAAAGTGAGCATACACCCTTCTTGTTGGAAAGGATGTTTAACGAAGGAATACCTGATCCCATTGAGGAATATGAGATTCCATCCTCACCAGTTCCTAGTCAAGGACCTACACCCTGCAAAACGCCAATGAATGTTGCCAAACTAGTGGACTTCATGTCTTCTGAGGTCCGAACCACGATCATAGCAAAGCTGTATGGAGATCCTGAGTTATTCCTTGCACTTCGAGCATTCCTTAACGGAGAGCTACGAACGGGATTACCGCAGTTTGCACAACCAAATAGGCCTGACTCGATTATGATTGATGAGGAAAATCATGTGCAATCACTTGACTTAGATGGACACGAGTCTGTGATCGAGGTACCCATTAACGAATTAGGGCAGTATTTTGAAGGCGACGAGTCTAATGCGACCCTACCCATCACTACCAAGGGATTAACTATAAAGGGAATTCTTGATGGTGGTGCGGGAGTTAGCATCGTTACAAAAGATTGTTGGGAATCCATGGGAAAACCCCGCCTCAGTGTTACTAACATTGTGGTAAAGATGGCAAATGGTACCATAGCCAAACCTATGGGGATGCTCAAGGATCTTAAGATCAAAGTTCTAGGACACAAGGTACGACATACGTTCATTGTAATGGATTTCTCTAAACACCTTATGTCATATGAAATGATTTTAGGACGACCATTCATGAGGGAAGCACAAATGGTTCATGATTGGTCTAAAAATCATGTCTATTTGCAATTCCAAGACTCTGTCCTTAGAGTGGATTTGGTGACTGGTAAGGTACACCCCTTAGGGAGTAAAACCATTATTGATCATCGCTCTGACACCACAGTTCACTCGGCCCCACTACAATATTGTTACACTTGTAAGAAGGATACAGACATTGGCCAAGATTCTCCTTACATGGATGTGTTACCGGGTATGACGGAATCAGACAATGTGGATTGGGTCCACCTAGCATCAACCATAGACACTTGGGGAAATAGGGGGACGACCTGGGTAACACCTGAGGGGGATGAAATTCCTGTACCCTTAAATATGCTACAAGCAATGCATATCGCTTCCGACAAGACTCATCCTAATGTCACGAAGAAAACATACAAGTGGGTCCCTAAAGCTTCTTTAGTGACCATAGCTAGTGCTAAAAAACAGAAGCCTTGTAAGAAACGTACCACTCGCTCCAAGAAAAGTAAGAAAATGTTGCGATGGATCCCTAAACGACTATTGGAAGCCCAAGGCTACTATCAAGGAAATGATCAAATCTGGGTGCCAAAACGTAGATTGTGCTCTTACCTATCACCTGACCCAAGTGAGCCCAATCCCATAGCTCCAAAACGAATCAATGATCGTGAAAAGAAAAAAATCACAGAATGCTACACACCCGCTCCCGAGCTAGTTTGGGTACCAAAGAAAGAACGATTTGTTCCACCTAGCTCAGGAAGGGGGGAGTCCCATGAAGATTCTAGCTCCTCATGTAATACATCCATAGAGGCAAAAGCTTCTACACAGCCTCCATCTATAGTAGCGGACCTCCATGAAGCTACAAAAGAATCCACACCTCCCAGTGTTCAAGAATCACCTAATGAACCACTTCAAGTTCGATCCTGGGAGAGTACCTTACCACCCTTGCAGCTTGACAAGGCACCTAGGGTAATAACAAACTACTGGCAAAAATCCTCACCTATTACCACTGGAACAATTGGTTTCAAAGGGTGACAAGCTCATTTCAAACGGTATGATCTACCCAAGGAAGGGGGGAGTGTTTGCTGACAGTCATCATTCATTTGTTTCCCTCTCAACCTTTTTCCCTGACCTCTCAATTCCAATCTTAGGGAATGTACATATAAAGCTTTATACTCACAAAAAACAAAAAAATAAAGAGCAAGAGCAATTAGCAAACGAGTATGCACATTAAAAGTCAAAACATTGACTCAGACCTACACATGTCACATCTGGTACAGTGAAACAGAAACCTATGCCATAAAAAGCCTTTGATCCTCATCACTTGAGTGATGGAGGGTAGGTAAGATTAGTACGATAGGAGTGTTTCTGTTTTAGAGTTGAGAGATTAGCAAAGTTCTCTTTTCCCACTGATGTTTCTCCTGGAGGTATTCCTTTTGTTTCATAGTGTGTACAGGAGCGTGTTGCTATTGATAGGATTTGGACCTTCATGGAACCTTCAAATCAAGCGCGACCATCAACACAAACAGGTGTTTCTTGTCCTTTAGCATTGCCCTTATCTTTTTTGCATCCATGTTTGTCTGCTTTGATTGTGATTGGTAGCATAATATTCAGCGCATCGGCTTAGTATCAAACATTTAATTCAATGTAATGTTTTGTCATAATCACTTGTCTAGGTTTAAAAATCAAGCAGTCCGACTAAGCTAGTTTGACCAAGCTAGGTATTAGAAATCTTCTCTTAATACCATGGGGAATGCCTTCCTAATAAGCAATGGTTACTTAGGTTCTTAATCCGATTTAGGCAGCATTGTATGAAATGTACTAGGGCTTTCTAGTGGGCTTAACCCTATTGACCTTTAGCTTAAGTATTATAAAGGGAGTTTACTAATGTGATGAGCCTGGGGAGGGTAACAGTGTTATATGACCCCCCAAAGTTACAAAATTAAAATGATGAAAATGAACAAACAAAAAATCAAAGTGCCACAATGTAAAATTTTAAGCATGAAGAGAAATCCCTGCTTAAATTGGTACTTCACTCACATGTATTGCCTATGGTACTAGAGCCCTAGAGGTTCCCAGCGTGGGCGCTTTTCCTTGAAAAGCAAAAAACCCAAGGCATACAAAATAAGCACACACATCATAATTGAATCAATGTGAAAAGACTTTGGGGGGTCAACGAAAAAGTAATCAGTCAGGCGATGATTTCATGAGAAATTCCTTTTATGGTAGCTTAACTACAAGGTTTTCTAGATATAGCCTCTAGTCAGCCCTCGAACATGAATACTTGGCTCTCGCGATTAAACAACTTAATTGACCACTGAAAATTCAGAAGCTTACCCATGGTATTAATACTTGATCTCTAGTGCTTTTTGACCGTCAAATTAGCGACCCCAGACTTGTTTAATTTTCTACCTTTACATCTGTTTATGCATTTGATTACATTGCAATTTAATGTTCATTGCTAAAAAATTGTTTGAAATTCTTTTACCAATCAATGTGTCTACCTAAAACTGCATATGCTTTTTAAGAAAATGCAATTACTGTGCCAATGTTGTTTGATTTTGCAGTGACTAAAGAAGGCTAAGGACATTTATCTCAAATGCTCTTCCACCTCGACGAACCAGCTTCAACTCAATAGCTTCCGAGGACGGAATCTACATCAGGAAGGGGGGCATGTTAACCCTCACGGCTCACGGACACCCCATCACCTACGACGGACGTGTATTATGTATTTGGTAGAGTCAGGTATCGGGCTTGCCGGACCAATAGGAAAAGGGTAAGAGTGATCGTCGATGAGAGGCGCACTCTAACTGGGACATTCAAGGGATTAGTTGGTTAAGCATGGGCGCCCAAGTGTGAATGGGGTGAGCTCCTATAAAAGCCAACTAAACCTAATTTTTACTCATTCTCTCATTTGTGCAATTGAAGAGTGCTCTTGCTCCATCTCCATCTTCTTATTCTTCTTCACCTCCTTGTGTGTGTGTGTGTGTGTGTGAGAGAGAGAGAGAGAGAGAGGGAGAGTGTGTGTGCGATCGAGCATTACGAAGGCACAACGGCGGCGAAGCGGTTGAGCGCGGCACGATTGCAGCTTCTTCTTCATCGCGGCGAGGAATCCACCACGAAGGCGAGCGTAGAGCGGTGAGTGACACACCCTTTGTTCTCTTGAGCTTGCTAGTTTAGGCTTGTTGTGTGCTTGGAGCCGTTTGTGGCTCGCACACGGTGTATTGGCAAGTCCCTTGCTTCGACAGTGCGGCAAGGAGCGCACATTTTTGCCGCACTGACTCCGATTATGGTTTGCGTTTCCGGTTATGGTTATGGTTTTGACTCCGGTTATGGGTTACGTTTTCGGTATGGTTTTGAGTTACGTATCCGGTTATGGTTATGGTTTCCGGTTATGGTTACATATCCAGTTATGGTTATGGTTGCCGGTTATGGTTTCCGGTTATAGTTATGGTTTTGACTCTGGTTATGGTTTACGTTTCCGATATGGTTTTGAGTTACATATCCAGTTATGGTTTGCGTTTATGGTTATGGTTGCCGGTTATGGTTATGGTAAGTGTTTTCGACTCCGATTATGGTTTGCGTTTTCGATTATGGTTATGGTTTTGACTCCGGTTATGGTTTACGTTTCCGGTATGGTTTTGAGTTTTGACTCCGGTTATGGTTTGCGTTTATGGTTATGGTTGCCGGTTATGGTTATGGTTATGGCATGGCGTACAAGATACGACAAAGAAGCAATCTCTTAGGGAATCATGAAGAACCTGAAAATAGTGCACTCAAGGAGAGATGCTTTTTGCATATGGAGTTTTTCTTTGGACATAGACATTTGAGCTACATGTCAAGAGCTTCCCACATCAAATAAATCTTGTATACAACTTTCCAATACTGAAGGGTGGACAGGTAGATGGTATAGGTCATTTCTGGTTCCTGGTTCATGACCCATATGGTGAGGATGAAGAAATATTTGAACATTGTCTAAGTCTTGCTTATACTCTACTTGAACTTTGAAGCTACAACCACACTTCTTGGATGTACGCAATCTCTTCTTGCCTCCTTTTCGTCTAGGTTCACCTCCCCTATGGCATTTATAGTCAACAATGGTTTTCAAAGAGCCATAAGTCTTTGTTGAACGTACTCGGAGCAACCTTGCCTTGTACTCAATCATTATACACTTAAGCTGCTCTTCCACATTGGTCCTTGTTGTAGTGAGTATCATGGGAGGCTCCCTATTGAGGTCCATCCTTTGGCGTCGTGATTGTGGAGCAGTTTGGTTCCTAGTGTGATTGCACTCGCATGCATTGACAAAGTCTCTAATGTAAGTAAGGGAAATGCCATGCTTTTGAATACCAACATACCATTTTGACTTCACCTCCTCTATCGTGTCATTAACATCACGATGTCTACCTTGAGTCTCATCAAGATGGGCTTGTTGGACAATACTTTCCCAATCTTCAATGCATGCAATCCGAAGATTGGGAGCTATCTTAAGACAAAGGCAAAGGACATTACCTTCTTTCCTTGCAAGCTTTAAATTATCCTTTATTCTTCTCCATTTCTTTAAATCCACCAAATGGGTACAACTTTTGAGATGTTCCAATGTTACACATAGATCTCCTTGCAATGCTTCAATCATAAGGTTGTATGTGTCTTTGTTGAAGTAGAAATAAACATGTGACACGTATGAGAATGGATCAAGAGTACCTCTTTGAGAAGTAGAATGGCTAGCTTCAAGACTTTGAAAGGATTGCAAAGACCCCCGGTGCAACCCATCATCACTTGAGGATTCAATTGATTCATAGCTGGAAGAAGAAGAGGAATAATCACTAGCTTCTTCTCCAAAAAGGGGTTCCATTTTCTGTAGACTCATGCTTCATATCATG
This sequence comes from Adiantum capillus-veneris, assembly GCF_014529385.1. Taxonomy (NCBI): domain Eukaryota; kingdom Viridiplantae; phylum Streptophyta; class Polypodiopsida; order Polypodiales; family Pteridaceae; genus Adiantum; species Adiantum capillus-veneris. The sequence goes on along the minus strand of NC_140941.1, from coordinate 95,010,027 downwards.
CATATAGATTTTGGGTTGCTTGATTAGCCATGAAAAGTAATGTGAATCCAACTCGCCCTGTCACTGCTAAAAACTAATCTCGGGATCCCAAGATTAGAATTACCTCCCGAGTTTAGTTTGGTAGGTGGTGCCGTCACATTTATGATGAAATTAACTCCCACTTTTGTAACTTTATGGGAAATATCTTTTTTTTTGGGAGAATAATATCCTTAAAAGTCTATGACATCATTCAAGTCATTAAGAGCGCCGCCATCCGTAATCCCACTTCCCAAAACTAAACTCGGGAAAAAAACTAAACTCGGGATCCCGAGTTTAGTTTTTAAAGATCAACGAGCCAAATTGCGTGCGCCCCTCTTTTTGAATGAGCGCCATTGATCCCATGCTTTATATGACCCCGTGGCACTTAAAGGGGAGGGCGAGCGTTGTCGCTCAGCCTGTTTCGCTCAGGCCACACTCCCAACGTGGCAACTGTGAGGGCTTAATTAATTTTAAGTTTGATGTAGAAGCCGTCCGTGAGAAGGCTTTAAAGCGATAGATGGACAGAGCGCTCTGGGAGCCGAGCTCAACCAGCATCAGGGGCAGGCAGCGGATCAGTGATCACCGAGAGCCTACTCCGGGACCTCTCCCTCCCTCTCTCTCTCTCTCTCTCCACGTTTGCACGCTGTTTTGGTTCATTGTAGGGCATACTCGCCTGAGCAAGGAAACAACGCCATGTGGCAAGGAGAGGGTGCTGAATCCCTCCCCTTTTATAAGAGTATAGATAGATTGTAAACCTTTTCAACGAATCAAAACAACAATAAGCATATGACGGAAACAACATCAGACACAAAATTTCAATATGATATCTAAGATGTTGATTTATAAACTTTTGCAAGGCTTGTAATAACCTAGGTCAATGTAATGGCAACTACAAATTTGATATTTACCTTTTAAATTTTAAAGGAAAGGGAGTGAGCTTGAAAATTTTGAAATAATTCAGCATATAAATTTCCACATAGCCAATTTACCCAAAGGGTTTTCCATATCTAGTAATATAAGTTCTCTTATGGTGGTTATGAATGAGGTGGGCACTTTGCATCTTGTAACATTTCTCTTTGTGCCACGAAGGTGGCTGCAAAGTGAGCAAGTTAGTGTGGCTAATGCAAGGCGAGGGTGCACCTGAGTTGGTGTGGCTCTTGCACCAAGTGTTGGCAACACGCATGCAAGGCTCGGCTTGTGTGAGCACCTCTTAGCTTACAAGGTACGACCCATCGGAGTGTGCTCACACATAAACACTGTGCGAGTTTGAGCAACTTGCAAGTAATAACCAATTTTGCACTCATAGAAGCTTGAGAGGTCCTCAAAAGGTGGTGACTTTTTATGAGATAAGCATGTGCGTGGATCTATCTCCGCTTGCATTTGCTTTTGAGTGCCTTGAGTCTTAGCTCAAATGAAGGCTTAACCATCCTCAAGCATCTCTACCATGCTACAACTAGTAGCCTTAGTTTACAACCCTTGGCAGCCACAAACCCATGGTGGTGCATCTCTTATTGTACATTGTCCCTTGCCAAGCTTTGCCATACATTGTCCCATAGATTTTGATTGGCAATCATTTCCCACTAACTCACTGGCCTTTCCTCAGGACTAACACCCAGCCTTTAATGGGGGGTGGCAATAGGATCAAGGGATGAGAAGTGGGCGCACGGCTATCAGGGGGATCTGCCGCACTTGAAAACTAAACCCGGACAGGCATGCCCGCCTGGCGGTCCACCTCAACAAAAAACTAAACCCAGACAGGCGGGGTCACGTGGCGGGGTTTGGGAGGTAAACATGGACGAAAAAGGAATCCGAGCTGGCAGGCCACTCAGTGCTTGGAGGGGATCCCTGTCATTTTGCATGCATGCATGAGGGGTGGATTGGGGGGATGCCGAAGCTGTGATCACTAATGTGGGAGGTATAGCCCATCCTCAGGACATGCAGGCGGTTGAGGACCAGCAGGTGTTCGTGAGGGGTGTTTGTGTTTGAGCCGAGGTTGGCAAGTGCTGCATTCTGACATGCTAAACAAAGAGGGGGAAGGCACACTTGTTTGTGATAGCTGCCCGATATGCATATGCTACTGTTTGTGCTGCATGCATATCCTCTTTTCTTTTGCTAGACACACACATACACACACATGAATGCAATCGGTTGCTCCACACACACACACACACACACACACACACACACACACACACACACACACACACACACACACACACACACACACACACACACACACACACACACACACACACACACACACACGGGTAATAGGTCATCCCCCACACATACACACTCAACCATTTGAATGCATTGTTGTGCTAAAGGTTGTGTGCTTGGCAGTAAGCACCCCTAAAAATGGGGCGATCACCCACAAAAAAGACCACCAAGAGTACTCGTGTGGGAGCTACTTCCTCTCGCATGACACGGGCCAACTCCATGCTTCTCGGAGATTTAGCTGAGAGGAGGGGTAATCCCTCAGGGGATGCAAAGAGTCAGGTACTTGAGCATGTGGATGGGGTCAATGAGGCTCATGCCTTCTCAAGAGGAGAGCTTCAACAGCCCCCCGATGTCTCCTGGTCAAAAATTGCCATCTCTGCTGAGAAGAAGCCCGCGGCTGGTCATGCATAATCCGCCCACACCTCCTAGCCTCAACAACCGCCCGTGAAAGAAGATGGCTAGTTCAAGTGCGGATAATGCCTCCTACAACGAAGAGCTAAGCGATGATCCTAATGGCATAGAAGAGAAAGCACAAGCAAAGAAGGAAGAGGCAACAAACATTGATCCTTGCAAATTCTATGTAGAGATTGAGCTCCCTGATGGAAGACTAGCACGCCAATGTCGCACAAGTGAGGATTGCCCCTCACGTTCGGCCTTCCTATTCAAGAGATTGAGGATGATGACACACCTCAAGGAGTCTCATGGTATTGACATAGAGATTCCAAAGCGTCTTGGAGGGCGGCCCTTGCACAAAGAGGCAGAGAGAAGAGCTAATTTGCTGCCTAATCCTGAGGTTAAGGCTTGGAAGAAAGCAGCTATGAAAAGGTTTGCCGATAAAGATTGGAAGTTCAAGCAAAACTGCAAGCGATATCAACGCCTCATGCGCATTCGAGCATTACAAGTATGGAAGGAGCTTGGGTGACAGTACAAGGAGATGGATCAAGCTCCCTTTGTTGAAGAGTTTATCAGTGGGAGGATGAAGCAATACATGGAGGACAAGGCTCGCCGGCTTGGAAAAATTCGAAAGAGAATTGAAGAAGGTTATGATGCACATGTGAGTGTCCTACTTTGTTGCTTCTTTGCCTCATCGCACTAAGCATGCATGTGTAGTCACTTTTTTCCTCAATGCTATGCGTGTAAATAGAAGAGAGTTCACGATATCCCTCCATGGCTTGAGGCTGCCTTGGATGACATTGATGAGGAGGATCCCTTCCAGTTTGTTCCAAAGGGTGAGGAGGATCATGATAAAAGTGTAGAGAAGACTTTCGAAGCTATTGATACAAGAGGAGATTTTTCCGAGTCTTTAGGCAACCTCAATATTGATGAGGTTTGTGGGAGGTGCTTCTCCATTTATGTCTCTTCTGAGAGGAGGGTTCATGACTTGCTTGTTCACAAGGATGTCTTGTTTATGTCATTTAAATAATGACATGCATGCTACCTTTTAGGACCATGTACGTACTTCTCCATCCAAGAAGAAGCTAATTCGGAGAGGCAAGAATTCCAACGAGCCTATTGATGTAGGATCACCTGATGACTGCTCTTATATGGCCCTTGAGTTCTATGTCTCATATGGACACTTGCACTTGGAAAAGACGGGAACAAAATCTGCCCTTTGTCTCCGACACGGAGCAACCGAGCACTTTACAGGTATGATTTAGATAGAGACATTTTTAGATTTTCTGGCTTTGTTGTGCATGACAATCATTACATTGCTGGTTGTGACCTATTTGCACTAGATTCTCTTCGCATATACCCATCAAATTCAACTCCATTCAATATGGCATACACGTGGACATGGATGATGAGGTGTTGCGGTTCATACTACTTAATGAATCCTCAACAAAGACAATGAATTTGTTTACAATGTAATCTTTTGATGTTGATCTTTCTTGTGTTTCTTTGTAAAAGTACACGGATTTAGAAGCATAACTTGTGTTTCTTAATAGGTGGATGGAGCACACTATAGCACCACCGGATGTGCTAAATCGAGTTATGTTTGTTGATTCCATGTGGGTTCCAGTGGCAGAAGCAAGTTTAGGCAAGCATGATGGCATACATGTTATGCAAAACTTCTTTGGGGAGAAGGATATAAGCCATTGTGTGCTAACCATTTTTCCGATTGTTATAAGGTCATGCAATGTTACATATGTTACATTTCCCTAATGTGAGCAATGCCCTAAAATTTGCCTTCTTGTCTTTGCCGCAGAAAGCATTCGACTTTATGTGTGATGTACCTTTCCACACATATGAAGATAACGGGTCTAGGTGGAAGAAAGCACCAGCTTCTCTTTTATGATTCGCTCGTTTGTAGTGCTCCGATGGATGTTATACCTTTCTTGCACAGGTACTAGCATAATTGTGTATTTGGATTTTGCATGTCAGCTATGTCTTGCACTCTTACATATGATTCATATAGGTCTATGGAGGCGCTGGGCCATGGAGCAAGCAATCCAGCAGTGAAACATGCATTGCTTGAGCGATCTAGCGAGTTTGAGATCAAAGTGCTACAAGTATGATTTAGGTGTGCTCTTGTGGTTGCTTAAAAACATGGATGTCCTTGATGATGTCATGGATTTGATGCAGGGCCCGCATCAGCCGAATGGGATTGACTGTGGGTTCTATGTCATGGCGGCCATTAGATATATAATATCCTCTTGCCTTGGAGAGAAGATTAAGGGATGGGTATGGTGCCATAACTCCTATGTGCTTGTCTAGTTGGTGGGTCTCTTCTATTTAATGCGAGTCCATGTCTATGTGTCTGTTTATGACAGTCAGATTTATCGTGAGCTCGGTCCATGTTTATGTTCAGGTTTATTGCAAACTCAATTCAGGTTTTATGGCGAGGTCGAGTCCATGTTTATGTCTGAGCTAGGTCTATCTATATATAGTCCATGTCTTATGGCAGTCCAGGTTTATGGCGCGGTCCATGTTTAGTGTTAGTGCGAGCTCGGTCTGAGCATATATATTCCAGATTTATGTTGCATGTCAAGGTTTTAATGCGAGTCCATATGGGTTTTATGGCGGTTTATTTGCGAGCTCGGTCCATGGATGTTTATGTTCCATATATGGCGAGTCGAGGTTTAATGCGAGTCCAGTTTTTTTATGTGTGAGCTCGGTCTGAGCATATATGTTCCAGATTTATGGCTCGGTCTTGGTTGGCAGTCTAGGTTTATTACGAGCTCTCATATATGGCGAGGTTTTAATGCGAGTCCATGTCTTATGGCAGTCCAGGTTTATGGCCGCCGTCCATGTTTATATCTGGTTACTATGGCAGTCTAGGTTTAGTGTTATTGCGAGCTCGGTTGGTATGGCCATATGGGTTTATATTGCATGTCAAGGTTTTAATGCGAGTCCATATGGGTTTTATGGCGGCTGGTTTGCGAGCTCGGTCCATGGATGTTTATGTTCCATATATGGCGAGTCGAGGTTTAATGCGAGTCCAGGTTTAGTGTTAATGGGTTTATGTTCCATGTCGAGGTTTAATGCGAGTCCATGTCGAGGTTTTATGGAGGTCTATTTGTGAGCCATGGATGTTTTAAACATGTTCCATATATGGCGAGTCGAGGTTTAATGCGAGTCCAGGTTTAGTGTTAATGGGTTTATGTTCCATGTCGAGGTTTTAATGGGAGTCCATGTCGAGGTTTTATGGAGGTCTATTTGCGAGCCATGGATGTTTATATGGCGAGTCGAGGTTTAATGCGAGTCCAGGTTTAGTGTTAATGGGTTTATGTTCCATGTCGAGGTTTTAATGCGAGTCCATGTCGAGGTTTTATGGAGGTCTATTTGCGAGCCATGGATGTTTATATGGCGAGTCGAGGTTTAATGCGAGTCCAGGTTTAGTGTTAATGGGTTTATGTTCCATGTCGAGGTTTTAATGCGAGTCCATGTTTATGTGGGGTATAATTATATGGAAGTCTAGATTTATTTGCGAGCTCGGTATGCATATGGGTTATGTTCCAGGTCGAGGTTTTAATGCGAGTCCATGCATTATGGCAGTCCAGGTTTAGTGTTAGTGCAAGCTCGGTCCATGTTTTATATATGTTCCAGGTCGAGGTTCTCCATGTTTTTAATGGCAGTACAGGTTTAGTGTGAGGTGCAGCACTAGCTCTTAGTATGTATGATGTTGCTGGTGGTGATGGTAATGAAGGATACATATGAATAATACATGAGGTGTTCGAGCATGTGTGATTAATAATTCCATGTCGAGGTTTTAATGTGAGTCCATATGGGTTTTATGGTGGTTTATTTGCGAGTTCAGTCCATGGATGTTTATGTTCCCATATATGGCGAGTCCAGGTCGAGGTTTTAATGCGAGTCCATGTCTTATGGCAGTTCAGGTTTAGTGTTAGTGCGAGCTCGGTCCATGTCCATGTTTATATATGTTCCAGGTCGAGGTTCGAGCATGTTTTTTATGGCAGTCCAGGTTTAGTGTGAGGTGCGTATGATGTTGCTGGTGGTCATGGTAATATAAAGGATACATATGAATAATATATGAGGTGTTCGAGCATGTGTACAATTGTCACTTTAGCTAATTAATAATTAATAGATTGATTGTAAAGAAATAATGGTGGAAGAAAAAATGAGAGATGCATCGATTGTGAGCATCAAACAGATTGGCGACAGAGAGTTGACCCAAATTTATAAATTTTCTTTGAATTGCTTTGAATTTGCAAACCATTTCCATTCCATGTTATTATGTCCAGGTACCTAGATATGTAGTCCAGGTTATGCTCGGCCCATATTTATGTTCAGGTCGAGGTTTATTGCGAGGTGTTTATTGGACGTCTAGGTTTTATGGCTTGGGTCCAGCTGGGTTTTTATGGCAGTCCAGGTATAATTATGGCAAGTTATGCGAGTCCACATACATTCGAAGTATGCATTCCAAGCAACAACGATAAAACCTCAGCCATGGTTGATTGTATGCATAAACCTGCTCTTGAAGACCAAGGGTATATAAACAAGCAACAACAATAAAATTCAATCATGCATGGTTGATTGTATCCATAAACCTGCTCTCAATCCATAAACTCTCGAGGACCTTGTATATAAACAAGCAACAACAATAAAACTCAGTCATGCATGGTTGATTATATCCATACTCGAGGACCTTGTATATAAACAAGCAACAACAATAAAACTCAATCATGCATGGTTGATTGTATCCATAAACCTGCTCTCAATCCATAAACTCTCAAGGACCTTGTATATAAACAAGCAACAACAATAAAACTCAGTCATGCATGGTTGATTGTATCCATAAACCTGCTCTCAATCCATAAACTAATGTACAGACAGAAGCGCGAGATTACGCTTTAATAGGAAATCAACTCTATAAGAGAGGAAAGGACAACCAGCTTAGGATATGCGCATCAGAGTCAGAGTATGTGATAATCCTAGAGCAAGCTCATGAAGGAGTAGGTGGAGGCCATTTCTCAGGTGATAAGACATCAAAAATTATCCTAGCTGCAGGAATATGGTGGCCGACATTACACATGGACGCTGAGGAATACGTAAAACGATGTGATGACTGTCAACGGACAAAAGTACCACTTAAAAGAGATGATATGCCGCTCACGCCAATGATGGGAGCAAGAGCCTTTGCAAAATAGGGGATTGATTATGTTGGACCTATCTCACCTCTTGTATACAGGACTCATGCACAATACATCATTGTGGCGACGGACTATCTAACAATGTGGGTTGAGGCAAAAGCAACTCAAAGAGCAGATGCCAGGACCGCGATATAATTTCTGTATGAATACGTCTTTGTACGATATGGATTACCAATAGAAATTGTGAGTGATCGAGGCACACACTTCATAAATGAAGTGATAGAGATCCTTCCAGACGAATTCATGGTAATACATCATAAATCAGCTCCATATCATCCACAAGCCAATGGACAAGCTGAAGCGACGAACAAAACCATATGCACGGTCCTTACAAAGATTGTAGCTGAGTCGAGAACTAATTGGGACCAGAAATTGCATTCGACATTATGGACGTATAGGGTAGCATAATTGGGACCAGAAATTGCATTCGACATTATGGACGTATAGGGTAGCATATAAAACATCCATAAGAACGACCCCATACAACATGGTTTTTGGTTTGAATGCTATTTTACCAATAGAATTTTTAATTCCAACACTGAGAGTAGCTAAGGAATTAGAGTGGACATGACATGAGATTTCAGATAGAATAGACGACCTTGAAAAGCTAGATGAGCTTTGCTTAAAAGACGTGGCTTCAATCTACGCTCAGAAAAGGCGACAAAAAGAGTTCTTTGATAAGCATGTGCGAACTAAAGAGTTTAAGATTGGGGAATTTGTCCTAGTATACACTCTAAAATAGCATGCAAAAAAGCTTAAAAAGCGAGGGATGGGACCTCTCGTGATTAAAGATCTATCACCAAGCGGGGCCGTCAAGCTTGCTACATTAGACGGAGAAGAAATGCCAAACTGGATTAGTGGATGCAGATTGAAGAAGTATCATTTTCCACTAACCCAGGACATACTTCTCAAAATACATCAAGATCAGCTGCGACTTTAGAAAAAGAAAAAAATTGTTGAGGAAGCGCAAGCTGAAGCAAAAGAAAGAATGGAGAAAAGAAGACTACTGCGTGAGAGACAACGCAATGAAGGAGCCTTACGAATAAACGCAGTCAGTGTATCAGAAATGGGTGAAGACAAAGTAGAGCCCATCATCGAGGTCAAAGTGGGGACAAATCAAATTAAAGCCAGAGCACTATTGGATTCAGGAGCACAAGCTAACCTGCTTTCAGTCAGTTTGTACAAGCAATTGAAACATGACACTAAGCTGCAAACTACCAAACAGGAGTTGAAGAGTTATTCAGAACACTCAATTAAAGCAATCGGATGCACATTACTCCACATATAGATAAATCAATATGTGTATCCACATATGTTTTATGTGGTTGAAGACAAAGCTACGCAACATCCGTTGTTGCTAGGACAACCATGGCAAAACTAGTACAATGCGATGATTATTTGGAGCTCTAATTCAGTTAACATCAAATATGAAGAGGAAAGTCAATCAATTCCGTTCTCCAAAGCAACCGAACCGGTGCAAGATGAAGAATCCAATGACTAGGGTAAACGACCTAAAGAGATTAAGAAGGATCAATGGCAACCAAAAGCCACTTCTACAAAACAGGAATGCTCCTCAACGAAGAACTCTCAGAAATGGGTAAAGAAGACAGAAATAAAAGCACAACTCAACCTTGGATAAAGACAGACTCAAAGTTGGTATGGAGGCCAAAGAAGGTTGTGCCAGAGAGAACAAAGGTGGAAAACAAAGTCTTCAACACCAGACAACACAGTGATTTCAGACAGTCAAATTTCGTGAAACAGATTTCGATTCCAAAGAAGTTGATGACAACACAAAGCCATAGCAAGGAAATTTGGATTCCAAAGATTTGTAAGCAGAAACTCCCTTCAGTACAATCAACAGAGAATGCTAAGTACTCAAGGACAGAGACATCACAACCTAAAGTCAAGCAAATTTGGGTAGCAAAGATTTTGTGGCAAGCACAAGCAAATCGGAAGCAGATTTGGATTATAAAAAAGGATAACAATGTACTGATTCTACTCCAAAAGTGCTACAGACAACCCAAATATTGCCCAAAAACCTGACAATCAAACAAAGAGCGACATTATTGGAAATATTGCTATTTCATCGCTCTACAATTGAATTGACCAGGCATGACCACAACAAATACAATGCTTCAACCTCAGACACTTCATAGTCGTCCGGGAGGACTCAGACTAGGAGGGGGGGAGGTATACAGGAACTACAAGCAATAAGGACAAAGAAAATGATATTACAAGGGCAGTATCTTACATGATTTTGAATTTTTTATGTTTGATTGCGGATATTGATAGTATCTATGCCCTTATATACTTTGTTTTGCAATAATAAGAGATCAAATGATGAATTTGAGTCTCTAAGTTTGTAAATACGACTAAATATGCGTGTTTTTGGAGCCAAAAAGTGAAAAAAAGTGGTAATCCAAGCCGAGAAACCACAAATAAGTGTATATACATATACACAGGGTTACAAGCTAATTATTGTGTATTTTTGGAAATTTTTGGCTTCAATTTGCTATTTTCCTTTATTTTTAAGGATTTTCTTAATAAAAGTAAAAGAAAAATAAAAAAGCAGGTGAAACGAGATCAGAAAAAAGAAAAGAATAGATGGTGATGATCCTAATGACAAGGGCAACCCATGGTAAAAATTGGGTACAATTCGGAAAAAGTTACGGAAAGCCCGAAATGACAGAATTTTGGCAAAGTAGACAGATTTCTCAGAAACAGGTCAAACGGAGTCCAAATCGAGAAATTTCAAATCCTAAAGGGCATTTCACGACGAGATAGGAGCACATGTCAAATTTGGTAACAAGTGAGCCGGGAAGTCCAAAGTTAAGTATTTTTGACTTCACTTACAAGCTCATTTGCACTATTATCCACTTGGAGAGAGCAAAGAGCACACATGAGCATCCGACCTTCTACAGCCTTCTACGACTGCGACGAGAGCTCAGAGGACTCCAGTTTTAAGAGGTAGACTCGTTGCCATAAGCTTTTGATGCTTACCACTAACTTTTGTCGCGAAAACTAACCAAAACAAAGAAACAAGAGCAGACGGGGAAATGGGTAGAATGCTGGGTAGAGGCACAACCGCCTAACCAAACCATAAAGAACCAATAGGTGGCTTACCCTAGTGTAGAAGATGAGTTCCTAACTCTCAAAGTACGAGAAAGACCAGCTGAAAAAACCCTAGGTCAATAGAGCCTGCAAGCGGCAAACAGGAAAAAGTTGTCGAAATGACACAAAACTTCACAAGAAGATTAACAACATCGAGGACAATGCAACCATGGAGTATCTCCAGGTTTGGACCACCAAAAGTCGGTCGGAACAACCGATTCGACGGCAAACACACAAAGCGTCATTTTGGCCTAACGGCCAAAGTGGACGACCGATTGCCATGAAACTTCACAAGCAGCTTCAAATAGCCATCAATGACACATGTGTACGAGCAAAACCCAAGAGAAAGCCGTTTCACTTACCAATGGTGAAAAAGGCGCTTTCGGGCAACCAAATGGCTAAAGGTAGAAAAGAAGGAACCAAAGTCGAGTCCAACCACATAGACAACTTCCCAACACCTCAAATGAGCTTGGGATGCAACTCTCGAGGGGAAAGATCGAGGAAAATCAACTCCAACACCAAAAGACGACTTCGGAGACTGAAATGCCTACAAAGGGGGCTTTTAACTAAACTGATGATTTTTAAGGTTGAAAACTAGTTAGGAGGGCTTAGGGAACTAGCACAAACCATGCTTTGCACAAAAAACACTTTTTATCAAGAATAGACATCATACGCGTATGATGTCTCACAGCATAATTTTCACATCATCTTGAACACATGAATGCATAGCCTCTTTGTATATGCTAACAATATCAAATGTACAAAGTATCATGAGATTTGGAGTTGAAAAACGAATTGGAAACTAAAAAGATGCAAAGTAGGGCATAAAACCGACTTATGGCCCTAAATTTGCCAAAATAGCTCCAAACACAATGAAACTTTGTAGGATTGTTTTTCAACACATGCACAAGCTATCTGGAATCAAAAAGTACCATTTTGGCCAAAAAGACATCATACGCGTATGATGTCACTTTGCACATACAGAGCCAAAATTGATCATTTCTCATCATATATCCATTATCTATATCAAATACATGCCAAATATGAAGTTTGGAACCATTTGGTCAAGGAGATCACTCCATTAGCCCAATTAGCAAAAAATCCTCTATTTAAAGCCTAATCTTGCCAAAATTCATCATACTCAACTTCAAGTCAAGATTTGAGTACACATAGTCCTTTACTATCATATGAGGAGCCCACATAATCAATCTCATGCAAAAATGACACAAAAGACATCATACGCGTATGATGTCTCCAGAGCCAATTTTGGTCCAAACTATACCCAAATTTCATAAAATCATTATCTAAGCCTATATAAAGCCAAATCCAAGCTTACAATGCAAAATGGTTCAATTTTACCCAAAAAGACATCATACGCGTATGATGTCTCCCTACTTGATTTTTGCATTTCAGAGTTGCAACTACCACACAGAAGTGATCTACATGCCATTTGAGAGCAAACCACCAAGTTTCATCCAATTTGGGTCACAAAATCCAATTCCCTCTCAATATCTTGCAAAGAGCCTGACCAGAACTAAAATGGCCATAACTTGACCAAATGGGACCCAAATTCAAATCCAGGTATATAGAATGGATGTATGCACTATCAGCTAAAAACACAACCAATATCAAGCCATTTGAAACAAAAGACATCATATGCGTATGATGTCTCCAACATGATTTTGCACCCAAATTGCACATTTTTCCACATGCATTGCATCCTTAGGCCCTGAATAGCTCATGTTTCAATTTTTAAGTCATTTGGATAGTTAAAAGATTAATTTCGGCTTTCAGTACTGAAAAAGACGCTAACTTCTGAAATTGGAGTTACAGGATCCATGGATTCAGGTAAGTCGTCAGCAAAGAGAAAGAGACCGACACTCAAAGAAGTAATAGCAAAAGCCGAGCCATTTTCTATTCCCCCAGAGACTCTCAAGACCACAAAGACTTGGGTAGAAGAAGCAGTGTTAGAAGAACATGGGATAAAGATATACCAAGGTACTTTCAGAGACCCACGGGGACAAACAGTGGATATCCCAATGATTCCCCAAGAACTGGTGGACTACAACAGAACAGAGGAGATAAGCAGATACCTGGAAAGGGCAGATCTCCACAGTTTTTTCACTTCCAGACCATCAAGAGTAGACACTCAAAGAGTGTATGAGTTGGCAACCACCATACAGAAAGACGGAAAGGCTACACTCACAGCCTTGGACGGGGAAAAGGTTGAAGTGGTTATCACTCCTTAGCTCATTGCAGATGCTCTGAAGTTGCACAACAAAGGATGCTCAGTCAGAGAAAAATGGGAAGCCATATAAGTGTATGGGCCAAAGAAGCAAAATGCCACCTATGAAGACATAGCAAATCCGAGAGCGGCAAAGCTTTGCCGGCTCTACAACTAGTTTTTACACATATGCAGCAAAAGGCAACAAAAGTATACCACATCACCACATGCTATTGCCACAACAATCACTTGGGCAATAAAGAGCAACATCCCGAAGGAAGTCAATTATGCTCAGCACATTCATGAGCAAGTAATTGCTTTGCAGAACGAGAAGCCAAAGTACATTGGAGGAGCCGAAGTGTTGACTAAGATAGCTTATGAAGCTATCAAAGCAAGGGACCAGTGGCCAAAGGCTCCCTCGCAAAACCAATGGCTAAAAGAGATAGATGAAGATGAAGACCAGCCAGAGGTCACAAAGAGAGTGTCAACAAGGGTAAGGCGGAAACTAAAAATTGTTTCCGAGCCAGAAGAAGAAGAAGACGAGCCCTTCAAGAAGAAGACCAAGAAGAAACCCACTCCAAAGCAAGCTAAGAGCCAGAAAGCCGCCAGAATGGAGAGGCTGATTGAACAGTTTAGAGTCGAGCGATCTTTAAAAGGAGATTTTGAGGAAAAGTGGGTACCAGACCCGAGCAAGCTCAACAAGACCAAATATTGATCATTACGATCAATATATCAAGGCTTATGAAGAATCAGAAGCTATCTTGGGGCAGCAACCAGTAGAGCCATACACTGAAGCAGAAGTTCAACACCTTAAAGCTAAATCAAAAAGAGGTGACAAGGGCAAGGGCAAGGTAGAGGAGCCAAGTCCTAAAGGAAACGAAAAGATAGTGGAGGAGACGACTACTGAAGTTGAGGTGGATGTGCTAGAAAAGCCCGAAATACAGCAAGAGGAGAAGGCAATGGATCCAGTTCAAGAGAAGAAAGAGCAATATGATGCTCTAATAGACACATGATATACTCAACAAGAGGCCCTCAAGGTTGTGTATGGCATTGCCTTAGCACAAGAAGAACCGAGAGAAACGGAGAGGAGGACCAAGAATAGATTAGACAGAGAGCAGAGGTTAGTACCTGAGAAGGCAAAGGATGAGTTGAAGCTAAAGGAGACTGTAGTAGAAAGAGCACTTGAGCTTGAGGATGAGGATGAAAGAGATATCCAGAAAGTGCATCAACTATTGCAGCAGATCAAAACCCGATCAAAGACAATGAGAGATAGCAGAGAAGAAGAAGAAAATGAAAGAGATGGACTAATCCTCCAACTTGCTGATGCTTCAAGAGAGGTGGCTAGTGCACAAGAAGCCAAAGAAAGAATTGAAGATCAATTGGAAGATACAAAGGACGAGCTCATTGAGCTACGAGAAAGGATGGAGCTGTAGGAGAGAACAATCCTAAGGCTTAGATCCACACCAAAAGCTAGCAGAGCAGGAGTAGAGCCAGAGGGAGCAATAGTCCCCGTTTTGGAAGATCAAGTCTGGAGCTTGCAAAGAGAATTACGGCTAGAGCAAGTGCAGAGATTGCACAATGCGGAGGGCTCATTGGCTGTAGAAGAATGACTTACATCAGAGAACCAAGCACTGAGAGCGGAGAATGAGGCCCTCCGAAAGCAGCTCCAAGATCTGCAAGACAAAATGATAAGATACATAGGTTCAGCAAGAAGAAACCGGCGGGGCAGCCGTGGAGCTACCAGAGACTGGGGAAGCCACAACTATTGAATATCCAGCCCCAGTACAAGAAGAGGCCACAACATCAAGACTTACTGAGGAGGAGGAAAACAAATTTCATGAGTAGATAGAGCACGCAACAGAGGAGAGTGCAAAGGCGGCCATGCAGTGGGAAAGAAGACTCCTGTTCTCCATCGGACTTCAAGGGTTGGATACTAAGGTGCTGCAAGAACAGTGGATGCAACTTACATTGCCCCTTCCTCTACTAAAGTTTGAAGTTATGAAAACAAAGAAAAGGATAGAAGAGGAGCAGTATGTCGCGCTATACGAAGGCGACATCACAAAAGAGGAGGAATCAAAGAAGATAGTAGACTCCCAACCGAGATGGAGGAAAGGTGGTTAACAAAGTACCCAACCTACCTAATCTATTTGGTGGAGGCACCCAAGGAAGTTAGAGAAGATGCAACATTCTGTCTAGTGCCACGAGTATGGAGTTGGCAAGAGCATGGCAGAATCACAGCAAAGAAGCCAAATTGGCTTAATTACCCCAGAATGTCAGGACCGAAGGTGGGAGAGAGAATAAGTAAGGCCTACATGGTGAAAACCCTAACGGGCACCATTAAGCTCTTTATTGGATCTCCTGACCTTTCGTGTCAAATGCTCAAAAAGATTTGCAGAACATTATTGGTGGCATTGAAGTGTTCGCGCCGGATAAAGCTACCAGCTCAACATTGTTGTCAACGGTCGACACAGTGACATATATGATGTATGATCTAGCCTTGCAGCCATCTCCAAAAGTATTACACCTCTTTTATCAGAGAATCATGTTTATGCTGAGCTTCCACATGCAGGCCTTTGAGGAGGCATTCTACACTGGTTTCTTTACTCATGAAAGTAAGATATTCGGCCCTACACTGACCATTGGAAACCTGAGATACGAGTCACATCTTCAGATGCTGAAATCGACGGAACTCCACTAAAGACAAAGCAAGCATGTCATGTCAGGGACGACATGAACGCGGAGGGGGGAGTGTTGTGCGGAGGACCACATCTATACATTTTTGCTCACACTCATGTTTTTGTAAACACTTATTGTAATAAATGTCTTTCCGACATTTCATTTTCTTCATGGAGCTGATTCATTGTAATTAGCGGGACTCGGTTGAGTTTCCAACTTGTATTCCCCAAGTAGTTTCACCTGCTTATGTAATTAGGTTAGAGACGTTTTCACACCTCCAAGGCTGAGGTATAAGAGACAATTTTTGTAAACCTAAGGACACAATTTTGAATCATAAATCAAGGTGAGTTTTTGAGCGCCGTGACTGTGTTTGAGAGAGAGAGAGAGAGAGAGAGAGAGAGAGAGAGAGAGAGAGAGAGAGAGAGAGAGAGAGAGAGAGAGAGAGAGTCTATCCTCTTGCTACACGAGCTACGGAGCCGCCATTGGAGAAGCGACACCGCCATTGTGTTAGCAACGGCAAGAGCTACACACCAATACCAAGCGTGCGCGCATTAGGCTTCTACGCGAGTTGAGCTCCCACGAGCTTCTATGTGAGTTTTCTCCCTACCTGTGTGTCGGAATTGAGCGTGCCATATATCTATAGAACCGCTGCGAGTAGAGCTACACATTAGTACCATCGGAGTTGAGATTGGGTCACCTGTATTTTTCGGCCTGTCTTCATACGCGTTTACCGCACGGAGTGGTTACAGGTTGAGATTGTATTGTAGATTCATATGGTATTGTCCTTACCTAGTGTAGAGACCCCCCTTAGAGTTTGAGGCTGATTCGATGACTCTAGATCATGTTTTGGATAGCATTCGTTCGTAGTACGGATTTCAGTCACTTGCGTATTTGAGAACTTAGATTTGATTTCCTTGGTAGTGATTGTCGCTAGAAGGTCGAGTAGGTGATTTGACATTCATCTATTTGTTTCCATGGGCCTGCGGGTCAAGCTCCGTCCTCATCTTGTTGGGGTATAAAGCCCAATGTGGTCGCCCAGGTAAGTGGGCGGGCCGCCAGGTATGTACACATATTCTTTTGTAAAAACCTAATAAGAACTCACTATGCTCTACACATTACAGTAGAGTGAGTTCACCATATCGTCGTGCTCTTCTTCTCGCACTCTCTCTCGCGTCGCACTTCCGCTCGTACTCCTTCAACTGGTATCAGAGCTCAGATCGAGGCTCGGGGCAGCACTGCAGGAGGCTAGAGTCACCAACTCAGATTGGAGTGAAATTCGACAGGCGAAGACATGGCCCCAAATCTCGTGGGCGAGCCCTAAGGGCTTGGTGTTGTCATAATTTCCTTCTGAGGTCATCTCGGCCACCGTTCGGCTTCAACGAAGGTCTACGCAGGCCATTTTCGACTACGTGGTCTGAGCGGGTGCAGATCCGACTCTGCAAATCTGGGGTTTTCGGCCTACGACTGCAAGTGCTGAGGATATCGACACTCCCAGAGTGTTGATTTGTGGCTGTCTACACATCGAAGGACGGCTCACAGTTCTTGGAGGCGTGTCACATACGACACAGGCGCATCTACACACAGACTGTAGGCGACATCCACTAGTTCATCAGGTAGCTTGTGTTTGCTGCTTGATATTCCAGATTTCATCCTGACATTGCAGGTACTTCCACATGGGATGTATTGTGAGAGATGATGTATGTCTGTTAAGGGTTTGCTGGCTGTGAGTCACGCAGCAAACAACCGCCGCAGCGGTTACAGTATACAATGGGAAATTTGTGGATGTATGACTTTGTGGGAAGTCTATGTACTGTCAGATTTACTGCAGCCTTTGTTGAGGGTCGAGTGAGGTTTTATTGAGCTGGGGGATTCTCGAATGTTGAGATCCTTTCGGTGATACAGGTCTTGGAGCGATCCCTCGAGCACCCTTAGATAGGCAGCTAGGATGTATTGACTGTGAGTTAGAAAGTTGGGATTGCATCTTTGCTTTACTGCCGTTGAGGCATTGTCGTAGTCTATGCTTACAGGACAGTGAGAGGACAGTCAGAGACAGTACAGGTGCAGGACAGGTTTACCCACAGCTTACAGTGTTAGAGAGACAATGGTTTTTTGAGCTGTTTTTTGGTCTGTTTTTAGTACACCAGAGCCATTTTACAAAGGAGACTCTGCAAAATTTTTTGCAGAATTTGAAGCTTTCTTGGTTCATTTGATAGGTTGATATTGGTTCAGAGGTCAGTTTACAGGGAAAACTCTGTCGAATTTTTCCCAGAAAAGTAAACTACTGTGAAGCGTAGCTATGGCTAGATCACAGGACACTGCTCTTTACAATATCAAGAAGCTGGATGGAACCAATTTCCCATTGTGGAAGAAGCAGATTTGGCACGTGTTGGTACAAAAGAAGCAGATAAAACCTATAAAGCTCAAGGGGATAAAACCAGAAGATATGGACGAAGATGAATGGAGCAAAATGGATGAATTGGCACTTTCTACCATTATGCTGACTTTGGCAGAAAGCGTTTACTTCAATGTAGCAGATGAGATTTCAGCTTATCAAGCATGGTTAAAGCTGAGTGATCTTTATGAGAAGCAGAGTGCAGCTTCACAGGTGTACTGGCTTAAGAAGCTTGTTGACTTGAAGATGAAAGAAGGGACACCTATGTTTAATCATTTGAATGAATTCAACACAATCTATAGTCAGTTGTCAGCTCAAGGTGTCAAGTTTGATGAACCTGTTAGAGCTATGTTCCTGTTGATCACATTGCCGGAAAGTTGGGACACTTTTCGCACAGCTTTGAGTAATTCTGCACCTCCAGATGGTTTGAACATAGCAGGTGTAGAAGGAAGTCTGCTTATTGAAGAAACCAATAGAAAGACAATGGACAAAGGCAAAGGAACAACCTTAGTTGTCAGGGGAAGGACCAAAGAAAAGTACAAAGGTGGAAAGAGGAATCAGTCTCGTAGCAAGTCCCGCAGTGCTAAAGGCAAGAGTGACATAGAATGCTACCATTGTGGCAAGAAGGGTCACATGAAAAGAGACTGCAGAGAATGGAAAGCACAAAAAGGCAAAGAGAAAGCTGAAGACCATAGTGAGAAGAACAAGTCCTCAGTGAAGATTCAAGAAATAAATGTGACAAACATTGTTGCAGAGGATGACAGTCTAGTGTCAGGAGACATCTACTTCTTGAAGAATACAATGGAATCAGCTTTTCTTATAGCATCTGATGGAAATGCACTGAGTGACTGGATTATAGACTCAGGGGCATCACTTCATGTGTCTCCAAACAAGGAGTGGTTTACCTCTTATGTGACCACTAAAGATCATGTTCGGCTAGGCAATGGGCAGACATGTGAGATCTTAGGTGTTGGAGATGTTCAATTGAAGTTTCAGAATGGCTCTTCTTTCACGCTGAAGAATGTGAGACATGTTCCCGCAATTACAAAGAGCTTGATCAACACAGGTTTACTTGATGATGCTGGCTACCTCACCACTTTTGGACAGAACATGTGGAAGATATCCAAGGGTTCTATGACAGTAGCACATGGAGTAAAGTCTGGAGGACTTTACATGATTTATGTATCAAATGTCTCTAAAAATGTAATCAATGTAACCGAGCAGCCGAACGTTTCTTTGTGCATAGCCGATTAGGACATATGTCCAAGAAGGGAATGGAAATCTTGTCTCATTCTGGTTATTTTCCTGGCTTTTCATTTAATGATTTTGAATTCTGTGAACATTGTCTGTATGGTAAGCAAACACAGCAGCCACATAAGCATAGAAGCAGTAGAAGAGATACACAGTTGGCACTTGTTCATAGTGATTTGTGTGGACCTATGCCTAACCTATCTCTAGGGGGAGCTTCTTACTTTATGACATTTATAGATGATTACTCGAGGAAAGTATGGGTTTACTTTCTCAAGCACAAGGATGAAGCGTTTAGTGTTTTCAAAAAGTTTGTGACACTTGTGGAGAATCAGAGTGGCAAGAAGCTTAAATGCTTACGCACTGACAATGGTGGAGAGTATGTTTCAAAGGCCTTTCAAGACTTTTGTGAGTCAAAAGGTATAAAACGTGAACTTACTGCTCCTTACAATCCTCCTCAAAATGGTGTTGTTGAGAGGATGAATAGGACCATACAAGAGAAGGTCAGAAGTATGTTGTCTAATGCACAGCTGCCAAATGGGTTTTGGGCTGAAGCTGTATCAACAGCTGTTCATCTTGTAAATAGATCTCCTAGCAAGGTTTTGCAGAAGGATTCAGTGCCAAAGATGGTATGGTCAGGCAAAATGCCCTCATACAAGCATCTCAGAGTCTTTGGTTGTGAGGCATATACTCACGTTCCAAAGGAATTTAGGAACAAACTTGAGCCAAAGAGTAGAAAGTGCATCTTTCTAGGCTATGGTAATTTTGGTGAGATGGGGTACAGACTTTGGGATCCCGAATCCAGAAAGGTTGTCCGCAGCAATGATGTTCACTTTAATGGATCCAAATATCATTCTAAACCAGAGAGGGTTGAGGAGATTAGAAGAGTTGTCTTCCAAGAAGATGGACCTGCACGTGCAAGACAAAATGTCAGGGCTCAAGAGGAGCAAGGACAGGATAGATTGGAACCACAGGTTGTGGCTGAGCCTGAGCCACCTATTGTGCGTAGATCTGGACGTGTCACGCGACCTCCTGATAGGTTTGTTCCATCTATGAACTATGTCATGTTGACTGATTGCAATGAGCCTCCATGTGACAAGGAAGCAGTGCAAATGAAGGACCCAGGAATTGGCAATTGGCCATGCAGTCAGAGATGACAGCTTTGCATAAAAACAAGACATGGAAGCTAGTTAAATTACCACAGGGCAAAAAGGCTCTACCTTGTAAATGGGTTTACAGGTATAAGATCACCGCTCATGATAGTCAGCCAAAGTACAAAGCAAGGCTTGTTGCCAAGGTCTTTAAGCAAGAACAAGGCATTGACTTTGATGAAGTCTTCTCTCCGGTGGTCAAAATGACTACATTGAGATGCTTTCTTGCATTGGTTGCCATATTAGATTTGGTGTTGCACCAAATGGATGTCAAGACAACGTTCTTGCATGGTGATTTAGATGTGGAAATTTACATGCAGCAGCCAGAAGGGTTTGTTGAGAAAGGCAAGGAAGATTGGGTATGCCAGTTGTTAAAGAGTCTTTATGGCTTAAAACAATCACCGAGGGCATGGTACCATAAATTCCACAAGTTTATGCTTTCTCAAGGCTACAAACGTAGTGAGTTCGATCACTGTCTATATACAAAGAAGGCTAAGGATGGTAGTTGGCTGATCCTTATTTTGTAAGTGGATGACATGTTGATTGCTGGCAAGCACTTGGAAGAAATTTCAGCTTTGAAGTCAAAGATGGCAAAATCGTTTGACATGAAAGACATGGGTGAGGCAAGTCATATACTTGGTATGCGCATTGAGAGAGACAGATCAAAGAAGTTGATTTGGTTATCTCAAACAGAGTATATTGACAAGGTTTTGCAACGTTTCAATATGGAGAAGGGAAAGGCACTGAGTGTTCCATTGCCACCATATGTGAAACTTAGCAAACAAGATTGTCCTATGTCTGAGGAAGAAAAGGCTGAAATGGATAAGATTCCATATGCGTCTGCAGTGGGTAGTTTGATGTATGCAATGATTGCTACTCGCCCAGACATTGCATTTGCAGTGGGAGTAGTAAGTCGATACATGTCAAACCCAGGCAAGAAACATTGGGAGGCAGTGAAAGGAATATTGAGATACCTGAAAGCTACAAAGAGTATGCGTATATGCTATGGGAGTCAAGAGCTAAGTGTAAAGGGTTTTACAGACTCAGATTATGCAGGTGACTTAGACAACCGAAGGTCTACGTCAGGGTATGTCTTTACATTGGCTGGTGGAGCAGTATCCTGGCGTTCTAGATTACAAGATTGTGTTACTCAGTCTACTACAAAGGCTGAATATGTTGCAGCATCAGAGGCATGCAAAGAATCAATTTGGCTTAATCGACTAGTAATAGATTTGGGAATCAAAGAAGAGATGCCTGTGTTATATTGTGATAGTCAAAGTGCTATACAATTGGCTCGCAATCCAGTTTATCACTCAAAGACAAAGCATGTGGATGTGAAGTATCATTTCATCAGGGAAATGCTCGAGGATAAGCAACTTCAGCTTGTCAAAGTTCACACCACAGAAAATCCTACTGATCTACTTACAAAAGGGCTTCCCTCAGAGAGCTTTGCGCATTTTCGCAAGCAGTTAGGTGTAGGGTAGTACATCACTTCTCTACATCTCTTGTATATTAGCTTGTATAGTAGCTTCTCTCACACTTAAAGTACCACATTGGACTTTAAGTGGGAGGTTGTTGGGGTATAAAGCCCAATGTGGTCGCCCAGGTAAGTGGGCGGGCCGCCAGGTATGTACACATATTCTTTTGTAAAAACCTAATAAGAACTCACTATGCTCTACACATTACAGTAGAGCGAGTTCACCATATCGTCGTGCTCTTCTTCTCGCACTCTCTCTCGCGTCGCACTTCCGCTCGTACTCCTTCACGTCTGACATTCTTGTTTGTCGGTTGAGTTCTCGCTATCATAGCCACTGCTAGCGGCGTAACCGCCACAACAACATGCCGCAATGACTACTCAAAATGCCTACATGGCTAATGCACAACACTCCCATATACACATAGTGCTTGCATGTCTGACAAGCCTCCTGTTGGCTGGTTGATCCTGCAAATTGTCTAAACCCACACAATGGCAATGCATAAACTTGACAAGGGGCTCGAGTGCTCATAGCCCAGCACAAACTCTTGTAGCAAAAACCAGTGAGAAGAAACAAGACCACCACGATCACCCGCACACAAACAAGGCCGGTTTGTATATACATGCCGCAATGACTACTCAAAATGCCTACATGGCTAATGCACAACACTCCCATATATACTTGTCATTCTTGCATATCTGACAAGCCTCCTCTTGGCTGCCTGACTGATCCTGCAATAATGGCGGATGTAAAGGCCCTACATGTTCATCACATAAGGGTTATGAGTATTCTTGATGCATAGACCTTTTCATAGATTCTGCCATCATCAAGCTTCACTGTGAAATGCCGTTCACTTCCTTCAAGTGACTCCTCATAGTCACGCGTGATGATAGAACCTTTGACTGAGCTGTTGCCATCCCATAACTGCACTAGGTGGTCCATGATTTGAGCAGTAGAAGATGTAGCCAAATGTTTTTGAGATAAAGGCAACAAAGCATGGCATGTATGGCAGCATATTATGCAAGATTCATCAACAAGAAGAGTCTTACTGCAACAATGAGGACAACAAATACGTCACCATTTTTCGAAGCGCACACGACTTCGTCCTCGCTGGTGTTTGTGCCTCAGCGAACCTGTGAGTCTCCTAGTCTTGTTTGGCTGGGGGCTACCATCGAGTGCATCCGAAAGAGGATCAATGATACTTGACAGTGTGCCATGCCCAAGCTGTGTTTGCGTGACGTTGGCTTGAATTTGTTTAATGCTACCCCTACATGGCATGCTCGCCTTCTTTGGCTCATGGAGATTTTTTAGGTTCTGCATAGAGATCTTCAGTTGTCCAAGAGCTATCTCCTTTTGCACCAATGTCCATGTGGACAAATTATTCGGAAGCTGTTGCAAGATATCTCTAAACTCCTCAATACAAGAAACTATCTCCGTATCAATCCTATCCATATCTTGCTCAAAGCTATGCATGTCAACACCCAATTCTGCGCCATCAAAACCAGTCTCTACCTCCTTCAGCCTAAGGACATTCTTGCATTCCATTGTTTGTAGGTTGTTCAACCATTGCATACAAACTATCCACAATAGGCAAAATTGCATGTAGCATCGAAAACCGGCTTTGTAGTATTAGGCGCACTCCGTATAGATGCTTGCATTGGGAGGACCAATCTGGGCAATCACAATAGGAGGATTGTAAACTCACGTGATACCAAGTGTCCGAAGACATGCTCTGAATCTTGAATAGCAACGTAGATTTGTTCACCACCTGAAGCGTAGATGGATTAGTCTCATATCACTGAAATAACTTCTCCCCACCTGCTAGTGATTTGGTTGCACTCTTGCTTGAGCCATACACAACAAAACGTTCAGAGTCCACTATTGACATACACACAATGAACTTGTTTAGGAAAAGTAGCTGATATAAAAATGCAAGGAGAAAATGATTAATGCTCACCTAGCTCTTGCTTCTGCTTGAAGAACTCCAATAGAGTTCCTCCCATCCAGGTTCCACTCCTTGCATCACCAACAAGTGCATGCAATAGGTCAAGCACTGACCTATTTATCCTTGCATCCAACAAAGTGTACTTAATGTACTGCCATAATCTCTCCACGAGATTTTTAGTGTCCACATTACCATGGGGAAATAAGCGCCCAAACTTTGGCCAACGCTCATGCCATATACATGACTTTGAGCACCATCCGTTGGATACATAACGTTGAATATTTACATGCTTGGAGTAGTCCAATAAGAGTTTCTGAAAGCGAGCTTCGAAATCATCCTCACACTTTGAATGCATAAGGTTGCACATCGTAGAATATACTTGATCTCGCAAGTCTTTTGGCACTTCGGGCAAAAGATTATCTACCCAAGCCTTCTTGGCATGAAACTAGCAAAGCATGATATGGCATGCAACTTGCACTCGTCACCCTCTGTTGTCTTGAGCCCAACAAGCATCATCATCCCTAATGGCTCTCAAGATAGCATTCAGCTCTTGAGGGCACTTATCTATTATAATTGCATTCGGCCAAATGCTACCCATCCTTGAAAATATTACGCGGATCGTCAATTCAAGGGCAATGCTCTCCTGACATGTCCCAGGGTTACATGTGCATATCATCAACCACACAAGCAACCCGATCCCAGCTTGATTAGGCAAAACGACTGCATATAATGGCAACCCATGCACATTTGTCTTGAATGTGTTGTCCACAGCCCATGCGTTATGTCGTGAGAAGCGAATACACATCTCCAACATCCAACTATCTTGAATGATGATAACAAAAGGCTTCTGGATGTCTTGCAATGCATTTGGATTGTATGGCTGGACATATGCAACCTTTCAAAAGCAACAAGCATCTACATAAGGATGCAAGGACAACATATAAAAGTGAAAATGAAACTATTGCTGTAAAATAAGCTACCTTCCCATCAGCTTGTAACTTCAAAGCCTCCATATACATCCCCGACCAATCATTTTCTGATGCTCGACCTTAAAAAAATATTTTAGGTCAAGAAAATGCTATATAGGTTGGGACCATAAGCAATGAAAAGTACTACCTTGAAGTCGCAAGCTATATGCGACCTATCGGACCTCCTTTGGGATCATGAAGAATCAAAAAGTCACGCAATCTACTGGAGGCACTTGTTGCATGTGGAAGTTTTGTTTTGAGACAGACATTTTGGCAACGTGGCGGGATGTACCCACATCAAAGTAATCTTCCATGCAATAGTGAAGCACTTGTGGATGAACCGGTAGATAGTATAAGTCAAGCCGACAGCCAGGAACATGGCCGTGATGCTGGGCATGGAGAACAATACTGACTTTGTCGACTTCTTCTTTGAATTGCACTCGTGCCTTGAAAAGAGAACCACACTTCTTTGTTTTTCTCTCTCTGCGCTTGTCTCCTCCATGATGCCTTCTTGAACCACCACGATGACAAACGTAGATGTCCTCTACCTTACCAAAACTTACTTGGACCTATCTTATCTTGACAAGTCTCACCTTATGCTTAAGCGCAATACTCTCTAGTGCATCATTCACGTGGGCTTTATCTGTTAAAATTTTCACACTTGGGTTATTCACATCAGCATTCAACTTTCCTTCAACCTTATTTGACATAAGCAATTGGGGAGGGAGTGTTGGACCCTTGCTGCACACTTTGCAAGATCTAATCACGTCTTTGATAAAGGAAATATGTATGCCATGCTTTCTCACATCTGTACACCATTCCAATTTGACAATATCAATACTTTTTGACATGCCAAGGTGAGCCCCTTGTGGATCAATGTGACATTCTTCTATGATAGCTGCCCATTGCTCAGTTGGTGCAATTTCCAGGAGAGGCATCTTCAAGAAGAGCTTGGTCGATCCATCATGTTCGGGTCCTCGAATACATAGATTGTCCTACATCTTGTTCCATCTCTTTATGTCATGGACACCTACTTCTCGAAGTGTAGCCAAACTTGGGTTGCAAATCCCCTTCATATCTTGAAGCATTAGGTCGTAGCTTGCTCGATCAAAACTAAAGAAGTGGTGGGAAAGATGCAAGGATGGATCAGGAGACAGGATCCTAGGTTTGACCATGTGGATTGAGTCCCCATTTGAGGCCCCACATGGTTGCTTTTGAGGGAATTGGGCTCCATCTTCTGTATGGTCGGCACTGCTTGAGTTCCCTTCATTCAGCCAACCAGTATTAAAACCCAACGAATCCTCAGAATCCTGGCTTGAATCTGATTCAAATTCGCTGCTCACCTCTATACCCTCATTCAAATCAGGTATAGGCCCATCCATTTTACTCTTCATGGCTTCTTCTTCCTGCCAGTTATCCTTCTTCCTACCAGGTCACATTGAGATCGAAGCTGTAAGCATCTTTGATCCTCTCTTTGCCTTGCATTACCTCCTCTTCCACTCAGCTTGCATTCAGGTCCATCCTCTCCCCCTTTCTTGCAAGTTAACCTCCAACACCACCCAAAAACCGAATTTTAATTCTCCTGCATGCCCGTCAATTTCCCACGCGCCAGTGTGGATCCTTTCACCCTTTTGACCCCGCCACGTGGCCCCACCTATTCGGGTTTAGTTTTTTGCTGATGTGGACCGCTAGGCGGGCATGCCTGTCCGGGTTTAGTTTTCAAGTGCGAACGCTCCAGATCCCCCCGATAGCCGTGCGTCCACTTCTCATCCCTTGATCCCATTGCCACCCCCCATTAAAGGCTGGGTGTTACTTAGTCCTAAGGCCACACTTTCCTTCAAGAAATAATAACTTGATAATGTGCTTTGTAGCCACACACTTTTAGTCTTTGATGCCCTCACCTTGCAGATAGGACTTTAGTCTAGAAAGCTATTGGGCTCGCATTTGTTGACACTTGTAAAGCGCAAGCTCTTTGCCATTATATTTTAAGTGGAGATGAATATAACCTAGACATTCTTTGTGTTAGGTAAAGGCGGTGTGCCTCACCGTGCTTTGCCCATGTTTGCCGACCAGTGTCCGACGGCCGCCCACATTTATCTCCTTATTCTTTATACATACAAAGAATAAGGAGCTTTCACTCACATTCTCACATGGTACTCATACAGTGATATTTGGGAGCTCCACCCACATGTGTACTCTCTCTCCCTCTTTCCCCTTTGCACTCTCTGCGCACACGGACCGCATCCATGCACTCACAGCTGATATCAGAGCCATGGTGACCGCGGAGAGCACGATGGCTTTGAGAGCTTGGAGGCGATAGCTCACTCGCTCTCGACGGTGGAGAGATTAAGAAAGCTTGGAAGCTTTGTGAGAATGAAATGGGAGCTTGTGAGTTTAGTTGAGAGTGATGTATGCTCTTGTGGAAGCTCAGAAAGGAGTGTGGAAGATTGTGTGTAAGTGAAGGTGCTGCCCTAAAAACTGTGTGCGCAGCAGCACTGTCTTCAAATTCAATTTTCTCCTTGTAGAATGCAGATCTAAGAATTCTGTCCGCTAATCCCATCCATTTTCATGTGGTCTACAACTTTGCAGAAAAAATGTTTTGAAAATTCCTCACCGTTTTGTTGATATTCAGCTCAGATTGACTGTATACAGAAATTGCAGGTTTTTTGTTTTCGCATAGTGTGAGAGTTTGATGCACTTTTGGAAGCACGACAGGTGCTCGAAGTTAGGTGCATCAATTCTAAGCTGAAGATGCAATTTGAGCTTGTGCAGAGCTTGTAGTTTGAGGGTTTTTGGTAGATTTGGGCAACGAAGTACGGAGGCGTTTACGCACCACCGAAGCGGTCTCTTGAGAGACATGGTTTTTGGAGCATACAGGTGGAGCTTCTTTCATTGGTTTTCACAGGATACTTTGGCAGTGATTTTGTGCTTGGATTCATGGTCTTTGCGGATGGTTTGCATATGGTTATGGCGCATGGTTGATGCCCATTATATCTGCATTTTGGCGAGCACTTTCAAGTGCCGCTGAGCTCTCATGAGAGCATTGTTTTCGCATTGATCAAGTTTCCGGATTGCAAATTTTTTGGCGCTTGCTTATGCACGGTCACTCCGTTGATGTACGTTGAGTGCGGATTGCCATTGTATGTGAAAATGTGGAGCCATTTTGGCATTTCTACTCATTGGCATTGAGTAGTGTTATGGTTTATGGTAGAGATTGTACTTGATTTTTTTGGTCAGTTTTCACGAGAAACTCTGCTGGATTTTTCCCAGATTCTCGCCATAGTTTGTGATCGAGTGTTTACTCTCACTTTGACAGGTTTTGTCAATTTCGACACAGTTTTGTGTTTTTGTATCCACTCTCGCAAGAGTGAGAGGTTGTGTATCCTTCTTTGCTTGAGACAATGGTTTGCTCTTGGGTGGGAGAGTCTTGTGATCTCGAGCATTGTTTTCTCTTGGGTGGGAGAGTCTTGTGATCTCGAGAATTGTTTGCCATAGTTTTGGCATGGAGCAGCTTCAGGTTAGAGGCGGTTCTCGTTCAGGATCGCGACTGACATGTTGGTACTGCGGCCATGATGGGCATATTAGGCGTCGTTGCTTCAGGCATATAAGGCAGCGGAAGAGGTAGATGCATGGTGCTACTATGAGGATAGATGCTAGAGAGTATGCATGTGACGGGCATGTCACTTTTGAGTTTAGCTTACCTTCAGACTACTTTGTGTCTTGGGATAGCACATTGTCTACGCGTTTTCTACTAGACGAGCATGCAGTTTTTCACGTGATGCCACGTCGTGATTTGTTTTGCTCTTTCTCTAGTGGGAGACTTGGTTGTGTGCAGTTTTTTGATGGTTCATCATATGACATAGAGGGTGTTGGAGATGTATGCATGTATTTACCTAGCGGTGCATTGTACGCTACAAGATGTACGTCATGTACCAGGACTCAGTCAGAGTCTCATTTCAGTGCATCAGTTTTGCAGAGTAGTGGACATTGTGTACTGCTTGGAGAGTGGTCATTTCAGATGCATAGGGGATCACTAGTGATAGCCAGAGGTGCTAGGAGTGGTGTAGTATACCCTTTGCATATTTTTGACACACGAGGTGGTGTAGTCTCTTTGTATTTACAGCCATTTTTGGAGTGAGAGACGAGGTGTGTCTCTTTTGCGGATGTGCTGCATGGAGAGTAGGTTGTACATTTGTCTTGTGGTGACGTTCACACAGACAATGGTATCTCTGGGAATGCACAACTTTGTCAGTCATCAGTTGAGGTGACATCAGTTGAGCTAGAGACTGATGCATTGTTCTATGATGCGTCTGATACGTTTGAGGGCAACAGTGTCCTTCAGACAGCTGTGTGTGATTGCAGTGGTGCTGATTTTTTGGTTTTGCAATCTTTTTCAGTAGATATGCCTTTGCCAGCAGATGCTGACATGGTAATGCATAGTCAGGTGGTTACTGATGAGGATGCATATGGCACTGAGATTGCTGATAGAGATAGGTTGGCACACACAGTGCATGTTTCGTCGGCTTTCGGGTCTCTCATGTCTGACCTTTTGGTTTCGAGACCTGATCTTGCTTATGCGGTTGGTGCATTTGAAGTGGGAGTTGTCAGTCATGCGATGACTAACACTGGCATTGTGCATTGTGGAGCCATGCAGGTCGTCACTCGGTACTTGCATCATGAGTGTCATCGTAGCTCTAGCCCTAGTGGTATGCATGTTGCATCTACACTAGAGCATGTTTGGAGTGAGCTAGTGGGCATAGGTTGAGAGTCATCTTCTCTCACCTCTTGTATATACTAGTTGTAGGCTAGTCTTCTTGCCACTTATCGGCACACAACCTTTAGTGGGATAATGTCAGGTAAAGCCGGTGTGCCTCACCGTGCTTTGCCCATGTCCACCGGCCAGTGTCCGGCGGCCACCCACATTTATCTCCTTATTCTTTATACATACAAAGAATAAGGAGCTCTCACTCACATTCTCGCATGGTACTCATACAATGATATTTGGGAGCTTCACCCACATCCTGTGTACTCTCTCTCCCACTTTCCCCTTTGCACTCTCTGAGCACACGCACCGCATCCACGCACTCACACTTTGTCCCCTTGTGTCGATATACTCTGCAATGAGTGCGATCCAAAAAACAGCAATGTTTTTTAACCAAAATTTTGTATGGAGAGACATACTCGCCTGATGAAAGGGGGGGTTGGGGGGGGTTTTCACTACAATAAAACATGCATATCACGTGGGTTCAACATTACGGATTATTTTATTATATATATCTTTTTATATTTTTACATACAAAAAGGTGTTGAAAAATGATCTTAATTTTTTAAAAACATATTGACTAAGAAAAGGGCCCCTTTTATTGGTGAGAAATTCATAGCTAAGGGGTTTTATAAATAGTACTTGAACACACGCGATATATACGTTTTACATATAAAGACCGCTCCGAGACACTCGCTATGGAAAAGCTAATGCAAGCCAAGTTGCAAGCTAACTTCCTGATGTGGTTTATTTTTTGGTCAGCATTTTCTAGCAAGCGCATTTTGGAATCCAACGAGCAGATTCTAAAAAGATTCTAGAGAGAGAATATGAGAGACAGAGAGAGAAATAGAGAGAATGAATACCACAAAGACCAATCTGATCTATTTTTTTCACTCTCCCACCCTCTCACCCTCACCCTCTTCATTCAGAGAGAGAGAGAGAGAGAGAGAGAGAGAGAGAGAGAGAGAGAGAGAGAGAGGGTGTTGATCGTGTGAGAGATGGAGGTACATATCACAAGTGAAAAAATACATCATCGATCACTAAGATCTTGAACAACAAAATACCAAGCTTTAAACGATGGACATTCATAATTTATAGAAAGCATTACATCATCAATACAAGAGGTGCTTAAGTTTAGCAACGCTCATTGTGCAACACACAAAACTCACGACGATGCTATGAGCGTCGCTATATAGCGATGCCTATACAGAAGGTGACTCTATGGGTAAAAATAATTCAAGAGCGCCAAAACTCAGATCTGTGCTGAGTTTTGGTGCCCTCAGGTAATCGACGATGAAAACAGGTATATGCCCTCACCTTCCTCTCATACACGCACGCACGCACACACAGGAGGAGAGGAGGGAGAGCTAGGTATGCTCCCTCCCTCTCTTCTCTCTCATCTTCCCTTCCCTTCTTTTCTTTCTCCCCTCCCTCCCCCCCCCCCCCCCCCCCCCCCCCCCCCCCCCCCCCAACACATACACACACACACACAAATTTATCACTGTTTGTGACTTTCATTGCTACATCTAGTCACACACACTTATACTTAAACCATTGATATAGTTGATAGATGGATTATCTGGTGGGTGATTACCTTGGATAATTAGCAGTAATAAACACACACACACACACACAATTCACCTAGGGTATATCTAGTGCTTATTTTATACCTTAAAACTTGTGACTCAAATTATAAATCTGATCATGGATTTAAACTATAGCCCAGATAAGACAGGGGGAACACACTCGACACACAAGTAGATTTCCTCTGTATTAGGATATACACATCACCCCAATCCACTAGAGTTCACCTTCAAAACTATACACACACACAAGCAAACCTCTGTTTGCACACCACTTGATGCACACACGCATGAACATAACACCATATTGCACTCACATTGCACCGTCGTACATCTCTACCCTCTCACACCACACACCAATGCTCAGACTCATTCTCTCAACACACAAGGACTGCCGGTTTGGGTGGGGCACACAAGCCGACACCGTGGGAAAAAGATGAGAGCACGAGAAAGAGAAGGGGGAAGGGGAGAATCGACGCCAACACGATGCAATGAATGCTCTTTTCCTTTAAAAAAAAAACCTCTTTACACGGGCATGAGCACCAAAACACGGTTGGCTCAGCAAACAACACACCATCCAAGCTTTACTTCATGAAAAACAATGGGGGGTGAGCCCTCGTTGGCTCCTCGCTTCTCCGGTGCTTCTACAATGCACCTGGCTCTGCAGGTACACCCTCCGCGGGAACAACCTCAAAAAAACACTCCTTTGGCCTCCTCAAAAGGACCCTGGTCGGCAAATGAGAGACCTAATAAATGATCCAAAATTTTCCTTTATAGAGAATTTAAGCCCTTTTGGCAACTCGGATTTTATTGGCCCATTCTAACTCTCAATTTGGCAAGTCGGGCAAGCCGTGGTCGACTTCCTCCACTCTCTATCTCACTTCATTCCAAGGGGGGGCACTAGTGCTCATGCACCCTTGCCTTCAAAATTGTTGGCTGGGGGATCGTGTGTGAACTGCCTGTTGTTGGCATCCTCCGCCACCTGGCCACCATGGACGTCGTTTGACGTCGCTCAGAGCCATCGGCTCTGCCAAAATAGCCTAACTGCCGCCCCTGCACGGCTGTGCACAGTGCCAATAGGGTACTGCCATAGCTATGAGGTGACGGAGGGGCAAGCCTGCTTGACTGGCCTCCTAAGCCCTTCAAAAAATCACCCCAAAAGTACCCATAAACATCCATCCCCCCCCCCCCCCCCCCCCCCCCCCCCCCCCCTCTTGGTCCAACCATCTCATGCTCAAGGACCCCATGACCATGCTGTTGCATTCAATTGAAAGCCATCATTGCCAACCTTGAACCATGTAAACTCCATCGCATTTCGATGCTCCTAAGACCACCAATTAAGGGTCCAAAAATCAAGAAAATACATCGGGCACCTTCCTTTTGGTACTTGCTTCCACCTTCAATTGGCCATATCTTGCTATCTATGACACCAATTGGCGAGCTGCTAGTTCCTGCTAAGTTCATGTGATGTCTACCACTTTCTCTCAAACCTCAGCAAAGTCTAAAAAAGTCCAAATGGCATGCCTTCCAAAGCAGTCGGGTGGGCATGTAACTAACCCCGACAAACCTTCCATCTGCAATAACTTTCCCTTTGGAGCTTTGATCAGCAATTCGAGAAGAACAACATGCTCCACAACTCGATCTCGTCACTCTACTTGGTCACTCCAGCTCTAGCCACCTGTCCATGTCTGCCCTATCCGTCAGGGATCTGCAAAGCCTTCTAACTTTGGACTGGCATATCTTTCACACCGTGGCTCCGGTTGAGGAGCCATCTAGACCGGCTTCTAGAGCACCTCGAGCACTACATTCCAGGGCACCAACTCAGCACTTCAGATACTTTGACTTTCCATCCCAATTAGCACTTGCTGGAGCCTTATTGGCCCAAAAAACCGCATTGGGCATACATTTCCATTGCCCATTACCTGCCCAGGCCTCATATACCTGCTTAAGCACTTGGTCTTGCATCTATCTGTAGCCTCATCAGTGCATAGCACCACTCTTGGCATCGACCAACTTTGGCTTCATCATCGTTGCCCACCCCCTTGTTGAACATCTATGTTCAACCACACATATGCTTATTGCACCTAAGAAATTACACACGAAAACAAGCACTCTGTACACCACAAAACACGCTTCCATATGCACAAAACCTATATCCTGTCACCCGCATCCTTTCAAGCGGGTTACCCAACCCCCTGCTTTACTGCATAGCTTCCTCTTGGTCAAACAATTGACTCTTATCACTTCCATCCACATGCAACACCTTACCATAGTGCCATACCCATGCATCTAGCCAACCATCCACATAAACTGCCCTGGGCATACTTGCACCGCTCCAAGCACCCATAGGCATATTTTCCACTTCCAAAAAAGAATCACTGAGCATACCATCATGATCCCAATACACACCACCGCTTTTACCAGACATATCTGACTCCTGCTCCCAACCATGTAGAGTGGAGATCCCCTTCACAAACTCTTGCAATTGGCTGATGGCCCAATGCACTGCTACATTTATAAGCATACCTATCAACCATTATGCACAAGCCTCCCTTGATAGCTCGATCAAGTCCACACCCTTGGAATTTTTCTCCATGCTCAAAAGGACCACTTTGCTTAGTTGGAAACCCTTTTAGCATAGGCACCCCTGCTATCATCATTTCTATACTCATCTCCTATACCTGCACCATTTTTCTCATGGAGGTCTACCACCACTTTTTGTAGATCAACTACTTGTACCTGCTTTTCAAGCTTCTCCTCGCATAGTGGTGGATAAAGCACAAGGCTACCTTTAACTTGTATCCTCGCTAGATCCTTCTCAACAAGTACATGTGATTCCTCGTCCATGTCAACCACCGGGTCATTGAACCCCCAATCAGCCGCGCAATCAGAACATATCGGGTCAATGGAACCAATCTCCACAACATCCTCCCTGTAATCCATAGGCATATGGCCTGCACCTTTGCCTTGGACTTTATCTCCATTCCACCGCATACCCTCATTGGTAGGCAAGGATTCCTCCTCTTGGATTTCATGCAGCATACCTGCTTGCCCTTTGATCTGCTTTTCATTGGCACCTACTGCATTCTCACCCACATGCATAGGTTCAAACTCTTCATACCTCAAGTAGGATGAATCCATCTCCTAGCTTGTATCTCCATCCAAATACATGCTGCAGCTTGACTCGTGTTCTCCCTCTCTCTCAAGATTGGAACATCGTCCACTTCTATCACTTCAATCTCATCAGCAAATTTTACCTTCCGGCCACGAGCACACTCCCAAGGGATTCGACTATCCACTGCTGCATTTACCAACACCTTTCTTTGTTCTGGAATCACCGACACCTCTTCAACAGCTGGAACCTTTCTACCTAGCATTTTGGGCATAGGAATGACCCCATCTCTCCGTATCCATAGCACCCTTGGATCTTCTTGCACTTGTAGACTCTCTAGCATTGGTTCCATCTTTGTTTCCTTCGCTTCAAATGGCTTCAACACCATCAGATTGGACCATCCTCGCCCTGTTCGATGCTTCTTTAAAAGATTCTTTGTGTGGCCTCTTGCAAAAGCCACTGTCTCTGCATATGACACGAGCCCATTGACCTCCACTTTATCACAAATATCCGCATGTAAGCACTCCATAAATTTGATTAATTTCAAAACTTGACATCCTCTACAATAGTTACCTTCACAAGTTGCCCCCCAAAGAGCCGTGAATTCCCACTCGAACATTTGGAAATCCCCATCCAAGCTCTGCTTCAATCCATCCAGCTTTTGCTTCACCTCATTGAGCTGTGCACTCGACACAAACCTGCACCAAAATGCCACTTCCAGAGCTTCCCAACCTGTCTTTTCTTCATAGCATAGATCATTGTACCAAAGCTTTGCTCTCCTCGAACCAGGAGTGGGAATGCTTGGGTCACTCCCTCCTCTCATGAAAAGCCACTTTCCAATAGGAACAAGCGGTAATCCTATAGCCACACTTTTGCATCTTCAATAGCTGTAAAGATTGGAAATCCCCACCACACCATCCTGAGCAATACCTGCTCTTCAAAGACTACACCTTTGGCATCGCAAAATCCACGACTTTGACTTCAAACAGGAGCACCAATGCACTCCTCTGTGGGGGCCCCAAAAGATGGAGAAGGGGAACACCCCCGACACACAAGCATATTCCTCTCTATAGTGCAGGATATACACATCACCCCCCAATCCACTAGAGTTCACCTTTGAAACTCTACACTCAGACATGCAAACCTCTCTTTGTACACCACTTGACGCACACATGCATGAACAGAACACCACATCACACTCACATTGCACCGCCATACATCTCTACCCTCACACCACACACACCAATGATCTGACTCACTCTCTCCACACATAAGAACCAACGGTTCGGGTGGGCACACACTTCCATAAGCTGACACCGTGGGAAAAAGACAAGAGCAGGAGAAAGAGAAGGAGGAAGGGGAGAATCAACACCAACAAGGTGCAATGAATGCTCTTTTCCTTCAAAAAAAAAAGGCCCTTTACAGAGGCACAAGAACCAAAACACGGTTGGCTTGGAAAACATCACACCATCCAAGCTTTACTTCGCAAAAAACCATGGGGGGGAAGCCCTCGTTGGCTCCTCATTGCTCCGCTGCTTGCACGATGCACTGGCTCCGCGGGTACACCCTCTGCGGGAACAAAAAAAAACACTTCTTTTGGCCTCCTCAAAACAACCCTTGGTCAGCAGATGAGAGAGCCTTAAAAAATAATCCAAAAATTTGCATTGTACAGAATTTTAAGCGCTTTTTGCAACTCGGATTTTATTGGCCCATTTTGGCAAGTCAGGCAAGCCGTGGGCAACTTCCTCTACTGTCTATCTCACTGCATTCCAAGGGGGGGGCACTAGCACTAGTGCTAGTGCCTCATGCACCCTTGCCTTCAAAATTATTGACCGAGGGCCATGTGTGAACTACCTGTTGTTGGCCTGGATGCCACATTCAGCACCACACTCCGCTGCTCGTCCACCAGGGATGCCGTCTGCTTCCACTCAAAGCCGTCGGCTCAGCCAAAATGGCTCAATTGCAGCCCCTGCGCCGCATGGCCCCGTGCAGCAACAATGGAGAACCTCCATAGCTACGGGGTGACAAAGCTCTCCTCTCTCTCCCAATGTGTCACAACGAGGGGCTCACGCGCTAGGTGTTATAAACTAGGCTGTATGGCCGTGCTTATGCATGTGGGTTCATCCTCGCTACCACATGGCAAGCCAAGCTTGACTGGCCTCCTAAGCCCTTCAAAAAATCACTCCAAAAGCATTATAAAATTCCATTCCCCCCCCCCCCCCCCCCCCGGCATCCAACCATTTGATGCTCAAGGAACCCATGACCAAGCCGTTGCATTTGATCAAAAGCCGCCAACCTTGAACCATGTGAACTGAGGGTCCAAAAATAGAGAAGAAACCTCGAGCACCGTCCCTCTGATACTTGCATCCACCTTCAATTTGTCATATCTTACTGTCTATGAGTCTGATTGGCAAGCCTCCAGTTCCTGCTGACTTCACGTGATGTCTACCACTTTCTCAAACCCCGACAAAGCCCAAAAAACTCTAGATAGCACACCTTCCAAAGCAGTCGGCGGCAAACCTTCGGTCTCTGCAATAACTTTCCCTCTAGAGCTTTGATTAGCAATTCAAGAAGATCGGCATGCTCCACAACTTGAGCTCTTCACTCTACCTGCTCACTCTAGCTCTAGCCACATGTTCGTGCCTTCCCTATCCATCGGGATCTGTAAAGCGTTCTAAGTTTGGACTTGCATATCTTTCACACCGTGGCTTCGTTGAAGGAGCCGTCTAGATGGGTTTCTAGAGCACCTTGAGCACTACACTCCAATGCACCAACTCAACATTTCAGGTACTTTGACCTACCATCCCAATTAGCACTTTACTGGAGCCTTCTTGGCTCGAAAAACCGCATTGGGCATACATTTCCACTGCCACTTACTTGCCTCATATACCTGCTTAAGCACTTAGGCTTGCATCTGTCTGCAGCCTCAACACTGCATAACACCACTCTTGGCATCAACCAACTTTGGTTGCACCAACGTGGCCTTTTATGAGGACTCTTCTCCCAATCATGATGGTCATCAACCCTTCCTTGCCCCTCATGCTCTGTGGCTGCCCCAGTTGCCTCCGTGCACTCTCTCTTACCCTCACTCTTCTACCATTTCCATACACCTGCTTGTATGCCCTACATTAGCATATCATGGCTGGCCAAGCAGGGCACCGCCTCTCGGGTCAGTGCTAGACTATGCATGTTTTTTTTATAAAAAAAATTGTAGTACACTTTTTGCTTATTTTTTTGCGACTTTAGATAATTCAATAATTTGATTTAAATTGGTGGGAAAATACCTATCTCCTTACTTGCTGAAGCTGAACTGGTTTCTCTCTTTGTGGGTTGAGCTTTTGTTGTTTGCTACTTGGACTGATTAATAGCAAAGTTTTTTTGAAACACTTATCAGTGAATGCTTCCTAATACTAATTTTTTTGAAAGGTGTAAAGTATCCTGGACCTTAGCATTTGATTAAGTTTGTGTGACTTGCTTTGAACTATCAGTAATTTGTGATAAGAAACGACACTCCACAAGTATTTTTCAAATTCCTTTTAACTTATAATGTCATGAGATTGATTCAACAATTGTAAGCTCCTTCTTAGTGAAAATGGTTTTTTTGAATAAAAACTTTACTGTGCTGTTGACTTATTGTAGCCTCAAGGTAGTTGGTGATATGGAGTGGTCATACTTCAAACCATGCTAAAAAGGGGGGGATGGGATTGATGCAACCTCTGGTATTGTTGGATTTTTTTGGCATGAAACTTCCCTAGGGCTAGGATAGTAACCTTAAAAAGGAGAAATCTAATGGGTGATTACTATAAATAGTTGCGATTGAAGCCCTAAAATTTAAGCTATGGGTGATGCAATCTTTTTATTATACTTATTTCTCTTATAGAAAGGTTGCTCAGATCACTATAACATATCTTTTTTTGGCGTAGCTGGTTCTGTTTTTATCGTTATGATTAGGAATGATTCTTAAACTACATTCCAAATAAAACCAGTTATTACAAGTTCTTTTTGTTTTGTACAAATATTCAAAAAATGATTGACAGCCTGTCTTTTTTTACCAAATTGCAAATTTGAGTGCAAAATATGTAAAGTAGCCGGATTACTTCTAATTTGAGTTTTGAGACACGGTGGTTTTTGATAAAACTCGGTACTGCTAGAATAATTCTGGAATTTCCCTTGTCTGCCTGATAAAAAAGATTGACTTTGGCAGTTATTGAGTACTCAAAATCACAAAGCTACCTTGCTAGCACTAGCTGTGTTTGAGAGAGCATAACTTAGATACATCTTGTAAACATAAACCTTGGAAAACTAGAAGTAACTTTACATAAACTTCATAAACACAAATTCCACGGGTCAAAATTGTGGGTAAGACACTTGGATCAGAAGGGGTGATGGCCTTCTGATCAAAACTTTATCTTAATAAATATGTATAGATTCTTTAAAAATTGGGATAACTGTTAACCTTATTTATAACCTATTATCTCACTTGGATGTTAAGGAAGTGATGACCTTATAATCACTAGTTTAAAAAAACACAACTTGCACTTAAATAGAAGGGAAATGGCTCTTTGAGTACAGTAAAACAAATGACAGCTTCATGGTTTTAAGGATGATTCCCAGAGTTATGTTTTGGATAGTAGGTGTATGTTTAAAAAGGTTTTAAGTAGGACATGGATAACAACTGATAGGGTTCATCGACACCTGTAATATGTATTCAAGGCTAACAAATGTGTTGTCTTGTTACATGGATACATGTGAGGACTCTATCTTTACTTAGGATATTTTTGGCTTAGATGCTATCTGTCATTGATTCACCTGTCCTCCATCACTCTTTGAATAAATTAGTCCTATTATCCTATGTACAAAAACACTTGAATGATACCTCATTGTTACTTTAATGTGCAAAAATGAATCAAAGACTGAGTCGTTTTTGTGCTACTCCTTGTCCCTCTTGTAAAGCCAGCTTTCTTTTGAATTGTTATGTTTGTGCATAAGTATTAGCTTAAAAATAGAAACACACACGTCCTAATCACAAGGTTTCTTTCAGATTTTTGGAAGATTGGGACACTGGCTTTAGAAATCTATAGGACTATAGAGCTATGATGGACCCACTATCTATAGTTCCTGTGCAGGTTGACTAATGTTAGGGTGTCCATCTTAGATTGTAGTTCTGGATTCATGCTCACGACTATCATAGTCTTTGGATGTTGTCGATTTTAAGTTTGTAGGCTCTAATTGGTATTTGATGTACACATTAATGACAAGATGACTGCACACATAAGAGTCATCCATGACCCAGTGAACAACATAAAGATTATGGAACAAATTACACAATTTTTAAATGACCACCTCACTTACAAAGCCCAACCATCTAGAACTATATCGTTTCTTACTCGGAAAGCAAAAAGTAAAGTGATCTCTTATCCAAAGTAAACACATCCTAATCTTTCAAACTTTTGTTACATGGCTTATCCCTTTCCCAGGTCTTGAGGTTGCTTCAAAACCTCTTTCTGTGGCTAGCTCCCTTGTCCTTTGATGTGTAAGTAGCTTGGATGCATCACAATTGATCTATATTCTACCCTCGCAATTGACAAAAATTTCCTTCAATGCTTTCCTTCAATGATTGGGTAAAAATTTTGGCTACTCTGGACAAAGATACTAATGATGGGGTGGCTATGATTTCTCAATATCTCTCTCAACTTCGTGTATCAACCCTTCAATACAATCAAGATCTTGCTCAATTTTCTTCCTCTGGTGCTAAACTTGCCAATTTTCTCAAAAAATTATGTGGCCTTAATCGTGCTTTCATTAGTACCCCTACTACTCCTATTGTTCCACAAACTGGAGGCCTCTTTTTTTAGAGATAGTGCTACTCTCAAAGCTATTAAGGAATTCCAAAATAACTTGTGCACCCTTAGTGACTCTACCCTTTTAAAGATGGTTTCAAAAGTCTCTAAAGTTTTCCCTTTCTTATCGATCAGACAAATTGAAGTAGAATCTTTTGGTGTAGACCATCAGCTGTTGATTCTTCCTAACAAAGCTTTTTCGGCACCTATTCTTAGTGAAACTTGGGTCTATCTTGCCAACCTATCAGCATCTATAGTTGAAGACTATAGACTCAAAATATTAAAAGGAAAACAACTTTTTAACAAAGGGAAGCTCATTAAAGCCCCTTTTAATTTCAACTTTATTGATGAAACTAAATGTGCCTCTAATGTTGGCCTTTACATTTGCACGAAAATAAATATGGAGTTTGCCAAGAGCAATCCTAACTCCTACACAGAGTCAATTTGGAATGTCTTTC
The DNA here is from genome assembly GCF_014529385.1 of Adiantum capillus-veneris. Classification (NCBI taxonomy): domain Eukaryota; kingdom Viridiplantae; phylum Streptophyta; class Polypodiopsida; order Polypodiales; family Pteridaceae; genus Adiantum; species Adiantum capillus-veneris. The sequence continues at coordinate 94,969,232 of NC_140941.1, read as the reverse complement.
GTCCTTACTTGAAATGTGCTTGCAAATTCCTTGACGCAAAAGCTTCATGTGATTCTAGTATTATGTGGTTTAATCACGCTATTTGGTACATTCTCAACCATGTGGAACAACTTTTTCCTGAAAAACCTGAAGACTTTCATTTATCTCTAATTTGCACTTGGCTTGGTGGGCAAGATTAAATCCCTTGTTATAGCTTAGATTTCTTTCAATGCCTTTCGAAGCTTGATGCTGGACATTCTTAAGGAACTTAAATCTGATCAGCTTGGAACTTACCTCACCACCTATGCCAACTACAAAGGTGTCAAAATTGCCACTAGATTACTCAAACGCTGCATTGAGGATGATGACTCTCTAGCCCTCAAAAGATCTAACTCACTAACTACCCCCAATAGTTCTTTTACATCCTTTTTAACACCTGTCACTTCTACTAGCTTTAATAGAGGGAAATCTCATGGTTTTTGCCCAAGTCTATCTTTTGTGAATGTTTTAATATACTTTTTGGCAACCATAACTTACTGAAAAATGTCATGGTAGGATTGAGATATCATCAACCTATTAAGAATCTGCTTTACAACAGTGAATTTTTACGGAACAATGACATTCCAGAATGTTCTTGTAAAGAATATGATGTTTTTTGTAAAGACTTTGGTGATTTAGGTAAGCATGTTTGCACTTGTTATCTTTGAATTTTTAATAATCCTATTGTTAAAAATATCATTAATAAGGGATTGAATCACATTCCAATGTTTCCAAAAAACCCTTACCTTGCCGTTTCAGCTTTATTGAGGTGCTTGACTGATCTAGTCAATACTTGACTGATCTAGTCAATACTCTCTGACACTGTTGGGAAAATGTCGGTGCCTCACCAATTACATTGGCCGTCTACATGTCGTACACAGAGAGTCCGACTCCACAAAGTTCATGAGTGAGATGTTGCTCTCCTAATTCTATAATGTGATCTTCCCAATGACAATACATATTGTGTCATTACAACTCCTTGAAGCGAACCATCTGGATTTCTAACAATTTTTACAAGTGACATCCTTCTATTGCTACAACATGTCCTACATCAAGGGCCAAACACCATGAAGTTCCAAGGATCTTTCTAAGGACAATTCAACTCATACAAGATGGAATCAAGCATGGTCCTTTGCCACTTATCTCACATCTCTTTCCTCTTTTTGGATAGAAGAGATTGTATCATTACAACTTTCTAAAATGACCATTCTCTAGTTTTTGGCATGGAATCTTTCCAAGAATGACTCTCCTCCAAAATCCTCACTCTATACCCAGCTGCGAAAAACGTGTATGACGACGAGTAGAATTTTGGAAGTGCCTGAAACTGAAGTCTATGAGTACCTATGTGTAGCTTATGTCACCACAATTCTAATGACTACTATTATCTCTCATCTTTTTGGCCAGAATAAGATTGTTCCATTACTACTCTATGAAGGGAACCATCTATATTTTTGACAATTTCCACAAGTGAGGTCTTGAGTGAGACGCCAATCTCTTATTTTTGGCATGGGATCTTCCCAAGAACAATTCACATTATATGGGATGGAATCAAGCATGATCCTTTGTGTGAACTTCCTAACCATCACATTTGTAAGGTTGTAAATGGGAAAGCTTTGTCTTGTATTGATAGGGTGCCTTACCAAATGCATCCTTCTTCCACTCTGACATGCCATATGTAGAGAGTTCGACACCATGAAGTTTGTGAGTGAGATTCCGCTCTCCTTTTTATATCATTAGATCTTTCTAAGGTGATTTTATTATCACTATTACGACTTTTGAACATTTTATCGATTTTACTTATGTTTTTTATGTTCAAAAACCATTCAAAAGAAGAAATGTAAATAGAAATCCACTTTACTTACTATTCTAAGAGTTTGAGTGAAAAGCAACCCGCTCTATTTTAAATGAATACATGCAAGTGATAGATAGAGAGAGAGAGAGAGAGAGAGAGAGAGAGAGAGAGAGAGAGAGAGAGAGAGAGAGAGAGAGAGAGAGAGAGAATCTCAAACTTGCATCATCGGGCATACCGCACTATCTTAGCAGGAATTATCTTCTTGACCCTCCACAAGGAAGACAAGTGCTTCAAGAGTATCCTAATCAGGTAAGGTGAGATTTTACCCCCCTTTCAAAGCCAACTAATCCATCAAAATATTTTATTAGTGCCAGGCTGCAAAAGATATACTTTTGCTCCCTTTTATGCTAGTTTTATTTCTTGATCATGCCATACACTCTCTTGATTATGTACTTCATGCTCTCTTATCTTTTATATATTTATCTTATTTTAATTTATGCTTCATGAGATGAATAAAATAGTGGAAGGTAATACTAAATCATAGGGGACGGTTGGTACCCAATATGGTGTCTTCTGTTTTTATTATTGTTTATGTTTTTCTCTTCATATGTTGTGATTATTCAATCAATTGTTTTGCAAAATTTATTTTGATTCAATGAATTGAAATTGTGTTGAAAGTGTCGGGAAGATATCAAGAAGCCAATAGTGATATCAAAACTTTTAAAATTCTCCAAACAGTATGTAAAACAAAGAAGAGTGCTTCTTGTGGGCAAATCAAGTAACTTTCAGCATGAAGACTCTCACAAAGACTTTTGAAAGGCTCTCTCTTTGCAAGAATAACAAGTTTATTCATCTCAATAGTTTCAATCACAACTACGAGCAACCTACGTTGAAGAAAACAATACAAGAAATTGAAGGAAAGAAACAAAGGCATTCATCCATCACTTACACTCTCAATAAACAAAGACTTTTGAAAGGCTCTCTCTTTGCAAGAATAACAAGCTTATTCATCTCAATAGTTTCAATCACAACTACGAGCAACCTACGTTGAAGAAAACAATACAAGAAATTGAAGGAAAGAAACAAAGGCATTCATCCATCACTTACACTCTCAATAAACAATCAGAAAGTGGTGATAATTAATCTTAAAATTGATCAAAATACCTACAATTATCAACAACATAAAAAGATGCCCTCTCAACAGCTTCTATCTACCATTTTGGATTGGTTAAAGGCTTTGCATATTCACTAGATGTCTTCTTGGAATTCTTTTGGCTCGTTCAATATACAAAGATATCATCTTTTTTTTTCTGGTCTTTTTCTTTTTTCAACGTAAACTCTTACGTATATTCTGGATTTGCATCTATATTCTTACTTTTCTTTCGCTTCAGTTAACCAATTATGACCACTCAAGATTCTTTTTTTATGGGCCAACTTTCAAATGCAATCAAGAACCTCAAGGTAACTCAAGCTACCAAGATCAGGCAAGTACTCCTACTTGTCGCTACATAGTCTCTTACATATACAAGTTAATATCGGGGATAATGCTTTAAGTTGCTACATGACATTGAAAGCACATATGATTTCATTTATGCACATGTTTCACAAAAGTTAAAATTGCATATGACTCCCCACAAAAGCTACCAAGATCAGGCAAGTACTCCTACTTGTCGCTACATAGTCTCTTACATATACAAGTTAATATCGGGGATAATGCTTTAAGTTGCTACATGACATTGAAAGCACATATGATTTCATTTATGCACATGTTTCACAAAAGTTAAAATTGCATATGACTCCCCACAAATGATAAAGTTAAAGTAGCTTCCCAAGGACCAAATTAAATTGTGTGTATATAGTAAAAGATTTGCAATACTAATTATGAGACTTCATTGAATCATGACATTTTTTAATAGAACCATTATAAAATACAGATTTAATTTTGGATATGCCTTGAAGACACCATTTTAATCCAAAAATTGACTTATGATAAGCATACGTTCATTGTCACAGATAATGAAAAATCTTTCATATTACAAGCTAACCAAAAGCTAAAACTAAAACCCCTTCTTAGTCCCACTCAAGCTAAAAGGTTAGCTCAAAAAGATAACAAATAAATTTTTATTTTAATCAATGAAATTGAAACACACAAAGACCAATTGTCTTCTTCTCAAAGAGAACTTTTTGATGTTTTTTTTGTTGTTAAGATCTATCTCTACGATTACCTCCTTCTAAAGTGAAAGACCACAAAATAGAATTGATTGTAGGTAGTGCACCACCTTGTTGAGGATCATATTATCAAAACTAAATTGAGCAAAGAGAAATTTAACATTGAATTAAGGAATTATTAAATTGTGATTTAATTAAGCCAAGTAGTTGATCTTTTGGTGCAATGAAAAAGAAAAATGATTATTAAATTGTGATTTAATTAATCCAAGTAGTTCATCTTTTGGTGTGTCAGTTCTCTTAATCAAAATGAAAAATGGTACTTATCCTTTGTGCATTGACTATAGAGCACCCAATAAATTTACAATAAAGAATCGTTTTCTTATTCTTCGTATTGATGACTTGCTTGATAGCTTAAGTGGTATTTTTAGTAAGATAAAACTTCAGTTTGAATATCATGCAGTGTGTATGATGGAAAGTGGTATTCATAAAACTGCATTTCAAATACAATTTGGTCATTATGAATTTCTTGTAATGCCATTTGGTTTATTAAATGAACCTACCATATTTCTACTCATGATGAATTGCATCTTTTTGAAGCATCAAGATTGTGTTGTGGTTTTCTTTGATGACAGTTTGATTTTAGTAAGAATGAAAGAGACCATTATGCACGTTTGGATTTGGTTTTGAAATTGTTACACAAAAATCAACTTTTTTAAAATATGAAGAAAATCTCGTTGTTCAAAATTGAGATTGAATATTTAGGTCACATTGTATATGATGAAAAAATTTGTGTGGATCCTAAGAAGACTAATTATATCAATGAATGGCCTAAACATCAATATATTCATGAGATTTGTTTTTCTCTTGGTTTGTATAGTTATTATAGAAAATTTATTCAAATTTTTTCATACTTGGCTTTACCACTTACAATTTTTTTATAAAAAGAACACATCTTTCACTTGAAATGACTAACATTAAAAATCTTTTTAAACACTCAAAATATACACTCACACATACCCTTATCTTACAAATTTCTAATTTCAAAAGATTCTTCTTTTTCGTTACAATTGATACTAGTGGATGTGAGATTGATGTTTTATTAATGCAAGATAATCAATCCATTGTATATGAAAGTTGAATCGGTTATAGCACTTATAACAATGAATTGTTAGTTGTTGTGCTTTTGAAATTGTGAAAACATTACTTGATGGCTTTTGAATTTTTGATTAAAACTGATCGACAAAGCATTTGTCATTGGCTTTCACAACCAACCATCTGTGATCCTCATATAAAGTGGATATCATTTAATCAAAGTTCTCATCTACTCATTAATTAGGATTGTAGACACACTAAGTTGTATGCCATCAATTCTTAATAACATTTTTGTTGTGTCATTGAAACTTTAAAAAAATTAGTTGATACTTATGCTCATGACTCTAACTTTGCTAACAATTATGCTTACTTTTGTAACCATACATCTTTTGTTCATGCACAATACTCCTTTTATGATGGGTATTTGTTCTTAATTGTGCGTAACCATTGCATTTTGTCCTTAAAGAGTGCCATGAACCACATTGTGGGATTACCACAGCTATTCACATAGAACCTCAATTGTATTGGCTCTACCTTTGAAAAGATGTTGTTACATATGTTGCACAATTTTTTTTTGTCAACCAATCAAGCGTTATTATGGTAAGCAATATGTTTTGTTGAAGCCTTTACTTATTCTTGACTCCTCTTAGCAACACATTTCTATGGGCTTTATCACTAAATTGCCACTCACTTGGGCACAAAATGATCTGATTTGGACCATCATAGATATATTTAGCAAGATAGAGTCGCTTTCTACCTTGTTGTACCCTGTAAGAAGACCCTCTCAGCTAAGCAAGTAGCTCTATTGTTTCTTCAACATGTTTTTATTTTGCATGGAATGCCTAAATCTATCATATCTAATCAAGATAGATGTTTTTGCAATGATTTTTGGGTAACACTTTTCACAAATTTGGGAACTCAAATAGACTTCACTTTTGCATTTCATTCGAAATCTAATGGACAAACAAAAGCAATCAAAAGCACCATCCTAGATATTTTAAGAACATACATTCATGGGAGACCAAGAACTTGGGAAACATACTTCCATTTGCTTCAATTTTCATACAAAAACACTTCTCATTCGTCAACAATTTCAATTTGTATATGGGTACCCATCGCTTACTCCTTTGTCTCAGATTTCTCTCATGAAGTACCACATGCTGATGAAATTACTTGACAACATACCAAAATATTGGAGCAAGCAAAAAAAAATCACAAAACATAACATTCATACATGAAATAAGAAAATAAAAAGAGACAACTTATGGAATTCAAAAAGAGAGATTTTGTGATGCTTTGCATTGAAAAGCGATGTCTTAAGAGTGTAGAGATCAGTCATGTTCTCAAGCTAGCACCATGGTATTATGAGGCCATGAAAATCACCAACCATATTAATGCTAATTCCTTTTGCTTAGCTCTCCTTGACTCTTGGAAAATTCACAACACATTTCACATAAGTTTTCTTCGTTGTTTCGAAGGTTCTTTACCATCACTCTTTATCATTGATGATGCACCCCTTTTATAAGAAGATTCTATAATCTTGTACCTGAGACCATCATAGACATTGCAAGTATTTGCATAATTATAAGAATCATGGCCTTGAAAGTGCCAAGTGGATGTCAGAGATGTTTTTTGGCTCCCATCGTAGTATCCTAGAAGCATATCAAACTTCTAGAAGCTGAAAGTTTTCATTCTTTACATGAGGTTTTCCCTTTGGCTAATGGCTGAGGTAATTCATATCTGAGGTTTGCCCTTTGACAGTTCATTTGGTGGTGATTTGATGTTGAGGTTTGCCCTTTGACTCTTAGTTTGTGGTATTTGATACCTGAGGTTCACCCTTTAATAGCTATTTACTGCATCATTTAGAGCAATACTTGATTGAGGTTTACCCTTTGAACAATGTAAAAGGTGATTGCTTTTCACTCTTGTTAAGCTCTTCTTGTCTTTATTAGAGGGCTCACAAATAGGGATATTTTTCAATTTTGTAAATATTTTGATATGTGGATTGCACTTACCTTTTTGGTTTCCTCTTTTCAAGATATTATGATGAGCAATGGGAAGTTCGCTTTGAGTACTTTAATTGAGTGAACATATATCATGTGGAAATCTGCCTCGTCTCCACACAAATTTTGAAAATTCCTAGTTTTCTCTATTTTTTGAAAAGTTGAGGGTAGTTGTTTCCCTATCGAAGAGGAATATTATCACTATTATTTCTTTTGGACATTTTATCAAATTTGCTTATGTTTTATTCTCAAAAACATGGAGAGCTAATCAAGTACTAATTTTCTTATAGCAAGGACTGCTTCCATGAAAACCATGTTTGGTGGATAAGAGACAAACCCTCAAATACTTGCTTGAGGTAAAAAGATCACTGACATAGGATAGCTAGAAGAAGACTTAGAGAGGCAAACACATTAAGTACAAACGATGGAAACTACCCCCAAAGAAGAGGCCACTAAAGGAAGAGAGCACCTAGCCATAAAGGAAGAGAGTACCTAGTCACCTCCTAAGAATAAGACAAAGACAAGGCATGACTCAACAAAAGAGAAAAAAGAAGAGCCGACTCACCAAATTCATTGATGCCTTGATGGGAATTAGCTGCTTCATGCTGCCAAGCGTAGGTGTGGGCATTGACTCTCACCTTCCCCATCCATTTCTTAATTAGGGACCAACATATACTGCCACATAAAAAAGGACTTCTCGCTTTATGAACTTTGATGTCATGCGTCTTGAGTAGACCAACTTTCCAAAGTCAACCGGTGTGCCTCAAAGGTTCTTGTGAGAGCTTCTAAAAGCTCTTATTTTATGAAGGTTGATGGGAAGATCTTTGCATCACAAGGATGAAAACCTTCTCACATAAAAATATTGACACGAGCATATATAAGAGATATTGACACAAGCATAGATAAGAGATAACAATTAAATTCAAAAATATGGCAAGAAGGAAGGGGGATCCACAATTTGCAAGCAATTGTTGCTTGTCATTCTCAACAAGCCACATTTGCATGGCCTTGTGAACATATTGAACCTTCAATATCTTGCTTCCATCATTGGATTTCTTGAGGTCTCTAATGAATCCTTTCCAGTGATGTGTTTGCAAACCAATGCACCAACAGGAGACCTTATGAGCACCTCGTGATGGTTTGCATTGCCACCCATGTCCACTTTCCGTACATTGTGGTGGTTCAATGGTCATCCTCATCTTGGCCATTGTTGATGTAGAAGAATTCAATCCTTGACAAAGGTCTATAGTTCATGGTGGTGGATTGTTTGACAATGATGAAAAAGAAGAAATTCCACAAGTAAAAGGGTGGGTAATATGGGCTTGATGTTCTACTAATCCACAATTCTCATGTATGAGTTGTTCTACACTACATCTATGGAACTTGAGCACCAAGGCAAGCGCTCTATGAGAAAGGCAGAGATGTTGGGAGCTATGTAGAGAGTATGTGGAGTTTTGATGAAGCTCTCCATAGCTTAGTTTTGGTGCAGAATCTCATATCTAAGTTTGGGAGTGAAGGGATAGTATGGTGAGAGTGTGAAAAGGTAAAAAGACACTCTTTCATCTACAACAAGAGTAAAAACCAGGTTTGGTACATGAAGAGAGAAGAAGGGTCCAAATCTAGGGGGGAGGGGGAGGGGGGGGGGGGGGGGGGGGGGGAGAGAGAGAGAGAGAGAGAGTAACTTGAGGGAGGAAACTAGCCTTCAATAAGGGATAATTATGGTAGGGCATTTTCGGGCCTAGCTACCCTTTTCAGGGGGCTGATTGATGGCTATAGCAAGAGTATTCTATAAAATATGGAAAAAAATTAAAATTATTAATTATTTTTTCATTTTCCACCAATTAAAAAATAGAAAATCCCTACAAACACACATCCCAAATATGTAACTGTGAACTATTTTGGCTCTTAATAACCCAACATTTTTATCCACATGGCACTTCCCCATTTGTCTATTTCTTAATCACCTTAATTAATCTTGGGGAAATTAAATTGCCTAAGAATACTCTTTTGAGTTTTGTCCATTTTCTCATTCAGTAGCACTGGAGGAGCTTGCTACCTATAAGTGTCATGCCTTTGTCTGAGTGTGGCAAGTCCACACTAGAAAATATTTTGTTGCCAGTTTTTAGCTTTTCCATTAACGGTTTGTGGATTTTATTGCTATATCATAACTCTCAAATCCTACTTTGCAATGTTCTCAACTAGTTCCAATGTTGGACATTTCATAAATGAAGCTCTTTCATTTGTCATGAATTGGTGGTTTTCTCTATTTTTGTAGGAGACATTAGGCACAACCTCTTGTTCTTTAGCTACTAGTTCCCTTGTTTGTATGCCCTTGCTCCTCGTACTATATTTTCTAGCCTTGCTCTTTAGATAATTCTAGCTCTCTTGATCTTTGCCATGAGTGCACTAAAGAACAAGAGGTTGTGCCTAATGTCTCCTACAAAAATAGAGAAAACGACCAATTCATGACAAATGAAAGAGCTTCATTTATGAAATGTCCAACATTGGAACTAGATGAGAACATTGCAAAGTAGGATTTGAGAGTTATGATATAGCAATGAAATCCACAAACCATTAATGGAAAAGCTAAAAACTGGCAACAAAATATTTTCTAGTGTGGACTTGCCACACTCAGACGAAGGCATGACACTTGTAGGTAGCAAGCTCCTCCAGTGCTACTGAATGAGAAAATGGACAAAACTCAAAAGAGTATTCTTAGGCATTTTAATTTCCCCAAGATTAATTAAGGTGATTAAGAAATAGCCAAATGGGGAAGTGCCATGTGGATAAAAATGTTGGGTTTGTAAGAGCCAAAATAGTTCACAATTACATATTTGGGGTGTGTGTGTGTAGAGATTTTCTATTTTTTAATTGGTGGAAAATGAAAAAATAGTCAATAATTTTTATTTTTTTCCATATTTTATAGAATACTCTTGCTATAGCCATCAATGAGCCCCCTGAAAAGGGTAGCTAGGCCCGAAAATGCCCTACCATAATTATCCCTTATTGAAGGCTAGTTTCCTCCCTCAAGTTCCTCTCCCCCCCCCCCCCCCCCAAAAAAAAGTATGCTATCATGTTTTTTCCACTGCAAAGTGCGGATTCCAAATCCATGAAGAATTTAGTTTAAAGAGAGGCAACCTCAAAAATCCCCATTTTTTGATATTGTGTCACTTATTAATTCATTCATTTCTTGCTTATGTAACCCAACTTAATTTCCATAGTTATCAAGCTTGGAATTTTCATGAGTAATTAATTTGCAGCTCAATTGAGTAGTGAAATCAATGCTAGCAAGACCAGCACATACGATTGCACGTCTAACTTTATAAGTTTACATTATTAAGTAATCAATTTGGCTCCGTTAAGGCATGATTTGGATTGGTCAAATGTAGGTACAAAGATGTCTTGATAAATACATTGTATGTTGAGCATTTTCAAAACATATTTTTTTTTGCAAAAGTGTATTGGAAAATAATGGTAATATTCAAAACGGGCTTGGCAAAACTAATGCATGTATGAATGATTGTTGTTCTATCAAACTCAAAATGTCTTTTGATTGACATAAAGAGGACAAAGAGATATTAAAATGATAAAAACAAATAAATGATGGAGTATTCCAAGATAATCGGGAGAAGAAAGCACAATTGAAGGTGGAGTGCTACAAACTTATTGGATAAAACACACACTTAATGAAATTTTTACAAAAGACACATAGAAGCTCTCCTTTTTACATCATTAGTACCCACTAGGTATCTACATCCTGCATTCACATAGGGCTTCATGAATAAAGGCTTCTAAAATGACTACTATACTATGATTTAGCAAATTTCATTCACATATAGCCCCATATATGCAATACATCACAGACAATGATTGCACCAAAAGGCTCAATATTGATTATGGATTGTCATAAAATTGCAATCTAGAAGATATACTCCTTATGTTTGAGCCCCTATTAGATGACATATGTACAATGGAATTAAATTGAGGTTGGATTGCAAGGCAAAAATACCTTTTAGGTTTTAAAGTCCCTATTAAACCAAATAAATCTAGCATGAAACAATAAGAGGCAAAAATTAATTTTGATATATGCACCACACGTCACTATGTTAGGGGGCATGACACCAACTAAGAGGGATGGCAATCCATCAATTGGGCTAGGCAACTTCCACCCTACATAGGTACCTACTCCAAATAAACTGGTCACTACAAATCACCCCCCACAAAGAGCACATGCATTGGACTACAAATTCCATCTTTCGACTCAAAGTTGACCTCTAACCATGCCTAAATTAAATGTGGAACTTGTATTGAAGAACATGAGAGAGATAAAAAAAAAGAGAATAAAATTCCATGTTTGTGTTGGCACAATACATCCGAATGTGCAAGCCAATTGAGTAGTTTTATCCACTTCTACAAGGAAGGAAAATTGTGTTTGTAGCTATAGTTGTTACCAAAACCAGCAGAGGTATCTATTGTCGATAATCACAAGGCACTTTTGACACGAGCAGTTGCTTCCAAAATGATAGTGTTATGGGTATCCAAATTATTAAATTTATCATTATATTTCATCGATTACCTCATAGCTATCTAATAACCTCATTGATTATCAACTGCTCTTCTCAAGAGCAACGTCAAAATGATTTGATCTATCGTTACATTTTGGAGATCACCTCATAGCTATCTAATAATTTTTGACTGAATACGATTTATTTTATTTAGGCGGATAAATCCCTTGATGCTATACTTGTGTGAAAGTGTAGAGCTACCTATATCTAATGTAGATCAATGATACATAATTAATTCAATATTATTTTATAACACTACATACATCCTTGGTAAAATATGTACTGAGTCTGGTAAATACACACCCATGAGACAACACCACCATTCTAAGGAGCTTTCCTCACATTACTTGCCTCACGCATGCAATCACACTTCACATGCAAATCTATCAACGCGTTGATCGCAACAATCGAATTTGACTCGAGTCAGTGCTTGATGATGTGGTCATGCACAAGCATTCCTTGATACATGGCCCCCATCAAGGACATGCTTTCAATATAGAAGAGACTTCTGAAATCCCCCACAATCCTTGGCCAATCATCCGCCTCGCCATTCCTAGAGTTAACGTAGCGTATCAAATTTTCATCTAAGCTGGGTAATTTATCATATTGCCAAAGGTGACAATTACTTGGCTGCCCATTTCTTATCACCATTCATAGCTTCCATTTTGAAGTAATGTAACTCCTCAATTTGAGTTAAATTCTGGTCAACCACCCATGTTGGTGGGACTGGGGTCCCAATTGAGGAAGGATCCGACCTCCGCAATCACTCAGCTTTTAGCCTTCTAGGGCTTGATACTCATATACACGAAATCAAGCCAAGACTAGGGCTTATAAAACCTTCAACAATGCCCTCGCTAGTTGCTATGTGTTGGGGCAAAGAGGAGAGATTAATTGCTTGAACCCAACATCCACAAATGGTACAGAGATGGGAAAATTCATATTGGGGGAATCCCTTCATATCACAATAGCTCCCAATCATAAAATTATGAGATGTGCATAGAAATCATAACCTGACTTAGATGAACCTCTTGTAGTTTACTCTCCTTGACATGAACGATCCCAAAGGAAAATCGCTAGCTCAAGCTGATGTTAGATCTCTCAAGCTTAGTATGAGTTACAGAATCAAACCTTGAAGGTTGTTGAAGGGGGCACCTCTTACCTTCCTCTCACGGTCGAGAGATACAAAAGAGATACCAAGACGCTAAAGCAGCTATCTATGCTGCTTGATCTACATCTTTAGGGACTTTTGGTCGGATAGCTAATGCATCTTCTCTTCCCCCTTTGGATGAGGACAACCAACAAATACTAGTGCTTGTTGTGATGAAGATGATCGCAATTGTAAAGAACAAGAGATTCAATCCTTTATAGATGATGACAATAATGGCGGAAGGAAGGTTCACACCCAATGTAGTCTCAAGTTCTAGCCTAGCTCACACAAATGAGGGTTGTAGCTGAGACCAACACAAACTAATGTGCTACCACTAGTGATTGCGCACACATTTTGGTATGATGCACTTAGTCACTACCCTTTGGCAATTGAGAAGGTCTTTCCTTAAAAGCCCAAGTGCGAAGAGGCCCAAAAGCGACCATCAACATTAGGTGATTTTGTCATTCACAAGTTAGGTCATACTCAAGAAATTTGCTTCTATAAACACACCAGGTGCTATGGATTAAGCAGATCCTCTCAAGTTGGAGTCATATTCACAAATGGATCTTTGAAATGGATGGTTCTCTCTGTTCATACATGTTTGCACAATATCTTAATCAACATGCCTCTACTTAAAAAATTAATTGCCCATATGGTTGCACAATCCTTCCAAGTTAGGTAGCCAAAGGTCATCCTACATATGATCAAGGCTAACTTCAAGCTACAGAGTGTTCTCATGTATTGAGAATGGATCTTGGTTTGCATTGTTTCCAAGGCATTACACTCATGACTCTTCATACCATCTCATAGAGATACTAAAGTTGCAATGAGAATACTGACTAGAAAAGATCATCTCCCGCATATTGGTGCAAAGACTGCATTGCAACCTCTCTACCTTAATCCTCTGCTGTCCTCTCACAAGTCCCAAACTCGCCTTGGAGGCATTAGAAATTGCTATGCAAAGACTCGAAAAAAAGAGGGCCTAATGGCCTCGCATCTTGGCCCTATCACCATTATCACTCGTGCACTTAGCCTCTACAACATCACCCCCTTCAATGACCCTCCACTCTCCTCCACATTATTGATTACCAGTCTTTCCCCTTCACATGCATGCAATGCCTCTGTGATCAGCTTGGATGTGGCCAATACCTGACTACCGCAGGTACCCATGACATGTCCCCACACAAAGAATGCTTCTTGATCTACCAATCTTTCACTAGTTCTTTTGATGGAGAAAATTGTGCAAACTTTTCTCTTAGCCTGGCAGGCCTCGTGATTTCATCACTAACCTCTTTGCCATCATTTCAATTTCATAGTAAAACATATGATATTCATTATGATCATAAAATTCATGTTTATTCAGTAAAAAATATGGTTCAATCTAAACAAACTTGTTAGTATGGACTTGACAACCACATAGCTTTTGTGACTTGCTGTACTGTGGTAGTAGAGCTAAACCAGGAACTTTGAAAAGAAGAAAGATGTTGGAAGCCCAAAATTATGTGAAACCTAATTTATGACTTAAAAGTGATGTCATCTCACAAACATTAAATAAAGAGCAGGTAATATGCATGACACAATATCTTAGGTAAGGGGAATAACACCATATTTTCTATGTGAAGCGTTCACTTACTGTAATAACAGTACCATCATCTTTATGAGTGAAAGAAGAAAAAAAAAAGGACATTGGCGTTAATTATCACAAAGAAAACAATGTCACCCAAAGTCCATAGTAGATTTCATTTAGTCCTTAGGTGATTCACAGAAGTTTTTCCATCAATAAAAATACAAGCACCAGGAATTACAACTGCATAAATATGTACACGTCTTCCATTCCTAAAAAGTTGCGGTAACACACAAACATGGCATTGATGGTATATTTATAGCTTTGTAGGTGCTTAGAGCTTTCCTCTTATGATGTGAAATTCAATTCTTGCCCGTGACTTAAAGCAATCTGTCAAGGTGGCAGCCAAATAAGAGGCTGCTGCTTTTCTCAGAATATGGCCCCATGGACAAGTGCCAGCAGATTTCTGTGTGTCTTCAAGGTCACCCAAAATACTGAAAAAGCTGCTTATGCCAGACCCAGAAGGTCTGACAAAGTGAAGTCGTGAAATGGAGGGCCTGCATTAGCAAACAAAGAGACCTTTTGTTTCGAGCAACAAAACGTACCACTATCATATAACTATGATTGCAAAGGGATTACCTTCTTTTTCCTGTAGCAGAAAGAAAGGAATGTGGGTGACGGCCTTCGAGTTGGCATCAGCCCATCGTATAGTTCCTGCTTGATCATTGTTTCCGCTTGTTGGCCCCAGGATAGAAGAGCAAATTGCAGGTTCATGCATCAACCCTAGGTAATCCCGTGCTCGTCTCCACACGATTTTGTCTAGGACTTGATGAGACCTTGCCACCTGATCAACTCCCACAAAAACCATTGCCATATATTGTCTCGTAACTATCTCACAGCCACAAAATGGTACTAACCTTTGCTAAGCACACATGAGCTCTTGGCACTAATTCTCGATGGCAAGTGGCAAGCTTGGTGATTGCCGTCACAACCACAGAAAGCAAACGAGCTTGAGAAGCTCTCTCATGAATAGTTCCCTCGGACAAAACCCGTGATGGATCACCCACTCGTCTTGCATTTCTACATAATAGGCATCACAACAACAGATATCGAAACTTGTCAAGAAAGCACCCACCAACCACACATGCTTTACATACCTGGACGAGAGATTTTCATAAAGAAGTAGCTCAAGACACTCAAAGAGCTCCCTTGCTGCAGCTTTGTGAGATGGGCCCCCACCCCCATATTCCCCAACCGCCCAACAAAGCTGAAGGGCAAGTTCTGCCTATAAATAGCAAACCTGTAGCTTGTCAATATGGTGTTGGATTCCTGCCATAAATCTAAAACAAAGAAGAACAAGACCTTTGCAGGACTGGAGTAGGGCTGCCCAATCTTGTCAATAATAGGTTTCTGTTAACATAATCAAAGAAACGCTCAATCATAATCGAGCACGTTTAGCTAAACAGTTGGCAACTTGGTTGTAAGGTAAGATTATAACAACCTTAACTATGGATATCAGCTCTGGTGATCTTTGAAAGGCTGCGAGCATGAACTCCAGACACTTCTTTTGTGCCTATAAGAAAGCCTTTCAGCATCTAAAGATGAACACTCCCCAAGAGAGATACAAACAAGCTTTACGTACCTCCGAAGAAAAATTCTTGTCAGGAAACATGGCATCTATTCGCAGAAAAAGAGTAGGCAGCAGCGCACAGAGTAGGGCTAAAAGAAACAACAAATGATCATTGAAGTTTATTAGACTGATCGCAAAAAACTACCGCTCCATTTCTCTACTTTCATGAGAAGGCATCATCTTAATGGCGCTTAAAATCAAAAGATCCTGTACAATCTAAAAGATGGCCACAGTTACAAAACCTCAAAAGCAAAGAGACCTTAAATATCCATCTAATGCATTTTGAACTCGAGATCTGTTATCTAAGAGGAAATACCATTTTCTCTACTTCATAGATGAGTGCTCCACAGCATTCTATTTCCACAAGAAAATAAAACAAACTTCACATACCTCTGAAAAAGCGGGTTTCTTTGTAGAAAAAGACTAGACAGCAACACATAGAGCAGAGCGAAACGAAACAATCAGCAATCATTCAAATTCTGGACCCATGGCAGTCAATTTCTCAAAAAGCAAAATGTGGCCATTTATAATGACAATCTAGATATGAAGACGGACAGACAAGACTCTAGAGGCAATGTTATCCCAAGTATCTTAATTGCAAAGATGTCTTCGAAAAGAAAAATGCACATACGCTCTACTGAAGGCCAAACTGGACCACAATGAATGCTTCCACAAAGGCTGATTATTCAAGCTCCAATGTGAAGATGATTGTTGCCACCAAGCATCAAGGCTGATGTGCTTGGCGGCTGCTGCAATGCAAAGACTGCACCCACAAAGAATCTGAAATGGAGAGCAGAGGGGTGCTATAGAGTGACTCCTGCCATCTAGAGAAGCGAAATAAGACGGCCTCAAAATGAGTAGATCAAACTCCCCTGTCCATAGTCTTGACGTAGGCTGTAGCAATCCCAGCATGGTGAAAAATCATATATGACAAACATGCTCTGAACCACCAAGCGCACAAGTGGCCAGCCCAGGACATCAAACTAGCCATACAAATATGCCAAAATGCCATTTTGTGATGCAGCAGTTTGCGACTCCTACGACACTACCAGTATACAGCCTGAGCTGTACCGTGTTTTGTAATTATCTCTAAACTTTCGAATGATCACTCTTAAAAATACATGAATAGCAAACAAACAAATGGACATCACAAAAATGGTTTGGAAATACGCAAAACGAGCACTGCAGGTCCTGATAGCATTCACAAGAAGGCAGTAGGTTACTATTTCAAATGTAAGAAATGCAGACCCTGAAGCATGAAACAGAGTAGCAATTTTTTTGGAAAACAAAGATAACTTACAATCATCAACATCCCTAATTGCAACTTGGAAATATAACTGAAGCAGTCTGGGTGCAAGATTTATTGATTGCTTTAACCGATCTGAACGAGCAGAACCCATAACAGCTTCAAGAGCTGCTGCCATCCCTGGAAAGGTCCAATGACGCTCCTGTGTCATATAAAAACGACAGTCTTGCTGTTCTTGCTTTTCAATAAAAATGACTGAAGCTGAACCCTAAGTTGCTATAATCGAAGAAAATTAAAGAGGTTCAAAACAGCTACACAAATATGGACATTCCATACCGCCAAGCCGTCATTCTCATCTCTTAAAAGATCAGCAAACAGTGCTTCGGCCTCATCCTTTGAGGTTGAGCTCTCGTCACCAGAATCACCACCCTGATCTGGTGTACTTGAACCTGTATAAGCCTCATCCATTAGTGCCAGCAACGCCTGCATATTAGACTCCAAACAGGACAATTACAAACAGTTTCATAAAATTTACAAAGGTTTACTTTGTATCATTATAAATTGTACAAGGAATAACAGTACAAATACCTCTGGAGCTGGGCTTTTCTGAATCATGCTCACATTGTTACTCAACAATGATCCAGAACGACACTCAAGGTTTTCGAGGGCTAGAACTAGAGCTACAAATGCACAATAATAGATCCTCAATACCAGGCTTATACAAACTTCTAAGATAAGAATAAGGCAGGTGCATACAAGTAATTTAAGCCACCAGGTATTGAAGCTTTTTTCACTTAATTACTAGAAGCATCAGATACGATCTGTACCAAAATTTTAAAGATGACTACTTACTTGGAAGATCAAGTAATGCCAGAAACAGAGGTAAGAATGAGGACGGTCCCATTAAGGCAGGGAAAAGCTGAAGGAATGATTCGGCCACTCTGCTTAATGTAAACAAATTAGACAAGTGCAAAACCTTTTGGGCTTATGAGAGAACAAAAGAAATTAATCAAAGCATAACAAGGAATGATTTGGCCACTCTGCTTAATGCAAACAAATTAGACAAGCGCAAAACCTTTTGGGCTTATGAGAGAATAAAAGAAATCAATCAAAGCATAACAATCAATTGGCACACTTCTCAAGGCAACGTTGACCTTCACCGAACAAAGAAACACCGACCTCTAGAAAAGTTTCGTTGTAACCCATATTGATTGAATGAAACTACCCTATCTGCTGAAAACAAGATCCTTACCCTTAAGGAGGTAAGAGCTATCAAGATCTTGCCTGCAGCATCCGATTCTCTTAGCTCTCCACCATTCTCAAGTTTGTTGCATGCAAAACACGAAATCCTAAGCCTTAAATCTTGTGAGCTCAAATTTTACAACCTGAACTCCCATTAACACTGGGCTTGGTCTATTGAAATGTCAGAATCTATCATAGTGTAGCATGACTGCTTACAAAGTGATACTCTGGCACATCACACTTGTATAGGTAAATACACGCCATTCAGTGTGATAGAAATTAAAAGGAAGAAAACTCTAACAGACATACACCATGTTTTTCCTTGTACGGCTCTAATCATACACATATGACCCCCTATCTATTTTATCACTATATGTGTGCAAGCATCATACATATCCCCTTTGTTGATCCATGTATACTTCTGAGATTATCATTACCACGGGCAAGTGACAAAAGATGCAATTAAATCAAGATGAATCTATCCCTCGATAAAGGAGCAGTAATCCTAGAATCGATCAACCTTCATGTAGATGATGTAACCGGCAAAACACCATCTGTCACATATTTTGATTTATTTTATTTTTACTTGTTTTCCCTGGAACCCTTGAAAAGGTGCAAGTGGACATTGCATGGCCAATGTGAAACGGTTGCGGCTGAATGGGTTTCTAACATCGGGAATCTAGGTCGGTCTGTCGGTTTGCGACTGGTCGGGCGGTCTGGGACTGGTCAGGCAGTTAGCACTAAATTCTGATGAGTATGGAAGCATGTGTGCGCCAAATGGAATTTGGGCCACTCGGCAAGTCACTTGCAACTTTATAAGTTGATGGGAACTAGGGAATTAACCCAAAAGAGGCAAACTCGACACATGGCAGTAGGAGAGCAACCTGCAAGTCAACACACACTTCCAAGACTCTCATCCCAAGAGGGGGTTCCAAAACTGGGAGAGAGCCGATTTTCTCATAAAAGCATTTACATAGTGTGTGCGAGTAGTGGGTGCAAGTTCACAGCTTTAATGGAAGGCTTGCCTTTTCCTTTGTACCAGAATTGGCATCAAAGTTGGGCATTCATGCAGAGGAGATGGCTATGACAGGTGAAGCAGGTTTGGCATGTCCAGGTCATTTAGAGCTTGTTACTCCCATTTTGGGGAGACTTCGTTTGCATAATTAGAGTTATTGTTAGGTGCAGCGGAATGATTGTTTGCGCTTTGCTCAAGATGAGTGCTCCGAACTGTGCTCAAGGTTCCTTTTAGTTCTTATGGAAGGGAGAGCCTTCCGTTCTTAATGAAAAGTGCTATGATCACAAACAAAGTGAATGGACACTGCGCGTGCAAGTGTATGAGACTGAGAGATAGAGAGAGAAGAGAGATACGACACCAGAGACGCTGTAAAACCCTCCTCCCAAGGCCCCACTCTCGTCGGCGAGAGTGGTCCACTTATTGATTGCACAAAGTGGTACAATGACGATGCAATGGACTGATGCAATCTAGGACTATGCCGATGACGACGACGGTCATGACGACAACGACTTTAAGGCTGAAATCTGTGGTCTTCTAACTGCTGAAAATCTGCTAATCTTTGGACTGTTTGGGTGGCTGAAAATCTCTGTTTTGGCTGCGTTTTTATGGCTGAAAATGGCTACTGTCCTTGACTTTGAAACGCTGGTTTGATGCGGCGATTGAGGGCTGGAAACGCTGCCCAAATGCGGGTCCGAAACTGCGTTTTTTTATGCTGGAAAACGCTGGCTGCTAATGTTGAAAAACGCTGGCTGCTGCAAGGCTTGATGGCGATCCAGAAACGCTAGGCTTGCAGGTGTGATGGCGAGGATATGCTGGCGCAAACGCCAATGATCTGGTGCCTCTGGCGAGGCTACAAACTGGAAAACGCTAGGGCTGAGTGTGTGGCGAGGATGGAGACCAAAAACGCCTGGGGTGGGTGCTTGGGGGTTCTTGCTGAGAAGAATGCCTGTTGAGTGGGAAGCTCTTGCTGCCTCTTCTGCCAGAAAGTGCTAACTTGGATTTGCTTATATATTAACTTAGCAAAATTGCCCTACCTACTTTTGTAGGAAAGTCACTTAAAATTAATAAGTGAAAAATACCAAAAATAAGGAAAATAGGCTAAATGCACTAAAAAATTCCCCTGACTGATTCTAATGGATTCTAATGGGAATTCTGATGATCATGATGTGTGCAACCAGAGGATATGCATCTATGCTAAGTGACTAGGCATGCACGGTCTACGAATAGACTCACAAAAGTGCAAGATCGCTGCTAAATCTAGACTGACTGGACTGACTGAACCCTGATCATGCTGTAACCTATCCACGGACACATAGGGTTGGGATGTGTCACATGACATCCCCTCCTTTTCAAAGTGAGGTACTAGTACCGAACTGTATGGCGTCGAGGGAGATCGCCAATAACATCCGCAATCCTGGAAGGGACTCTTCGTCGGCCCACTTTGATGTGTGGGTCGTGCGGTACTTGAACTTCATAAGGTCTGCAACGCTTGCTTCTTTGGGCCGCGCCGAAAGCGACACAAAGTCTTATGTGGCTCCTTCGATGCTTCAACTTCGTCGAGTGTCATGCTTCTTTCTTCTTCAAGAATCTCCATGGCTGAAAATTCCTGAAACCGCTTCCAACACAAAAACATAAACCTACATATTCCATGTAAAGTGAGTGGAAAAAATCTTGTCTTCCTCAAAGACTGTGCATGCAATGTAGATGAACATAGAGACGGAGTGACAACCCGTACATCAAACACATGCAAACAATGAGATCAAATCTTTCTCTTATGATTTAGAGCAATCAACTGTGGCAATTCACAACAGAAATGCCCATGCTTGGTGCTCATACTGTCATGTGCTCGTCCAGAAATTGTGTCATGCCAAGGAAGAGACATGGAATGTGACTTCCTGACATACATACTTTTCAGCTTTTCATGAAAAATCCGCATACATTCGTGCTCATCCATGAGAGAAACGTGCTCAACATACAATATGTCATGCCTAGGAAAAGAGATCACATAACGATGCTGACTAAAATACAGGAAACGATCACGAATGAAACATTCGAACAATGCGTGTGTATCAATCATGTGAACACATAATACTTCCTGTGAGGGTTCTTTGGACCGAAGCTCAAGAGCCAAGATCGGTTCTTCTTGAATGATCGAAGCGTCCTGTGGAGGTTCTTTGGACCTCGACTCCAAAGCCAAGATCGGTTCTTCGTGATTGATCGAATCTACAACGAGGTTAGCTTTGCTAGAAAAAGCATCCACTAACACATCATCCTTGTAAACAATCACATCATCTTCATGCAACTCATCATGCTTGTGAGAAATCACATCTTGATCATGCAAATCATCATGCTTGTCTTTATCATCCATATCATCATGCTGATCATTGTCAATCAAATCATCATGCTTCTCATAATCATGCAAATTCTGTGTGTCATGCTGTGGCGAAAAAGAGACTGAGAGAGTCTCCTTTTCCTGAATCCTTTCAATCTTGTCCTACATATTAGCAATGAGAGATGGAGAATGAGCAATGTCCTCTCCATGAATGACAATAGGAGAATCACTGTCGGCATTGAGAGTTATAGTGTTAGCCGCAAATTTCATGAAAGCGTCATTATCACAAAACCATCGAATGCCCAAAATCATATCACATCCTGAGAGAGGAGAAACAACAAATCTTCTAGTGAAGGTAGTCTGTTGAATTGCAAACAACACATGAAGGCACTCCTTCGTGATGAGAGCGTCCATACGGGGACGAAAGCCAGAGACCTCGATAAGAGATCTTGGACTAACTTCAAGGCGGGCTCTCTCAACAAGAGAGAAATTGATCACATCATGCATACTACCTGGGTAAAACAATATGACAAAACGCTGCCCCGACATACAACCATAACGTTTAATGAGAGAATCATCAATGGGATGGTCATGAGAAACTTGGGGCACACTCGTGTTATCATTCATTGCATTGACAGAGGAAGTGGGTTCTGTGGATTCTTTAGATTCATTCGATTCAAGCTTAGGACATGTTCTTTTTATGTGACCTTTAATGTGACAATGAACACAACGACCTTCCTTAGAATAAGTGCTTTGCTCTTCCGACGTGATGTATCCTCCTACAATTCCTTGTGCTACCTTTTCATCCGGAGTAAGCTTAGGTTTAGCAATTGTGTTAGCCTTACCCTTAGATTCATTAAAAGAATTCTTTTCTGAGAGACTGTTGGAAGATTGGTTAGCAGAGTTACCATTCTTACCGTTCTGAGGGTTCTGAGAAGTCTCCGAGGTACTTGTGGAAGTCTTGTTCTCCTTAGGGTTTCCCTTGTTGTGCTTCATTTCTTGTGCGAGAGCAATCGCTACCGCCTTGTTGAGATCGATTGGATCGAGCACCTCGACATCGTACTTGATATACTCGTCCAATCCAAAGAGAAAAACCTCTTTGCGCTCATCATCCGATTTTCGTAATTGAGTGCCTAGCTGCAAAACACGATTAGAAAAAGACATGATTGGCATACCATTTTGCTTGAGAGAGTGCCAATCGTCCTTCAATCGTGCGTAGTACTGACATGGCATAAAACGCGCCTTGAGCTTGTCTTGGAAATCAGCCCAATTGAAGGAAAGGGACGTGAATCCGTCGGCTTGCTCTAGGTGCGCGGCTAGCTGTGCCTCTTGCCATGCGTGGTACCAATTGATGGCATCACCGGCAAGGTACATAGCTGTCGTCAAAACTTTGCTATTTCCCGTCTTCTTAGTTGTCGCAAAATAAGCATTAAATTGATGCAACCAAGAATGAATAAGCGTAGCATCCATCTTACCGTCATACTTACTGAAAGTCAACTTCTGTGTGACTGGATGGTTGGAATCCGCGTCGTGGCTTACACCACTTGAGGAACTCCCACGATCTTTGGGTGGTTCGGTTTTCGAGGCTAGCGCTTGTCGAAGCAATTCTTGAGTGCGTAGCTCTCTTTGAACTTCACGCTCGATCTCCAAAGCCAATCTTTGAGCCGCCTCGTCTGCCTTTCTTTGTGGTTTTCGTTCTTTGCATGCGTCGCGCTCGCGTGCTAAAGCAAGGCGATTGTCTTCTTGTTGTGCGGCAAGTCTTGCATTTCTTTCGTCGCGCTCACGGTCCTGAGCAAGGCGATTTGCTTCTTGTCTATCCATCATGGCTATCATATGCTTGACCATTGCCTCCATAGGGTTTGGTACACTTGGTGGCGTAGATGGCGAAGGGGGAGGGTTGAAAAAATCTCCTGGTGGGGAAAAGTCTTCGTCGCCTCTCTCATGCTCATCACCTGTATGCGAAGTATCCATTCCGCTTCGGGTGACGACCATGCACTATGATCTTTGGTTCTTAACTCCACGAGGAACTTGGGTTCTTGAGGGTCTTGAGGTTCTTGAGATTCTTGAGGTTTTCTTTCGCTTGCAAACCGCGTTTGAGAAGGATCTTCTCTTCACTCGAGTTCTACTCCTTTCTGCAGGCGCACCCCTTGGCGACCTTGCGCTCACACCAAGGTTGCTTTTTCCCACCTCACGTCGATTGGCTGGCCGCTAAGTGCACAGTCCGCTCTCAATCAGTGAAAAGAGACACAAGGGGAGGCTGGACAAGCCCTTCTTTCTTGGGATTCCTGTCCCTCTTCAACAAAACACGATTAGGAATCGACACGCCCAAGCGAACTTGGGTTCATGCGACCTCAACAAGCAAAAAAATTATTGTGATTATTGTGGTTCTTTCCTTGAGTGATACAAAACACTGCCAAAGCTTTGATACCAATGTTAGGTGCAACGGAATGATTGTTTGCGCTTTACTCAAGATGAGTGCTCCGAACTGTGCTCAAGGTTCCTCTTAGTTCTTATGGAAGGGAGAGCCTTCCGTTCTTAATGGAAAGTGCTATGATCACAAACAAAGTGAATGGACACTGTGCGTGCAAGTGTATGAGACTGAGAGATAGAGAGAGAAGAGAGATACGACACCAGACATGTTGTAAAACCCTCCTCCGAAGGCCCCACTCTCGTCCGCGAGAGTGGTCTACTTATTGATTGCACAAAGTGGTACAATGACGATGCAATGGACTGATGCAATCTGGGACTATGCCGATGATGACGACGACGACCATAAGGCTAAAATCTGTGGTCTTCTAACTGCTGAAAATCTGCTAATCTTTGGACTGTTTGGGTGGCTGAAAATCTCTGTTTTGGCTGCGTTTTTATGGCTGAAAATGGCTGTTGTCCTTGACTTTGAAGCGTTGGTTTGATGCGACGATTGAGGGCTGAAAACGATGCCCAAATGCGGGTCCAAAGCTGCGTTTTTGTATGCTGAAAAACGCTGGCTGCTAATGTTGAAAAACGCTGGCTGCTGCAAGGCTTGATGGCGATCGAGAAACGCTAGGCTTGCAGGTGTGATGGCGAGGATGTGTTGGTGCAAACGCCAATGATCTGGTGCTTCTAGCGAGGCTACAAACTGGAAAACGCTAGGGCTGAGTGTGTGGCGAGGATGGAGGCCAAAAACGCCTGGGGTGGGTGCTTGGGGGTTCTTGATGAGAAGATTGCCTGTTCTCCTACTGCCTCTTCTGCCAGAAAGTGCTAACTTGGATTTGCTTATATATTAACTTAGCAAAATTGCCCTACCTACTTTTGTTGGAAAGTCACTTAAAATTAATAAGTGAAAAATATCAAAAATAGGGAAAATAGGCTAAATGCACTGGAAAATTCCCTTGACTGATTCTAATGGATTCTAATGGGAATTCTGTGTGCAACCAGAGAATATGCATCTATGCTAAGTGATTGGGCATGCACGGTGTACGAATAGACTCACAAAAGTGCCAGATCACAGCTAAATCTAGACTAACTGGACTGACTAAACCCTATCATGCTGTAGCCTGTCCACGAACACATAGGGTTGGGATGTGTCACGTGACAGTTATATGGATGCGGAAGAATATAATATTATGCCACTTGAGGACTGTGATGTGTTATTGGGTATCCCATGGTGTTAGAAGTTGCATGCTATGGTGGATACTTATAACAAAAAGATTACCCGTGTACATAGAGAAAAGACTCATGTCCTTGATGTAAAGCTTCAAGGCGAGTCTATTCCAGTAGTTTTTGCTTCTGCTATTTCATTTGTAATAAAGAATCATCTTTCTGCGTACTTGATCTTTGCAAAAGAAGTACCTGAAGTTGTATCTAATTTGTCTACCTTAGATAAAGATAGGTCGTCTTTTCTAAGTTCTTTCAGTGATTGTTTTTCGGACTCTTTGCCAGGGGAGTTACCTCCTGAGAGACCTGAGGATCATATCATAGATCTTGAGTCAGATTCTAGTCCACCGAATAGACCACCGTACATGGTTAGTGCACCCCAGTAGAAGGAGATTATGAGTCAAGTCAATGAGCTTTTAGAGAAGGGGCTGATAATTGATTAAGCCCAATTCATCCCCTTTTTGTTCGCTTGTACTCCTAGTGCAGAAGAGGATGGTTCATGGCGCGTGTGCATTCAATACTGCGCTTTGAATAAGAATACGATCAAGAACAGGTTCCCCATACCAAGGATAGATTCACTTCCTTGGGCACATTGTTTCAAAGGATGGGGTACGCATGGATCCTGCAAAAGTGGAGGCAATTAGGTCATGGCCAGACTTGAAGTCCGTACATGACATTCGAAGCTTTCTAGGCTTATGTTCCTACTACAGGAGGTTGCTTCTCCACTCCATGCACTGCAAGGGAAAGGAGTTCCTTTCAAGCACAACCAAGGAAATTTTAGCCTTCAAACACTTGAAAGAGAAGCTGACTTCAGATCCGGTAATCATTTTGCCAGATCTTTCAAAACCTTTTGTGGTTTAATGTGATGCATGTGGCCACAGTCTTGGTGTAGTTCTAATGCAGAATGGCCGAGTAGTCGCATATGAGAGCAGAATTCTTTTGAAGGCCAAAAGGAACTTGCAAGCTTATCAAAAGGAATTGCTGACAGTAATTTACGCTCTCACTAGTTGAAAACACTATCTGCCAGGGGCTGATTTTGTTGTCCAAACAAATCATCAAACCTTGCGATACTTTCTCACACAAACGAAATTGTCTGAGAAACACATGCGATGGGCAAACATCTTGTCAATGTTCCATTTTCAAATTATGCATGTGGAAGGAAAAAAGAGCGTGGTGGCTGATGCGTTGTCACGAAAGCCCCAAATTTCGGCAGTGTCAATTCCGTACCATTGTGAACTAAACAAAATGAAGACACAATATGCTCAAGATTCAGATTTTGCAAGGATTTATGATCAGCTTGTTGATGGGGAACATCATGAGCACTATATGCTTAAGAATGACTTTCTCATGATGCATGGAAAGTTATGCTAGTAAACGGCCAAAGGTTTTGATGGAAGTCGTGCTCCACCATATGTTGGGCATCGTGGAATTGATGCAACAGTGAAAGGGGTTGAGGCATTCTTCTATTGGCCAGCTTTACGTCAAGGTGTTGATACATTTGTAAGATCATGCTTAGTATGCCAAAAAGTTAAAATTTGACAGGCAAAAGCAACCGGGATTGTTGCAACCATTGCCGATCCCTGATAGGCCATGGGAAAGCATAGCGATGGACTTCATCTTTGACTTCCAAAACGCAAACAGGCAATGATGGGATTTGGACTATCATTTGTAGGTTCCGTAAGCAAGCACAATTCATTCCTGTTAGGAACAATTAAAGCCAGAACACATGGTCAAGATATTTATGAGCAATATCTTTAAGTATCACCGGATGCCTCAGTCAATTGTCAGTGACAGGGATCCGCGTATGACGAGTCTTTTCTAGAAGGCATTGTTTGAGAACATGGGCACTACGCTAAAGTTCTCATCTTCGTTTCATCCACAAACTGATGGACAGTCAGAAGTGGCAAATTCTACTGGACTAGATCTGCTCAAATGTTATGTGTCAAAGCACAAGGCAACTCGGGAACACCATCTCCCATTGGTTGAATATGCTTACACTAACACTGTGCATATGTCAACAGGCAAGGCACCATTTGAGATAGTAGTAGGAGGGAAGAAAGTCCCACCCATTTTGCAATATTTGAGGCAGACAAATATGTGCAAGATATGGATACAACATACAGGAAGATGAAGATTGCTCTTAAGAAGACTCGGGCTAAGCAAAAGAAAGTTGATGATTGTCACAGTCGTGAACTTGTATTTTCACTTGGTGATTGGGTACTTCTGCGCTTTGAAAAGGCCAGGTTAAGGAAAAGGAAAGGCAAGGAGCGTTTGTTTCCTAAGTTCATCATGCGATCTTATGGTCCTTTTCAGATTTTAGAGAAGATCGGCGATGTAGCTTATAGGTTGAAGCTACCAGAAGGCTAGAAAATACGTAATGCTTTTCATGTCAACCTTCTAAGGCCCTTTATTGGTGATGTGCCAAAGAATATGCTTGATGAGGAACAACCCGTAGTGGAAGAATTGGATGATATGATTGTTCCTGAACAGATATTGGCACATAAGGAAAGGAAGGTTAGAGGAAAGGTTGCAAGAGGCTATCTGATGAAGTTCAAGAACTATTCGTCTTTGGATGCTAAATGGATGGAAGAGTCTAAATTGGTTGATTCACCTCAGCTATTGCAACTATACCTTGAAGCCTTTTAGATAAAACCTGTAACGAACTTGGATACCCCAAGTCAAAATTCTACCGCGACACAACAGGGATTCACTTCAAATTTATTCACAGATCACAAGAGAGTCGACACGGCCCGGCGTAGTTCCGTACCAAGAGATATTGGCCCCAAAGATTGGCGGCCCTTTCAGTAATTATTTTTATATTAATCTTTGAGCAAAGTACAATTAAGCCCGCGGGTGCTCGCTCTCAAACTCTGTGTCTAGATGCTATGCAGAGTGAGCCCCTACGATCCTTACAAAGAGTTACAAGGGTTGCTAAAAGCAGAGCCCCCAAAAGCATCTACAATTAAAAACAAATTGTCCCAAAAGCTGCCAGCGCTAAAAGCGGAATTACATACTGTTGTCCGTAAAACGCAGAACGTCCGTACAGTCAGTGTAAAAAGCGGGGATTTCGTATGTTGCTGCCACGTCAACACAGTCAGCAGGTATCGAGGACATCCGTACAGCCACGTCAACCTGTCG
Source organism: Adiantum capillus-veneris (assembly GCF_014529385.1). NCBI lineage: Eukaryota > Viridiplantae > Streptophyta > Polypodiopsida > Polypodiales > Pteridaceae > Adiantum > Adiantum capillus-veneris. Next base: position 94,940,643 of record NC_140941.1, on the reverse strand, counting down.
ACACATTTTTCGGGCGTCCGTATCTGCTGCCACGTCAGCATGCTGTGTGTGTGTGTCCAGGTTCTGCCACGTCACCAATTTGTGACATACCCCCCTCTTGAAAGAATTGTAATCGCCCTCGATTACGCTTGCAAAACAGACAGAGGCCATAAACTGTCTTAGTAGACACTGACTGTTAGTACCGACGCACTAGACACGACACATCTAGCACTTGTACAAAACGACAGTCACACCACAGGACATCACTCGACATCACAGGACATCATATGACAAATCACAAAAAAATTCATTCCAAATCTCAGACCATGACCATCGGCAATGTATTTAGTAATTGCATCTAGATCCATTTCGGACCTCACTGATGCCCAATTAACTAATCCTTATTGCAATCATGTCTATAGAGATTTATGAGACCGAAATGTTGCAATCATTTCGTCTTTCAATTCCTGCACTCAGACAAGTAAAGTACAAAATATATCATATTCATTTTCGGAAATTCCTATCATAAAGTCATACAACAGAATACTAGTCAGCCCATTAGTATCCCTGAAACCCAAAGGGGACATCACTGACCTTATTCAAAAATCGGGGTAACCTGTTGACACAGGAGCGGAGTAACTCCCCTCTTGTGCAAACCCGCTGCACTAGATTCACCCTCACTCAATTCGGGGTTCTTTCAGAGTAGACTTTGCTAAATCGAATGCTTTAAGGTAAAGTTCCAAAATCTGAGGAGTATCGGCTAGGTCCTCCTCCTCCATCCACTTCGCATCCAATGCAGGATAGTTCTTGAATTTAACCAAGAACCGCCTAATCGCTTTACCTTTTATCTTTTGGTCCTTGTGTGCCAAAATCTATTCTGGAACGAGTATCTCCTCGCTTTCTTCCACTTCGGGTTGCTCATCAGGCTCCCCATCAACTGACACATCGCCTTTAAAAGGCTTCAATAGACTCACATGGAATGCATTGTGAATCTTCCAAGTATCCGGCAGCTTGAGTCTAAAGAAAACATCATTTATCTTTTCTTTTATCTGAAAAGGGCCATAATACCTCATGCTAAGCTTTCAAAAAAGCCGCTCCTTTCCTTTTCGTTTTCTTAGGCGTGCCTTCTCAAAATGTAAGAGCACCCAATCGTCTTCCTTTAATTTCAAATCTCGTCGATGTCGATCTGCTGCCTTCTTACACATTCTTGAGATTTCGCTAAAGCCTCCCAGACCTTGGCAAAATCAGTGTCCAAGTCCCTTGTGTACTGGTCGGCTACAAAAATCTTATCTTTAGTGCTAAGGGTGGAACCTTCGGAGCACCTTCAATGATCTCCAATGGCCCCTTCCCCATAAGAGTGAATCGTAGGCAAATTCCACCTAGGGCAAAAAAAATTCCCATTGAGTCTTTTGATCAGAGATGTAAGACTTCAATAACTCCAAAACAACTGAATTTGCAATCTCAGATTGCCTATCTGTCTACGGGTGGAATGATGACGAGAACTGCAACTGTGTGCCAATGTTCTCCCAAAAAGCCCTCCAAAATAAACTCGTGAATCGGGGATCTCTGTCAGAGACTATTGTCTCAGGCATGCAATGTAGTCGACAAATATGTGCAATGAACAGTTTCACTAAATGATCCGGCTTGATTGTTTTCTTCACTGGAATGAAGTGAGCTTGCTTGCTAAATCTGTCGATGACAGTCCAAATGCCATCATGCCCACTCTATGTCTTCGGGAGATCAAAAATGAAATCCATTGCAATGCTTTCCCAAGGCGGGTGTGAATGGGTAAAGGCTGTAGTAATCTCTTTGCCTTATACCTGTCAAGCTTGACCTTCTGGCATACTAAATAACTACGAACAAATTCGTCCACATCTTTCTTAAGTCTTGGCCAAAACAAGTAACGCTCCACACTTTACCACCAAGTGTTTATGTCCCTGAACATGGACAATCTTGAAGTGAAACTGTGACAAGATGTTACCCACCGCATCTGCTTTTCCGAAAGGTGCTTCTGTGACAAGAAGTAGTGTAAACTCTGATGATCAGTAAAGACCGTAAAATCAGCTCCTAGTAGGTAATGTCGCCACTAAGTAATAGCATGGATCATTGCCAAAAACTCTCTCATAAATCTGTGCTGTCAATTCTGGCCTTGAAAACAATCGGCTGTCATAGGCAATCACATGGCCTTCTTGCATTACGACCGCTCCCAGACTATGACCACAAGCATCACAATATACTTTAAATGACCTTTGCAAGTCCAGCAAAGTCAACACTGGTCCAGTAGTCTATTTTTCTTTAAGTGTCTGAAAGGCAATCACCTCTGTCGGTCCCCACGAGAAAGGGACTACTTTCTGAGTCAATATGTGCAAAGCGGAGGCTACCTCTGCAAACTTTCGACTGAACCGCCGGTAGTAAGAACACAAGCCCAAGAAGCTTCTAACTTCATGAACATTCTTCAAATCTGGCCAGTCACGTATAGTCTCAATCTTGGCCGGGTCCATCTGTACTCCTGCTGCTGAGACGATGTGTCTCAAAAAGTGTATCTCCGGCAAGAAAAATTCACTCTTTTTGGCATTGATAACTAATTTGTGATCACGCAATGCCTGAAAGACCTGTAGCAGATGGTGTCGATGTTCTACTTCATCCTTGGCGAAGACTATAATGTCATCAAAGAAAGTGCCAACAAAAGATCGATACTCTCGGAAAATCCTATCCATCATTCGGCTGAAAGTTGCTGGAGCATTGGTAAGGCCAAAAGGCATCACCAAAAATTCATACAAACCGAAACTTGTCCGGAAGGCTGTCTTGTAGACAGCTCCCGGAGCGATTATGATCTGATGATATCCGCTTGTCAAATCAATTTTGCTGAATCAAAAGGATCCCTAAAGTCGGTCAAGAATATCATCGATCCTTGGAGTCGGAAATCTATTTTTGATAGCGATTTTATTGAGAGCTCTATAATCAATGCACATTCTCCGAGATCCGTCTTTCTTTAATACCAACAACACCGGAGAGCAGTAGGGTGAAGTACTCGGCTCGATAATACCCTTTTCTAGAAGGTCTTTCACTTAGTTCATGATCTCTTCATTCTAGGCTCGACTAACACGGTAAGGTGGCCAATTCGCTAGAATCAAATGAATGGTGTGATCCTCAGGACGAGACGGGGGCAACGCGCCTTGTAGGCCCTCAGAGAAACAATCAACGTGTGTGTGGAGAAAATCTTGGCATTCTTTGTCAAGCTTAGACATGTTTGTTTTGTGTTCATCATTCAACTCTTTCAAATGGATCGAGTAAACAAAGAGACTTGATTCCATTAATTTGAAAATCGCCGAAGCCGATACAACAGGGACGGACTCGCCCTTCAGTTTTACATCAAGTACAATTTTTCGACCCTTTTCATTCATCAAGGTTGCTTTCTTTGCCCGATAATCGACCATGGCGTTGTTCTTATGGTACCAAGGGCCTCCTAGGAGGGCGTCACACCCTACCAAAGGCATGATGTAGAAGTCCTCGTGCCCTAAATACCCCTGACAATGCAAACGAAGTTTGCCAATGACAGGCGTGATGGTTATGTCGCGTCCGGGCACCGCTAGAACTGCCTCTGCTGGTAGTCCCATCCTGTCGGGTGTAATCTCGAGCCGCGACGCCAATTCAAGTGAAATGAAGTTGGCCTTGGCTCCTCCATTGAAAAAGATGAGGGCTTCTTGATCTTTCACTTTCCCTCAAGCTCAGCAAAGTTCTGTACTTTCATCTATCTAGCTTGGGTCAGTACCCATACAATCTGGTACCAGTCCTGCTTTCATCTTGCCTTTTCTACCACGTTCCTCTGCTGCTCTTGAACTCTCTGGCATGTCTTCAATCTGTCCTTGGTGTGCCTTTTTGGGGCACTTTGCGGAGATGTGCCCTTGTTCCCCGCAACCAAAACACTTCTCCTCTTTGATATAGTTAGCCCTTTCTCGAAGAGTCAGTCGAGATCATGTATCCTTCTTTTCTTGGGAACTCTTTTTCTTTCTACTTTCATTATTAGAGGTCTGTCTGGTTCTCTGAATCAAGATCTCATCAGTGGGGTAAGTCAAATTCCCCGAATGTATGGAGAATCCCTGTTTCGCATGACCCATTAATGCTTGGATAGAATTGGACTTTTGTTCAAGGCAGTAGTCTCGGATCTCTGTAGGGAGTCCGCAACAAAACCGCTCAATCTGTTCCTTAAAGTGACCTTCTTAAATGAAGAGGTTGGTAGAAAAGAGTCCCAAAACCTCTCGCAATAAGCATCCAAAGAATCTCCCTTGGTCATCCGAAGATGGTTCCAAGCGGTTCTTATATCCCATTCATACTCCCGGGTCAGCCAAGAAGAAATAAAGAGCCTTTTGAATTTCAACCACTTGACTAGAGCTTCTTTCCTCTGAAGAAGAGTGGACCACCATGTTCGAGCATTTCATTTGAGAAAAGATGCAGCCCTCCTAATCTTGGAGTGCTCTGCGTAATGCCCTCCAAAGAAGGCTATGTCAAACTGCTGGATGAAGGCCAAAGCCCTCGGAGCATCTCAGAATCCAGAAAAGGATTCAAATTTTATGGATTGTCCACCTTTAAATTCTTTTGCTTTCTTGCTCTTGTCTTCGAGGAAGTCATATTGGTTGGCTCTGTAGAAGTGCTTCTTCTTTGCATAAAACATATGGTCATCGAAGTCCGAACTGTCAGAGGATGACTCCTCCGTAGAGCTATCAGAAACTGGTCAAAATCTGAGTTTCTTTGCCTTTTTCTTGCTCTTTTCGAAGCTTTGCTTTTTGCTTCACTTTTTACCCTTTCTGTCCTCCTCGCTCTGAGTCAGAAGAGCTAAAAGAACTGTCAGAAGAAGAGGAAGAAGAAGAAAAGCATACACGCTTCTTCTGCTTTCCTGCAGATGCAAAAGAAGATTGACGACCCAAATAACCAGGGTAATCAGTCCCCTTCTTACACTTTTTCAATTGCTTTTTGGATTGATTTTTCGTGTCCAAAAGCTGACTAATCTGAGTCTGAACCACCTCTTGAAGTTCTTGTTCTATAAACATCCTCGAAGGAGGAGGTTTCTTGAGTGCCGCTTTGATTGGTGGTTCGGTGGCTTTCTGCCACTGAGTGTGCACTTCAACGATGGATTACTAAGACAAAAATTTTGCAAATTGAGGGTCTTTCGCAAATTTAATCATCTGCTTTGTGCACTCGTCAACCTATTGTCGACGCTACATCTCTTGAAGTTCATACTGAGTAGGCCGAGGTGGCACATACTCTTCCTCTGTTAATTCATTAAAATCTTACGCGTGGTCTCCTCCCGCATCAGCAGATGCAAAAGAAGTCGACTGATTCTTTTTGAATCCATAAGTGTCGTAAAATAAGGGATCGGATTTCCCGGTAGAAGAGAAATCGGCCATGCTCTGATACCACTGTAACAAACTTGGACACCCCAAGTCAAGATTCTACCGCGACACAGCAGGGATTCACTTCAAATTTATTCACAGATCACAAGAGGGTCGACACGGCCCGACATAGTTCCGTGCCAAGAGATATTGGCCCCAAAGATTGGCGCCCCTTTCGGTATTTATTTTTATATTAATCTTTGAGCAAAGTACAACCAAGCCCGCGACTGCTCACTGTCAAACTCTGCGTCCAGATGCTCTGCAGAGTGAGCCCCAGAGGGTCCTTATAAAAAGTTACAAGGGTTGCTAAAAGTAGAGTCCCCCAAAAGCATCTAAAATTAAAAACAAACCATCCCAAAAGCTGCCAGCACTAAAAGCGGAATTCCGTACTGCTGTTCGTAAAACGCCGAATGTTCGTACAGTCAGCAAAAAAGCGGGGAGTCCGTACCTTGCTACCACATCAGCACAGTCAGCGCGTATCTCGGACATCCGTACACCCACGTTAGCTTGTCGGTGCATTTTCCGGGCGTCCGTATTTGCTGCCACGTCAGCATGTTGTGTGTGTTTATGTCCGGGAGGCTCTGCCACATCACCAGTTTGTGACAGAATCCCCAGTGACTTGATGAAGAAGTTTGTGCTTCAGAGTACACCAGAAGACTTCTATGCTTGATATATATGTGGTAGCCAGGTTGGTGGGATTGTCTAATCATGTCCTTGATTCCCATCATAGAATATATGTGATATCAAGAGATATCAGCATGTATTATTGGCATGCAAGGTAGGTCGCTTGCAGTATTTCAAGGGTGGGTGTGTCACCAGGAGGTGTATTTTTCTTGTTGCCTTCTTTAAATATACTACATATTTTGATTTATTCTAATTTTACTTGTTTTCCACGGAACCCTTGAAAAGGTGCAAGTGGACATTACATGGCCAGTGTGAAACCGCTGCGGCCAAACAGATTTCTCACATCGAAAATCTAGGTCGGTCGGTTAGGGACTGGTCGGGCCAGTTAGCACTGAATTCTGATGAGTATGGAAGCCTGTGTGCGCCTAGTGGAATTTGGGCTACTCGGCCAGTAACAACTATATAAGTTGATGGGAACTAGGGAATTAAGAGGCAAACTCGACACAAGGCAGTAGAAGAGCAACCTGCAGGTCAACACACACTCACACGACTCTCATCCCAAGAGAGGGCGCCCAAAACTAAGAGAGAAGGCTGATTTTTTCATAAGTGCATTTAGAAAGTGTGTGTGAGTACTAAGTAATGGGTGCAGGTTCACAGCTTTAATGAAAAGCTTGCCTTCTCCTTTGTCTCATGTAGCGCGATGATTTGCTCTCGCGCATCTCTCTCTCCCCTTTGCATATATGGTAATGCGCCACTAGTTGGGCTTCTCGGTGGAGTATGTACAGTTTTGGGGTTTTATGCGCGTTTGCCAAGGCAAGAGCCTTCTGAACAGGAACCGGATTAGCCAATTGCTAATCCCCCATAGGTATGCACAGTTCCATCGCGGAAGATTACGAATTTGGAGAGTTTTCTTGCTTGAAAACTCGTTCAAATCATAGGAGGATTGTCCTATTGCATGCAAGAGCCCCTTGGAACACGCGTAGACTTGTTCGCTCCGCTAAAAACGATCCAAAACAGAGAATTACAGCCTGCTGTGTTTTTTTGCAGGTTTAGGGTTTCGCACCTAAACTGCAAGAAAACACCAGGGCACCTGGCAGTGACAAAACAGGAAATTACAGCACGCTGAAATTCTGTTACAGCTTGCCAAAAAGCTGCTAAATTGCGAGGGAATCCGTCCTAGACACAGGGAATTTGGCGTCGTTATGCTTCCGAAATTGGGTCAAAAACCTGCAATTTCAGCCCTCCTCAGGTTTGGACAGCTTTGATCTATGAGTTTAAAACGTTTGTTCTTAATTGAATAAAGAAATACCGAAAGGGGCGCCAGTCATTGGGGCCTACAAGATGTCGGTCTTCGCGTGCGCAGTGACATTCTAGTTGTTGGACGCACCTGTGTTCTCTTTTCTTCTCAATGCTCTGTGTAAAATTAACAGATAATTGAGTAAGTACCGCCCTCTACTATGTAGAGGCTGTTTATACTCATCCATGATCACATAAAGCAATTCCGCCTCTGGGCTACTATATTTAGAGGTAGAGCAAAGTAGCATATGGAAATATAAAGAGGGCGACAATCCTCTGCCTAACTCTAATCCATATAAAACGAGCATGTTCATCCCTCTGTAATACCTGTATGATAGGATGTAACTCCTCCATGTAAAGCATGGCAAACCCTCCCTATCTTCTACTGGTACCCCACAAGCTTTTTTCCTAGCCACTTAATTCCATCTATGGGTATAGACTGTCGGCAAGGTCCTCGAGTCTCGCCTTACATTGACGAGTCTCCGTATATAAAACAATATCTCATCCTTTAAAAGTCAGATGCACCTCCATCCGATCAGAGTGATCCGTGGCACAATTAAAGGAGGTAAGCCAACAATTATGGGATTATAGAGTGGTGTCACGGGGGAGGGGGAGAATAGGCAAAATTATGGGAGTATAGAGTGGTGCACCCGGGGGGGGGGGAGGAGGGATAGGCAAGATTTGGTGGGAACAAGTTAAGGGATAAAGTGGAAGGGAGGGGCCCAACTCTGAAGTCCATATGAGCAAGAGAACAAAGAGAGAACAATACTTCATATGGTAGGGGTACCAAAAATGGAGGTTTCCAAAGATTTATTTGTCGAAGGTGTGTGGCATGCCAAAAAGGAACACATGTAACCCAATCAAAATTTATGTGAGTCTTCCAGGGTGGTGCAAAGTATGTAGCAGGCTATAGAGGTTGGGCCCACAAGTCCAACAAATGGTGGGTCCAGGTAGATGGGAGAGTGTGGGGTTGTCTTGGCAAGCTCTCTCACACAAGGCAAAGATGTTTCTTTGGTGGGCGCATATTTGAACCACCACAAATGCTTTCAATTTTATATAATGTCAATGGTGTTTCAAACAAATGTTTTCTAGTTGAAAGGCATTCTGTTCTGGATGTCTCTTAAGTCACGCCTTCAGGGGTAGTTTTCTAGGAAAATGTATGAGTTTGGAAGGATGGCAATCAAGGCTGCAACATTCATGTCATGATTTCCTAGCATGACTGCTTAGGCATCTCGGTTGAAATATTCATGTCATGATTCCCTTGCATGTCCATTTCCACATATTTTGCATATCACATCGTGGTCCTTTTGTTATTGTGCAAGTGGTCTCTTCACCACAGTTTTTCATTGTGATTTATCTATGCACATTACAAACAAAACAGAGAAGAGTCCATACAACTTAGTAACCCAAAACTCATATAGTCCAAGAAATGAGAAGAGCTCTTACATAGTCCCGTTCCATGCAATGATTTTAAGTAGAAGAGGGAAATACTGCAGGCACAGACTTGGAAGTTTAAAATCTAATATGCCAATTTGGATTCAGCAAGTAAAACCTAATAAGAACAAACTATGTACCTGAGGGAGTAATGCTGGATGTGAAAGCAAGAGTTTTCTTTTATTGTGATTTAAAAAATCAAGTGTTGCACAAGCTACAGTTCGATCAGCATATAGTCTGTTGAGGGAACCAGATAAACCAATCAAGTAAGCCAACCCCCAAAAAAGAGAGAAACCAGTAAGGATTTTAAAAATATAGAAATGGTTAGAACACAGTCATTCCTTGAATTGCGAGTACTTACCGACTCAAACAGGACTTGAAAAAAATATTCAAACTTGGATCAGCGTCATGTAGTACATAGTCTCCAAAATCGAGGTAGAACTGAAGCATAGCCTGATAAACAGAACAACAGAGAGCAAAATGCAATGAGAGAAGAATTCCACAGAACAATGTAATAGACTTGGACACCCCAAGCCGAAGATCTAGAGCAACACGTGACAGAAACTGAAAACAACTGTGTGTGTGGGGGAGAGAGAGAGAGAGAGAGAGAGAGAGTACAGTGGAGTTCCGCGCCCAAAAACACTGGCCCCAAAGACTCATGCCCCTTCTCGGTATTTCTATTTATTAAGCTTCAACATGTCCGAGGGTCCTCTCTCAAGTAAGCTTCCAAGCTACTCTGCCCTGAGAAGAGGCCCTGGCACACTTTTGAAGGCCCCTGGCCTTGCTCAAAGGCATCACAGCAGCACTGTCAGCACGCTTTGTGGCGCAAAATGCGGGAAACCGTATAGCGCTGCCACGTGCAATTTTTGGGCCTACCTTTTATTTTAAAAGGTTTTAGGCCCCTCAGCTGGGTTCCAAGAGTCGGGAGGGTTAGGGTTTTAATTCCTAACCCCCAGGGCCACTCGGATAAGTTCTGTAAGTTGATAAACCTTCTTCTAGCTCTTTCTCTAGGGCTTAGGCCCCCTTCTGTCCAGCCTTTGTCCTTTAGGCTATGCCATGTCATCACTTTGTGACATACCCCCCTCTTGAAAGAATTGTAATCGCCCTCGATTACGCCTGCAAAACAAAAATAGGACAAAAACTAGTTCAACAGACACTGCCTCTAAGTACAGACGTACTAGACGACATATATCCAACACTTGCACGAAGACGACAATCATTGAACATTCACATCACTATCCCCGTTGAGATCTTAGATGAGATCATGATCCTTGTTACTTATTTAGCAATCACATCCACACCGTGTTGGTCTTTTCACGGATGTCTTGATCTACTAAATCTCGTTACTATTATATCCACATCACCCCTCATGTGAGCAAGAAAAAATATTGCAGTCATTTCGCCTTTTAAACATGCACTCAAAAATTACACACAAGAGAGCACATGTAGCACATTCATTTTGAAATTACCATTTCAAAGTACTTCTTTACGTAAAGTCATTCAATAGAAAACTGTCAGCCCGTCAATATGCCTGAAATCTCAAAAGAAATCAATGACTTTACTCCATCGAGGTAACCTGTGACAAAGGAGTAGAGTAACTCCTCTCTTGTGCAATCCGCACCGCACCATATTCAAACAGCTGATTCATCAGCAACTCTTGGAATAGTCGATGCTAAACCAAAAGCTTCAAAGTAAACCTCGAGTATCTGCTAGGTCCTCCTCCTCCATCCACTTGGCATCAAGAGCCAGATAATTCTTGAACTTGACCAAATACCATTGTGTCAGCTTACCTTTCACTTTCCTTTCCTTGTGAGCCAAGCCTGTTCAAGAATGAGAATCTCCTCTGTCTCTTCTACTTCGGGCTGCTCATCTAGTTCCTTGTCCATTGGCACTTTACTTTTGAAAGGTCTTGATGGACTCCCATGAAATGCATTGTGAATCTTCCAAGTATCCGGTACCTTCAGTCTGAACGATACATCATTTATCTTTTCTTGTGTCTAGAAAGGTCCATAGCATTGCATACATAGCTTTGGAAAAAGACCTTCCGTTTCCATAGGCGTGCCTTCTCAAACCGTAGTAGCACTCAATCATCTTCCTTCAGCTGCAAGTCACGTCGATGCTTGTTTGCTACCTTCTTATGCCTTGCTTGAGACTTCTCCAAAGCCTCCCGTACCTTGGCAAAAGCAGTGTCCAGATCCTGTGTATATTGATCTGCTTCAAAAATCTTATCGTTAGTGCTCAAGTGTCTGTGCTCTCCCTCACTCTTGGAGAATACCATGATGTCGTCGACAAAGGTGTCCACAAATGACCGGTCCATAGAATCGCATACTTAGCTTTGGAAAAAGCCTCTTCTTACTCTTTCGTTTTTGTCACAATCTTGGTCCCCTAACACGACACACGAGAGAATCACTTGAATTATTTCACAACTTTTTAAAAATCGCAGTTCACTTTGGTCGACATGGCCCGGCGTAGTTCTGCGCCCAGAGAGATTGGCCCCAAAGACTGGCGCCTCTTTCGGTATTTCTTTTATATTAATGCTTACTCAAATTACAACTCCCGTGGGACCTCGGCTCCCAGACTTTGCGTCCAGATGCTCTAAAGAGTGAGGCCCTTGGGCCCTTTTTATTCTTACAAGGGATGCCAAAAGCAGAGCCCCAAAAGCAGTTAAACTCAAAAGTAAATTCGCTTAAAAGCAACTGGTTCCCAAAGGCTGCCAAAAGCAATCAGTGCAGATTACGAAAATCCGTACAATCTGCCACATCAGCAGCACGTTTCGCGGAAGCCCGTACTGCCACATCAACTGCCGTCAGCGCATTTTGCAGGCTTCCGTATTGTTTGCCACGTCATCATCTGTAGTACTGCATGTACGTACAGTGTGTCCACGTCATCATGCGGGCACCAGTGCCACGTCATCATTTTGTGACATACCCCCTCTTGAAAGAATTGTAATCGCCCTTGATTACGCCTACAAAATGAGACATAAGCCATAAACCACTAAGTACCGACGCACTAAACGACACAAATCCAACACTTGTACAAAGACGACAGTCACATCACATGACATTCAGATCACATTCAAATCACATCACATTGAATCTAGGACCATGCTTCGTGGCGACGTATTTAGTAATCGCATCTAGATCCGCACGGGAACTCACTGTTGTCGATTAACTAATCCCATATCTCAATCACGTCCATGGATTCGGTTCTGATCTAGGAGCATGATTCTTGGCAACGTATTTAGCAACCGCATCTAGATCTATCTCAGATCTCACTGATGTCGGATTGACTAACCCCATATTGCCATCATGTCCATAGATTTCTGCACTCTAGCACTGTCGTGTGCAAGTAATCATCCCATGTCGAAGTACTTCTTTCATAAAGTCATCTAGCAAAATACTCTCAGCACATCAGTATCCCTGAAGTCCAAAGGAAAATCAATGACTGTATTCCATCCAAGCAATCTGTGACAAAGAAGCGGTGTAAATCCCCTCTTGTGCAGTCCCACCTGCACTAAATTCAACACGCTGATCTCCGAGAACTCTTGGAATAGCCAAAGCTAGACCGAAAGCGTCAAGGTAAAGTTCCAAATCTGAGGAGTATCTGATAGGTCCTCCTCCATCAACTTCACATTCAATGCCGGATGGTTCTTAACTAAGAACTACCGTTCACTTTACCTTTCTCTTTCCTTTCCAGTATTTGTTCCAACACGAGTATTTCCTCACCCTCTTCCAATTCTGGTTCATTCGGGAGTTGCCACTGCTCCAAAGTCATCATCATCTCATTCTTAATCCTGTTATATGTTCACAAATAGCAGGTTCTTTCATACAACATTAGTTTCATTCAAAATTCAAAATCATCTTCTATTTTCATAAAGCAAAGTAATGCTATCCATGATTTTCTAATATCTGTTCTGGAACGAGTATCTCCTAACGATATGTCCTTGTTCTCCACATTCAAAACATTTTCCTGCTTTTGAAATATTCCTCCACCTGTTTTTTTGTCAATCCATGTTCTTCTGTCAATCAAGATCGTGTATCTCTTTGTCGTGTGTTTTTGTTCTGACTTGTCCAAGGTTCATCTGGTAGGTAAGTCAATTGTTGAATGGACTCTGACTTCTTCTCAAGACAGTAGTCTCGAATTTCTTTGGAAAGTCCACAACAAAACCTCTCAATCTGCTCCTAGAAAGAAGAGGTCGGAAGGAATGTCACAAACTGCTGACGTTTAAGCCATTGAAGAACGGAGCCGACTTGCAGATCACCGGCCGAGGGGCCTAAACCCTAAGAAGGGGAAGCAGCAGAAACTGATGACGTGGCAACTGTATAGACAGCCCAGATTTTGCGCTGACTGCTGATATGGCAGCCTGTACGGAATCCCACTTTTCACGCGGACTACTAACGTGGCAGACTGTACGGATTTGCGCGACTTGCGTAGCTGACGTGGCAATTGTAAGGATTTCTGTAAATCACGCTGGCAGCTTTTGGACATCTGCTTTTGGACCAAATGCTTTTGAGTTTGAAGGCTTTTCATGTAAACTGCTTTTAATGGCCAAGGGCCTTTAAATATGAGGCTAGGGCTCATTCTCTAGTATGCTTCTGGACTAAGGTGCAGAGGATGGAGTAAACGGCTTGTACTTTGATGATGCAATATAACGAAATACCGAAAGGGGCGCCAAGGTTTGGGGCCAATACTCTCCGGGGTGGAATTCCGCCACTCCATGTCACGTGTGCTCTCTCTTTCAATTTCAATTGTTATTGAAGTGCTAAAAGTCTGTTCAGTCTATTCTTTTCTATTGGCACGTGGTGCCCGTATTGTGACACTGGTATCAGAGCATCAGGCATGTGCTTTTCTGAAAGCATACCGGTTCTACAAAAGAGCAAACAAAGCAAACCAGAGACTATTGGAATTTTATTTTAAGTATCTTCGGGCCTCGATCCCGGACTTACTAGGCACTCCCCACCCTTACTTCATCGCGCATCGGGCGCGCTCCTGTCTTACAGGGCATAAGCCAAAAAGATCACTTACAAGAGAAGGATCCAAGATTTGTTTCGAGTCACTGTTTTTCTCAAAAGCAGTGCCATGCAGATGTTGATGTCTATAGCTACCAAGCCGCACACTCCAAGGACTTGGCAAGCTTTCAAGAAAAAAATTTGCCCGAAGTTATATGGGTTCTGACATCTTCCTTCAAAGTGCAACTTCTGACAGAGTGGGGCATCCTAAAATGCTTGCCATGGAAACCCTAGCAGATTATAACTTGAAATTTCTCAATATCTCTCCGTAGGTGTCTCTTCTCGAGCTGATAACCTTGGAGGTTCAGTGTGATTGCTATGTCTTGGGACTACCATTGAAGCCAGAGGAAGACTGTCTGTCCAAGAGCTGATGGACCATGCTATGGTTGGCTACGACCTTATGGAAGGAATCTAACCCTAATTTTTGGTGCAAGTTTCAGGATGGAAGTCAGTCGACTTTTCGAGCTTGACTGATGTCGAGATTGCTTTTTAAGTTTGAGTTTTGCTTGAGAACTTGTTTGGTGATCATGTTTGGAATTTTTCGAATAGATGGTATTTGTTTTGAACCTATCTTGGTGCAGATTTAAAATGTTTGACTCTGGTTTTAATAATGGTTTCAATAATTGGTGATTTTACTCCCGATTGGAGTAGTGAGAAATGCTGTTTTGGTATTGTTTGAACCTTGGAACGACGCAGACGGGATGTCTGGGAGCATTTCGTTGTATGCTTGAAAAGCTCGCAATGATGCAGACGGGATGTCTAGGGAGTGTTTCGCTGTATGCTAGAAAACCTCCGAATGACGCAAACGGGATGTCTGGGGAGCGTTCGGTTGTATACTTGAACCTCCAAGCGACGTAGGCTGCGGTCTGGGGAGCGCTTGGTTGTACAGTCTTCTGAGCTCATGGCCCGGACCTTTTTAGGTTATTTGTGGGGGGAGTGACGAGGTAGTCGTTGAGTAGCTTCATAAAGTAGACCGTTTGTCTTGGGGCGCTGTTTGTTGTGTCTGTAACATGCATATGTGAGCATTTGTGTTGCATTGTGATGTGCCAACCACTGAACATTCCTAATTGGATGAGATTGCCTGGGTATGTAATTTTAGTGCATCAAGACAACCATGGAAGATTAGTGCGGTCTAGGTGTGATGGCTACTTTTACTACGCGGGCATATCAAGAGTTCCAATCTGGACGAAAGGAGAAGCCAACTCCTTAACAAAAAAAAGGAGCAAACTGATTGTCCCTCGGAATGACCCTCGAAAATTTTTAAGCTTACTTGAATTGTTTTGCAGATATGCTGTAATCGCGGGCGATTACTCTCTTTCAAGGAGGGATGTCACGATTGCTGACGTGTCAAGCCACTAAAGAACGGAGCCGACTTGCAGATCACCGGCCGAGGCGCCTAAACCCTAAGAAGCAGAAGCAACAGAAACTGATGACGTGGCAACTGTATGGACAACCCGGATTTTGCGCCCACTGTTGACGTGGCAGCCTGTATGGAATCCCGCGTTTCACGTTGACTGCTGATGTGGCAAACTGTACAAATTTGCGCGATTTGCGCTGCTGACGTGGCACTTGTACGGATTTCCGTAAATCACGTTGGTAGCTTTTGGGCATCTCTTTTGGACCAAATGCTTTTGATTTTGAAGGCTTTTCATGTAAACTGCTTTTAATGGCCAAGGGCCTTTAAATTTGAGGCTAGGGCTCATTCTCTTGTATGCTTTCGGACGAAGGTGCAAAGGATGGAGTACGGGCTTGTACTTTGATGATGCAATAGAAAGAAATACCGAAAGGGGCGCCAAGGTTTGGGGCCAATACTCTCTGGGGTGGAATTCCACCACTCTGTGTCGCGTGTGCTCTCTCTCTTTCAGTTTCAGTTGTTATTGAAGTGCTAAAAGTCTGTTCAGTCTGTTTTTTTCTATTGGCACGTGGTGCCCGTCTTGTGACAAGGAAAGCATCCCAAAACCTTTCACAGTAAGCATCCAAAGTGTCACCCCCAGTCATCCGAAGGTGGTTCCAATCGGTTCTCACATCTCGTTCATACTCCTGAGTCAACCAAGAAGAAATAAAGAGTTTCTTGAATTTCAACCACTTTGTCAATGCTTGTTTCCTTAACAAAAGAGTGGATTACCATGTCTCTGCATTGCCTTTCAGAAAGGATGTTGCCCGTCCGATCTTGGAGTGCTCTTTACAACGGCCTCTAGAAAATGCTATATCAAATTGTTTGATAAAGGCAAAAGCCTTGGGAGCATCTCGCAACCCTAAAAAGTACTCAACTCACCAAAGATAATTTTTTTAAAGCAGGTCAATCCAAGGTACGGGAGGCTTTGGAGAAGTCTCAAGTAAAGGCAGCAGACAAGCATCAACGTAACGCAACTGAAGGAAGATGATTGAAGGCACGCCTATGGAAACTGTCAGTATACACAGGATGTGGACACTACTTTTGCCAAGGTACGGGAGGCTTTGGAGAAGTCTCAAGTAGGGCATAAGAAGGCAACAGACAGGCATCAACGTAACGCAACTGAAGGAAGGTGATTGAAGGCACGCCTATGGAAACTATCACAAAATGATGACGTGGCACTCCTACCCACAGGATGACGTGGGCACACAGTACGAACATGGCAGTAGAACAGATGATGACGTGGCAAACAGTACGGAAGCCTACAAACACACTGAGAGGTAGCTGACGTGGCAGTACTAACTTTTTGCGAAACGTGCAACTGCGTGGCAGATTATACGGATTTTCGTAATCTGCGCTGACTACTTTTGGCAGCTTTTGGGAACCAGTTGCTTTTAAGCCAGTTTACTTTTGAGTTTAACTGCTTTTGGGGCTCTGCATTTGGCATCCCTTGTAAGAATAAAAAGGGCCCAAGGGCCTCACTCTTCAGAGCATCTGGACGCAGAGTCCGAGAGCCGAGGACCCGCGGGAGTTGTACTTTGAGCAAGCATTGATATTAAAGAAATACCGAAAGGGCGCCAGTCTTTGGGGCCAATTTCTCTGGGCACTGAACTACGTCGGGCCATGTCGACCAAAGTAAACTGTGATTTTTAAAGTTGTGAAATAATTCAAGTGATTCTCTCGTGTGTCGTGTTGGATTCTCTTCTTGGAGGGGACCAAGATTGTGACCATGGTATCAGAGCACGGCCGATTTCTCTTCTACTGGGGAATTTGATCCTCTTACCATGACACACATGGATTCAAATGACGAATCCCGCAAGAACCAGACGAACCCTTCTTCCGATACTTCTTAAATGGGAGGCAGTACGGAAAATTTGAATGGATTAGTAGAATACAAATATGGGCCACGTCGTCCTACGCAAAGTCAGCTAATGGAGATGCAATGTCAACAGCAGGTTGATGAGTGTGCAAGGCAGATGATCAAATTTGCGGAGGATCCTCAGTATGCCAAATTTTTGACGCGGCACCCGATTGACGAGGTGCCACCCATTGGCAGAAAGCCATCGATACCCCAATCAAGTCAGCCCTCAAGCGACCTTTTGTTCCACGGATGTTTACGAAAGATGAACTCGAGGACGTTGTTGAAAAACGAGTCAACCAACTATTGTGTCAAAAGAAAAGCAACTGAAGAAACATAACAGGGGAATTGATTTCTTCGGTTACTTGGGCCAAAAATCCTTGTTTGAAAACGACAGAAGAAGCGTGTACGCTTCGAAGGATTGTCTAGTTTGTCCTCATCTTCTTCTGACAGCTCGGACAACTCATCTTCTTCAGACTCCAGTGACAAGGGAAAAAGGTCAAAAAATTCGAAGAGGGTGCTTCGAATGGGTGGAACTTGTCAATGAATTGATACAAATACAATGGGGGCAATGGGTTGTATATATACCCCCACCTCACTAAATTGTCCTACCCAAACTTTGACAAATAAGTGAAATAAATACCTAGAAGCCAAAATAAATATTGGCATCACATTGGGCGATTCACTTGAGATGCCATAACTTTAACACCCTCTCTGCAACTCATAGTGGACATAAGAAGAGGGAAGACTTTGTTGAGTGTGTGCCCCTTTGTGCCCAACACACGAAAAAAAGCCACGCAAGAGCCAACGCTACACAATTCTATCCACGGCAGCGTCTGCATTTCGATTCTTCTCTTGCGCAAGGATTCAGGTCACGTTGCAGAGAGGGAATCTCTCTCTCTCTCTCTCTCTCTCTCTCTCTCTCTCTCTCTCTCTCTCTCTCTCTCTCTCTCTCTCTCTCTCTCTCTCTAGCACGTCTCTTCAACCGCGCTTTGGTTGAGGGACTACCAGGGGAGTGGACCATGCACACCATTGTGCCGATCCACAAATCTGGCGACACCTTGGACCCAGGGAACTACAGGACTATCATGATTGGCCACACATTGGCCAAACTATATGGGGCAGTTCTTGAGGCAGAGCTCAACACATATGCAGAGGCATCAGGGCTACGTGCACCAAGATAGGCAAGGTTTCGACGCACTTTCTCGACCATCGATCACATCTTCGTGCTTCGCTGCCTGATCGACAGAGCGAAAGCACGGAAGAGACGACTCTACTGCTGCTTTGTGGATTTCCGCAAGGCTTTTGACACCATCCCTAGAGAGAGACTCTTTCAGCGTCTCCAGGAGCTACAGATACCATCTGAGATGATATGGGCCATTCATTCTTTGTATGCACAGGTCATAGGTAGAGTGCGGTGCCCAGGTGGAGTATCGGACCCCATTGCTAGCACCATTGGTGTGAAGCAAGGATGCCCCCTCTCCCCGACCCTATTTGGCCTCTACATGGACGAGATAGCAGATTACATCCTACGAGCAAGCGGGGCGGGCTCCAACTTGACACGTACACCAGTCCATATTATGCTCTATGCAGATGATATTATTCTAGTTTCTAAGACACAGGAGGGACTACAGAGCCACCTACACACCTTGGATGATTTCTGCACACATCGAGGGCTCACAGTGAACCTTGGCAAGACCAAGGTCATGATCTTCCACACCTCCAGGACAGTCCGGAGTAGAGCAGTGCTCATGGTAGCAAGTGGACAGGTTGAGGTAGTTGATTCATTTGTATATTTGGGGGTGACTTTCACTGGCACCACGAGCAGATTTTCCATGACCCAGGTAGCCAGAGACCGGCTTACACGAGGATATGCAGCATTGGCCACCTTAGAGCGCAGATGCCACCAGGAGCACTTCCAGGAGCCCCGCACCAAAGGGTGGCTTTTTGACACGTTAGTTACACCTGCCATGATGTACGTTGCCGCAGTATGGGCACCAGGACTCTCAGCATCTCTCTGGACACAGATAGAGCGCCCACAGATCATTATGATCTCTCGTTTGCTCCATAGCAAACCATCAGTACCACACGACATCATCAGAGCAGAGCTAGCGGCACCCCCGATGCTAGTAGACGCCCTCTTCCAGACAGTTTGCTTCATCCAGCGCATGCGAGAGCTTCCACCAGACAGACTCACACGCAGAGCTTTCGAGGCATTGATACAACTACATCAGGAGGGGGACACCAGAGCATGGTACTCACAGGTCACAGAGTGGTTCACATCCCATGGCTTGGACATCACAGACTTGCCCCCTTTTCAGTATGATCTTGACTCCCCATACATACGCCTCTCACACCATGAGAGGAATCGAGTTCTCAGACAGGATCTCTGGCAACTATACATCCGAGAGACATGGATCACACCAAGAGAGCCTCTTCCTACGAAGAGGCAATACTACAGAGACCACTTCCTGACCATCCTAGCAGATGGTTTCATCCAGAGACCGAGATACATGGCTGTCCACATGCCACATAGAGCACGGGTTGCCATTGGACAGCTCAGAGTATCATCACACCAGCTAGAGATTGAGGCAGGGAGAGCTGCACATGTCCCCAGGGCAGAGAGGATATGCAGAATTTGCACAGCAGACATTGAGAGTGAGAAGCATTTTGTGTGCAGATGTAGAGCATATGAGGGGATCAAAGGCAGATTTCCGACTTTGTTTGCAGATCAGCCCACCTTACACCAGATTCTTCAGTCCAGAGACGAGCGACTTTTCGGCCGCTTCCTCATAGAGGCACAGCAGCACAGGGACTCTCTCCTTCAAACATCATCAGTCGTGAGAGACGAGTGCCAGACACAGCTTACAGATTTCTTCCAGAGGGGCACAGTAGTACCACCATCCTAGACTACTCAGAGAGGAGTGACTCTACAGCAGGCTGAGGAGGTCCGAGCTCGCAGACGTCCACGTCCCCATGGGCGTAGGGCACCCCGACTTCACCAGAGAGATCCAGGAGATCCAGGAGCGCTACTACAGATCTCTAGAGGAGAGACGCATCCGAGCTTTTGCAAATCCAGCCGCCATCCTACGGGGATTGTTCACACCTCACTCACCCATGCACCATGTCTTACACCCTGATTACGGGACAGGATGGAGCTAGAGATATGATAGCATTTCTTTCATGATTGTATATACCCCAGCATATAGGATTGCATCTCTCCCCTCTTTTTAAGAACCCCCCCCTTGTACCACCTCCCTCCTCCCTCAGTCCTTACACAGGATAGCTATTTTTGCTTTGTACCTTTTCATCCTTCACAGGATATCCAGAGGACACCCACCCCATGTACTTTGATTTGTCTCATAGGCCGATTTCGGCCTCCTATGGACGTTAAAAATTCTTTCTTTCTTTCTCTCTTCCTTTTCCCTCTCTCTCTCTCTCCCCCTCTTCTCTCTCTCTCTTTCTCTCTCTATGCTTCGCACATAGTGCAAAGAAAGATCAAACAAAATACTGTAGTTTAATTTGATTGTAAATCAGCAAATTAGTAAACAATTGCCTGATTTTCATCGAAAAAATCAGTAAAATTAATAAAAAAGCTTCTGATTTTCAGCATTTCCACCTGTTAAATTGCTGATTTTTACCAAAAATCAGCAAAAGAACACTAATTTTCACCTGCACACATGGTTACAAGAAGAAAAAAAGGTAATTTCAGATCCAAACTTTGCAGACATGGTTCTCTATGGCATGAAGCAAGCCCCTCAAGCGTGGTACCAAAAGATAAGACTCTTTCTTCCTACGACACTCCTTTCCACGATCTTTTGTGATTACAAGTAGCCATGTTGAGCACATCCGCAGTACTATGGAGACCTTGGCTAAGGAGTTTCAGATGACAGATCTTGGCTTGCTTCACTACTTTCTTGGATTGGAGATATGGCAGACAGAGAGGGGCATCTTTCTCTCCCAACAGCGCTATATCCCAGAATTGTTGGAAGCATTTGGCATGATTGATTGTAAACCTATCTCAACCCCTATGGATCCCAATCAGTTGGCACAGTGTGATTCCCTAGATGTAGCAGATGCTACAAAGTATCGGAAACTGGTCGGTTCTCTTATTTGGGTTCTCAACACTCGGTTTGATGTCAGTTTCCAAGTGAGATTTCTCAGTTCTTTCATGCAGGAGGCTCTTTGGACTGTGCGGTATTTGAAGGCGAGGCATTCACTATGCGGCTAGAGGTACAGACTCCCGGATCATTCTACGAGGATGGAGTGATTCAGATTGTGGTGGAGATCCAAATGGACGATGGTTGACTACAGGTTACACCTTTTCTTTTGGCTCAAGAGCAGTTTCATGGAGCAATAAGAAACAACCTGTAGTTGCCTTATCTTCCACAAAGGCAAAGTACAAGGCTGTTTGCAGTGCTACTTGTGAGTCAATGTGGATACAGAGGCTACTTTTGGACATGGGTTTTCCCCAGCAAACGAACATCATGTACTCTGACAACCAGAGTTGTATAGCCAATGCGAGAAACCCAGTGTTCCATGCCCGAACCAAGCATATACAGATACGGTACCATTTTGTTCGTGAGAAGACCAAGGATGGCTCTATCCGACTAGTGTACATCCCGACGTCAGATAACTCTATTGATAACCTCTACCACAGGCGACATTATCCTCTCATACCAGCTCCCTTGGACTTGTTTCCCGTCCAGGAGCTGAGAGGGGGTGTTAAGAGTTTAGATTCCTATCCGATGGTGGCTCCAATGTCTCCCAGGAGCAGATTAGGTAGTGAGGGCTGTTTTGTGGCTGTGCCCGGCCGTATCCGAGGTAGACGTACCTGTTCTCGGCAATGCACTCCATGGTGTTGCTCACCCAGTAGGCTGGCATGAGGCAGGACCCCCATTCCTAGGGTCTCCCAGGGTCAAAGTCTCAAGTGCTCTGCAGTTCTGCTAGTAAATATGTGTGTCAACTCACTTTCAGTGAGTTCACATATTTATTAGCACTTTTAGCCATTTATCATGATCGTGGATGGTAGGTAGGGCAAATTTCCTAATTGCCGATATATGAAACCCACCCCCTTGTATGTTTGGCATTCTAGTGAGTGCAAAGTTCCGACGTTAGGGCACACACTCTCTCTCTATGGTTTTGCAGTTTGCTAGCGTTTTGGAGTGTGTGCGCCACATTCTCTCTCTAGCGTTTCCTCTCTCCACCATCGACCTCTATGAGGCGTTTTCAAGGTACATGGATCACAATCCATCATGCTCCACGTAATAAAAATTGCAATAGAACTATCCAAAAAGGTTTCCCTATGGTCTAGGAACACTTTCATATGGTCAAATGGTAAAAAAGCAGTGATTTAAGCACTCAAATTGGAAGGTTTGGTTCGTAGATGTTGTTGGACTCATTTTTGACACCCCTTTTTTGTAGCTTTATACATATGAACATGCCACCCGATGTCAAAAGGAAGTGTGGATTTCTTTTTGTGGTTTTTTTAGCTTGCTTTATTAAGCACATGCACATGCACGACAAGTCGCTACTGTAGTGCGAGCTCTGTCGGGTTACTATAAGTACCCGCTAGTGAGTTTTTTGAAGTGAAACTTGTATAAAGCTAAAACTCATTAAAAAGCTTAAAAAAATTACTCCAAATTTCAAAAAAATTCAGGTTCTATCTCGTTGTGTCTCGTTGATGCTTTTGGGATGAAACGTTTTACCCTCGTCTTGCCTTCTCTACATGTAGTCGTACCGAGACATCTCTCTATTCACACCAATTTTTCACATAGCGGCCTGTAGAAATAATTTTGATTATCTTCATATCTCTTCCCATTCATTTTTCAATATTTCTTCCAAGCTTTAAAATTCCCCAATTGGAGTTTTGCTCTTCAAGGTTACGACTAGTTCTTTGCAGGTTATGGCTATGGAAACCTAGCAAATTGTGTGCAGACAGATTTGGAGGGCATATATCTATGAATTGTGGAGTTGATTGTGAAACTATTAGTTTTTAATGTTGAATGGTGAAAAGGGAGTCCCTTGTATTCATATGCATTGGTTTTTCTCCAACAATCACTCCATCTCTCTCTAGCGCTCCCTTTCCCCTCCAAGTTGAGCCCCTACACGTGCAGTCTCATGCGTCCTTGGCTACAAGTGCCCGTTCGGTGGGCGGTACGCACTAGGAGTCTGTGTACGAGGAGATTTGTCGCAATTGATCCGAGATCCATTAGCTGCCTGGTCTTGAGAGGAGGTTTTCTCGGTGTTGTAGACAAGTTTGTCACTTGTAACCCCTTTCCACTGCACCCTTCACAGGAGGGGGGGCGGAGGTGTGTTCACTAAGTGATAATGTGGCATTACTTGACGTCGGACAGAGGAGAAGACACGACACGGGAAGGCCATACCCAAGCCACCCAAATTCACATTGCAAATCACGGGAAGAAAAGTAAGATCTGCAGCGGAAAATGTAAAGCTGTTAACGTGGCACCTAGGTGTGGGAGGGGAGAGTTCCAGTCAATTATGAAAACCTTAACTATCACAAGTGTGATGACATAGCATACTCTCATAAGGGATTAGGTCCAGTGGACCAGTGGACAAACAGAAAGTAAAAAAGCAGAAAACTCGAAATCTTGCCAACTGATGAAGTGGCTAGTAATTTCCGCAAATAGCGTCACAAATCACGCTGGCTTGTTGACGTGGCTCTACAGACAGTTTTGGTAACTTTTGAGCGACAGCTTTTGAAAGTCTAGCTTTTAGCACTTGACTTTTGGGGGTGCCCAGTTTTAGGGCTCCCTTGTACCTTTAAATATGAGCCTATGGCTCTTTCTCTGGCAAATGAGTTTGGGAGCCCTACAGAGAGGAGAGACCCACGGCAAGTTGTACTTTGTGATCATCAATCAAGAAAGAAATACTGGAAGGGACCCCAGTCTTTGGGACGCCAGTGCTTCTGGGAATGGACTATTCTTTCTCTTTATTCAAGTTCAATTGTTGCAATTTATTGTCGTGTACCGCTATTAATTTTCTCACTTGGGTGTCCACACCTTTTATAGTGGTATCAGAGCTTAGACGATTCTTCTCCTACGAAAGATCCGATCCTTTTTCTGTAGTGCACATGGGTTCTAGCAGTGAATCCGGCACAGAAGACCATCCCACCGACTACACGTGTGCAAGAGGATGAAAAGCACTCCACCCCCAGTGGAGACACGGAAAGAACCAACAAGGAATCAAATGGTAGAAAACTGTCACAAACTGGTGACGTGTCAAGCCAATGAAGAACGGAGCCAACCTGCAGATCCAGGCCGAGAGGCCTAAACCCTATGAAGAAGCAGCAAAAGAAGTTTTCACCAACTTACAAGTCCTCGCCAAGTGAGCCTAATATTGAAGAAGTTTGTACCAACTTATGGGGCCCCATTCGATGGGGCCCAAGAAACTAGAAGCAGAACCCACAAAAGGCGTAAAAAGATGATGACATGGCAGTTGTATAGACGCCTGCGATTTGCGTTGACAGTGCCACGTGGCAGCCTATACGGATTTTCGTATTTGACGTAATTGCATGCTGCTGTGGCAATTGTACGGATTTCCATGAGTAGCACTGGCTGCTTTTTGGAGGCCTAATGCTTTTAGAACTTGATGCTTTTCATGTAACTGCTTTTGAGAGGCCAAGGGCCTTTAAATATGTGCCATGGGCTCAATCTTTGGCACGTCTCCGCCTGGAAGTGCAGAGGACAGGGTACCGGCTTGTACTGAGTTGAAGCAATATAAAGAAATACGGGGCGTCAAGGTTTGGAGCTAGTGCTCTCTTGGGGTGGAACTTCGCCACTCCCCGACTCGTGTGTCGTGCATCTCTTTCACTTCAATGTTGTTTGAAGTGCTTAAAGTTGTTCAATCTATTCTTTTGCGTTGGCACATGTAACAAACTTGGGCACCCCAAGTCTAGAATTTGTCGCGACACGAGAGAAATTCACTTAAAAACACTTCACAATTTGAGTTCACACGGCCCGGCGTATTTCCGTGCCAAGAGAGATTGGCCCCAAAGATTGGCGCCCCTTTCGGTATTTCTTTTTGTATTAATCTTTGAGCAAAGTACAACTCCCGCAGGTCCTCATATCTCAGACTTTGCGTCCACATGCCCTGAGAAGTGAGGCCCTTGGGCTTCTTTTATTCTTACACAGGGATGCCAAAAGCAGAGCTCCCAAAAGCAATGAAACTCAAAAACAATAAGTCCCAAAAGCGACTGGCTCTAAAATCTGCCAAAAGCAACCAACGTAAGTTTCGGAATTCCGTACAGCAAGCCACGTCAGCATGTCAGCACGAAAAGCAGAAATCCGTACGCTGTGCCATGTCAGCCAGTCACCGCGATTTAAGGGAATCCATATAACGTGACGCATCAGCGTCTTTACTCTGCTTGCCACGTCATCATTTTGTGACAGCACATGGTGCCCATTCCCGTTACACAAACCTCCTTCCCAAGAATCAAGAGAAGACAACGGCAACTTTCTGGCGGGGATCTCAACAAAGTAGAGTACAAGCATCGACTTCAAGTTAACACCTATGCCAAACAAATTATAAACTAGTCCAAGGACCAAAACTATGTGAAATATTTGAAGAATCATCCGCTTGATAAGGCTCACTCATAATGGCAGAACGCCATCCACTCACCTATCAAGTCGGCCATGAAGACTAGCGCAAAGTCGGGTGTAAAAAACTGAAAAGTATACACACAAGAAGAGTTTGACAAAGCTCTTGAGCAGAAGATCGGTCAAATGATGAAAGCAACCCAACACTCTCGAAAGAAAAACAAGTTAGAAGATTTGCGAGCATCCCGATAATTCCTATTCCTCAAGTTTAGTGAGGATGAGAAAAGGCAGAAGAAGCGGAGAAAGAGAAAGAAAAGCAAATCCAAGAAGAAGCCTAGCAGTTCCAAGGAGGAGACCTCATCCTCTTCCGACAAATTTGATAGTGATACCCACACTTTTGTACCATTTTTGTTAGGAAGCAGAATCACCTATTAAGAGCCACTCAGTATGATCACCTTGAAAAGAAGAAAAAGAAGACCATAGAGTTCAACGATGGGGTCCAAGTAGTAAGGTTTGAAACTTTTTTGAGCTACAGGGATTCCTATCGAGCCCGTTCTTACATACTACAGTATGACACTGCTTTCTCTAGGGGCAACTTCTCTGAAGCCTCCAGAGTATGAAAGGTGGCATCTTTTATGAAGGGCAATGCTCAGACATGGTGGTCGACGCTGCTTCTCTACAGTAAAGCTCTGAAAACGTGGGTGAAGTTCAAGAAAGTTTTCACTTTGGTATGGCTGACAGAGGAGTACGAACAAGATGTGATATGGCTTGGAACCATTTGAAGATGCGGAAAGACGATACCTTGGCTATGTATTTCAATGATTTTGGACTTTTTTGCCATTTGCTTCTTTTAGAAAGGGTTTTGTTGTAGATTGCCTAAAGAGATCCGGCGATACTGCTTGAATCAAAAGTCCAAGAGCATTCACAAGCTCATGGAACACGCGAGTGATGGTTTCTCCATGCACTCAAGCTCATTCCTTGACTTATGCAGCGGACGAGGTGTCCAAGTCAACGGGGAAGGAATCTACCAAGAAGGAGAAGAAGGGCAAGAACTAGAAGAAGAAATCCACAAGGCCTAAATTGACATAAGAGCAGCGTGCTACGTACTTCAAAGAGGGAAAGTGTTATGGCTGCAACGAGTACGGGCAATGTCCCAAGAAAGAAACAAAGGAAACAGCTGATGATAAATTAGAAAGTTCCGAAGATTCGACTAATTTGTTGGTGGACAGGGCGCTAGAGCAACAACCATCAAGTCCTAGGGCACAAGGAAAAGATATTGAAGGGTGAGCTGGTCCACCAATAATTTGGTCAACAACAGGAACTATCCAGATCTTGATGCAAAGTGGATGGAGGGGGAGAACCTAGGCAGATTCTCCTTGGTTACTAGAGTTGTACCTGAGGCTTTTGGTTTAGCACAATCTATTCCTAATCAGAGAGTTGAATTTGGTGCCATGCGTGCTGCACAAGAGGGGAGGCACTCCACTCCTTTGTTACACTTTGCCTAGATAGAACAAAGTCACCAATTTATCCATGAGATTTTAGGGGTACTGACATGCTGACAGTATTCTATGGAATGACTTTATGAAAGATGTACATTGAAATTGGAATTCCTAGAATGAACTTGTTACATGTGGTCACAAACTGCTAACGTGTCAAGCCATTGAAGAACACAACCAACCTGCACATCCCGACCGAGGGGCCTAAACTCTAAGAAGCAGCAGCAACAACTGAAGAAGAAGAAGAAGAAGCAGAAGAAGTTCCCACCAACTTATGAGACCCCGTCCGATGGGGCCCAAGTGCCTATAGACAATAAATAAAGCAAGACCCACTCACACCCACAGAAGACCTAGCGTAAACGATGATGACGTGGCAGGCACTATATGGACTGCTGTAACCGGCCTGTTCAATCCAAAAAGGGCGGTAGACTTTACTTCAAACCTTGATTTAGCTTTCACCCATTAATAGTCGTCTATTTTACCTGTACTTTCAAGACACAACAAAGGGGAGAGGGATACAGGCTGCTAGATTGCACCTGTATGAGTAGACCGACACCAGATTGGCCCCTAACTTAGGCGCCCCTTTCGATATTTCTTTTTTGTTCAAAAGAGGGAATAAATGTTGTGGATCCCTACCAGCTGCCCCGCACAAACTTGGCTGAATTTCAACTGTTCCGGCCTGATTTCGACAACATAACTGTACTAGGACCCTTCACAGACAGTATTCCCACGCATTGACTGACTTTCCCGATGCATACGGGCACTTTGCAAAACCTGGCGAGAATCTGCAGCACGCTGAATTCTCTGTTTTCAGCCCTGAAAATGCGCCAGATCACCTGTAAAGTGGTCCCCTTGCGTCCCCGAACCTCCTGGGGGTATTAGGGTCCGTTTAGGGCCAAAACCCTAAACCTGCAAAAATACACAGCAGGCTGTAATTTACTGTTTCGGGCTCCGTTTCGCATGCCGGTCGCATCCGTAGCAAGTCCTCGAGCTCCCGCACCTGTAGGGCTACTTGCCCTTTGAATCGGACGAGATTTCTGGCGTGAAACCTCTCCGAATTCACCTGTACCTGCGGGGGGATTAGCCGCTAGCTAATCCAGTACCTGTGCAAGAGGCTCTTGCCTCGGCAATCGCGCATGAACCCACCCAACTGTACATTGGTCAAATGAAGAGCCCACTAGAGGGGCATAACATACTGCCAAAGGGGAGAGAGAGGGCAGTGCGTAGCGTGCAGGGCATCACTCCTGGCACCGCACTGTGCATAAGAGGGAAAGCAAGCACTCCATAGCTCTTAACCTGTGACAAATCTGAAAATGAGGCTCTCCCCCTCCTAAATTCAGCGCCACTTCTTGTTGCATGAGGCAAGTGCACCAGAAGGTGCCACTTGGCACATTTATAAGCATTTTCCCGTTTCGGGGTTGCCGCCTAAAAATCTCCCAACCGGTTGCCCAGTTGACTTCACGCCAGAGTAAGAAAATGTTCCCCTTGTCATTCCGGAGGTAATGACGCCAACACATTTTCAGGTCCCAAAATAGCAGTTCCCTAAATTTTAGGAGATGCTGCCATTGTATCTTTCTAGGTCATCCGACCCTCTTTGTACACTGCGGCCACATCCAGAACTGAAATGTAGCCTCTGTAGCAAAGGATTCCACTTTGGCTAGTCAATGACCCCACTTGGCTAACCATAGTCCTTGTCCAACCTTAGTGCTCTCTTGCCCTCAGGCCTGGACTCCCTCTGGACAGTTCCACACTAGCTATGCAATGCAGGGCAGTTAGATTTCCCGAGGGGTGTTTCCAAAAAAGTGAAAGTAAATAGATAATAAGAAAGAAATCAACAAAAAGGATAGATAGTAGTCACACGCTGGTGACAACTGCCGCAATTTCCGCTGATTTGCTGACGTTATACACTCTACAGAGTTTCCAAAATTTTCGCTGATTTGCTGACGTGGTACACTTACATAGTTTCTGGAATTTCCATTGATTATAGGCATGGCACACCATGGATTTCGAGAATTTTTGTTGTCTAATTTCAGCGCCAGCTTTTGGGACCAAATGCTTTTAGAACTTGAAGCTTTTCATTGTAACTGCTTTTCATGGCCAGGGCCTTTAAATATGTGCCATGGGCTCATTCTCTGGCACGCTTTGGTGTGAAGGTGCAAAGGATGGAGTACCGGCGATGTAATGAGTTCAAGCAATATAAAAAAATACCCAAATGGGTGCCAAGGTTTGGGGCCAGTGCTCTCTTGGGGTGGAGCTCTGCCACTTCCTGTCTCGTGTGTCGTGCACTCTCTAACTCTTTCAATTCAGTTGTTATTTGAAGTGCTTACAATTGTTAAGTCTGTTCTTTTCTGTTGGCACGTAGTGCCTGTCCCTGTGACATGTGCTCTTTCATGTATGTATTGTTTAAGTACGTGACTACAACATTTTATCAATGATTGATATGATGAACTTAGTGCATCTAGATGTCTGCTGGAGACTGGTGAGATCTGGATGTGATGGCCAAATAATTTAAGAATGTGATCCTAGTGCATCAAGAGTTCTATCTGGATGAGATGACTCGATAGTGATCTTAGTGCATCCAAAGTTCCGAAAGGATAAGATAGCTGGATAGTGATCTATGTGCATCGATAGTTCTCGACTAGATGAGATTGCTAGATTAAGTGTTTGCATCTGAGAGTTCAGTATAAACTTTGTGACTTATTTGTAGGATACACTCATTGTAAATTTACTTTCTTATTGGGATGGTCATTGGAACGTCTCCATGAAATATTGAGAAAAAATATGAATGTGATAGTGGTAGATCAAGTCATCCATGAACAGATCACCTCAATCTGGATGTGATTGCTAAATAAGTTACAATGATCGTGATTCCGTATCTAAGATCTCGACGGAAATGTGATGTGATTGTTCACTGTAACAAGAGGGCACCACGTGCCAACAGAAAAGAATAGACGAGAGAACTTTAAACACTTCAAAACAACTGAACTGAGAAAGAGATGCGACACACAAGACAAGGAGTGGCGGAGTTCCACCCCAAGAGAGCACTAGCCCCAAATCCTGGCACCCCTTTCGGTATTTCTTTATATTGCTTCAACTCAGTACAATGCCGGTGCTCAGCTCTCTGCACTTCCACGTGGAAAACATGCAAAGACTGAGCCCATGGCACATATTTAAAGGCCCTGGTTCTATCCAAAGCCATACATGAAAAGCATTCAGCTCTAAAAGATTCGACCTCATTGTTTGCATGTGTTTGATGAACGGGTTGTCACTCCGTCTCTATGTTCATCTACATTGCATACACAGTCTCTATGTTAAATATGAGCCCATGGCACATATTTAAAGGCCCTGGTTCTATCCAAAGCCATACATGAAAAGCATTCAGCTCTAAAAGCTTCTGGCCTCCAAAAAGCCCACGCAGAAACAGCCAAAAATCTGCCACCAGGTGCCACGTCATCACTGTCAACGCAATATGTGGAATTTCGTACAGGTGCCACATCAGCACTGTAAGCACAATTTGCGGGCTCAGCGATACTACTTTCGGAGTTTGTCCGGTAGCTAGCTTGGCCTCAAGTTCGCCACCTTGTAAATCGTAAAAAGTCAATCTGCTTCAAGAATTCCGGATGGATGAAGTTTTTTGTAGCTCCAGGGTCAAAGAAGATCGGGGCTTTTAAAGTCATTGACTTTTCCATAAGCTCTACACAATTCATTTGTACTCTCGAGGTTTATGCCATAAATATTAGGTACTAGTCCAATAGCGGGTCCAGCTCTCTTAGCCAGAGGTGGCCCTGAGGATCTTTCTGCCGTTGGAGCGGAAGGTTGGTGAGGACCTGTATTAAATGTATGCCCTCTTTGAAAACACTCGAAGCATCGGGTTTCTTATTGATGCTGCATCAAACGAGGTTAAGTTTCGGCGTTCGCAAGACTCTCGTGGATTTGGTCGTTGCTGCCGGGAGTTTTGGTTAGTGGCCGGAGTTGCTTCTGTGGTAAACTCCAGCTTTCCTTCCATCAGTTTGTAGCCAACTGCGGTATGGTCCATAGGCTCTTGCATGGTTGAGACTTGATTCGACAGACAATATTCTTGCAATGGTGATGGTAGTCCAATGGTATATTGATCGCATTGGTCCTCCAAGGGAATGAACTTAGAGAAGGCCACTGGAAGATAGATGTCGAGAACCTTTAGTTATAGTCACCCATGGTTTGTGTGGCAAGCATTTTCAAATTGCCCAATTCTGACAAGATCTGGACTTCAAAGAGAGAAGTCATGTAGCTCCTTGCAAATATTGCCTTGAGGTCCTTGGAGCATGCGGTTGTGTGGCAATTGAACTCCACCACTGCATAGCATTATCTTTAAGAAATCCGCTGCTCGATAAATATTGGATTCTTCTGTATAGTTTCCCAAGGCATAGATGTTGCCGAATTACTGTCGGGATTTTATTGCTTTCTTCCGATCT
The DNA here is from genome assembly GCF_014529385.1 of Adiantum capillus-veneris. Taxonomy (NCBI): domain Eukaryota; kingdom Viridiplantae; phylum Streptophyta; class Polypodiopsida; order Polypodiales; family Pteridaceae; genus Adiantum; species Adiantum capillus-veneris. Next base: position 94,909,155 of record NC_140941.1, on the reverse strand, counting down.
TTCGCCCCAAAAAAGGTGAAAAATTTTATTGTCATGCCGCCATCTTTGAAATCCTTCGGCCGGTTAGGCACGTACCTTGGGTACGGATGGTAAGGGTATCAAAACGGGCTCCAACCATTGTAACCTGGTGGGGAGGTGGTGGCAACGCCGGTGGCAAAGACGGTTGCATTGGCTCAGGGTCAGATGGCTGCACCATATTCCAAAAGACTCTCCCGATCAGAGCAGACCGCTTGGAAGGTTGCCGGTTGGAAGCTCTCGCACTTTCTGGTGTTGGAGGAGGTACCACCTGGGGCATCAGAGGAGATAACATGTAGTTCAAAAACTATTGGAAACCTTGCAACTGTCACAAGACGGGCACCACGTGCCAAGAGAAAAGAACAAACTGAACAGACTTTTAGCACTTCATTAACACTTGAACTGAAAGAGAGAGACGACACACGACACGGAGTGGCGGAATTCCACCCCAGAGAGTATTGGCCCCAAACCTTGGCACCCCTTTCGGTATTTCTTTATATTGCATCAACACTGTACAAGGCGGTACTCGTAACTCTGCACCTTCTCCAGCAATCATGCCAGAGAATGAGCCGTAACCTCATATTTAAAGGCCCTTGGCCTAAAAAGCAATTACAGTGAAAAGCCTTCAAACTCAAAAGCATCTGGTCCAAAAAGCAATGCTCAAAAGCTGCCAGCGTAAAATCCGGAATTCCGTACAGCTGCCACGTCAGCAGGCAACACAAAACACGGAAATCCGTACAGCATGCCATGTCATCAGCCAACGTGATTTTTGAAAATTTGCCACGTCATCAGCAGCTACACAATATTCGAAAATCTGTTGCTGGCCTGCTTCTTCTAGGGTTTAGGCCCCTCGGCCGATAGCTCCGTTCTTCAGTAGGTCGACACGTTAGCAGTTTGTTACATCTCCCCTTCTTGAAAGAGAGTAATCGTCCGCGACTACAGCATATCTGCAAAACAACTCAAGTTAGCTCAAAAAAAAAAAAATCCGAGGGTCATTCCGAGGGACATTCAGTTTGCTCTTTTTGTTAAGGAGTTAGCTTCTCCTTTCAGCTCTTTTGATCAAGGAGTTAGCCCAAGGTTGTTTCCGTACGTACGTACGGTATGGTTCCGTACCGTACGGTACGTCCGTACGGTATCCGTACGCACCGTACGATTCCGTACATTAAATTTTTTTTTTTTAAAAAAAAAAACCTCTAAAAAAATAAACCTCTGGAAAAAAAAAATCGCCAACAGTGCCTATTCCCCGTGGTTGGATTAGGTGGGCGAGGCCTTTAATAAGTCCACCTATCCTATACTGGTTATTATCACAACAGAGAATCAGAGAGTAGAACAGAGTCTCTGCACAGAGACCAAGGAAGGATTTGCCGCCACTGATAAGGTTCTTTCTCCCTCCCTCCCTCCTTCTCTTTGTGTTTGGAGTCTGCAAGGAGGCACTCTAGAGTCCTGACCTCGCGAAAGATTGTAAGTTTTGTATTCAACTTGGAAGTGTCCGTTAATTGTGTTGCAGAGTTATCTAGCGGTTACTTAACTTGTGGGGTGATTTTAAGTGTTTTTTGAAAGTTGTGGCTATGTTTAAGTATTGTGCAGTGTTTTTAAACTAGATAGGTTGTATATAAATTTGAAATTCTTTGTATTTTTAGCTTTTAAAAAATATACTACGAATTTTACGTACCTTATGGCCCAATCCATACGGTACAACGTACAGTACGTACCGAACACGTACCGAATACTACGTACCTTACAACCTTGAGTTAGCCTCTCCTTTCATCCAAATCGGAACTCTTGATATTCCGGCGTAATAAAATTAGCCATCACACCCAGACCGTACTGATCTTCCACGGGTGTCTTGATGCACTAAAATTACATAACCAGGCAATCTCATCCAATTAGGAATATTCAGTAGTTGGCACATCACAATGCAACACAAATTGCTTACATATGCATGTTACAAGATCCAACAAACAGCGCCGTTGAGCACTCCCCCGAGACAAACGGTCTGCAGTATGAAGCTACTCAACGACTACCTCATCACTCCCCCCGCAAATAACCTAAAAAGCTCCGGGCCATGGGCTCAGAGGACTGTACAACCAAACGCTCCCCAGACCGCAATCTGCGTCGCTTGGAGGTTCAAGCATACAACCAAACGCTCCCCAAGCATCGGCCTGCGTCGTTCGGAGGTTTTCTAGCATAAAACAGAACGCTCCCCAAGCATCAGTCTGCATCATTCTGAGGTTCAAACTACACCAAAACAGTATTTCTCACTTCTCCACCCGGGAGTAAAATCACCAATTATTGAAACCAATATTAAAAACCAGAGTCAAACATTTCAAATCAGCACCAAGACAGGTTCAAAACAGATACAATCCATTTCAAACAAATTCCAAACAGGATCACCAAACAAGTTCTCAAACAGATTTCTAACTTTAAAAGCAATGTCGACATTAGCCGAGCTCGAAAAGTCGATTGGCTTTCCATCCTGGAACAGTGTTTCTATGGCAGCAATGGTAGCCCCAAGATAGCAATCGCACTGGACCTCCAAGGTCATCTGCTCGTGAAGAGACATCTACTGAGAGATGTCGAGAAATTTCAAGTTATAATCTGCTAGGGTTTCCATGGCAAGATACCCCACTCTGCTAGAAGTTGCACTCCGAAGGAAGGTGTCAGAAACCATAAAAATTTCTTGAAAGCTTGCCAAGTACTTGGAGTATGCTACTTGGTAGCTATCAACATCTGCATAGCACTGCCTCTGAGAAAAGCACTGCCTCAAAACAGATCTTGGATCCTTCTCTTGTAAGTGATCTTTATGGCTTATGCCCTATAAGACATGAGCGGTGAAGACGGGAGCACGCCCGATGCGCGATGTAGTAAGGGTGGGAGTGGCTAATACGTCCAGGGTCGCAGCACGAAGCCAAAATTTCCAATGAACTTTGGAAGTGCAATCTTGCTCTGTCTGCTCTTTGGTAGGACCGGTATGCTTTCAGAAAAGCACGCGTCTAATGCTCTGATACCACTGTCACAAGACGGGCACCACGAGCCAAGAGAAAATAACAGACTGAACAGACTTTTAGCACTTTATTAACAATTCAACTAAGAGAGAGAGAGAGAGAGAGACGACACGCAACACGGAGTGGCAGAATTCCACCCCAGAGAGTATTGGCCCCAAACCTTGGCGCCCCTTTCGATATTTTCTTTATATTGCATCAACAGAGTACAAGCTGGTACTCCAAACTCTGCACCTCCTCCAGGAAAGCATGCCAGAGAATGAGCGCTAACCTCATATTTAAAGGCCCTTGGCCTAAAAAGCAATTACAATGAAAAGCCTTCAAACTCAAAAGCATCTGGTCCAAAAAGCAATGCTCAAAAGGTGCCAGCATAAAATCCGGAATTCCGTATAGCTGCCACATCAACAGGCAGAGCAAAACGCGGAAATCCGTACAGCATGCCACATCATCAGCCATCGTGATTTTCCAAAATCTGCCACGTCATCAGCAACTATCGGAATCTGTTGCTGCTTCTACTTCTTCTAGGGTTTAGGCCCCTCGGCCAGTAGCTCCGTTCTTCAGTAGGTCGACACGTCAGCAGTTTGTTACAGCAGCATTGGAAAATTCTACTGCGGATGCCGTGAAAGAATATCGTGAAGCTCGTCGAGGATAAACTACAGGTACTCTGCTGAATCCATGAACGCCATGTGGTTTTGGGTTCTTTATTGCTTATGCCCCTTAAGACAGAGCGATGAAGACGACTGTGCACTCGATGCGCAATGGACTAAGGGTGGGAGTGGCTAATAATACCGAGGCAGGGACACGAAGATTCTTTAATAACTTGCTCTCTTTGCTCTTGAAGAACCTGTATGCCTTTAGAAAAGCACATGGTCGAAGCCCTGATACCAACGTAACGGGAGGGCACCCCAAGAGAGCACTCGCCCCAAACCCTGGCGCCCCTTTCGGTATTTCTTTATATTGCTTCAACTCAGTACAACCCCGATGCTCAGCTCTATGTACTTCCACGTGGAAAACATGTAAGAGACTGAGCCCATGGCACATATTTATAGGTCCTCGGCCTATCCAAAAGCCGTGCATGAAAAGCATTCAACTCTAAAAGCATCCGGTCTCCACGCGAAAACAACCAAAAATCTGGCAGCACGATATGCGGAATTCCGTACAAGTGCCACGTTAGCACTATCCGCACGATATGTGGGCTATGTCCGTACAACAACTACCACGTTAGCATGAGGCTACATAAGTGTGTGATGGTGGATCTTGCTTTATTTGAATGTTTAGGCCCCATCGCACGGGACCTTATAAGTTGGGAGGGTTAGGATTTTTAATCCTAACCTTTAAAGTTTAGGCCACTCGGCAAAACTCTGTAAGTTGATAAGACTTCTACTGCTCCTGTTACTTCTTTTGCTGATGTTACTTCTTCTGCTGCTTCTACTCTTAGTTTAGGCCCCTCGGCCAAAATCTGCAAGTTGGCTCGGGTCTTCAGTGGCTTGACACGTCAGCAATTGGTGTTCACTCACTCGTGTCTTTGTGCAAGTGCTAGATGTGTGCAATCTCGAGCATGGGAGAATAGAGTCGATGTCTACTGGGCTAGTTTTTGTCCTTTGTCTGTTTTGTAAGCGTAATCGAGGGCGATTACTCTTCTTTCAAGAGGAGGGTATGTCACATGTGTGATGCCATGGCATACTCTCATAAGGAATTAGGTCCAGTGGACCAGTGGAAGCCAGGCAAAAACCAAAAAAGCAGAAAACTCTAAATCTTGTGCACTGATGACATGGCTGCTAATTTACACTCCAAACCACGTTGGCTGGCTGACATGGTTGTACGGCCAATTTCGGCAGCTTTCGGGCGACAGCTTTAAAAGTCTAGCTTTTAGCACCTAAAGGTTTTGGGGACGCCGAGTTCTAGGGTCCCCTTGTACCTTTAAATATTCAATTATAAAGGAAGCAATTTTACTTCGGGTTGTCTCATATTTCTTTTCAAGTGATACTTATTCTCTTTTCCTAGGATTGACTGGGAAGGGGGCTTCTTATCTTAAGGTGAGCTCTCGGTTTCAACACTGGAGCTTTCAATGACAATGTTTGCTCTGTTCCAATGTGTGGGTTGAGTCAATTGTTACCTCATAGCGTCCTTCTGAGAATACTTCTCTTTCAGAGGGGGCTTCTAGGTTATTATCTTCAATCGACTATCGGTGCTCCATTCAGTAGAGTACCATGCATGGTGTCTTCTAGTCCTTGGTCTCCTTGCCCATTTCTTGTAACTTTGGATGGTGTGCTTTAGCCCACAGTGCAATTAGTATCTTGGCGGATGTTCTCTTGATCCACTTCCGTGGTTGCTTCGTCTTTCGGATTTGTGGTGTGACGGTTGCTCTTCCCAATGCATCCGAGCAGTAGTTTCGGTGTCTTGTCTTCGAGATTGATCCCGGGAGACTATACCATTCAAGACACACCTACTCCCCTTATCCTAAAACTAACATGTTGCTTTATGCAAGTGGATAGTGGTCCTTCTTGGACTAGGAACCAATTACAATTAGCTCGAGCATTCTTCACCAAAGGGAGACGGTCTTCTAGATTCTCCCAAATTTGGTTCTAGGTTCCACAGGTATATTTTCTTTCGGATTCACCTACCTTGGGTGATCCAATTACACAAGTAGAGACCGTTGGAGAATTATGGCAACGATCCATGGTCTGGGTGTTCTTCCTTCAGAGGGGGATGTGGAGCCAGCTTGGGAGTTAGTTTCCGTGGTAGTTTTAGTGGTTCCATGTGCAATGGACAGGATGGATAGTCTATATGGTGGCTCTCTATAGCACCTTGTTCTTCTTTTGCAAAGCTTGGGTGCAAGGTCTCTTCATCTTGCCGTAATAGTTGCAGTCTCAGTATTGATGTGTGTTCCTTTCTGTTGGATATTTGTTCCCAATTCACTCTGAGAGTGGGGTGATACTCTCTCGGGATGTGTTCCAGACAGATGAAGTCAATAGCAATTTTCACTCTCACTTCGAGTGCAGTTCCTTCAAATATAGTTTGCTATTCATAAGTTCTTTGGTTCTTCGTCATCAGACAGTCAATTTCCAATGGCCTCAGTTGTCCTCATTCTTTGAACTTCCCGTAGCAGCTTGGAAATTCTGGCATGTGGTATGTGATTGGAGGTGCAGGTTTCTCATTCATTCCTTGACGGTATGGAGCACTTGAAAGTTGGAAAATAATCCAGATACCAGTAGTTTATGCCTTTTATTAGAGTTTTGGCATCTCAAGTGAATTGCCCAAAGTGATCTCATTATTTATTTTGGCTTTTAGGTATTTATTTTACTGATTTGTAAAATTGTACTTATTTGTAAAAGTCTGGGTAGGCCACTTTATTGAGGTGGGTATATATGTGACCCCTTGACCCCATTGTACATGTATCAATTCATTGCCAAGGTTGGTTGGTTCAGCAGAGTCTCTCTTTCTCTCTCTCTCGTGTATTCTCCCCATTGCTCTACGCTTCCGCATCGTTGACTTTGACATGGTATCAAAGCTTTGTGCTTGTTGATTGCAGTGGAGAGGATCAGCACACGTGGAGAAGAGGAGCAACAAGGGTCAAGCTTGGCAACGCGTGCATTTGTGAAGCTGCGTAGACTTGGCCTGCACAGGAGGCTTTGCTATTGGCCCTTTAATACGCACTTCATAAGGTGTGAAGGCTTGCTTTGCTGGAAGTTCAAGCTTCGCCAGTGTTTCAATACGCAGGCAGAGCATTTATGAAGCGCACGGATTGGACAGCCGCTGCGTTTTGAAACGCCGGCAGGGCTAGGAAGTGACATCGGCAACACTACTAGCAGCATCCCCCCTTGCATTTTGATATGCAACGGCGGTGCTACATGGCTAGGTGACGAGGACAGCAAGGGGTGGTTGACAGTGTTTTGAGAGGCGACAAGTCTAGACGACTGCAAGGTGTCAAGTGGTTTCCCATGAGGATATTCCCACGATGGCAACACTCATTGAGCCTTTTGAAATGCAGAGGAAATTTCTCATAAGCCAACAACGGAGTGCGAGGCAAGGAACATGATTGCATTTTGAAATGCAATGAGCTTCAGTCCCTTTGGATAGCATATTGCAAGTTCCTCGATACTTGTTCCTGTTAAAGTTTTGGCATCTCAAGTGAACCACCCAATGTGATCCCATTATTTAGTTTGGCTTTTAGGTATTCATTTTACTTATTTGTCAAAGTCACGGTAGGGAAATTTACTTAGGTTGCTATATAAGCAACCCTTCTCTCTCTCTCTCTCTCTCTCTCTCTCTCTCTCTCTCTCTCTCTCTCTCTCTCTCTCTCTCTCTCTCTCTCTCTCTCTCTCTCTCTCTCTCTCTCTCTCTCTCTCTCTCTCTCTCTCTCTCTACGCTTACGCATCGTCGACTTTAGACATGGTATTAGAGCTTAGTGCTTCGTGACCTTGGCGAGCAAGGCATCCCGTGGAGATGAGGAGAATCCGTGAGGAGAGAATGCGACGCCATCCCTATCCTCTGCAAACTGCGTTCAAAAACGCTGGTGGTAAGCCTCCGGCAACGCCACTTATCCCCCCCTCCCTATTGTCCCTATCGTTGGCAGCCGAGTGTTAGCATTTTAAAATGCTATTGGGTAGGGTAGCGGTTGTGGACACCGTGATCTTCAGTACGTTTTGAAACGCAGCGCGCCACAGGAGCTCGCAATGGGGACCGCTAGGGCACGGGAGGTTTCATGAGCACTTTCTGAGACGCAACCACAGGCAGTGGCTTTCCCTCTCCTCTCCCTTGGCGACAACAATGGACGATAATGCAACATTTCGCTTGCCTTTAGAAAGGCGCCCAGAGGAAGCGACAACAGCGACCCCCTCTGGCTTCGACAGCGTGCTGAAATGCTATCTAGCTTCTCCTCTTGACGGCGACGACCCCCGGTAGTATTGGCGAGGGAAACTTCCCCCCTACCCGCCCTGTTTGTCAACTAGCGTCTTGAAACACCGTGAGTGGGCAGCGTTGGGCATTGACAAGGTCTTGAAGGCTCAATTGATGCAAGTTTTGGGAGTGGCTTGGAGTAGCCTTGGCTTCAAAGTAAGGAGTCAAGAGAGGGGCAGCAAAAGGTTCATGAAGGGCAGCAAACCCGAGATCCGCTTGGGAGAGACGATTAGATTGGAGCCCAAGAGAGGGATAGCAGATTTTGCGGTGGAGAATTTTACGACTTGGTTTGTGCGGCCACCTTTGGAGTGCGAGAAGGCTTCACAGATTTCTAGATCTTGCAACTTCAACATGGCCCACCCTTACTCGAACGCCGACGACATCGACCGATACCAACAAACGGCTGTGGATAGCAGATCAATCATCCAATTAGCAGCCTATGCTCAACCACGGTTCTCAAGAAAACCCGCAGAGTTTTGGCTCGAGATTGTGAAGCCAAAAGCAAATGGACGAGTTCACTAGAGGACAAAGGCAAAGGCAAGCTTGACGCGGATAGCAGTACCAATACTCAGTTAGCTGCCTCACTACCCACGAGGTCCAACAACTCTTGTCATAAATGTGACAAAAGGCAAAGCAGGAACACACAGATAGACAAAGACAGTGGCCTCGACGTCAGATTTCTAGTCAAAGGGCAGTTGTCACCACTAGCTTCAGCTAGAGAGAGACTTGTGAGTGGCAGAGGGGCAAACATTGTTCAGTATAATTAATTTGAACCCTTGTGTTGGAGTTCAAGTTATCGGTGTTTGAACCCGTAGGTCGGAGTTCAAGGCACATGCATTTGGCAGGGAACCAACAATCAGAAGTATCTAAAACACTATGGATAAGTGCACTAATCCATTGTTGTTGGTCAGATTATAGACAAGATGTGTTTCAAAGTTCATTATCTTGGAAGTATTCTTGGATGTGATGTGTTCACAGTTCATGAATGGGGATTCTTGGACGTAGTGTGGTCCACAATTCAATTTTCTAAAAGGCAACCAATGTTCCCTTCTCGAGGGTCATGAGCTATCAGGACCAAAGATGGTGTTGGCTTGTATCTACTTGAGTTACACAGACACAGAGATAGTTTACTGAGGAGTTCTGGAGAGAGACAATCCAGGAGATAGATTACTAATTTCTTCACACCAAACACTAGACAGATAGAGGAGTAGCCACCACTGCAAAGCTCAGCTCATACTCACAACCGCGGTACTCTCATTGACCGAGCATTGAAACTAGGGAGATCGAGACGCCCACGACTGAGGAGAGGAGCTTCACAGCATCGACGGAGACTACAACAAAGGATTCGAGCCAAGGTTCGAGCCATTACTATCTCGACATCCAAACTACAGGTGAGGATGGATCCATCACCCATTGTATCTCTCTCTTGTATTTATTGGGCACCCATTGTATCAGTGATTGCACATACACCAAACAGTTCGAGCTAGTACCACTTCTAGATTCATTTTATATATACCTAGATGAATCCAGGATATACCAAGATTCACCCTTGAAGGAAAGTGCAAGGTATAGACTCATGGTAGTCACCCACGAGACAATATAACCATCAGCTCCATCATGCATAGTATTGACTAAATACCACGACATCCCCACTAACGTCGTCAGTGCCCAATAGTGGGTGTAGAACTAGGAACACAACACACACCACACGCACACACACATGAGCATACATCAACACGAAGTTCAGCGTGCTGAGTTTCTGTCATGACTCCGGAGATCAAGGGCAGACTCAGCCATAATGAAGCCTAGCACTAAGAGAAGCGTTAAATTGGAAAAATTAGCACAAAAGAAAAGGTAGTTGATAGGGCATACGCACCACAAAAGATAGAAAGAATTAGCACAATATCAACAGGTCGTAACTTAGACGAAAACTTCACAATGTGAGGTCTACATGTCCGCTATACGACTAAAAAATATACCTAGATTCATTTTAGTATTTCTTTGTTTTTGTACTCAGACACGGTACGAGATTCACAAGTTTGTAACGGATAGGTCTCATAGGTAATTTTGGCCTTTTGAAGACATTAATATATCCTTTCATTTCATTTCTCTCTCTCTCTCTCTCTCTCTCTCTCTCTCTCTCTCTCTCTCTCTCTCTCTCTCTCTCTCTCGTGAAGTCTCATGGCGGGCCAACATAAAGGAATCATAGTTCAGGTAAGCACCCTTACTTGGGGGAAGGGCATGGCTGACGATTGCAGCAAATGGAAAATTCTCTCTCTCTCTCTCTCTCTCTCTCTCTCTCTCTCTCTCTCTCTCTCTCTCTCTCTCTCTCTCTCTTTTTGGAAAAAGTCAAGTCTGTATATTACTGAGTACAATATAATCCCCAGCGGATGCCAAAATAGCCTATCACGTGGGGTGTACAAGCTGAATGTAAGGAGGAGAGCCACTATAGTGACAACTCGACTAAAACAATCTCATAGTGGTCGGTGTGACGAGTGGAGGAGAAACCAGCGAGGAGGGGCATAATGCCACGTAATCTGTCCACCTGTAAGTGTGAAGAAGAGTGGGGATCGTGCCCAACGACGAAGGAAGGCAAATCGGCGAGCCTTGGCTGCTCGAGATGCACCTCAGGAAGAATCCCACTACCAAATCAGGGTGTGAATGATGTCCAGCCAAATGGCAGTGAGGGTATCCTGAAGGAGCTGTGGAGCCGCACTGAGAATGTGGAGACAACGAGCTCTCCAAACATTCCAGAGTGTAATACTAGTGATGACTGAAAAAACCTCATCACGTGTCTAAGAATCCCCCTGCCAAGCAATCTGTGGTAGCGTAGCCAAAGTCCCTCGCCGATAACCAGCCGAGGTAAGCATAAAGGCTGGATCTGTGTCTGAGCCCTCATAAAAAAGATGGGGGCCGGGCATCGACATCAACCATGAGACAGATCCCCAAGTAAGAAATCCATGCTGAACACCTGCTCTGCTAAGTAGAAAGCAAACTGCAAGCCACACATGGGAGGCTGAGCATGACCAAAGACAGTGTGCAGGTGACTCAAGGATTCGCAAAGGACAGCGAGTACATAACGGATCATGACCCATAGTAGCTAGCCAAGTCCCAATTGGAAGTCCCGCATGCGCAATCATCCACATGAAAAAAGAAATACGACGAGCCGCATGTAAATCCCAGATGGCAGACCAAAACTGTTGCAGATAGGCATGAGAGAGACCTGAATGTAACCAGAAACGCATACGAGTGGGCTGCTCTGGCTGCTGTCTCATCAATGCTAACCGTCCAATCCTGACAGTGTACTCAAAGAAGGATACAGGTGCACAGGTGGGGTCAGAGTGAGGCCAATGCCACTCTCCTGGATCCCAATAAAGCTGAGATAGGGCACGACCCTCCCACACCCAAAGCCTCCAAAGTGCAGCATTAGCGAAAGCGAAACGAGGGTCAACACAACGACGCTTCCCGCGGGAGCCAACTACTCTGATGGCCTCCCGTCGAGCTCCGGGAAGGACAAGGTGCGGAAAGGTGGCATCATATGTCAATCTAACATGAATCCCCTCAGACTGGTCAGTATCAATTGTGAAGAGCATGGTGTCTAAACGAACTAATAAGAGAGTGCTCTGAGCAAAGAGGCCTTCCCAACCACAATGGGGAGGCATCTGAACCGTGCCTCTCATGACTGCATCCCACTGTGAAGGAACAGCGGAATCAATCTCAAGAAGTCTGTCTGTCACCCCGCGACCAATGTCATAATGTTCTGCCACAAAATCAGCATCTAGCATCCGTGTCTCATGAAACAACCGCATAGAGGCAGCAGGGCCAGCGTCCCAGCAGCCCAATCAATGTGAGTCCTCTCTCCAAGCTGACGGGGTGGATCAACCGAAGAATCAAGAACTGCAACATTCCAATTGAGAGGTTGGCGCTCAATCTCCTCACAACATGAGGGAGGTGAGCGTATGATAGCCCGTCGCATGGAAACCCAAATCTGAAGGAGTGATCGGATGAAGGGGGAGAGGGAGGTGGTGGACAAGGGGGCATCAGTAAAGAGAAAACGATACCCTGTCTGCCAAGTATGACCATCTCTAGTGCCGAGTCGTGGAGTCACTGCGCAAAGAGCGGCCTGAAGAAGCATCTTCCAAGGTTCTTGTTCGGGAAAAAGACCCCGAACAATAAGCTTGGTAAGAAGGACGCGGATCAATAATGCCAAGGCCTCCCTCTGACCTAGGACGAATGATCGTGGACCAACGAACTCAAGCACGAGTATCAATAGTCCCGTCTCTCTCTCTCTCTCTCTCTCTCTCTCTCTCTCTCTCTCTCTCTCTCTCTCTCTCTCTCTCTCTCTCTCTCTCTCTCTCTCTCTCTCTCTCTCTCTCTCTCTCAAAAACTAGAGACGTGGCAGACCCCCGGACAACACGACAGGCTGACGTGGCAGATTTCCGCAAAACGCACTGACATGCTAACGTGGCAGCGTACGGAATTCCTGTCACAAGACGGGCACCACGTGCCAATAGAAAAGAACAGACTGAACAAACTTTTAGCACGTCAATAACAACTAAATTGTAAGAGAGAGAGAGACGACATGCGACACGGAGTGGCGGAATTCCACCCCAGAGAGTATTGGCCCCAAACCTTGGCGCCCCTTTCGGTATTTCTTTATATTACTGCTGATTCGCAAAGTACAACAGCCGGGGAGCACCTGCTCTGCCATCTGCGCGCTAAAAAATGCCAGAGAGGGCCCCCAAGGCTCATATTTAAAGGCCCAAAGCCTAAAAGCATCAAATATGAAAAGCTGACCCCAAAAAATCACTTTCCTAAAATTTCGGGATTTCCCTAAAAATCCGCCGCGAATTCCGGGACGTCCGTAAAGGTGCCACATCATCAAATTTTGATGTGCAAAGTCTTTTGAGTGTGTTCTGCTTTATTTTTAATGCCTTTATGTCACTTGGGGCCCCATCGGACGGGGTCCCCATAAGTTGGTAGGACTTCTTCTTCTGTTGCTTGTTCTTCTTAGGGTTTCTAGAATTAGGGTTTGCAGGTTTTAGGGTTAGGGTTTCAACAGTTAGGGTTTTTGGCAGAAATTAGGGTTAGGGTTTCTACTCTCGGGCAGCCACAACTGTAAGTTGGCTCCATTCTTTAGGTTTTGGCACGTCAGCAGTTTGTTACATCTCCCCTTCTTGAAAGAGAGTAATCGTCCGCGATTACAGCATATCTGGAAAACAACTCAAGTTAGCTCAAAAATTTTCGAGGGTCATTTCGAGGGACAATCAGTTTGCTCTTTTTATTAAGGAGTTAGCTTCTCCTTTCTGCTCTTTTGATCAAGGAGTTAGTTGCTCCTATCGGCTGTTTTGATCAAGGAGTTAGCTTCTCCTTTCGTCCAGATCGGAACTCTTGATATTCCAGCGTAGTAAAATTAGTCATCACACCCAGACCGTACTGATTCCACGGGTGTCTTGATGCACTAAAATTACATGCCCAGGCAATCTCATCCAATTAGGAATATTCAGTGGTTGGCACATCACAATGCAACACAAATGCTCACATATGCATGTTACAAGACATAGAAACACAAAGCCGTCGATGAACACTCCCCCCGCAAATAACCATCCAAGTCCGGGCCATGAGCTGTTCAACGACTCCCTCATCACTCCTCCCGCAAATAACCTAAAAAGGTCCGGGCCATGAGATATAGAGGCCTTTTACAACCAAACGCCCCCCAGACCGCAGCTTGCGTCGTTTGGAGGTGTTGAGAGTAACCACTGCTCAGACTTCTTAATACTCCTCCCGCATAACCATCCAGGTCCGGGCCATGAGTAACAACAACAGTACTCCCCCCGTAAATAACCACAAGGGTCCGGGCCATGAGTGATGACAACAATACTTCCCCTGTAAATAACCACAAGGGTCCGGGCCATGAGTAAAAAAAAACAGCACTTTTCAATCATTCAATACTCCCCCCGCAAATAACCACAAGGGTCCGGGTCATGAGTATGAACAAGCATTCTCAAACATCATTTCTCATTTCTCCACCCGGGAGTAAAATCACCAATCATTGAAACCAGTATCAAACCAGAGTCAAACAATTCAAATCGGCACCAAAACAGGTTCAAAACAGATACCATCCATTTCAAACAAATTCCAAACAGGATAACCAAACAAGATCAAACAGAACTCAAACTTAAAAAGCAATCTCGACATCAGTCAAGCTCGAAAAGTCGACTGACTTTCCATCTTGAAACCTGCACCAAAAATTAGGGTTAGGTTCCTTCCATGAGGTCGTAGCCGAGCACAGCATGGTCCGTCAGCTCTTGGACAAACAGTGTTGCTTTGGCGGCGATGGTAGTCCCAAGATAGCAATCGCACTAAACCTCCAAGGTCATCTGCTCGTGAAGAGACATCTACTGAGAGATGTCGAGAAATTTCAAGATATAATCTGCTAGGTTTCCCATGGCAAGCATTTCAGGATACCCCACTCTGCCAGAAGAGTGCACTTCGAAGGAAAATGTCAGAAACCATATAACTTCGGGCAAAAAAAAAAAATCTTGAAAGCTTGCCAAGTCCTTGGAAGTGTGCGGCTTGGTAGCTATAGACATCAACATCTGCATGGCACTGCCTCTGAGAAAAACAGTGACTCGAAACAGATCTGGGATCCTTCTTTTGCAAGTGATCTTAATGGCTTATACACTGTAAGACATGAGCGGTGAAGACGGGAGCACGCCCGATGTGCGATGAAGTAAGGGTGGGAGTGGCTAATAAGTCCAGGTTCGAGGGCGAAAATCTCTCCAATAAAATTCCATCACTAGCTGTGTCTGCTCTTTTCTAGGACCGGTATGCTTTCAGAAAAGCACACGCCTGATGCTTTGATACCACTGTCACAAGACGAGCACCACGTGCCAATAGAAAAGAACAGACTGAACAGACTTTTAGCACGTCAATAACAACTGAATTGTAAGAGAGAGAGAGAGACGACACGCGACACGGAGTGGCGGAATTCCACCCCAGAGAGTATTGGCCCCAAACCTTGGCGCCCCTTTCGGTATTTCTTTATATTACTGCTGATTCGCAAAGTACAACAGCCGGGGAGCACCTGCTCTGCAATCTGCGTGCTAAAAAGTGCCAGAGAGGACCCCCAAGGCTCATATTTAAAGGCCCAAAGCCTAAAAGCATCAAATATGAAAAGCTGACCCCAAAAAATCACTTTCCTAAAATTTCGGGATTTCCCTAAAAATCCGCCGCGAATTCCGGGACGTCCGTACAGGTGCCACATCATCAAATTTTGATGTGCAAAGTCTTTTGAGTGTGTTCTGCTTTATTTTTTAATGCCTTTATGTCACTTGGGGCCCCATCGGACGGGGTCCCCATAAGTTGGTAGGACTTCTTCTTCTGTTGCTTGTTCTTCTTAGGGTTTCTAGAATTAGGGTTTGCAGGTTTTAGGGTTAGGGTTTCAGTAGTTAGGGTTTCTAGCAGAAATTAGGGTTAGGGTTTTTGCTCTCGGGGAGCCACAACTGTAAGTTGGCTCCATTCTTTAGGTTTTGACACGTCAGCAGTTTGTTACAATTCCACAATCTACGTTGCTACTTTTTGTTGGCTTATTTAGCGCTGGCAACTTTTGGAGAAGTTTGCTTTTGAGTTAAAAGCTTTTGGGGCTCTTCTTTTGGGCATCCCTTGTAAGAATAAATAAGCCCAAGGGCCTCACTTCTCAGGGTATCTGGACGCAAAGACTGAGAGTGAGCACCCGCGGGCTCTTTGTACTTTGCACACACATTAATATAAAAATAAATACAGAAAAGGGCGCCAGTCTTTGGGGCCATACCTCTTGGCACAGAAATACGCCAGGCCGTGTCGTCTTTTGTGAACTGTTTTGAAGTGAATCTCTACTGTGTCGCGGTAGAATCTTGACTTGGGGTGTCCAAGTTTGTTACATGGTATCAAAGCACGATCGATTTCTCTTCTATCGGGAAATCCGATCCCTTATTTCGCGACGCTTATGGATTCCAAAAAGAGCCAGTCGACTTCTTCTGCATTTGCTGATGCAGGAGGAGATCATGCAGAAGATTTAAACGACTTAACAAAGGAAGAGTACGGGCCACCTCGGACTACTCAGTACGAACTTCAAGAGATGGAACGTCGACAGCAGGTTGATGAGTGCACAAAGCAGATGATTAAATTTGCGAAAGATCCTCAATTTGCAAAATTTGTCTTAGCAATCCATTGCTAAAGTCAACACTCACTGGCAAAAAGCCACCGAACCACCCATCAAACCGGCAATCAAGAAACCTCCTTCTTCGAGGATGTTTACAGAACAAGAACTGCAAGAGGTGGTTCATAACAATCAATCCAAAAAGCAAGTAAAAAAGCGCAAGGGGACTGACTACCCTTGTTATTTGGGCCGTCAATCTTCTTTTGCATCTGCAAGAAAGCAGAAGAAACGTGTACGATTTGAAGGACTACCCAGTTCTTCTTCTTCCTCTTCTTCTGACAGTTCTTCTAGCTCTTCGGACTTGAGCGAGAAGGATAGAAAGGGCAAAAAGCGAAGCAAAAAGCAAAGCTTCGGAAAGGGCAAGAAAAAGGCAAAGAAACCCAGAGTCCGCCCAGTTTCTAATAGCTCTACAGAGGAATCATCCTCTGACAACTCGGACTCCAATGACCATATGTTTTATGCAAAGAAGAAGCACTTTTACAAAGCCAACCAATATGACTTCCTCGAAGACAAAAGCAAGAAAGATAAAGAATTCAAAGAAGGTGGACAGTCCATAAAATTTGAATCCTTTTCTGGGTTCCGAGATGCTCCGAGGGCTTTGGCCTTCATCTAGCACTTTGACATAGCCTTCTCCGGAGGGCACTACTCAGATCACTCCAAGATTAGGAGGGCTGCATCTTTTCTCAAAGGAAATGCTCGAACATGGTGATCCATTCTTCTTCTAAGGAAAGAAGCTTCAGTCAAGGGTTGAAATTCAAAAGGCTCTTTATTTCTTCTTGGCTGACTCGGGAGTACGAAAGGATATACGAACCGCTTGGAACCATCTTCGGATGACCAAGGGAGATTCTTTGGATGCTTATTGCAAGAGGTTTTGGGACTCTTTTCTACCAACCTCTTCATTTAAGAAGGTCTCTTTTAAGGAACAGATTGAGCGGTTTTGTTGCGAACTCCCTACAGAGATACGAGACTACTGCCTTGAACAAAAGTCAAATTCTATTCAAGAATTAATGGATCATGTGAAACGGGGTTTCAAGAAATTTGACTTACCCCACTGATGAGATTCTGACTCAGAGAACCCGAAAGACCTCCAACAATCAAAGTAGAAAGAAAAAGAGTTCCAAGAAAAGAAGGATAAGGATACACGACCCCGGCTGACTCTTCGAGAGAGGGCTAACTATATCAGAGAGGGGAAAGTGTTTTGGTTGCGGGGAACAAGAGCACATCTCGGCAAAGTGCCCCAAAAAGGCACAGCAAGAACCACTGAAGACAAACCAAAGAGTTCTAGAGCAGCAGAGGAACGTGGCAAAAAAGGCAAGATGAGAGCAAGATCAATACCAGATTGCACGGGTACTGACCCAAGCCTAATTGATGAAAGTACAGAACTTTGCCGAGCTTGGGGCAAAGTGAAAGATCTAGAAGCCCTTATTTTCTTCAATGGAGGAGCCAAGGCCAACTTCATTTCACCTGAATTGGCGGTGCGGCTCGAGATTACACCCGACAGAATGAAACCACCAGCAGAGGCAGTCCTAGCAGCACCCGGACGGGACATAGCCATTACACCTGTCATTGGTAAACTTCGATTGCATTGTCAGGGGTATTTAGGGCACGAGGACTTCTACATCATCCCTTTGGAAGGGTGTGACGTCCTCCTAGGAGTCCCTTGGTACCATAAGAACAACGCCATGGTCGATTATTGAGCAAAGAAAGCAACCTTGAAGAATGAAAAGGGCCGAAAAATTGTACTTGATGTAAAACTGAAGGGCGAGTCCGTCCCTATTGTATCGGCTTCGGCCATTTCCAAATTAATGAAATCCGGTCTCTTTGTTTACTCGATCTACTTGAAAGAGTTAAATGATGAACATAGAACGAACATGTCTGAGCTTGACAAAGAACGCCAAGATTTTCTCCACACACACATTGATTGTTTCTCTGAGGGCCTGCAAGGCGCGTTACCCCCATCTCGTCCTGAGGATTACACCATTGATTTCATTCCTACCGAACTGGCCACCTTACCGTGTTAGTCGAGCCCAGAATGAAGAGATCATGAACCAAGTGAAAGACCTTCTTGAAAGGGGTCTTATCCAACCGAGTACTTCACCCTACTGCTCTCTGGTGTTGTTGGTATTAAAGAAAGACGGTTCTTAGAGAATGTGCATTGATTATAGAGCTCTCAATAAAATCTCTATCAAAAATAGATTTCTGATTCCAAGGATCGATGATATTCTTGACCGACTTCAGGGATCCTTTCGTGTCAACAAGATTAATTTGACAAGCGGATATCATCAAATCAGAATCGCTCCAGGAGATGTCTACATGTCACAAAGTGATGACGTGGCGGACAGCAGAAACCCTAATTTCTGCCAGAAACCCTAAAATTCCTGCAAACCCTAATTTTTGCCAAAAACCCTAAATTCCGGAAATCGCGGAGGCGGATTATTAAAATATATATATATATTTTTTTATTTTTTTTTGGGAAAATGATGAGCGACGCGAATTTTGCTTTTGCTTTTTTTTTTATAAAAAAAAAAGAGAAAAGACTCTCTAAGAGAGAGAGAGAACTGATGCTTTTGATTTTAAAAGCTTTTCGGGCTCTGCTTTTGGGCATCCCTTGTAACCTTTAAATTAGTGGTGAGGGCCTCACTTCTCAGAGCATCTGGACGCAGAGTCTGAGAGTGAAACCCTAACCGCTCTCTTGTACTTTGATGATTGATTAATACAAAAAGAAATACCGAAAGGGGCGCCAGTCTTTGGGGCCAATATCTCTAGGCACGGAACTCCGCCGGGCCAGTGCAAATCTATTGTGATCTGTGAATTGTTTTGAAGTGGTTATTTGGTGCTGTCGCGGTTGATTCTTGACTTGGAGTGTCCAAGTTTGTTACAGTGGTATCAGAGCACGGCCGATTTCTCTTCTACGGGAAATCCGATCCCCGAATTTTATTTTTTTTTCCGCGGCACCTATGGCTTCAGGCAATGATCAGTCGACTCCCTCTGCATCTGGAGATGCGGGCTGGGATCACAACGAAGATTCAGACAGAGAGTATGGCCCGCCTCGGCCTACTCAGGCGGAGCAAACAGAGATGGAGCATCGTCAATTGATTGGCGATGCAACAAAGATGATGCTCAATTTTGCCAAGGACCCGAAGATGGTAAAATATATGAACCAGACCTCTTTGAAAGAGGTACAGATGGAGTGGCAGAGAACCACAACACCACTCCCGAAACCCGCTCTCAAGAAACCTTCTACCTCCAAGAAATATACGGAGAAGGAACTGGAGAACGTGGTTGATGCACGGATTGCTCAGCTTTTCGACGTGCAAAAGAAAGGCAAAAAGCACGGCAAAAAGCAGAACAAAGGTACTGACTTCCCGGGATATTTGGGTCGTCAGTCGACATTCGACAAAGCAAAGAAACGGAAAAAGCGTGTTCGATTTGAAGGAGTACCCAGTTCTTCTTCTTCTTCTTCTGACAATTCTTCTAGCTCCTCGGATTAGAGCGAAGAAGACAGAAAAAAAAAGCAAAAAGCGAAGCAAGACACAAAGCTTCGGAACGGGCAAGAAAAAGGCAAAGAAGGCTACATCGCGCCCAGAGACTGACAGTTCTACTGAGGACTCGTCTACAGACAGCTCAGATTCCGATGACGGAAAGTTTTATGCGAACAAGAAGAATTTTTACAAAGCCAACCAGTATGACTTTCTCGAAGATAACAGCAAGAAAGTCCGAGAGTTTAAGGAAGGTGGCCACTCGATCAAGTTTGATACTTTTCAGGATACTCAGATGCTTCGAAGGCTTTGTCTCTTATACAGCAGTTTGACATCGCTTTCGCGGGAGGACGCTATTCAGAGCACTCCAAGATTCGGAGAGCTGCCTCTTACTCTGAGGGGAATGCTCGTACTTGGTGGTCCACGCTTCTATTAAGCAAGACTGTGCCAGTTACATGGCTGAAATTCAAGAGGCTTTTTATTTCTTCTTGGTTGACTCAAGAGTTTGAGCGAGATATACGAGCTGCTTGGAACCATCTCCGGATGACCAAGAGCGATACAGTGAATTCTTATTGTGAAAGATTCTGGAGCTCTTTTCTACCCGCCTCTTCATTCAAGAAGATCTCGTTCAGAGAACAAATTGAGCGGTTTACCTTGGGTCTACCTACAGAGATCCGAGATCACTGCTTGGAACAGAAGTCAGCTTCTATTCAGGAGTTGATGAGTCATGCGAAGCGGGGCTTTGCCATTCACTCTGGCAGTCTGACCTACCCCACAGATGAGGCCATGACACAACGAGCCAAACAGACTTCTGGGAATGAAAGTAGAATGAAAAAGAGCAACCCAGAGAAAAAAAAAGGATGCACGACCCAAGCTTACTCCTGAGGAGAGAGCTCGCTTCATCAGAGAGGGGAAGTGCTTTGGATGCGGGAAACATGGACATATTTCCGCAAAGTGCCCTGATAAGGCACAGAAAGAACAGAATGATAAAGACGACGACAGGTCTGAGAGTTCGAGAGCAGCTGAGGAATGTGGCAGAAAAGGCAGATAGAAAAGCAGAACTGGTACCACATGGCGTGGGACTTGCACCGAATCAAATGAATGAAAGTACAAACTTTGCCGTTTTTTTTTGGGGCAAAGTGAAGGATCAAGAAGCTCTTTTGAAGGAGCCAAGGCCAACTTCTTTTCACTTGGAATTGGCGGCTCGATTTGGAACTGCGCCCGACAGACTGACGCCACTGGCGGAGGTAGTTCGACTGGCACCCGGATGGGATGTTGCCATTACACTGAGCATTGGCAAACTTCGTTTGCAATGACAGGGGTGTTCAGGGCACGTGAGTGACGTTCTACTCGGGATCCCTTGGTACCACAAGAACTACGCCGTGGTTGACTACCGGGCCGAGAAAGCGACTTTGATAAATGAAGGGCTTAGAGATTGTACTTGATGAACTTCAGTTTTCTTACTCATTCTTTTGGGAGAACTGAACCATGGATAAAAGTTGAATATGTTTTGACCTGAAGAAAAGAACGCCAAGATTTTTTTCTCCACGCTCATGCCGATTGCTTTTGAGAGGGCCTGAAGATCATACCATTGATCTGATATCTGGAAGCACACCACCGAATCGGCCACCTTATTGTGTGAGCCGAGTACAGAATGAAAAGATTATGAACTCAGTGAAAGACCTCTTCGAAAAGGGTCTTGTCCAGCTTAGTACTTCACCGTATTGCTCTCCAGTGTTGTTGATTTTGAAGAAAGACAGATCTTGGAGAATGTGCATCGATTATAGCACTCTCAACGAAATCACCATCAAGAACAGATTTCCGATTCCTAGGATCGATGATATACTCGACAGGTTACAGGGATCCTCGTGCTTTAGCAGGATTGACTTGAAGAGTGGATATCATCAGATCAGGATAGCGCCAGGAGATGTCTACAAGACAGCTTTTCGGACGACTTTTGGGTTATTTGAGTTTTTGGTGATGCCTTTTGGCTTAACCAATGCTCCTGCGACATTTAACCGGATGATGGACAGGATTTTTCGAGAGTACAGGCTATTTGTTGGCACTTTCTTTGACGACATCATTGTTTTCTAGAAGAATGAGGCAGAACACAGAGATCATCTGCTTCAAGTCTTTTAGGCATTACGAGATCACACGCTAGTGATTAATGCAAAGAAAAGTGAATTTTTTCCTACCATGGATACACTTTTTGGGACACATTGTGTCAGCAACACAACAGGAGTGCAAATGGACCCGGCCAAGATAGAGACTATCCGTGATTGGCCCAATTTGAGGAATGTCCATGAAGTTAGAAGCTTCTTGGGACTATGTTCATACTACAGGCGGTTCATACGAAAGTTTGCAAAGGTTGCTTCCCCTTTGCATATCTTGACACAGAAAGGAGTACCTTTTTCGTGGGGACCCACAGAGGTGACTGCCTTTCAGACATTGAAAGAGAAATTGACTACGGGACCTATTTTGACTTTGCCGGACTTGCAGAAGTCATTCGAAGTATATTGTGATGCTTGTGGTCGTAGTCTGGGTGCGGTCTTGATGCAAGAAGGCCATGTCATAGCTTACGAGAGCCGTTTGTTCTCTAGGCCGGAGATGACAGCACAGATTTATGAGAAAGAGCTTTTGGCGGTTATCCATGCTCTTACTCAGTGGCGGCATTACCTACTCGGAGCGGATTTTATTGTCTTTACAGACCATCAGAGTTGCGCTACTTCTTGTCACAGAAGCAGCTTTCGGAAAAGCAGATGCGGTGGGCGAACATCTTGTCACAGTTTCACTTCCAGATTGTCCATGTGCAGGGACAGAAGAATGTGGTGGCAGATGCTTTGTCTCGGAAACCGTTGGTTCTGGCTATTTCCGCGATACATCATAGGAGCTTCGAGGATATGGTCGATCAGTGTGCCACAGATACAGATTTTGCAAATATTTTCACACGGATACGGGATGGGGAGACAGTAGCTGGATACTCCCTTTGGGAAGGCTACTTGATGAAAAAGACTATGTTGTGCGTTACACAGCCGTTGAGGGAAAAGGTTATGACTGATTGCCACTGTCCACCTTTTACGGGTCACCGCAGCATTGCTACCACCATGAAAGGGGTAGAGAGAGATTTCTTTTGGCGGAGACTGAAGAAGGATGTGGAAGAGTTTGTGCGCAGTTGCTTGGTATGCTAGAAGGTCAAGTTTGACAGGCATAAGGCACAGGGATTGTTACAGCCTTTACCCATACCCACCCACCCGCCCCTAGGAAAATATTGAAATGGATTTCATTTTTTTTTATCTCCCGAGAATACAGAATGATCACGATGATTTTCCGATTACATGGCACGCCTGAGACGATTGTCTCCGACAGAGACCCCAGATTTATGAGTTTGTTTTGAAAGGCAATTTGGGAGAACATTGGGACGCGGTTGCAGTTCTCGTCATCGTTCCACTTGCAGACTGACGGGCAATTTGAGATTGCCAATTCAGTGATTTTAGATTTATTGAAGTCTTGTATCTCGCATCAGAAGACTCAATGGGAAAAGAACTTACCTTTGGTGGAATTTGCCTACAATAACACGATACACTCTTCGACGGGGAAGACGCCATGAGAGATTGTTGAAACTGCTGCGAAGGTTCCATCCTTCCTGAGCACGAAAGATTAGAAATTTGAAGCGGATGAATATTCGCGAGATTTGGATACGGCTTTTGCCAAGGTTCACGAGACTTTACAGAAGTCTCAAGAACGACAGAAAAAGGCAGCGGATCGCCATCGTCGCGACTGGAAACTGAAGGAGGATGATTGGGTGCTCTTACTTTTGAGAAGGCACGCCTAAGGAAAAAAAAAGGGAAAGGAGAGGCTTTTTCCAAAGCTTAGTATGTGATACTACGGACCTTTCCAGATTACTGACAAGATAAATGATGTCTCCTTCCGATTGGACCTGCCAGATACTTGGAGGATTCATAATGCATTGCATGTGAGTCTCTTGAACCCTGTTAAGGGTGATGTGCCTGATGATGGGGAGCCTGATGAGCAACCCGAAGTGGAAGAAAACGAGGAGATCCTTGTTCCTGAACAGATTTTGGCACATAATGATACGAAGAAAGGTAAAGTCCGAAGGCGGTTCTTGGTTAAGTTCAAGAACTTTCCTGCATTTGATGCGAAGTGGATGGAGGAGGAGGACCTAGCAGATACTCCTCGGATTGTGAAACTTTACCTCGATGTTTTGGTTTAGCATAGTCTACTCCAAACGGAACCCAGAAACTCAGCTTGGCCGAAGATCTGGTGCAGTGGGATGCACAAGAGGGGAGTCGCTCCACTCCTTTGTCAACAGATGCCTCGATTTTGATACTAAAGTCACTGATGTCTCTTTGAGCTTCAGGGATACTGAGAGCTGACAGTATTCTGCTGGATGACTTTATGAAATGGAATTCCTGATTATGATACTGATTTGTTCTTGACTTCTTGTGAGTGCAGGAACTGATAGCCGAAATGACTGCAGCATTTTGGTCTGATTGATCTCGAATAGACATGGTTGCAATAGGGGTTAGTCAATCGGACATCGATGAGGTCCCGATTGGACCTAGATGTGATTGCTAGCTACATTGCCGATAAATCATGGTCTAAGATCCGAATGAATGTTGAATGTCATGTGATGTCCTGTGATGTCTGGTGATGTCCTGTGATGTCGTGTGATGTGACTGTCGATTTTGTACATGTGCTAGATGTGTGTTCCTAGTACGTAGGTACTAACAGTCAGTGTCTGCTAAGACGGTTTATGGCTTTTGTCGGTTTTGCAGGCGTAATCGCGGTCGATTACAATGCTTTCAAGAGGGGGGTATGTCACAAAGTGATGACGTGGCGGACAGCAGAAACCCTAATTTCTGCCAAAAACCCTAAAATTCCTGCAAACCCTAATTTTTGCCAAAAACCCTAAATTCCGGAAATCGCGGAGGCGGATTATTAAAAAATATATATATTTTTTTTATTTTTTTTTTGGGAAAATGATGAGCGACGCGAATTTTGCTTTTGCTTTTTTTTTTATAAAAAAAAAAGAGAAAAGACTCTCTAAGAGAGAGAGAGAACTGATGCTTTTGATTTTAAAAGCTTTTCGGGCTCTGCTTTTGGGCATCCCTTGTAACCTTTAAATTAGTGGTGAGGGCCTCACTTCTCAGAGCATCTGGACGCAGAGTCTGAGAGTGAAACCCTAACCGCTCTCTTGTACTTTGATGATTGATTAATACAAAAAGAAATACCGAAAGGGGCGCCAGTCTTTGGGGCCAATATCTCTAGGCACGGAACTCCGCCGGGCCAGTGCAAATCTATTGTGATCTGTGAATTGTTTTGAAGTGGTTATTTGGTGCTGTCGCGGTTGATTCTTGACTTGGAGTGTCCAAGTTTGTTACACTACAAGACAGCCTTTCCGACAAATTTCGATTTGCATGAACTTTTGGTGATGCCTTTTGGCCTTACCAATGCTCCAGCAACTTTCAATCGAATGACAGATAGGATTTTCCAAGAGTATCGATCTTTTGTCAGCACTTTATTTGATGACATTATAGTCTTCGCCAAGGATGAAGCTAAACATCGACACCATCTGGTACAAGTCTTTCAGGCATTGCGTGATCACAAATTAGTTATTAACGCCAAAAAGAGTGAATTTTTATTGCCGAAGATACACTTTTTGGGACACATCGTCTCAGCAACAAGAGTACAGATGGACCCGGCCAAGATTGAGACTATACGTGATTGGCCAGATTTGAAGAATCTTCATGAAGTTAGAAGCTTCTTGGCCTTGTGTTCTTACTACCGGCAGTTCATTCGAAAGTTTGCAAAGGTAGCTTCCCCTTTGCACATATTGATTCAAAAAGTAGTCCCTTTCGCGTGGGGACCGACAGAGGTGACTGCCTTTCAGACACTTAAAGAAAAACTGACTACTGGACGAGTGTTGACTTTGCCGGACTTGCAAAAGTCATTTGAAGTATATTGTGATGCTTGTGGTCATAGTATGGGAGCGGTCTTAATGCAAGAAGGCCATGTGATTGCCTATGAAAGCCGATTGTTTTCAAGGCCAGAATTGACAGCACAGATTTATGAGAAAGAGCTTTTGGCAAAGATCCACGCTCTTACTTAGTGGCGACATTACCTACTAGGAGCTGATTTCACGGTCTTTACTGATCATCAAAGTTTACGCTACTTCTTGTCACAGAAGCAACTTTCGGAAAAGCAGATGTGGTGGGTTAACATCTTGTCACAGTTTCACTTCAAGATTGTCCATGTTCAAGGACAGAAAAACTTGGTGTAGATGCATTGTCTCGGAAGCCCCTCGTCTTGGCTATTTCCGCGATTCATCATAGAAGCTTCGAGGACATGGTTGATCAGTATGCCATAGATCCGGATTTTTCCGATGTATTCACTCGAATTCAGAATGGGGAGGTAGTAGCGGGATGTTCCATACGGGATGGCTACTTGATGAAGAAAACGATATTGTGCATCACACAGCCGTTGAGGGAAAAGGTTCTGACTAAGTGCCATTGTCCACCTTTTATGGGTCACCGCGGCATCAACACCACCTTGAAAGGTGTGGAGCGTTACTTCTTTTGGCTGAGACTCAAGAAGATTTGGACGACTTTGTACGCAGTTGTTTAGTATGCCAGAAGGTCAAGTTTGACAGGCATAAGGCACAGGGATTGTTACAGCCTTTACCCATTCCCACTCGCCCCTAAGAAAGTATTGCAATGGATTTCATTTTCAATCTCCCGAAGACACAGAGTGGGCATCATGGCATTTCGACTCTCATCAACAGATTTAGCACAGAATTTCAGACTCCGTGGCATACCTGAGACAATAGTCTCCCACAGAGATCCCTGATTCACGAGTTTGTTTTGTAGGGCTATTTGAGAGAACATTGGCACACGGGTTGCAGTTCTCATCATCATTCTACCCGCAGACAGGTGGGCAATCTGAGATTGCAAATTCGGTCTTTCTAGATTTATTGAAGTCTTACATTTCTGATCAAAAGACTCAATGGGAAAAAAAATTGCCCTAACACGATCCACTCTTCGACTAAGACGGCACCATTTAAGATCATTGACGGTGCTCCGAAGGTTCCACCCTTCCTAAGCACTAAAGATAAGATTTTTGTAGCCGACCAATACACGAGGGACTTGGACATTGCATTTGCCAAGGTCCGGGAGGCTTTAGCGAAATCTCACGAACAACACAAGAAGGCAGCAGATCGACATGACGAGATTTGAAATTAAAGGAAGACGATTGGGTGCTCTTACGTTTTGAGAAGGCATGCCTAAGAAAGAAAAAGGGAAAGCAACGGCTTTTTCCAAAGCTTAGCATGAGGTATAATTGTCCTTTCTAGATAAAAGAAAAGATAAATGATGTCTCCTTTGGACTCAAGCTGCCCAATACTTGGAAGATTCACAATGCTTTTCATGTGAGTCTATTGAAGCCTTTTAAAGACGATGTGCTCGATGACGGGGAGCCTGATGAGCAACCCGAAGTGGAGGAAAGCGAGGAGACACTCGTTCCAAAACACATTTTGGCACACAAGCACAGAAGATAAAAGGTAAAGCTATTAGGCGGTTCTTGGTTAAATTCAAGAACTATCTTGCTTTGGATGCAAAGTGGATGGAGGAGGAGGACCTAACAGATACTCCTCAGATTTTGGAACTTTATTTTAAAGCATTCAATTTAGCTAGTCTACTCCGATAGAACCCCGATTTTAGCAAGGGTCAATCTAGTGCAGTGGGTTTGCGCAAGAGGGGAGTCACTCCGCTCCTTTGTCAACAAATTACCCCGATTTTGAATAGAGTCACTGATGTCCCCTTTGGGTTTCAGGATACTAACAGGTTGAGTAGTATTCTATTGTATGACTTTATGACAGGAATTTCCGAAAATGAAAATGATTGATTTGTACTTGACTTGTTTGAGTGCAGGAACTGAAAGACGAAATGACTGCAGCATTTCGCTCTCATAAATCTCTATAGACGTGATTGCAATAAGGATTAGTTAATCGGACATACATGAGGTCCGGAATGGATCTAGATGCGATTACTAAATACATTGCCGATGGTCATGGTCTGAGATTTGGAATGAATTTGTCTGTGATTTGTCATGTGATGTGACTGTCGTTTTGTACAAGTGCTAGATGTATCACGTCTCATGCGTCGGTACTAACAGTCAGTGTCTACTAAAACTATTTATGGACCTCTGTCTATTTTGCAGGCGTAATTGAGGGCAATTACAAGAGGGGGATATGTCACAAACGGGCGACCTGGCAGACCCCCGGAAAACACGACAGGCTGAAGTGGCAGATTCCCGCAAAACGCGTCGACAGGTTGAAGTGGCAGATTCCCACAAAACGCGTTGGCATGCTGACGTGGCAACGTACGGAATCCCGCAATCTACGCTGCTGCTTTTTTGCTGGCAGCTTTTGGAGAAGTTTGCTTTTGAGTTAAAAACCTTTTGGAGCTCTGCTTTTGGGCATCCCTTGTAAGAATAAATAAGCCCAAGGTCTCACTTCTTAGGGCATCTAGACGTAGAGACTGAGAGTGAGCACCCGCAGGCTCTATGTACTTTGCACACAGATTAATATAAGAATAAATACCGAAAGGGGCGCCAGTCTTTGGGGCCAATACCTCTTGGTACGGAACTACGCCAAGTCGTGTCGTCTTTTGTTAACTATTTTGAAGTGAATCTCTGCTCTGTCGCGGTAGAATCTTGACTTGGGGTGTCCAAGTTTGTTACTCTCTCTCTCTCTCTCTCTCTCTCTCTCTCTCTCTCTCTCTCTCTCTCTCTCTCTCTCTCTCTCTCTCTCTCTCTCTCTCTCTCTCTCTCTCCGGCAGTGGATCAGGAGATAAGCACCTACATTCACTTAAGGTCAGGAGACTATGGAGTACACAGATGCATACACTTATCTTGGGGAAGTCTTCATTGGGCCAAAGTTTTCTTTAAAGAGAGCAGCAGAGACTAGACTGACAAGAGCATATGCGGCCTTGGGAGGATTGGAGAGGATGTGTTCACAGGTTCCATTCCAGGAACCCCGAACAAAGCTCTGGCTCTTTGATACCTTGGTAGCTTCAGTAATGCTCTATGGGGTTCAGGTTTGAGGACCCTCTGTGGGTTAGGATGGGTGGAGAGGTATGGAGAGACCCTTGGTATCTATGATCTCTCGGTTGATTAGAGCCAAGGCCTCCGTGCCACACGAGATCATTCGAGCGGAGTTAGCGGCCCCCCCTATGGAGATAGAGACGCTTACCACATCAGTCTCCTTTATGCACAGCTTATGGGATACTACCAGAGACAGATATGCCAGATTGGCCCTAGAGTCTCCACACAATTAGCTTTACAGGGGGACACCATGCTCGTATGCACAAATGTCATCATGGTTCCAGATACAGCGCTTCAGCATGGACAGCTTGCCTCCCTTCCAGTACTCCCTTGATGCACCATCGTTGTCTCTACCAGTACCTGACCCAATTGAACACCAAGAGGACATGGATAGAGCCGACACAAGAGTTGGGCACGAAGATGGCTTTCTATAGAGAGCATCTTCTTCAACTCACAAGGGATGGGTTTGTGATTCGTCCCAGCTATACGGACACATCTATCTTATGGGTTACAGTGTGCCATTGGTCAGATACGGACATCTTCACATGTAATGAAATTGGCCTATTTAATCTGAGAGTAGCGGAAATTAATGAGAATACTTTTGAGAAATGACTTTGTGAGCATAGCGGGTGAACATAATTGAAGATAGCAACATAATCATAGCAATTAGTTAACTTGGCATGAACAATACTTTTGCAAGAGAGAGAATTTAGAGAACATGACAACACTTGAGGACCGGATTTATGTGGAGCCGGTCCCCCCTCCAATAGGCATTTGTATTATGATTTCTCCCATTAAGAGAGACTTGTTACAATACAATCTTTGTGTTCCTTGTGACCTAGGTGATGCAATGAAGATGGAAAGCTTCATGCATCACAAACATAACATAAACTTGAAGAAAGCTTTAACTATCCCAAGCCTCAGTCCCAAGACCTCAAACACCTTCGAAGGTGGAGAGAGCTAGCAGGGAATGAGGGTAGGGAAGAGGAAGAAGAAACATTTCGTAGGAGAAAGAATTAGTTCCTCACTTATCATAACTCTTGTTGCTAGCATACATAATAGCATAGTAATGAAGAAGAAGGAGATGGCAAGCTTAAGCATTGAAGCATGGCTCTTGGTTGGATTTGCACTCTATAGCCAAGAGTGTTGGTGTAGGCTCTCAACCTCTACTTGCTTGGAGAAGGAGAGGGAGCTCTTGCACTTTGCATAGCACACAATGAGAGTGTTTGTGAGTGTGAGTGGGTGAGTATACCTTGCAAGCAACCCCCCTCCTTGCTAGGTCAACCCCCTCTTCTAGCTCATCATTGAAGCTCATTGGCTCGTGCCAAGCCTAGCCAATCACAAGCTTGGGCCATTTCTAGCAATAGGTGTAGTCTTGGGACAAGTGTCCCCCTTTCCCCTTAGAGAGAGAGAGAGGACTTGATAAATGCAAAAACAATTAGATAATTGTTGTAAATTATCATTGGATCCCTTTTAATCCTAGCCAATAGGGTTCAAGCACCTCATGGAGGTAACATGGATAGGGGCTTGCCATGTGTCCCTGCTGCCTCTTTAAGCTTGGGATTTCCTTGAGAGTGTGTGTTCTCTTTCTAACCCCTAAGAAAAGGGCTCGCCCCCCCTCTTTGTAGGGATCTTTTTGACCTTGGGTGCTCAAGCACCTTAGTCATCAAGCATGACTAAGCACTTAGACTAGGGGTGTTCCCACAAGCATCTCAGGCAAGCATGTCAAAGCACCTCAAGCACCTTAATCATTCAGCAGGTCAAGCACCTCAAACACCTTAATCATGCAATAGGTCAAGTACCTCAAGCACCTTAATCAAGCACCTCAAGCAGGACAAGCACCTCGAGCTTGGGCCGAGTTCCCACCTCAAGCTCAAACCTAGCTTGACTATGGTCCCAGATCTAAGGACTTTCACACATTATTGGAGGTCTTCAATGAAGCTAACCCTAAGGTCTTATGCTCCATTGTTTAACCTTGCTCTTTGATAGACCATCTCTCATTTGGGCTCCTTTACCATTGGCCCCGTGTTGAGATAGATCTATAAGCACATGTCTATATCTTATCCCTTGTTTCCGTTTTTTCTCCCACATTAAGTGATCAATTTAATATGAGAAAATCATTTGGGTTGGTTAGATATTAGATATTAGATTTTATGACATCACACCAACTTGAGATTGAGATAGGTAGATTCAGAGGGACACCAGTAGCTAGCAGGATATGCCGCCTATGCCATACAAAGCCAGAGACGGAGACACATAATATATGTCAGTGCATAGTGTATTACGAGATACGGGGTCGCTTCCACCGTCTATTCAGAGAAGGCTTCGGACCCTTCTCAAGAGTCATGAGCTATCAGGACCAGAGATGTATTGGCTTGAATCTACTTGAGTTACACAGAAATAGAGATAGTTTACTGAGGAGACCTGGAGAGAGACAATCCAAGAGACAGATTACTGATTTCTTCTGATAGAGGAGCAGCCACCACTGCAAAGCTCAACTCATACTCACACCTACGGTACTCTCATTGATCGAGCATTGGAACTAGGGAGATCGAGACGCCCACAACTGAGGAGAGAAGCTTCACAGCATCGACGGAGACTACAATAGAGGATTCGAGCCATACTATCTCGACATCCAAAGTACAGATGAGGATGGATCCATCACCCACTATATCTTTCTCTTGTATTGCTCACAAGTTTCTGTTAGGTGCAACAGAATGAATGTTGTATTTTCTCAAGATTAGTGATCTTTATTGCTCAAGGTTCCTTTTAGTTCTTAGGGAAAGAGAGAGCTTTCCGTCTTGTGGAGAGTGCTATGATCACGAACAAAGTGAGTGGATTGTGCGTGCAAGTGAATGAGACTGAGAGAAGGAGAGAGAAGAGATACGACACCCGAGAGGTTGTAAAACCCTCCTCCGAAGGCCCCACTCTCGTCGGCGAAAGTGGTCTACTTTGATTGCACAAAGGTGTACAATGCGTATGCAATGGACTGATGCAATGGGACTATGCCGATGACGACGACGGTGGTGACGACGACGACTTGATGGCTGAAATCTGAGATCTTCTAATCGCTGAATTTCGGGACTGTTTCAGTGGCTGAAAATGACTGTTTTGGCTGCGTTTTTATGGCTGAAAATGGGGGAACATCTGCAACCATTCGGGGGCTGATCTGCTACGGTACCATAGGCTGAAAACGCTATGTGTTTGCTGCAGATTTCGGCTGAATATCAAAAACGCTGGCTGATATTAACTCTTGCCAAAAACGCCAGGCAGATCTGGATCAAAGAACCAAAAACGCTGGGCCTTCGGCTGAAATCGCTGAGCTTTGGCAGGGGTTGTCTAGCGTTATTAAAAGCCTGCTGCTGCTGGTAACTGGGGGAAAACGCCAAGCACTTGGGAATGATGGCGATGGCTATTGATGGTGAAAACGCCAGGGATGAGGGAGGTATGGTGATGGGGGGTCCTTGGGGGGGGGGGGGGTAACTGCTGAGAAGTTGCCTGTTGAGCGGGGAGCTCCTATTGCCTCTTCTGCCAGAAAGTGCTAACTTGGGTTTGCTTAGATATTAACTTAGCAAAATTGCCCTACCTACTTTTGTTGGAAAGTCACTTAAAAATAATAAGTGAAAATCCCAATAAATAGGAAAATAGGCTAAATGCACTGGAAAATTCCCCTAACTGATGCTAATGGATTCTGATGGGAATTCCGATGATCATACTGTGTGCAACCGGAGGATATGCATCTATGCTAAGTGACTGGGCATGCACGGTCTACGAATAGACTCACAAAAGTGCCAGATCACTGCTAATCTAACTGACTTGGCTGACGGGAACCCTGCTATGGTGTAGCTTGTCCACGGACACGGACACATAGGGTTTGGATGTCACGTGACATCTCCTCCTTTTCAAAGTGAGGTACTGGTACCGAACTGTATGGCGTCGAGGGAGATCGCCAACAGCATCCGGAATCCTGGAAGAGACTCTTCGCCGGCCCACTCTGATGTGTGGGTCGTGCGGTACTTGAACTTCATAAAGGTCTGCAACGCTTGCTTCCTTGGGCCGCGCCGAAAGCAAAACAAAATCTTCTGAATCTCCTTTGTTGCTTCAACTTCGTCTAGAGTCCTGCTTCTTTCGTCTTCAAGAATCTCCATGGCTGAAAATTCTTGAAACCATCTCCAACATAAAACCATGAACATACCCATTCCATGTAAAGTGAAGGAAAAAAATCGTGTCGGCTCTAAAGACTGTGTATGCAATGTAGATGAACATAGAGACGGAGTGACAACCCATTCATCAAACACATGCAAACAATAAGGTCGAATCTTTTCTGTTTGATCAAAATCAATCAACTGTGGCAAATCACAATGGAAATGCCCATGCTTGGTGCTCATACAATCATGTGCTCGTTCGGAAACTGTGTCATGCCAAGGAAGGAACATAGAATGTGAGTTCTTGACATACAGACTTTTCAACTTTTCATGAACAATCCGCATACATTCGAGCTCATCCATGAGAGAAACGTGCTCAACATGCAATATGTCATGCCTAGTAAAAGGGATCACATAACGATGCTGACTAAAATACAGCAAATCGTCACGAATGAAACACTCGAACAATGCGTGCGTATCAATCATGCAAACACACAATACTTCCTGTGATGGTTCTTTGGACCAAGGCTCGAGAGCCAAGATCGGTTCGTCCTGAATGATCGAATCGTCCTGTGGGGGTTCTTTGGACCTCGACTCGAAAGCAAAGATCGATTCTTTGTGATTGATCGATTCTACAACGAGGTTAGCTTTGCTAGAAAAAGCATCCACTAACACATCATCCTTGTGAACAATCACATCATCTTCATGCAACTCATCATGCTTGTGAGAAATCACATCTTGATCATGCAAATCATCCTGCAAATCATTGTCATTCAAATCATCATCATGCTTCTCATAATCATGCAAATTCTATGTGTCATGCTTTGGAGAAGAAGAGACTGAGAGAGTCTCCTTTCCCCAAATCTCTTGCATCTGTGCCTGAACTTGAGAATAGAGTCGCCAGAACTCTTTGTTTTGTCGATCGCTTTGTTCTTGTATTGCTTTTCTTTCTGCTTTGTCTTCTGCGTGTTTGCGATCCATTTCTGCTTTTCTTTCTGCGTGTCTGCGTTCCATTTCTTCTTTTCTTTCTTTGCATTCACGATCAAATTCTGCCATTCATTCTGCATTTCTTGCTTAGCGTTCTAACTTCCTTTCCATAAACATCTGGTTCAAAGCCTCCATAGGAGTTAGTGCAATCCTTGACGTAGATGGGAAAGGGGGAGGGTCGGAAAAACCTCATGGTGAGGAAAATTCTTCTTCGCCTCTCTCATGCTCATCACTTCCAAGCGAAGTATCCATTCAGCTTCGAGTGATGACCATTCTGCAATCGTGGGTTCTTGTGGGTTCTTGTGTTCTTAAGTTAACGAGGAACTTGGGTTCTTGAGGGTCTTGAGGTTCTTGAGGTCCTTGATTCGTGAGAATCCTGGGTTCTTGAGGTTCTTGGGGTTCTTGAGGTTTTCTTTCGCTTGCAAATCGCGTTGGAGAAGGATCTTCTCTTCACCCGAGTTCTACTCCTTTCTGCGTGCGCACCCCTTGGCGGCCTTGCGCTCACACCAAGATTGCTTTTCCCACCTCACGTCGATTGGCCGGCCGCTAAGTGCACGGTCCGCTCTCAATGAGTGAAAAGAGACACAAGGGGAGGCTGGACAAGCCCTTCTTTCTTGGGATTCCTGTCACTCTTCAACAAAACACGATTAGGAATCGCCACGCCCAAGTAACCTTGGGTTCGTGCGATCGCAACAAGCAAAAAAAAATTCTTGTGGTTCTTGTGGTTCTTTCCTTGAGTAATGCAAAACACTTCCAAAGCTCTGATACCAATGTTAGGTGCAACGGAATGAATGTTGTATTTTCTCAAGATTAGTGATCTTTATTGCTCAAGGTTCCTTTTAGTTCTTAGGGAAAGAGAGAGCTTTCCGTCTTGTGGAGAGTGCTATGATCACGAACAAAGTGAGTGGATTGTGCGTGCAAGTGAATGAGACTGAGAGAAGGAGAGAGAAGAGATACAACACCCGAGAGGTTGTAAAACCCTCCTCCGAAGGCCCCACTCTCGTCGGCGAAAGTGGTCTACTTTGATTGCACAAAGGTATACAATGCGTATGCAATGGACTGATGCAATGGGACTATGCCGATGACGACGACGGTGGTGACGACGACGACTTGATGGCTGAAATCTGAGATCTTCTAATCGCTGAATTTCGGGACTGTTTCAGTGGCTGAAAATGACTGTTTTGGCTGCGTTTTTATGGCTGAAAATGGGGGAACATCTGCAAACCATTCGAGGGCTGATCTGCTACGGTACCATAAGCTGAAAATGCTATGTGTTTGCTGCAGATTTCGGCTGAATATCAAAAACGCTGGCTGATATTAACTCTTGCCAAAAACGCCAGGCAGATCTGGATCAAAGAACCAAAAACGCTGGGCCTTCGGCTGAAATCGCTGAGCTTTGGCAGGGGTTGTCTAGCGTTATTAAAAGCCTGCTGCTGCTGGTAACTGGGGGAAAACGCCAAGCACTTGGGAATGATGGCGATGGCTATTGATGGTGAAAACGCCAGGGATGAGGGAGGTATGGTGATGGGGGGTCCTTGGGGGGGGGGGGGGGGGGGGGGGGGGGGGGGGGTTGAGCGGGGAGCTCCTATTGCCTCTTCTGCCAGAAAGTGCTAACTTGGGTTTGCTTAGATATTAACTTAGCAAAATTGCCCTACCTACTTTTGTTGGAAAGTCACTTAAAAATAATAAGTGAAAATCCCAATAAATAGGAAAATAGGCTAAATGCACTGGAAAATTCCCCTAACTGATGCTAATGGATTCTGATGGGAATTCCGATGATCATACTGTGTGCAACCAGAGGATATGCATCTATGCTAAGTGACTGGGCATGCACGGTCTACGAATAGACTCACAAAAGTGCCAGATCACTGCTAATCTAACTGACTTGGCTGACGGGAACCCGCTATGGTGTAGCTTGTCCACGAACACATAGGGTTGGGATGTGTCACGTGACAGTTGCTGACGTGTCAAGTCACTGAAGAACGGAGCCGCCTTACTGATCCCGAGCGAGGAGCCTAAAACCTAAGAGAAGCAACAGAGGCAGCAACAAATGAAGTTCCACACACAGAAGCATAAAAAACTGATGACGTGGCAGCCAATGCGGATCTTCGGATTTTGCGATGACTGATGACGTGGCAACCTATGCAAATTTTTGCGTTGACTGATGACGTGGCAACTTGTACGGATTTCCATGATTCACGTTGGCAGCTTTTGAGCACCTGCTTATTCTTTTGAGTTTACTACTTTTCATGTAACTGCTTTTGAGGCCAAGGGCCTTTTAATATATACAAAGGGTTCATTCTCTGGCACGCTTCAGTGTGAAGGTGTGGGGATTGGAGTACCGGCATTGTACCCAGTTGAAGCAATATAAAGAAATGCCGAAAGGGGCGCCAACGTTTGGGGCCAATACTCTCTGGGACGGAACTGCGCCACTCCCCGTGTCGTCTCTCTCTTTCAGTTTCAGTTGTTATTGAAGTGCTAAAAGTTTGTTCAATCTGTTCTTTTCTATTGACACATGGTGTCCGTCTTGTGACAGTGGTATCAGAGCTTCAGGCGTGTGCTTTTCTGAAAGCATACCGGTCCCACCAAAGAGCAGACAAAGCAAACTGGCGCTTCCAAAGTCTACTGGACTTTTATTTGAAGTATCTTCGGGTCCCGAGCCCGGAATTATTAGCCACTCCACCCTTACTTCATTGCGCATCGGGCACGCTCCCGTCTTCATTGCTCTGTCTTTCAGGGCATAAGGCCTTAAAGATCACATGAAGAGAGGGATCAAATTATTTTTTTCGAGCTGCCGGTTTTCTCAGAGGCAATGCCATGCAATTGTGGATGTCTATAGCTACCAGGCCGCACACTCCAAGGACTTGGCAAGCTTTCAGGGAAATTTTTGCCTGAAGTTATATGGTTTCTGGCAGCTTCTGGCAGAGTAGGGTATCCTGAAATGCTTGCCACGCAAACCCTAGCAGAATACGACTTCAAACTTTTGGACACCTCACAATAGGTGTCTCTTCTCGAGTTCATAACCTTGGAGGTCCAGTGTGATTGCTATGCTTGGGACTACCATCGCCCCAAAAGGAACATTGTCTGTCCAAGAGATGATGGACAATGCTATGGTCGGCTAGGACCTAATGGAAGGAATCTAACCCTAATTTTTGGTGCACGTTTCAGGATGGAAAGTCAATCAACTTTTCGAGCTAAGCTGATGTCGAGATTGCTTTTTAAGTTTGAATTTTGTTCGAGAATTTGTTTGAGAACTTGTTTGGTAATCTTGTTTGGAATCTGTTTGAAATGGATGGTATTTGTTTAGAACCTGGCTTGGTGCCGATTTGAACTGTTTGATTTTGGTTTGAATATTGGTTTCAATGCTTCATGATTTACTCCCGGGTGGAGTAATGAGAAATGATGTTTGAAAATGCTTGTTCATACTCATGGCCCGGACCCTTGTGGTTATTTGCGGGGGGAGTATTAAGAAGTCTGAGCAGTGGTTACTCTCGGTGACACAAACTATTGATGACATGGCAGGCCCCTAGATACACACTCCTTGCGGCAAGACATGCCACGTGGCAGCATGCCCGAAAAATGCGCCGCAAAACGCGCTGACAGGCTGACGTGGCAATGCCGTACAATTCTCCGCAAAACACGCTGAGTTGATGACATGGCAGCCCGTACAATTTGCGAAAATTACGCTGGCTGATTTTTAACCTTTTAAAGACATTAATATATCATTTCATTTCATCATCTCTCTCTCTCTCTCTCTCTCTCTCTCTCTCTCTCTCTCTCTCTCTCTCTCTCTCTCTCTCTCTCTCTTCGAGTTCAATTGTTGCAGTTTCTTTTCGTGTGATGCTATTGATTTTCTCGCTTGGGTGTCCTAGCCTATAACATTGACTTTCCTACTTTTGTGCATTAGTTTTTAATGGCAGTTGCCTTTTGGTGCTTTTGCACTTGTAAAAATCCTTCCATTTTAATAACTCTCTTTTAATGATTGCGCACAATGTTTAGTATGCTAAGGCCTTCCTTGGTACACAAACCCTTTTTCCAATTTTCACCAGTTGTTTACAAGAACATTATAGCTAGAGAATAAATTAAACCAGAAAACTTTTATTGACTAATGATAATCTTTCCCTCTAAAGCATACACCTTGTGAAAATAACTATTCATGCACACACACAAAGCTAATAACCTTGCAACATACCAGCATCAGAAGACAAGTGCTCGATCGATATTGGGATATTGATGCTGAACAACGTTGAAAAAGCTTGCTCATGGGTGTGTTAATAGTACCAACCAGGTCAATGTGACCCTCGCACATGGCATGAAGTTGCTTAATCTGTAAAGTGAGACACACAATTAAACAGGAGCTAAACCAAACTATGTTGTCAATTCCCTATACGTTGCAACCAACACACGTGCACACACACACACACACAAACACAAACACTCTTAAACACATACGGACACATGAGTGGTTGTACATATATTCATAATTACACACATACCTATGTGTGTATACAATACGCAATATGCATAGGCATAGCTATAACATATACATGTATTGTACATACACACGTAGATGTATCGTATTGCATGTATGTATGTGTATTTGTGAGGGTATTAAATCTCATCATGAAAAGAATCATACAAAGTCTCTTGCTTGTCTGTGTAATGTCATCACTGAAATGTTTTGTTTATAAAAGAATGATTGAAGAGTCATTTCTATAGTGCTCAAGGCGTTTCAATTCCCTCTTTGTAGCATTAGGGCAAAGAGTTCCTACCAATTTTAAAGCTTCTGTGCATTTTGTGCGTGTATGGGATATATGTATGTATTTGTGTGTACATTCCTGTGTATGTGTCACAGCAGCAAATTCAAGACTGGGAAAGTCAGTCTCACTTTTACATGCTTACCGAATCTAGAATTGCAGTTTCCTGCGTGGCATCAGAAGAAGCGGAGGTGTCCCGAGCACTTTGAGCGAGCAAGCGAACATGGTATGCAAAATCGCGATCCTCTGCTTTTTTCGACGCCATCGTGCAATCTACAGAATATAGAATGCTGTCATGAATTTTCCTCCTCCCTCGCGCGCGCGAGAGATATTACTAACTAGTCTTGCTTAGTGGGCGTTGCTATAAAACGTCTATAGAACATATTATGGCATACGCAGATTGACATCAAGCATCTATGAGAAAAGAAGTGTGTATCTATAAATATAAAGATACGATGATTGAGATTGAGCATGTACTAGTGAGGAAAAAGTGTAGCTAAATTAAACTTAACGAAACATTAAACAAACATGATTTTGATAGATCTCGTCTCGGAGAGACCAGGACATATATAGTGTGGCATCAATTATTTAGGACTAAAGTAAAGATGTACAAGGTGCACTCACTATTGTAGTACATTACATGCATCGGCTAGCAATCGTATGCAAAGACTTGCATCTTTAATTAATATGTACATATGTCGATCGACATTGAATGTATAGTTCTAAAGAAAACATACATGTAAATGTAACTAAAGGAAGCAACGTGCAAAATCTAAAACAAGCAAGTGGATAAAGCATCAATGAACTGCAATAAGAAATAAAGTATTTTACTGACTTGTAATGATGTATAGGTACGTTTCGATTGTCCAAATTGCAGGCCAATATTTGAGTGAAGCTACAAAAAACCAATGTGAATAGTTAAACATTTCGCCTTACAATGAAGTGTCATACATTGAAAATACAAAGTATACACTGCACGTCATGCATAAGTGCCATACAAAAGTATGGTGGAGAGTTGGCACTGTGGTCTCTCCAAAAATTATAAGAAACGGAAGCCGTGCCCTGCCCCGTAGCATTTATGTGTTGCACCAAGCAAACGTATAGCCATGGAGAATTGAATGCAGATAACGAACCTTGCAGTGTTGTTGAGTTGGAGACGTGCTTGTGCAATTGAAATGTCCACTGTTGTGAGTATATGTCGTCTCTGTCAAACACAAAACACACGTTAAGACCGACGTTGCATCAGTTTACATGAAAGAAGTTTGTAACATCCAGTTGGTGAGCGCAAGTAAATTTGATGACAAAAAGAATCCAATGGACAGTAAATGTGAAGCTCAATGGACGACCTGGAAAGGAGAAATACCCAAGTGGTAGAAAACATCGTCATCTTTCAAACACAAAATTTAAAAATCAAGATTTGCATAATTATATCATAATGAACGGATAATAAGACTCTAATAGTGTGATTAAAAGCGGTCGTGTCAAAATAAGAGTGAAGGATACGAAAAAGAAGATGGAAGAGAAGCTTTGGGCATACACACTCACCAATGTACTCCATAAATATGTGAATAATGCAGACATGTCCCAGAGCCAACTGCAACCATCCTGTTCTGCGAGTTTTGTAGCTTCATGGTCCTTGCTTCTCATCCGCTATAATAGTGTGCTCCAAGAGATGACATTTTAGACAACATTTTGTTTCAGTAGCCCTTGACTAACAATATTATCATGAATTATATTGCCCATATGGGCGTTCTGCATAGTGCCACATGCCTTCACGATGCAAGAATAGGCGATTGCATCTAGATAAATGCCCTCACTTTGCATTCACTGAAAACAGGCCAAAGCTTTATGTCCCTACCCCTGTTGAGTATATCCTACAATCAGTGCGTTTCGAGAGACGACATTCTAGACAAAAAGCTCCTCTAGCACTTCCAAGTTGCTAGCATAGGTGATTGAAATGCACTCGCTTTGCATCTACTGAAAACAATCAAAGCCTTATCCCTGTTGTGCATATCCCTCAATCCCCCAATCAATGCATTCCAAGAGATGACATTCCGAAAGAGAAGCTCCTGTCGCAAGCTTTGTGCATTCTGAAGTACACCACATTTGGCATACATGTCGACCAAGGCAGTACCAAGCACTATGTTGTTTTGAAACAACCCTTGACTCAATATCATTATGAATATTTTGGCCCATATGAACATGTTGCATAGTGTCACATGCCTTCAAAGGTGATTGCATATGGAGAGATGTCTTTGCTTCTCATTCATTGCAATATTGTGCTCCAAGAGATGATGTTTCGGACAAGAAGCTTGTGAGGAAGCACAAATGCTTTCTAAAGTACACCACAATTGGCATACATGTTAACCAAGGTAGTGCCACACACAACATTTTTGTTTCAACTGCCCTTGAATAACAATATCATCATGAATTATCTTGCCCATATTGGCATTCTGCACAGTGCCACATGCCTGCAAATGCAAGCATTGGTGATTGCATCTGGGTAAATGCTCTCACATTGCATCCACTGAAAACAGCCCAAAGCTTTTTGTCCCTGCCCTTGTTGAGTATATCATGCAATCAGCATGTATCCTACTTCTAAGCATATGCTTTAAGTGAGCTGACCTCTTCGTATCCATGTTTGCTTGCATAGAAGATATTGTTGCTTTCTTGGTGCTGCTCTAAAACCGTACTGCCAATAAATTATATAGCTCTTTGAAAAGGTATCAACAATTGGCTATGAAAAGCGAGCATAGATTTGAAAAGCGAGCATAGAGGGGCTTCAATTGATCGTACGGCGCTGCCACTAATCTGACGTCAAAGAATTGGGCTACATGAATGAAGCTGCGTGCTCAGATATCTTATATGACCATATTGTCACATGCCTTCAAAGATGATTGCATCTAGAGAGACATGAGCTGATCTATTCGTCTCCATGTTTGCTTGCGTAGAAGAGATTGTTGCTTTCTTGGCGCTGCTCTGCTCCTTGATCTTTTCCTCTCTGAGTTATTGCTCCTTTGAAGCCCACATATCCCTGTGTGTGTGTGTGTGTGTGTGTGTGTGTGTGTGTGTGTGTGTGTGTGTGTGTGTGTGTGTGTGTGTGTGTGTGTGTGTGTGTGTGTGTGTGTGTGTGTGTGTGTGTGTGTGTGTGTGTGTGTGTTCGAGCTTCCTCATATCGCCTGGCTGCCTGGCAAATTTTTGAGCATGGGACCGGGTAGATGAATGTCAATCAAGGCATAGTGCATAGAGTTTAGGAGAGGCAGAGGGGCTCTGTGCAGGAGTTGGAAAAAAAGAGCAATTGCGAGCGCGTGATTAAAAAAAAGCCCACATATATGTGTGTGTGTGTGTTCGAGCTTCCTCATATCGCCTTGCTTCCTGGCGAATTTTCAAGCATGGGACCTGTAGGGTAGACGAATGTCAGTCAAGGCATTGTGCGCGGAGGGGCTCTGTTGTGCGTGCAGGAGTCGGGGGGGAAAAAAAGTAATTGCGAGCGCGTGATTAAGAAAAACCTTAAAAAAGATCCTTGGGAGCTGCTTGCCATGCGATTCGGATCAAAGCCAATGGCTGAGATCACGCCAAGCGGCCTCTTCTTGCATCAAGAATTCGAAAAAGTATCTTAGGCTCACCAAGTAAAAACAGAGTGTGTGTGTGTGTGGGGGGGGGGGGGGGGGGGGGGGGGGGGGGTCTCAGATACTGGAGCACTTCTAGTCTACTTCTTTTCAGAAAAAGGGCCTGCGTTTGCTTGCGATGGATAAATTATGTACTCCGAAGCGTTGTGGTGGTTTGGATATTCTGCATCTGGGTTCTCATGTTATAGCAAGAAAGCCACATTGTTGTTGGTGTTGGTTGAGCAAAAGCAGCCTTGGACGTAAATGTTTACGTTTTTGTGCTCTCATGCGGTTTCTACACCGGCTTTTGGCCATTGGCAGCCATCGTATTGGGATGTGGTTTTAGGTAAGTTTCAAGCCACGATACCTGGATGTCCTTTTGCCTCCAGTCTTGTAGCGGATTGGAAAGTAGTCACACAGGACTTGTTGTGGCATGGTAGAGATGACGTATGTGGCAACTCGCTTCGGTTAGAAAGTTTACATTGGAGTCGGGTTTTTTATCAAACTCTTGTTCAATGCTCTCCAAGACAGGCTTATTTTCTCTCGCAAAAAGGTATTTGCAACGTAATTGA
Source organism: Adiantum capillus-veneris (assembly GCF_014529385.1). NCBI lineage: Eukaryota > Viridiplantae > Streptophyta > Polypodiopsida > Polypodiales > Pteridaceae > Adiantum > Adiantum capillus-veneris. The sequence goes on along the minus strand of NC_140941.1, from coordinate 94,866,371 downwards.
TGTGCTGGATGTTGATGGACAGATGCTTTCGTTCAGACATGCTGCTCATATCTTTGGGCTTGGGATGCATTATAGGCGTATGTGGGACAACATTAAAAATTTGGTTGATTCCATATCTCTTGTTCCACCGCTAGTTGCAGAAAACCAAATTTGTGATTGGCACTATCATGGTTCTTCGGTCTCTTTCATTTCTGCAAAGAAAGTGTATGGTCATTTGCAATCGTTTTCTTGGATGTACGAACACTGTAATAAGGTATGGAATATGAACAAGAGTGATATTTGGTGGGGGAGTAAGGTCATGAAGGTGTGGCATGCGAAATTGCCTCTGAAGAGAGACTGTTTATGTGGAGATGCGTACTTGAGGTTCTCCCGATTGGCAAATTTCTACGTTCTAGGAGATTGGCCTCTTCACGATGTGTTAGATGTGGTGCAATAGTTGAGACCATTCCGCATTTAGTGTGGTCTTGTTCTCATACACTGCAGTTTGTGGATTGCATCTCTACTGCTCTTCGCATGCGTTTTCCTGGCATGCATTTTGGTAGATCTTTCTGGATCTTTGGAGTACTTCCGCCATTGCTTCGGCCGTATACATACTTTTTTGGCTGGGTCAGATTTTGGGCGCTTTGGACGGTGTGGAGAGTACGTAATTCCCTCATGTTTCAACAGATGTGAGTCGATTATGTTTTCTTCTTCAAGACGGCTCTGTTGCAGTCTCTCCGAGTGGCTTATGACTTGGATGAGATTATTCTCAGTCCTTACGAGCTTTATTTTGACTGTTTCTGATTTCCCGTTTGTAGTATTTTTCACGGGTTTTCCTTGTCTTGAGGTTTCCCATGGGTAATGAGATTTTTTATTTTTATTTTAAAGTAAGTGTGTGTGTGTGTGTGTGTGTGTGTGTGTGTGTGTGTGTGTGTGTGTGTGTGTGTGTGTGTGTGTGAGAGAGAGAGAGAGAGAGAGAGAGAGAGAGAGAGAGAGAGAGAGTATGTGGGGGGGGGGGGGGGGGGGGGAGGGGGGGGCACTGTCGGAGTAAGGGGATTTATTGTGTAGCGGTTTCTCAACGGGACGGAGAGGCTTTGGGCCGTTGGATCAACGCAGGCTGAGGGAGAAGTTTTATAGTAGTGTCGTCACTATCATTTCAACCAGTCGCAATAGGCGGGTAGGATAGGGAGTGGGAGTCCCAAGAATTTTTGCCCCATAGAGATGGGATCAACTGTGGATTGAATCTCCGGCGTAGATCCCTCGACTTTCGCCCATGGCCTTTATAGACCGGGGGGGGGCAAGCTTTCTGGCTTTGCTTCGCTCGTTAATTCAAGTCGTCCCACCAACGTACAATAAAAAGTTTAAAACACTATGTAAAACTTATGTTACGTAGGGCGATACTGTTTTGGTGGTGAAAGATCCTCTCTTCTATTCCTTGCAATTAATGATATTTGAGCCACGGGTACGAGAGCTTGAGTGCTTTTCTAAAGGGCTTAAGAGGAGTAGCAACTAGGGCTTGAAGTGTTAAAGTACGCTTAAAAATTTTACACCTAAAATTTGTTAGAATGGCTGACAATAGTAAAGAGAGTGAAATTAATGTTGATAGCTTTGATTTTACTAATGAACAGGCTCCTAATGATGTCCCTATGCTTGTCAATTACCTTGTTTGTAGGCTTCAACAAGCCATGGGCAATCCATCCCTCCAAAGTGAAGTGCAACAACAGCTACGTACTCATGGGATTCTCCAAATTCTCCAGCAAGAAGATAGAGTACCTAGGAAGCCTCCTTGTGAGACTTCCAAAAGAGGCCTCTCTTTGATAAGGGAAGAAGAGGATCTGTACGAAGGGCTCAAAAATCTACTACTTGACGACACATCTCCTTACCAAAGAAGAACACAAGAATGTCATAATAACTAATATCTAATTCTCCTAAATGATTTTCTCATGTTAACTGATCGTTTAATATGGGGAAGTACCATGGGAGAAAAAGCTAGAATATTGGTTAGCGTGACAGACTGGTCACAATAGGGATCCAAAGGAGGGAAAATAGGGATCCAAAGGGGGGGCCATCTGCAAAAGAGCAATGTGCATCAATAGGCTTCAAAGACTTTAAGGTTCAGCCCATTAAGACTTCCAAAATGCTAAGGTTCCAAAATTCAAAGCTTATGTCCAATGGTCAAGCTTAGGTGTTAGGTAAAGGCGGTGTGCCTCACCGTGCTTTACCCGTGTCCGCCGGCTAGTGTCCGGCTGCCCACATTTATCTCCTTATTCTTTATACATACAAAGGATAAGGAGCTCTCACTCACATTCTCACATGGTGCTCACACAGTGAGATTTGGGAGCTTCACCCCACATCCTATGTACTCTCTCTCTCTCTCCCCTTCGCACTCTCCGCACACGCACCGCATCCGCACACTCACAATTGGTATCAGAGCTATGGTGACCGCGGAGAGCACGACGGCTTTGAGAGCTTCGAGGTGATAGCTCGCTCGCTCTCGGCGGTGGAGAGATTAAGAAAGCTTGGAAGCTTTGTGAGAATGCAATGGGAGCTTGTGAGCTCAGTTGAGAGTGATGTATGCTCTTGTGGAAGCTCAGAGAGTAGTGTGGAAGATTGTGTGTAAGTGAAGGTGCTGCCCTAAAAGCTGTGTGCGCAGCAGCACTGTTTTCAGATTCGTTTTTCTCCTTGTAGAATACAGATCTGAGAATTCTGTTCATGAGACCCATCCATTTCGACGTGGTCTACAACTTTGCAGAAGAAATGTTTTGCAAATTCCTCACCGTTTTGCTGATATTCAGCTCAGACTGACTGTATACAGAAATTGTAGATTTTTTGTTTTCGCATAGTGTGCGAGATTGATGCACTTTTGGAAGTACGGCAGGTGCTCGAAGTTAAGTGCATAAATTCTGAGCTAAAGATGCAATTTCAGCTTGTGCAGAGCTTATGGTTTGAGGGTGTTTTGGTAGATTTGGGCAACGAAGTACGAAGGCATTTACACACCATCAAAGCGGTCTCTTGAGAGACACGGTTTTTGGAGTACACAGATGGAGCTTCTTTCACTGGTTTTCACAGGATACTTTGGTAGTGATTTTGTGCTTGGATTCATGGTCTTTGTGAATGGGTTTGCATATGGTTATGGCGCATGGTTGATGTCCATTATACATGCATTTTCGCGAGCACTTTCAAGTGCCGGTGAGCTCTCTTAAGAGCATTGTTTTCGCATTGATCAAGTTTCCAGATCGCAACTCTTTTGGCGCTTGCTTATGCGCGATCACTCTGTTGATGTACGTTGAGTGCGGATTGCCATTGTATGTGAAAATGTAGAGCCATTTTGGCATTTCTACTCATTGGCATTGAGTAGTGTTATGGTTTATGGTAGAGATTGTACTTGAGTTGGGGAAACTCTGTTGGATTTTTCCCAGATTCTCGCCATAGTTTGTGATCGAGTGTTTACTCTCACTTTGACAGATTTGTCAGTTTGGACACAGTTTTGTGTTTTTGTATCCACTCTCGCAAGAGTGACAAGTTGTGTATCCTTCTTTGCTTAAGAGAGTGGTTTGCTCTCGGGTGGGAGAGTCTTGTGATCTCGAGCATTGTTTGCCATAGTTTTGGCATGGAGACGCTTCAGGTTAAAGGCGATTCTCATTCACAATCGCGACTGACATGTTGGCACTGCGGCCATGATGGGCATATTAGGCGCCGTTGCTTTAGGCGTATGAGGCAGCGGAAGAGGCAGATGCATGGTGCTACTATGAGGACAGATGCTATAGAGTATGCATATGACGGGCATGTCACTTTTGAGTCTAGCTTGCCTTCATACTACTTTGTGTCTTGGGATAGCACATTGTCTATGCGTTTTCTACTAGATGAGCATGGAATTTTTCACGTGACGCCACGTCGTGATTTGTTTTGCTCTTTCTCTAGTGGGAGACTTGGTTGTGTGCAGTTTGCTAATGGTTCAGCATACGACATAGAGGGTGCTGGAGATGTATGTATGTCCTTGCCTAGCGGTGCATTGCTTACGCTACGAGATGTACGTTATGTACCAGGACTCAGTCGGAGTCTCATTTCAGTGCGTCAGTTTTGCAGAGTAGTGGACATCGTGTACTGCTTGGAGAGTGGTCATTTCAGATGCATAGGGGATCACTGGTGATAGCCAGAGGTGCTAGGAGTGGTATGGTATACCCTTTGCATATTTCTGACACACGAGGCGATGTAGTCTCTGTGTATTTGCAGCCATGTTTGGAGCGAGAGACGAGGCGTTTCTCTTTTGCGGATGTGCTGCATGAAGAGCAGGTTGTGCATTTGTCTTGTGGTGACGTTCACGCAGACAGTGGTATTTTTGGGGATGCACAGCTTGGCCAGTCATCGGTTGAGGTGACATTAGTTGAGCCAGAGATCGATGCATTGTTCTATGATGCGACTGATACGTTTGAGGGCGACAATGTCCTTCAGACAGCTGTGTGTGATTGCAATGGTGCTGATTTTTCGGTTTTGCAGTCATTCTCAGCAGATATGCCTTTGCCAGATGATGTTGACATAGTGATGCATAGTCAGGTGGTTCCTGATGAGGATGCATTTGGCACTGAGGTTGCTGACAGGGATAGGTTGGCACACATAGTGCATGTTTCGTCGGCTTTCGAGTCTCTCATGTCTGACCTTTTGGTTTCGAGACCTGATCTTGCTTGTGCGTTGGTGCATTTGCAGTGAGAGTTGTCAGTCGTGCGATGACTGACACTGGCATTGTGCATTGTGGAGCCATGCAGGTCGCCACTCAATACCTGCATCATGAGTGTCATCGTAGCTCTAGTCCTAGTGGTATGCATGTTGCATCTACACTAGAACATGTTTGGAGTGAGCCAGTGGGCATAGGTTGAGAGTCGTCTTCTCTCACCTCTTGTATATACTAGTTGTAGGCTAGTCTTCTCGCCATTTATCGACACACAGCCTTTAGTGGGAGAATGTTAGGTAAAGGCGGTGTGCCTCACCGTGCTTTGCCCGTGTTCGTCGGCCAGTATCCGGCTGCCCACATTTATCTCCTTATTCTTTATACATACAAAGAATAAGGAGCTCTCACTCACATTCTCACATGGTGCTCACACAGTGAGATTTGGGAGCTCCACCCCACATCCTGTGTACTCTCTCTCTCTCTCTCTCTCTCTCTCTCTCTCTCTCTCTCTCTCTCTCTCTCTCTCGCACACGCATAGCATCCGCGCACTCACATAAGGGTAAACTGGATGCTTGTGGGAAGAGTCAAAAGTCTTCCCACATCCCTATCCTTGAGGGGGCAAGCCTTTTTTGTAGGGGATGAGAGACAAACACACACACACTCTTGCAAACTTCCTTTACACAAAGGGAATAGTGGACACATGTCAGCTCCCTAGCCCAGTTGCCCCCAAGGTGCATTCAAATCCTATTGGATGGCCATAGAGGTGGACCAATGAGAATTAGGCTAGAGTACATTTAGTTTAATTCATTTAAAAACACTTGATAAAAGAACCAATAGAAATTAAGCTTTCTAGAAGACTATTGAACAGTCTCCCAAGGGGTCCAATGAGCATTCAACAGCCCAATGGCTTGCTTGATTCCTATTGGCAAGAAGATTAAAGGGTCCAATGAAAGTTTAATTGTATTATTTAAATACCTAAAGCTCTCACAAAAGGGGAAAGGGGGACACATGTCACAAGGCTATCACTTATGCTTCTTAATTATCATTGGCTAAGCTTTGCAGGGGCCAATAGGATGCCAACATGAGTAAAAAGCAAGAGGGGTCAACCAAGAGAGAGAGAGAGAGGGGGGGTTGATTTTTGCAAGGCATTATCAGTTACACACTGCCACAAGCTCATGTGTGAAGAAAAGAAGACTGTCTCCTTCTCCAAGCTTTAATGGAAATCTTATCATCTTCTCCAAGCTTTTGAGAAGGGAGGCCTACACCAATAACTCTTGGCTTAGTGATGCAAATCCAACCAGGAGCCAAGCTTCAATGCATGCTCATCTCCTCTACCATGCTAATTACTAAGCTATGCTAAGCTATTAAGAGTGATTATGTGAGGATACATGCTTCTTTCTCGTAAGAATACTCCTTCTTCCTCTCGATCTACTCTCATACCCTGCTAGCTCTCACCATCTTCGAAGGTGTGTGAGGTCTTGGGTTTGAGATCGCGAGGGAATTTATGTTGTGTTTTACAAGTGTGAGCTTGGTGCTTGAAGCTTCTATCTTCATTGCACCAGCAAGTTATTGAAGGAACACAAAGTATTGTATTGTAAATGTCTCCCTTGATGGGGGAAACCTATAATACAAAGCCTTTTGAAGGGGAGACCGGTTCCATGAAAATCCGGTCCTCAACTGTTGTCAATAGCTTAATTTCTCTCTTTTTGAAGTATTGTTCATGCCTATCTAACTAGGTGTTATGCTTTTGTTGCTCTCTCCATCCAAGCACTCTTGCTATGCTCATTCAGAATCTATTCTAATGAAATGCTCACTATGTCTATGCTATTTTTCACTACACACAAGTTACTAGACCATTAAATGTTACATTGGTATCAGAGCACAAGGTTTGTCTTTTCTTGCTCAAGAAGAGAGGTCCTCAAGCTAACTATAAATGGTTGGTATTATTAATTGCAACTGAGTAAGTAGAATAGGGATTTTTCAGCCTTGCAGTGCGCCTGGTTCGTGCAGATAACGGGGCACCACCGTCGAGAGCTATGGTCTTAATAGTGGAGTCCTACGGGGCTTGCCTATGGCTTAACCACTATTGAGCTATTAGAAGCTTGACAGGAGCCGGTATTGTTTTAGTGGTGAAAGACCCTTTCTTCTATTCCTTACAATTAATGATATTCGAGCCATGGGTACAGGAGCTTGAGTGCTTTTCTAAAGGGCTTAAGAGGAGTAGCAACTAGGGCTTGAAGTGCCAAAGTACGCTTAAAAATTTTACACCTAAAATTTGTTAGAATGGCTAACAATAGTAAAGAGAGTGAAATTAATGTTGATAACCTTGATTTTGCTACTGAACAGGCTATTAATGATGTCCCTATGCTTGTCAATTACCTTGTTTCTAGGCTTCAACAAGCCATGGGTAATCCATCCCTCCAAAGTGAAGTGCAACGGCAACTACCTGCTCAAGGGATTCTCCAAACTCCCCACCAAGAAGAGAGAGTACCTAGGAAGCCTCCTTGTGAGACTTCTAAAAGAGGCCTCTCTCCGATAAGGGAAGAAGAAGAGGATCCGTACGAAGGGCTCAAAAATCTACTACTTGACGACACATCTCCTTCCCAAAGGAGAACTCAAGAATGTCATAATAACTAATATCTAATTCTCCTAAATGATTTTCTCATGTTAAACTGATCATTTAATATGGGGAAGTACCATGGGAGAAAAGGCTAGAATATTGGTTAGGCTGGTAGACCGATCACAGTAGGGATCCAAAGGAGGGAAAATAGGGATCCAAAGGGGATGCCATCTGCAAAAGAGACATGTGCATCAATGGGCTTCAAAGACCCTAAGACTTCCAAAATGCTAAGGTTCCAAAATTCAAAGCTTATGTCCAATGGTCAAGCTTAGGGTAAATTGGATGCTTGTGGGAAGACTCAAAAGTATTTCCACATCCCTATCCTTGAGGGGGAGAGCCCTTTTTGTAGGGGATGAGAGAGAAACACACACACTCTCTTGCAAGCTCCCTTTACACAAAGGGAATAGTGGACACATGTCAGCTGCCTAGCCCAGTTGCCCCCAAGGTGCATTCAAATCCTATTGGATGGCCATAGAGGTGGACTAATGAGAATTAGGCTAGAGTACATTTAGTTTAATTCATTTAAAAACACTTGATAAAAGAACCAATAGAAATTAAGCTCTCTAGAAGACTATTGAACAGTCTCCCAAGGGGTCCAATGAGCATTTGTGTGCCTTGAGCTTCCTTCGTCTTCTCCAAGTTGTGTGTGTTTCCTTGCAACCCTAATTCCAACAATTGGTATCAGAGTAGATTGTGTCCTCTCCGGCTTCGTCGCCGGCAACTCCAACAAATGCCTGCTAACTTTCTCCGATTTTTGTGAGCTTTGGCGAGCACCCTCAGGTTGAAAAATACTTCAAGAGAATTGGTAGAGCTCCGCCTGCTCAAATTTATGAGTCGGGCTCATTTCGGCCTCCGTTACCAATTGCTAAGCCAGAGCTGTTTTGCCTACAGCTGAGCTAGCTCGTTGGGATGTAAAAGATGCATGGCTCATGCATTGAGTGTGTTGTCTGTGAAGCGCACTATTACTCCTCACATTTGTTCAGCAAAATCTACAAAACAAGTTTGGGATATTCTAGCTGGTCTTTATGCAAGTCGCAATGAGGGAAAAATTGCATTGCTGCGTAAAGAGTTGGAGTCGAAGATTATGCATGAGGAAGATGACATGGACACTTTCCTTGTCATTGTCAAGGATATTAATGAGCAACTTATTTCTACAGGCGAAGTCATTTATGATAGTTCCCTTGTGCTGACTGTTCTTGATGCTTTGCGAGATTCTTACGAGACTTTTGCTAGTACTTGGAGACTCATGACCCAAGGAAATCTAGAAGTTGTCAAGTTTGATGCATTATGCACATTGTCATTGAAAGAGTCACTTTCCAGAAAAAACAGGACTAGACAACATGCATTTGAACATGCCTTTATTGTTGCTCAAAGAAAAGGTGGTAACAACAATGTAGCCACTTCTCACGGTTCTTCTGCGAGTGGTAAAATCACCTGTTCCTAATGCTTCTGCTAGCAACAATTCGTCTAGAAATGGTGATAAGGGCAAAAAGAAGATGCATTGCCATTATTGTAAAGCTAATGATCACTTGATCAACAGTGTCCTAAGTTGAAGGCCAAAGAGGCTAAAAAAAAAGAGGCTGGTTCCACTATAAATGCAGCTATTGTTGAGTCTTTTGTGAAAGGAGACTGTGATGCTGATGTTGATGCATAATGGGATTTTCGTGCATAGTGCACTTATGATACTATTGTCCATGATGCATGTATGTCAATTGCTGCACATGCTCATGTGTGGTACTTTGACAGTGGTGCTATAAATCACATTACCTCTCATCGAGAGTTGTTTACCTCCCTTGAGGATGTCCCTCATGGGAATTCTTTCACGTGCCAACAATGCCTCTTATCCTGTTAAGGGAGTTGGAATGATTGTGTTGACTGCTGCAAATGGCAATTCTTTCACACTTGTTGATGCACTTTATGCACCTGGGATCAAGAAGAATTTTTTGTCTATATCTGCACTTGCTAGACTTGGACTTGTAGTCAAATTTGTGGATGACAGATGTACAATACGTTATCTCAGTTTTGGTGATGAAATTGTTGCATGCGGCATTTTATATCGTGGGTTGTATAAGCTCACTTTGTATGACAAGTGTGCACAAAATTTTGCAAATGCAGTTGTGAATTCTAAGGCTATTTCAGATGCAAAACTTTGGCATACACATTTTGGACATCTAAATATTGCCAGTTGGCTGTGTTTGCAAAAATCTGATATGGTTGTTTCTTTGCCACCTCTTGAAGTACCTGTCGAACATGTTTGTGAAGGTTGTCTTTTGGGTAAGATGCAACGTTCAAAGTTTCCAAAGGATGGTTTAGTTAGGGCCACATGCAGTTGTAACTTGTGCATAGGGATGTTTATGGTCCCATGCAAACCCCGTCCTTGGGAAATTACCTTTATTTCGTGAATTTCATTGATGATTACTATAGGCATGCATGGGTGTATTTGCTTAAAGCGAAGTCCAAAGTGTTTTTGTGCTTCAAATTTTTTTTGGCTATGGCTAAAAAATGTCTCGAAATGTACTATGGGCACCCTCCGTTCCGATCGAGGGGGGAGTATATGTCTCATGAATTTAATGCATTTTTGGCTAGTCGTGGGATAAAACACCAATGTACAGTGCTTTATATGCCTTAGCAAAATGGTGTTGATGAGAGGAAAAACAGGTCACTTACGAAAATGGCACGATGCATGGTCAAAGGTCAAGCTTTGCCGCATTCATTTTGGCTTGAGGCCATCATGTGTGCCACTTATGTACTTAACAGATGTCCTATGAAAGCTTTGCATTCTATGACTCCATATGAAGCATGGCATGATAGAAAGCCTCCTATTGAGCACATGTGTGTTTTTTACTATTTCCATATGCTTTGATGCCACAAACACAGCGCACAAAATTGGATGATAAGGCTGTCAAATGTTATTTTGTTGGTTATAGTGTTGAAAGAAAAGGTTATAGGTTGTATCACCCGCAAAAAAGCCCTATCTTGGTCTCATAGGATGTTGTGTTTGTAAAAGATTCTATTCAGACCTTGATGTCATGTACTAGATTTGAATGTTACTTTCAAGATGAAAGATTTAGGGTTGTTGCATCATAGCTTGGGCATACAATTTAAGCAGTGTGATGGTGGTATTGCCTTGTGTCAGACAAGTTACATAGAGACATTACTATGTAAGTTTGGACTTGAGGATTGCAAACATATTGCCACTCCCATGGAAACACGTTTGAAATTAAGTATTCATGATATTGGTGTCGATGTCACTCTTTACCTTGCTACCTTATTTATGTATGCAACATATTTATGTATGCAACATGAGGCCGGGTATTCAGTTTACAGTCTCACAGGTTGGCAGATTTATGCATAGCCTAGGGGTCTAAGCATTAGCAGGCTGTCAAGAATATTTTTCACTACTTGAGTGGCACTTTACATCTTGGCTTGTTTTATTCCAAGGGGAGATCATTGCCGCCAGATTTACATGCTTTTTGGGACTCAAATTGGCCTGGTTATTTTGACACGTGACTGTCCACAAATGGTTTTTGTTTCATGCTCGGTAGCTCATGTATCTCATGGTTGAGCAAGAAGCGGGCCACTTCTAGTTGTGAGGCTAAGTACATGGCAGTCTTCACAACTACAGTTGAGTGTGTATGGCTCAACCGCCTTATGGTTGATTTGGGTGTTGGACAGGACAATGCCAACACTATCTACACTAACAGTCATAGCACATTGGCAATTGCGAGGAACCCAATTTTTCATGCTCGCACAAAGGACATTGAGGTGCATTACCACTATGTCAAGGGGAGGTTCTCAACAGAAGAGATCAACTTGGCTTATGTGCCAACACAGGACAACCTTGCAGATCTTTTCACAAAGGCATTATCTCGTGAGAATTGAAGCTTTCCGCAGAGCTTTGGGCTTACTCCCCTTAGTGGATTGATCACGTCCTCAGGGCATGGCACTTCCCTCTACTCTATGTGCCAACTCTCATTCACCACATCACTCAGAGGGGGTATTCGTTACCATATGCATGTGGTAGTGATGTGTGTGAATGCACTTAGGATCGTAGAGGCGGTTTTTCTCTCACTGGGAGGTTTTTTCCCCGATGCATTGTATATACGCCCATCACTCTAGGGCTATCTTATCTTTCCATTGCACACTAAGTAATACACTCTCTGTTGTGTGCCTTGAGCTTCCTTCGTCTTCTCTAAGCTATGTGTGTTTTCTTGCAACCCTAATTCCAACAAAAGAATCCATCACCTTTATTTATAGTGTTTGAGGGATGAGGCAGCATTAATCAAGAAAGGAGAGGATCCCACTAGTCAAGCCTCCACGATCAGATCAACACCGAAGGCTACCAGCTACGCATAGCAAGTTTAGTAGGGGAATAGATTTGAAACTTCAAACTGTGTGATACCTTAGAGAGAGATGACAGTTGCCTACAGTATGCAGACCGTCCAAGTACAGGAGGGAGGGGTGACAAGAATCCCCCAAGACGAGCCACCATAATCGATCTAAGGCTTGAGACAACTAGATACACATAGTGAGCGAAGGGGGTAGATGCATCAGATGCCAAGAACACCTCGTAGTGTATCTCCTTAGGGAGAGAATTCTTTGAATATGTAGTCTGTAGGCTGTGTGATACCTTAGAGAGAGATGACAGTTACCTACACTATGCAGACCGCCCCAGTACAAGAGGGAGGAGCGACAAGAATCCCCCGAGACGAGCCACCATAATCGGTGTAAGGCTCAAGACAGCTAGATACACAGAGTGAGCAAAGGGGGTAGATGCATCAAATGCCAAGAACACCCCACGGTGTATCTCCTTAGGGAGAGAATTCTTTCAATACGCAGTCTGCAGGCTGCAAGAGTAAAGGGGTGGACAGGTGGTACAGCAAGAGGGAGGTGAATAATTAACACGCATGATCGGGGGAAGAGAAAGACTTTAAAATTCCTAGTACCATTTAAGGTCAGGGTTAAAAGATCACCACCCAATTTTTACCAAGGTAGTAGGGCTTGTGCCCATAGGGTATTGTCAGGGTTAAAAGATCACCGCCCAATTTTTACCAAGGTAGTAGGGCTTGTGCCCATAGGGTATTGTCAGGGTTAAAAGATCACCGCCCAATTTTTACCAAGGTAGTAGGGCTTGTGCCCATAGGGTATTGTAACGAGAGTATTCAACCACTTAGAACCAAAAAAGGTGAAGATTCCCTAAGTGAACAAGAGAGAGGGGGGGGGGGGGGGGGGCTTGGTTTGGGGTGGGTTGGGCTAGGTGGGTTTTTAAAAACATAAATCTATTACTAGTTAGGGCTTTTTAAAAACATAAATCTATTACTAGTTAGGGCTTTTTGAGAAATGGAGAAGGGTTTTTCTTAACTTTAAAGTAGGAAATTTTGAGGTGTGGGTTTCAATATAGACCAGAGACTTTTAGAATTGCATGCAATAGCCAGTACTGCGTAGCTATATGTTATAATGTATCTAACTTTCCATCCCATTATCACTAGGGTTCTGGTTTTTGGAGCGAGATCTTTCAGAGCCTTAAAGTGGGATATTTTGAAGTGCAAGTTCGAGTAGGAAACTTTAGAATTGCAAGCAGTAGTAAGTACTTGGTAATTACAAGTGTGTGTGTGTGTGTGTGTGTGTGTACCCGCCCTAACCCAGGCACCATACTCAATGAGTCGGCAATAGGCCCATTGAGTATGGGCCTACTTCCTATAATTAATTTAATGAGATTAACATGGTTGATCCTTAAGTTAGGCCATTTATTATGAGAAATGGCTTTAGTAATGGTATTGATTAAATCATTCCCATAATTAAGGCAGTATTTGTCAATAAGTCATTTAACTTCCTCCCATGCAGTGAACTCGGGGGATTCACTCTATATACAAAACAGGACGCCACCTACGAGCGGACAACTTTGATAAAACCCCTATATATGACTCATATTAGGGAATATGACCCCCCTTTCTACGCTTATATGACAATCAATGAAGAAAAGTGGCATACCCCTATCTTACATATAAAATTTAGGTCTCACATGATCTAACTGAGTAAAACTAGTGAAACAGTGTTTAGCATAGTGACTGGCAATGTACTCAGGAACCACTTCTCTTGATAATTAGATGTACCCTCAATGTGTCTTAGTTTGACTTTCAAACTATGTGCCCGATAGCATGCGCTCTGGCTACTCGTCCAATTTTGATCCATCCAAAGCTGGTGTACATTCCTTGACCTACTCCAAATCAGCCCTTATCTAAGACCGACTCCATGCAAAATTTGATGTGTGTTGTGAAAAAATTTCCTCTACATTCATTTGAGTTCTAGTGCACATCAGTGACCAATCGCTAAAGTAATCAACCCACGTCAGGTTCCCCCCCCCTCCACATAAATATGATACCCCCCTCCTTTATTTTTAAGCTTGGGAGATAAATTATTGGGGGCCTGCCCCTAACTTATACATTTATGTAACTTACAAAAGACCCCTCCCCTGCACTTACGTGGTGCAGTAATTTTCCATGGTAAATCCCCCGGGGCAGTGAAGCTGTCAGAAGAGGAATACAAGATCATGTAAAGCAGACATATACACAAGTTTAGAGCAGCCTTAGGTGGCCGATTGCTTTTCTTTTTTACAAATTCAGCAATAGATTAAGGTTATCCCTTTTCCAAATGAACCGGGGGTCATAGTTACCATTATAGGGGTTATGTAGCAAATTGAGAAGTTTAAGAATTGTATAGAAGTAGAAAAGAACTCAGAAGGGGTATTAAAACCTTTTCCCAATGTTGGTTTATTCTTGAGGCAATTTGGGTAGAGAGATGAAATTTTATTGTGAAAAGATCTATTATTAAGGCTAAGAATATCATCCATATACATATAGGTGTGATTAAAATCTGACAGCTTATGTTTGGCTTCTAAATTACTCATGGTATTAAGGAGCCATTTGTATTGAAAGTAAGCTAGGTATAGGTTACATATGAGGGGAAGCAAGAAAACCCCATAGGAATACCTAGGCTTTGATAGAGGCAATTGCCCCCAGACCATACAGAGTAGTCGTCAAGAAGTCATGAGACAAGGTTGCATAATTTAAGCTCATTGTAGTGAGCATTATGTGTTGAGATGGTCTTTCTAATCCATCTAGGTTTACTAACAAGAGAAATGAATGAGAGAATTTTCAAGCTAGAATTATTAAATGCAATCTAAATCATATTAGGGTGATGTTCTCGTAACACTGGATGATATCTGCAGAGAATAGATGAAAAGTTTGTTTGGGGAGGTTGAGCATAACCTCAGTGATGTTTTTTACAATCCAATATGGGTTATAATGGATTTTAAGAAAATCCAAACATACCTTTTGCTTGACTGCACATACTAGTTCAAATTCAGATAATATAACATCCAGGCAAGATGGTATCATTAGTAATATTAGTAAAGAAGCAATTTGAGGCATCAAAAATCCATTTGAATTTATGTTTGTGATGTTTATAAGTTGGAAAGAGCACAGGTAGTTTGACAAAGTCAATAGAATAGCCAAGATCTAAACAATTTTTAATGATATGGCTCGTGGCCTCCCAAGGAGAAAGGTTAAGTAGTGAAAACTCATTTCCAATGAGTCTTGATTGTGCAGCCAACCAAGCAAGATTTTTGCACATGAAAGCTGGACAATTAGCGGTGACCAACAATGAACCACTGTTGTGAAAGTTTCTAAAATTTCAAAATCCAAGTACTATTAGTAGGTAGCCAGTTTTGCAGTAGGAGAGAGATCTTCTGAAAAAAAACATTGTTTAACCAGTTGGTTAAGTCTACTAGGATTGTCGTCTTCAGCTAGAGAGTATTGACCAAGTCATTCAAGTAGCTAAGTAAAGTTGAAACGACAAGGTAGGGGTTTTTTCGAAACATCAAAATGTGGTTCAAACCCTTACCAATAATTTTCTGCATTGCAAAATTATTGATAATTTTAAGATCACATGTGCACACATGCTTACTGATATCTCCAAAGTCTTTACAAAAGATATCAAACTCTTTACAAAAGCATTCTCTCTCGCAAAACGTCTTTGTTGTACACTAAACTCTTGATCGGTTGATGATATGTCCATCCAACATGAAATTATCTAACATGTTGTGATTACCAAAACCAAATTTAAGACATTTACAAAAGATAGATTTAGGCAAAAGCCAATTGAGGAGTTCATTATGATATAAACAGTGCACAAAAATCTAATTTCCTGTAGAAGTATGGTCTTTCTCCCAGAAGGGCCTTAAATCACCTACATATCACAATAAGCTACAAGTCAAGGAGATGTTGAACATGGGTGTTTCTCCCTCTGCCTCTCATGAAACTATGAGATTTACCCTATTATAGCTAGTTGAACTGTTGGGTGTGGTCAGAGAGTTAGGCCTTTTGAGAGATGGAGAGTCGTCATCTTCAATGCCACGTTTGAGCAAACCAGTGGCAATCTTGATGCCTTTATAGTTAGCATTTGTGGTGAGATAAGTGTAAGGCTCATCGGACTTTAGCTCCTTGAGAATGTCTAGCATCAAGTTTCTAAAGGCATTGAAAGCAATTTGTGCGACTACAAGGGACTTGGCTTGCCCACCAAGCCCATAGCAAATTAAGGATAAATGGAAATCTATTGGTTTTTCCAGAAACAATTGTTCCAAATTGTTGAGAATGTACTGAATAGCATGATCAAACCACATAATGCTGGATTCACATGAAGCCTTAGGGTCAAGGAATTTACAGGCACACTTTATGTAAGGTCGCAAGATATTCTAGATTGACTCAGTGTAGAAGTCAGGGTTGCTTTTAGCAAACTCCATATTCCCTTTAGTGTGGATGTACATGCCAGCAGTAGGGGCACTTTTAGTATGATCAATAAAGTTGAGGTTAAAAGGAGATTTGATGAGTTCTCCTTTATTAAAAAACTGTCCACCTTTTAGTACTTTGAGTCTGCAGTCTTCCATAGTAGAAGTCGAAAGATTGGCCAGATAAACCCATGTTTCACTTAGTGTAGGTGTTGAAAAGGCTTTGTTGGGGAGAATTCATATTTGATGGTCTACTCCAAAAGACTCAACTTCAATTTGTCTAACTGGCTAAGTGGGGGGGGGGAAAGCATCCCTCACCTTTATTTATAGTGTTTGAGGGATGAGGTAGCATTAATTGAGAGAGGAGAGGATCCCACTAGTCAAGTCTCCATGATTGGATCAACACCCAAGGCTACCAGCTACGTAGAGCAAGTTTAGTAGGGGAATAGATTTGAAACTTTAAGTTGTACACTACCTTAGAGAGAAATGCCAATTGCCTACAGTATGTAGACCACCCAGGTATAGGAGGGAGGAGCGACAAGAATCCCCCAAGATGAGCCACCATAATCGGTCCAAGGCTCGAGACGGCTAGATACACAGAGTGAGAAAAGGGGGTAGATGCATCAGATGTCGAGAACACCCCGCGGTGTATCTCCTTAGGGAGAGAATTCTTTCAACACGCCGTCTGCAGACGACAAGAGTAAAGGGGTGGGCAGGTGGTACAGCAAGAGGGAGATGAATAATTAACACGCCCAATCGGGGAAGAGAAAGGCTTTAAAATCCCTAGTACCATTTAAGGTCAGGGTTAAAAGATCACCACCCAATTTTTACCAAGGTAATAGGGCTAGTGCCCATAGGGTATTGTAATGAGAGAATCAACCACTTAGAACCAAAAAAGGTGAAGATTCCCTAGGTGAACGAGAGAGAGAGAGAGAAGGGGGGGGGGGGTGTTTGGTTTGGGTTGGGTCGGTTGGGTGGTATATATATATATATATATATACATATTAATTTTACTAGTTAGAGATTTTTGAGAAATGGAGAAGGGCTTTTCTTAACTTTAAAGTAGGAAATTTTGAGGTGTGGGTTTCAATATAGACAAGAGACTTTTAGAATTGCGTGTAGTAGCCGGTACTGGGTAGCTACATGTTATAATGTATCTAACTTTCCATCCCATTATCAGCTAGGGTTCTAATTTTTGGAGGGGGATCTTTCAGACCCTTAAAGTGGGATATTTTGAAGTGCAAGTTACAGTAGGAAATCTTAGAATTCAAGCAGTAGTAAGTACTGGGTAATTACAAAAGTGTGTGTGTGTGTGTGTATGAGAGAGAGAGAGAGAGAGAGAGAGAGAAGCTATGTCGGTAGGATTTGAAATAACAATAGGTGGTCATTACAAAGAAATAATGGTATGTCAATGAAGAGTCAAAAGTGACGTACAAAAGCGTCTGTGTGCAAGCTACAATTGAGAGGAATGATCCACATTCTTAATCACCATATATACTAGCTGCAACATATCCTTCTTAACCATGTTTGTAGGGACATCTATAACGGGGAAAGACAAAGTAACAAAGTACAATAATGAGCTACACAATGACACTAGATTATGAATATTTGTAAAGAATTTTGTCCCCCCCCCCCCCCCCCCCCCCCCCCCCCCCCCAAAAAAAAAGGGATGGATTGTCACACAATAGATCATACTTGAGCTCTTTTGAGAGGCTTGAGAAGCTTGATAAAACCATGCAATAGATAGAAATCAACCTAAAATCCTACCTACATAACCTTACAATTCTATACAACAAGACCCTCATTGCCACAAAGCATTCCATGGTGTTTCACCTAAAGGCAAATCGATTACCTAGGATACCCCTATTATCACACTACTTAGTCTAGACAATAGCATCATGAGTGTCATTTTTACGCATGTCATACTTTCTTCTTCTCCTTTTAGCTGCATAAACCACTCTATATATCCCCAAACCATGAACAACATCAGGTTCCCTCCTTACCCATGCCAGTAGACTTTTCAAGGAGGCACTTGTTTACATGGCTTCCTTTTTAAAATCTTAACTCAAACTTTCCCCTTTGTTTTCATCTTAGTTCATAGCAATACACGATGCACACAACTTATGATAGCTTTGCCTTTGTTGACTTTATCTCTATATCTTAAGAGAACTTCTTAAAATCTCGTGCCGATGATAAGTGTTCAACAGCCCCTTGCTAGGGCTTTGTCACCACCTCAAGTCATTCTTCCTCGCATATGCAGCTACTCATTGATCATCCTAATATTATGTAATGTCTATACTTAGCCACCTACACCACATTCATGAACTCTTATACCCAATCCATATTCAAAAATTAAGGTATCATAACTAATTATTGATGAATTATTGTGAGGGTTGTAGAAGAGCAAAATTTTGATAATTTGATTCACAATAAAATTTCTTAAATTGCATATTTGAGGATTATAGCGGGGGTTTCCTCTTTAGGCTAGAGGTAGAAAATACTAAAAAATGCTTCTAATCAAGGTGAAAGTGAACTGAATGAATATGTTGGTAAGATAAAAAGCATATGGGAACATCCATAATCCATTAGTGTTTTCCACATTCGTTTTTGAAATTACAAAGACCTTGTGACTAACAATTTTCATGCCCAAAATATAGTAGATGCAAGAACATCAATAGTATTCTTTGTGATGCTCCTCCTAATTAATTTAAATTTAATATTTTCATAAAAATAAGATCAAGGGCTACTAAAGTGAATACTATGTTGGAAATAGGGTTGCACGGATACGCACACAGCTTGGAGAAGACGAAGGAAGCTCAAGGCACACAACAGAGAGTATTATTACTTATTGTGCAATGAAAAGATAAGATATCTTTAGAGTGATGGGCATATATAGAATGCACGGGGGGAAAAAACTCCTTATGAGGGAAAACGCCCCAACGGTCCTAAATGTGTTCACACACATCACTACCACATGTATATGGTAACAATCCCCCCGGGAGTGTGATGTAGTGAATGAGAGCTGGAGCATAAATTATAGGGCACTGCCATGCCTTGAGGACATGATCATCCCACAAAGGGGAGTAAGCCCAAAGCTTTGTAGAAAGCTTCGAACTTCTCACGAGACAATGCCTTTGTGAAAAGATCTCCAAGGTGTCTTGTGTTGGCACATAAGCCAAGCTGATCTCTCTTGCTGAGAGTCTCTCCCTAACATAGTGCTAATGCACCTCCATTTGCTTTATGCGAGCATGAAAAACTAGGTTCCTTGCAACTACAATGTGCTCTAACTGTCAATGTAGATTATATTGGTAGTGTCTTGTCCAACACCCAAATCATCCATAAGGAGTCTGAGCCACACACACTCAATCGTAGCTGTGAAGATTGCCCTGTACTTAGCCTCACAACTAGAAGTGGCTACAATAGGCTACTTCTTGCTCAACCATGATATGCATGAACTTCCAAGCATGAAGCAGAAACCACTTTTGGACACTCGCCTGTCAAAACAACCAGCCCAATCTAAGTCCAAAAAAGCATGTAAATCTGGCGACAATGATCCCCCTTGGGATAAAAAAACCCAAGATATAAAGTTCCACTCAAGTAGCGAAAGATTCGCTTGACAACCTGCCAATGCTAAGACCCTAGGCTATGCATAAATCTGTTAATCTATGAGACTGCAAACTGAATATCCGGCCTTGTGTTGCATATATAAATAAGGCATCCATTAGACGTTTGGTAAAGAGTGACATCGGTAGGATCACGACCATCATGAAGACTCAATTTCAAACATGTTCTCATGGGAGGGGCAATAGGTTTGCAATCCTCAAGTCCAAACTTACATAAAAATGTCTCTATGTAACTTGTTTGACACGAGGCAATACTACCATCACACTGCTTAAACTGTATGCCCAAGTACTGGTGCAACAGCCCCAACTCTTTCATCTTGAAAGTAGCATTCAAATCAGCCTTAAATTCATCAATATGTGCCTCATTCGGAACAGTGGTCAGCAAATCATCCAAATATAGAACAACGATGAGAAGTACATCGCCCTCACGTTTTACATACAAAGTGCTTTTTGTTGGACTATTACGAAAGCCTCGTTTAACCAACCAAGTGTCATTTTTCTCATACCAATGAGAAGATTGCTTCAACCCATACAAAGCCTTGTTTAAACAAATGAGTGTCAGCTTTCTCATATCAAGCACGAGGAGATTGCTTCAACCCATACAAAGCTTTCTTACATTTGTACACTTTATCTTCCTTTTCTTTAGTGACAAAACCGCAAGGTTGCGTTTCATAAACTTCCTCAAATATATCACCATTCAATAAAGCAATAACAATATCTAATTGATGTACATCCAATCCAAAATGAGATGCCAATACACATAGAAAATGCTCCATAGTCATATGACGAGTGGAACAAAAGTCTGATTGATGTACATCCAATCCAAAATGAGATGCCAATGCACATAGAAAATGCTCCATAGTCATATGAGATGCCAATGCACATAGAAAAATGCTCCATAGTCATATGACAAGTGGGAACAAAAGTCTCTTCATAATCTATGTCTTTCTATTGTGCATAACCCTTTGCAACAAGTCGAGACTTATAATGATCAATCTCACCATCCAGCTTACGTTTCAATTTGTAAACTCACTTTGTACCAATGGCCTTTTTTCCAGGAGGCAAATCACATGAAGTCCATGTGTGATTTTCTATAATTGCATCATATTTTGATTGTATGGTAGCCATCCAATTTTCTAAATTATGTGCTTCATCAAAAGACAGAGGTTCCCCAACATCACATAAGCTAGAAACAGCCAAAGCATAACAATGTGATGCATAAGATGCATGGCAAGAACTTGAACGAGTATGAATAGACAAAGGTGTATCCAATTTACTGTCACACAAAGTATGCACCAGCCATTTTGGCATACCTTTAGCCTGTTCATTCTCAACCCTTTCCACATCAAGTACATCATGTACATTTGCATCAGTAATAGGCTGATCTGTAACATTTTCAAAAACCCCCATAGGTTGTACGTTTGCCTCATTTGAATTTACATTTAAATTTCCACCACTCAAAAGAGACAACAAACTGTTATAAATGTCCTGCAAGCTTACATTATTACGTCTAGTACATGATGTTGGGTGAAGAAGGGAGTGAGGGAAGTTATAGACGCGCGCACACACACCCGTAGATGCACACACACACACACACACACACACACACACACACACACACACACACACAGCAAGAAGCTTGATAGCTTGAAGCTCCCTCACTTTTTTCTGAAGAGTTCAAGTGTGACTATGAGAGAAAGATACGAGTCTCCCTAAGTACAACGTACCACCACACATGCTATAGTGTGTATATGTGGTTACACGAGGAAAAAATCTCTAGCCAGCACTAGAGTAAAAAGTGCCCGTGTATAGGGAAACGGTTCACATCAAAACTACCCGAGGGACACGTGAGTGTAACAAACCCCCTTGGTGTGAATGATGTGAACATGTACAGAGAGGTGACATATCAGCCCCCACATGGTAACAAGCCTAAAGATTTGCGAAAAGCTTCAAACTTTTCCCTTGGAAGAGCTTTGGTGAACAAGTTTGTCACATTGTCTTGTGTAGGTACATACACCAAATCAATATCTCCTGCATGTAGCCGCTCTCTGACATAGTGATAATGCACCTCAATGTGTTTTGTGCGAGCATGAAACACTGAATTCCTCGCAACTACCAATGCACTCTGATTGTCAGTGAAAATGGTCGTAGACTCATGTGGCTTCATGCATAGATCCATCAAGAGACGTCTGAGCCATACACACTCCACCGTAGCCGTGAATATTGCCCTGTACTCAACCTCACAACTGGATGTGGCCAGAGTTGGTTGCTTCTTACTCAACCATGATATGCACGATCCACCAAGAAGAAAGCAATTGCCACTAGTGGACACTCATGTATCATAACAACCAGCCCAATCACTATCTGTAAATGCATGCAAGCATGGATGATTATCTCTACCATAGAAGAGACCAAAGTTCATAGTCCCTTTGAGGTATCTAAAGACACGCTTCATAGCTTGCCAATGCTTAGTGCCAGGGCTATGCATAAACCCGCTCAACTGGGAAACAACATATTGTATGTCTGGCCAAGCGTTGCATACATAAATTAAGCATCCCATAGCTTGTTGGTAGAGAGAAGTGTCAAATGCATCATCAGTTGAGAACCTAAATCCTGTCTCAACAGGAGTTGAAATGGACTTGCAATCCTCAAAACCAAAACAATGAAGCACCTTCTCAATGTATTTTTCTTGATTCATGATAATACCCCCCTCAACGGAAACAAACTGGATACCAAGATAATAGCTCAAATGACCAAGATTTTTGATCTCGAAAGCTTGTTGCAAATCAGCCTTTAGTTCCTCAATTTTCAGCTCACATGACCCAGTCAAAAGCATATCATCAACATAAAGAACAAGCACAATCAAGTCATTGCCATCTTTGCGTACATAAAGTGTGTTCTCAATCTGACTACATTGGAAACCAAGAGCAATCAAGTGCCGATGCATCTTCTCATACCATGCACGTGATGCTTGCTTAAGTCCATACAAAGCCTTTTGCAAGCGACATACTTTATGCTCCTGACCTTTAATGGCAAAACGTTTGACATAAACCTCTTCATGTAAGTCACCATTCAAAAATGCAGTTATCACATCCGATTGATGCACTTTCCAACCACAATGAGTAGCCAATGCAACCACAGTACGAATGGTAGTCATGCATGAAGTAGGTGCAAAAGTCTCCTCATAGTCAATACCATATTGTTGCGCATAACCTTTTGCAACAAGGTTCGCTTTGTAGCGTTCAATACTACCATTAGACTTTCGCTTAACTTTGTAAACCCATTTAGTACCGATTGCATGCTTACCTTAGGTAAGTCACATAACTCCCGAGTACCATTCTTGGAAATCGAATCCAATTCGGATTGCATAGCAGCCATCCACTCCTCAATTTTAGATGCATCTTCAAAAGATAGTGGTTCTTCATTACATACTATTGCAATCAGAGCTACATCCACAAAATCACTCGTTACATGGCGAGTAGATGATCTTGTTCTACCACGCAAAGGAGCACTCAACTTACTATCTTGTAAAGTTTACTTCAGCCATGTTGGCATTGCTTGTGCATCCCTGATAGAAGTGTGTTCCTTATGTAATTCATGATCAACTTGTACATCATCAATGGGCTAAACTTCTTGCTGATTTTCAGCCATGTTTGGATGCAAGTTTTCAACTCTTTGAACCTCATTTGGATGCTCTACATGGTCATTATCCAATGTACCACTTTGAAACAAAGGCATAAGTGTATCAAACATATCTCGTGACTCAATAGTTGGCTGCGTTTTACATTCAAGCAAGGAATGGGCTGAATTTTCAGCAAATACCACATCACGACTTACAATAATCTTGTTCGTTAATGGATGATACAAACGATAACCTTTACTTTCAGCACTATAGCCCACAAAGATATATTTTATAGCCTTGTCTTGCAGTTTATGATGTTGTTCTGAAGACACAAGAGCATATGCCAAACAACCAAACACACGCATATGGCTCACCATTGGCTTTCGACCATTCCAAGCCTCATAAGGTGTAACAACTCTCAAAGCTTTAGTGGGACATCTATTCAAAACATATTTTGCACACATGAGCGCTTCCATCCAAAATTTATTAGGAAGATGCTTTCCTTTAACCATACAACGTGCCATTTCCAAGAGAGTACGATTCTTACGCTCGGCAACACCATTTTGCTGAGGTGTATATGGCACAGTACATTGATGCATAATACCTTTGTCATGAAGAAAAACGTTAAACTCATGCGACATATATTCCACAGCACGATCTATGCGAAGAGTAATAAGTTTGTTGCCACTGAAATTTTCAGCCATAGTCACAAAGCTTTTAAAGCATGCAAAAACTTAATTCTTTGCTTTCAATGGATACACCCAAGTATGGCGAGTAGCATCATCTATGAAGGTAACAAAACATACATACTTTCCAAAAGATGGAGTCTTCACAGGACCACATACATCACTGTGTACAAGCTGTAATTTTTTTGTAGCATGAATAGAACCATCCTTCGGAAAAGAGGCACGATGCATTTTCCCAAGTATACAACCTTCACAAGCATGCTTCTTAATGTAGCGAAGTGTGGGCAAACCAACAACCATATCACGATTTTGTAAATAGAGCAACCTATTGAAGTTTAAATGACCAAAACGTGCATGCCATAACTCTGTTTCAGCCATAGAAGGAGTACGAACAAGCAAGGCATTTGATGCATGTCTCTTATAAGTATCCATGCGATACAAGCCATTGCATAACATCCCAGACATAACAATAACATCACCATTGCTGAAGTCATGAACCATACCTTTGGCATCCACAAAATGTACATGAAGACCCGAAGAGGCAATGGTAGGTATACAACCTTCACAAGCGTGCTTCTCAATGGAGCCAAGTGTGGGCAAACCAACAACCATATCACGCTTTCTTAAATAGAGCAAGCTATTGAAGTTTAAATGACCAAAACGTGAATACATAACTTCGTTTCAGCCATAGAAGGAGTACGAACAAGCAAGGCATTTGATGCATGTCTCTCATAAGTATCCATGCGATACAAGCCATTGCATAACGTCCCAGACATAACAATAACATCACCATTGCTGAAGTCATGAACCGTACATTTGGCATCCACAAAATGTACATGAAGACTCGAAGAGGCAATGCTAGGAACCGAAAGCAAGTTCTTCTTTATGCCTGGCACATACAAAGCATTCTTGAGAGTCACGACACCCCCATTTGCAGCCGTAAGCTTTATGTTCCCAACTCCAATGATAGGGTAAGAGGAATTATTTGCGCAAACAACATGCCCCCCTTTGGTGCATCTTGCAAGGACACAAAAAACTTCTTACATGATGTTATGTGCTTGGAAGCACCACTATCAAAGTACCAATCAAGATTTGCCTCACACACTGTCATACATGTAGAATGTAATGAAGAATCATATGTGCATGTAACAACACAAGCCCAAACATCTTGAGCAAGATTAGCTTCATCATCCTTTGCATTACTTGTGCTCTCAATGATAGACATGTCCGATTGCTTCTTCTTATCATTACGCTTTGCAATATTTCTACATTCCTCAATGGTATGTCCCGACTTCCGACAATACTTGCATCTCTTCTTTTTTTGTGAATCACCATCACTAGAAGAATTAGTGAAAGAGGGAGTTTGGGGCTTTGGTTTGATGTGCCCAAAGCTGGTCCCGACTTGCTTTTACCTCTTTGAGAGATAGCAAGTGCTTGAGTTCCCTCAATCAAACCACTTCTATTCATTCTAGATTGCTATTCTTGCAAGAGAAGTGACACAACCTCATAAAAAGTATACATGTTGGGATTTCCTTTTGCAACCAAACGAAGAGTAGTAGCAAAGCTTTGAAAAGAATGGCAACCCTTTAAGCAAAGTGGAGATGAGAGAATTGTCCGAGATAATCTCATCTATGTTTCCCAATTGCTCTTTCAAATCCTTAATCTTTGTAACATACACATCAACGGACTCACCTTGAGCCATATGCATTTCCTCAAGTTTCTTTCTCAAGTAAGACACACGGGCTTCATTGCGCCTGGCATACAAAGAAGCAAGTACATCCCAAGATTGCTTGGATGAAGTGCAAGACCGAACGTGCGGAACAATATGACGCTTCATGGAAAGAGCAATCAAAACATGTGCTTGGGCATCCTTTCCATCCCATCTAAGCTGATCATGTGTAGGCAAAAAAGATAAAGAAACAACTGTTGAAGAGCTATTTGCATCTGTAACAGTAGAAGTAGAATTGCCAAGTCTCTTGTCTACATCTGCCACAATGTTCCAAAGTTGCTTTGCAACAAGCACATGTTTCATCATGTAAGACCACATCGGATAATTAGCCCCATCAAGATTATCCTCAACTTGAAGCATGCCAAACAAGGCATTGTTGCTTGCCATAGCACCTACGAACAATAAATTGGCTAGAAATGCACTCCCGACAAAACCTGCAGACCTGTAAATGATGTTACAATAAAGCCTTAATGTATCTAGAAATGCTGATTCATGATATCGTTGCATAGTACTCGTTCTTAGCTTTGTTTTGAGTCCTAGGTTGGGCAAAATGGACACCCGGAGCACCCGTGGCGAGCAAAACGGTGACTAGGTGTCCCGAGGCTGCACCTCCTGCAAAACCTAATATGAGGTATGGAGGAAGGAGAATGCTTGTGGGAGCTAAAGAGCCTTCTCTGATACCATTTTTGGGTGAACAAGGGAGTGAGGTAAGCTATAGACATGCACACACACACACACACACACACACACACAGCAAGAAGCTTGATAGCTTGAAGCTCCCTCACTTTGTTATGAAGAGTTCAAGTGTGAGTATGAGAGAAAGATACGAGTCTCCTTAAGTACAACGTACCACCACACATGCGTATAGTGTGTATATGTGGTTACACAGGGAAAAAACCTCTAGCTAGCACCAGAGTAAAAAGTGCCCGTGTATAGGGAAACGGTTCACATCAAAACTACCCGAGGGACACGTGAGTGTAACACATGACAACAAGGGCTAAACAAAATCTTCCACAAACACAACATCCCGTGAAACCAAGATACACTTTGTTTGTGGATGGTACAATGTGCAACCTTTTCTTTTAGCACTATAACCAACAAAAATGCATTTGAAAGCCTTATCATCCAATTTTCTGCACTGTGTTTGTGGCACCAAAGCATAAGCCAAACAACCAAAAATGTGCATGTGATCAATAGATGGCTTTCAATCATGCCATGCTTTGGGTCCCGAATATGACATATTGTGATGTGTGGGTGTGTGTTCAACCAGTGTGGGAGGACACGTAGTAGTTCTTGATGTGTGGTCATCTTGGCATGTAGCCTTTCTTCCTAATATAAGGAGGTGCCCTCTCTCAGGAAAGGCACACTCATTTTGGTATGATCCGGTGCACTTTACATTGGTAGAGACAGTGGGCATAATTTTCTTAAGGTGTTCAATTTCTTGTCTTTAGTTTCTTGCTCACTAATTATTAGCTATGGTGTTCCTGCTTGACACAGGCTTATAAGGAGTCATATAATGCAAAGCTTTTGTAGGACACCTGTTAAGTACATATGGAGCACACATGATGGCCTCAACCCAAAACGAAAGTGACAAAGCTTGACTCTTGACCATATGTTGTGCCATCTCCATAAGTGACCTGTTTTTCCTCTCAGCAACACCATTTTATTGGGGTGTATATGGCACTATACATTGGTGTTTAATCCCATGACTAGCCATAAATGCTGTAAATTCATGAGACATATACTCCCCCCCTCGATCGGAACGGAGGGTGCCCATAGTACATTTAGAGACATTTTTAGCCATAGCCAAAAATTGCTTGAAGCACATAAACACTTCTAGCTTAGCCTCAAGCAAACATACCCATGCATCCCTGGAGTAATCATCAAGGGAAGTCACAAAGTAAAGGTAATTGCCCAAGGACGGAGTTTGCATGGGCCCACAAACATCACTATGCACAAGCTACAACCTACATGAAGCTGTAACTCAACCATTCTTTGAAAACTTTGAATGATGCATCTTACCCAAAATATAGCCTTTGCAAACATGCTTCACATGTGCTTCAAGAGGCGACAAAGAAGCAACCATATCAGATTTATGCAAACGCAACACACTGGCAAAATTCGTATGCTCAAAACGTGCATGCCAAAGTTTGGCATCTGAAACACCCTTTGAATCCACAATTGCATTTGCAAAATTTTACCCACACTTGTCATACAAAGTGAGCTCATACAACCCACAACATAAAATGCCAAATGAAACAATTTCATCACCAAAACTGAGATCATGAACTATACATCTGTCATCCACAAATTTGAGAACAAGAACTAGTCTAGCAAGTGCAGATACAGACGAGAGGTTCTTTTTTATCTCAGGTACATAAAGTGCATCGACAAGTGTGAAAGAATTGCCATTTGCAATAGTCAGCACAATCTTTCCAACTCCCTTGACCATATAAGAGGCATTGTTTACACAAGTGACTATATTCCCGTTAGGGACATCCTTGAGAGAGGTAAACAAGTTTGGATGAGAGGTAATGTGCTTTGTAGCACCACTATCAAAGTAGCACACATGAGCATCTGCAGCAACTGACATACATGCATCGGATAGAAGGATTATAAGTGCACTCTGCACTAAAATCCCATTCTGCATCTACATCAACATCCCCATGCAATGTTCAAGAAAAACGTGACAGCTTAATGTCATGTTGTATTCAGTTTCAAAACTTTACTTCAAAACAAAGAAAAAAATTGTAAAAATTAAAAAATATACGCAAATAGAAGGAAAGAAAATTTGCATCTTTGGGAAAATGCTTTTTCTCAAACATTGCTCTGATGGCCTGCACGCACGCGTGCGCACACACACACACACACAAGTGGCCACATAGGTAAACCCGGGCATATAGTTTTTTGTGAATGTGCAAACTTGCATCGTTTGAGTACCCATGGCCTGCATGTGCACACACACACACACACACTTGCACACCGTCACGTCTAGGTTCTCCCAACTACCATGCATGTATGGAGAGTTGAGGTGGTTTTACACCATTATACCTGAATATATTGTGCTTGGGTGCTCAAATCGTAGGTGAGAAGGGAGAGGCACTATAATTGTGCGAGAAGCCTCAGAGATAAATCGGAGAAGGCCAAAGAGGTGGTGGAGTTGAATGCAATGAAGAGAGGAGGAGGAGAGAAATTCTTAGGATTAGCTAGGCATACACAAAATAACACCAAGGTATGCCTACAAATAAGATCAAAGGGGACTAGGGGAGATTGATCCTGTAGGGGAAAACCAAGAGGGAAAAGGGTCTTTACGCGGGACAAAGAAAGAAGGGTGCTCAAGGGGTAGCCCAAGAACTTGCGTAGAGAGCCCAAGTTTACCTGTATAGCCCTGGCGAGGAGGGAGGTGAGGGAGGGTGGTAACTTAATCCATGTGCCCCACTAAGCATTTAATAATGCCACATGTATGCCTTGTCATCAAACATTCATGATGCCATGTTGACAATCATCAAGGTCTTGTCTTTTTCTCGGGTTTACATTTTATGTAAACCCTAGCACCTGTCTGCCCCCATCACATGGACTACGACGATTGTCTCACGAAACACACCCAACTTTCGCACCGTTGATCCATCACTTGGCTTCATTTAATACCATGTGTAGATAATCTTGAGGACCGGAGAGAGCAATGGATGTGTAAGAAAGTTGAACTTAATAATAGATGATCGAGTATTCTCATCTACCTACATCCAAAGCTAATAATCTATCTTACATCCCAGTCATGATTCATATTGTCATGCCTAGGGTAAGTCCGGGCACACCAAGGGCCATGATGGACATGCGGTGAAGGGGTGCTATATTTTAGCAGGCTATGAGTCTACATATAGTGAGGGTGGGTGGAGATTAGCATGGTCTAGTCCCCTCTGTTGTCATATTGGTATCAGAGCTCAAGGGTGAGGGCAACTGGAGGAGGGAAGGCATGGAGATCTTGCATGGCTCTTCTTGCAGGCATGGAGGTCTTGCATGGCTCTTCTTGCTCGCATCTCTCTCTCTCTCTCTCTCTCTCTCTCTCTCTCTCTCTCTCTCTCTCTCTCTCTCTCTCTCTCTCTCTCTCTCTCTCTCTCTCTCTCTCTCTCTCTCTCTCTCTCTCTCTCTCTCTCTCTCTCTCGTTATGTTCGCCTTGTCACGATGAGTTTTTTTTGACACATGAGCAACCCCTAGTTTGGCCTGCAGTGAGAGTTTTCTTCCTCCACTCCTCTGCACAACTCGGTGGCTTAGGCAACCCGCCATGGCCCGATTAAATTAGGTTTTATATTGCCTGTTTAATTGGGTGTCCAAGGGTGCCCAAGGGACAACCCTAAGGGCACTCTCCCATGGCTGCAAGCCCACGGAGGGCAATCACGGCCGTGCTATTGGCATTCAAGGCATGAGCTACGGCACGAACTAGAGTGATCAAGGTCCTCAAAAAGTAACCAAAGCAGTAATTCAAGACACTTGAGGTTCGGACATTGATCCTATTTGGAATCAAGCAAGAAGTCAACCATGCCAAGGGAGGGGTGTTCGACATTGGTCAGCACAGGTGCTTTTTCCAAGTATGCAAATTTTGAGTTGTAGACAAAATTAAAGCCACCAAAGAGTAGGGAAATGAAGGAAGGTGCACGAGAGGGCAAACCTGCAGCAGCGGGTCAAGACCTCGGCAAAGCATGCAAGGCTGCAAACAAGTTTGAGAGAAAACGATAGAGTGGTGGCCCATGCAGAATCAATCGAGGATGGAACATGCAATGGCCATGCAAGTTGCATGGTACCAGGTCGTATGACACATGCCTACTAGTCACACAACTTCAAAGTTCATGACTTTGAGTTGGAAGCTTTTTGAAGTGCAAAAATAGAGGTTGCAAGTAAGCAACAAGTGTATGAGGGTTTATCAGCTTCAAGTTTCCAAGATCACACCTTGGAGGCCACAAGATCAAAGCCATGCAAAGCAAAAAACATAGAATCCCATTATCTCTCAAGGAGGGACATGGCCATCAAGCAATCTCCAAACCCATGCTAATGCAAGGCATGGTACTAGTGGAAAAGCAAGCTCAAGGATGGGATTTTGTCACGAACACACAAGCTAAGCAGTAGGCAAAGCAAGTTGGCACGAGTACATCATGAGGTACACAATTGATGTTTCCATTTATTGAGAATGTGCTTGATAACTATGGCATGCAACAAACGTGTGTGCTGCCATGGATGTTTTTTCCATAATTGTGCAATTTAGGTATTGAAAGCACAAGCAAGGATTGTAGAAATTACCATAAGCATTAATTTTTTGCTCAACACAATGTAAGAAAAGGCCAAAAATAGGTTTGTAGACTGCAATCAAGCAAGGATTGAGTGAGAAACAAACCTGATAAGAAGCATGGTTTCTCCTAATGCAATGCGTCCACCAAAGCACCTCAATTGAGTACGATCATCAGGTTTGAGATTTCCTGTTTTTATCATTTTTTTAGCTTTATGAATGCTTTCATATTGTAGAAGATTTCCTAGAGGTTAACGTTTAATCCAAGAGCAAGGCCGACCAACAATGCTTCAATATCTCAAGGAGATAGCTCTTTATTCAAGAAGGTCACGAATACTTCACAACTATTAGTATGGCAAGGCCGATTGCTAAACATTTTGAAGGGTCCAAAGATGTTTGGCATGGCCGACTCTTTGTAGTTTAAGAAGCTGGCAAACATTTTTCTTTCTCCATCTACAAGTTCGGGTTTTGGATTTGCTAGGGCAAGGCTCTTAGGCAAGTTTCCTAAAATTCGCCAACCTAGGGTACATGTTGCAGTGGCTGGGCAGCTCATGTATGCTTTGTCTAGTATGAAAATTGCATAAAAACTTGTTGAAAAGCAAAGCTATCAGCTAAATTCAACACAAGGAAACCACACAAAGGGACGACAACTCAAGCAAGCCGATTAGCAAGTTACAATGCACAATTTGAACTAATCTTGCAGATGTTTGTTTTCCATGCCAACTTGACAAGCAAAGGTTGCTTGAGTAGAGTTTGGCATCTAGATTAAGTTTGATAGCTACACTTCTTGAGCTATCTTTTTCAATATTTGGCATTCTAATGATTCGCAATAAGATGTATGTTTTGACAAGGCCGATTCTCTATGCAAGCTCAACAAGGTTGATTCTCTTTTGCTTTGACATAAAAACTTGGTAACATGCCTACCAATTTTTTTATTGGAGGTCGGTATGACCAACCCAAGGGCATACAAGGTACATGCAGCAGCTCTAAATTTCTTAGCATACATGGCTACAAGCCACATTCAAGCGACAACAATTGCTCTCAGAGGGGCGACAAGGTTAGACAATTTTAAGTTCTATTTGTACTTTTGTCTTTCATTTTTTCGTTGAATGAGGTTTCTTTGTTGTGCATAGCAAAGTGCTTTGACATCTTACTACAAATCAAGGATTCTTTTCTGTGCCACAGTACTATTCATTGCCTTAGGATCAAGGATAATACCACATAGGTTTGTAAATAAGAGGATATAAGCTCATAGTTATGGTTTGCAATGACCAACTGTCATGTATCCATGCCAGTACACGTTGTGCAAGGCACGCATGGCATTTTCTCACATTGTGGAGACCATCATTAAAGCCAGGGACTTATCACACTATTTTTTCGATATGCATGCATGGCATGCCAGTATTGTGGAATCATTCCATTAAAACATGGATTACAATTTTGCTAACTATAACATCAGCTACTCTATTAAAAAAGAGTTGAGGCTGGTATAATGGCTTGTAGCCATTATATATGACTACAATGGTGGGCAATTTTTGTGCACAATGTGCTGCCAATATAGATGATGCTTTTTATGGATAGGAAGTAGGCATGGCCTCATTATCAAGGAAATAATTCATGGGATGACATGAATAGACTAAGAGAGCCTCAAAGTCGGTGATCTCCTATTTGAACACCCAAGAAACTTTAGTATGACTACCTTGTTTGGGGTGTTGACAATTTTTCTCTTCTGCTCATGGAGAGATATGATTCCTTCCCGATTTAGTAGTGAATAAGATTCCAACTTTGAGGTGATCTATGCTTGGTTGTAGCACTGATTGTGTCTCTATGAGTGGTAGTTGTAGCGGTACGACTCAACTACAGGAAAAAAGAAGTTCGCACTTGCCATGGGGTAGTGGAAAAGTTCAACCTCCCAAGTTGATTCCAGTCACTATTAGACACGGTAGAATGTGTTGGTCACCGTTGGCTGCTAGTTTGAGCAATTTTTATACAAATTCTAACCAAGGGTTTGACATTTCACATTTTAACCAAGGTTTTGGATTGCAAGGGCAATAGATTTTTCCATGTGCACGTGACTACGGGTAAGTGAACGCTATGTTCAACCTTCAACTATGTATGTTAATTTTATTCCATTTTTGAATATGATTCGCTTGAATTTTCTAAGTAGGATGTCAGCTTGAATGCTTTCATCCATTTTTCTCTTCAAGACATGACAAGGTCGTGTAGGAGCAAAGTATTTTGGACCGTAGTGTTTGAAATACATTTCTGCATTATGCAGTTTTGGACCTACATGTAGGGTTTTGTTTGGCACATGTTGTCACATGGGATACAACATGGTCTAGGATCTCATGGACTTCAGTTATCCAATGTGGAACAAGGTTTATGAGGGTCCCTCTCACTCATCTTGCCAAGTATTTACAATTACCTCCACACACAAGTACACCTTGTACTTGATGGATGTCATTTTTTTGAGCTTTGTTCTATGAGACACATTTCACATGTGGAGAATATGAGTCTCTCGGACTGACACTTGTGCCCATTATTTCAATTATGTGTCGCAACAGAGTCCCTAGGTGTTGGTTGGATCTGTTTGTTAGACTATTTTGAACATCGTATTAGGAACAATTTCAGTGGCCAAAAATTGTCAGATGCTTAGTAAGACTTGTTAAGATTACAAGTATTTTTTAAAAACTTTAATAGATATTTGTTTATATACGTATAAAAATTATGTTCTATTAATGAACAAGTTCATTTGGTACCTAGATGTGATGGATTTTCACATTCTTTTATGGTCCAAATATGTTAGCATGGTTTTCAGATCATTCTTTCCCTCTGAGGCGTGAGCATAACATTAGCCATAAGCATTGGCAAGTACGGTTATGGATATGCAACTTCAGACCTTTTTTTTTTGCTAAATGCGTGCACATTATGTGTTATGGGCCCTAGTGTTTAGCAAAGGCTAGTTTGGAGCGGCATGCACATTCATGACATTAGTATTTCGCACGCTATGTGCAATATCTCTATGAGATTAATTGTAGATCTATCAATCACCAATAGAGGTCATGGCTTGGTTTGGGTCTTTTTAGATCGGCTCACTAAAATTAACCAAGATGGTTGTTCTTAGCATTGTTGATTAATTAGCCATGTTGCAAGGAATTGTGATCCCTATTTACCACTCATTTTGGAGGACTGTCTGTAAACAATGGAGAAACACACCTCAATTCTGCTAGTCATCCAGAGAGGATAGGCAAACTATAAGTGTTAATCTTGTGCTAAAAGATATGCTAAGTGCGTACGTTAGCATCAAGCAATCCAATTGAAAAAGGTTATCTTTCTAGTTGGAGTTTGGCGACCGATTTAGTCTCTTCATGTTTAAATTAGTTTCTCAACCTTGAACATCGGTTATGGTGGGGTTGTTTACTGATGAAGAATGATATTAAGTCAAGGACTTATACTTTGCTAATGAGTTACATTAGTCAATTACTTTCATGGAAAGGGAAAAGAGGTAGTCATTAGATAGATCTTACTTGTGATAACTCGTTTGCAAACTCAATTGAGTTCTAAATGGAGTCTATACGCTATGCTAGTGGATGTGGGCCGGTTATACAAGATGGTTGCAAAGGGAGGACAATGTGAAAAATCAAGATGCTCTTTTTGATTTCATTGGACCTCCTATTGAACCGTTTTCTAGTCAAATGGATAGTTGGATCCATGAAGGATGCCATTTTACAGAAAACATTAGTGTTCTTATGAAGATATGACCACTTTTGTTTTTGAGGACGAAAACGCTTCTCCAAGGGGGGAGTAATGTCATGCCTAGGGTAAGACGAGGTAGGCCAAGGGCCAGGACCGGA
This sequence comes from Adiantum capillus-veneris, assembly GCF_014529385.1. Classification (NCBI taxonomy): domain Eukaryota; kingdom Viridiplantae; phylum Streptophyta; class Polypodiopsida; order Polypodiales; family Pteridaceae; genus Adiantum; species Adiantum capillus-veneris. Next base: position 94,831,529 of record NC_140941.1, on the reverse strand, counting down.
CATGTGTTCAAGGAATGCTATATTTTAGAAGTCTATGAGTTTATATATAGCAAGGTTGGATGGAGAGTTGCATGGTCCAGTCCCCCCGCTCTCATACATATCATACAACACATTGTTCCAAATTAACTGATACAAAATTTAGAGAAAATTTTTCAACTCCCATAAGAACGAGTAGCACATGATAAGGGGTATCATGAGGGGAGATGTGTGTGTGTGTGTGTGTGTGTGTGTGTGTGTGTGAGAGAGAGAGAGAGAGAGAGAGAGAGAGAGAGAGAGAGGAGGGAGATAGGGGAAGAGTATGTGTCATTAGTTTTATATGCCCTACAATGAGTAGGCTCTAAGGCATGTTGTTATAGGGAACCATCTGTGCCAAAAAAATCCACAGAGTTCATGATCGTGTAATGTGAGATCTCATGGTGATTCTTCATCATGTACTCAATTGTGTTAAAGCTCAAGATGCAGAGTGGAAAAAGTTTATGTATGTGTTCAAAATTTGTCTAATTTTTTTGAAGGAAGGAGTTGTTAAACAAGCTCCAATCTTTGCAGACCCAATCTTGTTATGAAGTCTCTCAAGAGTTGATTCGTCCAACCATTTGAACAAAGGGTTGTCCTAAAGTGAGTGCTGGTTGAAGATGCCATGAGCTACTATGCTCGCAATTCTTTTCACGAAGAAAGAAATGTCAATGATGTGTAGCATTTTTGTATGCAAGATGCTTGCTTTCAGTAATGGTCGCTTGTAGTCCAATAGTAAAGGAACGACATGTTACACTTGCATCATGGATGCAACTTGTGCACTGCGTATAGATGAGTCATATATTTAGATGTGCACAAGCATCTATAAGAGTTGCATTGCATAGCCTTGCATGGCTCATTGCACCCTTGATAGTGCATTTTCTCTTTGAATTAGCGCTTATATTGACATTCACTCCACATGAGATGTATAATGTGATGGATCCAAATAATTGCGAGCAATACTCTACCATTGTTGCCAACATGCGCTTAGAAATGGCTAATATGTGTCTTGCCATAATCCTCTCATTGTCTCCCCTGAATTGTGCTCTTGTTGAGTACGGTTTGTCTATGAGGTTTCGTGCGGTTTTTTATGGAGAAAGTAATTTGCTTTATCTTCACCAAGATGTCTATTTTACTCTACTAGTTGTCCTAAAAAATTGTAACCAAAAAAACTTAACAAAGACAATATGTAGTATTTATTCATAAGTATAACATGTTGTTGTTTGAAAGTAAGAGTTACATGTACATGTGGTAACATAGAACACTTCAGTAGTAATAGAAGATTTGGAAGATGAGTAGAGAGAAGGGGATGATGTACTTACGATGAAAATATCAATTAGCCACGAGGTTGGAATAGTAATAGCTAGAGCACGGTCTCACTTTCTGCTTGCTCCAACTTTCTCACACACAAGTCGAAGAAAAGTATCAGAGGCTGCTTCATGTAAACATTTCCATCAAAAGACATCAATGAAAGTCACATTTGTGCACATTCTAAACTACAAATGATCATAGATCAGACACACCACACAAACAATTGTGTGGGGGGGGGGGAGGTGGCTCTATTTGCCCCTATTAAATTAATCACATAATGACATGCCCTTATTTCCATTAGCAAGGAGATTTAGTGCTAGGAGCCAAGTTGGGGATCCTAACATTGGAAGCGGGTTTGCATATAGATGATGCTTACCACTTATATTGAGAAGCTTAGATTTTGTGGTGTGCTAATATTGCCGAATGATGCTTCTTACGTGCTAAAGGAAACATTGTACATGGAGGTATTAATCTACCAATCTGCAAGAGGTAAATGTAGAAGTTAACATTAAGCTAATGAATTCAAAACTCGGCACAACAATAGAACCATATAAAATGTAGGTTGGACTCTATAATTTTGACAATTTGAAAGTCTTGTTGGTTACATGCTCATGTATTTGGTTGTATGTATAAATTTTTTAATTCTTCGTCTCCGTCCCTCTCTCTCTCTCTCTCTCTCTCTCTCTCTCTCTCTCTCTCTCTCTCTCTCTCTCTCTCCCCCCCCCCCCCCCCCCCCCCCCCCCCCCCCCCCCCCCCCCCCCCCCCCCCCCCCCATTATTGTTGCCCAATTGTCACATGATTTTGTGCATCTATGTGCTACTTGATGAATCCTCACGTTGTTCTATAGATTTGCTCCTATAAAGAGTATTCATAGTTGGCAATTGCTTAAGAAGTAGTAAAATTTGGACAAAGAGATTTATAAGATTATCATCAAAGAGGAGGGTGGAAATTGATGTTCTAGGGGACCACTCAAGAGAATGAGTTCACCTTAGATATGGGAAGCTAAGTAGCTAGTAGCGTCATGCATCTTGGATGTAAGGGATTACCCAATTATGATGATGATGCATCTGGACTCTTGTATCAAGATGAAGGTGTTCAAGAGGAGATTGAATTTGAGAGCAATGAGGATAAACCAACCTTCTTAAGAGGGCAAGGTAGAAAAATCCATTGATGTTCTCCTCCAAAAATTGCGAGAAATTTTCATGGTTCAATTTAGAGAGTCGTAATGACATATCTATTTTAGCCAAGAAAAGGAGAGAGTTTCCAGGGCAAAAGTAAAGGACCATGCTTGTTTCCATCCCATAGGAGTTGACTTGTCCTTGGGAAGATCCCATGATAGAAACACCAGAGCCGCATCTCATTGAGGAGCTTTGTGGCACATGACTCTCTACGTATGACATGTTGGCGTGGAAGAAGGATGCAATTGGTGGGCCATCCACACTTGTCTAGCATCAAAGCTATCAATGCAGGAGCAAAGAAAAAGTCTTCCCATATCTGAAAAATGACTTGGTTAAAGAACCAGGCAAAAGTCCAGGAAAGGGATTCTTGGGATTATCATCAAAGAATGTGGATGGAAATGGCTCTTCTTAGTGACTACTAAAGAGAATGTGCTCACCTAGGAGATGGGAAGCTAAGGAGCTAATAGCATAAGGTGGCTTGGATGTGAGGGATCACCCCAATTATGATGTTGATGGATCTGGATTATTTCATATGATATGCCGGCATGGAAGAAGGATGCAATTGATGAGGCACCCAATTTGGCTAGCAGTCAAAGCTATCAAAACAAGAGCTAAAGTAAAGTCTTCCCATTTACAAGCTAGAAGTTGAGCTAGTTACATCAATCCATGAGAACCAAGCAACAGTCCGCGAAAGGCTTTCTTGGATTATCATCAAAGAGGAGGATCCAAATGAAAGTGTCTCTTCTAAGAGACAACTAAATAGAATAAGTGCACCTAAGACATGGGAAGCTAAACAGTTAATAGCACCAAGCGTCATGTGAGGGATTACCCCAATTATGATGTTGATGGATTTGGACTTATGTATAAAGACAAAGGCTCTAAAGAGGAGCTTGAAATTGAGCTCATTGAGGATAAACTAGCCTTCTTAAGAGGGCATACCAGGTGTTCCATTGATGTTTATCTTATGGCAATCATAAGAAATCTAGATGGTTCAATTCAGAGAGCTGCAATGACATAATCCGCTTTAGCTATAAGGAGCCTGAGATACAACCAAGGACCATGGTTGATTCCATCCCAAAAGATCTAAATCAGTTGAAATTCTCCAACACTTACACAACTTTAATATAATAAATCAAAATAAATCTAGCAAAACAGTCGGGGGGTTCACTGTGTATAAATTGTGTATATCACTATTTTTAAAACTCCGTATCTGTGAATTTTTCACAAATTAAATGCATCCTTTTTCTATTCAGTCTGTAATTTCTTTTCTTGTTTCCACTTTATGGTACCCTTCTGTATGTGAAAATGTAAGAAAAAATGAAATTTGATAACCCCTTCTATTGCACTTACGTGATAGTCAATTATTGAGTGACCCCACCGAGGCAAAACAATTGATTGAATGATCACGACATATAAAGAGAACAAATAAACAAGAATCAAAACACCTCAATCAATAAGATTAAGTATTTTCCTTCCACCTCTTTCTTCATCTCATGGAGCATGAATTGCAATAAGATAAGTACATGAAAGATAAGAGAGCATGAGCTACGTAATCAAGAGAGTGTATGCCATGGGTAAGAGAGAAAATTAGCATAAAGGGGGCAAAAGTGTATCTTTTGTAGCTTAGATCTAATGGAGATTGCGATGGCTCCATTGGCCTTGAAAGGAAGGTAAAACAACACGTCATTTGTTGAGGATACACTGGCTTTGTTGGCTTTGAAAGGGGGGTAAAAAGGATACTCCCAGAGCTCTCGTCTTCTTTGAGGAGGGTCAAGAAGATGATTTTGACCGAGAAAGCGTGGTGCGGATGATGACACGATTTCAAGATTCTCTTTATCACTTGCATGCGCCCAATACAAAAGTGGTTGCTTTTCAGTACTCTCAAATTAGTAGGTAAAGGGGACTTCTATTTACATTGCTTCTTTTGAATGAAGTATACAATCAATCTTAAAACACAAGCTTCCGAAAAGGGCCACATCTAACCTTAATCTCTTCATTTGAGTCTTGCATAATCAAATCATACATCTCTGTGAACCAGAAATCAAAATTATAAACCTCAAGCTTAGCATCTTAACGTTGAAAAGCCCGTACAACTCATAATCATGTCTAAAATTAACGTCATCCACCAATTAGTAGCAAACATCACTTCAAGCAAATTAGTATTTACTTCAAAGTGAAGCAAAAGAAGCTCAACATAAAACAAAAACTTTGCCATTGAAAAACAATGCTTCTTCATCATTTTTAGCATTTTTAGCATTTGTGAATATGGATTAACCACATTAGAAACAACCTTTAATTTAGCTTCTTCAAAGAACTCATTTTCTTGACTTTGAGAAGCTTCTAGTGTCAAACTGACGATTGATTGGGTTTCCTCGCATTCTGCTTCAATTCAAGTTCACAAATTAGGAAAGTAGAGTTAGCTTCAAAATCCTTTGGTAAAAAAAAAATAAGTTTGTTCCAACGCCAAAATATAAGGGCCACTAAAATATGACTTCACAAAACTCAAATTTTTGACAATGTGATTGCATCATCCTATTGATTTGCACTGAAAAAGAACTCTCATTGTGTCAAGTTGAGCATATATGAGCATTCATGTTAACCATTTGATTTTGGACTAGTGAATCAAGAAAAATCTCATCCAAAAGACTTTGCATGTGCGCTTATTCAACAAACTATGCAAAGCTCAACTTTGCTACATTTGTGAGGTCTCAACATTCCCCTCATCAATAGAAAACAAGAAATCTTCAATCACATCATCCACTTTGTCAAATTTTGACTACAAAAACATTAAACTTGTGAAATCTAATTCAAATAGAGCACTTTCTATGTGGTTTCTAGCCTTCTTGAACACCATAAAAGCTTGGAAAAAATTTGAATCATCATGAAAAATTCTAGGTTGCTCTTTCAAGCATTCGTGCAAAATAGCATGATCTTCCATTTTAGAGAACATCGTAAAAAATTAGTACTTTTAGCTTCCTTTAGTTTCTTACTTTCACCTTGCAATGCAACATGGAGAAATCTTCCAAAAAGAAAGACCGTTTGGAAATCAAACACACCATTTCAGTATTCAGCTTGATTAGTTTTCTTTGTTGAAAATTTTGAAACTTGCTTCTTTGATACCCTTTCATTGTTGACACATGCATTGCATGGATGAAGTACCTCATTGAGGCCGTGGAGTTTTAGAAAAACCTCTTTTGAGTTAGCAAACCTGATGTTGGCTTAGGGGTTTGTATGGGAATTTGGTGGCTTCTTTAGCTCATGCCCATTTCTACTCCTTTTCTTGAATCATTGACACTCCCATTGGGTAAATCCACTCCTCATCATCAACACTACTCTCATTCCAATCAGAACTATCTTCAAACTTCTCTCCCAAAAATAAGAACAAGCTTTCAACACCCTTCTTATCCCCTTCTCTTTATGTTCAAGAAGATATTCAAATAAATCTTCAAGAAGACACTCCACATTTTGAACTTCTATTTTGTGCATCTATGCTTGTGAAGATTCTTTCTCTGTGCCTTAGTCCTCTAAGACGTCATTGATCACTCTGCCATTCTCTTAGACTCCTTAGTGGAAGAGGCTTGAAGTTTCTCCAACTCAAATTATGTTTACCTCCTCCTTGCAAGCTCTACTAAATACAAGATACAAAAACTTATACAATATCCCAACAACATATTGAACGCATCACAAATACTCCAGACAAACATAACAATGTTATGAAAAGGTGGAGGGGCACCAAAGGCTATATAAAAAAAACTAATTTCCTTATGTCAAAGGTCAATTGATTTGACTCCTTGCATTTTTAGTCAATCGGGTAGAACAACAAGAACTATTGTGGGAGATGGATATGAATTCTTCATATCATAAGTGGTGAAAAGAGGATGATTACGAGTTGCTTATACAAAGGATTCAAATTGGTTTCATTGAAGAGCAGTAGAGGTGACAATGCATTCAAGGTACATTGGTAAGTTTGTTACTTGGTGAAGCAAATGAGGGGATTTCATAAAGTGAGCAAGGTTTTCTAAGCGATCTCATTTTTGAAAGAGTCCCACCATGCATTTTTATCATTGAACATTGCCTTTAACTACCTTGTCTTAAACTAAGATCACTTAAAAGACAACAAATAATGATTACCAAAAAAAACTTGAATCATTTATTCCACACCAAAGAGAGGACATTAAACTATATAGATCAAAAGTAAAATGTACACATCGACATCTCAACAACACCATACTAAGTCAATGTTTAATATCAGAAAACATTTTCATGACTAATGCTTACACCCAAGGTTGTATGAGAGGGAACCCCATACCAAAAGAGGCACAAACTGAGGGACAACCATGTAGATGTTTTGTGTATGCTCATTGTAGCAAGTAGACTCAAATTCAACCAAATGCCTAAACAAATTCACTTTTATCAAATATCAAGGTAGGTGCGCAACTACTAAGCATACCAATTCCATCCTCAACAATACTATGCTAATAAACGCAAAACATAGACATCAACATCTCACCAATAACACATTTTTAAAATATGTTACATTATCATTAAGCATTTAAATTGGAAATGGTTGAGGCTGTTTTAAAAGAACAATGAAAACAACACAAAACTGATGAGAGTCATGAATATGATGTGTGTATGCTCATTGCCTCAAATAACTTCATTTATGTCAAAGAAATGTGGAGCATAACTCATGGACCAGTAAAAGGCCAAGCTAAGAACCTGCAAGAAGAGATTGTAAAGGTACACGAGTACATGTGCAACATCAGCCATCCACGTGACACCTTTGCAAACACCCCTCCATAATTCTTGCGTTGTTGTAAAACCGATGAGGCAGGAGGAATTTCATGTGTTTGACCTCCTCTTTGCATCTAGAATGCCCCAAAACCCAATAAACAACTAGTAATATACGTCATTCTAACACTTGGAGAGGGATTAAAAAAATAAAATGATGGGGAGATCAGAGATCAAGCATAATTATGTTGCTCTATACCATCCACAATGCAACCATTTAGTAGAGGCTTTTAATGAATTTTTGCAAAAGATCTTGTTGAAACCTGAGAAGAGCATTTAAAGAATCCGAATATATACTTGGCGAGAGGATTGTGGGCATGTATAGCGATTCAAAAATTAGCCACAAGTGGCACTCCATTTCATTTGTTTATGTTAAAGAATGTGTCATGCTAGAAGTAGAGTTTAATTTAGGAGGAACATGTGAAAGAGATCTAGGTGTGTATGCGTAGCCTCTTATTGGATAGTAAAATTGCTATCAAGCACTATGAGGACTTGGAAAAAAGAATGGCTAATGTAGTCAATTAAAGATAAGGCCAAGGGGTTGCATAAGGGCATGTTGGTGATGAGGTATAATAGTGCTTTGAACAATGCCTTCCATACAAAGTTCAAAACAAAATGGAGAGGTCTTGTTGTGCATGAGGTGTTTGACAACGAAAGCTATTAGTTGGATATTTGGATGGGAAAACCCATAAGGCAAGATTCAATGGAATCAAGTTCAAGACTTATGTGTCAAGGATCATGTGAAGAAGTAAGGCATATACAATAGAAACACAAGAAAGTGTTCCATGTTGGTTGTGTGGGAAATATGTGACGTTGTTGGGCGCAATTCTGACACCCCGTTTTTTGTAAATTTGTACATACGGACATGATGCCCGATGTCAAAAGGGTGTGTGGGCTTTCTTTTTGTGGGTTTTTTAGTTTGCTTTAGCAAGCACATGTACATGCATTGCAAGTCGCTAGTCTAGTGACAGCTGTCGGGCTATTGTAAGTGCCCGTGAGTTTTTGAAGTGAGACTTGTATATAACAAAAACTCATGTACAAACTTAGAAAAGTTCAGCCAAAGATCAGGATTTTGCAGGTTTGAGCTCGTTGTGCCTCCTTGATGGTTTCTGTTGCAGTTTTTGCCCTCGCCTTGCCTACTCTACGCGTAGTCGTACCATGACAGCTCCCTGTTCGCATCAATTTTGCATGTAGCGGCGTGTATATTCAAATTTGGTCATCTTTAGCTTTCTCGCCAGTCACTTTTCAAGCTTTCTCTCAAGTTTAAAGTGCCCCAATTGGAGTTGTGCTCTTCAGGTTACGACCAGTTCTCTGCAGGGTTATGGCTATGGCAGCCTAGTGGCAAATTGTGTGTAGACAGATTTGGAGGGCATGTATCTATGAATTGTGGAGTTGATGTCGCAGCTGTGGGTTTGTGTCGTTCAATTGTGAAAGGAGACGCTCTTGTCTTCATATGCATTGGTCAGCGTGTGCTGTAAATCCGTGCTTTGACAGGGTTTTGCTTCTATGTGACATAGTCTCTTGGGTGGGCGACGGCCAGTAAATTCCCAAGGGGACTGTTCTTGTTGGACTTGTGGTGTTACAAAGGGATTTTCAAAGCTTTTTGTGTTCTTGTAGTTCTCTTTCAACGCTCTTGGGTGACATCGTTATAGAGGTGTTTCAGTTTGCTTGTTTCCCAACAGTGTTTTGGTGCCCGCCCCACCGAGGAATCGTTTCAAGTTACCTTCAGTTTACAGGTTTTAGAAGTCATGGCGTTTAATTTTCTAGAGTTTAGTGGGAAATCAAATGAAAGTTCCAAAGGTTTCATTGAGAGAATGGAGTTTTCTTGCCTTCTTGCTGTCAAGCAAGACCCAGCGTTGGTGCTACGAATCTTCTACTTCTGTTTGAAGGGAGATGCTAGGGAATGGTTGGAAGGCTACGAAAAGGAGCTAGATTCAGCCCAACCTCCTCAAGTTATGACTTATGAAATGGTAAGGCATGCTTTTCTTACACACTTTCAACAGGTGGAAGACCCACAAAAGGTATGGTAGTCTATTCAAGGCTTGGTACAGAGTGAAGGCCAGACCATAGAAGACTTTGTGAAGGCATTCAATGTGTTATGGGCAAAGTGGTGTACATCTTTGGGGGCTGAAATTCCTCCAGCCATGTTGAAGAAGGACAGGTTTCTTGCAAACTTGAGAAGTAACTTAGGCTTGAAGGTAGAGCTTAAGCAGCCAAGGACCTTTGAGGAGGCAGTCGAAATTGCAAAGAATAAAGAGTGGAAAGCAGAGCGTCTTCATCAACTTGGAATCAATGTCGAGCCAAAGATTGAAGTGAAAGCGGTAGAGCAACCAAGGGTCCTCATTAGGGAGCTAGGTTATGATCAACAAGCTTCTCATGATTTGAATGCTTTTCGCAAGGAGATGCAAGAGGTTGTAGGTCTTATGAAGAATCTTAGTGTGCATATGATGGGAGGTGGAAGCGGTCAAAGCTATGGATATGGACGTGGTAATGGAAGCAATGAGGGGTTTACAGGTTAGAGGAAGAGGCATGGCTGGAAGAGGGGATATGTTTCAGTGCTACAATTGTGGTGAATGGGGTCATAAAAGCCCTCAATGTGACAAGCCAAAGAGAATGGGTGGTGACATGTTTCCTCTTCCTCCACAAATTCCTTCTCGTTCTCAAGATTATGGTATTGAGATTAAAGGGGAAGCAGGGCCAAGCGGTTTGACATCAGAAGAGAAGGGCAAAACAAAAGTGGTAAGCATAATCCATTTGGAGAAGAAGGAGGATGATTTGGGAGCTATGGTCATGCTTGTAGGTAAGAGGGTTACAAGAGATCATGACATGAGTGATGCAAGTCCCAGCCATAAAAGAGGGAAACAGGTTGAAACAGGTACAGGTAAAGAGAAGAAGAAGAGAAAACCCAGGAAACATTACAATGCATCTGACTTTCCTTTGGGAGAAGGGCAACCAAATTATAGTTTACGATCTGATTTGGTGAGTAGAAATGCTGATGTTACCTTTGGGCAACTCATGGAGATGTGTCCCAAGTTAAAGAGGCAATGGAAGCATGTAGTCAACCCCATGAAGGAGCATGCAAGGGGGTCAGTGAGAGTCCTATCTTTGAATGAGCTACCTGATATATGCCCTACTATGGATGCATGGCATAAGAGGAAGTTCATTGGAGAGGCTTATATTGATGGAGGTGCACAAGTATGTGTTATTAATCACGCTTGTGTATCAAAGTTGGGACTCAACATGGTGAAGAATTCAAGTTTTCGCATAAAGCTTGCCAACCAATCAAGGGTGAGGTGCTTGGGAGTTGTAAAGGACTTGGAGGTGGATGTATTTGATGTTAAAGTGCTGGTCAATTTCCATGTTATGCCCACGGGTATTGGTGCTTTTCCTCTCATCCTTGGAAGACCATGGTTACAGGCAACCAAAGTTGTACAGGATTGGAGACATGGTACCATCACTCTCTACAATAGAAGGGTTGATAAGAAGAGGTTTGATATGGCTAGCAAGCAATCTTTGGACGCTGATTTTGATGAGAAAATTGATGAAGAAGAGTACTCAAGTGAAGAAGAAGACAATGGGGATGATGGCAGTGAAGTGGAAGATAACAGCGATAGCGATCTAGATGTTTCACTACAAGAGGTTGTGTGCTCTTGTGACGCTGTTAGCGACGAAAATACACTGGGTTTTTATAACCCCCGGCGTCGCTAAAACCGTCGCTATGAGCGTCGCTATATGCATCGCTATACGCGTCGCTATATAGCGACGCTCATAGCGACACATATAGCGACGTTTACACAGAAGACTATAGCGACGCTCATAGCGACGCTACAGAGCCATAAATAGCGACGCTTATAGCGACGCCCGAGAGAAATTTTTTTTGGTGGCAGGGCATTGAATGCCCTGCCACCCATCAACCATATTGTACTTGATTCACTTTTTAAAAAAAGTGCAAGGGTAGATAATAGACCCAAAATAGTCACCCACAAGACGCATTGTTTGCAAAATTGACAATTGTACACATCATAGGCAAAATGAATTGATTGGCAAATGTAATAATGACAATTGTACAACATCATAGGCATAAAGAATTGATTGGCAAAAGGAACTGCGGTGACAAATGTAATAATATACATGGTTCAAAAAGACGTATAAAATCCGTCTCATGATACATAAGCTATGAGAAACCCTAAACTAATGCTATCTAGCTACGGCTAAACTGACGTCGTCTAGTCAGACGTCTCATCGCGTCCAAGCGGCGTATCTGTCGGATTCTGCAAAAAAAGACAATAAGACAGCTTTCAGTAAGTATAAACATATAACGACATTTATAAAACAATACAAAAAATAAAAAACAGTAAACCCTAATACTAACCATGCCGCCGCGAGAACTGAGAATGTCCATCAGGGCGTTTAAGCCCTTCCTGCCTGTATACTCGCGCTCGTACGGTGTGGGATCACGTCCTGTCATCGACCACTGTCAAAACATACAAAGATTTCATTATGTTAGAACTAAAAAACTCATAAACCCTAAACTATCGAACATAAAGAGCAATGTGAAAACACTCACAAAATCGGCCTCAAATGATGCCCATCCACCGCTCCCCAAGTGGTGTGAGCTCCCTGCCTCTACTCGCGCTCTGGCTGCATCCTTTTGTTGCTTCCACTTGTCGGGATTCTCACGCGCTGCTTTCTTCGCATTCTTCCAATCTTCTTTGGACAGCCAATCTGGCCTGTTCCACCCATTCTTGATTGCTTTTTGCACTTCGGAATGCTTGTGTTTGCAGTATTCGCGCATTCGAATCTTCATCAGGTCTTCATTGAAGCGCTGATCCCGTGTTGGAACGGGAAACTCATCATGAAGTATGCTGATGACTCTGTTTTTTAAATCACTTGGTACTTCACTCCATTTGTTTAGTATGTAGTGTCTAAACAACTGAGAGCAAAGACTACGCATGCGCGAGATCACCTTCTTGCCGTCATCATCCATGATGATGCCGCCGCTGATGTCGACGGAGTAAGGCAAGCCCTCTGGCCGGTGACGCGTGAACCTGGGTGTCCCGACAGGGGTCTCTAGCGGCGTGTCGATGGGGGTACGGACGTCAGGTGTCTCCACCGGTGTCTGGGCCCCGAAGCGAGGAGCGTCGAGTGGGGTGGCTCCTGGCGGAGTAGGTAGAGGTGTGTAGCTTCTAGGAACAGTCAGCCGTGCAAAACCTGGCGTAGATGGCGATGCTGTGGCTGGTGTGGGGGCGGGCAAAGAAGGGGAGGGTAAAGAGCCTCGTCGAACACGAGGCGGTGTGGAAGCATTGGTGGCGGAATCCCCACAACAACCGCCACCGCCACCACTAGAGCGCCGGTGTCTAGACGAGTGTGAAGCTCGTCTCGTCGACGCCGAAGCTTCGGAGCGCGCCGAATGCTCCGAAAGAGAGGGAGATGCGGATGGAGTAGGAACGCGCGATGATGCGCCATAGCGATGACGCTCCACGTACCACTGTCTCTGCTGCGGTGACAAAGAAGAAAGAAACTCCTCATCATCCATACCTGCATTAAACACACGAATATTTAAACTTAATATTGAATGAATAGAGTAGACAATGACGCAAAGACCATTAAATACAATGACGTAATGACGCATATAAATACAATGACGCAATGAATTGAGTGATAGAAGAGGCAAGTCGAAAACTCAGAATTTTCAATCAAAAGATGTGAGCGCGAGTAGAAAAGAGCGTTATACACCATGGAAGGTACTTAAAGAGCCAGAGCTTTTACAACACGGAGCAAAATTGTTCAAATACAATATTTGTGGCTTTAAGAGATCTCTCTCTCATCCTCGCATAACTCAACATAACTTCCTATATCTATATAGAGCATTGTTGTGCGCTTTTCAATTGGTTGTGCAACCATCTTAAGCTCATGAAGGTTGGTAGGCTCTCCAGAACCGCTGGATAGTGCATCGGTGGTCGTCTTCCCCGTCTCCACTCGATTCGTGCCCTTTGTCGCTCTTGCTTTGCATCCTCATATTGTGAAATCCACTTTTGCATCACTGGATTGTGAAGCATGCAAAATCGGTTGATTTTAGCCTCTAGATCTTCTGTCATCTTCTTCTCAACACCGAGATTGCACATGACAATCCCAGATATGCGCTCATCATCTATGGTTCGCCATAGCGTGTCCCGGGATTTATCAAATCCGTCTAGCCACTCTCCAATGTACACTAGGGACTCTGATACCAACCAACCTTCTGCCATGCTACCCTCCGGACGTGCCTTTTGACGCACATATCCCTTAAGCGTTTTCATGAAACGCTCTAAGAAGAACATCCATCTGGAATGAACTGTGCCAGCTATTTCCACCTCATCAACTATGTGAACAAGAAGATGCACCTGAATGGTTAGCATTGTAGTAGGAAAATGTTTCTCAAACATGCACACAAGCTCCGCAGCATTTAGTTTGGTGAATGGTATGGAGTCTACGTTGATCTCCTTTTGTGAGATCCATTGCACCAGCTTTGCAAGTTTGTAGATTGTGTTACGGATGTCGAGAGACAAACATCCCTCAATGGCAACCGGTAAAATAAACTGTAAAGTATGTGCAGCAATGATATTAAAGTCCACATTTTATGCAATGATATTAAAGTCCACTATGAACGTACCTGACACATTTTATGCCAATCGTGTGACTTCAAACCGGTAAGCTTTCCTTCTTTAGTAAAACACGTTCGGAGCGAGTGCATTACGCCAGTGGGGGTCCGCAAAGATCGAATGGTCTCTTTTACTTTGCGTTCTTGGGCTCTTGTGAAAATCCATGGTGCTTTAGGGAGTTTTATCGATCCATCAGACGCTGTTTGCGGCCAATATTGCTCCATACGATCCACATTTCTAAGGTCAACTCTGGCTCCCAAAGTATCTTTCTTGCCGGTCAAATGGTCCCATAGTAGATTACTCACATTCTTGAATATGTGCATTGGATCGAGCAAGTGATTGATCATGAGTCGGGGCCAGTATGGTAACTCGTACCATAGAGATAGTCTCTTCATCCCTGGAGGCAATCCGTCATCGCACATCTCCTTCTGCTCTAACCATGCTTGTGCAGACATCCTTGGTGGCTCTCTTCCCAAAAAGCCGTCGCGTAACACATGATTCTCTGGAAGATACGCTTGATGACCTTCGTAGATTTGCTTCTTCAGTGAGGGTGCCCTACGTGCATTCAGTCTAGATCCACATGTGACACATGCTCTGTATCCGCTTGTTTGAAGCCGTGCATGTATACACATGATAATAGATCAACTATGGGAAAAAACAAGATTTGCAGTGTCTGAGTGAGGAGTGTCAATAGATCACCTGAGCATTCTGTTAGCCCGGGATAGTCATGCATGGTCCACATTAGAATGCCTCTGATCAAAGCATTCCGTCGTCCTGTGTGTCGGCTCATATCCACCACCTCTATGCCAATCCGCAATTGTTGTAGCTCTTCCAATAGTGGACGAAGATACACATCCATATTCCCCACTTTATATCGCCCTGGCACAATCAAGCTTAGCCATAGGTGCCCCTTCTTCGTAGTCAACCACGGGGGAATGTTGTAGTTGACGATGACAACGGGCCATACACTGTAAGATGTTGATCTTTGACCAAATGGATTTACGCCATCCATAGCCAGGCCTAAGCGCAAATTTCGAGCTTCCCTGGCAAAATCCGACCATGTTCCATCTATATGTTTCCACGCTACGCAATCTGCAGGAATTCGTAGCACACCATCCGAAGATTTATTCTCCTCATGCCATGATGCTAGGGCAGCCATGGACTTACATTCGAAGAAATTCTTGATGCGAGGAAGCAGAGGGAAATGTCGCAAAACCTTTTGTGGAATTTTTGTCCCGTGGAGATCTACTCGATATCTTTCGGAATCACATTTCGGACACTTCTCCATGTCTATGTATTCCCCTCTGAAAAGAATGCAGTCATTAGGACAAGAGTGGATAGAATTGTAATCCATCCCCAAGTTTCGCAAAATCTTTCTTGCTTCATCTCGGGAATCTGGCATCACATTGTCAGCTGGTAGTATGTGCTCTCTCAGCAATCTACACAACATAAAAATATGATACAGTCGTGTAAAAATCTATCAGATCATTATACATTTAGAGTTCTATTAAAGTAAACTAATTGTAATAGATCACTTGAAAAGCGCTGTGACGCTAGTGTCACTCCATCCAAACTTTGCCTGCATGTTGAGAAGAACTAGGAGTGCTTTCAATCTAGACATACGTGCTCCATTATACAATGGCGTATCGGCTTCACTTTTCATATCATCATAGATAAGCCTTTCTGAATCCATGATCGTCTCGATCATTTCATCAATCTCGGGCTCAAACATTGCCTCGTTGGGAATGTGCTCTGCATGATCATCCCCCGAGCTGTCAGAGGCTACATCTTGTGGCCTCACATATGCTGCTTGACCAAAGCGCCTGCGAACACGTCTATTGGGTTGCAAGATTGCTGCTTGTTGGCCAGTGTCAGAGTCCGACGAGTTATAATTGGCAATAACTCGATCTATGATAGATGGATCGAACTCGCCAAATTCGCGAACGTGCTGCAAAGAAACACGTCTTGTCCGTCGCACAGCATGCTTGCATTGATTACAAAGACATAAGACCCTCGTTGAGAGATAGGTGTTTCGGTTGGACGGTCCCACATCCTCGTCGCTACTCACAATGAGGATAAAAAACTTATAACCTGGACAACAAATTTAATATTCTATTGGCATTCTTCGTCTTATCTCTCTCTCTCTCTCTCTCTCTCTCTCTCTCTCTCTCTCTCTCTCTCTCTCTCTCTTTACCTCACATTCTCTAGTCATGTCCAATCCCCGCACACCTCGGTCTAGAGGTGCACGGAGATCAGAACCACCGGGTTATAATCTCGTCTTTATTGGTCAAAACCTATATTTGTGGGTACAAGAAATCTACACACCCACGTCTACATGATACTGCATGTAGTGGACAAAACCCCTTTGCCTCTTCTCTAGCTGTAGCACTTCACTTCATCTTAACATCTTTTCACAGTAGATCTTTTCACTGTTCGTCTAACTCTAAACCCTAAACCGTAAGTAATTCTTGCGTGGACTCGATCTAACGTAAATAAGCGTAAATCTAAATAAACGTAAATCTAACTAAAAATAAAGCTAAATCTAATTTAACGTAAGTCTAATGACTAGAGGTTGTCTAGATGGTCATTGTGTCGGGGATGTAGTGACTCTTGCCGCCTGAAGATCCACCTTCTTCCCTATCTTCTGAAGACATTTCACCAGTACTTTTGGATCGACGGAGCCCACCATGAGTGAAGGCAGCAATACCCTATATTCCATTGAGGGCTTTCTTCACCCGCTTCATGCAGGCATCGCAGTCTATGGAGACCTAAATCTAATCTAATATAACGTAAATCTAAATCTAGCTTAAATAAACGTAAATCTAGTTAAAAATAAACCTAAATCTAATTTAATGTAAGTCTACATATAACTTAATCTTTAACGTCTTTTAAGATAGTTTCCTACGACGTTATAACTCTCTTCTTCTTATGTGTGTGCGCGTGTGTGGATGTGTGTGCCAATAAAAAGAGATAAATGGTATAACCTTTCTATCACCCATGCCAAGTATGATAGATTGATTATGCCATTTCCCTCTTGAATAATAGGTCTTGAGTTCAACTCCTCGTCGGCTAGATCTTTAGGTCTTTTAATTTTAATTAGTTTCCTACGACGTTAAATTAGTTTCTCTCTCTTTCTCTCTCAATGTGTGTGCGTTTTTTTGGATCGTATGCATGTTTTCTCTCTCTTTTCCTCTCTCAATGTGTGCGTTTTTTGTTTATGCATGTTCTCTCTCTCTTTTCCTCTCTCAATGCGTGTGTTTTTTTGTTTATGCATGCTCTCTCTCTCTCTCTTTTTCTCTCTCAATGTGTGTGTGCATTCTTTGTTTATGTATGTGTGTGTGCGTTTTTGTTTTTGTTTGTACTCTCTCTCTCTCTCTCTCTCTCTCTCTCTCTCAAAAACACTATGTGTGTGTGTGTATGTGTGTGTGTGAGAGAGAGAGAGAGAGGGAGAGAGAAAGAGGGGAAGGGAACATGAGAATGAGGAGAGGGAAGGAGCATACCTGGCTCTCCTTCCTCTCCTCGTGTGTGTGTGTGTGTGGAGAAGAAAAAGAGAGAGAGAGAGAGAGAGAGAGAGAGAGAGAGAGAGAAAGAGTGAGGGAGAGCGTTACTTGCTCCTTGCTTGAGGGCGCCGAAAAACTCAGATCTGAGATCTGAGTTTTTGGGCGCGCTCGGTTATTTTTTTACCCCAGCCGGCGTCGCTATGAGCGTCGCAAATTTCTTTGTAAATTTGCGACGCTCATAGCGACGCCGAGATTTATTTTTTTGAGCGTCGCTGTGTGAGCGTCGCTAATATGAAGAGCCTCTTGTAGTGTTTCCTCCTTGTTTCTTGAAGAAGAGCATGATGAGAAACAAAGATTTCTTGGCCATATGGAGAATGAGGATATCTCTGGTCCTTATGAGAAAATTGAAGAGCTGATGCAACTCAAAGTTCAACCTAATGTCAAACAGGAGCTGATACAAGGTACGCTGTCTCCAGACTTGACTAGTCATGAGAAGGGTGAGTACCTACATATGATACAACAATTTCCCCATTTATTAATCACTTCTTATGAGGAAATTAGAGGCTTTAAGGGAGAGGAAATTCACATTCCAATCAAGGAAGGATCTCAGCCCGTACGCCAAAAGCTAAGAAGAATGGGACATGTACAACTTAATGCTGTAAAGGAAGAGGTAGACAAGCTTCTTGAAGCAGGTTTCATATGTCCTCTGAGTACTGCAGAATGGGTGAGTCTTGTTGTTGTCACACCCAGGAAGGATGGAAAGTGGAGGATATGTGTTGGATTTAAGCCTCTAAACACAGCCATGAAGAGGGATCCATACCCCCTTCCTTTCATAGATGACATACTTGATTCTATTGCAGGGCACGAGAGGTATAGTGTATGTGATGGATTCTCTGGATATTTTCACCTCACCTTGGCTTTAGAAGATCGGAAGAAGACCACAATATTTATCACACCATGGGGATGCTTTTGTTATTGTGTGCTTCCTTTTGGTCTTATGAATGGCTGTGCGTGGTATCAAAAGCGCGTAAATAAGGTATTCTCTCCCTTTCTTGGCAAGTTTGTGAAGGATCTTATTGATGACTTTTGTGTTTATAGCTCTAGAAAGGATCATTGTGTAAAGCTTGGGATGGCATTGAAGCAATGTGATGAAAGTGGAGGTCAAATCAACCCAAAGAAATGTCATCTTGTTCAACCAAGAGTGAAGTTTTTGGGGCATATGATCTGAGAGAATGGGATTGAATCGGATCGTGACAAAGTGAAGGCTTTGGTGCTCCTCCCATCACCTAAAGATACAAAGCGACTTTCTAATTTCATTCAAAAGGTGAAGTATATGGCAAGGTTCATTCCTTTGTCCTCTCAACTTCTTTATCCTCTACAACAAGTAGCAAGGTTGGATCCTCTACAATGGACAAATGAATGTGAAGAGGTTTTTAAAGGTATCAAAGAGGTTTTTGGTTCTCTTCCTGCTATGCAAGCTCCTAATTGGGATAAGGAGTTTTATGTGAACCCATCAGTAGGTGAGGATGCTATTGGAGCTATACTTCTTCAAAGAGGTAACAATTCCCACTACATGAAGCCTATCTATTGTGTTAGCAGGGTGAAGCTGAAGGTGAAAAGAGGCTATACTGAGGTGGAGCTCATCATGGTGAGTGTGATTTATGCATGTAGAAGGTTTAGACACTACCTTCTCCCTAAACCATTCACATTCCTCACTAGCTACACTCTTCTACCTCAATTGGTGAATAGCCCTACTTTGTCAAAGAGGCTCATAAAGTGGATTGTGGAGCTACAACAATTCCAATTCTCTTTTCTTGTTCAGGAGAGTACAAGGGTTACATTGGCTGATTTGCTTACTTATAAGGAAAGCCCTCTTCTTCTTAAGGAGGATGCAGTTAAGAAGCAACACATGGAAGCTCCTGACATGGACAATGCCTATCTATTGTTTTTTGATGGCTCTTACAGGAAAGCACATCGTGAAGCTTCGGAGGGTGTTGTAATTTATGATCCTCAAGGTGCTTTGGTAACTAAAAGGAGCTTGAAGATTACAACACAAAGCAACAATGAAGATGAGTATGCTACGTTGGAGAAAGGTCTCAACCTTTGCTATTGAGCTTGGCATCCGTCGTGTGAGGGTAAGAGGTGATGCTCTTTTGGTGGTAAAGCAAGTACTTGGGGTGTGGCAAAGTAAGAATCCAAAGCTGAAAAATATGTGTTTTCAAGTGAAGAATCTGCTTAAGCATTTTGAAGCTTGGAGTTCAAGGCATGTGGACCGGTCTCAAAATGAAGAAGCACATGGTGCATCGCAAGCTTCAATTGGGCAATTGTATGTGATAAGGGCTGATTCTCCTCTTTATTTGGGAAGGAAATCTTTAGAGAGGGAGGAAGAGTTTCTACAAACATGTATGCTTCCATCAGAGTTGGAGAAGTCAAAAAAGTATGCCTTCCTACGTCGTGCCAAAAGGTATGTGCTACTTAGTGATGCCAAGGGGGTTGATCTTGTGATGAGAAAAGTTCCTTGGAAAGAGAAAATTTACAAAATTTTAGAGGATAATCATGAGGGTTCTTGTGGTGGTCACTTTACTTCAAAGATCACTTTGCATAAAGTCTTGCAGGAAGGTTATGTGTGGCCAAGCGTTCAACGTGATGTTCATCATTTGTGCAAGTATTGTAAAGAGTGTCAAAGCATGGAAAATAGGGTTCTCAAATCAGAAATTAGAGGCACCATTGTGGCTTATGATGTGTTTGAGAAGTGGCGTATTGATGCAATAGGTCCTCTACCTATGATAGCTAGAGGCAAATGCTACATACTTACTGCTGTTGACTATCTATCCAGGTGGGCCGAAGCCAAAGTTGTTAAGCACATCACGAGTAAAGATATCTCCTTATTTATATATGAAGATATTTGTTGCAAATTTGGCATGCCATTGGAGCTACTTTCTGACAAGGGTCCAGGTTTCAGGGGAGAGTTGGTGGATTATCTATGTGAGAAGCTTCATGTGCATCACAAGTTTTCCATATTATCCCGAATGTAATGGCATGAATGAAAGGTTTAATGGAGAGCTCATAAGGATGCTTACAAAGATGACAAGAAACAATGTGAAGACTTGGGATTTAGAGCTACCTTGTGCTCTATGGGCTTACAGGACTGCCATCAAATTAGGTACTTGTTTCTCTCCCTTCCATCTAGTATTTGGCAAAGAGGCTTTACTTCCTATTGAGGTGGAGATACCAGCTTTGAAGATGATGCTAAAGCTTGAAGAAGGGCCCAATGATGCATTTGAGGAAAGGCTTCTATATTTGCAATGTGTACAGTTGGATAGGTCGTTGGCTTTTGAGCATTATGAGCAGGTCTCGAAGAAGAATCAAGGAAAGGCAAATGAGAAGGTGAAGGACAAGGACATCAAGAAGGGTGACATGGTGCTTCGTTACAATAGTAAGCTTGATAGCACTTTTCAAAAGAAATTTCAAATCAAGTGGCAAGGTCCTTTCTTGGTCTTAAACAGGTTTCCAAATGGCACATATCAGCTTGCTGACTTGGATGGTACTCCACATAAAGCACGTGTGAATGGCTACAGGTTGAAGAAGTATATTGCAAGGTTGATGACTGTGATTGAGGATGAGCCTTCTCTTGAAGAATTTTCTGATCATATGCCTAATGATGAATATGAAGTGGAGATTCCCTCACGTGGTTTAGAGGATCTCTTTTGTGCTGCTGATCATGAATGATCTAGCAGGCTGGGGTGTGGCAAACTATGTTGGGCGCATTTCTGACACCCCGTTTTTTGTAAATTTGTACATACGGACATGATGCCCGATGTCAAAAGGGTGTGTGGGATTTCTTTTTGTGGGTTTTTTAGCTTGATTTAGCAAGCATATGTACATGCACTGCAAGTCGCTAGTTTAGTGACAGTTGTCGGGCTACTGTAAGTGCCCGTGAGTGAGTTTTTTGAAGTGAGACTTGTATATAACAAAAACTCATGTACAAACTTAGAAAAGTTCAGCCAAAGATCAGGATTTTGCAGGTTTGAGCTCGTTGTGCCTCCTTGATGGTTTCTGTTGCATTTTTTGCCCTCGCCTTGCCTACTCTACACGTAGTCGTACCAGGACAGCTCCCTGTTTGCATCAATTTTGCATGTAGCTGCGTGTAGATTCAAATTTGGTCATCTTCAGCTTTCTCGCCAGTCATTTTTCAAGCTTTCTCTCAAGCGTTAAAGTGCCCCAATTGGAGTTGTGCTCTTCAGGTTACGACTAGTTCTCTGCAGGGTTATGGCTATGGCAGCCTAGTGGAAAATTGTGTGTAAACAGATTTGGAGGGCATGCATCTATGAATTGTGGAGTTGATGTTGAAGTTGTGGGTTTGTGTCATTCAATTGTGAAAGGAGAGTCTCTTGTCTTCATATGAATTGGTCGGCGTGTGCTGTAAATCCGTGCTTTGACAGGGTTTTGCTCCTATGTGACATAGTCTCTTGGGTGGGTGACGGACAGTAAATTCCCAAGGGGATTGTTCTTGTTGGACTTGTGGTGTTACAAAAGGATTTTCCAAAGCTTTTTGTGTTCTTGTAGTTCTCTTTCAACACTCTTGGGTGACATCGCTATAGAGGTGTTTCAGTTTGCTTGTTTCCCAACAACGTGTTTCAAGAAATGATGCACTCCATCCCAAAGACTTTAAATAGATTTCATATTTAAGGCCCCTCTTTACAATTTAGTCTATGAGTGGCGTCTATCACTTCTTACATGACCCTTTAGCTAGTTCAGACTGCCCATGCGTGTGCACCTTTTGTTGTGCTGGACCAATCAGGTCGCATGCCCTTTGTGAAGCCATTCAGACTGCGTAGCTTGCACGCTCTCGCAATCCAAGCTGGCTAGCTGACTGGTGCCCAGTTGCATGCAATTGTGTTCCGGCCTGGTCATCCCACCCATAGGAGAAACAAGCCTGCAATAGCCAATGAGCACTCCAAAAAGTCTGTTTGTCCAGCAAAAAGTGCAACCAGTCCAGAGCTTGAGTATGAACCACCTTCTTGGACGTGAAGAGCAGTGCGTGGTTCTTGAGTGGAAAAGCGTTTGCCTTTGCTTGTGCAGTCAGAAAGGAGCCTAAGGCCGGGTTCACAATAGGCGGCGGCGGCAGAAAATGTTAGCCCGTGGCCAGTGAATCATAGCCCTGCTTGGCATGCCTTTTCATTTTGCAGGTCTTTTCTGAAAATTAAACAAATTCATTCTTTTGTCTTCTTGCGTTGCTTCCACCCATTCCCTAATGTTCACACTGGGCAGCCATTCTCTCTTCCACCCTCCCCACTATGCATGTGAACCCGGCCTAGATGCAATTGTTTCACATCAATTATGAAGGCTTCTGGAGCCCATAATAAATGTGCACATTCAGTGTGCGTGTGCACAGGCCCTAACAAGCCATGGGCGCTCGGTTTAGCGCAAATGCAGTGCTTCAGTTCTGCATTAAAATGGATTTTCGTGGCATGCCTGCCGAGTGCTTCTTCGTCCGCTGCTGTTTGTGTCTTTGATCACCACCTCGAGCGGCTATCCTGCTTCGTTAAGAGGAGGAAGCCTATGTTTCTATACATGGTCTGGTATGCACAACGTCAAGGTGCGGGGGTCCCTGCGACCCCCGGCTCCTCTGCGAGCTCTTGTTGTAACCCATTTCATCTTCTCACTGCAAGCTGCTCTCCCCAAACCCAGTGTGCGCCTTTTTGCTTCCATCTCACAAGGAAGGAAGCGATCTCTGAAGAAAGACTTCTCCTTTGTGGCCTCTTCTCCTCGTCGAACTTCAGAAGACTCCTCCTCTTTGAGATGCACCCTAGCTCGCCTTGACGACCCTGAATTTGTCGTGGACTTCTCCACATATACTTCTTTGCTGAAGTACTGCAGAAAAGCAGAAGCTTTGTATGATGGGGAGCGTGTTCATCGCCATATTGTCAAGAACAATCTCCAGCATGATCTGTATCTGGTGAGTCTCCTTGTCCTCATGTACACTGACTGTGGGGTCATGGATGAAGCTCATGATGTGTTTGTGGGCTTGATCACCCGGGATGAGTTTGTCTTCACTGTTATCCTGCGTACCTATGCTCGGCTTGAATCGTCCTACCTTGCATTTCAAACCTTTGAACAGATGCTTCAAGAAGGGCTTATCCCCAATAAAAGAGTGTACATCAGCATCTTCACTGCTTGTGCTAAACAGCTTGCAGTTTTACAAGGCAAGCGAATGCATGCTTCTCTTTTAGGGACAACATTTTGTGCAGATATTGCCACCAACACAGCTTTGGTGACAATGTATAACAGGTGCAATAATCCAGATTATGCAAAATGGATATTTGAGAACATGGAAGAATTGGATGCAGTCACATGGAATGTGATGATAGCATCGTGTTTGGAGCAAAGCCAAGGAAGATATGCCCTTGAGCTCTTCAATGCGATGCAGCAGCAAGGCGTGATGCTAAGCAAGGTTACTGTGATTCACGTGCTTGATGCATGTGGCAGTGAGCTAGCATTGTCAAGAGGTCTACAGCTCCATTGCAGTATTATGGGTAGCGAGATTGAGCCCGACATTATGGTTCAGACCTCTCTGATCAACATGTATGGCAGCTGTGGAAAAATCAACTATGCAGAGAGGATATTTGACAAAGTGGAAAGCAAAGACGAGGTTGTTTGGAGTGCCATGATAGCAGTGTATTCTCAGTGTGCCCAAGTAAGCAGTGCTATACATCTGTTTGAA
Organism: Adiantum capillus-veneris; assembly: GCF_014529385.1. Classification (NCBI taxonomy): domain Eukaryota; kingdom Viridiplantae; phylum Streptophyta; class Polypodiopsida; order Polypodiales; family Pteridaceae; genus Adiantum; species Adiantum capillus-veneris. Next base: position 94,807,372 of record NC_140941.1, on the reverse strand, counting down.
CGAATGCTGCAGGAAGGTATGGTGTCAAACATGTACGCATTGTCAAGTATCCTTTCTGGATGTGCCGGGCAGCTGGTGATTGCAAAGGGTAAGCAGATGCATGCTCGTATGTCCTATAGTGGGTTTACTTTGGATGGAGCTCTAGGAAATGCTCTCATCAATTTCTATGGAAAGACTAGCTGTTTGAATGATGCATGGAAGGCCTTCCACAAAATGGGTGAGCCAAACATGGTGTCCTGGAATGCTATCATTGCAGCTTGCGCTGAGCATAGGCATGTGGAAGGTGCATACCAAGTCTTTTGTCAACTTCTTCAGGAAGCTATGCTAGCCGATAGAGCCTCTTTTTTAAGTGTCCTGTCAGCCTGTGCAAATCAAGAATGTCTATCTGAGGGGAAGAGGTTACATGCCTGCATAACAGCAAGTGGATTTCATGCAGACCTTAATGTTGATAATGCGCTTGTAAACATGTATGGCAAGTGTGGACAATTGACCTTTATGCAGACTATTTTTGAAGGTATGCCTGCAAAAAATTTAATCACTTGGAATACCTTGCTTGGTGTTTACGCACAGCATGGGAGAGACAAAGAAGCTCTTGAGCTTTTTGAAGAGATGCAAGAAGCAGGGATAGCTCCAGACAAGTTAACTTTTACAAGCATTCTTTCTGTGTGCGCGAATCAGGGTGCCTTAGCGGAGGGAAAGCGGCTACATGAAGTTTTTGAGAGCAGGGGTTTTCAACTAGACCAGGTTGTGGGAAGTGCCCTTGTGAGTTTATATGGTAAGTGTGGTAGCCTTAGAGAGGCAAAGGAGGTTTTTGATGCAATTCCTGAATGTGATGTAGTTATATGGAATGCTTTAATTACAGCTCTCTCACAGAATGGCCAGGGTGAGGAAGTCCTGGAATTTTTCAATTGTATGCAGCAGCGTAAGATCAAACCTACGGGGGTCACTTTTATCAGTGTCCTCTCTGCATGTAGCCACGTAGGTCTTATTGATGAGGCTTGCCATCACTTTCATGCTATGCAGATGGTTTATAACATTGACCCTGTTGTAGACCATTACAACTGTATGATTGATCTTCTTGGGAGAGCTGGGCGTTTAGAAGATGCTGAACAAGTACTTCATACTATGTCGGCCGAGCCTACTGAGGCTTCCTTGATGACTCTGCTTGGAGCTTGTAGGAATGAGCTTGATGATCTAAGAGGACAACGTCTTGCAGAGAAGGTGTTCAAGCTAGATCCTGAAAGCCCGTGTCCTTATGTGATGCTTTCAAATATTTATGCTTTAGTAGGAAGGAGAAGTGATGCCTTGACTGTGATGAAGTCAATGCGAGACAAACAGTTAAGTTTTGAGCCTGATGAGGACATGAGTGTGTTTTTTGGCCTAGAAGAGAACGTAGTCTTTCATGATCAGGTATATTTAGAGCAGGGTGCATGTGTGGCATGATGACAATATGGTTGATGTATTATATAGTGATATGTGGAGAGAGGGAAAGTGAACACAGATTGAGTTTTTGGATGGGCATATTGGAGGCTTCATTTAGATGCTGACCACATGGAGATCTCATTGATTGATGACGCCAACAACTATAAGGGGAAAGGTACTCTTAGAACCTTTTTGTATTTTTATCAATTTAATAAAGGCAGGAATATAGTGAAGCAAAAGCTTTGTACAATAGTTTATCGTTTAGGGCATATTCAAACTGTGGTAGCTCTTATTTCAACATAAAAAGGAAGACAATCTAACCCTGTAGCTTCTAGTAACTTAGCAAAATCTATTGCAGGCCATTAAATTCTAGAAGGCATAGACTTCTAGAAGCTGCAGTCAAAGAGCTTGGAAACGCCTTCTGTCAAGAAAGAGGAATGTTGTCAATGCTTCTTGAGCTGTGAACTAAAGGTACACAGTGCCTGCTGCTTTTTGCATCATAGGGGTTGAGAGCAATGCATCTGATCTCATTGTTTATTGCAGTGTTTTTTGGATGGATTTGAGGGGAGCATGCTTGTGCATGAAGAAGAGTTCTACCAAGCATTGTCAAAACTTGATTACTCCTTCCAAGTTCCGTCAGCTGTTTCAAAATAAGATTATGCAAGCCGATCTTTACAATTACATTCCTGCAAAAGGTAGGTTTCAAAGGCGACATGGTTTGCCTTCCTCGAGGCTCATCACAGCACTGATGGTAAACAGTGAATTTCCTTCACATTCAAAGATAAATCATCAGGATTTTTCTAATTTTAGGTAGAAGATGTTTGGTAGTCTCAAAGAAGAGCTTGCATTTATGTGCTGGGTAATTTTATGTGGTCCTATTCCAATATTTCAAGGTAAAACCAGTGAGCCTTAGTTTTTCTTAGGTATGGGGAGACTTCTGTGTATCATTTTGTGTGTATCCAGATGTAGTTTTTTCTTCAGTTATTTTGAGCCCTACTGGATTTGTGCTTTTGAATTCTTTTCTTTAGTGTTATTGAGAAGTTTACGCAGGGTTTAAAAGCTTTAGGATTATGGCTTGTTAACTATGTCAGGAGATAGTGGTCAAAGACAGGAGGGAGCAAACAAAAATGGTAGGGGTTTGAGCAAACAAAAAAAGCTTTTGCTAGTGCCAATGCACTAAATACATGGTAGGACCAGCGAATTATTGTTAGGGGGCCTTTCGTAATAAAAAAAGCCCTTGGGTATTGCTGTTGCTACACTTTTACTGTGCGACAATCAAAGTTGCATTGCTATCGCGAAAAATCCAGTGTTTCATGCTTGGACCAAGCATATGGAGGTTCATTACCACTATGTTTGAGAGCGGGTTTTGGCGGGAGATCTTTCATAGGAGTACTGCCCTACAATGGACAATGCAACGGACATCTTCACAAAGGCTATTTCTCAAGGGATTTTGTCATCACACCTTCGGCTTCTACGCGTCGTTTTAGCAGCAGATGCTGAGAGGGGATGTTGAGTTTCATCCCCGGTTGCTTCATGGTTTCTGGCATTCTTGTATGGCTAGTAGTTGTTTTGGGCAAGCCACCCATTGCATTGCATATAGATTGCATGGCGGGAACCTTCTAGGTGGCTACATCTAATCGGGCTTCCAATTTTTACCCGTTTTTAGATTTTTCCCACATTTGTATTTTGCGGGGCAATTCCTACACCTACGCTCTATATCTATGTAGAGTGGGTGGCTTATCACTACGGTTTTTGAGTCAGCAAAGTTTATTATTTATTCTCTCTCTCTCTCTCTCTCTCTCTTTTTGCAAAAGAAGGAGGGCTTGATACCCTTTTGTATTATGTAATCAGATTACAGGCCTGAAGGCATGACATCAGCCCGAAGGCACACAGAATAGAACGGAGCTGATAGTGAAAAAACCCCTGGGTTATTCAACAACCACATACCATTGGGGAAAAATACCAGTGATACAAAGTTACAAAATATGGGTGATACGACAAAAACTAGGAGTAGGGGAGTAGGGGAAGAAGGAAGTAGAGAGCTGAAGCAAAACCATGCCACCCAGTCTTCGACAAGGAAGCCATGAACTCCACCAAAGAATCTCCAATAGCCAGCTCCAGGGCTCCAAGCCTGTAGACAACAGAGCATCCGAGTAGAATAAGCACCACCTCCGCCAAAGACTTTGCATCAAAATTCCGGGAGAGAGATAGCCTCGCAGCCATCCCTGACAAGAATCTTCAGGGCTATGACTCTCTGCAACCTGCATAAGCAAAAACATGGGGTGGAGTAAGCTGAAGAAGAGGCTGTAGGTTCAAACACCAACCCTCCATGGTGACCACAAACGCTGAACACCTTAACCAATTGATCAAAAACTGGGGAATTAAACAGGAAAACAGGCAAGAACAGACATCATGCAACCATCCAGGCACACACACCACCACAAGCAAACATGCAAACACATGCAGAAACATGCAAGCCAAGCAGACAAAACAAAGAGCACGCACAAACAGAAAACACAAGCAGGCGAAACAAGCAGCAAGCCGACAAAAAAGCAATTGAAAGAAGAAACCTGCGTAAGAAAGGAAAAGAGAGAGAACGCGCAGGTCAGAGAGCAACCTGAAAGGAGGGTAGGGTTAGGGTAGAGAAGGGTGGGAGAGAACCAGCAGATCGGGACTGCGTGCAGGCTGTGGCAAGGGGAACAAGATAAGTGCGCAGGGCGTCTGCCAAAAGAAGGGTGTGCGCAAGAGGGTAAATGTAACAAACTGCTGACGTGTCAAAGCCTAAAGAATGGAGCCAACTTACAGATGACGTGGCTGCCCGAGAGCAGAAACCCTAACCCTAATTTTTGCCAAAAAACCCTAACTGCTGAAACCCTAATTTTGGAAACCCTAACCCTAAAACCTGCAAACCCTAATTCTAGAAACCCTAAGAAGAACAAGTAACAGAAGAAGAAGTCCTACCAACTTATGGGGACCCCACCCGATGGGGTCCCAAGTGACATAAAGGCTTAAAAAATAAAGCAGAACACGCTCAAAAGACTTATGATGATGTGGCACCTGTACAAACGTTCCGGAATTCGTGGCGGATTTTTAGGGAAATCCCGAAATTTTAGGAAAGTGATATTTTGGGGTCAGCTTTTCATATTTGATGCTTTTAGGCTTTGGGCCTTTAAATATGAGCCTTGGGGACCCTCTTTGACACTTTTTAGCGCACAGATTGCAGAGCAGGTGCTCCCCGGCTGTTGTACTTTGCGAATCAGCAGTAATATAAAGAAATACCGAAAGGGGCACCAAGGTTTGGGGCCAATACTCTCTGGGGTGGAATTCAGCCACTCCGTGTCGCATGTCGTCTCTCTCTCTCTCTCTCTCTCTCTCTCTCAGTTCAGTTGTTATTGAAGTGCTAAAAGTGTGTTCAATCTGTTCTTTTCTATTGGCACGTGGTGTCCGTCTTGTGACAGTGGTATCAAAGCATCAGGCGTGTGCTTTTTTGAAAGCATACCGGTCCTATAAAAGAGCAGACAAAGCTATTGGAATTTTATTTGAGGTATCTTCGCCGTCCAACCCGGACTTTTTAGGCACTCCCACCCTTACTTCATCGCGCATCGGGCGCGCTCCTGTCTTCATCGCTCATGTCTTACAGGGCATAAGCCAATTAAGATCACTTGCATGAGAAGGATCCAGATTTGTTTCAAGTCACTGTTTTTTTTCTCAGAAGCAGTGCCATGCAAATGTCGATGTCTACAGCTACCAAGCACCATACTCCAAGTACTTGGCAAGCTTTCAAGAAAAAATTTGCCCGAAGTTATATGGTTTCTGACATCTTCCTTCGGAGTGCAACTTCTAGTAAAGTGGGATATCCTGAAATGCTTGCCATGGAAACCCTAGCAGATTATAGCTTGAAATTTCTAGACATCTCTCAGCAAGTCTCTTGTTGATAACCTCGGAGGTTTAGTGCGATTGCTATCTTGGGACTACCATCGCCGCCAAAGCAACACTCTTGTCCAAGAGCTGGCGGACCATGCTGTGCTCGGCTACGACCTCATGGAAGGAACCTAACCCTAATTTTTGGTGCAGGTTTCAAGATGAAAAGTCAGTCGACTTTTCGAGCTCGACTAATGTCGAGATTGCTTTTTAAGTTTGAGTTCTGTTTGATCTTGTTTGGTGATCCTGTTTAGAATTTGTTTGAAATGGATGGTATCTATTTTGAACCTGTTTTGGTGCCGATTTGAATTGTTTGACTCTGGTTTGATACTGGTTTCAATGATTGGTGATTTTACTCCCGGGTGGAGAAGTGAGAAATACTGTTTTGGTATCGTTTTAACCTCGGAATGACGCAGGCCGATGCCTGGGGAGCGTTTCGTTGTATGTTTGAAAACCTCGGAACGACGCAGGCCGATGCCTGGGGAGCGTTCCGTTGTATGCTAGAAAACTTCTGAACGACGCAGGCCGATGCCTGGGGAGTGTTTGGTTGTATGCTTGAACCTCCAAGCAACGCAGACTGCGGTCTGGGGAGTGTTTGGTTGTACAGTCTTCTGAGCTCATGGCCCGGACCTTTTTAGGTTATTTGCTGGGGGAGTGAGGAGGTAGTCGTTGAGTAGCTTCATACCGCAGACCGTTTGTCTCGGGGGAGTGCTCAGCGGCGTTGTTTGTTGTGTCTTGTAACATGCATATATAAGCATTTGTGTTGCATTGTGATGTGCCAATTACTGAATATTCCTAATTGGATGAGATTGCCTGGGTATGTAATTCTAGTGCATCGAGACACCCGTGGAAGATCAGTACAGTCTGGGTGTGATAGCTAATTTTACTACGCCGGAATATCGAGAGTTCCGATTTGGACGAAAGGAGAAGTTAACTCCTTGATCAAAAGAGCAGAAAGGAGAAGCTAACTCCTTGATCAAAACAGCCGAAAGGAGAAGCTAACTCCTTGATCAAAAGAGCAGAAAGAGAAGCTAACTCCTTAATAAAAAGAGCAAATTGATTGTCCCTCGGAATGACCCTCGGAAATTTTTGAGCTAACTTGAGTTGTTTTGCAGATATACTGTAATCGCGGACGATTACTCTCTTTCAAGAAGGGGAGTTGTAACAAACTGCCGACGTGTCAAAGCCTAAAGAATGGAGCCAACTTACAGATGACGTGGCTACCCGAGAGCAGAAACCCTAACCCTAATTTCTACCAAAAAAACCTAACTGCTGAAACCCTAATTTTGGAAACCCTAACCCTAAAACCTGCAAACCCTAATTCTAGAAACCCTAAGAAGAACAAGTAAAAGAAGAAGTCCTACCAACTTATGGGGTCCCAAGTGACATAAAGAGGGTTTCAGCAATTAGGGTTTCTGGCAGAAATTAGGGTTAGGGTTTTTCTGCACTCGGGCAACCACGTCATCACTCTGTGACACTCCCTCTGTTGCTTGTTCTTCTTAGGGTTTAGGCCCCTCGGCCGGTAGCTCGGTTCTTTAGTAGATCGACACGTCAGCAATTTGTCACAGACACCAAACTTTTGACGTTGAGGAATTTGATTGCTAGTAGCGGATTCCTTGGTTTCTAGTCACTCTTTCCTTTCCATCTCTCGGTCCATCTTTCGGTTTGTCTTACTAGCATAGCCACTGGGTGGGGTCTGGTTATACCAGGTTCACTGGCTATGAAGATTGGTTCTCCATGTGAGGATTAGTGGTGCGAATCTTATATTTAAGACTTAAAACTTCATACTTAAGATCAAACTGAGACTCGAGACTGAATGTGTGTTTGATTGATTGAATGAATGCTTGAAAACTGAGTACAATAGGCTCCTTATATAGAAGACGAAGAGACACAAATGAAAAGACACGTCTCATGGTGAAGAGACGCGACTTTAGACGTAAAGACATATCCTTTCGGCGAAGAGCTGCAACCATTGGACGAAGAGTCTCAACCATAAAGCGAAGGGGTGTGACCAGTCTTCGTCGGAGTGTGGCTTTTGGCGAAGAGCCACATCTCTTGAGCGAAGTGTCGTGACCATCCAAGCGTAGGGGTTCTCATTGGCATGGCACTTCGTGTATCTGCAACTAGGAGTAGATGTAATATTGTAACATAGTCACAATCGTGACAATCCTCCCATTTAAAATGAGAGCCTCGGTTAAAGAAATGACTTTTGATGTTGATCAGTCTTTGAGTTATCTGAAACATTTGCCTTGAACCTTTGCTTCTTGCGAAACCTTTTTGCTATGACTGCTAAATCCCATGTCATTGCATTATTGAAAGACTTTTTAGAGGAATCTGGCATAATCAGATTGCAACAAGAGATCGATCTTCAAAATTCTTCATGTGACATAAACTTATAGTTCAAAATCTTTTAATAACTATGAAATATTTGGTGAAGAGGAAATCTTCTCAAGGCACTCTTTCGATGGGGTGGGTAACTTCAACTTTAGTAATTACTGGAGAGGATTGGCGAAGAGGCACGTCTCTTGAGTGAAGGGTCGTGACTCGTGACCATCCAAGCGTAGGGGTTCTCCTTGGCATGGCACTTCGTGTATCTGCAACTAGGAGTAGATGTAATACTGTAATATAGTCACAATTGTGACATTCCCTCCCATTTAAAATGAGAGCCTCGGTTAAAGAAACGACTTTTGATGTTGATAGAACTCTGGAAAAGTATTGAATCTTCGAAAATCTTCAGTCTTTGAGTTATCTGAAACCTTTGCCTTGAACCTTTACTTCTTGCGAAGCCTTTATGCTTTGACTGCTAAATCCCATGTCATTGCATTATTCAAAGACTTTTTAGAGGAATCTGGCATAATCAGGTTGACTGCAACAAGAGATTGATCTTCAAAATCCTTCATGTGATATAAACTTTTGGTTCAAAATCTTCCAATAACTATAAAATATTTGGTGAAGAGGAAATCTTCTTAAGGCACTCTTCCGATTGGGTAACTTCAACTTTAGTAATTACTGGAGAGGATTTTGGCTTGAGAGTATAATCATCGTCCAATAATGAATCCCAAAATTCTTCAAAAGCGTCTTCAGAAACTATCACTTCACGACTTGCAATTGGCGTATCATCATCCAACAAAGAATCAAAGAAAGCATGATCGTCTTCAGACTCCGAATCTGTAACTATGTCCTTATCTTTGTCTGGTAACGAAGTATCACTTGGAAAAACTTCCTGCTTGAAACCGTCTTTGTCTTTCTCAATTGATTCAGGAGAAGTTAATGAATTCAAAAATTCATCAATTATAATTTCTGCATCCGTATCGGAAATCTTATTCTCTTCATAATCCACTGTATCATGCTGTTTGACTTGTACACGTGAGGCTTGAATCACTCGTTCCGCATGATAAAGCCCGTGTAAAATCAATTCACGTCCATCTTTGAACAAATTGATAGTATGTCCTTGAAAGCGAATTGCTAGATCATATTGAAATAACCAATGCTGACCAAGAATCATGTCGTAGTAAGATAAAGGCATAACTTTGAAATCCAGTTGATCTGCATAATTTTGAATACCGAATTGCAATTGTCGAACTGTCTCATCACAAGTTAAAATTGATCCATCTGCTAATTCCACATCATATAAGTGAGATGTCTTTTGAGTTGGTAAGCAAAGCTGTTGAACTAAGCTGTTGAACTATCTGAGTGCTGACGAAATTATCAGAGCAACCGCTCTCCACCAAAATGTTGATGGAGCGACCATTGAGAGTTCCAAGAAGACTCAAAACTTGCTTTGAAAGAGGCTCCAAAACTGAAGAATTGCACTGAGCATCCTTCATAAGAATAGTCGTATCGTCTGAGGCATGAATTGTATTGACCACAGATTTTCCTTTTATCTTGAGCAGAATTTGGTTGTTCAACATTTGATGATGTTTCCGTTTTCAAATTAGACGGATTTGGTCTCTATGGACATTGATACCATCTATGGTCACCGTCGCAAATTGTACATAATCCTTCCTTCTTTGAAGTAGAAGAAGCATTTGACGAAGAGCCTTGCTGAGTATTGGAATGCTGATCTTGAGAAAAATCACGTCCTTTACCACGATCAAGTGGAGCATTTGAAGATCTGCTTTGAGATTGTCGATCTTGAGAATAGAACCTTGAAGTTGAATAAGGTGCTGTGGCTTGTTGTTTGAACTGAGATTGTTGCTGTTGACTTTGGCTATAGCTTTCTCTGCGATCGCGCTGTGAAAAGCGAGTGCTATTTGAAGATCTTTCACAAGGGAGAAAATTCCGTGTAGGGCGCCGATTATCGCCAAGACGTTCTACATAGGCAATGGCTTCATCCAGGGTGGCAGGGTTGTATTTGTGCACATCGTCCTTCAGTTTGGGTACGAGTCCGTCAATAAAGCTGTGTAGTTTATCAGAGGGACTAAGGGTCTCTATCTCTAGAGTTAGCCTTTGGAACTCTGTGATGTACGCGGCCAAGGAACCTGTTTGGCTCAGGGGGCGAAGAGAGGACCGGGCATGAAAATCCCCATTGGCAGGTTTGAACGCCTTGCGAATAGCACGCCGGAATTTATCCCAAGAAGGTGTATGTTTACCATCAGCAACTCGTGGTTGCCACCAAAGAAATGCTGTGTTCGTGAGCAGAGAACTAGCAGGTGCGACTTTTTTACTCTTGACCAAATCTGTGTTTGATAAGTAAACCTCCATTTTGAACAACCATTGGTCTAGCACGCGCTTTTCGCGGCGACCATTATACGGTTCCGGCAGTTTAACATCAAGCTTCTTCTTCTGTGCAGCATCAAAAATTTTATAAAGTAATTGAAGTTTGCGATTGTCTACCTCATCAATTGGATCTGGTTCGTTTGGTTCGTCCACTGAAGCTTCGGAAAGTGTGGAAGATGCTGTATGTGTAGTCCGAGAAGTAGCAGGACGACTTTGAGAAGTGTTTTGCGTCTGCATCTGATCCAAGCGAGTGTGAAGTGATGTGAGACTTGTGGAAAGTGTGGGCATCTGCTCCGTGATAAGAGTAAGGGAATCGTCAGATTGACCACCTCTGTTCTGAGAATTTGGCATGGTTACGCCTCAAAGGAAACTCTCGAACAGGTGCAGGTTTTGGGTTGGGTGCTCTGAGAGCGAAAAGTCCTTCTGGAATAAGTTTGCACTATGGAGTTTGGGGAATCGGGAATATTATATCGTCCGGCTTTGACAAATCGGGAATTATGACCACTTCGGGGTTTTTTTGGGAGAACAGTGTTCGGAATCCCATCTACATACGAGAGAAATGGGACCGGAATATGGAAGTCATCGCCGGCTATGATGGCAAAAAGTCTTGCGCGCGCAAAGTGCATACAAGGCTAGCGCAGCAGAGTGGGGGAGAGGGTGACGTTGGCTGTAAACGAATGCTTGAATTCATGTTAATCTGGTGGGTTTTCTCTTTGTTCTTTTAAGTTAGTTTATTTGGGGGTTTTAATTGATCAAATAAGTGAGTTCACATGGGATTTAAAATAAAGGGTTCTTTGGCCGGTAATTAGAGACAACGGACAACTTAAAAAATTAAGTCTCAAGCCTAAAGTCCAGCCAACGTCTAAATTCCCAGCGTAAAATAATTCAGCCAACGTTATGTAACTCTACAGCGCAAACAGATTCCGTGCGCTGCCGCTTAGGAGAGAGAACGCCTTGCCAGCCACTAAGGGGTGCGAGTGCAGAGGTGTAATTCATCCCAGCAAACCGGCCAACCCTAAATTCAGCAATCAGCCCAGCGTTTCCAGAATTCAGCCCTTCGGGTTGTGTGGGGAAGGGTGCCGCGAAGGGGCACATCGCCTTGGGAAAAGGTGCGAGCAAGGGAGAGGTGGGTGGCCCTCTGCCAAGTCAGTGCCCTTTCGCATGAAAGGGTGCACGAAGTTCTCCGGGTATGCTGCGCACACACATCTTTGTTCTGTCTTTTAGATATGGATTTGAACAAGAAAAAGTCAAGTTATCTCATGCTCGTATGCACATGTGTACCACCTTTCTTCTGCTTCCATACAACTCTGGGAAGGGGGTAGAGTGTAGCGGTGAGGGTGAAAGGCTCACAACCTTTTGGTCCCGGGAAAAAAAATTGCTCTGATACCACTGTGAGGATTACTGGTGCTAATCCTATAATTAAGACTTAAAACTTCATACTTAAGATCAAACCGAGACTCAAGAGACTGGATGTGTGTTTGATTGATTGAATGAATGCTTGAAAATTAAGTACAATAGGGTCCTTATATAGGAGACGAAGAGACACAAATGAAAAGACACGTCTCATGGTGAAGAGACGCGACTTTAGACGTAAAGACATCCTTTCAACGAAGAGCTGCAACCATTGGACGCTTTGAGATTTTAGGGTACGGACGGACGAATTGACAATATTTTGTGGAATGACTTTATGGACTGTGTGCACTGAATTGGAAATTTCCTTGACTGAACTGAAAACATGTACTCTTTCATGTGTGTTTGTGTTAAAGGCATGTAGAGAAAGATGAAATGTACATTTTGTTTGATGAATGATTTGAACTTAGTGCATCTTGACATCTGTTAGAGATCTGTGAGATCTGAATGTGATGGCCAAGTACTCAGTGTATTTCGACATCTCTTAAAGATCGGTGAGATCTGGATGTGATGCCTAATTGAATGAAATTCTAGTGCATCAAGAGTTCCGGAAGGATGAGATGGCTAGACTGAATGGTTGAAACACAAGTGTTCAGCGTGAACTGAAGTGTGTGATTTGTAAATTGCATGCTATGTGGATGTACTGTCTTGTGGGGATGGTCATGGGCATGGTTTGTTTGATTAGACTGTGAAATGAAAAGATATGATAGTAACAAGATTTAGTCAATCCCGACATCCACTAAAGATCGGCGAGATCACGATTCTCATCTAAGATCTCAACGGGGATAGTGATATGAATGTCATGTGAATATTTAAGGACTCTCATCTTTGTGCAAGTATTGGATATGTATTGTCTAGTGCGTCGGTACTTAGAGTCAGTGTCTACTGAACTGGTTTTGTAGGCGTAATCAAGGGTGGGCGATTACATTTCTTTCAAGAGGGGTGTATGTCACAAAGTGATGAGGTGGCATGACCTAAAAACGAGACTTCAGATAGAGAGGGATCGGAACCCTACTGAAAGATGCAAAAGAAGTTGTATCAACTTGCAGAATCAATTTAAGAGGCCAAAAATGAAAGGACACCAATTTCTATAAGTTGTACCAACTTATGGGGCCCTATCTGAGAGAAAAGGCTAGAAGAATTGCGCTGATGACGTGGCAGTTGTACAGAGCCTGTGTTTTACGCTGCTGACGTGGCTTGCCGTACAAATTTCTGCCTATTGCGATGACAAGCCCTTGTGCTAGCTTTTGGCCTAAGATGCTTTTAAACTTGAAGCTTTTGGGGCTCTGCTCTTGAGCATCCCTTGTAATGTTTATAAGAGCCTCAGGGGCCTCGCTCTGCAGAGCATTTGGATGCAGAGTCTGAGAGCAGAGGACCCTTGGGAGTTGTACCTTGATGTGATCAATAATAAAGAAATATTGAAAGGGGCGCCAGTCTTTGGGGTCAGTGCTTCTGGGCGCGGATCTCTGCCATGCCATGTCGTCTCTCTCTCTCTTTCTATTAAAGTTCAGTGATTTTGAAGTTTCTGTTTGTGTGTTGCTATTGATTTCTCGCTTGGAGTGTCCATGCCTGCTACAGAGAATACCCCGGTGACCCACACAAGGCGGAGCATGTGCTTTATCCATGATTTTCTTCCGCAATGGCACCGCCACACAAATTGCTTAGTGGTGGTAGAGGTAACCATTCTGAAGGGAATAGGGATATTCATTCTCTCTGTTCTGTAACTTGCTCCAGATGGAGGAGAAGTTGGGGTTGTTCGGATACAAATCCAGAAGTGATTTCAGTTCTTGATGATATACAGAAGTAATTGCATTCACCCCTGGCCGTCTAGATAGTGCGTCCGTAGCCAAGTTCTTAGTCCCAACCATATGAAGGATCTGGAAGTGAAACATGGACAAGAAGTTGGCCCATCTCTTTTGCTTCTCAAATAGTTTCGTTGCGTGAGAAAATACCGCAAACTCTGATGATTGGTTTTGATCACAGATCCGCTCCTGAAAGATAATGCTTCCATGTATACAAGGCGTGAACCACAGCGATAAGTTCGTTCTCGTAGATTAGGGCATGCAATTTTGCATCCTTAAGCCATCTACTTTCATAAGCCATTGCATGGGCTTCTTGGTTAAGCACTGTGTTGATGCAATCACATGAAGCATCGCAGTGAACCTCAAATCGTTTCCTTAAGTCTGGCACTATCAAAATAGGACCATGGCTTAATAAATACTTGAGCCTATCAAATGCGCCTTGTTGTCTTGATTCCCATCAAAAGGGAATCTTCTTCCTTGTTAGGTCATGAAGTGGTTGATGCTACATGAGCAAAGCTTCGGATAAACCTCGGATAATAGGAACACAATCCCAACAAGCTACGTACATCATGTACTATAGTGGGAGTTGACCAATCTTGTACCACTTGGATCTTGGCGGAATCCATACTTGCTGTCACAAACTGCTGACGTGTCAAAGCCCTGAAGAATGGAGCCAACTTACAGATGCCGGCCGAGGGGCCTAAAAAGAACAAGTAACAGAAGAAGAAGTCCTACCAACTTATGGGGACCCGGTTCGATGGGGCCCCAAGTGACATAAAGGATTAAAATAAAGTAGACCCGCATACACACGCAAACTGATGACGTGGCAGATTTTCGAAAACTGCGCTAGCATGATGACGTGATAGGCTGTAGGATTTTCGTGTTTTGCGCTGACTACTGTACGGAATTCCGCGATTTACGCTGGCAGCTTTTTGGCATTGCTTTTGCACCAGATGCTTTTGAGTTTGAAGGCTTTTCACTGTAATTGCTTTTCAGGTCAAGGGCCTTTAAATATGAGGTTAGGGCTCATTCTCTGGCATGCTTCCTAGCGAATGTGCAGAGTCTCGAGTACTGGCTTGTACTGTGTTGATGCAATATAAAGAAATACCGAAAGGGGCGCCAAGGTTTGGGGCCAATACTCTCTGGGGTGGAATTCCGCCACTCCGTGTCGTGTGTTGTCTCTCTCTCTCTCTCTCTCTCTCTCTCTCTCTCTCTCAGTTCAATTGTTAATGAAGTGCTAAAAGTTTGCCAAGTCTGTTATTTTCTATTGGCACGTGGTGCCCGTCTCGTGACACTTGCTTGCTTGTGAGAGACTATATGGCTGTGATAGTGTATCTCCGTGAGAAAATACTCACTTTTCTTTGCATTTACATGCAACTCGTGCTTTCGCATCTCCTGAAACACTATGTCCAAGTGCTTCCGATGTTCCTTCTCGATCTTCGAAAAGACGAGTATGTCATCAAAGAACACTATTGTAAAAGCTGGGCGTGGGCTGAAAATGCTATCCATCATTCGATAGAATGTGATAGGAGTGTTGGTCAAGCCGAAAGGCTTTGCCAAAAATTCATAAAGTCCAAAGATAGTGCAAAAGTCAGTCTTATGGACATCCATGATCCTCAGGGGCGATCCGTATCTGATGATACCCGCTCTTTAAGTCGATGCGACTAAAGATGTTTGCACCTTGTAACTTATCGAGAATATCATCAATTCGAGGAATCGGAAAGCCATTCTTGTTAGTGATCTTATTTAAAGATTGGTAGCTATGCCCATTCGAAACGTGCCATCTTTCTTTTGCATCGAGGCAATCCGTATCTGATGATACCCGATCTTTAAGTCGATGCGACTAAAGATGTTTGCACCTTGTAACTTATCGAGAATATCATCAATTCGAGGAATCGGAAAGCCATTCTTGTTAGTGATCTTATTTAAAGATTGGTAGCTATGCCCATTCGAAACATGCCATCTTTCTTTTGCATCAGTAAATTGGAGAAAAGTAAAGTGAAGTACTTAGTCGAACTAGACCTTTTCCTAGAAGCTCATTGACTTGCTTCAAAATTTTCTCTTGTTGAGCAAGACTTAACCTATAAGGGGGTTGGTGTGGGGGACAGCTACCCGGTACAAGATCAATGCGATGATCTTTCAGACGTCCCGGAGGTAGCTTATTCGAAAGAGTGTCTGTGAAACAGTCCTTATACCTTTCAATAAATTGAAAACGTTTAATTTCCAAACTAGATAGAGAACCCTAATTAGTTTTATCCTTTTTCCGTGCGAAAATCAAAGCATAAACGCACTTCTTTATTTCCTTTTAATGGAGATATGGCTTACAATAGGGAATAGCCAATTCCCAACATCAACAAAAATTTTAATGTTCTTGCCCTCATGCTCAAAAGTGAGGGTCTTTCCTACATAATCTGGGACCGGTTGCATATGGTAGTGCCATTGCATACCCAAGATGATATCACATCCCTCGATGGGTGCCATGAAAAATGATTCACGGTTCTTGTACTCGCCAATTCGAAAATTGAGCTGTCCTTGTACAGGAGTTGCATTGGTAGTTAGCCCCTCGAATGCCGATCCGGAAGTCGCCGGAGTTACAAGCTGAGCCGGTGTGAGGCTCAAGCATCGTGCAGTATCCAATGAGATAAAGTTGTCCGCTGATCTAGGATCAATACCCGCTGGTTATTCACAGATCCCTAGCCTTTTCGGAACTGACACTTCCCTTTTTCTGTTTCTGTATCCCCTTGCACATTAGGAATAGAATTCGAGCTTGGTGGAGCGGGTTCCTTCTTCGAAGATGTTTGTTCCTGCCGTTGCTGCCAAATAGGGCGGTCGGTCCTTATGTGTCCTTTCTCACCACAATAGAAACACCTTCCTCGCTCTTTGAAGGTTTATACTTGGTTAGGCGTGAGATACTTGAGCTGTTTGCCGGTATCCTATGGCTTCTTAGGCTGATCCGGGTCCTTAGGGGGACACTTTTTTCCTTGGTCGCCATGGTCATCATAAACCGCTCTTTGCCGTTCACAGTACGTGCTATATTCCATCTGTGTGGGGGTACGAGTGGAAGTTGATCCTCGGCAATGATTGCTGACTCCATCTTCCGCTGAAGGGTATTGTGGGGATACACCTTCATACTCTTTTGTAGTGCAATCTTTCAACACTTAAAATAATGGTTCATTTTAAATCTCGTGCACAATGATTCATTAAAACAAATATTGAAATCAATATAAAAAAATATTCTTTAGCAAACAAGCATCTTTAAACATAAGACAAGGTATTGTAACCAAAAACATATACCATAATAACCATGACGAGTACTCTTCTTGTCTCAAGACCACCTAAGGGTGAAAAACAACACCCATTCCTTATTCATAATTTGGGGTGAATATATCACCAAACGTTTGGGATTCCCATACACCAAAAACTAGTTGCCCATACAACCGGGGCGGCTCCCCTAGTATTAGATGGGATTCCCATACACCAAAAACCAGTTGCCCATACAACCGGGGAGGCTCCCCTAGTATTAG
Source organism: Adiantum capillus-veneris (assembly GCF_014529385.1). Classification (NCBI taxonomy): domain Eukaryota; kingdom Viridiplantae; phylum Streptophyta; class Polypodiopsida; order Polypodiales; family Pteridaceae; genus Adiantum; species Adiantum capillus-veneris. The sequence continues at coordinate 94,790,574 of NC_140941.1, read as the reverse complement.
AAAACGATCTCATAACTTATGTAGAAACATCAAGATATGACAGAGTAGAGACTCATCGTCCATGGGCATAACCGACTCATCAGTGGCCTTATAGCTGTCACAAAGTGATGATGTGGCGGACAACAAAAACCCTAATTTCTGCCAGAAACCCTAATTTCTGGAAATCACAGAGGCTTATATATATATATATATATTTTTTTTTTTCTATATAGAAAAATGAGCGATGCAAATTTTGCTTTTTCTCTACCTAATGAGAAAGAGAGAGAGAATGCTTTTGCTTTCAAGTTTTGACTCTTTGTGAGAGAGAGAGAGCAACTGCTTTTGATTTTAAAAGCTTTTGGGGCACTGCTTTTGGGCATCCCTTGTAACCTTTAAATTAGTGGTGAGGGCCTCACTTCTCAGAGCATCTGGACGCAGAGTCTGAGAGTGAAACCCTAGCCACTCTCTTGTACTTTGATTTGATTAATATAAAAAGAAATACCGAAAGGGGCGCGAGTCTTTGGGGCCAATATCTCTAGGCACGGAACTCCGCCGGGCCAGTGTACATCTATTGTGATCTGTGACTTGTTTTGAAGTGGTTATTTGGTGCTGTCGCGGTTGATTCTTGACTTGGAGTGTCCAAGTCTGTTATAGTGGTATCAGAGCACGGCCGATTTCTCTTCTACGGGAAATCCGATCCCCGATTTTTTTTTTCGCGGCACCTATGGCTTCACGCAAGGATCAGGCGACTCCCTCTGCATCTGGAGATGCGGGCAGGGATCACAACGAAGATTCCGGCAGAGAGTATGGCCCGCCTTGGCCTACTTAGGCGGAGCGGCGAGAGATGGAGCGTCGCCAGTTGATCGGCGATGCAACAAAGATGATGCTCAATTTTGCCAAGGACCCGAAGATGGCAAAATATATGAACCAGACCTCTTTGGAAGAGGTACAGATAGAGTGGCAGAGAACCACAACACCACTCCCGAAATCCGCTCTCAAGAAACCTTCTACCTCCAAGAAATATACGGAGAAGGAACTGGAGAACGTGGTTGATGCATGGATTGCTCAGCTTTTTGACGCGCAAAAGAAAGCCAAAAAGCACGGCAAAAAGCAGAAGAAAAGCACTGACTTTCCAGGTTATTTGGGTCGTCAGTCGTCTTTTGACAAGGCAAAGAAACAGAAGAAGCGTGTTCGATATGAAGGAGTACCCAGTTCTTCTTCTTCTTCTTCTTGTGATAGTTCTTCTAGCTCCTCGACTCGAGCGAAGAAGACACGAAAAGCAAAAAGCGAAGCCTGTAACAACGCTTCGGAAAGGGCAAGAAAAAGGCAAAGAAGGCTACATCTCGCCCAGAGACTGACAGTTCTACTGAGGACTCGTCTACAGACAGCTCAGATTCCGATGACGGAAAGTTTTATGCGAACAAGAAGAATATTTACAAAGCCAACCAGTATGACTTTCTCGAAGATAAAAGCAAGAAAGTCAGAGAGTTTAAGGAAGGTGGCCACTCGATCAAGTTTGATACCTTTCAGGATACTCAGATGCTTCGAAGGCTTTGTCTTTTATACAGCAGTTTGACATCGCTTTCGCGGGAGGACGCTATTCAGAGCACTCCAAGATTCGGAGAGCTACCTCTTACCTTAAGGGGAATGCTCGTACTTGGTGGTCCACGCTTCTTTTAACAAGACTACGCCAGTTAAATGGCTGAAATTTAAGAAGCTTTTTATTTCTTCTTGGTTGACGCAAGAATATGAAAGAGATATACGAGCTGCTTGGAACCATCTATGGATGACCAAGAAAGATACAATCAATTCTTATTGTGAAAGATTCTGGAGCTCTTTTCTACCCGCCTCTTCATTCAAGAAGATCTTGTTCAGAGAACAGATTGAGCGGTTTACCTTGGGTCTACCTACAGAGATCCGAGATCACTGCTTGGAACAGAAGTTGGCTTCTATTCAGGAGTTGATGAGTCATGCGAAGCGGGGCTTTGCCATTCACTCTGGCAGTCTGACCTACCCCACAGATGAGGCCATGACACAACGAGCCGAACAGACTTATGGGAATGAAAGTAGAAAGAAAAAGAGCAACCCAGAGAAAAAGGATGCACGACCCAAGATTATTCCTGAGGAGAGAGCTCGCTTCATCAGAGAGGGGAAGTGCTTTGGATGCGGGAAACATGGACATATCTCCGCGAAGTGCCCTAATAAGACACAGAAAGAACAGAATGATATAGACGACGACAGGCCTAAGAGTTCGAGAGCAGCTGAGGAATGTGGCAGAAAAGGTAGATAGAAAAGCAAAAATGGTACCACATGGCGTGGGACCTGCACCGAATCTAATGAATGAAAGTACAAACTTTACCGCTTTTGGGGCAAAGTGAAGGATCAGGAAGCTCTTTTGAAGGAGCCAAGGCCAACTTCTTTTCACTTGGAATTGGCAGCTCGATTTGGAATTACGCCCGACAGATTGACGCCACAGGCGGAGGAGTTCGACTCGCACCCAGATGGGATGTTGCCATTACACCGAGCATTGGCAAACTTCGTTTGCAATGACAGGGGTGTTCAGGGCATGCGAGTGACGTTCTACTTAGGATCCCTTCGTACCACAAGAACTACGCCGTGGTTGACTACCGGGCCGAGAAAGCGACTTTGATAAATGACTTTGATAAATGAAGGGCTTAGAGATTGTACTTGATGAACTTCAGTTTCTTACTCATTCTTTTGGGAGAGAACTGAACGCTGGATAAAGGTTGAATATGTTTTGACCTGATCAAAAGAACGCCAAGATTTTTCTCCACACTCATGCCGATTGCTTTTCAGAGGGCCTGAAGATCAAACCATTGATCTGATACCTGGAAGCACGCCACCGAATCGGCCACCTTATCGTGTGAGCCGAGTACAGAATGAAAAGATTATGAACCCAGTGAAAGACCTCTTGGAAAAGGGTCTTGTCCAGCCTAGTACTTCACCGTATTGCTCTCCAGTGTTGTTGGTTTTGAAGAAAGACGGATCTTGGAGAATGTGCATCGATTATAGAGCTCTCAATAAATCACCATCAAGAACAGATTTCCGATTCCTAGGATCGATGATATACTCGACAGGTTACAGGGATCCTCGTGCTCTAGCAGGATTGACTTGAAGAGTGGATATCATCAGATCAGGATAGCGCCAAGAGATGTCTACAAGACAGCTTTTCGGACGACTTTTGGGTTATTTGAGTTTTTGGTGATGCCTTTTGGCTTAACCAATGCTCTTGCGACATTTAACCGGATGATGGACAGGATTTTTCGAGAGTACAGGCTATTTGTTAGCACTTTCTTTGACGACATCATTGTTTTCTCCAAAAATGAGGCCGAACACAGAGATCATCTGCTTCAAGTCTTTCAGGCATTACGAGATCACACGTTAGTGATTAATGCAAAGAAAAGTGAATTTTTCCTACCAGAGATACACTTTTTAGGACACATTGTGTCAGCAGCAGGAGTGCAAATGGACCCGGCCAAGATAGAGACTATCCGTGATTGGCCCGATTTGAGGAATGTCCATGAAGTTAGAAGCTTCTTGGGACTGTGTTCGTACTACAGGCGGTTCATAGAAAGTTTGCAGAGGTTGCTTCCCCTTTGCATACCTTGACACAGAAAGGAGTACCTTTTTCGTGGGGACCCACAGAGGTGACTGCCTTTCGGACATTGAAAGAGAAATTGACTACGGGATCTATTTTGACTTTGCCGGACTTGCAAAAGTCATTTGAAGTATATTGTGATGCTTGTGGTCGTAGTCTGGGTGCGGTCTTGATGCAAGAAGGCCATGTCATAGCTTGCGAGAGCCGTTTGTTCTCTAGGCCGGAGATGACAGCACAGATCTATGAGAAAGAGCTTTTGGCAGTGATCCATGCTCTTACTCAGTGGCGGCACTACCTACTCGGAGCGGATTTTACTGTCTTTACAGACAATCAGAGTTTGCGCTACTTCTTGTCACAGAAGCAGCTTTCGGAAAAGCAGATGCGGTGGGCGAACATCTTGTCACAGTTCCACTTCCAGATTGTCCATGTGAGGGACAGAAGAATGTGGTGGCAGATGCTTTGTCTCGAAAACCGTTGGTTCTGGCTATATCCGCGATACATCATAGGAGCTTCGAGGATATGGTCGATCGGTATGCCACAGATACAGATTTTGCAGATATTTTTCACACGGATACGGGATGGGGAGACAGTAGCTGGATACTCCCTTCGGGAAGGCTACTTGATGAAAAAGACTATGTTGTGCGTTACACAGCCGTTGAGGGAAAAGGTTATGACTGAATACCATTGTCCACCTTTTACGGGTCATCGTGGCATTGCTACCACCATGAAAGGGGTAAAGAGATACTTCTTTTGGCCGTGACTCAAAAAGGACGTGGAAGAGTTGTGCGCAGTATGCCAGAAGGTCAATTTTGACAGGCATAAGGCACAGGGATTGTTAAAGCCTTTACCCATACCACCCGCCCCTGGAAAAGTATTGAAATGGATTTCATTTTTGATCTCCCGAGAACACAGAATGATCACGATGATTTTCCGATACATGGCACGTCTGAGATGATTGTCTCCGATAGAGACCCCAGATTTATGAGTTTGTTTTGGAAGGCAATTTGGGAGAACATTGGCACGGAGTTGCAGTTCTGGTCATCGTTCCACTTGCAGACTGACGGGCAATTTGAGATTGCCGATTCAGTGATTTTAGATTTATTGAAGTCTTGTATCTCGGATCAGAAGACTCAATGGGAAAAGAACTTACCTTTGGTGGAATTTGCCTACAATAACACGATACACTCTTCGACAGGGAAGACGCCATGTGAGATTGTTGAAAGTGCTGCGAAGGTTCCATCCTTCCTGAGCACGAAAGATTAGATATTTGAAGCGGATGAGTATTTGCGAGATTTGGATATGGCTTTTGCCAAGGTTCGCGAGACTTTGCAGGAGTCTCAAGAACGACAGAAAAAGGCAGCGGATCGCCATCGTCGCGACTTAAAATTGAAGGAGGATGATTGGGTGCTCTTACTTTTAAGCAGGCACGCCTACGAAAGAAAAAGGGAAAGGAGAGGCTTTTTCCAAAGCTTAGTATGCGATACTACGGACCTTTCCAAATCACTGAAAAGATAAATGATGTCTCCTTCCGATTGAAACTGCCAGATACTTGGAGGATTCACAATGCATTGCATGTGAGTCTCTTGAAACCTGTTAAGGGTGATGTGCTTGATGATGGGGAGCCTGATGAGCAACCCGAAGTGGAAGAAAGCGAGGAGATCCTTGTTCCTGAACAGATTTTGGCACATAACGATACGAAGAAAGGTAAAGTCCGAAGGCGGTTCTTGGTTAAGTTCAAGAACTTTCCTGCATTTGATGCGAAGTGGATGGAGGAGGAGGACCTAGCAGATACTCCTCGGATTGTGAAACTTTACCTCGATGTTTTGGTTTAGCATAGTCTACTCCAAACGGAACCCAGAATTCAGCTTGGCCGGAGATGTGGTGCAGTGGGATGCACAAGAGGGGAGTCACTCCGCTCCTTTGTCAACAGATGCCTCGATTTTGATACTAAAGTCACTGATGTCTCTTTGAGCTTCAGGGATACTGAGAGCTGACAGTATTCTACTGGATGACTTTATGAACTGGAATTCTTGATAATGATACTGATTTGTTCTTGACTTCTTGTGAGTGTAGGAATTGATAGACGAAATGACTGCAGCATTTTGGTCTGATTGATCTCGAATAGAAATGGTTGCAATAGGGGTTAGTCAATCGGACATCAATGAGGTCCCGATTGGACCTAGATGTGATTGCTAGCTACATTGCCGATAAATCATGGTCTAAGATCCGGATGAATGTTGAATGTCATGTGATGTCCTGTGATATCGTGTGATGTGACTATCGATTTCGTACATGTGCTAGATGTGTGTTCCTAGTACGTAGGTACTAACAGTCAGTGTTTGCTAAGACGGTTTATGGCTTTTGTCGGTTTTGCAGGCATAATCGCGGTCGATTACAATGCTTTCAAGAGGGGGGTTTGTCACAAAGTGATGACGTGGCGGACAACAGAAACCCTAATTTCTGCCAGAAACCCTAATTTCCGAAAATCGCGAAGACTAGATTTTTTTATTTTTTTTATTTCTTTTAATTTTATAGAAAGATTAGCGACGCAAATTTTGCTTTTTCTCTACCTAATGAGAAAGAGAGAGAATGCTTTTGCTTTCAAGTTTTGACTCTCTGTGTGAGAGAGAGAGCAACTGCTTTTGATTTTAAAAGCTTTTGGGGCTCTGCTTTTGGGCATCCCTTGTAACCTTTAAATTAGTGGTGAGGGCTTCACTTCTCAGAGCATCTGGACGCAGAGTCTGAGAGTGAAACCCTAGCCACTCTCTTGTACTTTGATTTGATTAATATAAAGAGAAATACCGAAAGGGGCGCCAGTCTTTGGGGCCAATATCTCTAGGCACGGAACTCCGCCGGGCCAGTGTACATCTATTGTGATCCGTGACTTGTTTTGAAGTGGTTATTTGGTGCTGTCGCGGTTGATTCTTGACTTGGAGTGTCCAAGTCTGTTACAATAGCCATATTATTCATCAAAATATACCAAGGAGTCGGAGGTGTCTTGAGACAAGCTGTTTTAAGGATAATTAATCATATATTTCCTAATTCAATCAACCTAACCAAAAACATTTTTTTCTTAGTTTACAACAATTGCATGATGGTTCCAATTTTTTGGCCAATTTTCATCATCTAGGGTGATGCTAAGACGACGGTTGGGGTGTTGGTTGATAGGCTGAGGATTGAAGAGAGGTTTTTGCAGTGGCTTCCTTGTCCTTAGTAAAATCAGGTATAATAAAAAAGCTAGAGGTATCTAGATTGATCAGAAAGATGAGGAGATGCAACTACAAAAGCTTGATGCGTTGTTGGAGGCACCTCTTTGTACCTCTATGGTCAAAGTCATGGTTGTGGCCTTGGTTATGGTAGGACAAATATTTCAGGGGATCCATCAGGACATGCTTTCACAAGATTAATCATATTTTGTAAAATTATCATCTTGAAGACCTTAACATGGATATTTCAAAATAATTTGCTAGAACAAAACAAAACCCTACCTTCAGTAACTATAAAAAAAGATGATTTGTCACTTATTACAACAAAAAAAAAGATTCAACTTACACTTCTATGCTCCTCAAAATAAATGCACTCTAGCAAGAGCTCTGCATTTGCCAGAATTCTCCATCCATAAGAATGACCATCATCTTGTTTTGGTACCTTGCAACTCAAAATGAGCATGTTGTCCAAGATTTTCTCTTGGGTCAATGCTTCCAAGGTAGCCATAAGTTTTTGAATAGACTTGCAAGATTAGGTAGAGTGTGATGGCATGTTGCATGAAAATTACAAAACTTAATTAAGTACAATTGAAGTAGTGGTTGAAGACCTGCCTCAAATTTCCTCGTTGGAAATCTTCATGGAAGGCTTAACTTTCAGAAGAACCGACTAATACTTGTCAACATAAGTCGTGACTTTTTCATGTTTTATCTGGGCGAGCCAGTCCCATTCCTTCCTGATGTCCTTCTCGAAGCTGGGCGGAAGAAATTGTTCATAAAATTCAGATTTGAATTGAGTCCATGTTTTGGCTTGTGTACCTTCGAGAATGCTTGCCATCTCCTTGAGATACATCCCAACATGGTGCAACTTGGATTTTTTGATAAAGTTCCCGTTGGCAAAAGCAACTTCAAATTGTCTGATGAAGGATAGTGCCTTGGAGATGCATCCTGTGTAACTGTCAAAAATGACATCCTTGTCACCGGATTTGAAAACCCGCACCTTGTGGTGACGCTTGCGGTTATCCATCCTTCTTGAACTTGGGCTTCTCTTTAGTATTACGTAGGGAAGTAGTAGGAGTTCTCTTCTTTGAAGAAAGCTTAGATACTTTATAAGAAGTAGTAATATAATCAGGAGAGTATGATGGAGAAGAGATAGAGACATCCTTGCTTTCGTTTAACAAAGAGTTCTTTTTGTTGGCCCTTGTTCTTGGAAGGCCGTTTGTTTCGATCCACAGATCCCTCGTGCGCTTCGGCACCTCTTTCCGCATTTTCCTCTGCGGTTGTTACCACCGGCAAGATTTTCTTGACGCCCATCAGCATCTGTTCCTTGCGGATTCTTTATTCCGTTCAAAACCTTCTGGACAGTTGGCAGCATGAGAAGCTGTTGCAATTACGCGAATTGAACCTTTACTTGCTGAAGTTCATATTCGACCGTTTTTCCCGTTCCTTCCCAGAATCGTCCTCCTTTGCAAAAAAAGAGAGGCGACTGAGCTTTGATACCACTGTCACCAACGGGAGCACAAGCGAATAATCAACAAGCTGAAAATAAATAAACTTTCAACCAAAAGAAACGAGGGAGAAGATCAACATAGTATTGGGGACCAGAAGATGGGCTGGTTCCCCCCCTTAAAGAGAATCTTTATTAGGGAGAACCTTTTTACAAGCACAAGAATCGGAGAAACCCCTTCGTTCTAAATTTCAGACTCTATCGTTGATTCCTTCCAGTGCGGGAAATTCCGAGAGGCGAGCTCTCAATTCCGTCTGCACACGGAGTGTGGAACTCCACCGTTCCTGATTCCATTTCCGGAATCCCTGAGCATAGGCCAAGGCCTCCTTGCTCCTTCTCCATGATGGAGTACCTGCAAAAAGAACATACATGAAACAACTCCTCATAAAATGCATTTGCAATCTTTACCTGTCACTCCAAGTACGGAAAAGCGACCTCTATGCATTAACCTCACGTGATCACTTGCAGTTCCCGGCGGCAGGGTCTTCTTGCTTTAGCGCTGGCACACAAAAAGCTGGTGCTATTTCCAAAAGCAAATTCGTAAAAGTAGGACACCCAGCTTGCGTGCTCACACTACATTGTTCGACGTGGCAGGCCACGTCACCTACCATAAATGCCGTCACAAACTTTGGTGTTATTTATGGGATTGCCATGTCAGCAGCGTTTGGATAGTCACATCAGCATTCTCCTCTCTCTCTCTCTCTCTCTCTCTCTCTCTCTCTCTCTCTCTCTCTCCACTTCCAAGTGAATTATGTGCGACTTCCACACTTCTGTGACAACTTGAACACCCTTATAGCATGAAGTTCATCAAGGAAAGCTGGGTTGTGCACTTTGCCGTGTGACACAACGGTAATTTCTCTTAGTGTGCGAGCCTCCAAAAATGAAGTACTCCATGCTAGTAGAAGATATACTACAAAGGCAGAGTGGCTTTGGTCTAAAAGCACAGCCGGGGGCAACAGAGGTTGGTATTGGACTGGCAGCAGCATATGGCTCTTTCTTGGATGCATCCGTAGTGCGGGGACGCTTCTGAGTGCTGGACTCTCCTAGTTCAGCACTCTTATATGCCTAATTAAGCTCGTGCACTAGCTCGATCCTTTGGATGACCTTGTTCCACGGGGCATTCATGTCAGAATTTTCCCAATGGCCTACCTCACCGTCTTGTTAACTATTCCTCTGGCCATTTTATCAAACTTTGGGGGGGACAAAATACTCCTGCAATCTAATCCAGAGCTTCACTAAGTTGGTCACATACTCTGTAAAGGTATAGGCCTAGGCTTTGGGGGTTAACGGAGGGTGGCCTCGGGTAATAGCTACAGCTTGTGCACAACCGCCTCGGTGATGAAGTTGCGGTGCGCTCGAGAGTCTGCACCACATACAAGGGAAAAAAGACATATTACTGGTTCTGTCTGTGGATAGCTACCAATGGCCAACAACCCATAAAAGTACCGATGTATATGCATGCAAATAGTAATCCTTGAAATACGACTAATTGTCAGCAATCCACGGGATTATGTTGTGCATGTATAAATAACCTTGAACTCTCCTTGGAGAGGGAGGCAAGCCTCGACCTTGCACAAGTACAGAGCGATATAACTTTATTGGTGGTTCGTCTTTGTAAAGTAACCAGTGGTCCAACTACCCACGAGATTACCTTGGAATATGCATGTCTATAAATGCAAGCAATCATCCTTGAATGCTACCAATACCAACAATCCACGAGGATTGTGCTGTGTATATATAAATGTTATAGTCAATACTATGCATCATGGAGCTGATGGTTATAATGTCTTGTGGGTGAATCTGGGCTTATCCTGGATTCATCTTGGTGTGTGTGTGTGTGTACATTGGATTTTATACGGCACACTAAACTGTCTACATATGATGCTTAAAACAATACAAAGGAGCACAAAACCATGGAATGCAATGAAAGACTGTAGAAACTACAGAATCTAGCTCAATCCAAGATCAACCATCATAGTACATTTTGTTGATCATTATGACTAAGTCTCATAGTAGGTAGCGGTTTTGTTTTTAATTGCTGGGAGGGTTGAAAAAACCAATCATACTTCAATCACACACACACACACACACACAGAGAGAGAGAGAGAGAGAGAGAGAGAGAGAGAGAGAGAGAGAGAGAGAGAGAGAGAGAGAGTCATTTTGAATGCATGCTGGGTCGTTTTGCCAACCCTTTCATTTAAATTTCTTTGAGATTGCATATTTTGGGTGTAATGCTGAAGCTTTCAAGGGCTCATTGGGCAGGAAAGGTGCAGCATTGTAAGCATCCTGTTCTTGTCTGCAAGTCAAATTTCTTAAAAAGGTGTATAAAATTCCCAAGGTATGTTTTATGTTATCTTTGTATGGCCACTTTGACTGAAGGGAGTTGAGAAGGCAAAAGGATGTACAAGTTGGCAAATGGAATAAATTCAATCCAGAGGGATAGTGCTTTCTTTGGGACAGAGCAAGGTAAATCTTCATGCCCTTTGAGATGATAACTGACACATGCACAGTCACCATTTGGATGAAACCATGTGGAACCCATTCCTTCAAATTCCAGACGAATGTTAAGCATCTCTAGCTTTTAAAAGTGTATGCTTGAAAATAAGAGCAGCAAACTGGATAGGAGAAGCCACCATCAAATGCAAATAAAAGGTAAAGAGAAAATATGTTTAAAAAAAATTTAGGTTAGCATTTTAAGAATGCTGATCACTCACTTTAGGTGATTAGGGTTTCTTAGTGCATAGGGCAACTCCTAGAGTAAATGTTGATTAAGGTGACATGTAGATGTGGATTTTGAGAGAGAGAGAATAGCAATAGATTGCAATAGGTTTGACTAATGGTAAATGAAGTGCTCTCAATCAACATATTGGTGGCGTACGTCAGGAGTTGCACTATGCATTAGGAATCATGAAAACTTTGATTAGCAATCATTAAGCCCGATTCTCTTTTCATGGCCGTAATCTTCACATTTGCCCATAGTTTATACAGACTATTTTTGTTGCCATACGAATTGGTCCTAGTCCTATGTCCACTATAAACAAAAATGGCCCCATGAGGGCAACATTTGGTCTCTCATTGTCATAAGAGACTTCTTGCCATATAATTTTTCCTAAAATACCGATAAAGCTCTTTAAGGTGCTCTCTCTTATTGCCTGGAATGCATCCACATGAATAGATTCATAAAGATGTTAACAATGCTTTGATATCCTTTCAAAATCTATCAGTTTCTTGCTATAGAAGTTAAAAACATACACCAAATCAAACTTCACACTCTTCCATTCATAATTTGGGTTTTGCTTCTCCTACAATTTAATATTTCAGTAACGTGTTAATTTCTGAATAATGCAAAATCTCACAAGAAGCAGGTAAAATTAAATATAATGAAACGTCATGCCTTGCAATAAAACAGAGTGAGACGCAGCATTTTTTAGACTTGATTAAATAGAGAGCTATTTATAAATTTTCAACGTAGGGTTTTGTGGAGGTTGACACACATAGTTTTTCTTTTCAAGCTATCCTTTAAGTCTAAATTGACTATTTTAAGTACAATCTCGCCTTTGAGGTAATTTACAGCTTTTTGAGCACCTTGTAGATGTTGAATTTCCATGCTTTATCACATGTTCAAAAAGGAGAGTTTGAACTTTCAACACCTTATGTGTGCACTTCTAAACATGGGTTTCCTTCAAGCTAAGGGCAAGCAATTTGTTTGACATAGTCCAGTCATGTTTTACTTATTTTTTTTTTTTGTAGATTGTTGTAGCTTAAATTTTGGAGACATATCTTAGCATTTCTCTCATCTTTATATTTGAAGCATTTCATATTCATGTAATTGATCATGTATTTATCTTTCCTTTACTATGGATCATATTGATCCTTGTAGCTCTTTAATAAAAGGTTCAATAAATTAAGTTGTGATAGAATAGAAAAGGCAAAGGAACTCAGAGGAGTGGAACATGACCTTGCGTGTCACATTATGGATGTGCAAAGGTGAATGTATGGGCTCATTTATGGTCAAGGGGTGGCTCCCCCATCAGCCGATGTATCTAGGATCTGTTGAAGTGGTCATGGCTTGTCACGAGCATGGCAAGAATGTAATTGCTTTGGTTCTGTTAATATAATCCACTCACCATTGTGAGTTTTGCAAAAAAAGAATAGAAAAGGCAAGATAAAGGTGCTCTTAAAATTTGTTCCTCTCCTTATCTTCAATAAGATTTCCTCCCTTCATAGTCTTTTTAAATCTTGTCCAAGTAGTTCCATGAGCATTGTCTCTCCATTATAATACTCTCATAAAGCATGATTTTCAAATCAAATAATTATAAATGCTTGATTTCAGATGATGAATCAATTTAGGTGCCTCCTCTTGTCATCAAGGTTGGAAATGTCTATATTTTTGGATTGGTATCCATAAGATGTCTTACGCATCACATTATTGTTCTTCAATTCAATAAACAATTGTAAGATATTATATGGGGATGAATACCATTTTTATTTCAAACGTATACTTGTATTATCTAAAAGCCTCAATTGACACTTTTACTAGCCCTTTCGGAATAACTTTGTTTGGGATCTCAAACACAAGCATTTATAAGTTGGTTTTCTATGCCAAAATTGAGGTGATAAACCAAATTATTGAAAATTTTGTGTGAAGAAGGTATATTATAGTTCTTTCTTCTTCTTGACTAATGAATCTATAATGCAAAAAATTATCGTACTTGATATGACGAATTTTTAAATCATATAAAATACTTTTTCTTGGCTCAGAAAGTAGAGTTTTATTTTTGTATATCCTTTGGTCATAAATGGTATTTGAATCCCATTATGTAGATTCTTTTGTTATGAGTAACATGCATAACATATTGCATCGAGCGTGCTGATTATGACCACCCCCATTTAATACATTATTTGCACATGATATAAAAAGAATTTTGCAATGAAAACATTTTTGCATTTAGTATTTTTGAGCAAGAAATATGAAGGAAATCTCCAATTAGTTTCAACAAAAAAGGTAATGAATTTTCTCGTTAACATAAAAGAGCACCTTGAAGTGTCTTATTCTATGATGCATATACTAAAGCTTAATCATCATCTACTTATAAAAAGCTTGCATACTCAATGCAAATTGTGTTACTGTGCTATTCTTGTGAAATAGTGTCTGCTTGGTCTTATACCTTTTTTTTAAACCAAGAAAGCTCTTGAATATTTTCTCAATTTCCTCAGCAATAATATTGCCAAATGAAAATGTTATTTTTAGCCTCTTCAGGTAAGTAGCATAACCACAAGCTGCTCAAATTTTATTATACGTTTGCTAAGTAAAGAATTTGAGTGAAATAGATATTTAAATTACCAAGAAAAATAGTCTCCTTACCATGCTTAAAGATGGTAATATTATTACATTGACGTAGAGAAATTGCAAAATTCAACACGTTGAACGTCTCTAGTGTAAAAAATTTATTGGTGCAAAATTTTAAAATGCTCAAAACTAAACATAGTTGGAATCGGACCAAATCAGGGAAAAACAGACGAAATTTAACACACTCTTCATGTGAAACAACTAACATACTATGATTCTCAATGGTATGTATTTTCAGATTGACTAGGAGTCCTTGGATCCTTCCAATAGTGCATTGGTTAAATTTGATTGGATTATCAACATTCAAATATATTCTCAATTTGTAACAAAGTAGTGGGCCTAATGCTTGGTTATCTATTCTATATTTGTGGATATGATCTCTATAATAATCCATGTATTTCACAACGTGGTAGTAGTTGAGATTCCAAGATAGAAGTTGGTTTGTTTTGCCCTTATGGCGGATTCAGAATCAATGCTTGCTCCTTGAACTTAAGTCCTTAAGGATTAGCTTCACATAAACAATTATAAATCATTGCACACATGGGAAGGTAGTTTTGAAGTGGGAAGACAATCACATTCATAATAGCTTGCATGAAGTGACTATCAAGAAAAGCTTCATTTTATGTGTGCAATGAAAGAGAGAGAGAGAGAGAGAGAGAGAGAGATGCATATCAACAAGGTTGAACTAATACAAGCATACTATACATAGATGGACATCCAATCACGAACACAAGTTTTGTATTAGGTTTGTTTTTCATGATAAATGAGCCCTATTGCTTTACTTTGAACCCTTAATTTTTGTTTTCCCTATAGTATATAAATTGTATGTTAGTATGAAGCATGATTAATTGAGGTTATATAAAATTAGAAAAAAAAAGGGGTTACCTTTCTCCCTATAGAAGCTTCAAGAGTCTAAGAAGGTGATGCACACACCATCGCCACCTTTGAGGGTGAGATGCCAACAAAACTAGTGGAACGTCAATTGATGGAAACTTGTTCTCATTATATTATTTACAGTATGGATGGATGTATCAAAGGTTTTGTTATGTGCTAAACAAGTAAGGTTGATTAAAAACAAAAGATTAAATTAAAGGATTGAAGGGACATGCGGAAAAGATCTTTCCAAAACAAAAGCTTTTTTTTATAGTTACAATTGAATAATTTTTTGAGTTTGTAGTCACATTCCACTGTCCAATGGGCTGCTCCTTTTTGACTTTTGTTACTTAAATAAGTGTACAAACTCCTTTGGTTATGTTTTTTTGCTCATTTCGACCTCTTGACAAGAAGCTTGACGTTGACAGTTGAGGGGGGCGCATTTCCCCTTTGAGGAGCTCTGCAAAAGAAGTCAATTAATTAAGTCATTGCCTATTTAGTAAGGTTCCCCTTGCTCAATGCCAACTTTTCAACCATTGTTTACAAAACTTGGGCTCATTACATAGCTCCCATTATTGGGCAACAAGGCACAAAATCACATAGACGAGTATGCTTGCACACAATGCACATACCTAGCTAGGTATGCGGTGCCTCTCGAGCAGAAGCTCATGATGTTATGCATTGTATGAAAAACTTTGAAAAAACTCTGTTTTCCTACACGAGAAAATTTGCAAATCTTCTTGTGATAGCTTGCTCGCGGCCCCTCTCTCTCTCTTTCTTCACACACACACACACACACACACACACACACATATATATATATCATGCGACAAAGGCATTTTTTGATTTTCTGTGAGCGTTGACAATGGGTCTGATAAATACCATGTGCATCATGGTAAGAGCGAGCGAGACCTATTGCATGATATATATATATATATATATATATATATCATGTGACAAAGGCATTTTTTGTGAGCGTTGACAATGGGTCTGATAAATACCATGTGCATCATGGTAAGAGCGAGCGAGACCTATTAACATTCCTGATTAAGACACTTGGCATTAAGTTGGTAAGTGTTTAGGACATAAAAGTGTCCTTTCATGACTTTGCAAAATATCAATTACTCTTAGGAGGCTTGTGAATCATCATTCAGGTTAAAGCTAAAATCCACCTTCTTGTTCTACAGTTAAAAGCTATGTAATTTTCTTAATATTTTCTGGTGGTATAATTTGTTACAAATAGAAAATTGTCAAGTTCAAGTCTCTACTATGAGTAATTTTTTCATAAATTTTGATGGAATATTTGTGAAAAGAAATGGCTCTAAAATCTGCAAATTTCAATGCTTCAATACAAAAAAGTCGGTCCAATCATTATGAAAATTAATAGAAAAATCAAATGTATGCTTAAATATCTTCTTATGTAAGGCTTGCTTTAAAAAGCCAAAAATCATATTTTTGTATAGATCAGGACATTTGAGTGTCCTTTTTTTTTGGTTTTGGATAAATTGATGTCTATTTTTTTTAATTTTTATTTTTGGTTGAAAGGACATACTTTTGAGCTTATCGCCAGAAAGAATTGGGCCCAAAGAGTAGCCTCACAAGTAGGTCACATGTGTGTTCAATCTTGACACCATTTGTATTAGCGGGAATCACATGTATTCTTTGAAAAAACACACTTAATTTTTTCAAAGAATATACCTTTGCCATAAGCTTTAGAGAAATATTTTGTGGCATAAGAAAATAAGTGATAATCTACAAGGCCTACTTAGATTTTGTTGGCTTAACTAAAATTATCCATGGCTCTGAACTTTCCCCTTCTTTTGGATGGAGAGAGACAGAGAGTACATGCATATTTACTTTTGCAAAATAAAGAGCGTACACTTTCATATCTTTATTTTTTCAATCTTCCTCCAGAACTTGTGGCAATGAACATGCAAGAACTGTGATAATTAACCATTTTCTTTTCTCAATGAAAATAAATTAATAGGGTGACTTTTGGAATTTTTCCTAGCGCAAAAAGATTGAGCAATCTTGTGGCCTTGCCCTTAGGACAGGCCAAGAATGTAGCCTTCTTATTTGTTTTAAGGTTGCAATGAATCATGTAAGCTGTGAGGATAGTGGGTCCATCAAATCATATATTCAAGTTATATCATGCTATATCTACATGTTTGCCATCTGAAAACTACTCATAGTAATATTCTTGACCTTTATGCAAGCTACAATTAGGTCTTCCCAATCTCAGAAAAATAAAAATTCTTTCAAAACATATTAAGTGCATAAGTGAAGGGTAAGTTTACGAAATGAAAAGACAGATGAATATGGAAAGTCAAAAGACAAATGAAGGTGGGATGTGAATAGACGGATGAAGGTGGAAAGTCAAAATACCTTTTGTGCCCATATAAATAGGTCTATTTCTTCTCTTTTATTTTTCCTTTGTTGTTTTCTTTGCTCTCTCTCTCTCTCTCTCTCTCTCTCTCTCTCTCTCAATGTTGTATCCATCCTTTCGAGGTAATATTGTTGCAAATCTATGTGCTTTGTCATTTCTGTTGTTATGTGCTATAAACTAACGCATCATTTTTCTTGTTGTTGAGAAGAATCTTTTAATTAATAATACCTTTTAATTTTTTGAAGCCATTAAGAATACCTTTTAATTTTTTTTAAATTAAGTATGCCCTCCGCATTTTGGAAAAAAATTTGGGAGAAGCCTTACGATGAAGGATGGAAGCAACTGGAGGGTAGTCTTTGGCCTGGTGGGGGTTCAAATCCATGCTACCCTTTTATAGTATGGGTAGTGAATCATGCACTTGAGAGGGGAATCTCATAGAGCATCTCAAGAAATAATGAATAAAATAAACGATGAACCAGTATGTATAGCTACAAGTAGGAAATTTTTTCACATTACAAAACGACTATAAAAGAGGGCATACCCTCTGTCATTCTCTTAAAATATCAATAATTTTTTTGCTAATTTTTCTTATAAATACACAATTAGAGCATCCCTAAACTTATTAACATTGTTGCTTCCAGGGGATTCACTATTAGTAATAGGGGGATGTCACCTGCGTGCATCCAAATTAGAAAAACCGCCTATGTATGATATTTTACACGCTAGCCTACCCCCTACATACGGACAAGATATGGATATTCTCGCAATGAGTCTATCCCCCCTTGTATGGATTTCATACGGAATGTAATGACCCACTATTTTATGCATACTAGTAACAAGACAATTTTAGAAGCACATGCTTTTGCAAAAATACATGTTGATTTGCAAAGGAACGGAAGTGTAGATTGTAGTGTGTTTTCATTTGAGAGAACAAACCACCATGAAAAGCAACAAATATAATGAATACTACATTGAAATAAACCAATCGATTCAATGTAATTTGTCAAAAAACGGACAACGTTTCCCCTATAAACTGATACAAATCTCAATCTCGAAACAAATGACACTAGCCACCTACTCAGTAGGCTTCCGACATGGGATTTAAGGCACATATGAAATAAATTGTTGTCTAAATAACAAATAATGGCATGCTCATAAACAACCATAGAAAACTTCACTTATCAAATCAAAACACATTACTAAACAACCCATTAAATCAAATCAAAACACATTACTAAACAACCCATTAAAAGATTAAACTTTTAACCTTAAATGATAGATCTTATGTCTACTATCAATTATTGAATAAACCATGATATGTATCTTATTACTAAGTCTTTTTATACAAGTACTCCTATCTAGGTATTGAGCACAATACTAAAGTCACATATGCTTCAAAGTGTAGTCATCCCTCATCTTTACCACTTGCATCTAGCAAGCAAGTGGTGGCATTGTTATTGGGAGCAAGGGACAATCAAATATGTTGTGGTAATGAAGGGCACATCAATTGGTTGTGTGGAATGAGAGTGACATGGATGGGTGGCAATATGCTGACGCAATCAAGATTAATGAAGCAACAGAAGAAGCTAGGGCCTAACTGGTGAAAGTAAGGGCAAACTTGAAATTCTCCCTGTTTTTTTGGCCAAAATTTGGTAATTAAACTAAAACTTATGTAAATTTCCCTCTCTCTTGAATACCAGGTCTTGAGTTCAACTCTCCTCAGCAGATAGATCTTTAAGGTCTCTTGAGATAGTTTCCTATGATGTTGAAATTCTCATTTTCTTCTTCTTCTTCTCTACCCTATCTTGTACTTGCCCTAACCAGCCTCAGAAAAAAAATCGAGGTCTAGTGTATTTTAACCTGTTGAAATTGTAAAATCCCCATTAGATTTTGCGCTTGGTTTTAGAAAAATCAGGATATTTACATAAGTTTTAGTGTAATTACCGGCAAATGCTTCAAATCTTGACCAAAAACATCGGGATAATTTCAAGTTTGCCCTTATTTTCACCGGATAGGAAAATTGTAGTTTTCTAACCTTGTTCGTGTGGGGAATCGCACGGGTGGCAATGTCAGAAAAAAACCGGGGTCTAGTATATTTTAACCGCCTGGAATTGTAAAATGACAGTTAGATTTGGAGCTTGGCTTTAACAAAACCGGGAAATATACATAAGTTTTAGTGTAATTACGAAGAAAAAAATGGGAGAATTTCAAGTTTGCCATTATTTTCACCGGTCAGGAAAATTGTATGTTTCTAGCTTGAATTGTGTGGGCATCGATCGCGACCTTCAGAGCTTGGTACAATGGTATCTGGAAAAAAAAATCTCTAGGTATTGGGAAAAGTCAAAGGACACACTACCTAGGAAAATCCTACCCAGGTGCCAACTTTCTATATAGAAAACAATTGGAAATCCCTTGTATTCTTCTAACGACCTTTTGAAGTTCGTCTCTTGCTATTTCTACTTTAGTTAGTGCTAACGCCAAAATTTCCTTACTCATCGTGGCTTTCATCTCTTGCCACCATTTTCATACTCCGAATTGATTCTCCTCAAATCTTCATGCAAGACAACAGCTTTCGCATTTGCTAGTTCCTCTGCTTGAGTTGTTGACCAGACATGCTCCTTGACAGTTTCTCGTTCAACCCAAAGGTGCCAAAATCCAAGTTGGAAAATCCAAAAGGTCTGGATTACATCTCTCTAGGGAGAAGGGAAAATATTGCCCCCAATTAAATACACGTGAAAGTTTTACCTCAGTAAAAGTTACATGGGTGGAGCACAGTATACTGGGGAATAAAGAGCCCTAACCTGCCTTTGTGTAAGCATTGTGCACATGATTGGCAACAGTAAACCACACCAGGAAAGTGCTCATCGATGCACGCGCGCGTGTACACACACACACACACACACACACACACACACACACACACACACACACACACACACACACACAGGTCTACTAATGAATCCTTAAGCAACGGCTAATGTGAGGCCAGGTACCTCCCCAATGATAACTTCCAACCCCACTACCACTTCATTAACTCACAACATGCTACTCAAAGCACTCATTGTTTGTGAAGCCCTTTTCTAATAAGGCAAGTAGGTGGAAATTAATTCCCTCCCTCCCTCCCTCTCTCTCTCTCTCTCTCTCTCTCTCTCTCTCTCTCTCTCTCTCCCTCCCCGTCAAAACAAATTAGCTAATGCTCTCTCCCCCCCCCCCCCCCCCCCCCCCTGTTGGGGTATAAAGCCCAATGTGGTCGCCCAGGTAAGTGGGCGGGCCGCCAGGTATGTACACATATTCTTTTGTAAAAACCTAATAAGAACTCACTATGCTCTACACATAACAGTAGAGCGAGTTCACCATATCGTCGTGCTCTTCTTCTTGCACTCTCTCTCTCGCGTCGCACTTCCGCTCGTACTCCTTCAACTGGTATCAGAGCTCAGATCGAGGCTTGGGGCAGCACTGCAGGAGGCTAGAGTCACCAGCTCAGATTGGAGTGAAATTCGACAAGCAAAGACACGGCCCCAAATCTTGTGGGTAAGCCTGTAGGGCTTGGTGTGCTGAGAATTTCATTCTGAGGTCATCTCGGTCATCGTTCGGCTTCGACAAAGTTCTGCGCAGGCCATTTTCGGCTACGTGGTCTCAGCGGGTGCAGATCCGACTCTGCAAATTTGGGGTTTTCGGCCTACGACTGCAGGTGCTAAAGATATCGACACTCCCAAAGTGTTGATTTGTGGCTGTTTACACATCGAAGGATGGCTCACAGTTCTTGGAGGCGTGTCACATACGACACGGGCACATCTACACACAGACTATCGGCGACATCCACTAGTTCATCAGGTAGCTTGTGTTTGCTGCTTGATATTCCAGATTTCATCCTGACATTGCAGGTACTTCCACATGGGATGTATTGTCAGAGATGATGTATGTCTGTTGAGGGTTTGCTGGCTGTGAGTCACGCAGCAAACAACCGCTGCAGCGGTTACAACATACAGTGGGAAATTTGTGGATGTATGACTTTGTGGGAAGTCTATGTACTGTCACATTTACTGCAGCCTTTGTTGAGGGTCGAGTGAGGTTTTATTGAGCTGGGGGATTCTCGAATGTTGAGATCCTTTCGGTGATACAGGTCTTGGAGCGATCCCTCGACCACCCTTAGATAGGCAGCTAGGATGTATTGACTGCGAGTTAGACAGTTGGGATTGCATCTTTGCTTTACTGCCATTGAGGCATTGTCGCAGTCTATGCTTACAGGACAGTGACAAGACAGTCAGAGACAGTACAGGTGCAGGACAGGTTTACCCACAGCTTACACTGTCAGAGAGACAGTGTTTTTGAGTTGTTTTTTGGTCTGTTTTTTTGTACACCAGAGCCATTTTACAAAGGAGACTCTGCCAAAATTTATGCAGAATCTGAAGCTTTCTTGGTTCATTTGACAGGTTGATATTGGTTCAGAGGTCAGTTTACAGGGGAAACTCTGCAGAATTTTTCCCAGGAAAGTAAACTACTATGAAGAGTAGCTATGGCTGGATCACAGGACACTGCTCTTTACAATATCAAGAAGCTGGATGGAACCAATTTCCCATTGTGGAAGAAGCAGGTTCGGCACGTGTTGGTACAAAAGAAGCAGATAAAACCTATAAAGCTCAAGGGGATAAAACCAGAAGATATGGACGAAGATGAATGGAGCGAAATGGATAAATTGGCACTTTCTACCATTATGCTGACTTTGGCAGAAAGCGTTTACTTCAATGTAGCAGACGAGATGTCGGCTTATCAAGCATGGTTAAAGCTGAGTGATCTTTATGAGAAGCAGAGTGCAGCTTCACAGGTATACTGGCTTAAGAAGCTTGTTGACTTGAAGATGAAAGAAGGGACACTTATGTCCAATCATCTGAATGAATTCAACACAATCTATAGTCAGTTGTCAGCTCAAGGTGTCAAGTTTGATGAACCTGTTAGAGCTATGTTCCTGTTGATCACATTGCCGGAAAGTTGGGACACTTTTCGCACAGCTTTGAGTAATTCTGCACCTCCAGATGGTTTGAACATAGCAGGTGTAGAAGGAAGTCTGCTTACTGAAGAAACCAATAGAAAGACAATGGACAAAGGCAAAGGAACAACCTTAGTTGTCAAGGGAAGGACCAAAGAAAAGTACAAAGGTGGAAAGAGAAATCAGTCTCGTAGCAAGTCCCGCAGTGCTAAAGGCAAGAGTGACATAGAATGCTACCATTGTGGCAAGAAGGGTCACATGAAAAGAGACTGCAGAGAATGGAAAGCAGAAAAAGGCAAAGAGAAAGCTGAAGACCATGGTGAGAAGAACAAGTCCTCAGTGAAGATTCAAGAAATAAATGTGACAAACGTTGTTGCAGAGGATGACAGTCTAGTATCAGGAGACATCTACTTCTTGAAGAATACAATGGACTCAGCTCTTCTTACAACATCTGATGGAAATGCATTGAGCGACTGGATTATAGACTCAGGGGCATCACTTCATGTGTCTCCAAACAAGGAGTGGTTTACCTCTTATGTGACCACTAAAGATCATGTTCGGCTAGGCAATGGGCAGACATGTGAGATCTTAGGTGTTGGAGATGTTCAATTGAAGTTTCAGAATGGCTCTTCTTTCACGCTGAAGAATGTGAGACATGTTCCCAATTACAAAGAGCTTGATCAACACAGGTTTACTTGATGATGCTGGCTACGTCACCACTTTTGGACAGAACATGTGGAAGATATCCAAGGGTTCTATGACAGTAGCACATGGAGTAAAGTCTGGAGGACTTTACATGATTTATGTATCAAATGTCTCTAAAAATGTAATCAATGTAACCGAGCAGCCGAACGTTTCTTTGTGGCATAGCCGGTTAGGACATATGTCCAAGAAGGGAATGGAAATCTTGTCTCGTTCTGGTTATTTGCCTGGCTTTTCATTTAATGATTTTGAATTCTGTGAACATTGTCTGTATGGTAAGCAAACACAGCAGCCACATAAGCATAGAAGCAGTAGAAGAGATACACAGTTGGCACTTGTTCATAGTGATTTGTGTGGACCTATGCCTAACCTATCTCTAGGGGGAGCTTCTTACTTTATGACATTTATAGATGATTACTCGAGGAAAGTATGGGTTTACTTTCTCAAGCACAAGGATGAAGCGTTTAGTGTTTTCAAAACGTTTGTGACACTTGTGGAGAATCAGAGTGGCAAGAAGCTTAAATGCTTACGCACTGACAATGGTGGAGAGTATGTTTCAAAGGCCTTTCAGGACTTTTGTGAGTCAAAAGGTATAAAACGTGAACTTACTGCTCCTTACAATCCTCCTCAAAATGGTGTTGCTGAGAGGATGAATAGGACCATACAAGAGAAGGTCAGAAGTATGTTGTCTAATGCACAACTGCCAAATGGGTTTTGGGCTGAAGCTGTATCAACAGCTGTTCATCTTGTAAATAGATCTCCTAGCAAGGTTTTGCAGAAGGATTCAGTGCCAGAGATGGTATGGTCAGGCAAAATGCCCTCATACAAGCATCTCAGAGTCTTTGGCTGTGAGGCATATACTCACGTTCCAAAGGAATTTAGGAACAAACTTGAGCCAAAGAGTAGAAAGTGCATCTTTCTAGGCTATGGTAATTCTGGTGAGATGGGGTACAGACTTTGGGATCCCGAATCCAGAAAGGTTGTCCGCAGCAATGATGTTCACTTTAATGAATCCAAATATCATTCTAAACCAGAGAGGGTTGAGGAGATTAGAAGAGTTGTCTTCCAAGAAGATGGACCTGCACGTGCAAGACAAAATGTCAGGGCTCAAGAGGAGCAAGGACAGGATAGAGTGGAACCACAGGTTGTGGCTGAGCCTGAGCCACCTATTGTGCGTAGATCTGGACGTGTCACGCGACCTCCTGATAGGTTTGTTCCATCTATGAACTATGTCATGTTGACTGATTGCAATGAGCCTTCATGTTACAAGGAAGCAGTGCAAATGAAGGACTCCGGGAATTGGCAATTGGCCATGCAGTCAGAGATGACAGCTCTGCATAAAAACCAGACATGGAAGCTAGTTAAATTACCACGGGCAAAAAGGCTCTACCTTGTAAATGGGTTTACAGGTATAAGATCACCGCTCATGATAGTCAGCCAAAGTACAAAGCAAGGCTTGTTGCCAAGGGCTTTAAGCAAGAACAAGGCATTGACTTTGATGAAGTCTTCTCTCCGGTGGTCAAGATGACTACATTGAGATGCTTTCTTGCATTGGTTGCCATATTAGATTTGGTGTTGCACCAAATGGATGTCAAGACAGCGTTCTTGCATGGTGATTTAGATGTGGAAATTTACATGCAGCAGCCAGAAGGGTTTGTTGAGAAAGGCAAGGAAGATTGGGTATGCCAGTTGTTAAAGAGTCTTTATGGCTTAAAACAATCACCGAGGGCATGGTACCATAAATTCCACAAGTTTATGCTTTCTCAAGGCTACAAACGTAGTGAGTTCGATCACTGTCTATATACAAAGAAGGCTAAGGATGGTAGTTGGCTGATCCTTATTTTGTATGTGGATGACATGTTGATTGCTGGCAAGCACTTGGAAGAAATTTCAGCTTTGAAGTCAAAGATGGCAAAATCGTTTGACATGAAAGACATGGGTGAGGCAAGTCATATACTTGGTATGCGCATTGAGAGAGACAGATCAAAGAAGTTGATTTGGTTATCTCAAACAGAGTATATTGACAAGGTTTTGCAACGTTTCAATATGGAGAAGGGAAAGGCACTGAGTGTTCCATTGCCACCATATGTGAAACTTAGCAAACAAGATTGTCCTGTGTCTGAGGAAGAACAGGCTGAAATGGATAAGATTCCATATGCGTCTGCAGTGGGTAGTTTGATGTATGCAATGATTGCTACTCGCCCAGACATTGCATTTGCAGTGGGAGTAGTAAGTCGATACATGTCAAACCCAGGCAAGAAACATTGGGAGGCAGTGAAAGGAATATTGAGATACCTGAAAGCTACAAAGAGTATGCGTATATGCTATGGGAGTCAGGAGCTAAGTGTAAAGGGTTTTACAGACTCAGATTATGCAGGTGACTTAGACAACCGAAGGTCTACGTCAGGGTATGTCTTTACATTGGCTGGTGGAGCAGTATCATGGCGTTCTAGATTACAAGATTGTGTTACTCAGTCTACTACAGAGGCTGAATATGTTGCAGCATCAGAGGCATGCAAAGAATCAATTTGGCTTAATCGACTAGTAACAGATTTGGGAATCAAAGAAGAGATGCCTGTGTTATATTGTGATAGTCAAAGTGCTATACAATTGGCTCGCAATCCAGTTTATCACTCAAAGACAAAGCATGTGGATGTGAAGTATCATTTCATCAGGGAAATGCTCGAGGATAAGCAACTTCAGCTTGTCAAAGTTCACACCACAGAAAATCCTGCTGATCTACTTACAAAAGGACTTCCCTCAGAGAGCTTTGCGCATTTTCGCAAGCAGTTAGGTGTAGGGTAGTACATCACTTCTCTACATCTCTTGTATATTAGCTTGTATAGTAGCTTCTCTCACACTTAAAGTACCACATTGGACTTTAAGTGGGAGGTTGTTGGGGTATAAAGCCCAATGTGGTCGCCCAGGTAAGTGGGCGGGCCGCCAGGTATGTACACATATTCTTTTGTAAAAACCTAATAAGAACTCACTATGCTCTACACATTACAGTAGAGCGAGTTCACCATATCGTCGTGCTCTTCTTCTCGCACTCTCTCTCGCGTCGCACTTCCGCTCGTACTCCTTCACCCCCCCCCCCCCCCCCTTCTCTCTCTCTCTCTCTCTCTCTCTCTCTCTCTCTCTCTCTCTCTCTCTCCCCTCCGTTGAAACGACCATTGTATTTAAGGTGGCACAGGTAACTGTATGTAGCTCCCCCCCCCCCCCCCCCCCCCCCCCTTCTCTCTCTCTCTCTCTCTCTCTCTCTCTCTCTCTCCCCCCGTTCTCTCTCTCTCTCTCTCTCTCTCTCTCCCCCCGTTGAAACGACCATTGTATTTAAGGTGGCACACGTAACTATATGTAGCCGCCCCCCCCCCCCCCTTTATGTATACGATATGACTATGAAATAATGAGGGGCTACCCCTATTGTATACACTTATGTACACTCACATGGTACCATACGGAAAAACTCAGTGAATCCCCGAAGGGTTGCTTGGTGACAAAAGTCTATATTTTGTGTAAATTATGCACAACAAAACTTGATAAATAATATATATTTATGTTATCTAAGGTGAGATTGGAGCACCCAAAAATACGTTTTTTCTTGTTTTTAACATGTAAATAAACTTGGATCATGAGTCTACAACATGAATTCTTTGGAAAGCTTTGATCGAGTGGAGGCATGGAGAGAGATTTTTTCTTTATTTTTACTTGTAATAGCAAAAAAAAGAAACTTTTTAAAAAGCTCCCTCATGGAGAGAGCTTCCTCCCTTCTCTCTCTCTCTCTCTCTCTCTCTCTCTCTCTTTTGTGTAAATTATGCACGACAAAACTTGATAAATGTTAATATATTTTTATGTTATCCAAGGTGAGATTGGAGCACCCAAAATTATGTTTTTTCTTGTTTTAAACATGTAATTCAACTTGGATCATGAGTATGTACCAAGACAACATGAATTCTTTGGAAAGCTTTGACCGAGTAGAGGTACGGAGAGAGCTTTTTTCTTGATTTTTATTTGTAATAGCAAAAATAAAACAAGCTCTTTAAAAAGCTCCCTCCTGGAGAGAGCTTTCTCCCTTCTCTCTCTCTCTCTCTCTCTCTCTCTCTCTCTCTATTTTGTGTAAATTATGCACGACAAAACTTGATAAATGTTTATATATATTTATGTTATCCAAGGTGAAATTGGAGCACCCAAAAATATGTTTTTTCTTGTTTTTAACATGTAATTCAGCTTGGATCATGAGTATGTACCACGACAACATGAATTCTTTGGAAAGCTTTGACCGAGTAGAGGTATGGAAAGAGCTTTTTGAGAAAGTTGTTTTCTTGATTTTTACTTGTAATAGCAAAAATAGAAAAAGCTCCCTCTTGGAGAGAGCTTCCTCTCTCTCTCTCTCTCTCTCTCTCTCTCTCTCTCTCTCTCTCTCTCTCCTTCCATCTATATCTTTCTCTCTCTTTGTCCCTCTCTCTCTCCATCTATATCTCTCTCTCTCTCTCTCCACCCCCCCCTCTCTCTCTCTCTCTCATATATATATATATATATATATTCCTCCCTGCCATTGTTGCTCTCTCTCCCTCTCTCAGAGAGAGAGAGAGAGAGAGAGAGAGAGAGAGAGAGGGGGGGGGGGGGGGGGGGGGGGGCGGGGAGATAGATAGACAAAGACATGGAGAGATAGAGAGATAGGGGGGGGAGAGGGAGATAGATAGACAAAGACATGGAGAGAGAGAGAGAGAGAGAGAGAGAGAGAGAGAGAGAGAGGAAGAGGAGAAAGCTCCCTCCACGAGGGAGCTTTTTTTAAATTTTTACTATTGCAAGTAAAAATTAGGACAAAAGTTTCCTAAAAATATCTCTCAATTCCCATCCTCCTTTGACCGACCAAATTTATCTCCCAGCTATCATTTTGCAATTGTAACTTTTTTGCTTATTGTTTATAGTAGTCACTAATACATACTATTTGGGTCTATTCTTCAACTTATTTATTAATTAGTTTCAAACTTATTTATTAATTAGTTTCAAAGATCCTCTCTTTCTCTAAGGCTCAAAAAGAAGCATAACATTGCTCACACACTTGCTCACATGAAGGAGGTCTCACATAGGAGCCATGGCCAATGATGCATGCCCCCTTTCGCTCGCCCACCAGCTGACATCCCTGTTTCTCATACACTTAGGCACTACTATTACATAGTCTTACCATTCATCGAGCAAACTTTACCGAGCGAATGGTAAACCTGAGCAAGATTCACCACAAAGTCTAAACACTCAAAGCAATTGAACTAGTAAGCCATCCCTCTTCTTGATTTTTTTGTGGAGCCATGATGATTAGAATAGTCGCCAACATCAAAAGTGAAAAACCCATGAACCTGCATTTCCCCAAGAGAAGGGATTTCCAATCGAGTGTAGAGATTTTTGTAGTTCAAAAAGGAAGATTACATTGGGTAATGGACTCTTCATGACATTTACACTTGGGGCAGATCCCATATGAAATCCCTAACTTCTTTGATTTGGCTCCTGTCCATATTCCTTGACAAAGAATCAACCACATAAGGCAACTATGTTTCATGGCAATAGGATAAGCCCAAATACACTTGAACCTGTACTCTCATTTGTTTGGCTTGCCATTGAAGACCCCTTTTCCTATTTAGCCGCTTCACTACCTTTGAATCCATCTTGAGAGAGACATTATTGTGAAGGTACACATAAAGACAAATTTGCGAGAGGGAAAGATGATTACTCTTAGAACATTGTTGCAGCTTGCTTAAGAACACCTAATACCTTTTAGTAATCAATGTTGCATAGCCTTTGGAGATGTTTTTTCTTTATTCATTTAGCAAGAATCGTGATTAACTCTCTCTCTCTCTCTCTCTCTCTCTCTCTCTCTCTCTCAATAGAGGTATGAATGATTCTCTCTAATTATAAATGCATGTGATTTTTAAAAAATAGGCATCTATTTTTAGTTGGTGCAAAGCGTTTTGCTTTATTCATTTAGCAAGAATCTTGATCAATTCTGTGAGGTCTCTCTCTCTCTCTCTCTCTCTCTCTCTCTCACACACACACACACACACACACACACACACACACACACACACACACACACACACACACACACACACACACACACTCAAAATAGAGGTATATCTCTCACCATGCATGTGCTTTTTTTCAAATTAGTCCTCTGTATTTAGCTGGTGCAAAGTGAAGACAAGTCACAGCTTGCACCTTGAATGCTTGTAGCAGCACTGCGTAAGAAAACCAATCTTGAGTAAGAGCATATTTTCACAACGGGGGTACGTGCTACTTCTATCGTGCGTAAGTTGTTTTGGTGCTTACCTAATCAAAGCAAGAGGTATATCTCTCACCATGCATGTGCTTTTTTTCAAATTAGGCCTCTGTATTTAGCTGGTGCAAAGTGAAGACAAGTCACAGCTTGCACCTTGAATGCTTGTAGCAGCACTGCGTAAGAAAACCAATCTTGAGTAAGAGCATATTTTCACAACGGGGGTATGTGCTACTTCTATCGTGCGTAAGTTGTTTTGGTGCTTACCTAATCAAAGCAAGAGCTGACACCTTCGCAGGCCATTCGCTCGCAATAGTAGGCGGCGGGGGTAGAGAAGGCGATTTCCAACTTTGTTGATTTTGGCCGAGTTGAGCAAGGATTCAAGAAAGGATAGTTGGCTTGCATCAACAGGCGGGGGTTAAGGGCCTTGCCAGTGTAGACGCGCCCTAAAGGGGGTACCCACTCTAGGAAATTAAAAAAAGTTGCGAAACAAATTCGAGGTGATGCACAATTTGCTATATTAAAGGAGCTTTGTGTGCGCGGTATGCGACTCACGACTTGCGAGTCTTGCTTTGTTTAAAAGTGCTGCAGCTTGGCAATGCATGAAAGGGGACGTGTACCATGTCTGTTCATTGAAGGCAGTAGGTTGTAGATAGTGACCTATAGTCACGTTTTTCTTAGCAAAGAGGACAATGCTAAAAAAAACCTAGGTTTAGTGTAATCCCACCAACAAATTTTAAAATTTACCTCTAAATTTTATATTTGAAGGTGAGAAAACATACAAAATCTCCAAAAAATTAGTGTAATTTGGTGTTAAAACCTTCAAATTTTGTCAATTTACCTCTGTTGTTTCACATATGTAGGTTTGCCTAGTTTTTGGAAAAAGGTTTTTTTCGAGCACTGAAAGAGGAGTATAGTGTATTTGCAATCGTTCAAAAACTCCTCAAAATAGTCTGCGGCGCTGCGGGCTGTTTTCAAGGGTTTTTCGACCTCTTTCAAACATGCACGATAGTTTTTGTGCGTCATGCTAGCCAGGGACTCAACCAGTCAAGACGTGGTTGCCGCGCTTTTGTCATTGCACAGGACCCTCGGTGTCCGCCCAAATAGTCAAAGGCAGAGCTAGGGAGCAGTCTTGCCCGGAGAGGATGGGCTTCGAAGGAGCATCTGAGCTCCTAGCCCAATATGCAGCCTCATGCAGCAAACAAATTATGGAGCTGTGGACTGGGTTTGTCGTGCTGAGTGTGGCTCTCTTCTCTGACGTGTCTGCCATGCTTCACCCCTTGGCCGTCCTTAAGACCAGGCACCAGGTGCAAGCAGCAGGTGAGTGCCAGAGCACACTACCTCAACAATGTTGAGGTGACCAAGAACCATGCAGGCCATGCTGCTCGTCATCACGTCCTTGGGATTTTGGAATCTGCTTCGATGGTAGATGCGATTGTAACTACTGGGCTGATGCTGTGAGTCGCAAGGTTTTTCACTCTCAGCTACCGGGAGTGCCAAAGTCATGCCAATTAATGGTAATGAGGGGCTGCTATGATTGACGCAAGGGATGACCGGGATAACCGTGGATGCTAACATGTGTATGCACTGTCATATGGAATTTTCTATCATGGAACCATGGAAAAAGCAACCAAGGGTGACGTCTCCCCTCACAGGGAAAGGATAACAGCTATCTACGGCAAGAGGGAAAATCTTATTGCTTCCATCGCTTCTCAGCTAATTTGAGCCCCAGTACAAGGGTGATGATCAGCCAGACCCTCATGCTGCAAAGCAACCCTAATTCTTGCACTATGGCCCCTCTGTTTGGAATCGCTAGCACCGATGTGCATCACCTGGAGTTTCGCTGTTTGCCATGATTTACAATCATTTAAAAACTCCTCAAAAACAGTCCAAGGCGTCGCGGACTGTTTTCGAGAGTTTTTGGACCTCTTTCACACGAGAGAGAGAGAGAGAGAGAGAGAGAGAGAAGTCAAGGAGCCCAACCATAAGCACTGAGGGGGACACAGTCCTTCTCCTCATGACTCGGAGATAGGTTACTCAGCATGTAGTGTTAGAAAAAAATTGGGGTGGATCCAGTGTACTTTAACCAACTGAAATTGTAAAATCTCGGTTAGATTTTGAGCTTATCCTTCTAGAAAACCGGGAGATCTACACAAGTTTTAGTGTAATTATCGGTAAAAGCTTCAAATTTTGACCTGAAATGTGGAAGAATTTCGAGTTTGCCCTTGTTTTCACCGGCTAGGAAAAATGTATTTCTCTAACCCTAGATAGGAGGGTAGAAATCATTGTAAACTCCTTTTCTACCTCATAGGGTATTTTCCTTTGTCACCTTTCTCCTAAGTGGACTATGGCACCTAAATGGCTCCTCTAGTGTTACTACTTGCTCCACTTTTACATTAATTAACAAGATGCCCTTGCAGATTCTGCTTTCCTAACTTTTTGGAAAATCTGAGTCCCTATACCTAAGTTCCCACGAACTGGCCATGCCTACGTTCCCACGAGGCGCCCCTCCGCCTCCATGCAGACCTCTCTGAGAAGACACCAGGCCATAGCCACGGCTACCTGCCTTCTCCTACCTCACCTGCGCTCAAACACATCAGGCCGTAGCCATTGCTAGAGGTGGCTCACCTGCACAAGATGCCCCATGGAGAGAGAGAGCCCTTTGCGGCCCCTGTCAGAACACGAGCCCCTCTTCCCCTCGTCAGCCCCGCAAGCAATGCTGCCTCACGTGCGCTCTGAGCTCTCAAGCTTGCACCACAGGTCCCCGCCTCACCGCGAGAGAGAGAGAGAGAGAGAGAGAGAGAGAGAGAGAGAGAGAGAGAGAGAGAGAGAGAGAGAGAGAGAGACACCTGCGCCTCCCTGCTTTACGGCAGTGTCGCCATTCCCTTACCCACCCTAGCCCTGCTGTGTGGTGACCCTCCCTTGCACCGCTGGACGACCTGCTCCCATCACTCCTTGCGTCTTGTTGGCATCTCGTTTGCCTCTAGAGAGAGACAAGAAAAAGAAGAAGAGAGCTTCAACGCTGCAGGAAACTATCCCAACACATCTTAAATATCTAAAGATATTTTTATTTATTTTTTGCCTTTACTTTTCCTCTCCAGCCCCAAGCGAGCCAAGGGATCTCTCCAGATTCGGTCCAATCCAACCGTTTGGACTACCTATTTGGCCTTCAATAGTGTTTTGTCTCTACAAACCTTTCCAAAGACAAAAGTATCCTTTTATTGATTTGTTATACAAAGGGTCACCATCACCATGAGAAGGAAAGATGGGCCTAGCTCAAATCTTTAAGCGGTTCCAAGGTGGTTCTCTCCTTCCTATGCGAGTCTACCTTTCCCTTATTTCTTCAATTTCAATAAACATATTATTTCTTCAATTTCAATAAACATAGAGTTGAACTCCTCTATTAAGTAGTTTGAGATATGGGATCCCCACTCACAATTGTGAATATGGCAGAAAAATAAAAGATTGAGATACGAAAAGTGTATGAGTATGCAAACCTCTCTCTTCATAACATGTGCCATCAAATGTTTCCTTGGATTGCCAACGTTCCAATGTCTACTAACCTCCTTGACGCCTATAAATTGAGGATTAATCCTTGGTCATTTTCTCAATACCGTTAGCCTAAATAAACTTTCAACACCTAGAAATGTATAGGCATATATTGCTTAAAAGAAACTCCATGAAGCAGAGCTATAGGAGGAGATCAATGAAGTGGATGAAAATGGCAATGGAACGATCGATTTTCTTGAGTTCTTGAATTTGACGAGTTCTTGAATTTGATGGCTCACAAGGTGATGGATACTAACTTTGAGGAAGATCAGTTGAAAGAAGCATTCAAGATTTCTGATAAGGACTAGAATGGGTTTATTTTTGTTGCATAGCTTTGCCATGTGATGACAAATCTGAAAGAGAATTTGACAAATGAATTGGTTGAAAAATATTTGAGGGGATATGTTGATGGTGATGGACATGTAAATTACGACAAATTTGTGAGGATGATGCTCTTAAAATAGTGCTTTTGATAGGTGTAAAAGTTAAACGGTGCTAAATTCAAACCTCGATGTTGCTTTGGAGTGGCACCATTCTTTTGGTTGCTATAGTCCACCATCATATAGAGGATCAGTGGTTTAACTGCAATGGTTTCATTATTTGTACACTTTAGATGTGTAATTTATGAATTCATTGTTGCTTGGCTTTATACACACACACACACACACACACACACACACACACACACAGAGAGAGAGAGAGAGAGAGAGAGAGAGAGAGAGAGAGAGAGAGAGAGAGAGAGAGTGAAGGTGTCATCTCGACAAAGGTCTACCAAGATAGCCTTTCTTTGCTCTCTTTGCTGGCAACTTACATGTGTCTTCTAGTTGTGCTTGTGTTCCTAACCATAATGCACTAGCACTTAGACTCACTAGAGCCATCATCTAGAATATAGAGAGTTGATGAACAAAATACTACATAGTGTGGACCATGTTTGTACAACTGCGTGAGATGTTGATTTATGCATTCCTTCTTTCTCAAAGTTTATTTTAGATGGTTTCTATATAGGTTTGCTTAGGATGAGTTCTCTAAGAGACTCTGATGTTTAATCAAGTCCAAAATACTATTAGAGGTGACATGGCTACATAAGCTCCTTGAGCTTTACATGGATTAGTTTGCTCGATTATTATTTGCTTGAAAAATCTTGCTCGCTTTTTGGAATTGCCCCTATTACATCTCACACAATGATGGGCATCCTCCTCTCCCATTGCGTGCCCATGTCTCCCCATGACACATGATAAATTTGTGTAGCCGAGCCTAGCCCCCTCCCCCCGTTGTTCCTTGGTGTGCCTTATTACCATCCTGTTACCCGCCTCCTCCCCTTATCACCATCACTTCTAGTAGGCTGCATTCTTGGGGAATGGGCGTGTTCCGCTGCAAACATCCACTCCAGAAAAGAGAGAGAGAGAGAGAGAGAGAGAGAGAGAGAGAGAGAGAGAGAGAGAGAGAGAGAGAGAGAGAGAGAGAGAGAGAGAGAGAGAGAGAGAGATTGTGCCCGCCTTATTTGTTTCTCTGTCTCATGCATGTATGCACTTGGGGCCTCGGGCCCCCATAGACCATCATGATGAACATCATTACAAAATCTCTTTGTTTCTCCTGGCTCATCCTAAGTCATCAAACAATGCAAAAAATCTCTCTCTTTCTTGGTGCTCATGTGGACACACTCCATCTCTCTCTCTCTCTCTCTCTCTCTCTCTCTCTCTCTCTCTCTCTCTATATATATATATATATATATATATATATATATATATATATATATATATATATATATATATATATATATATATGCGCCATATCCCCCTTTTTTCGTCTCAAAGGTACTTGAGCATCTCTGAAGGTTGTGCTTAACGAAGCACCTCAAAAAACATTTGACACACCGACTCGATGCTATGGAGGATAATTACCCCCTTTGAATACCCATTGTTCTAAACAAGCACTTACAAAGAATAGAAAGATAATTTTTCTAAGAGCTTGTAAATCATATTATACAATAGTTTTAAAAAAACATTTGGTGATTTTTATGGAATTTTCAATTTAGAACTTACCAATAATCTCTCAATACAAAACATAATCTTTCAAGGAAGCCAATCTTTAATTTCCTTCATTTAATACCCTTATTAGAACAAAGGCAAGAGCTAAGAATCTACTTAGCTTCACAAAACGGTGAGAAAATATAATACATGTTGTGGAGATTGACATATGTTTACTAAATGCAATTATTTATGTGGTTCATGGGTGACAATGTATCTCTAGTACACTAGATGCACACCTAAAACAAACTGTTTTAGCTCCTTTATCTTCTTAATATTTTTAGTTTTTATAACATCTTAAAATTTGATAAATTGGTTCACATGGGTTCTTCAAAGACGGATTCCGATAGAGTAGCCTTTGCCTTAGCCTCGTATCACTCTTCTTTCATGTCTTACCTCTCATCTGCTCTCTCTCCTCTCTCACATGTATGCCTATAACTCTTCTTTCATGTCTACCTCTCATCTCCTCTCTCACATGTATGCCTATCATTGCCATTGTAGAGGTGCACATGCCCATGCTCTCTCTCTCTCTCTCTCTCTCTCTCTCTCTCTCTCTAAACTTGCCATGAATGGAAGTAAATGATTTATTGAACACAAGTATCAAGATGCAAAGGAAGTTGGTGAATAATCTCTTCTATCATCAATTTTCTTGAAGATTGTTGAGCTTTTAAATACGAGGAGATAGCTAGACATACCAAAGTCAATGCAAAGGATCTGTTGAAGTGAACCTCTTTTTTAAAACTAAAATTCTCCCTTCTACTAGGTGATCAATTGATGTCAATTACATCGCTAATGGTATTATTAAAAGGTTCTTTAATAGACTTAATAAGGTCTTCATTAGATTACAAGGATGGTAGCTACTAAAGGCAATTGAAGGCACTATTGACTACAATCTATAAGGTTGAAAAAAATTTGGACAATGGAGGCATTCACGTGTCTGTGCTCAAGGAGAAGAACACAAAGAATAAAGAATGCTTGAAGAGAGAGAGAGAGAGAGAGAGAGAGAGAGAGAGATGGAGAGATGCCATCACAATGAATTGTAGATTGAGCCCACCATGACTATCTCCATCATTGAAACTGGAAGGTGAATGTTTTAAATATTTTTTTGAGCATTATAACGTGCCTTGACAAAAGCTGAAGAAAATTGATTGCGGCATGATTGTCAATATAATGTGCAGAAACTACTTGAAATAACTACCCAAGCAAATAAAGACTTTACATAATATGAGTGACCATTTTGATATGTTACAGCTCAACTCAGAAGCGTGGTTGCAACCATTTAGTGAGATGATGCCTAGATTCTAGTTTATTATGTTCACTTTTGTGAACATCGGTCTTGTAAGTTTTGCAAATGGCAATAATATGATTGGATGTGTAAACATCTGACTTGTATATGGAATTGTTTGTATAGTAAAGTTCATGGATTCAGACTGTATCTCTCTCACTTGTACACTCTCTCCTATTGCTTATGGACCATGGTGCAAAGCAATTCAATACAATATGTGGTGTGTTGTGAAAATTTAAAATTGATTTCTAGACATCGGATTTGCAAATGGATTTTTTTGTGTAGTGATGCACCATGGTACAAAGTGATTCAATACAATATGTGGTGTGTTGTAAAAATTTAAATCGATTTCTAGACACCGGATTCGCAAATGGAATTTTTGGTATAGTGATGGACCATGGTGCAAAAAACAGTATGTGGTGTGTTGTGAAAATTTAAATTGATTTCTAAACACTGGATTCACAAATGAAGTTTTTTGTATAGTGATGGAATCTATTTGGCATAGTCTTAATAGTACTTTCCTTTTTTTTCATGTGATGCTTGATCACCACGTAATGGTGTCACATGTAATGCACAAAAGTTTTTGTTTTGAAAACTTAAGTCTTTGTCGATCATTGAAGAAATTGTAAATGTGTTTCTGCCAGGCTTGGACGAATGTGAGAAATTCAAAAAAGCATACAAACGCTTATGCTTCCTTGCAAATGCAACTGGCCCAAATGACTAAGCTAGAGTTGTTGCGTGAACCAGTGAGTGGGCACCCACCAATGGCAAGCAATGGAAAGACATCAACAAAGATGTCACCATAGAGATGGTCAAGGAAGCATGGCCAACTGTGTCTAAATTCTCCCTCTGCAAGGGGAGATTGAAGTTGGACAAATGCATTGTGCCAAAAATTTGCATGCATGCCAAGGCCATATACCTTGCATGCACATGGAGCACATTGAACCACACGGATTTTTTTCTGTGGTTTGCAAAGATGATATATGAGTAATATGTTCAAAATGAGCCAGTGGACTTTAGCAACAGGGTCTCCAATATGAGCATAGTATATATCCATAGTGATACGATTACAATATCACGAGAGGATGTGAGATATACATTGGTTGGTGCTACTATGCAGACACATGACGCCATGGAGGAGTTGCAAATGCAGATCCATACCTCCACAAAAACGAAGGGGGCCGGTGACACAAGTAACTTCAAAGAGTTACAGAGGGGCATCGAGCTCCTTAGACGTGAGCTCCGTGAAATGGAGGAGCATTGCCAACAACAGATATTCATGAGCATGATCGAGCATCCCAAAGCATTGTGGCCAACTCCATCTTACACAAAAGACGCTTTGGGTCCTTTGCCAATTTGCAAACACTTCTTCCATAGCTGGAGTGGTCACTACAGAATAGCGTGCGGCCATATGTATCATTTTCCATGTCTCATACTAAACATGGTGAATAAGGAGTGCCATATATGCAAGGCTCCCATTGATAAGCTTGTGTATTCTATGTTCAAAATAGAGAAAGACTATCAATGCTTAGTTGTAGCCATTGCTAGAGAGAGAGACTCTATTTTGGACGACCTAAATTTTTCTTTCTAAACATCACAACTAGAGTGAATTATAGTGCCTTTTAAATCATTGTATATGATACCCTTGTAAAACTTGCAATGAGTTTTTTTGCCGCTATGTATATAATACTCTTGTTTACAAAATTTTCGATTGTGAAAGAATCTCATTGTGTATAATTTGTTTTGCAAAATGCCTCATAACAAAACAAGTGCATAAAGTGAGTTGTGAATGTTTTGATAGTCCTAATTAATTAATGGTTTGCAAAAAACTCGTTTTGGCTACCTACTTGGTGTATATCCAACTTGGTGGTCCTAATATTAGTGTCCTAAATGTACTTAACTCTAGTGGCTATAGATATCAAAGCACTAGTTGACAGTGTTGATAGACAATGGTGGTAAACATGACTTGTCACTTAAGCTTATAAATGCTCTCTTAACTCTATTGGTGATAGAATTTAAAGCAACATATCCAACACGCAAAGTGGATATAGTCATTAATTGATTCAAGAGATTGGTTTTTTATAGTCGTAAATTGTTCTACTTGGTGTATGCCCAACATGGTGGTCCTAATATTAGTATCCTAAATGTACTTAACTCCAGTGGTGACAGATACATTGAAGCAATATTTGACAATGCACTACAAGAGATCACCTAAATATCGACATCAAATTACCGATGTCAGTGACGGGTGTTGGTATATATGCAGCAACCTTTGGAGGGAGAACCATTTAAAAAAAAATAATCAAAAATTATATTTTTTGACGGCGATTTTGTTAATCCTCATGGCTCACGGACATCCTATCACCTATGGCGGGCATTGTATTATTTATTTGGTAGAGTCAGGTACCAGGCTTGTCGGTCCAATAGAAAAAGGGTAAGAGTGATCGCCGATGAGAGGCGCACTCTAATTGGAACATTCAAGGGATTAGTTGGCTAAGCATGGGCGCGCAAGTGTGAATGGGACGAGCTCATATAAAAGTCAAATAAACCTAAAATTCACTAATTCTCTCATTTGTGCAATTGAAGAGTGCTCTTGCTCCATCTCCTTCTTCTTCTTCTTCATCTCTTTGTGTGTGTGAGAGAGAGAGAGAGAGTGAGAGAGGGAGTGTGTGGGCGATCAAGCATTACGAAGGCACGACGGCGGTGAAGCAGTTGAGCGCGGCGCAGCGGCGTCTCCTTCTTCTTCACGGCGAGGAATCCTCCACGAAGCAAGCGTAGAGCGGTGAGTGACACACCATCACCTTCTTTGAGCTTACTAGTTTAGGCTTGTTGTGTGCTTGGAGCCATTTGTGGCTCGCACACGGTGTATCGGCAAGTTCCTTGCATTGACACGTGCGACA
Source organism: Adiantum capillus-veneris (assembly GCF_014529385.1). Taxonomy (NCBI): domain Eukaryota; kingdom Viridiplantae; phylum Streptophyta; class Polypodiopsida; order Polypodiales; family Pteridaceae; genus Adiantum; species Adiantum capillus-veneris. Next base: position 94,751,939 of record NC_140941.1, on the reverse strand, counting down.
TACGCGCACATTTTTGGCGCCGTTGCCGGGGAATGCCATACACCAGGCTCGAGTAGCACTCTGTGCTTCTCCGTGGTGCAATTTCAATTATAGGAAAGGTAGGGAAAGAGTGTGTGTGTGTGTTGAGAAGAGGGATTTGGTTATACTGTGTGTTTTTTTTATTAATGGAGTTTTCAAAGGTTCTGTGTTTATTCTCTGTGTATTAAGGTAGTTAGTTTTCTGTGTACAGTAAGTAGGAAGTAGATTAGTGAGAGTTAATAGAGTGTGTTAGTGTGTAAGAGTAGGTATATTAGTTAGAAGTAGGTAGACAGAGAGTGTGTGTGCTCTCGCGCAGGCCGCGGCGACCTTCTCCTTTTAAAAAAAAATAAAAAAATAAAAAATTTTAATTTTTTAAAAAAATAAAAAATAAAAAATTTTAAAGGTAGGACTAAGATCGGGAATATATCCCAGACCCAAGCCCAAGCTCACGCTCAGGCCTAGGCCTCACTCGCCTTTAAAAAAAACGAATTTTAGCTTCACACGTAGCTAAAAATCGTTTTTTTGAGGACCAACGAAACGTCAGATGCCTGAAAATTGTGTTGTAAAGCACACAGCGACCCTCTAAGTGATACACTCATTTCTAGCTATCACACACTTTAATAAAAAAAATCAAACATTAAAAAAACATTAAAAACGTAAAAAACACGAGTGAAAACGGACGCTTAAAAAAGATAAGTGGTTAACCTTCGAGATTATCCGCCGACACTTGTAGGGCACCCAAAGCACATGTATCTACGCTCTGGTCGTGTGCTAGAGTCCGAACAACTAGCTAGTGCTTCGATTGATGGGGGTACTCACTATCCTTCCACGCTAGGGTCTACGCCCTCGGCGGGGACCCAAGGTAGTGCAACCCAAGACCCAAATATAGCGGCTAGCGACTCTTCCTCTGACTACGATATTATGGAAGAGCATCTTACACAAAGCCCCGGGGGAACAAATGAATCCATGCCTAGCTGGGCCCAACAACCTGAAACTAGTGTTTTTAGCCGTTTGATGGAAACTTTTAGTAGAGCTACGTGCTCTGAACCTACGGCTAGTGAAGTAAACGAAGGGGGTGGGGAAGTAGAATCACCATTCACATCTCCTGTAGACCCCACACTCCCTCAGAGTGTCCACGTGGACATTCTACCTACCTCATTTAATGAGGGCCCTACCGAGCTACCACCTTCCAAAGTCGCCTGTAAGGTAGCGGTGACTAAAAGTCAAAACACGGGAAGCAACATTGCATCCACCTCACGGCAACCCTCTAGTACACCAAGTTTGTACGGGGTATTTCTCAATGAAAATTGGGAATATGACTTACACACAGAGACTTTGACCGACCTATACATGGGCTACACATACCATGTGGATTGGTTAGAAGTTGTTAAATCCACATCTAGTGCAATTAGTCTAGAGGAACAACAACACATGATCTGCAATGTCATCCATAGGAATATCCAGTCCGAGAGGCAAAATCGATGAATAAACATACCTTCGACGGGTCCTATGCGATTTTTAGACACGGGCAAAGGGAAACAACCCACTCTATCACAAATGGAGACTCCCCCAGTGAGTCCCATCGATCCCCCATATGTTGTTTCGCCAGGGGTCTCAATGCAATCTGAGCCCACAAGTGATAGATTTACTTTTCCAAGTCTAGCTCATCTTTCCCTTGATGATACCACGGCTACCATGCCTACCCCAATGATGGGCATGCCAAGAAACATGCCATGGACCTCATTTGTTAGTAAAGCACCACTACATGGTAGCTCAATGCCTGCAATAGTACCTACAAGTGTGTACCAATCGTATGCACCTATGGCTCACACTCATGTAGTTCCTACCCCTCCCATTGTTTCAACTACCTATGCTCCACAACCACAATACACAAGTTCTTATTCCCATGGGACTATACCGGCTATCATTAGCATGTCACATCCGACGTCTGCTATGCCTAGGGCCACTCATATGAACTATGGACCACCACATGGCACAACATCGTACCCAACGTGGAACCCAAGGGCTTCCTATGCGCCAAGCCCAATGCCAATACCTACTCCACATGTAGTCTCTGGAGCACCTTCACCCACGGTGCCTGCTCACTTAGGTGACTTGGCAACATTTGCTCAAGCTATAGGTCGATCTATTGTTGAGAATATGTGTAACGCTCCTGATAGAGAGCCTAGAAGTAAGGTAGTACAAATAGCCAAGCTCACACAAAAATTTAGTGGAGACGGGGATGTGAGAAAGCATATCGAAGTGTTTGAACAAATATGCGATTCTCTAGGAGAACACAATGACCTACATAAGAGCAATGCTTTAAGCCTAACCTTAAGTGGAAAGGCTGGGGATTGGTATAGAACCCTAAGGGTGGAAGAAAAAACGATTTACCCTACTCTTAGGAGACTGTTCTTGAAAGAATACATACGAGAGGGAGTTCTTTGGGGTGTAGCCTCTTAGCTCCAGAAGGCCCAACGAGAGGAAGGAGAGTCGGTGAGAGACTTTATAAGTCACTTGAAGCATTTGAATTCTCGTTGTAATCCAAATGAGCGCTTCAACTATAACCAATTGCTTGATAGATCCATTAGGGGATTACGACATGAGGATATCTACAATGGCCTAGTCATTAGAGGTATCACCACTTGGGAAGCAGTCACCACCAATGCGATCCAATTGGAGGATAATTTAATGATTCAAGGAGAAAGAGTGTCTGTTGAGACTAAATCTATTAGCTCCCAAGCATCAGGGCATCATCCAATGACCCTAAAGCCTATTTCTAAGGAGCCAAATATATTTGAGATGACTTTAGCAGATCTCACCAAGGCTATTCAAGAGAGTCTTAGAGACAATCGTGCTACGCAAAACAATCATATGTATTCAAGAAGGGAGCAACAATGGGGCTCAGTATGCTATGGACCGCATAGTACCAGTGAATGCCCTACTTTTAGAGTAAAATTCAATGGGAATTGCAATGCATGTGGAAGGTATGGTCATCAAGCTAAGGATTGCATGGTATTTAAGCGCGCGATGGCCAATAGACCAACCTTAGCATGGACAGACACACCTCGAGTGCCTGCATTGATGCTGGCCCCACCTCTTGAACAAACAACACAAAACATGGTCCCTAGGGCCCAAAATGTTGTTCAAACAACACCCTTATCACCTCCAGTGCTAGGACCGCAACCACCACATCCGAGAATCACTTCTGTGAATCAAGTGGGTTGTGAGTCATCTATTTCTTGTTTGGAAGGATATGAGAAAGATATAGATCCTAATATCGCCTATGGGATGGATGTGCTTGAAGAAAGTCCACAATACTACATGGAGGACTATTGGGGACAAATCAAACCTGTATATCAAGTAGCTGCTCTTGCGGCAAGAGGCCAAAATATCAATTACACTGCTAAGAGACCACCTCTTCAATGCTATGAGTGTGGAGGTCCACATCGTGTAGCCAAGTGTCCTATTAGGCTACAAAAGAACGCCACACTTATGCAAACCAATCAAGCGAGCACGTCTACAATGCCGATACTCATGTGTAATCAATGTGGCATAGATCATTTGATTGCCCAATGTCCAAATAATCCAAATGCAAAGAAGATCACGCCATTAAACTTGATTGAGTTTTCGAGGAGCCATCACCAAGTACACCCGTGGTATCAGTAAATGTACTCACACGATCGATGCTCCAAAAACAAAATTATATTCTTGAGGAAAGAGACACGGCATCAATTGCCCAATCTCAGAAAAAGAAGAAAACACGAAGAAAGAGAACGCAAAAAGCAGCGAAGTCAGACCCCAGTTCCAAGACCAACATAGGGACTGGTGATGACTCCGTATATATGAACGGCGCTGAAGAAGATTCTGATTCAGGTGAAACCATGGAGACCAAAACGACCACTAACATAGAAACCAACAAGGAAGATATTCATGAGCCACAATGGCCAGGATCCAAAAAGAAGATAGGAACTTACCCAAACCCTACAGAGGAGATTGAGCGAGTCAAGCAATTAAGGAGTTTGGTAGAAGATACCCAAAGGGATCTAGAACCAGCACCTAGGAAGATCCAGATTACGGACATTGTGTTCCCTACGCAACAACAACCTCACCAAGTCCATAGACCCTTGGACATACCTAGTGTCATCCAAGAAGAAAGCGACTTAAAGTCATGGGAAAGTGGGCGTACTCACTTCTTGATGGAAAGAATGTTTACAGAGGGACTACCTGATCCTATCGAAGAAATGGAGATCCCATCTTCCCCACGTCAAGGGACTCAAGGCCAAAAGGTGCCGTTAAACATTGCCAAATTGATGATTTCATGTCTTCAGAAGTTAGAACCACCATCATGTCCAAACTATATAAAGACCCTGAGCTAGTCTCAGCCCTTCGAGCCTTCCTCAATAGAGAACTAAAGTTTGGGCTACCACAATTTGCACAGATGGATGGAGCTGGGGAGATGCCAATAGAGGAGGAATACATAGATCCACAACCCAACCTAGATGAGAACCTTGTTATAGAAATACATGTTAACAAGTTGGGACAATACTTTGAGGGTGATGAATCCAATGCGACCATACCAATCACTACTAAGGGATTAACTGTGAAGGGAATCCTTGATGGTGGCGCTGGGGTTAGCATTGTGACTAAAAATTGATGGGAAACTATGGGAAGACCTCACCTTGCGACCACAACCATAGTAGTGAAGATGGCCAATGGGTCTATTGTTAAACCTATTGGGATGCTAGAAGATCTCAAGATCAAGGTCTTTGGACATAAAATAAGAGTTACCTTCATTGTTATGGATTTCTCCAAGCACACTATGGCATCGCAGATGATCTTAGGACATCCTTTCATGAGGGAAGCAAAAATGGTGCATGACTGGTCTAAAAACCATGTCTACTTGCAGTTCCAAGATTCTGTCATTCGAGTGGATCTTGTAACTGGTCGAGCACATCCTCTAGGAAACACGTTTATAACTGATCATAGATCTAACACCACAATTCACTCGGCCCCATTGCAGTATTGTTACACGTGTAAAGCGGACACTAATGTTGGGAAAGATTCTCCTTATATGGATGTACTACCTGGGATGACTGAGTCAGACAATGTGGATTGGGTCCACCTAGCAGCAACCATAGACATTTGGGGAAACAGGGGGACGACCTGGGTAACACATGAGGGGGATGAAATTCCTGTACCCTTAAATATGCTACAAGCAATGCATATAGCTTCTGACAAGACTCATCCTAATGTAACCAAGAAAACATACAAGTGGGTCCATAAAGCTTCTTTAGCGACTATGGCTAGTGCTAAAAAACAGAAGCCTTGTAAGAAACGTCCCACTTGCTCCAAGAAATGTAAGAAAACGTGGCGTTGGATTCCTAAACGACTATTGGAAGCCCAAGGCTCCTATCAAGGAAATGATCAAATCTGGGTGCCAAAATGTAGATTGTGTTCTTACCTATCACCTGACCCATGCGAACTCAATCCCGTAGCTCCAAAACAAATCGACAATCGCAGAAAGAAAAAAATTACAGAATGCTACACACCCACTCCAGAGCTAGTTTGGGTGCGGGTGCCAAAGAAAGAACGATTTGTTCCACCTAGCTCAGGAAGGGGGGAGGTCCATGAAGCTTCTAGCTCCTCATGTAATGCATCCATAGAGGTAAAATCTTCTCCACAGCCTCCACCTACAGAAGTGGACCTCCATAAAGCTACAAAGGATTCCACACCTCCCATTGTTCAAGAATCACCTGATGAACCACTTCAAGTTCGATCCTGGGAGAGTACCTTACCACCCTTGTAACTAGATGAAACGCATAGAGTGGTCAAAAACTATTGGTTAAATCCTTCACCTATAACAACTTGGAACAACTGGTTTCAAAGGGTGACGACATCATTTCAAACGGTATGATCTACCCAAGGAAGGGGGGAGTGTTTGTTGACATCCATCTTTCACTTGCTTCCCTCTCAACCTTTCTCCCTGACCTCTTAATATCCAATCTTAGGGAATGTATATATATAGCCTTATACTCACAAAAAACAAAAATAATAAAGAGCAAGAGCAATTAGCAAACGAGTATGCACAATAAAAGTCAAAACATTGACTCAGACCTACACATTCACATCCGGTAAAGAGAAACCTATGTCATAAAAAACCTTTGATCCTCATCACTCGAGTGATGGAGGGTAGGTAAGATTAGTACGATAGGAGTGTTTCTATTTTAGAGTTGAGTGATTAGCAAAATTCTTTTTTCCCATTGATGTGCCTCCTAGATGTATTGTTTGTGTTTCATAGTGTGTGTAGGAACGTATTGCTGTGGTTAGGATTTGGACCTTGATGGAATCTTTCTCTCATCCACTTTTCATATCAAGTGCGACCATCAACGCAAACAGGTGTTTCTTGTCCATTAGCATTGCCCCTTATCTTTTTTGCATCTATGATTGTCTGCTTTGATTGTGATTGGTAGCATAATATCCAGCACATTTGTTTAGTATCAAACATTAAATTCAATGTAGTTTTTTGTCATAATCACTTGTCTAGGTTTAAAAATCAAGCAGTCCGACTAAGCTAGTTTGACCAAGTTAGGTGTTACAGATCTTCTCCTAATACCATGGGGAATGCCTTCCTAATAATCAATGGTTACTTAGGTTCTTAATCCGATTTAGGCAGCATTGTGTGAAATGTATTAGGGATTTCTAGTGGGCTTGACCCTATTGACCTTTAGCTTAAGTATTATAAAGGGAGTTTACTAGTGTGATGAGCCTGGGGAGGTGTAACAGTGTTATATGACCCCCCAAAGTTACAAAATTAAAATGCTGAAAATGAACAAACAAAAAATCAAAGTGCCACAATGTAAAATCTTAAGCTGTAAGAGAAATCTCAGCTTGATTTGGTACTTCACTCACATGTATCGCCTATGGTACTAGAGCCCTAGAGGTTCCCAGTATGGGCGCTTTTCCTTGAAAAACAAAAAACCTAAGGCATACAAAATAAGCACACACATCAAAATTGAATCGCTATGAAAAGACTTTGGGGGGTCAAAGAAAAGGTAATCAGTCACGCGATGATTTCATGAGAAATTCCTTTTATTGTAGCTTAACTACAAGGTCTTCTAGGTATAGCCTCTAGTCAGCCCTCGAACATGAAATACTTGGCTCTCGCGATTAAATAACTTAATTGACCAGAGAAAATTAAGAAGCTTACCCATGGTATTAATAGTCGACCTCTAGTGCCTTTCGACCGTTAAATTAGCGACCCCAGACTTGTTTAATTTTTTACCTTTCCAACTGTTTATGCATTTGATTACATTGCAATTTTATGTTTATTGCTGACAAATTGTTTAAAATTTTGTTACCAATCAATTTGTGCCAAAAACTGCATATGCTTTTTAATCGCTTATGAGAATGCAATTATTGTGCCAATGTTGTTTGATTTTGCAGTGGCTGAAGACGGCTAAGGACATTCATCTCAAATGCTTTGCCACCTCGACCAACAAGCTTCAACTCAATAGCTTCCGAGGACGGAATCTACATCAGGAAGGGGGGCATGTTAACCCTCACGGCTCACGGACACCCTATCACCTACGGCGGACATTGTATTATTTATTTGGTAGAGTCAGGTACCGGGGTTGTCGGTCCAATAGGAAAAGGGTAAGAGTGATCGCCGATGAGAGGCGCACTCTAACTGGAACATTCAAGGGATTAGTTGGCTAAGCATGGGCGCCCAAGTGTGAATGGGGCGAGCTCATATAAAAGTCAACTAAACCTAAAATTCACTCATTCTCTCATTTGTGCAATTGAAGAGTGCTCTTGCTCCATCTCCTTCTTCTTCTTCTTCATCTCTTTGTGTGTGTGTGTGTGTGAGAGAGAGAGAGAGAGAGAGAGAGAGAGAGTGAGAGAGGGAGAGAGAGGGAGTGTGTGGGCGATCGAGCATTACGAAGGCACGACGGCGGTGAAGTGGTTGAGCGCGGCGTAGCGGCATCTCCTTCTTCTTCGTGGCGACGAATCCTCCACGAAGCAAGCGTAGAGCGGTGAGTGACACACCATCGCCTTCTTTGAGCTTACTAGTTTAGTCTTGTTGTGTACTTGGAGCCATTTGTGGCTTGCACACGGTGTATCGGCAAGTTCCTTGCATTGACACGTCCGACATACGCGCACAGATTTCAACACCGAGACCGATGGCTATTTGGACGTATGTTTTGATACTGATTTAGGTGTGCATTTTGACAGTCCTACAGTCACTTGTACCAATGAATTCTGCAAAAATAGAACCCGTGGGTTCTTCTTGTGCATTTTCACCCATTTTTCATCTCCTCCCTTGCTCTCCTCCTCCTCAGCTGTTGCAGATCTAGTGCTGTAGGGCTTACTGGACTCGAGATCTCCACTCACACACTCCCCCCCATCAACAAGGTAAGGTTCTTTTCAATATTCGTAGTAGGTTTCTTCACTTTTGTGTGTGTGTGTGTGTGTGTTTTGTTTTTTTTGTGTGTGCAGGTTTGGCGACATTTCTTCAAGTGCTTCTTGCTCAAATAGGATGCATGTGAGTGTTCTATCATTCTCTTCTTTTGCATACGCGCGCACACACACACACACATGCACATAAATATACATGCAAATAAATAAAAATGCACATTAGTTTGTCAACAATCTAAACACACTATGTGCAGCACACACACATTCTTCAAGCAAAGAATTTTTTTAAAAATATAAATTTTAATATTTTATAAAACTTATTAATTAAAAAACATCATTAAAAAAGAAAGATAATTACATTTGATCATAAAAAAAGAGTTATTTTGATTTATATCATTTTATAATTACTTTTCTTATTTTTACGGAAATTAATTTAAAATTTTAAAAATTATATATATTTTAAATTGTGACTTGTTGTAGGTGTTGTAAATGTAAATTAGAATGTTTTTAGTTAAGTTTTAGTGTTAGGTTCTAATTACCTTTGATTAACTTCATGCATTTTGTAAATTGTTGATCGATGTTGTTATGTCAACTATTTATCTCAAATCGACGTTGTTATGTCAATCGAACATAGTTGTCGCTTTGGGCTATCCGCTTTATTAGGGTTAGTCCCTTAAGGCTAGCCGCTCAGGTATTCAGTCACTATTTAGGCCGTTGAAAGCTTAGGTCTAGCCGCTTAGGTATTCAATCCCTTAGCTGCACCGATTAGTCCTACCCGCTTTGTTATTTAACCGCTTAGGGCTTGTTGCTTAGGTATTCAATTGCTTAGCTGTTTAGGACTAGTCCGTATTTAGACCATAAAAGACTAGATGCTTAGGGGTAGCCGCTTAGGTATTCAGTCGCTTAGCCACGCCGCTTAGTCCTACCTGTTTCTTTATTTAGTCGCTTAGAACTAATCGCTTAGGGCTAATCGATATTCAAACCGCTTGAGGTTGGTCGCTTAGGGTTAGCCGCTAAGGTATTCAGTCGCTTAGCCATGCTGCTTAGACCTACCCGCTTTGTTATTCGCCATTTAGCCGCTTAAGTAGGGCTAGTTGCTTAGGGCAAATCGATATTCAAACTGCTTAGGGCTTGCCACTTATGGCTAGCCATTTAGGTAATCAGCTTCTTAGCTGCACCGCTTATGCCTACTTGCTTTGTTATTTATCCGCTTAGCCGCTTAGGGTCATCCGATTAGGTATATTTTAGTCGCTTAGCCGCTTAGGACTAGCCTCTAAGGGCTAGTTGATATTTAAGCCGTTTAGGGCTAGTCGCTTATAGTATGTCACTTAGGATAAGCGACTAAGCTGTTTCAATCCGCTTAGGGTTTAAGTCTTAGATAGGGCTAGTCGCTTATGTATTTGTCTGTACAAGATGCTCAAGGTTTGGTTGCTAGGATGTGGCTGTGTTTGGACGGTTAAAGTAGAAAAAAGGCAAACACATTCCAAGAGACAACCTTCTAGACATACGCACTTTCCCTCTTCTTCACTGACCACATACAAACATATGCGTAAGGCCACATGACTACAAGGTAAAAGGGACGGTGATTTCATACACACAAGGCCTTCCCTTTACTAAATCTACTATGCCAACACAAAGCTTCATCTATGCCGCCGCCCCCCCCCCCCCCCCCAACACACACACACAGAGGGTCCCGATTGGAGATAGACGGAGAGAGTGAGCATGTGTAGCATGGCGTAAGCCACTCTCACAATGTGGATAGCTATGTGTAGCATGGGATGCAATTGGATTCAGAGTAGAGGGGAAGACAAGACAACAGAAGAGGAGGGCCATGACCCATGCAACTGGTGGAGGACCATGTGAGAAGCTTGAGAGGTGAGGACAAGGTGAGAGCAAGCCTAGATGGATAGCTATGGCACTTAAAGACATGTCGACCCCACCCCCCCGGGGAGAGAGAGAGAGAGAGAGAGAGAGAGAGAGAGAGAGAAGTTGCCATTAGCATGCGGGAGAACTTTCAAGGCCTAGACATGAGGAAAATTAGGGAGGAAAAACAACGATCACAAGCACATTGAGATGATTGATGGTAGTTGCCCTTTTCCAACCCCCCCCCCCCCCCCCCCCCCCCCCCACAAAAGAAAAAACACACACACACACACACACACACATGGGAAAAGAAGGAAGGGAATGTGTAACAGTGAGGAGTATTCTAAGAGACCTTCACAATCTCGCTAACTCAAGACCAGGATATTAAGAACACTTCAAGTAGTCCTCTCATTTTTAATGTCATAAGACACTTCAAGTAGACCTCTCATTTTTCATGTCATAAGACCAATCTCAAGAGACATTCACAATCTAGCTAAGACCAGGATATTAAGAACACTTCAAGTAGACCTCTCACTTTTAATGTCATAAGACCAATCTCAAGTGACATCATAGATCTATCCACCAATGAGTTTTGAAATGAAGACCGTGACATTAAGAACACTCCAGCAAGACCTCACATTGTTGATGCCTTAGGACTAATTCCAAGAGACATCGAGATCTGCTCGACTAGTCTTGAATTTAAGATTAGGACATTAGGAGCACTGCAGCAAGATCTCAAGTTTTAATGGAATAGTATTAATCCAAAAATACATCAACATCTTTTTTTTTTTAATTTAAATGGGTCTTGAAAGGAAGACTAGGACATCAATAACACTCTAACAAGATCTCAAAGTTTTAGTGGTGGAATAGGAATAATCCAAAAATACCTCAAGGTTTTATTTTATATAACTTGAACTCATGACTTGGAAATTAAGAGGGAGGGGGATATCTAGTCTATCACACATGGGTGACAAAGATTATACCGTTTCTCCCTTTCTATTCAATAAACATGCACACAATGTGTGTGTGTGTGTGTGTGTGTGTGTGTGTGTGTGTGTGAGAGAGAGAGAGAGAGAGAGAGAGAGAGAGAGAGAGAAAAGAGTTTTTAATGTAGCAATAACAATTCAAAGAGCCCTTGAAGTTTCAACGTACCACAAATAATCCAAAGGATGGCTTGGGTTGCTTGATTCCATCCATCCGAGTTCTTCCTTTTTTCAATAGATACGTCCACTTCCTTGATTTTTTGGATAACCTTTGTGAAGCTAGTTGTTGAGAGGTCATTTTCAAAGACTTGACAATTTCTAGCCCTCTAGACTTGTTTGAAGTACCAGAAGCAGACAATCTGCATGCAGACTAAAACAACTTGGTTCTTCACAATCTTCCCTCCCAGGAGTAGATGGTCATGAAGAGCACAGTCTTCTAGGTCTTTTGTATCCATTTGCAAATTTTTCTTGCAAGGCCTCTCATAGTCAGCCATTGATTGAACAAGTGAGGGGATCTTCAACTTGCTGCTTTGCACCCTGAGCACCTATCTAAGCCAGTCCTAGTGGCTAGAATCCTCACGCCGATCGGAACAACCCCCCATAGCACCTTCCATAGGAATATCTTCATTGCATGGGGCTACTGAGGGCCCCACATGTTACTTGTTACCGAATCCCACCTAGATTTTGGCCATTGCTTATGCACCTATTTATTGAGGGGGGAAGCCCAGTTTGTTTTGAGCATTATGTTGTAACATATTCCTTGGTTTGCGGTTTAGAGAGGCTTGTGTTCTTGGGCCACTCCTAGGTTGGACAACGTTTTGATGCCTATTTGTGAGAATGTAAGAGCAACCCTAAGAGACCTCCAAGATCAAAATGATTCTTAGAAGAGAGAGAGAGAGAGAGAGAGAGAGAGAGAGAGAGAGAGAGAGAGAGAGAGAGATGTTGGGTTTAAGTCCTTATCGACATGCCTAACTCATGTGGGAACACCCTATTGTCAAACTCATGCAGACTGCTCTTTGTATGTTGAGTTATGCATGGTAAAATGGTAGCTATAGTCAGCTAAATAATCATGTATATGTAAGGCTTTCAATAAACTAAATATAGCATGTGAATTCTAAGTCGAAGACTCTGCTCTCTCTGCTCTCTCTCTCTCTCTCATTCGTGTTATTCTGCCTCTGCATGCTCCATCTCTAGCCATGGACCCTCACCGTTGTCATCCTCCCTAAGCCCTGCAACCTAACAGTGGTATCAAAGCCTTGGTAGCATCCTCCTTGGCAAGCATAGGTAGTTGCATCTTGAAATGCTCCCTCAGAGCACATGTTATAGGCAAGGCAAATCTCTTAGGTGGTGCTAAGATAGCATCTCAAAATGCCTTCGAGGCGGGTGCAACAAAAAGCCCAACAACTCCTACACATATAGCGTTTTGAGAAGCAGTCTCAACAGCTTGTTTTTCAACATATCAAAACACTGCCCCCAACAGTGGCATATCAAAACACTACATACATAGACAATTTTGTTGAATTTTGAAACGCTCAAATAGCCAAAGCTATATGACGGTGGAAAAAAACGCCTTCAACGACGGTTGTTGTATCCAAAGCTATACGATGGTGGAAAAACGACACCCTCAATGACGGTGGTTGTAGCCAACAAGGTGGCTTTGGCAACACTAGTATTCGCAACACGTAGCATATCAATATGCTCTCTTTTTTGATGATTATAGCCAGTTTTGACAACATCTCAAAAATTTGCATATGTCAACCATAGCTTCATGAAATCAAAGGGGAGATCATTTGTAAGAGCTTTGTGGTGCTGAAAAGTACTCTCGATTCGAAATCATGAGTGTGGGAATTATCCTAATTTTAAGGACACATGCTAAAGCTAACACTCTCATTCAAAGCAATGTAGACAACATACAATTGCACGAAGAAGCACTTGAGAATAGCTGGATCGAGATTGATCCAATGGTATATGTTGATTTGGAAAAATGTGATCTTATGGATGAAGAGCATCTGAATCAAACGTTTGTTGTAATGAGCTAATGAATCAACACATACAATTTAAAAAACCATTTTTCCATGTTTAGTGTCATAGGTTTATTATGGTTTTGTTTGTGGTCAATACTATCATTTATGTTTTGTCAAAGCCTTGTTTTAGGTTGTCAATTGCCAGTAATTGTCATGCCCCAATTTTTTGGTTATAGACAGTGCCAAGTGAAAAAGTGGTAAGACCTCTCAAAGTTTTGTTTGGTTGAGTTCATGTTGTTTCCACTCTAGTTGTTGTCCGAGAGGAGTACACACACCCCGTGTTGTTGTCAAGGGGGAGCTTCTACTCATTGTTTCAAGAGGTTTATTCAATTTTGCCATGGTGTGTACTCAACCCATTGCTCGTGGTTTGGGCTTGAGGGGAGGATTGTTGGGTTCAAGCCCTTATTGACGTGTCTGACTCATGTGGGAACACCCTATTGTCGAACTCATGCAGACTACTCGTTGTATGTTGAGTTTTGCATGGTAAAAGGGTGGCTATAGTTAGTGAAATAATCCTATATATGTAAAGCTTTCAATAAACTAAATATAACATGTAAATTCTAAGTCGAAGTCTCTCTCTCTCTCTCTCTCTCTCTCTCTCTCTCTCTCTCTAGTTATTCTTCCTTTGCATGCTCCATCTCTAGCCATGGACCCTCACCATTGTCATCCTCTCTAAGTGCTACAAGCTAGAGATCCTTTGTATGCTCCATCTCTAGCCATGGACCCTTACCATTGTCATCCTCCCTAAGCGCTGCAAGCTAGAGAGAGAGAGAGAGAGAGAGAGAGAGAGAGAGAGAGAGAGAGAGAGAGAGAGAGAGAGAGAGAGAGAGAGGCAAATGGCCATGCTATCATTGGAAAGAGCATGTTGGAGGTTTTTATAAAAAAGCAAGTACCTAGCATGGAAAACACAAAGGATGACTATATCTTGGTTGACCGAGGAGCAAGTGGAGAGTAGGAGGAAAGTAGCTACATCTCATGAGTTGTTAGACCTTGCCCTAGAAAAAGTAGACAGAGTGCTAATCCAAAAGGCACATTTACACTCGGTTTAATTAAAATATGAAGAATAGATATAATGTATGAGTTGTTGGTCCCTGCCATGGAGTAAGTAGGTAGAGCAGTAATTGATGTCCGATGCATGTATTGAAGAGCTCCAAAAAGTCGCAAGAATCACATGCATTTACATGTCATTGTGGAATGAAGGAGAGCGAGGTTGCAATTATTGAGGTGCACCTTCTTCTTCACCACTAATGCAAGACTATTAAAACTCAACTTGGATTGCTATGAAGATTGGATGTGAACACAATTTTTACAAATAAAGAATCCTTTGACTTGTGGGGCTTGAGACCTTCCTATGAAATCTTCCGCGAATTCTTCCTTTACTACTTTCCTTTTCATTACAATTAGGTAGACTCTATCCAGATTCCATTCACAATCCTTAGGTCAAGTACTCATCAGCGAGCTCACAATCTTGATTCTCAATTTGTAAACTCCATCAGGAGCTGCACAATATTGATCACATCACCTCAATGCTAAGATTGAACCCAGTTTCCTAAGCCACAACCCCTGTCGCCATCTCTTGTTCCCCCTTCAGGTCAATCCATTCATTTAAGATATCATGGCTCTACCTTGTCTTCGGACCCCAGTGCAGATCAGGTAGATGGTGAACATCTTGCAGTCAAGGACTTTGACTCCTTCCACGTTCGCCATCCTCAAAGGAAAGTACCACGGAAAGTTCTACCATCCTTGCATAAAGTAGAGTTTTGTAATGCTATTCTACTAGCATATTATGGGAAATCAATTCTTTCACATTTGATACTTTCCCCTATCAACTAAAAAAATCACCCAAACTACTCATTGTCCCTTTTTTTCCCTTCAAAACTCACATTGATGCGTGGATTATATTGATATATCCAAAAAATTACATATTCCTGACATGCTCATGATGAGCCATGGCCACTTCAATGGATCATGGATACATTGGTTAATGAAGGAGCCACCCCACGACCATGGATGAACCCATACTTTCACCTTTGCATGTCCATTATTGCGACGCCTAGGGTCGTATTCCACTCCTCTGAGTTCCTTTGCTTTCCAATGGCGATGATCGTTGCCGTGCTTTCTTGGACTATCTCTATGAACTTAGCTAATTCCAAGGAGTTCTCAAAGATCCGACAATTCCTTGTCTTCCAGATGTGTTTAAAGTAGCAATACCTCACGATTTTTGTAGCAATGAGCAGTGCTTAGCTCTTAAACATCTTACCTCCCAAGAAGAGATCGTTCTTAAAGATTCCTATTTCCAGGTTTTTTGGACCCATTTGCATATCTTGCCTGCCAAACCACGGATCGTTGAACACTCCTTAATAGGTGAGAGAGTTCTTCACAAGCCGTTCTGCAATGTGAGCATTTGTCTGTACCAATTCCCCTCGCAAGGACCTTCACTCAAGTTGCCATGGCTCCCCATAGCATCTTCCATAAGAAAACCTTCATCCCATGTGGCCATTGAGGGCACCATATGTTCTTCACGACCGCCTCCGATCTTGACCTTGGCCAATTTTTGCCCCACTATTTATTGAGTGAGGAGAACCAATCCTATTATGCCATAAGGGTGAGATACACATCTTTAGTTTTGCTGTTTCAGGAAATGTTTGTTTATAGACTAGTGCCATGCTTTCCACTTGAGCTTGGATTCATAGTCTAACAGATACCACCTATTGACTCGTTCTAGAGCTCTCCTGATCAACAATCTTTCTGAGCCATTAAACTGGAAGGCTAGTTGGTCCGTTTCTTTCTAATAGTCTCTGATGTAGTCCCACAATTGGCCTATACGTCTAATACCTTTGTTATTACCCTTTCTAGCAACTTCCCTCCAGAAAGGAGCCAGAAGGATGCCTCCAGCCTTAGAAAGTCAAGGGGATCATTGAGATAAAGAGTTGTGGAAGTAACTTGTAAGCTCTCCCCATTCCAAAGCCTTCATTTCTTTGTTGCATTTTCGAGTTAGCTCACTTGTCATACCCCCAAGTTTTAGGATGGCCCACTACGGGGCCAACAGCTTGTCGTGCACCTCAAGTCCTTTCCACTGACCGCCTTGCGAGCATCTTCTGGAGCTGTCCATCATATCCTTGGCCATTATCTTACCAAGCCTGACCTTGCTTAGCAAGGGTTACACCAAACTTGGCACATTGAGCTTCTGCGTGAGTGCTAGGGTTAGGGATCCCAAGCCCACCTTGCTCCAAAGGTTTTGCAATCGTTCCCATTTTCCCACTGCCAGGGTGCTAAGTCTTTAGTTTTGTTCTTCCACAGAAATCTCTTTACTAGTTTCAAGAACTCTTTCTAATTGCATTTAGCTAGCTTAAGTAGTGGACCACTAAAGGCTATATATAGTAACATAAAAGAATTGTTAACCTTCACTCTCCTTGTTGCAAAGGGGAGAAGCACAAACTCCCACCATCGCATCTTAATCTTGACTTTCTTTATAACCCACAAGAATCTCTGTTTATGAATAACGTCCACCCCCAAATGGGCTCCCCAAACGGCACCACCTTCGGCGGTGGCATGGCCCCTCTTACCCTTAAGCTCTAGTGTTGTCCGACTATCATAGCATCTCTTGCCCACCCTCTGAAACGCACCTATATTGCCTCCACGCTCTCCTTGCCTGAGTTTTGCTCTGTTCCCGTGCCCTTTGCTAGTTGAGAAAACATCCGCCTACTCATATGCTCTAGATTTGTCACTTTCTGTACCTACTGCATTTGCAGCTCACCATAGCTACCACCATGTCCCCGCCTTGCTTTGATCACATGCTTACCACCGTACCAACTTACCCTTGTGCTTGTTAAGAATGGCTTCAACTCGTCACAACCGTGGAGCAAAAGTACCTAATAGTAGCACATTAGATAATGGGGATTACATGCAGAATCTGTGGCAATTTGGGAGGGAAAAGTACTCAACAACCAACTGTATGTAGCAAGGCCGTGTGGAAGGAAGCACAATGCCTTCAGGCTATGGCTATACAGGCAGAGAGAGGATCGAATAGTGGTTTCAACATTATCTATAGAGGACATCTTCTCACTTTAAGGTCAAATTAAAATTCTCCCAATGGCACTGGCATGGCTGTGGCACTACTCTAAATTCTTGTGGGCTCTGATTCTCCCAACTTACCCTCAAGCTCTTTGCTCTTGGCAAATTTCTGTGTGTGTGTGTGTGTGTGTCTGTACACCGCCGAAGGAGTTGAAATCTAGTATAGCCGCCCTCTTCTGGTGCCCCTCTCTCTCTCTCTCTCTCTCTCTCTCTCTCTCTCTCTCTCTCTCTCTCTCTCTCTCTCTCTCTCTCTCTCTCTCTCTCTCTCGCAGTCATCAGGGCTATAGGGCACTCTTTCAAATTTAAAATGTAGAGGTAAATCTCAAATTTTGTAGGTGGGATTACACTAAACTTTGGTTTTTTTTTGAGCATGTTCCTTTGTCTACATACTGGGTGGATTCTCTCTCTCTCTCTCTCTTTGTTGTCCATGTGTTGGGCTCTCTCTCTTTCTCTAGCTAGAGAGAGAGAGAGACAGAGCTCTCTCTCTCTCTCTCTCTCTCTCTCCTTTCCTCTCTCTCTCTCTCATGCTTGATGAGAGAGAGAGAGAGAGCGGTACTGTGTGTGTTTGAAATTTATAAGATGGACAACATGAAAACCTTTATGCAGCAACCTAAACAAAAGTCATCACAACATATTTTCAAACTAACTTTGCACTAACATATATAGAGTAAGTGATATTTCCCATGTCAAATATAACATGCGTAGAGACTTAAGATTTATACGCTCAAAAGCGTAGTCTACGACATGCCTTGCTGCCGTATCGAACCACCCATGGCCCACGATGTAAAACACATCTACCAATCACTAGAGGAAGAGATCCTAACACAAAAACACGTAGGAACCAAGCACCGAGACTAAGATTTTGAGCAAACATAGCATTAATTGGACGGGTTCTGCCTAACTCTGCAATGGTGACACGTGCTCTGAATCCTCTCTGAATAGCAACTTGAATGTAGCAGAGCAAGCTCGGATCATATGAAGCATGATATATACTCACCATTAAGAATTCTGGGTAATATTGTGATCTATAGCCAAACAAAAAGCTATTAGTATAGACAGATATTTTGATACTCAAAAGCTATTACTTTATTATATCAACATCAACATTGTTACCTTGCTACATCCAAGTCCTCGAGTAGATGAATCACCTGCATGGCTGTGATTGGACCCCTCGATAATGGTGGATCTAATACATAATCGTTGACTGTGAGATTTAAATTCTTTAAAGTATCAAAATGTAACAAACACACATATACAATATTTTACCTCGGACGTGTCGAGGTCGTCTCCCTAGTGTGTAAGTCACAGAGGCGTTAGGATCCATCTTCATTCATACATATACATATACATAAAGGATTAGAAATTCATCAAAAAGCACATGAAGCATAAATCTCTCAGCACTAATAAATCTTAGTCAATTGTTTCAGCGAATATACCTTGCTTGATGCTACACCATGTTTCATAAGAAGATACTAAGCTTGTAAATGACAAAGAAATAGTTGCGAGAGTCACCGTGCTTTTTTATTGGATGAAACATATCCAGCCACGTTAAACCCCATGGCAAGGGGGTGGCAGGGGGCAGGTCAATTGCAACACCTCTTTGTAGACAATGTTAGAAGTGTATGTTCTTTGATCTCCATGTCTACTAATGCTTGTTAAGTGACTATCACCAACCACAACCTTGATGGCAGAAGAGGATCTCATGCGAGACATTGCCACATATAGTTGACCATGGGTGAAAACGGGTGTTGGGAGATACAATCCAAGAACTCCCAATGTTTGGCCTTGCACCTTGTTGATTGTCATCCCAAAAGCACAACGTAGGGGAAATTGGCGGCATCTCAAATCAAAAGGGAGACCTTCTCTAGATCCCATGAGAAAATCAATCCTTGGAATACTGCATTTCCTGCATGTGGCCCTGTAATGATTTCTGCTTCAATCACTTTGCTGTGGAATTGCTTACAAATCAAGTGTGTCCCATTACAAAGACCACTTCTGGGATCCAAATTGCGAAGCAACATAACTGGAGCATTCTGTTTCAATTATAAAACATGCGGTGGAAAGCCTCCCCCAAGATCTAAACTATTTACAAACTCACTTGTGAATAAAATGCTATCACAATTTGATTCACACACTAAGTCCGCACTGACATATTCCTTATAAGTACCAGGAAATTGCTGCAAGCCCAAATTGTTTATAGTATCCACCTCCTTGTTCCGTGGAGCCAAAATTGCTCTATCCTTGAAAAAGGATGCATGGCAAGTCTGCGTTTCAAGGTCTCTATATATGCAAGAAACCAATGCTTGCAAATTATTTTGTGGTAGCATCCTGCAAGCCGGCAGGGCCACATTATCAAGTATGTCCCCATCACAAACATTGCCATTACCAATATCAAGTGTCCATTGCACAAACTCTCTTTCAATAACATTACTTAAACAATTGACCACTCGCATATTCTGTGTTAGATGAGTGGCACAAAGATGCATGATTTCTGTACGTTGCCAAATGTATGAGTGGCACAAAGATGCATTAACAATATCTTCTCTTCCCCCTTTGCGCACAACAGGTAATATATGTCTGAAATCACCACCAAGGAAGAGAACCTTTCCACCAAACAACATGTCATTTTTCATGACATCTCTTAGTGTCTTATCAAGAGCCTCAAAAGCGTGTCTATGAGCCATGGGGGCTTCATCCCATATGATCAGTGAACTCATTCGCAACAGCTCAGCAAGCTGGCTGTTTACTTTAATGTTACATGTGGACTCAGAAGTTATATCAATAGGGATCTTGAATCTAGAGTGTGCAGTTCTTCCGTTGTCGAGAAGCTGTGCTGCAATCCCGGACGATGCACATGCCAAAGCAACTTTGGACTCTCTGCGTATCCGAGAGAGCAAAGCATTGTAGAGATAAGTCTTTCCCGTTCCACCTGGCCCATCCAAGAAAAAAATAGTCCCTCTGTTCATGCAAGCTGCTTGTAAAACCCGATTGTAAGCTTCCCTTTGCCCAACATTGAAAGATGATTCCATTCGAGCAGACAATACTCTTTGTTCCTCTCTGTTATACATGAACTCTTCAGCAAGCACTCCATGCTCACTCATAATTTGCAAGGTGTGATCCACCTGGGGCATTCCAGAATAATCCGAGAGCCTCTTTCCATAGTGTTGAAGCATTGTCTCTAAGTTTGACAAAGCTTGGTTTTGTGCCATGTGTTTACAGATATTCGCATCGTTTGTGCGAACCCTCATATGATATACATGGTCCTCAGAAAGCTCCTTACAGAAGGGATTCCACAATGCACTAGAATGTATTGGTTCACAAAAAACCGAAATGACTACAAACAGTAGGCGCAATTGTTGCCCTGTTTGCTGAAAAGAAGCTTCTTCCAAACAAAGAAACCATTCATCATCAACTTGCAGTAATCCTCCTGCATTACATGTTTCTTTAAATGTGTCATATACTCGTCCATTCAAGGTTCTAATATCCTCAAAAGACTTACATCCTTTGCACATGTTGAGTAACATACACAAATAGTACAAATCTCCAGCATTGGGAACAATGCGGTACATTCTTCCAATCATGTCACCAATCTGTCTTTGAGTCCATGTTCTACTTACTGGCTTTCAAACCCACTTTGTTGGGAAGTCTATGTACAACAAATCGTTGGCCTCTGGATATTGTTGATTTGCAACAAACCACTCAGTGAGCGTTGTCTTTTTGCTGACATCTCCCTCCACCACACTGTGTATAGTCGCTCTGTCGCTAAAGATGACTTGATTTTGATGAGGCACGTGAACTTGGAGCCGTTGTATGTCAGGTTTCTCTTGATGCATGTGAAACCCAAGTATACGTCAGATAGCCTCAGATGCTGATACATATCGATCATTAAGATAGTTTGTAACTTCATTTAGAAGCCCTTCACTATCTTGTAGAACAACGGTGGCCCTGTCATGTCCCTTATACACATACTTGTAGAGATATTTCACAGCGGATATAGTGGAGCAAACCTCCACATTGATATGTGCATTGTACCCTATTGACAAAAATGGATTGTATGGAACAATCCATTTATTACTCATTTGCACTTTATTACGAACAGTGTAATTTTCATCATCCCTCCTCATGTACGTTGGGTATCCATCCCTAGCCACAGTAGTCGATGCACTGAAGCTTCAAGGATATTTAAACCTGCACTTCCCATCTTTCATACATGGAGCATTCTTATTCAAGTTTTCACACGGGCCATGCACATTACACCGACTGATAACATCATACAACTATGGAAACATTACTTTATTAGGAAGCTCCGCACACACAATCTTATCATAATTCAATGTCTCTGTTGGCTTATGCTCAGATGCAAGTATCAATAGAATGTGAGCATGAGGAAGGCCTCTCTTTTGGAACTCAATCACAGAAATGTGTCCGATGACCTTACCAAAAATAGCTCTCTTAATCAGCAAGCCCATCAAATCCTTGAACTTATGGTAGAAAACACAGGCAGTAAGATCAGGACGATCATTGGATGTTTGTCCAAGCAGTAATGCACCTGTATCTCCTTCCATCCAGGATTGCATGTTAATGTAATGAAGAGATCAGGTTTTCCTCTCTTGCGTACAATTGCCATGGCATCCTGGAACAGCTGGTGCATATAGCGAGGTCCACCAACATATGAAGAAGGCAATACAACCCTTCTTCCAACATTAGCACCCAATAACAGCTCTCTATCATCCCTTGATCCATCTCTTGCTCCAACCATATCTGTCAAGCCTTGATACACCTCACTGCGAAGTTCACTTTGATGATTACGAACCCACAAAAGCCTCAACTCCTCCATACAACTATATGCATCAACAATTTATTGTTGCAGTAGCCTACCACCACGTAAAAGACATTGTGTCGTGTCATCTCTAATTTGTAATCTATACTTGTAGAAATCCATTGTAGAAATATACTTTGTAGTTCCATTTACTTGCTCTCTGCTTACTTCCGCTCTGTTCACTTGGGGTATGTAAGGATTCCAACCTTCTTCACCGTTTGGAAATAGCAACACATATAATAGAGGCATGTATGACCTATGGCAATTTGAGATTCGTTTTAGACCACCACCCAAAAGATTCAACACAATATCACAATGTCCAATGTTGCTCTCTTCACCCTGACCAAGCATGATTGCAGCAACTTCCACACTTGTTGGAGCAACATATTGCCAGCCATTTGTACGCTTCTCAGTAATGACCATCCTAATATTGGAAGTTTGGACCATTGTAGCAAACCCCCTAAAAGCTTTGAACATACGGATTTACTCGATGCATCATCGATTACAAGCTTTCCAAAACATCTGGTTTGAGTTTAGAAACATGACTCATCATGTTTTGCAACTCATTCTCAGTGTCAAAAAAATACAATTGAGCAAAGCGAGGGATTTGACCTGATCGCTCTTCTGGCATCAATGGACCAATGTTATGATAAATAGATCCATGCACCTTGAAGGTATATATTCCTTTTCTTTGGCAGAGAGATTCATCTATATGAGCTCCCAAAGAAGCAAATTCCAACACACTATTGTATGCTCTGATATGTTTTAAGAATTTTCTACTTTTGGTATTACCCCCGTGCATCAATTCCCTTAATTCTAAAGGAGGTTCACTTAATGGCGGCAAAGAAACATTTCCTGAGTTGCAACAACTCTTCCCCACAAATGTGCGAATGGTCTTTTGCTTCTGTTTTCCAAGCTAAAGCACCACAAAAGGAACATGCAAAATCCAAGTTGCCTATGTTGTGAAGAATACACTTTCATGAGAAATAGACAACATAGAGATATGCATCAAGGAAGTGGCCTCAGAATATAAGTAGGTGATAGATAGGCAAAGTGTCTCAACTTTGGAGTAATCTCCCTCTCTGGAGACAATTACAGGCTCCTCAAGAACATCTCCATTATTGGCTTCCAAATTGTCTTCCACTTCAAACCCTACATAACTTTGCGAGAGAATTGACTCGTTATCTACATCCAATGCAATCCTTCCCTGAGGAAATTCATTGCATCGATTCACGTTTATCAAATGCTGGCAATCTTGCCAGCGAGGCACATCAATCTCACCCAGAGAACGTCGAACTCTATCTCGCGCTGCTGCACGTCGCGTAGCTCGAGAGGCTTGACATATCCTACTACGTCTTGCATGTCCAGGAGACAACACCTTTGGACCAATATCCATCTGTCCAAAAAAGAACTCTTATAAGTACTCACAAGTATATACAGGTTAGTATCTAGAGAATTAAGAAGAGAGTATGGAGAAGAAAGGATTTCCCAACTATGTCTATCTTTCTTTGAGAGAGTCAGTGAGAGGAGGCTTGCCAACCCACATGGTAAATGTCTATATACTTCTATATCTGTCTCTCTATATCTCATCTAACTACTACTAAGGATGTAGTTGGGGGAGGACCTCCATCCGATTAGCCCACCAACGATTGTCGGTTAAGTTTCAGCCGATAGTTTTCCATTGCGGTTACAACGCGCAAGTCTGCACGTCAACCGGATTCTCGCCCGACTAAGGTCCCCTGACTCTTGAGGAGTCGCCACGTTAACCCATTATTGACCATTGGAAACCTTTGCTAAAGACGGATTCAAAGGTGCATCCAAATCAGCCCCGAAGTGCTTCATTATGAAGAGTTACCATGGTGATAGGTCCCCATTTGAGTTGGTAGAGTTGCATTGAGGCTTGGGTTGTTTTGTACATTCCGTTTACGCAATCAAAAGCAAATACTGTTGAGATGTCGAGCTCTATACCTTGAGCTGGCATCCACTACGGGTCTTGGCCGCTTACGGCATTTACTCACTGACGCGTTAGGTGACCGACACGGAGGATCTCTGCCAGTGATTCCACAGCTGGACTACACTTATAGTGCCAGCCTAGTACGCTTCTAGCGAGTTCACACTTAGTGACCGCATGCACATATGTGCTACTTTTCAGCTTTAGCACTTAGTCATTTTGTACTCTCTTTTCTGTGAAGAAGAAGAAGAAGCTTTCCATCTCTGTGTGCTTTGTGCTTGTCTTGTGTAGCTCTCTTGCATCCTCATTCTTTACATGGTATCAGAGCCTGGTGCAGGCAAGAGAGGCTAAGAGAGCAAGAGCATCACAATCCCTTCGTTCGCAATCCACGACCAGATGTCGAGTTTTTCGCACAAGTTTCTGAACAGGTCTCCAAAGTGCAGTATACAGAGATTTACTGTATAAGTACAGTGGTTGTATGTACGCTTGATTGTGGACACTCATTGAGTGTAGAAAGCGTTACAGGTACCACGATAGCAGGTTCAACAGATTTGCAGGTTTTTGCAGATTGCAGCTATTTTGTCTTAGTGCTTCAAGATGTCTGACGGTTTCAGTCAGATTGTTACTGAGAAGCTTGAGAAAAATAACTACCCTGCATGGAAGTTCAGAATAACAAATTTCCTAAAAGGAAAAGGTTATTGGGACTATGTAGAAGGAGACAATGAAAAGGAACCACAGATTTCCGAGGCAAATGCTACAGCAGAACAAAGGAAAGCTTTGAGGGACTGGCAACAAGGCCAGAGCAAAGTGATGTATTGGCTTTCTATGAGCATCACAGATGGCATGATGGGCTTTCTACAAGATGCTAAAACCCCCGCCATTGCATGGAGAAACTTAGGCAGAGTGTTCGAGGTGAACACCAAGGCCAGGAAGCTTCAACTAAAGTCGGAGCTAAATCAGGTTAAGAGGAACAACCTCTCAATCAATGATTATGCCTTGAAGATCAAGAGTATCATTGAGGCTCTTGGATCTATTAAAGTCTCAGTGGAAGACGATGACATTGTCCGTGCATGCTTGGATGGTTTAGGAGATGAGTATGTACATTTTAGGTCTTCCATGAATACAAGAGATGACATCCCCGTGTTCCAAGATTTGATTTCTATGCTTATTCTTGAGGAGAAGAACCTTGACACATCTTCTTCTCATGGCAGAAATAATTCTAAACAGGCCTTCTATTCAAACTCCAACAGAGGTAGAGGTAGAGGTCGTGGTCGAGGCCCAAGGGGTTGCAGGGGCCAATTTCTGGAAGGTCAATCAAATCAAAACAATACAGGTGGCAGGGGAAACTAGTCTCAAGGCAGGGGGAGTCAAAGAGGTCATGGTGCAGGATCAAGTAGGCAGCAACATACTCCAGATAGCAGAGAATGTTGGACTTGTGGTGAAAGAGGTCACATGTCACGTGACTGTCCAAAGGGAAAAGCAAGTGGAAAGAGAGAACAGGGCAACTATGCATCTACTAGCATAGATGCAGATGACAGAAAAAACGAGCGCATGTTTGTTATGCAGCATGTAATGAATACAATGACTGCAGAGAATTCCACTCAAGATGATGTTTGGTATGTGGATTCAAGTGCCTCTAATCACATGACGTCTCGTGGAGAGTGGTTTAGAGATATGCGCAAACCAAATGTGTCAGGCTATGTGCAAACAGGAGATGACACAGCTCACCCCATTGCTCATGTAGGGGACATACCTCTAAATACGAAGAGTGGGAAATCAAAGTACTTAGCAGATGTACTTCATGTCCCAAACATTACAAAGAATCTTGTTTCTGTTGGACAAATGGTTGAGCAGGGTTTGCACGTTCGCTTCAATCCAAATGGCTGTTATGTAGAAGATTTCCAGAATGGCTGTAAGCTGATCACATAGGGCAAATGTGTGGGCAGAATGTTTATGCTGAATGTAGACATGCCTGAGGTAAAAGCTGCATTATTTGCACAGGACACAGGTGTTGTGGCTGATGTTGACATTTGGCACAAATGCATTGGCCATGTCAATGAGCAGAGATTGCGAAGCATGCAATCAAAATAGATTGTAAAAGGTTTGCTCAAATTCAAGGTGGATGGTATGCATAAAGTGTGTGCAGCATGCCAGTTTGGAAAACAGTCAAAGGGCTCATTTCCACATGAGCGCAATGTATGTAAAAAGCCACTTGAGGTGGTGCACACAGATGTTTGGGGTCCAACCGATACTGCAAGTATACATGGCTGCAGGTATTATGTCTCTTTCATCGATGACCATACAAGGAAAGTATGGGTCTACTTCATGCGTAACAAAAGTGAAGTGTTTGGTCACTTTCAGGA
Organism: Adiantum capillus-veneris; assembly: GCF_014529385.1. NCBI lineage: Eukaryota > Viridiplantae > Streptophyta > Polypodiopsida > Polypodiales > Pteridaceae > Adiantum > Adiantum capillus-veneris. The sequence continues at coordinate 94,725,426 of NC_140941.1, read as the reverse complement.
GTTCAAAGTCATGATTGAGAAGGAGACAAATATGCAAATCAAGACATTGAGTTCAGATGGAGGGGGAGAGTACTTCTCCAACGATTTTTCAGATTTTCTGCGAATGCATGGTATCCGTAGGCAGTTTACATGCAGATATACTCCACAGCAGAATGGGGTCGTAGAAAGGAAAAACAGGCACATTGCAGAGGTTGCACGTGCATTGATGAATGAGAAGAACATGCCTCATCATTTCTGGGCTGAAGCCGTAAATACAGCTGTGTACATTATGAACAGGACACCTACAGCTGCGGTGCATGATGTAACACCCGAGGAAAAGATTACAGGTACAAAGCCTGATTTGGCACACTTGAAAGTGTTTGGCTACATAGCTTACGTGCATGTACCAGATGAGTTGCGTAGGAAATTGGATCCTAAAGCAGAGAAATGTATTCTTGTGGGATATTCCCTTGAACAAAAGGGATACAGGTGCTACAATCTTACTACATGAGAATTACGAGTGAGCAGAGATGTAGTCTTTGATGAGATGAGCAGCTGGTATAGTAATGCACATGGCACTATTGGGGCTGATGTAAAAGATGATGTGGTTGTACAAAATGTGAGGCCACAGTCACAGGTTTTGAGTGGACCACAAGAGTCCTCTTCTCGTGGCTCTGTTGAGAAACCATGGAATGGTAGACTACGTACGCAGGTTACTCCACCAACAGGTACAGGGAATGTATCACGAAAAGGAAAGGAAAAGGTTGATGAACCTCCCTTTATGGTTGATGCATCATCAAGTTTTTCACATGTAGACATGGATTCAGATGGTTCTGAACAAAGTCTTGATGAGGAATTTGGAATTTGGGCTGTCAGGACACCTGGTGTAAGGAAAGTACAAGAAGATGCTAGAGGGCAAAGGAGTGACCCAGGACCGCGCAGATCAAATAGAGTCAGAAATCCAGTTCAGAAATTGACTTATGATGGGTATCTAGCGCATCACCAAGCCTACATGGCTAAGGTGATACAGGATGTGGAGCCCACATGTTTTGAGGATGCAGTTGGAAATGTGCATTGGGATGATGCAATGAATGAAGAGATAGCTAGCTGCATTGGAAGCAAATGACACATGGGAGTTGGTGCCATTGCCAAGTGGCAAGAAAGCTATTGGCTGTAAATGGGTGTATAAAACCAAGCATAAGGCTGATGGTAACATTGAGCGTCACAAGGCAAGGCTGGTCGCAAAGGGTTATGCACAGACGTATGGCATAGACTATGAGGAGACCTTTACTCCAGTGGCAAAGATGACGACTGTGAGAGCTGTCAAAGAAGTGGCTACATCTAGAGGATGGATTATGCACCAAATGGATGTAAAGAATGCCTTCTTGAATGGTGAGTTGCAAGAGGAAGTGTATATGGATCAGCCACCTGGTTATGTCGATCCAGGTTACCCAGATTATGTATGCAGACTTCTCAAAGCTTTGTATGGTTTGAAGCAGGGCTCTAGAGCATGGTATGACAGGATTGCCAAGTATCTTGTCAGTATTGGTTTTAGGAGAGCTCATGCTGATCATTCACTCTATGTACGTGAGAGTGATGTGGGGATTGTGGTCATTACCATATATGTAGATGACCTTATTATTGTTGGTGACAATGCTATGGAGATTGACCATGTGAAGGGTCTTCTCAAACAGGAGTTTGAAATGAAAGATTTAGGCGAGTTGCGCTACTTTCTTGGCATTGAGGTGATCAGGACTCCATAGGGTGTATGGCTATCACAGAGACAGTATGCTTTGGACATGTTGTCAAAGTATGGTATGGCTGATTGTAAGCCAATTTCTATTCCCTTGGATGTGAATGCAAAGCTGAGTGCAGAGAAGGGTGATGTTGTTGAGGATGTCAACATGTACAGGAAGATTGTGGGTAGTCTAATCTACTGGACTATCACGATGCCAGACTTGAGCTACACAGTAGGCTTGGAGAGTCAGTTCATGCAACTTCCGAGGAAGCCACATTTGGATGGAGTACGACGCACACTTAGGTATGTGCAAGGTACTCTTGACTACACATTGTTCTATGCAGCAGATGCACCATTAGCATTGTATGGGTATACAAATGCAGATTGGGCAGGTAGCATTGTTGATAGGAGATCTACGAGTGGCTTCATGTTCTCTTTTGGGAGTGCTGTTGTTACTTGGAGCAACAAAAAGCAGCCTACGGTTGCTTTATCGAGCACAGAGGCCGAGTACAGAGGTGCAGCAGTTGCGGCGTGCGAGGTAGCTTGGCTACGCACATTACTTGAGGACTTGGGAGTGCAGGTGGACCAGTAGATTTTCATCCATTGTGACAACCTCAGTAGCATGCAGTTGGCTAGGAACCCAGTGTTCCATGCCAGGACCAAACACATAGAGGTCCATTACCACTACGTTCGAGAGCGCGTGTTGGCGGGCGACATCGACTTGGTCTACGTCAGCACAGAGGAGCAGATAGCGGATATCTTTACCAATGCCCTCGGAGCTGAGAAGCTTCGACGTTTTCAGACTATGCTTGGACTCTGCGACATGCAGAGCTCGAGGGGGAGTGTTGAGATGTCGAGCTCTACACCTTGAGCTGGCATCCACTACGGGTCTTGGCCGCTTACGACATTTACTCACTGGCACGTTAGGTGACCGACACAGAGGATCTCTGCGAGTGATTCTACAGCTGGACTACACTTATAGTGCCAGCCTAGTACGCTTCTAGCGAGTTCACACTTAGTGACCGCATGTACATATGTGTTACTTTTCAGCTTTAGCACTTAGTCATTTTGTACTCTCTTTTCTGTGAAGAAGAAGAAGAAGCTTTCCATCTCTGTGTGCTTTGTGCTTGTCTTGTGTAGCTCTCTTGCATCCTCATTCTTTACAAATACCACATCGGCAATGGTGTGCATGTGATTACATTAGGAGAGACACTCTCGCTTTGCATCTGCCAAAAATAGCCCAGAGCTTCTTGACCCTACCCAAATTGGGCATATATGGCAATCAATGCATTTAAAGAGACAGCATCCTATATAGGAAGCTCTCTCCCACTTTTTGTGCTTTATGAAGTGCTTCACATTTATCATACCTAGAAAGAATTCAAACATTGCACACACCTAGAATACTTTGTGTGTGTGTGTGTGTGTGTGTGTGTGTGTGTGTGTGTGTGTGTGTGTGTGTGTGTGTGTGTGTGTGTGTGTGTGTGTGTGTGAGTGTGTATGTGTGCGTGTGTATGTGTGTGTGTGAGAGAGAGAGAGAGGGAGAGAGAGATTCATTGCTACATAACTTGAGAGAGAGAGAGAGAGAGAGAGAGAGGAGAGATTCACTGCAACATAACTTGAGAGAGAGAGAGAGAGAGAGAGAGAGTTTCACTGCAACATAACTTGAGAGAAAGAGAGAGAGAGAGAGAGAGAGAGGGCGAGGGGGGGCGGGGAACGGGAGGTGTGACCCAAAAGACACAGTGGCAACAAAAATACTACAATTATGGAGATCCTCTGAGAATGTAGTATCCAAAGAAGACAACCAAGAGTCGTGAGCAAATTGGTATCCACTACATACATAAGCCTCCCCAAAAATGTAGTCAATATCCCCAAAGCCACCAAAATATAGATACGCTAAGTCTATAAATGAGAAAGAAGTGAGTATTACTATTGATTACATAATTCACTTCTTGCAAGGGTTCCCCTGCTTTGAACTGGATGGAACATCTCCAACGGCATTAATCCCCTTCTTGGGCCAATGGGTCGTTACCAATGCATGGAGCTTGTTTGATAAAGATCTAACTTCGGAGACACCTGTAGTATGTACTGCTATGGCGGTCAATTTGTTGCTAGTACTTCGTAATTCAGGCACAATGCTTTTGAAATCAATGCTATCCTTGTCAAGAACGGACCTCTCCAAGAGACTCATGATTTTTGCCTGGTTGCTTTCTATGCGAGAAAGTTGTCCTTGCATTGAGCTCTGCTGCTGCAAAATACCATTGATCTGTAGCTACATCCGCTCCTCTAGACGATGAAGATAAACCCCTTGCTCATATTGTGAATGGCTCAACCAGTGAATGCTCTCTCTATAGGAAACGTGTGATGCCTCCGCTCTCTCACATGAGGCTTGAATTTTGGAGCATACTGTGTGGATGATACCTAGTCCATCTACAATTTGCTTCTTTGCAGGTCCATCGCCACCTCGGGCAACGTGCTTGGCATTTTGTAAATTGTTGCTTGGGTCTCTCTCTGGGGTAGAAAATATCACCTCTGAAGAATCTCCTCCAGAGGTAAGCACGTGCTCCATCTCTGTAAGAGAGAATAAGATATATATTTAGCACCGTGTTATACATGTTTTTCTCTCTATCTATTTCTATCTCTATTTTTCCCCTATCCACCTCTCTATACCTCCCTCTCTATGGCGCAAGGTGGCCATAGAGAGAGAGTAATAGCCAAAGCCTGTGTGTAGGATGTCGTCTCTTGGAATGCACTGATTGTGGGATATGCCTAACTTGGTTAGGGCCAAGAGAGCGGCTGTCCCCTCCCTCTCTCTCTCTCTCTCTCTCTCTCTCTCTCTCTCTCTCTCTCTCGTGTGTAGGCATATCCCACAATGAGTGCACTCCAAGAGACGACATCCCATAGATTAAGCTCATTGAAAGCACCTTTTGTGCTTTATGAAGTGCATGGCAGTTGGCATACATGTCAACCAAGGCAATGCTAGAATTCAAGGGCGGAATTTCTCCTTTTCCCGAACACTGCTTCACAGTCTCAATCTAACGTGGAGAGGACGGGTATCAAATGAAACAGCTTGAAATGTTATATTAAACGTCTTCAAAGGGCCAAGGTCTATGAGATCAAACATTACTTTTGAAGACCTATTTTTTGTAACTGTTGGTAGACTTTGGAAAACCAAGCACCAAATGGAGGGGATTCCAACCTAAAATTTTAGCGTTTCAAAAAGTGTAGCTCACACCACCAAGAGGTCTTTCAGGGTGATATCCGCTGCCATATCTCAAACCATCACATGTTAAGAGTGTCATATTGTTCTAAGAGTGTCACCTAGTGTCCGATGGTACAGAGTGCGCTCAAGATGTTGTCAGCGCTTATCTCAAACCCTCAACTGTTAAGAGTGTCACCTAGTGTCCACATAGACGGATCAAATGAGTCATTCTCGGAGAGCGAGATCAGCCTCATTGTTTCTATAGTGTATGTTGTCCATTGTAGTTGCAAATGCAAAGCTCTCTTTCTTGATGATCTCATAAAAAGCGAACCTCAAAGTTATGATAAAACTTTCTGACTAGATTAACCAACACTCGAAAGAAAACATTCACACAATATTTATGATGATTATGAATAAATAAGTGTGGCTAGAGCTGGCTAGAGCCAGACATAAGTGTGACTAGAGCTCGAATTCCGTGCATTAACAAGATTTTACAAGGAAAGAACTTTGAGTGAGAGTTCTCAAACTTAAGATAAATTGGGGTCCCCCCCCCCTCTTATTATCCTAAAATATCACTAAACAATCTGAAGGTTCAGAATGACCTGCTAAGTTAAGGTTGTAAGTTGCTAAAAGTCATCAAAACAAAGGTTCTAATAAGACAATATATAGGAAGTTAATTCAAGGATGATGATGAATGATCTATGATAGAGGTTCAAGCATAATATAGAAAAGCCTTATGCCAAGAGTTGGCTTGGTTGGTTGAGTCCCGTTGTCTGTGACTCGGGTCATGGGTTCAAGTGTGGCTAGACAACCCAAATGGCACTCACATATGTTTTTTTTCTAATAGTGAAAGTGGGAATGCGGCTCATATTGTTACATCTCGATGTCTACCATATCTATAGTTTCCATGTGCGGCAATTGTCTTCTCACACCAGCTCACACACCCTCCCCTTTCCTTGCCTTCTGGTTGCTTGCATCATCCTTCCCCCCCCCCCCCCCCCGGCCCCCCCCCCCCCCCGCCCGTGCGTGATCGCCCTTTACTTGCTTCTCCTTGAGCACTCTTGTTTAAAACTTTTCGTTCAAAATCAGCTCCACCAACTTAATTTATCAAACTATTAATTGGGAAGCAAAAGTCTGCCTTTTCCTTTTCTCTTAGGGCCCAAGGGATCTTTCAATTATCCCTTTAATGGCACACCTAGTATATACTAGCAGCTTGGACTAGCATGTAAGCATGCTTGTTGTTTATCTATGAGAAGATTACTAATCCAGAAGGTGTGGCTAATTTTGTTTTGGGGCTCATTAGATGGATAGTGTCTAATTGTCATCAGAACTCTTTTTTGACAAGCATTTTACCTGTTTTAAAGTACTTTGCCCATTTTTCATGGGTAAAAATGCGAGCTACCCTTCAAAACATACACTAAAATACCTTAAAATCTACAAAATCTCTAAATTTTCACAAGTTAGGATGCTTGTAAATCAACTCTAGTTGTCGGTTGCAAGAAAGTGCACATATTGCTTCATGAGGTCTTCTTTTTTATTCTTAGACTGACGATATGTGAAACTATATGCTACGACGTAGTTGTGGCTTAGCCGTAAAGTAATTAAATACAATAACCACCTCAATATTTTATTGTTGTCCTCCAATTGACACACATAGGCAAACAAACCTTTACGAGTTCATATAAATAACATCTCCTATATCACTTGCATTCAAAGGATATTAAAAAAACTCCTAAACTTAAATGCGACAGGATAATAAAATGACCCTTTTTTTTCAAAATACTTATAGGTTTTTCCCATGGCTCGGTCGGAGCATGGAGCTCTAGTAATTCCTTTTGGTTTGATTTAATAAGTCCTCGCTCACTCATTTTGAGTGAGTAATGCTAAAAAGAAGAAGAAAAGAAACTTATAGGTTATTTTGAAACAATACAATAAAAGAGCTCCTTTGCAGATGTCATCCTTCAAAATTTTAAGAATTATATAAAACAAAATACCCCTTATGTTGAACCTTACGATTTTGAACGTGTGTCCCCGAGCTTAGATGAAAACTTTATAGATTATAAAAACTAAAATTAGGTACTAAACACGATTTGATATACAAACTATACATACTCTCTCTCTCTCTCTCTCTCTCTCTCTCACACACACACACACACACACACACACACATGCACGCATGCAAAAGAAAAATACAATGATGTCCATGCATCCTATTAGGTCTCCCCAATTTCAAAAAAATAAACATTCTTTCAAAACATATTAAGTGCATAAATGAAGGGTGAGTTTAGAAAATGAATAGACACATGAAGGTGGAAAGTCAAAAGACGAATGAAGGTCAAAAGTCAAAAGACACATGAAGATGAAAAATAAAAAAACCTTTTGTGTCCATATTTACATATAAATAGATGTTTCTCTACTCTTTTATTTTTCCTTTAGAGTTTTCTTCTAAGTTCTCTTTAGAGTCTCTCTCTCTCTCTCTCTCACTCACTCAATGTTCTATTCATCTTTCTTAGGTAATATTGTTGCAATTTTATGTGTTTCGTCATTGCCTATCATTATGTGCTATAGATTAATGCATCGTTTTTCTTGTTTTTGAGTGGAATCTTTGAATTAGGAGCACCTTTTAATTTTTTTGAATTTAATTTTATAATATAGGCAAGTTGGTTTAAATACAAATTACGATTAATTGTTGATACTTTGTTAGAGATAGTGAGACATTGTGTATATATGTGTGTGCGTGCATGCGTCGGTGCCATATCATTAAATGCTATAAATGCTAAAAAGATTACCTCCTAAGTCAAGGGCTAAATGATGGAGATGGCTAGAGACAATGAGTCATCGTTCTAAGATTGATGTAAACTCTTTCTTTTTGCCACGGTGACACATTGTTGCCAACGGCATGAATAAGCACCTGTTCGTATTGCACGCACGTGATATAAAGGGTTTACATAGAGTTGAATCCCCCCCTCTCTCTCTCTCTCTCTCTCCAAAAAAAAAAAGAAAAAGAAGAAAAACACTCACTCCCTTAGCACTTAGGCCAGCGAGTTTGGAATGGAGGAATGGAACCTTTGTTTCTTGGTATATTTGTTCTTGGTATTTATGTCCTTGAATAATGGTTTCAAGTAGCTTTTGTGAGATAGCTAGTTTCGTTGGAGGTTGGGAAGAAGTGAGAATTTTAATGGAGTTGGAGGTGACTAATAAGGTGCAACTCTCGTAGTCATGCTTGGAGTCTACCAGCACCAATTATCTTGTTTGAATGAAAGAAAAGCTTTTGGAGACTAAAAAGAGTTTAGTCCTATTCATGACATCATGATGCTCTCCATGAATCTGTGTGATGATCCACAAAGTGGTAGACGTCTCCCTCAATAGGCCAAATGATTCTTGATTTGATGTGCCGCCTTGTGGCTTTGGACTCTTGACTCTTGAGTATCATTCATACATTGGGCTATTGTGGGACATAGCAGCGTTCATGAAATATCTATTTGCCAAACATACTTAAACAAGAGAGAATAATGCAAAATAATTGTATGTTTTGGTATCTTAACACTTTTTTTCAGCCAAATCTATATCCTATTTTTTTCCTCTTTTAGCATGCTAAAAGGCTTTGGTATCGATATGGATGAAGGTCGTTCAATTCTAGTTGTGAGACATCTGTCCTTCAAGAAGCCTTAAAAGTCTTGAAGAAAAAAACATCATGTTCTTTCAAATGCAATTTCTCAAAGCTTAACTTCCCCTTAACTTAGCACATCTTCGTGCTTCCTCACCTTGTTTTTATCGCTTTAAATGACCATTTTCAATTTCCAACCAGTTGAAGGATAAGCTGAGGCACACTTTTCTTGAACTTTGGACATGAATCCATAGTATTCATTTGCATAAAATTAATTGATTTAGTTGCTATTACTCCATAAATTTTCCTTGGCGACGTTTTGAGGAGCCACAGATTGATTTCACATTGTACAAAGGCTCCATCCAAAAAGGGTCTCAGAGCATGTGCTCGAGGGGGTACCCACATAGATGGGAATTATTGTAACGAGTTACCTCCATCCCTCTCAAATAACTGCACCTCAAAAGGGTGCAGTTGCATTTTGTGCATCTTGCCACTTCTTCTCTTGCGTGTGAGGGTGTGAAGAGTTTCAAAATCAAGGATCACATCAATCAATTCTTACTATTACCCTCTCCCATGCTGAGGCCACCTAAGAAGTAGTCCTTGTAATCTAGGGATCCAAATCCCCCCCCCCTCTTTTTAATAAATGCTCTCGTTTATATATGCAACATATCATAATAATGGTGTCACATAGAAGAGCTATGCATATGCATTCCATGTGGACATTGTTGATGGGCATATTTGACGAGATCATAGCTCGTCATGGCTGTGTTTCCTTAGTGGACCAATCAGTAAAGGAGTCTCTTTACAAGAAAGATTATTCTAGTCATCAAATGCTCTTGGTCAAGGCTAATATTGCGATTCTTACAAGCCCTCTCTAGAAGAAGCCGAATCATAAAGAAGATGACACAATTGCAATAATTGAAGGGCTTGATTCACTTATGAATCATTCATAGGATCTGTGGTTTTGTCATATGGGTCCCACAAGATAAGAGATGGTGCAAAATGGCATGATGTCACCTTGGATTGGTACATTCATCATAGAGAAAAGGGAAGACCAAAGGTATGATTGGGCCTCCATGAATTACAAGGAATGACATGGAACCATCCCCTGGTGCTAGAATTATTTGAGCATTACAACATTGGACTAATAATTGAGCTTAAAAACACCGGAATTGATCTAGTTATATGGTGGTGAAAACATTGATAACCCAAATGGTTAAGGAGAATAAGGTTAAATTGGAAAGAAATCATGGTGTTTGTACATGGAAATGAGAGTGAGAGATGTGGCAATTCGAGCTCAACTTTCAAGCTCTTTTTTGATCCAAAAGCACACTACTAGCTCAATTATGAGCATGTAGGAAATGGTAATTTATGGTTAGAACTTGAAGAAGCTAGCAATTGGGTGTCACTTCAAGGCATTTTTGCACATCTACAAGTGTAAAAGTAGTGCCCACCCCATAGTGCATGGAGAAAAGTAAGGTTTGGGATGTAGGGAGGGAACACAATTCAAGATCTTCTTGTCCCAAGAAGGTGTATAAGAGAGACATAAAGGCACTTTGGCTCTTGGAGAAAAGGTTTAGATCTCCAAGAAATCAAAATAAACATGATTTTTTGAGTATGCAAAGAAAAAGTGAACTAAGGGATCTCTTCTTGGTATAGCTTTTCCAGAGGTAAGTTACTTTTTCCTTTTCTTTTTTTGGCAATGGAGAAGTAAATCAAATCAATTTTATTTACCTTCTTTTTAGTAAAGTGATTTTAACTTTTTGGTAAAAAGGCTAGAAGCTATTTGGCAATTCTTGTTATAGTCTTTCCATGTGATATGGGGTAGGGGAGGAAAGCAATGTTAAAGGTCTCTAATTGTTGTAGCTTTTGCATAAGATAAGCAAGCTTTACACTCAAAAAAGAGTGCTTGGGGCGCTTGATGCATTGTCCAAATGGTCACATGGTGTAAAAGAAGGAAAGAGTGTACTTGCCCATCTACAAAGGCACCGTGCTCTTGCTTGGGAGTATAACCCCTAAAGCCCCCCTCCTTTCCTCTCTCTCCTTTTGTTCCTTTTTTGCCATACTCATAATTGTGAGTGAATATGTTATATTGACTCAACAAAGAATATACAATCAACCTCATCATGCAGTACATGTACCTTGAGTGGGCATTGTTTCTAAAAGGGGGCTTGTATACATATGCAATAGGGGCAAACAAAGAGCTGCTAAGTATTACCACTCGAGTAGCCGATGCAACTAAGTGCATGTTTTCACTCTTTGGCATTAGCAACTGCCCCTCTCTTTGATCCTACAACATAAATGAGCTCAATGATCTCACTCACAATAGCATTGAATTGAGCCACAACATATTTCCATATATGTTTCAAATAACAATATTGGGTGATTTGGTGCAAGGCTAAATGGCTTTGTTTTGTGATCTACTCCCTCTTAGGATTAGGTTGTTTTCATAGAAGATAATCTTCCAGGTCTCTCGCACCCATTTGCAGATTTTTACAGCTAGAACCTACATGGCAGGGCATCTCTCTCTCCTTTCTTGCAAAAACCCTACCCAGTGCTTGCCAAATACATCTTCCTAATCAAAAAAAGTAAGGGAACACTTAGAACTCGTGGTCTTTAATTCAAAATTTGAAGCATTTGGCAGTAATTATGTTAAAACTTATAAAATTTTTCCAATTTTCTTCAAATCTAGTCGAGATTTTGCAAGCTCCAAATCTAATCGAGATTTTGCAATTTCAATCTATTAAAATCCACTAAACCTTGATCGTTTGCGAACCCTTACCCGAACCATGAACCACTCCACCAGTTTATTTCTATATGTTTAATGTCCCATATATAAATCATGGACCACTATACACACTGTTACAAATTTATGTACATATAACTAACGTGTGTGCACGTGCGCATGCGCACACACACACATATGACAAATACAAGTATGTACATGTGTGTGTGTGTGCGCGCTGGTTATATGTCTCTCTCTCTCTCTCTCACACACACACACACACACACACACACACACACTCTTACATGTATGTATCTTTTGATGAGCATTATGTGTGTTGCGCGCGTGCACGTGCACACACACACACACACACCATATTAGAAGTTTGAGAGTTTTTAACGAGGTTTTAGGTGAAGTGTGAGATCCACAACAAGGTTAATATTTGACCATATGGTTGAATTCTAATCCATTTTATAATACTAAAACTTCCTTGAGGTTGTAAACGAATGCTTCCAAGTTTCACTTTCATAACATTGTTGTGTGTGTGAGAGAGAGATTTTATGTATAAAAGTGTGGTCACGCCTGCATTAGTTATGAGTAAGATGTTTTTGATGCAACTATGCAAATTGACATAGTGACAAAAGGCCTTGCATAGTTCCATATAAGACAAATGACAACCGGTGCATGCAGGAGGCATAGTTATTTAGGCAATTGATAACTTTGCAACGCTTGGTCACTGCCTAAGATGTTCCTAAGCTATTGTCAAATTTTTTGGCCTATCTAAATTTGATTTATATCATGAAATCATCTATACTAATAGATAAAGGGGGAGGGAATTCCGGTTCCCCCTTGCTATGCGTCAGCTTCTCCTTCAACCGGCGAGTGTGGCCTGCAGCGCCCAGGGAACACAGTGACGCAGAGAGAGAGAGAGAGAGAGAGAGAGAGAGAGAGAGAGAGAGAGAGAGAGAGAGAGAGAGAGAGAGAGAGAGAGAGAGGGGGGGGGGGGGGGGGGGCTATACTAGTGTGGCATAAGGTGCCTTTAAATATTCCCAATAAATGTTTTCAAGTGGTGCTCATGGCAAGAAGTCTATCAGGTCCCTCTCGATCTTTCTCTACATGACTAACTTTGGAAGTAGTCACTATATGCAGAATCTTGGCTTCTTTTCTGTACAAATCTTTGAAAAGGATTTATTTGAGAGTTTTTATAATTTAAAAAAAAAGGATTGAGCCTTTCCATAGACAACATGTGACATGAAGTATGCCACACTCACCTTTTAAATGATAATACCTCCCTAGAGCTCAAAAGTTTTTACCACTTTTTCTGTAAGATTGCACCTGTATTTGAGTTTGTGACTTTCTTCACTTTGTACATGTCATTAGCTCCTTGCCAAAAGGCTATGTGTTTGAAGCTTGTTGGCCATAGAAAGGGGTCCAAGGGGTAGCCAAACCTTAGGGGTCGACAGTAGGTAGACAGGTAAAAGTCTCAAAAGAGACTGCCCTTTTGCCGAAATTCACTTTGACTCGGTGGTTACATAAGCTAGAACTAGAACCCCCATTAGCTTTCAAAAAATCTTGCAATGACCTACCACATCACAAACATGAAGGCTTTATTGACTGAATAAACCAACTTCAAAATCTTATTTAAGTTTGTTATCCACTATGCATATCAATATTGTTTCTTGAGCAACAAAAATAAAAAAATTCACAAGAACAGCATATAGTTGGGCTATTATCTCTATTATTTTGCTCAATTTTTGGGTAATTGTATCTATTATTTTGCTCAATCTTTGGGTAGCTATATCTATTATAATTTATAGCTACCACATCCATTCAATAATATTTAACTGACCATCTTTGCAAAAAAACTTACGATGTTTGGGTGAAAGCACACTCACTTTTAACAGAAAGCATGTCTATGGATAGTGCTGGTCAACATAAAATTGAGATATGCTAATTGGATTTGATGATGGACTATATTATAATGTGTTTATCATATTATATATCACAATAAAGCTAGTCTTGAAACAAGAATTTAAAGATGAAGGCTTCAATAATTTGATTGGCAAAAAATTTAGAGTATACCCAATTTGCAAGCATAAATAACATATAGGGTTAATGTGCTTAAATTATAAGGCTTTTCTCTTCACTACTTTTTGAATAGTACTATGTTCAATGTGGAAAATTTGTGAACAAAGACTCTGAAGATTCAATGTTATTGAATAATGTGCTTTGCTTACATATTTATGGATAGCCCCACTATATCATAACCTTATTTTGGAAAAGGTTGGGGTCCAAAGAGGGGGTTTGGTTGGCTAATCAACACAAATATTCACCTTTTTTAAACAATGTTCTCTGCTAAACTCATCAAGTTGATGATCACCTTCGCTTCCTCAAGAGTGAAAAGTCAAAAAAGGGGAAAAACAAGGAATTCTTTTGCCCTTTTTTTAAGCTGCCTTGATTGATGGTCACATCTATTCTTGAGGATTGCAAAATAAGGAAAGGGGCTACATATAATGGCACTTTTGATGGATTGCTGGTCATGACAAAGTTGTGGACACTGTACAAACATTTGAATTAAACAAGGAGAAGGATATCATGGGACCCAAGGAGGAGCATTCTCATCAAAAATGAGTCATAATGTGGATATGAGCTTTGTGTAGTGGACCCAACAAGGAGCCTTGTCATGGGAAAAGGCTGGATTAGTGGCCACTTATGGTCAAGAAATTGCTATTACTTAAAAGCAAAACAGTCATATCTTGAGGAAAGTCTCAAGAAAGGCCATTCAAAAAGACACCCATTTGCCATACATTGTCATATTGAAACAACTAATTGGACTTGGGGGGATATTCAAATGCAATATTAGCCAAGTCCCCACATGTTTTAAAATATAAAAAGCAAATGTGGGGCTTGTGTCAACACCATACAATATAGAAAAAGAATCCCTGGTTTCTTGAACAAGGAATGAAAATAGGAGAAATTGGATTTTGTTACAAGATGGTCATCAGACTAATGTCTAGAGGCTAAAGCTACTTAATGAGCTTTTAATTTAAGTGGAGATTAAGGTTAGCCTAGAAGCTTATATGGTTAGAAATGGGTGAGATTTTGTGATTCCTTTGATCAAGTCTAGCTTGCTAGCTTCCTCTAGTGAGCATTTCTTTCTTCTTCCAAAGAGATTAGAAGGCTCACTAAAGTAGCTGTGCTAACTACATTCCGTCACACATCTCTTCTCTTTCTTCTTACAAAGTCTAGAAAGGCATTGACTGTCACCATCCTCCCCACTAAATTTAGCTTTGCTAGCTAAATTTAGTGAACATCTCCTTCTTTTGAAGGGACAATAAGGCATTGGGTCGCACCATCCTCCTCACCACATCTAGCTGTGCTAGATAAGTTGGCCTCATCACTAAGTCTACTCAGATTGGGATTAGCATCAGCCTTAGCACTATCTTTACTGGTTAAGGTCGGTTCAAATTCTCCATTTTCTGCGTTAATGAGCATTGCATTTTCTTCCCATCCACTCATCCTTGTCAATCCCTTTGATCTTTCAGCTTCTACAAGCCAGTTTGTCCTCATCATGACAAACAGCATGGATATAGCACAGGTTGCTTGAGCTGCCAAGAGACCCAACCACAGTCCAACAAACCCGATTCCAACACCAAATACAAGAATGATTGATACTGGCATGCCAATGATGTAGAAGGAAGCAAGGTTGATTTTCACTCCAAGGGAAGGCCTTGCAGACCCCCTAAGAACGCCACATCCGGTTGTCTGAGGGCTGTTTCCAAGCTCACAAAGCCCGACGATAGGCAATGCCATGGCTGTAAGCCTGAGAATCGTCTCATCTTTAGTAAACATTCTGCCCCATGTATGCCTGATGGTGGTAGTGAATGCCATTGCCACAAAGCCTAGCACCACAGCACAACATGAAGCTACCATCACAGCTAGACGTGCCTTTGCCGGGCGGTTCGCCCCCAATTCATTGCTGACTCTAGTCGACACCGCCAAACTTAGCGATGACGGAAATATGTAGACAAGCGCTGTGATCTGAATGAGAATCCCCATTGTAGCAACTGTTGCTTTCGCCTCCACTAGAAGCCCAGAAAGCATGATCATAAACTCATACCACCACCACTCCAAGCATACCAATACACAGCTCGGTATTGCTAGCTTCACTAAGGGCTCCCAATCCTTCTTGCTAAAAACCCAACCTGTAGATGACCATATCCCTTTCACAGGTGTATGACAGAAGCTCAAATACAGCAACAAGAACATGAGCATGTTTATGTTAGTCCATACAGCTGCAAGTGCGACACCCCGCACGCCCATGTGAAGAATACTCACTAATAGTATGTTTGCAAGCACATGGAGTGGCAAGGCAAGGGCAGCACATATGGAGAGAGGTATGGTGATGTTTTGGCTTCTGAGGTAGATTCTCAAGGGGTGTAACACACAATGTACAGCCAAATCCGGAGTGGAGTAGAGGATGTACACGCCTGCGACCTCTGTCACGCTTTCATCTTGCCCACAAAGCAGAAGTATTCTTTGCATGTTAAACCAAAGGAATGCAATGGGCAATGATGTCCATATAAGCCCCATGATGGCTTTCTTTGTGGTGAGAGCCATTAGAGTCCATTGTTTAGCTCCATAGGCTTGGCCACATATGGGCTCCATTCCGAGCGCTAGACCGTATAGCACAGAGTATCCTGTAATGTTAGCGAATGCGATTGAGAGTGCACCGCCCGCTAGCTCTAGCTCGCCGAGGTGGCCGAGGAAGTACATTGAGATGATACCTCTTGGGTAAAGCAAAAGACCTGCTAGTATTAAGGGCATTGCATTTCTGAAAAGATGGCAAAGTTCTTCAGCCACCTAGACAAAGAGAGACAAGGGAGAAGCTATGAGTTACATAAATAGTACAGTAGAGGTCCAGGATCGCCGATCTCTACGGTAATTCCATGTTAACAACAATGAAAATTGAGCATATTGGACAAAACTGTAGCTTACCTCAGCTTGGCTTGGGCAATGCACAGCCAATAAACTAGTGTAGCTTCTTGGACAATTACCACCTTCCATATCCCAACTCTTGATTCTTTGGGCGCCACCGACCTCTTCGGCAGCTGGTATCGGTGACATTGATGATTCAACCCAAAGACATGCTGCGGTGCCTTTTGGTTGGCCCTGCGCCGCGTGTGCGCAATTGTATGCTACCTCCTGCAAGCTGCCAGCTCTTTGGCTACTGCATGAGTCTATATTGGTAGTGGAGAGCTCTGTTGTAGTCTTACACATGCTCGCTGCTAAGCTCCTGCAATATCAATAATTCCTTTGAGGAGTAAACCTTTGAAAAAGCCTTGTTGCTACAGGTTATGTGGTCTCAAAGGACTCATGAGGCAGAAGGCAAAGCTTGCTCGGTGAGATGGTTTTGTGCCTCCATAGGTAGGTGTGTGTGTGTGTGTGTGTGTGTGTGTGTGTGAGTGAGAGAGAGAGAGAGGTACTGTGCATGTAGAGAGATCAGGGAGAGGAGACTCCGGAGGCAGAAATTAAGAGAGAAGCAGCAGCAGCGGCTGATGGTAAGCGGTTGAATGAGAAGTGGGCTTGCAAATTTATACAAAAATGAGCTCTTTTGCGCTCTCTCTCTCTCTCTCTCTCTCTACATAGGCAATGTCTACTGAGAGCAGCAGCTACTCTCTTTGTCAACTCTCGCTTTGGAGCGAGAAGCAGTGTACGAGAAGCAGTGTACCATTTTGCGTCCCGAACGGAATGTTCCTTTTCCTTTAATCCTTTTCCTTTAATGATGAGCTTTAGTGATGAGACGGGCAGAGGCAGGCGCTCTCAACCCTTAGCTTCCCTCAGCTTCCCTCAACGCTCAGTCCTCTCCTACCTCGTTAAGCTTCTTGGCATCTTCATCTTCATGCAAGTTGCCTCTACGTCTCTGCTTGCTCTGGTGGAGAGAGAATGTGTCTGTGTGTGCGTGGCTTTAGCTGAGTGAGTGAGAGAGAGAGAGAGAGAGAGAGAGTTGATAGCGTCAGCAGTTCATTATCGAGATCGGAGTCCTTGAGAAGACTAGAACTAGTGGTGACCTGGCGAATTTCATTGGATGGAAGGCATCTCTCGCGCACCTGTTGCAGCTTAATTCGCCAAGACTCCAAATCAAAAGGGTCCGAGAGAGACAGAGAGAGAATGAGGAGAGAGATTCCTTGTAGTATGAGAGAGAGAGAGCGAGAGAGAGAGAGAGAAGAGGTGTGAACTCACACTGACAAGAGCGGAGAGAGAGAATCTGAGTGCGTGAGGGGGAATTCTGGTTGCGGCCAAAGCCAACTTGTTTTGGTCGTGTGTTCGATTCTTGGAATTCTGCAGCCTTATTTCTTTTACGTGCAGCGCATTGGCAAATCAGTTACTAGCCCACGCCAGCCACCTTGCGGCAATATTCTCTCTCTCTCTCTCTCACTCCCTCCTGTCCTGTATTTCGAGGCACTGAGGGCGCAAAATGAAGAAGTTAACAGCCAACCTTAGTACGAGAGAGTCCGCGTTAATCAGATATGCTGGCTGGCAGCTAGCTGCATACTGCTGCAATATGGCTATGGACCCGCTTGCTCACAAGTACAGCACCGTCTGCACGCCCCCTTCTCTCTTTGAAGTTTGCCATAAAAGAGCATTGATAAGAGCACGTACCTGCAGGCAGCCTCAATTAGCCTAGCCTTTTCTGCATCCCCATGTACAAGTCTTGTGGAAAAGTGGTACTTATGTGGAAGAAGAAGACCAGTGCATTGGAGAGAAGAGAAGAGAGTGAGAGGGTGTGTATATTTATGTGCTGGGCAAAACGATGTAGGGATTGGTATGTGTGTGTTTCAATACGAGGGTTCATGACGTGCCTTATATTATCTTGGAAAGTCCATATGAAATAGTAAGATGTAGATGATACGATCATATCATGAGTGAGTATGGGGTAGGGAAAGGACGTCCAATGTCCTTTCCTCGAAAAACAACGACCTTGCTATGGCGACCGGTCAAGGCCGAGAGCCAATGGCCATGCAAGGGAGCTGTTTTCGTGGACGTCCTTTCCCTCACGTCAATAGTCGTGGGGAGGGGTGCCAAAACATCCAGTACCGTATTACCATGGTTGACACGTCGTAATCTGGTTCAGTAGGTGTGGATAGAATATTGACGACTGAGTTGTTATCTGCGAATGACTTGACGCCTGACATGTCGAACAGTGAGGACACTGCTTGCTGTCGGCTTTTATGACTATTGACCTGTCGAACATCCCACGGTTGCATATCACCATTCTCGTATATAGTGCCAAGCAAACGGAGGGCCAAGATTTGCTGCCTCCCAACCCACGACGTTGAAGAGAGAGAGAGAGAGAGAGAGAGAGAGAGAGAGCCCTCCAAAGAAACCTAGGTTAAGTAAAAATCCACCTAGGAATACCTGGGACGGGGGCAAACCTTGGCCATCGGTAGAAGTGGTTGCCCTAATAGCCGGTGTAATTATGATTCCTGGATGTTGTCATGGCTTAACATGAGCATGACAAAACCTTGTAATTTTTTCGGCTGTTCAATATAATTCACTCACAATTGTGAGTTTTGCTTTTTTTTTTAAAAAAAAAGTAAAAATTTACCTATAAATTTTGAGATTTACCTCTAGATTTTAAATTTGAAGGTGAGAAAACCTGCAAAACCATTGAAATTTAGTGTAAAAACTTTCAAACATTGCCAATTTACCTCATATGTATGTTTTTCGAGATTTTGGAAAAGAGAACTTTTGGAAGGAAAGGGGGGGGGGGGGGGGGGGGGGGGGGAACAGCTTTCCTCCATTAAAACTCTTTCGAACAGTTTATAGATCAAAGTTTGAAGCATTTGACGGTATTTACCCAAAATTTTGCAATTCTAAACCGATAAAAATACACTGAACTCTACGTTGTTGCGAACGTTGGTGCAATGCTGCAACCTATATGAGACTAACCTAAAAATTGTCGTTCATAGGGAGAGTGTGTGCACGTATGTTATGCATGCATGCAAGGATGCAAGGAGGAGATCGACAAGAGAATCAAGGGGGATGAGTCACCATAAGTATATGATAATCCTCTCAAATGGAAAGGAAGGAAAAAAGCTGCAAATAGGCCTAGTTCTTGTTTGAGAGTGCAGGTGGGAGCTGGGAGATGAGAGAAAAGGGCAGGCCAAAGCTAGAGTTGGTCTCATGAGCAGCCACCATGCACGCCAAATAGGCTACTATGCTATTATATCATGATATCATGGGACCTCAACAAAAGCCCAAGGGTAGGGTATGGGGCAATCTACAAGTACGACGTCATGCCCTCAGGCCTCTCACATGAGCCACGAGCACACAAAAGGGAAGGGCTTGAGCCTCTCTCTCTCTCTCTCTCTCTCTCTCTCACACACACACACACACACACTCACACACACACACACACATATGACACCCACAACCCACACGCATACCATTGAGTCTCACCCCACCTGCCCACACAAAGGTATGCATCCATAAATTAAACACATATGGATGCATGAATGTGCATAGACACATATACATACATACTTGCAAACTATGCTATATATAGGTGTGTATATATCTTTGTATATGGATATTGTACATATGTACACACACACACACACACACACACACACACACACGCGCGTGTGACACATGTGGTGTATAATATATATATGTATATGTATACATACATACATGTATGTGTGTGTGTACGCGTGTCACACACACACACATATCTATACTAAATATATAGGGTGAAGAGATTCCCCCCCTCCCCCCGCGGGCCAACAAACGCACACATACAGATGGCGCTCTTTGCTTGCTATGGCCAGTGCGCTTTGCAACCCGACAAAACACACACACACACACAGGGGTGCCATCGTCTTGGATGACACCTCCATACGTATATATAACTAGTACGGCCGGTCGCCTTCGGCGGCCTCTCTCTCTCCCCCTCTCTCCCTCTTTATCGCATGCAAAGGGAATTTTTTTAATTTTGGACTTTAGCCTTTAGGTTGCAGATTGCGACACGTGTAAAGGGCTATCCTTTCCGCCATATTATGTTAGTAGATATGTGTGTAAATGTAAATACATAAGCAAGCAACTTGTTTGTAGGGTAGTGCATGAGTTTTGGTACAGTGAAGGTGCCACCAAAGTCATGGTCTAGTTGAAATGTGATTGTGTGACTACATGTAGATAGATATAGTGAGCACATGGGTGACGTTCGTTTGAATCGTCTCAAGTGTTGAACGCTTGCAAACGAACGACAGATTGCACACATGACTTCTCGTTCAAAACTCTGAGCGTGCAGAGGATGGGAGATTGTTGCAACAGCTTTTGCAGAGGCCCGTGCAAGCTGTTCATAGCCAGTGAGATCTTTACCCACTAGTTTGAGCGGAGGTGTTCGGAATAAATGATTAATCTGGGGGGTTGAGGAATCGCTCATTGGGGGTGGAAAATGTTTTGCTGCAAGACATTGGGGGTGGGACCATGCCCTTTTTGAACGGAAAGTTGAACGATCGTCACTTATGTGCGCACTTCAAGAGGCTCGGCTCCTATTAAAGAGGCAATCGCTACAAGGTGTAGTGTGAGAGGCACTAGCACACAAATACTTAAATTGTACATGTGATGTGCAAGGCTGCAAGCTCTCATTTCTCTTTTCTCTCTCTCTCTTCACACACACACACGGACACACTTATACACACATTTTTATTTTTGCTTGTTGGTAGCCTTTTTTTTTTTTTTTTTTGGGGGGGGGGGGGGGGGGGGGGGAGACACATGTACAATTTGGCATTTGGCCAATGTGCTTGGTGAGGGTATATGAATGATGATGGGGGAGGGGTCTTTGAATCACAACCTTCCCTTTTCAACACAACGTTGACAAGCAAAATCCTATGCACACAAACGAGGGTCCTAGGGACCACCCAACAAGGGAGGGTGCAACCATGCGCTCCCCCATACCCTCTCCACCTGCCCTTTCCTTGTCAAACCCCCCTTGCTCCCTCAGCCTCATGCATTTTTCTGCCTGTCCAATGTCACTCCTCCTCTCAACCCTCTATCAATATCACTCTTTCATATTTCACTCTTTTGTTTTATATTAGGCCTCCCTCTTATTAGTGCACTACCAACAATCCATCATCATCTTAGCAGCAGGCCATTGTACACTTTTGTAGCCACCTCCTAATGTCCATACCTTCCTTGCAATGGTTGACCACATATAATTTTGGGTCCGATTTAAATCGTTATCAGATCGGTTTGAATAGGAGAATGCTATATTTCAGAGGAAAAATCCCATCCAATTCGAAAAATTATAGCTAAGGCATGCAAAATCTAACTACATTGTTAACAAGGTTTCAAATGAGAGACCAGTCCCCCCCCCCCCCCCCCAAAAAAAAAAAAAAGGGCTATGGGGGCTACATCACTGGAATGCTATGTAACAAAGCTATCTCATACCAAAAAGCATGCAGTTATTGTTCGGTTACATCGCTTGGATTATTTGCATTGTAACCCCTGCAAGTTCTTGGCGAGAATGGAAGCTACGTTTTCTCGAGCATGTCAATGAAGTTCCTTGTCGATCATGCATGCACTCTTTTACTTAAATACTAGGTACTTACTACTAGTGTTAGAGAAAACCAGGGGTCTAGTGTATTTTAAGGGGATGAAATACTACTCTAGCTTGCCTTTAAGAAAACCGGAAAATTTACACAAGTGTTAGTGTAATTTTGACCTGAAAACCGGGAGAATTTCAAGTTTCCCCTTATTTTTATCGGTTAAGAAAAATGTATTTTTTTAGCCCTGCATGTTACTACCATAGCCTGGACCTTGCCTTTTGGCTTACGAATAAGTGACTAGGTACATAGCTATGAGAGTGTAACTAACTAACTAACTGCCAAAAATCAAAGACAATTCACATCGTACCCACAACAATTTAGCCACAAGCTTAGAAAACTCCTTGTGAAAGAGGTGGACATTTTTGACTTGCATCTCCCTCTTGGTGTCTTTTATGCACACTGCATGTGGGTGTGGGTAGGGTTGATTTGAAAACACGAACTAATCTTATTTTAAATTTTTATATATTCGTAAAAAACAAGTTATTTTTGGCCTTCTACCCTTCTTTTAGTAATTTAAATAAGATGCATGTTGCCCTATAAAACAAGGTGAAAGTTCACTATGGCCTAGTGTTCGGGAAAAGTCAAAATCAAAGTAGTCGGTTGAGGGGACGGCAAGATGGAGAAAATTTCGCTTAAACTACATGAAAAATGGTGTAATTTTGCAAAATTACTGGCCAGCATTGTAAAATTTTCGGTTCAGATTTGTCTTGGAGGGATTTTTGTGTGTTTGTGAAAATGATTTTTCTCGAACATTGCTATGGCTTACATAAAGGCTATTGAAAAAAAAAATTATAATAATAGGCTACTTTATGAGAGAGAAAACAAGAAAGTGACACTACATTTTAAAGCATTTTCTTTCACAACAGCATATTAGATTACGGTAGAAAAAAAACAATAGATTTCGAAAACATAAAAATTAATGACTAAAAAACACTTGAAAGCATTGTAAGAAATTTAAAAAAACAAACCAAAAGTAGACAAGAAAGATTATGCAAATCTATACTAATAGATAAAGGGGGAGGGAATTCCGATTCCCTCCCCTGCTACGCGTCAGACCCTCCTTCAACCAGTGGGTGTGGTATGCATCATCCGGGAGCACAGTGACGCAGAGAGAGAGAGAGAGAGAGAGGGCTTCGCCGCCGGCTATACTAGTGTATACAAATGCCAACACCCTCTCACAAGGGCCTAAAAGAAATTATAAAAAAACATTTATTATCATTATCTTACCAAGTGGCATTAATCCGCAAGCGTTATCCAATGATCCAAAGATGCACCCAAAATCCAACCTTTTACTAAGGACTACTTATTTAGTCCCAAAAAACAAGCTTGTTGTAAAGTGCTCTTTACAACGTTTGACAGTAGGACCAAGTAGGGCACCATGACATTGTGTTTCCTCGGAGGCAAAGAAGAAAAGAACCCCCCTCCTTTAACCCACCCCCAAGCACAATTCATGTAAAACACCTCTTCAGCACATGTAGTGAATTTGAAGTCCACATGTGGTCACATCTCCTACTTGACATTACACGTCTGGGTTCTCTTATCTTCTCCTCATGCCAGTATTTCTATTTAAGGACATGTGCACATGTTTGAGTGGGTACAACTGCATCAGAGAAGTACCAAAGTACACATATTTATGCACTCAAAAGTCTAAAGTACTAACTATGCATGCTTCCATAGTCACAAATGCACATCTTGTTGCTTGTGAAAAACTTACTATGTATCGCATTCCCATAGGCTCTATTTTAACAAGAATCTCACTTAAGGCTCAACACCATACTAGAGAGTTTGGGAAATTATTATTGATTTCCGTATCCACAATAAGGTTGACATTTGACCATACGATCAAATCTTTTTTTAGTTCATTTGTCGTACTCACAATTGTGAGTGGTAGAGTTGTATTATCATTGAAAAGAATGCACATTAAGCTTCAAGCAAAGTCTATGCCGAGAGGAGTCAAAAGATACAAAAAGTTGACACCATATGTCTTCCCTAAGCTACTATTCTCGAGGCTCTTCAAGCTATGTTTTGGTTGGTAGCTACGAGCCCATATTAAGCACCATTTGTAATATTTAGAAGTAATTGCTTCCATTTTTTGCAGTCTTTGTGTTTTCCAATATAGAGAGAATTCATTCCTTGCTTTCTTGCATGATCTCTTCTAGCTTAGCTGCTATAGAGTTTCCTTCAAATATTCAAAGATTTCTTGCTTTCCAAGTTTTTGTTGAAATAGCAAAAGCGGATAATCTGCGTGTAAACCAAAGTGGCTTGGTTATTGACAATATTTCCTCTTTTCTTATAAAAGCGGATCTTCCTTGTTCTCTGTAAATTTTGCCTACAAGACCTCTCGTGATTGGGAAGTCCTTGAATAGATGGAGGGGGTCTTCGATTGCTACTTTGCATTCGGAGCATACATTTGTGCCTATCCCTTTGTCCATTGCTTTAATCCCTATTGGTAATGCCCCCATGTCACCTTCCAAATGAAGAACTCCACTGTGCGAGGTCGTGGAGGATTCCAGTCAGGGATTTCATTGACGTGATCACGTTAATAACTCTAGTAATTACACAAGAAAAACATGTGATCATGTTAATTGTTAACGTGACTGTGATGATAACCTGCAAAAACCCATAGAGCCGGTTAGCCCGTCGAGTAAAAGAATATTCCCTGCAGAACCCGTCGGGTGTTTTTATTTTCCCGACGAGCCCTCCGAGAAAAAGTCAATGCCCGATGGGCACGTCGAGGAAATAAAAAAACCTGGCGGACGTAATTATATAAAGTAAACAATGTGCTTATCGTTGTGCTTTGACTAGGAAAATCTCCGGAGAGTGTATCCGAGTGCCAGTATTGTCATCTCCATGTGAATTGACTTAAGGTTATAGAGTCACAAGTCCTTTTTTTTTTAACTGAACGTGATTCTTAATTTGGTAACCACTTCTAAAAATATTTAATTCCTTTATCAAACATAAAGGTATGAAACCAAAACAATTGAAAATTTGGAGAGTCATGCTCATTGCGACGAAACCATTAGTCCAAATGAGGGTTGTAATTGGTTTTAGAAGATGAGCATATGCAAATGACGAGTCAATAGTCAAGTGTTGGATGTCCTGTACTAATGTACTGGGCATATAAAGATGCTTGAAGTCTTGCATTTTTCACCATCATAGATTTGAGTTGATATGCATTGTCACTGTACAATATAAGAGCTATAATCCTTAATTGAGTGAAAATAGCTTTTATATATTGAATTGGTTGCATAAGGGGGCTACAATCCTTGAATTGGTACAAGTAATTCCTCAATTATATGATTATATTGAAGATTTCTTTGCGTTATTTCATGCATTGGTTTATACAGAGAGTGCATTATGTATTAAGAAAGATTATTAGTGTATGACATGACCAATCATAGATTTTATTGCTTTCGCTTGTTTTTTGCGAAAACAACTGACATCGTTCAGTTTAGAAGTTGATTATTCTTTGTAGCATTTGAAATTAGATGTTTCTTATTGTTTGCAAATCAAAGGGGACGCATAAATAATCATCATAATAATAATTGCATTGAGAAATTCATAGCATTATTATATTTATTATGTTGTGCAAAGAGTGCATTGCAATGTGTATGTTTGCTCACAACAGAGGTGATCGATATGTGGATTGACTAGCATGCATTGCAAATCTCATATCGTGCAGATTTAATTACTTTCCTAGTGAATGGAAAATTTAACATATATTGAAAAGAAGAAAAATGTTTTAAAAACATATAGTTCTCTTGTCTTCAGTTTAAATTTAAAAGCAATGGAGAAAAATGTCGGCACAAGTGGCACGAAGAAGCCAAAGAATAAAAAAGCTCCTAGCAAAGAGTGGGATTATGCTCACAACATATGCGGTTGATATATGGAGTGGCAATGTAAATTTTGCTTCACAATAAAATCAAACGGTGCACCACGTATTAAGAACCATTTTTTAGGTAGCATTAAAAAGAATTATAAGAAATGTTAATATCCTCAGGCACCTGCAATTGCAAAGCGGAGCTCGCCAAAAAAGGTGGCAAGAGACAACAGATATATAGCTCTATTATGGATGCAGGCCAAGAGCAATCCGAGCCAAATATTAACTCTGCTGGTCCTGTGGTGACAGCAACTGACCTTGGAGGACAGCTTGCGCAAGGAGAGGAAATGTCAAGAAACGTTCCTTTTTAAGTGTCACAATGAAGGTGGACTTGGTCAAATGCGTCAAAAATCATTGCATCAAAGCTTTCGAATGCAGTCTCTAGAAGCAGCACAAACTGCACTTGCTAAAGCAATATTCTTCACTAGAAGTGCTCTAGTCATGGTAGACAACAATCATTAGAAGGTCGCTTGGAAGAACATCGATGAGTTTGGCCCAGGATTTTCAGCTTTCTCTTATCACACAATACGAAATGTTCTCTTAGACAAATGTTACATCAAAGTCAAAGAGCGTGTTGCTAAAATAATACTTGAAAATATTTCGCTTTTAAGATGCACAGTTGTAAGTGACGGTTGGTCAAAATTAGAGGGGTTTTGGTATGTCGATTTGCATGCAATGGGCTCCCCAAACGGGTTGCCCATTGCATGCGAAGAGGCATGCCAAAATCTCTTTAATAGAGAGGCCAAACGAGCAATTAGGGCAATAAACATAGGGTTTTGGGCTAGGGTCAAATAAACTTGCCATTTGGCCCCTCTATTAGAGGGGCCAAACTCATACCTAAAATGGCATGAGTTTAGCCGCTCTATTAGAGGGGTTTTGGGCTACCGGTTTGGCCCCTCTAGTAGAGAGATTTTGGCATGCCTATTTGCATGCAATGGGTAGCCCGTTTGGGGAGCCTATTGCATGCAAATAGGCATGCCAAAACCCCTCTAATAGAGGGACCAAACTCATGCCAAAACGGCTAATAGACGGGCCAAACGCATGCCGTTTTCTAGAGGTTTTGGACATTGTAAGGGGGAGGCCAAAAAAACATGATCATGGCGGATAACCCATGGGCTCACATTAGCCTTCACCTCGACCAATTAGAGGCTTTTGGGCTACCGATTTGGCCCCTCTATTAGAGAGGTTTTGGCATGCCTATTAGCATGCAATGGGATGCCCAAACGGGCTATCCATTGCATGCAAATAGACATGCCAAAACCCCTCTCATAGAGGGGCATCTGCATGGCATGTTCCTCTAGAACCCTATCCTCCATAAGTGCTGTAACTATGGCCTGCATGTCAACTTCATCACTCACCCCAAGTGTGGTGCAAGTTAGTAGGTCCACAGTCTATCCTTAAGGTGGAAAGAGGTCGTGTATGCCCCAGTGTTGGTAGAGAGAAATTTGTATCTATCGACAACACATCGAGTAGTCTAAACACACAAACATGTTCACTAGGCTAAAAGACACTAGAGAAGGTGGGTGGGGGTCTTGCCCACCAAGTGAACCTCTCATCCAAGTTTCATTTTGAGCCCCTCCCTACACACTGCTCCATGGAATTATTCACTCCATCATCTTGAGAACTTTTTCAACCTTGGGAGCCCCTACTCCTCATGAAGTCTGCCATAACCATGGCCTCCTCTAGGCCTTTTGTCATGATAATCCACCTCTAGCCCTAGAACAAGCATTACATTTAGTGCATTGCAAAATATGTGGGTACTTGGAAATGGCGGGATATAGCTCTGTAAGAACCACTAATGATGATACTAGTATTTGCTACCGTGTGCCGATGATAAATGTTGACAAGAAGTCATCGAGGTGTACTGTGTGCTGAGCTTGATATCTCAACAATCCCTTCCAACCTCAATGCCGTATCTTGTACTCCAAAGTTAGCTTGAAATCCCGTCAACCTCCTTGGTTAGTAAAGATGTATGCACCTTGCTCATCTTTCCTCACATTAGTAAGGCAGATGTCACTAACCAAGTCCCTATCTTTGATGAAGTGTTAGTGCACCTCAAAGTGCTTCATCCTCACAAGGAATGCTCGGTTCCACATCCGATAGTTCATACATCGTATCTTTTTCACCTTATAGAATCTCCCTATAGTATATTCGAGTGATGCAATATGATAACCCTTAGATAATACCTAGGATATTACATCAATTGCATGCTACAAAGAAGTCATGTATGCTTTTTTTGCTTTTCTTGCATAGCTTGACCTCTAGTAACTACCCTTACGGATTGCATCTCTTCTTCTTCTGAAGTAGATGGAAAAACCAATACCTCTACCAAATTTAAGCTTGTTTTGGGAGGACTATTCTCCTTGGGTTGTGTGAATAGTTGTAGCTCAAATGAGTGACATGGCATCATCGCAATATCGTCAAGCCACAAAATGTTATCTTTATCATAAGGACATTCCCACATTCAACAATTACCATTGCATTTGAAACATGCATCCTCATCCCAACAAGGTTGAGGTTAAGATAGTCTCATCATTCAAGTCCCCAAAAAGACAATTTTGAGTATCACAAGTGCCCTTTTTTTTTGCACATCCCACCACAGCATGCCACTTACACCTTCAATGACATTTGCCAATAATGGTGTTCCTTGCACGAATTTCACAGACAAGCTCAAGCATAGGGCGTTTTAGCTTGTTGTTCATGTCTCTTGGCACATCTTCCATACGGGTTGGTCAACGATGGCCTCCAAATTGGCATGGCATGTGGTTGCATTGGAAGTTTCAAAGGTATTGTTTGATGCATCAGTAGTTCCCTCTAGGTATAACAAAGCATCTTTGGAACACTTGCCCAATGTACGGGAATGTTTACCAAAGAGATTGATATGTAGAGTTCAATAGTAAAGCCCTTCCAAGAAATACAAAACTAGCCTCTCCTCCAAAGGTGCCAAACATTGTGGAATATATTGTCTAAACCAACCAATGGCCTCGTGCACCATCCCCTTGGAATCTTGCAAGATCTATATCGGTGTGCTATAATTAGTGTTGATCTTAGTAGATTCCCATATGAAAGCCTTACCCATGACTTCAAAGTCGCAAAGAACAAGTACAAACAAAGCCAAGGATTTTGCCTTCAAACGTGATATCACATTAGTCACAATTTTTGAGCTTGGTAACTTGCCAATTTATGGGATTTATGGAAGATTGACAGGATCAAGACCAAAAGAAACACGTACATTACTCTTATTATCTTCTATGCCCCATCCAAACCTCCTCCCAAAATTCCACCGGCATGCTGCGTATTGAGAAGTGATTGCCTAGTAAATATACTTACTTGGTGTAGCTAATAGAAATAGATCACTGTAATATGCCATTTCATTAGCATAGACTCTAGATGGTTGAGACTAGCATCATCCTACTGAATTGTGCTTGCCAAGAATATTAATCCTATGAAAAGGTTTCAAAGAATTCACTCATCTGTTGCGAGCCAAGGAAATTTTTCATTGAATCTCCCTTACTAGGAACACATTCCACTGAAGCTATGAAGCTCTTAACGGTTCTTTAGTGGAGGCCACTCCTCTACTCTTAAAAGCCACGAGACGGCTTTGAGAATTAGCTCATCTAATGCAAGCAAAGGAAATTCTTTACGGAATCTCCATTAAGGTCCATACAAATTTAATCCTTAGTCCAAGAAGAAACTGCAATACAAAAGTGACAAGTCCACCGGACAAAATCTGAAAATTGAAGAGAGAGAGAGAGAGAGAGAGAGAGAGAGAGAGAGAGAGAGACATCTAGTGTACAACAACAACAACCTGGGAGCAGAGGCAGATCAGCAGAGATACTGGTGACCACACGCCTCAGACTGCATTTGTGACAGTGGTTGCAAGAGAAATGGGCTATGATGCAGATCGATATGGTACAACGGTGGCGGTGTGCTGCCTAAAGGTTTTAGAGTATATGGGGGGAGAGACAGAGAAAGAGGGAAAAGCTAGTTCAGGTTGTACATTATTGTCGTCACAAGGCGATACCTACATGATGGAGCAAGAGTTGGTATCTTCATCACTGAAAACGGTGGTTGCCCTCTTGAAAGAGTCTCGGAAGCTAGTGCCAAACCTCCAACTCTTGCGGGATGAGAGCGATGCTAAGCTTCTTTCAGTCCAAAGTTCAGCATGCCGACCACTCTTTCGTTCCAAGCGCTTAACCAGCTTCTTTGGGTCTACCCGTCCTGTTACTGTCACTTTCTTCTCTGCCAGATTTACGTCATACTCCTCCACATCTGCCCATCACAATGACATCTACTGTGAACAATTGAAATAGAAAAGAAACCGCAACACTCAACTTGTCAAGTTTGGTCATACTATCATAAAGATTGAAAACATAATCTTCAAATTGGAAACATACAGATATGAATGCAAATGCTCAACCTGCTTTAAGCAAAGCTCCAAATCCAAGTAGGCTCTTGAATTAGCCAAATATATGTGCCCTCCAAGCAACTTTAAAAAGCCTTTATCATCACATTTCCTTTAGGTCCAATTAAGAGACGTTAATTACATAAAACCATAATGGAGCATATACCCTCGAAGGATCCAGGAGAAACCCAACTTATTAAGTGGTACAATCAGCTCCATCATGCATATTATTGAATGCATACCACGAGATCCCCCCAAACATAGTCAGTGCCACATAGTAAGTGCAAAACCTTCATTCAAATCCTCCTAATGAAAGTTGTCCAACATGTTTCGAGGAAAATAATACCAATCACAACAAGACCCTAACAATTTCAAGAAAATCGTGCTATTCTCATACAGTGACCAATAAGTATCCCACCTTGCTGCACACCCACATGCACACACTCACATTTCCTCTCCGGAATCATTTTTTGATCGGCTTTTGTGCAAAAAGAGACTTTGAATGAGTATAATGAACCAGATATCAATATGCTTGATAGCTGTTATAATGACTGGACAGTTATGAGCGTTTAGCCTGCTCAAAAACCCCCAACGCTCTCAATCTTGAAACTAGCTGTCCTGCGGCTTCTCATAAAACACTTGGGTGTGCCAATTCCCTTGAGAGAGCTTCCAAAGAAATGACAGATTTTCAATTGTGCAACCCCTTTGCCATGCAATTTACTGTGCACCCAGAGCTGGACCAGTCCCTGGTTATAACAGAATGATAACAATATGTCTTTTCGTACAATCTTGCAAACAAGATCGCCATGAAACTGCACCACCAGTGAATGTAAAGACATAGCCTGACATAGACCTTTACCACTACAATGTTACACACAAGAGCACTTCTAACTTTCATAAGGTATTGTATGCACACCTTGATGATTCCCAGAAGCTTCAACTTTAAAAGGCAATGCAAGTTATGGAAGTAATCCGTAAGACAAAATAACTAAACTCTTAGCTCCATCATGCATAGATCGACCACGACATCCCCACAAACATCCCGAGTGCCCCAAAGTGAGTGTAGAACTTACAATCGATGTAGATGCTACACACGCAGACACCACAAACACATGACCATCTGTATCTTATATGATACAAAGGTCTGCATTCTGGGTAACTTAGCCACAATGAAGCCTAGCAATAAATGAAACACTAGATAGGAAGTATTACGATTATAATAAGATAACTGATAGGGCGTGTGCACCTTTAATATAGAAAGCATCAACACAATATTGACTGGTTGCAGCCTGCATTAAAACGCAAAGATACAGAACCTGCAAGCACTTGTGGACCACACCCACCCTTGAAGCTTGGAGCTACTAATATCATTGCTTATGTAGCATTGATAACACGAGCAATATGGGTGCTATGTGTAGCACCCATAGAGTGTGCCTTATACTGGGACACTAGCATCATTGAGTTGAATAGCACTAAGACTGTGCAGTGCTTGCTCTCACAGAAAACTGTTGAATGCGGCACCACGCACCATTCGCAGTAGCATCAAATTATATATCACACTTAATGACAAGTACTGACCACACCGTGCTCAACCTAGATGATCTACAGAATTTCCATAGAGCTTCAAGTTGAATTGCTGCTAAACCATGACGCCATAAAATGCACTAACAGGCACTCTCTCGACATCGCTCAGTCAGTAAACTGTAGCCTAAAAAACAAACTGGTGTAACCCTATCCATGTTAATGAGTTCGTATACCTAGATGAATCCAGGATAAGCTCAAATTCACTATTAACAGAAAGTGCAAGGTATAGACTCATGGTACTCTTCCATAAGACAATATGACCATCAGCTCCATCATGCATACTATTGACTAAGTACCATGACATCCCCACTAACATCGCCAATGCCCAATAGTGGGTGTAGAACTAGGTACCGATATATGCTCACACACACAACACACACACACACACGCACACACACACACACAAAAGAGCATACATCAATATTAAGGTCTGCGTACTGAGTTTCTTTTATAACTGTAGAGATGCAGGGCAGACTGAGCCATAATGAAGCCTATCACAATAAGCGAAAGGCCCAATTACATCATATCTATCAAAGTGAGGAAAAAGGGCTACGCAGTCCCGCTGAGGCCTAACAGAAGCTTGCGAACACCTAAAAGCGACTGTTTGCTAGCTTGTTGTGAGCTACATACACATCCCCTAAACTTCTTCCAGCAAGAGCAAGCTCACCGCTCCCTCCAAGCTGATAAATCATACTCGCATATCTGAGCCCCAGCCTCCATGAAATCTCGTTTGTGCAATCAAGCTGCGGCACTCTACTTGTCTACTCCTTTCCTTCCAAACACAGATGGGTCCCTGTCAGGGCTTCACCCTCCCCCTTCTAAATTATGTGCTTCTCACATCCTCAAGGGCTTCCCCCCCCTCCTTCCCCGGTTCATGGGCAGAGGAGAAAGAATCTCACCGCGAGCTAAAGAATTCCAAAGACCAAGCTGATGTTGATGACGACTGGACCAGCTCTTCTAATACAGTGGGACAATGCAGTAAAAATTCCTGAAAAGGAAGATAACACTCTGGAGCAACTGACATGAGATCCGATCGCTTAACCACATATGTCAAACGTGCAGGATGTCAGTCCACCAGGCCAAAGCCAGACTACATGAGCCTCTCTAAACACAGTATGTTTCAGCTGCACAAACAAAGCCAAAGTACCCTTCTCCCCCAAGAACTTTAGCTGCCAAAAGGGCCTCCATCCACCTCAGAGCGGTGCACGCACGCACAAATGGTAATAGTGCAGCCATATACGCTTATAAAGTGCACGGGAACATTGTGAACACAAACAATAACACCCACACACAGACATATCACCATTTTGATAATGCTTTGAGAAGCAGGGGGGGATACTCACTTTCCATGGCCTGTAGACACTTGACAACCTTTTTGCTGCATGATTCAGTGCGCATATCCACCTTCACAATGACGGTTTGAAACTGCAGGAAAGGTGAGCGGATTGTGAGCAAAAGCAGATCTGCCCAAAAAAAAAGAAGAAAGGCGGGAGGGCCCAAATTTGGAGTGAGGAAGTTCAAACTCTCATACCTCTGGAGGTCGCTTTGACTTGAACATGTTGCGGCGCGGGCGCAGAGCAGCGTAGTGAAGTGGAGTAAAAAAACGCTATTGAAGACGATAATGTGATTGCACTATTGTGCAAGTTGCAACTGTGTGTTCGGTGTGGGTGTGATAGAATCCAATGGTGTCTTATTACAAGTCAAGTAGCAACTTGCTACTCCATGTGGGTATTGTACGCCCCTCACAACTCCAAGCGATTAAAGGGAAATCTATGGTTGAGGTCACGGGTCTTGGATCACCGAACATTACTGGCCATCGGATTTAGGGGTAAATTGGGGACAATACATCACATATCTAAATGGCACGATGAGATCATAGATCACTAGTTGGATTGGGGTTTGCTATTATCTATAGAGTATAAAATAATGTGTTAGCGATGGGTCTAAGTAAAGGGATGGGTGGCTGACGGTTATATGCATGAATAGGTGGTATACTAGCTACCTATTTTTGGGGTTGGTAGCAAGGGGGTGGGATGTTTGGTAGCTAGATAGGTGAACATTACTTGAATATTTTATAATTGAATCAAAAGCTTCACTCTTTTGAAATTATAGAACTTCACTACGTGTGTGAAAGTAAAGGGGGCCACCACCTTACCACGAAATCATGAAGTTTGTTCGTCCGACGATTGTAGAGGGCGGGCAACATTGGTGGCTAGGCGACTCCTCCAGTTGAAGCAAAGGAAAACAAGTCAACAGGGAGGAGGAGGAAAACACATTCTCCACCTCCCTCTCCTCCACCCTCAAACTTTTGTCCACCATCCATCCTCCACCTCCATCCTCCACCTTTGTCTGCACCATCGACATCCCTTGCCAAGAAGAGGACAAAGAAGGTGTTCACTACTCCTTCACACAAAGCATCCACTCCTTCAAAGATGGCATATGTTGTCACTTCCAACATAGAGGTACTACTTCAAGCATTCATGTATTTTAGTAAGTTTCTTAGCCTTATGTATTACTAGTGTGTGCATGCATTCATGTATTTTACTATTGGCTATCTATGCACATAGTACTATTGTTTCGAAGGTCCATAAGCTTATAAGCTTGCTTTGAAGAAAACCCCGGTTAGAGGCTAGATGTCTATGCATGCACTGTAGCTCCATAAGCTTATCTGCATGCATTCAAGCTTGCATTGAAAACCCAAGGCAGAGGAAGGAAAGCATGCATTGAGGCATACATGTTTGTGCATTCATGCATTTTTAGTTTAACTTTTATTGGTTGGATGCCCATGTAGTCATGTCTTAGCTTTTTTCCTATTTTTTACAGGCAAAGATGCGTTGGTGCACTCCTTATGTGCCTTTTGAAAGGAAGATAGTTTTTTGCATGAACAAAGCCCAATCACATGAAGTATATGACTTTCCCAACTCCGGAGTGGATGTACTATCCCTAATTGAGGTAGATTTCACAAACAAAGACAGGTTGAAACTTGAAATGCTTTAAGGAGGTGCCAAAGAGGGACAATAAAGTAAAATGTAGAGATGTGAAACTAGAGTTCTGGAACAAATTTCATACGTTAATCACATCTATGTATCAGAAACCTCCAAGCAATATGGTATGGAGGTGACTAAAGAATTTGACAGGGTCTTTCTATATGAGCATCTGAAGGGATAGGTCAATTGGGATTTGTTTTTGAAGAGTATGATCACGCAGATGGATGTAGCCAAATTGCAAGCAAAGAAGCAAAGATGGGCAATTTTCCATTCCTCCTTTCCCCCTCGGAGTTCTTGATGAATGACGAGGACTCTAGATCATTGACATTCCGTCTAGCCCCTTGTTGGAAATTGATGAGGGAAGCAACCATGGTGTGATGGATTACTTCGGTGATAGAACCACGCCATCGAGAGTTGACATACTCGGCCATTTCTTCAGGTAATCCCGCACAAAATTGTTGCTTTTTCTCGGTGAAGTCTATCTTTTGAAATAAGTGCATAGCTACATGGTGTAGCTTGGAGGACTCCGTGAAGCCCTCGTCTCCAAAGGCCACATCAAATTATTGGATGAAGGCCAATTCTTTTGGTCATCTTGAAAGCAATTTTCCCACCTCATTTGTTTGTCAAAAAGCTTTGTTCGCATCATGAAGTACTTGAGACTTTGATGGTTTGTTCGTAAAATGAATGGAGTCCCCAATAGATAGTGCTTCCATGTGTCTAGGCCATGTAGAACATCTAAAACCTCTTTCTCATAAATGCCCAAGACTTGTACATCCATATTGAGCCTTCGGCTCTCATATGCTATGGAACGCCCTTCTTGAAGCAAAACTGCTCCAAGGCAATCACCACAAACATCACATTGGACCTCAAATGGTTTTGAGAGATCTTGAAGCATGAGGATTGGTTGAGAGGTAAGCTTCTCTTTGAGCTTGTCAAAAGCTTTTTGCTCCTTAGTAGTCCATGAATACTTAACGTTCTTCTTTGTTAAGTCATGTAATGGTCCTACTATTTGAGAAAATTTTGCTATGAAGAGTCTATAGTATGTACACATACCAATAAAGCTTCTTAGCTCATGTAGATTCCTTGGATTAGGCCATGATTTTATTACCTCTAACTTCAATGGATCTATACGCATACCATCTTGAGAGATAATATGACCTAACTATTGAACTCTTGAAGGAAAAATTCTCTTTTCTTTTGATTGAGAAAAAGCTTGTTCCCCTCAATGCTTGAAAAATCACTTGGAGATGCTGCTTGTGTTCCTCCAAGGACTTGGAGTAGATGATGATATCATCAAAGAACACTCCAGTGAACTTGCGGAGGGGTCTAAATATTTTCTCCATCAAACGATTGAATGTGGCAGGTGCAGTGGTCAAGCCAAAAGACATGACTAGATATTCATAAAGACCAAACGTTGTACAAAACGCGGTCTTTAGGATATCTTCCTCCACTATCCTTATTTGATGATAGCCACTTTTAAGGTCAATCATACTGAAGTAGGTAGAGCCTTGTAGTTTATCAAAAAAATCTTCTACCCAAGGTACGAGAAATCTATTTTTGATAGTGATAGGGTTTAGTGCCCGATAGTCCGCACACAAGCGGTATGTTCCATCTTTCTTTTGCACTAAAAGGACTGGAGAACAAAAGGGAGAGGAGCTATGCCTCACCATCCCTTTGTCTACCAATTCTTGTACTTGCCTCATAATCCCCTCTTGTTGAGCTTGGGAAACTCGATAAGGAGGTTTGATAGGCGGTGAGCTTCCTTATAGGAGCTCAATTCGATGGTCATCATCCCCTTGTTTTGGAGGTAAGTCCATAG
Source organism: Adiantum capillus-veneris (assembly GCF_014529385.1). Lineage (NCBI taxonomy): Eukaryota > Viridiplantae > Streptophyta > Polypodiopsida > Polypodiales > Pteridaceae > Adiantum > Adiantum capillus-veneris. The sequence continues at coordinate 94,688,890 of NC_140941.1, read as the reverse complement.
GGATATCATCGATGAACACATCTTGGAATCGTTTTAGAAAGTTAGACAAGTCTAACTCTTCTTGATTCCTACTATTCACCTTTGATGAAACATTAGGACCTTTTAGCGACTCTTTGACAAAAATCATGTATGTAGAAACTGAGCTCTTCATTGATTTATCAAGGGCAAGAGGATTTACAAGTGGTATAGTATGACCAGACTCATTAGCATCTATATACATGTTCTTTCCCCTGTAGGTGAAGTACATTCTCCTCTCAGGGAACTTCATGTTGGCAGCCATGCGATCAAACCATGGCACCCCTAGGATAGCATCCTCATGTTGGAGAGGGGAGATGAAAAAGTATTCTTTGTCGACATAGCTTTGGACATGAAGCCTCAACTTCTCAATGAAGGGAGTAATGCAGGCTTGTTGTCCCTTGAAAGCTGTGTCAGTAGTTATAATATCTCCCATCCTAAAAGCTTGAATGCCCAACTTGGTGGCCAACTCCGTTGATATGAAGTTGTGAGTAGAGCCAGGGTCAAACAAGATGAAGGCATCATGCTCCATTACCTTTCATAAATCATAGGAGAGAGATGATCCTTTGCAATGAGCAACCTCATTTGGAGCTTCGATGGTGGAAGCCCTAGGAGTCTCATTGCGAGCATTTTTCTTGGGGCAAGAACGATAGCCATGTCCTTGCTCCCCACACTTAAAACACTTATGGTCCTTGTGAAAAGCTTCAAGCTTTTCATGAGAGAGTTTGTATTTACCTTTGTAAACTCCCTTCTCCTTGGACCTATAATTGTTGTTGTTGTAGGAAGTGCGTTGGTAAGAATTTTAGGCATTGGTTTTTTCTTTTGCATCTTTTTTGTCTTTACTTTCCATGGGTTTGACATTCCGTCTAGTACCTTGTTGGAAATTGATGCGAGAAGCAACCAAGATGTGGTGGATTACTTTAGTGATAGAACGAGGCTGTTGGGAGTTGACATACTCGGCCATTTCTTCAGGTAATCCCACACTAAATTGTTGCTTTTTCTCGGTAATGTCTATCTTTTGAAGGACAGTAGCCTTGAAATGTAAATCCCAAAACTTGTCCACATATTTGTGGATAGACTCATGAGAGAGAAGCCTCAAACTCCGCCATTCGGTGAGCACTTTGTCCTTTGCATCGCTCGGAAGGAATTGCTTCATGATGGAAACTCATAAAGAGGTTTCCATGTCTTTGAGGCTTCGTCGTTGCCACGAAGGCTAGCCCACCATTGACGACCCAATTTCTGGAAGTGCATAGCTGCATGGTGTAGCTTGGACGACTCCGTGAAGCCCTCGTCTCCAAAGGCAGCATCAAATTATTAGATGAAGGCCAATACTTTTGGTCGTCGTGAAAGCAATTTGCCCACCTCATTTGTTTGTCGGAAAGCTTTGTTTGCATCATGAAGTACTTGAGAATTTGATGGTCTGTTCGTAAAATGAATGGAGTCCCCAATAGATAGTGCTTCCATGTGTTTAGGGCATGTAGAACATCTAAAATCTCTTTCTCATAAATGCCCAAGACCTATACATCCGTATTGAGTGTTCGGCTCTCATATGCTATGGCATGCCCTTCTTGACGCAAGACTGCTCCAAGGCAATCACCACAAACATCAAATTGGACCTCAAATGGTTTTGAGAGATCCGGAAGCATGAGGATTGGTTCAGAGGCAAGCTTCTCTTTGAGCTTGTCAAAAGCTTTTTGCTCCTTAGTAGTCCATGAATACTTAACGTTCTTCTTTGTTAAGTCATGTAATGGTCCTGCTATTTGAGAAATTTTTGCTATGAAGCATCTATAGTATGCACACATACCAATAAATCTTCTTAGCTCATGTAGATTCCTTGGATTAGGCCATGCTTTTATTACCTCTAACTTTGATGGATCCATATGCATACCATCTTGAGAGATAATATGACGTAAGTATTGAACTCTTGAAGGAAAAATTCACTTTTCTTTTGATTGAGAAAAAGCTTGTTCTCCCTCAATGCTTGAAAAATCACTTGGAGATGCTGTTTGTGTTCCTCCAAGGACTTGGAGTAGATGATGATATCATCAAAGAACACTCCAGTGAACTTGCGGAGGGGTCTAAATATTTTCTCCATCAAACGATTGAATGTGGCAGGTGCATTGGTCAAGCCAAAAGGCATGACTAGATATTCATAAAGACCAAACATTGTACAAAAACATGGTCTTTAGGATATCTTCCTCCACTATCCTTATTTGATGATAGCCACTTTTAAGGTCAATCCTATTGAAGTAGGTAGAGCCTTATAGTTTATCAAACAGACCTTCTACCCGAGCCACAGGAAATCGGTTTTTGATAGTGATATGGTGTAGTGCACGATAGTCCACACACATGTGGTATGTTCCATCTTTCTTTTGCACTAAAAGGATTGGATAACAAAAGGGAGGGGAGTAAGGCCTCACCATCCCTTTGTCTACTTATTCTTGTACTTGCCTCATGATCTCCTCTTGTTGAGCTTGGGAAACTCGATAAGGAGGTTTGTTAGGTGGTGACTTCCTGATAGGAGCTCAATTCGATGGTCATCATCCCCTTGTTTTGGAGGTAAGTCCATAGGGATATCATCGATGAATACATCATGGAATCCTTTTAGAAAGTTAGAAAACTCTAACTCTTCTTGATTCCTACTATTCACCTTTGATGAAACATTAGGACCTTTTAGGGACTCTTTGACAAAATTCATGTACGCAGAAACTGAGCTCTTAATTGACTTACCAAGGGCAAGAGGATTTACAAGTGGTATAGTATGACCAGACTCATTAACATCTATATACATGTTTTTTCCCCTGTAGGTGAAATAGATTCTTCTCTCAGGGAACTTCATGTTGTCCGCCATGCAATCAAATCATGGCACCCCTAGGATAGCATCCTCATGTTGGAGAGGGAGATGAAAAAGTCTTCTTTGTCGACATAGCTTTGGACATGAAGCCTCAACTTCTCAATGAAGGGAGTAATGGAGGCTTGGTGTCCCTTAAAAGCTGTGTCATCCGTTACAATATCTCCCATCTGAAAAGCTTGAATGCCCAACTTGATGGCCAACTCCATTGATATGAAGTTGTGAGTAAAGCCAGGGTCAAACAAGATGAAGCTATCATTGCTCCCTTACCTTTCCCCAAGCATAGGAGAGAGATGATCCTTTGCAATGAGCATCCTCTTTGGAAGCTTCGATGGTGGGAGCCCTAGGAGTCTCATTGTGAGCATTTTTCTTGGTGCAAGAATGATAGCCACGTCCTTGCTCCCCACACTTAAAAACACTTATGGTCCTTGTGAAAAGCTTCAAGCTCTTCATGAGAGAGTTTGTTTTTACCTTTGTAAACTCCCTTCTCCTTGGACCTATGGTTGTTGTTGTAGGATGTGCCTTGGGAAGAATTTTGGGCATTGGCTTTTCCCTTTGCATCATTTTTGTCTTTGTTTTCCATGGTTTGATATTCCGGCTAGCCCCTTGTCGGAAATTGATGCGGGAAGCAACCATGGTGTGGTGAATTACTTTGGTGATAGAACCAGGTTTTTGGGAGTTGACATACTCGGCCATTTCTTCAGGTAATCCTGCACAAAATTGTTGCTTTTTCTCGGTGAAGACTATCTTTTGAAAGACAATAGCCTTGAAATGTAAACCCCAAAACTTGTCCACATATTTGTGGATAGACTCATGAGAGAGAAGGCTCAAACTCCGCCATTTGGTGAGCACTTTGTCCGTTGCATCGTTTGCAAGGAATTGCTTCATGATTGAAACTCGTAGAGTTTTCCATGTCTTTGGGGCTTCTATGTTGCCACGAAGGCTAGCCCACCATTGACGAGCCAATTTTTGGAAGTGCATAGCTACATGGAGTAGCTTGGAGGACTCCGTGAAACCCTTGTCTCCAAAGGCCACATCAAATTATTGAATGAAGGCCAATACTTTTGGTCGTCGTGAATGAAAATTGCCCACCTCATTTGTTTGTCAAAAAGCTTTGTTTGGGTCATGAAGTACTTGAGACTTTGATGTTCTGTTCGTAAAATGGATGGAGTCCCCAATAGATAGTGCTTCCATGTATCTAGGGCATGCAGAACATCTAAAAGCTCTTTCTCATAAATGCTTAAGACCTGTTCATCCGTATTGAGCCTTCGGCTCTCATATGCTATGGCATGCCCTTCTTGAAGCAAGACTGCTCCAAGGCAATCACCACAAGCATCACATTGGACCTCAAATGGTTTTGAGAGATCCGGAAGCATGAGGATTGCTTGAGAGGTAAGCTTCTCTATGAGCTTGTCAAAAGCTTTTTTCTCCTTAGTAGTCCATGAATACTTAACATTCTTCTTTGTTAAGTCATGTAGTGGTCCTGTTATTTGAGAAAATTTTGCTATGAAGCGTCTATAGTATGGACACATACCAATAAAGCTTCTTAGCTCATGTAGATTCCTTGGATTAGGTGTTACGACACTGGGCACCCTTCTGTTGTAGTGGTTAGCTGCAATTGGGATAGCTGGGCGTAATGGTTAATTATGTGCTGTCTATTTCTTTTACTAATTGAGTTGATGATGATTTTGTAGAGTGGAATGCGGGGAGTTGATGAATAGGCGACGGCAATTATCTTGGCCATTTTATATTTGCATAGTACCTTAGAACATCATTTCAATAAGCCACTATGGCTCTATAAATAGTTGTAGTGGGAACTCCCCTTATGGGTCATGCAAGAACTAATGAGCTTCACTCATTTACAAAAGTGAAAGTGGTTGTAAAAGAGGGGCCTCAAATTTTGGCACCTTAAACTCAAAATAATATATTAAATACCAACTCCACAAGAGAGGTGCCGTGGAGTTTGGGGCTAGATTTTAGGCCTTTCTCTTGCAGATTCTCTTCTCTACTCTCTTAAGCTATGGTTATTTGCTGTTCTAGGTGAGTGTGTGTGCTTGGAAATTGGAAGAAGAGGTGGACAGTTTGATGGTGATTGCTTGAAAGCTTGTGTTGAATATTTTAAGGGGTCGATCTCCCCCTCTTCTCTCAATAGTGGTATCAGAGCCTCAGGTTCGAGGATAAATCGGCACCAGATTTCAATTTTAAGAAGGAGTTCCTCTAATCGACAAAACCCCAATTGCAATTCATTGACCTTGCAATTCAAGGATTCAAGGGCTCGTGGAAATTCGAAGTATAATTGATCGAGTTTGTAGAAGAAAACTCGATTGTTAATTGGTGGCTAATCAGCAACTGATTTTCAATTTCGGCTTCATGATGGTCAAAAGACGGTATGTCGAGTCTCAACTTTCCAATTTAATGCATAATCATTGCGGATTGTGAAGGCAAGAAGAAAGCATAAAGCTTGGAGAGTCGAGAAATTCTTGATTTCGAAAAGCTAGTTGCACTCGAGCAATTACATTGTCATATGGACGATGTCGGAAAACTTAGTTAAGGGGGAAAGAGAGACGGATTGAAGGAGAGAGGAGGAAATAAAAGCTTGTCACGGAAACTCGAAGGTTGAGGCAAACGAAGAAGACGCGGGCCAATAAGGGAGCAAGTTTAGCTCAAAAACCAACATTTTTTTTTGGTTCTCAACATTATTGCCGAGTCTCCATGGGAATCAACGCCAACAACCGAAAAAGCTCCTCTGTCGACTTGCTTGAAAACTGTCGGACTTGGCCTCAAACTGGTCGCCCAGGGGGCGTGTACACTTGGTCCTTCTTGCTCGCGGGTCGAGAAGCTCTCTACAGGCCGTAGCAGACCCTGTAATCCAGCGCGCTGTCGGCAGCCCTTACTGCACGCCACCATGCAAGTGGAGTACACACTTTAATCAAAAAGTGTGGCATAAAGCCTTTAAGCCAATTGAGTTTTGGCCGGCCGCCCACTGCACACAAAAAAAAAGCTTACAAGTCTTACTATTTAAAGCTCGGCCGCCCATTGTTCCTCCCCGGCCTCCTACTGCAGCATATGGTCCCGTTTCAAAAACAAACCTTCAAGCTCATTTAACCTAAGCCTCTAAAGGCTTTATAATTCAATTGTGGCTGTTTCAACTTCAGTATTAAGTTGGCCCCTTTTACTAAGGACTCGGCACCCTTCTATCATCGCCTGGTCGGTCTCCACCAAATTAAAATCAACAATAAGTCACCGACTGTATTAAACCCAGTTCGACCGACTCCTTTGGCCGCACAAGCTTTGTATTTCGTTGTTCAAAGGGGAATATTGGCCGTCTATTCTTCGCCGAACATCTTCGACGACCTTTGGAGTGAAAATTAAAATTACCAGTATCTTTTGAAATAAGGAGACCACACGCTACAAATTCAAGTGGCTCGGTGACGCACCGTCGGACTGTCTATTCTCTGGCAATTTCCTAGCACATCGCAATTCTAGACTAGACGCCATTGCTCTTTCTCAGCTAAGTACATTACATTTCTATTATTTATTTTATTTTATTCCGCATATTGCATCTGTGAATATCACCAAATAGCCTTTTTAAGCATTACCATTTAAGTATTTATTATTATTTTTTTTAAAAAAAATCACGCAATCATGGCACACCTTCCTCATGCACCCACGATTGCAGAGAAACTTCAAAATTTGTAGCAGTCACTCACATATGAGCGCATGCGAAGGCAAGAACTTGAAGATAAATTATTGCATTCTACACGCACCGAATCTGCACCGGCACCCAAGAAAAACAAAATTAGTAGAAAAGCCTTCACTTTCAAAGATTTTGATGGCACTAAAGATGCTAGCACGGTTCTAGCATGGGTTAGTCAACTAGATGACTACTTTCATGATGAAGACTTTCCCGAGCGTGAAATGGTAAAGTGTGCATCCAATCATCTCACTAGCAGCGCTTCGTTGTGGTGGAACGCCACCAAACAACATGGAAGAAGACCACGCACATGGAATGCATTTAAAAAAGTGTTTTTACCCCAATTTTTGTCTCTCTCAAAGGCCATTAATTTAGCTGTCAATGCAGAAAAGAAGAAAGGTGGACATTCCTCTCACACTGATCAACCTGCTAACACTAACCGCAACAAGAGACCTCCTTTCTCTCCTAACTTTGACAGAAGCAAACACCAAAGCCGTACCTTTTTCAAAAGACGAAGATTTGACAATCCTCCTACCACTGCTCAACCTCATACGAGAAACAACCACAACAACACTCAGCAACGAGGCAACCAACATCCTTTCAACCAGCGTTCTCTTCCAAATTCTAATGGTAACAAAAAGGTGAAGTGTTTTAAATGCTTTCAATATGGTCACTATGCAGATAAGTGCCCAAATGGTCATGCTAAGAGCAATGGTCAATCCAATAGCCATTCCAATGGAGTCAACAAAAATTCAAGTAAAAAACCCTTCAACAACAACCGCCCCAACGGAGCTACTCTTAACCTCATCGAAGATGCTATACCTGACGACAACGAAGTGGAAGTTAGCTACGGTGAGGTATATGATCCTGATTATGATAACGATGACAACCCATCCTCAGGACACAAACTGGACACTATGAATTTCTTGTCATGCCATTTGGTTTGACAAATGTACCAGCTACATTCACACGCATGACGAATCGAATTTTCATTGACCATCAAGATTTTGTGATTGTATTTTTTGATGACATTTTGGTATTCAGTAAATCTGAAGAAGAGCATAAGCAGCATTTAACACGTGTATTTGATCTGCTTGCACAAAATCACTTGTATTTGAATCCTGAAAAGAGTTCATTTTTCCAATCTGAAATTGAATATTTGGGACATATTGTATCGGGTAAGGGAATACATGTCGATCCAAAGAAAATTGAAGCCATTCAATCCTGGCCTAGATCTAAAAACTTGCATGAGCTACGATCTTTTATTGGTCTTTGTAGCTATTACAGGAAATTTGTTCGTAATTTTGCTTACAAAGCACATTATTTGACTCTCTTATTGAAGAAAAACACGCCTTATGAATGGACTGATTTGCAAGAAAGCTCATTTAATACACTTAAACATGCTTTGACTAATACACCTGTATTGCAATTGCCTGATTTTGAAAAACCATTCTTTGTGGTAGTCACACTGATGCTCGTGGAAAAGGTATCGGTGCAGTCCTTATGCCAGATAACCATCCAATTGCTTTCGAAAGTCGTAAATTCAAACCGTATGAAACAAAGTTCAGTACTTATGATAAAGAGTTGACTGCTGTGGTACATGCATTGAAAATCTGGAAACACTATGTAATGGGTACTGACTTGATCATTAAAACTGATCAACAAAGTATCAAATATTTACTTTCTCAGCCCTTAATAGATGATATACATATTAAGTGGGCCGCTTTTATTCAAAGTTTCCAGCCCAACATTCAATACCAACCTGGTAAAGAAAACGTTGTAGCTGATGCTTTGAGTAGACGACCCTCGCTTAATCATCTATCAACCATTATGGGAACTTCCTTTGACACTATGCCTGACACTTATGCACATGATGATGACTTCAAAACGACATGGTTGCACATGCTTGATAATTCGGTACACACATTTCTCGAATACACTATTCAAAAAAACTTCCTTTATTTCAAACAAAAATTGTGTGTGACTAAACCTTTCCGTACATTAATTATTGAAGAATTGCACAAACCTCCTTACGCTGGACATAGAGGATTTGCTGCAACTTTTCAAAATTTATGTCGTGATTTCTATTGGCCTACCATGAGAATGGATGTTAAATAGTATGTGTCAACTTGTTTGATTTGTCAAAACATCAAAGCAGCTACTACAGGTAAGAAATTGGGACTTTTACACCCTCTCCCTATTCCTGAAAGACCATGGGAACATATTTCAATGGATTTTGTTACTGGCTTCCCACTCACAACGCACAAACATGACATGATATGGACTATTATTGATCGTTTCTCTAAACAAGCGTACTTTGTTCCATGTAAGAAAACACTCACAGCACATCAAGCTGCACTTTTGTTTCTTAAGACTGTTTTTCCACATCATGGTTTGCCTAAAGTGATTATTTCTGATCGAGACTCAAAATTTTGTAGTGCTTTTTGGACTACTGTATTTGAAAATCTTGGCACTACACTTGACTTCACTTCTGCATTTCATCCTGAATCTAATGGTCAAACCGAAGTCACCAACCGCACTATTATTGACTTGTTAAAGGCTTATGTTTCTTCTCAACCTAAGAAATGGGATGATTACCTACATATTTTGCAATTTGCATACAACAACACCACTCACACTGCCACGGGTAAATCTCCATTTGAAATTGTATATGGTCACTCACTTCCTACTCCTGCTTCACGTCTTTCTATTTCATGATATTTATGCAAGTGTGCATTCTGCCATTAAACACTCACAAGAACTTTACACCAAGCATGCTAACAAGCACCACAAGGCACACCAATTCAAAAAAGGTGATCATGTTTTACTTCGCATCGAAAAACGAAGGATCAAAAGTGTTGATACTAATGTATTTGTTAAGCTTGCTCCTCATTTTTATGGACCCTTCAAAATTTCAGTTGTCATTAATGATGTTTCTTTTTGTTTAGAACTACCTGCACATTGGCACATTCACAACGCCTTTCACATCAGTCTTTTACGCCCATTCCGAGGACCCCTACCTACACACCACATTTATGAAGACCTGCCTTCACTTGTAGACCAAGAAGAGCAACTCATCCCTGATAAAATAGTTGCCCATGAGACCACCACTACACGCACTGGAATGGTTTATAACCGTTACCTTTTGACTTTCAAGGGCCACCCTAGAGAGGATGCCAAATGGATGCCTGAAAAGTTTTTTCGCAACTTTCCCGACCTTCTCCACACTTTCCATCACTCATGGTCCAGTTGATTTCTCTACTGAGCAACTGAGGACATTTGCTATCCCTGGTGGGAGGGATGTTACGACACTGAGCACCCTCCTGTTGTAGTGGTTAGCTACAATTGGGATAGCTGGGCGTAATGGTTAATTATGTGGTGTCTATTTAGTTTACTAATTGAGTTGATGGTGATTTTGTAGAGTGGAATGCGGGGAGTTGATGAAGAGGCGACGGCAATTATCATGGCCATTTTATATTTGCACAGTACCTTAGAACATCATTTCAATAAGCCACTATGGCTCTATAAATAGTTGTAGTGGGAACTCCCCTTATGGGTCATGCAAGAACTAATGAGCTTCACTCATTTACAAAAGTGAAAGTGGTTGTAAAAGAGGGGCCTCAAATTTTGGCACCTTAAACTCAAAATAATATATTAAATACCAACTCCACAAGAGAGGTGCCGTGGAGTTTGGGGCTAGATTTTAGGCCTTTCTCTTGCAGATTCTCTTCTCTACTCTCTTAAGCTATGGTTATTTGCTGTTCTAGGTGAGTGTGTGTGCTTGGAAATTGGAAGAAGAGGTGGACAGTTTGATGGTGATTGCTTGAAAGCTTGTGTTGAATATTTTAAGGGGTCGATCTCCCCCTCTTTAGGATATCTTTCTCCAATATCCTTATTTGATGATAGCCACTTTTAACGTCAATCCTACTGAAGTAGGTAGAGCCTTATGGTTTATCAAACATATCTTCTACCCGAGCTACGGGAAATCGGTTTTTGATAGTGATATGGTTTAGTGCATGATAGTCCACACACATGCGGTATGTTCCATCTTTCTTTTGCACTAAATGGACTGGAGAACAAAAGGGAGAGGAGCTAGGCCTTACCATCCCTTTGTCTACCAATTCTTGTACTTGTCTCATGATCTCCTCTTGTTGAGCTTGGGAAACTTGATAAGGATGTTTGTTAGGCGGTGATCTTCCTGATAGGAACTCAATTCGATGGTCATCATCCCCTTGTTTTGGAGGTAAGTCCATAGGGATATCATCGATGAATACATTTGGGAATCCTTTTAAAAAGTTAGAAAAGTCTAACTCTTCTTGATTCCTACTATTCACCTTTGATGAAACATTAGGACCTTTTAGGGACTCTTTGAAAAAATTCATGTACGTAGAAACTGAGCTCTTCATTGATTATCAAGGGCAAGACGATTTACAAGTGGTATAGTATGACAAGACTCATTAGCATGTATATACATGTTCTTTCCCCTGTAGGTGAATTAGATTCTTCTCTCAGGGAATTTCATGTTGGCAGCCATGCGATCAAATCATGGCACCCCTAGGATAGCATCCTCATGTTGGAGAGGGGAGATGAAAAAGTCTTCTTTGTCGACATAGCTTTGGACATGAAGCCTCAACCTCTCAATCAAGGGAGTAATGGAGGATTTTTGTTCCTTAAAGGCTGTGTCATCCATTACAATATCTCCCATCTGAAAAGCTTGAATGCCCAACTTGATGGCCAACTCCATTGATATGAAGTTGTGAGTAAAGCCAAGGTCAAACAAGATGAAGGTATCATTGCTCCCTTACCTTTCCCCAAGCATAGGAGAGAGATGATCCTTTGCAATGAGCATCCTCTTTTAGAGCTTAGATGGTGGAAGCCCTAGGAGTCTCATTGTGATCATTTTTCTTGGTGCAAAAACGATAGCCAGGTCCTTGCTCCCCACACTTAAAAACACTTATGGTCCTTGTGAAAAGCTTCAAGCTCTTCATGAGAGAGTTTGTTTTTACCTTTGTAAACTCCCTTCTCTTTGGACCTATTGTTGTTGTTGTAGGATGTGCCTTGGGAAGAATTTTGGGCATTGGTTTTTCCCTTTGCATCATTTTTGTCTTTGTTTTCCGTGGGTTTGACATTCTGTCTAGCCTCTTGTCGGAAATTGATCTGGGAAGCAACCATGGTGTGGTGGATTACTTCGGTGATAGAACCAGGCCATTGGGAGTAGACATACTCGGCCATTTCTTCAAGAAATCCCGCACCAAATTGTTGCTTTTTCTTGGTGGAGTCTATCTTTTGAAAGACAGTAGCCTTGAAATGTAAACCCCAAAACTTGTCCACATATTTGTGGATAGATTCATGAGAAAGGAGCCTCAAACTCCTCCATTCAGTGAGCACTTTGTCCTTTGCATCGCTTGCAAAGAATTGCTTCATGATGAAAACTCGTAGAGTTTTCCATGTCTTTGGGGCTTCGTCGTTGCCACGAAGGTTAGCCCACCATTGACGAGCCAATTTTTGGAAGTGCATAGCTACATGGAGTATGTTGGAGGACTCCATGAATCCCTCGTCTCCAAAGGCCACATCAAATTATTGGATGAAGTCCAATACTTTGGTCATCGCGAAAGAAATTTGCCCACGTCATTTGTTTGTCGAAAAGCTTTGTTTGCATCATGAAGTACTTGAGACTTTGATGGTCTGTTCGTAAAATGAATGGAGTCCCCAATAGATAGTGCTTCCATGTGTCTAGGGCATGTAGAACATCTAAAAGCTCTTTCTCATAAATGCCCAAGACCTGTTCATCCGTATTGAGCCTTCGGCTCTCATATGCTATGGCATGCCCTTCTTGAAGCAAGACTGCTCCAAGGCAATCACCACAAACATCACATTAGACCTCAAATGGTTTTGAAAGACCCGGAAGCATGAGGATTGGTTGAGACGTAAGCTTCTCTTTGAGCTTGTCAAAAGACTTTTGCTCCTTAGTAGTCCATGAATACTTAACGTTCTTCTTTGTTAAGTCATGTAATGGTCTTGCTATTTGAGAAAAATTTGCTATGAAGAGTCTATAGTATGCACAAATACCAATAAAGATTCTTAGATCATGTAGATTCCTTGGATTAGGCCATGATTTTATTACCTCTAACTGCGATGTATCCATACGCATATCATCTACAGAGATAATTTGACCTAAGTAATGAATCTCTTGAAGGAGAAATTTGCTTTTCTTTTGGTTGAGAAAAAGCTTGTTCTCCCTCAATGCTTGAAAAATCACTTACAGATGCTGCTTGTGTTCCTCCAAGGACTTGGAGTAGATGATGATATCATCAAAGAACACTCCAGTGAACTTGCGGTGGGGTCTAAATATTTTCTTCATCAAACGATTGAATGTGGCAGGTGCATTGGTCAAGCCAAAAGGCATGACTAGATATTCATAAAGACCAAACATTGTACGAAATACGGTCTTTAGGATATCTTCCTCCACTATCCTTATTTGATGATAGCCACTTTTAAGGTCAATCCTACTGAAGTAGGTAGAGCCTTATGGTTTATCAAACATATCTTCTACCCGAGCTACGGGAAATCGGTTTTTGATAGTGATATGGTTTAGTGCATGATAGCCCACACACATGCGGTATGTTACATCTTTCTTTTGCACTAAAAGGACTGGAGAACAAAAGGGAGAGGAGATAGGCCTCACCATCCCTTTGTCTACCAATTCTTGTACTTGCCTCATGATCTCCTCTTGTTGAGCTTGGGAAACTCGATAAGGAGGTTTGTTAGGCAGTGAGCTTCCTTATAGGAGCTCAATTAGATGGTCATCATCCCCTCGTTTTGGAGGTAAGTCCATAGGGATATCATCGATGAACACATCTTGGAATCCTTTTAGAGAGTTAGACAAGTCTAACTCTTCTTGATTCCTACTATTCACTTTGATGAAACAATAGGACCTTTTAGGGACTCTTTGACAAAAATCATGTACGTAGAAACTGAGCTCTTAATTGACTTATCAACGGCAAGAGGATTTACAAGTGGTATAGTATGACCAGACTCATTAGCATCTATATACATGTTCTTTCCCCTATAGGTGAATGAGATTCATTTCTCAGGGAACTTCATGTTGGCAGCCATGCGAGCAAACCATGGCACCCCTAGGATAGCATCCTCATGTTGGAGAGGGGAGATGAAAAAGTCTTCTTTGTCGACATAGCTTTGGACATAAAGCCTCAACTTCTCAATCAAGGGAGTAATGGAGGCTTGCTGTCCCTTGAAAGTTGTGTCAATCGTTATAATATCTCCCATCCTAAATGCTTGAATGCCCAACTTGGTGGCCAACTCCGTTGATATGAAGTTGTGAGTAGAGCTAGGGTCAAACAAGATGAAGGCATCATGCTCCCTTACCTTTCCCCAAGCATAGGAGGGAGATGATCCTTTGCAACGAGCATCCTCTTTTGGAGCTTCGATGGTGGAAGCCCTAGGAGTCTCATTGTGAGCATTTTTCTTGGGGCAAGAATGATAGCCATGTCCTTGCTCCCCACACTTAAAAGCACTTATGGTCCTTCTGAAAAGCTTCAAGCTCTTCATGAGAGAGTTTGTTTTTACCTTTGTAAACTCCCTTCTCCTTGGAACTATTGTTGTTGTTGTAGGAAGTGCCTTGGAAGGAATTTTGGGCATTTCCCTTTGCATCATTTTTGTCTTTGTTTTCCATGGGTTTGACATTTTGTCTAGCCCCTTGTTTGAAATTGATGTGGGAAGCAACCATGGTGTGGTGGATTACTTCGTTTGATAGAACCGGGCCGTTGGGAGTTGACATACTCGACCATTTCTTCAGGTAATCCTAGAAAAAATTGTTGCTTTTTCTCGGCGGTCTATCTTTTGAAAGAGAATAGCCTTGAAATGTAAATCGCAAAACTTGTCCACATATTTGTGGATAGACTCATGAGAGAGAATCCTCAAACTCTTCCATTCGGTGAGCACTTTGTCCTTTGCATCGCTTGCAAGGAATTGCTTCATGATGGAAACTCATATTGTTTTCCATGTCTTTGGGGCTTCGCCGTTGTTGCCACGAAGGGTAGCCCACCATTGACGAGCCGATTTTTGGAAGTGCATAGCTACATGGCGTAGCTTGGAGGACTCCGTGAAGCCCTTGTCCCCAAAGGCCGCATCAAATTGTTGGATGAAGGCCAATACTTTGTCTGTAGCACCAAAGGTTCCATCATAGGTGAGAAAAGAGATATGCTCTTTCCTCCCTCTTTGAAGTTCTTTAGCTTTTGTGACCTTCGCCATGCAGGGTAAGATTTGCAATGTCCTCCCCTCTTGTATTTGCTAGGAGAATAGCCATAGCTTTCATCAGTAGAGGAGGAAGGTGAAGAAGAAAGAGAAGAGGGTGACTTCGTTCTTGCCCTTTTCTTCCTTTGTTTCCTCTCTTCCCTTTGGAGTGACGAGGAGAAGGACTATGGGTTAACCGTTTCCTCTTGGAAGGAGTTGTCGATCATTTAGTCCGCCTTCTTCATGGAGCCACATCTTCGGAGGAACTTAGGGATTCATTACTTTCTTGATCTTTGGATTCCTCCTCTTGTATGGGAGAGAGTCTTCTTTTGGGGGTCTCATTAAGAGGCCTCCTAAGCTCTCTCTCCTCTTGGAGAGGAAAGGAAATCCCATAAGCATGAAGTTGTTGAGTAACTTTGGCTTGCAAAGCGGGGTTGCCCATAGCTTGTTGCAACCTAGTAACAAGATACTTAACAAACATGGGGGCATCATCATTAGCACCTTCATATGCAAAATCAAAGTTATCAATGTTCATTCTACTCTCTTGGTTATTGTCAGCCATGTTAATTAAACTTATGTGTTTACTTAGTGTATGCTTTGGCAATTCAAAACCTTAGTTGCTACTCCTCTTAGCCTTTGAAAATAGGCACTTAAGTATCTATACCCACGGCTCGAATTCGTTAATTATAGAGAGTAGTGGAGTGGGTCTAACATAGCGAAGTTGCCGAGGGATAAATCTTTTCTGACTTCTTATGGCTCAATAATGGTAAAGCCGTAGGCAAGTCTAAGAAGACTCCATTATTAAGATCAAAGCTCTCGAGGTGTGCACCATATCCCACATAGTGGGCTCAACAAAACCGATAATAGATCACAGTCCCACTTACCGTAATATAATTAACAAAATCAACCATTAATAGGCTACTTAATAACCTCTCTTCTTAAGCAAGAAAAGAGAAACCAAATGCTCTGATACTAATATAATGCAAGTGGCCTATGAACTTTGAGAATAGCGGAATCAAGAGAATTAGAGTGAGCATTTTTGTGAGGTTACTTTGAGAACTTGGAGGGTGAACTTAATTGATGGTAGCAACATAAACATAGTACTTAATTAACTTGGCACGAACAATACTTTTGCAAGAGAGAGAATATTAGAGAATATGACAATAGATGAGGACTCGATTTACTTGGAGCCGGTCCCCCCTCCAAAAGGCATTCGTATAGATTCTCCCATCAAGAGAGACTTTGTTACAATACAATATTTTTGTTCCTTGTGACCTTGGTGATGCTACAAAGATGGAAAGCTTCATGCATCACGAACTTAACATAAACTTTGCAAAAAGCATTAACTATCCCAAGCCTTAGTCCCAAGGCCTCAAACACCTTCGAAGGTGGAGAGAGTTAGCGGGGAATGAGGGTAGGGAAGAGGAAGAAGAAACATTCCATAGGAAAAAGAAATAGTTTCTCACTTATCATCACTCTTCTTGCTTAGCATAACATAATATCATAGTAATGAAGATGAAAAAGATGGCAAGCTTAAGCATTGAAGCATGGCTCTTGGTTGCATTTGCATTCCATATCCAAGAGTGTTGGTGTAGGCTCTCCATTTCTCAACAAAATTGGAGAAGGAGATGGAGCTCTTGCATTTTGCACTCCACACAATGAGAGAATGTGTGTGTGTGTGTGGGAGAGTATACCCCTCCCCTCTCATGCTTGGTCCACACCTCTCTCTCTCTCTCTCGTATTATTTTATTATCTCCTTTAAACATGTGTCCTCTTTTTCCTCTTTTGAGAGAAAGAACTTAATTATTTATTTTTATGTATCTAAATTCTCATTGGACCCCTTTAAAAGCTAACCAATAGCATTCAAGCACATCATGAGGGCCACATGTGGAGGATCATTTGAACATGTATCTTTTATGCTTATTAAGTCATTTGGTTGAATGGAATACTTCAAGGGCTTATTCAATCAAGCAAGCATGTGTCTTTTATGCTTATTAAGTCATTTGGTTGAATGGAATACTTGAAGGACTTATTCAATCAAGCATGGACCTTTCATGCCTCTTCATAACTTATCTTTGAATTTAACATTTCAAAAACCTTAGTCATTTAAGCATAAAAATCACCTCAAGCTTTGGGCAAAGTTCCCATAACCACTTTAATCATCTTACCACCTCATGCTTGGGTACGATACCCACCTCGAGGTTAGCCCTAGCTTGCATAAGGTCAAAGGACTTTTTAACACTAAATTTTGGAGGTCTTTAATGAAGCTAACCCTAAGGTCTTTTAAGCTGCATTAGGTAGCATTGCTCTTTGACATACCATCTCTCATTTGGACCCCTTTACCATTGGCCCCGTTTTGAGATAGATCCGTAAGCACATGTCTATATTCTAACCCTTGTTCCTGTTTATTATCCCACATTAAATGATCAGTTCAATATGAGAAAATCATTTGGGTTGGTTAGATATTAGATTTCATGACATATCATTTAATATGGGAAAGTACCAGGGGAGAAAAAAGCTAGAATATCGGTTAAGCTGGTAGATCAGTCACTGTAGGGATCCAAAGGAGGGAAAATAGGGATCCAAAGGGGACCATCTACAAAAGAGCAACGTGCAAAAATGGGCTTCAAAGACCCTAGGGTTCAACCCATTAAGACTTCCAAAATGCTAAGGTTCCAAAATTCAAAGGTTATGTTCAATGGTCAAATTCTAGGTAAATTTGATGCTCGTGGCTATCTTGGAGGGGGCAAGCCCTTTTAGTATGGGATGAGAGATAAACACACACACACACACTCTCTCTCTCTCTAGCAAGCTCCCTTTACACAAAGGGAATAGGGGACACATGTCAGCTCCCTAGCTTAGTTGCCCCCTAGGTGCATTCAAATCCTATTAGATGGCCATAGAGGTGGACCAATGAGAATTAGGCTAAGTACATTTAGTTTAATTCATTTAAAAACACTTGATAAAAGAACCAACACAAATTATGCTCTCTAGAAGACTATTGGACACTCTCCCAAGGGGTCCAATGAGCATTCAACAGCCCAATGGCTTGCCCATTCCTATTGGCCACAAGACTAAGGGGTCCAATGAGAGTTTAATTGCATTAATCAAATACCTAAAGCTCCCACAAAAGGGAAAACGGGGACACATGTCCCAAGGCTATCACTTATGCTTCTTAATTATCATTGGCTAAGCTTTGCAGGGTCCAATAGGATGCCAACATGAGTAGAAAGCAAGAGGGGTCGACCAAGAGAGAGAGAGAGAGGGGGACTGATTTTGGCAAGGCATTATCACACACACACTCACACAATCTCATGCGTGGAGTAAAGAAGACTATCTTATTCTCAAGTTTTAATGGAAAGCTCATCATCTACTCCAAGCTTGTGAGAAGGCAGGCCTACACAAACAAATCTTGGCTTTGTGATGCAAACCAACCAAGAGCCAAGCTCCAATGCATGCTCATCTCCTCTACCATGCTAATTACTAAGCTATACTAAGCTAGTATGAGTGATTATGTGAGGAGAAATACTTCTTTCTCGTAAGAATACCCCTTCTTCCTCTTGATCTACTCTCATACCACGCTAGCTCTCACCATCTTCAAAGGTGTGTGAGGTCTTGGGTGTGAGACTGTGAGGGAATTGATGTTGTGTTTTACAAGTGTGAGGTTGGTGCTTGAAGCTTCCATCTTCATTATACCAGCAAGTTATTGAAGGAGCACAAAGTATTGTATTGTAAAATGTATCCCTTAATGGGGGAAACCTATAATAAACAGCCTTTTGGAGGGGGGACCGGATCCATGTAAATCTGGTCCTCAACTGTTGTCAAAAGCTTAATTTGTCTCTCGTTTTGAAGTATTGTTCATGCCTATCTAGCTAGGTGTTATGATTTTGTTGCTCTCTCCATCCAAGCATCCTTACTATGCTCATTAGGAAGCTATTCTAATGAAATGCTCACTATGTCTACGTTATTTTCCGCTACACACAAGTTAGTAGACCATTAAATGTTACATTGGTATTAGAGCACAAGGTTTCTCTTTTCTTGCGCAAGAGGAGAGGTCCTCAAGCTAACTATAAATGGTTGGTATTATTAATTGCATTTGAGTAAGTAGAATAGGAAATTTTCAGCCTTGCAGTGTGCCTGCTTCGTGCAGATAACGGGGCATCACCATCGAAAGCTATGGTCTTAATAGTGGAGTCCTATGGGGCTTGCCTACGGCTTAACCACTATTGAGCTATTAGAAGCTTGACAGGAGTCTATACTATTTTGGTATTGAAAGACCCTCTCTTCTATTCCTTGCAATTAATTATGTTCGAGCCACGAGTACATGAGCTTGAGTGCTTTCTAAAGGGGCGAAGAGGAGTAGCAACTAGGGCTTGAAGTGCCAAAGTACACCTTAAAAATAAATTTACACCTAAAAGTTGTTAGAATGGCTAACAATAGTAAAGAGAGTGAAATTAATGTTGATAGCTTTGATTTTTCTGATGAGCAGGCTACTAATGCTGCCCCTATGCTTGTTAATTACCTTGTTTGTAGGCTTCAACCAGCCATAGGCAATCCATCCCTCCAAAGTGAAGTGCAATGGTAGCTACGTGCTCATGGGATTCTCCAAACTCCCCACCAAGAAGAGAGAGTACCTAGGAAGCCTCCTAGTGAGACTTCCAAAAGAGGCCTCTCTCCGATAAGGGAAGAAGAAGAGGATCCGTACGAAGGGCTCAAAAATCTACTACTTGACGAAAAATCTCCTTCCCAAAGAAGAACTCAAGTTTCAATGGTAGAGCCCCAACCAAAAGAACGAGAAAGAAGTGAGTCTCCTGCCACCTCAGCGGAGATAGCTCCACGAAGATGACGGGAAAAACGATCTCCAATACCCCCTAAACGGAGAAGACCATCGCACACTTATTCACACCATAATTCAAAGAGGGATGACAGAAAACAAAAGAAGAAAAGGCGAGAAAGATGTCACCCTCTTCTCCATCTTGTTCATCCTCTTCCTCTTATGAAGATAGTGATGGTGCAGACAAGAAGGAACAAGGGAAGAAAAAGGAGAGAAAGAGGTCACCCTCTTCTCCATCCTCCTCAAATTCTTCCTCTTCTAAAGAAAGTGATGGTGCAGCTTTTGAACCACAAAAAAGAAGAGACCATAGGAAATCCGATGCCGTATGGAAGAGGTTGTCCAAGCTCAAAAGGTTCAAAGAGGGAGGAAAGAACATCTCTTTCCTTACCTACGATGGCACCTTTGGTGCTACGGACAAAGTCTTGGCCTTCATTCAACAATTCAATGCGGCGTTTGGAGATGAGGGATTCACGGAGTCCTCTAAGCTACACCATGTAGCTATGCATTTTCAAAAGTCCGCCAGGCAATTGTGGTCTAGCCTACGGGCAAACACTGAAGCTCCACAAACATGGAAAGCTTTAAGAGCTTCCATCATGAAGCAATTTTTGGCTACCGATGCCAAAGACAAGTACTCACCGAATGGTGAAGCTTGAAGCTCTCTCCCTATGAATCTATCCACAAATATGTAGACAAGTTTTGAGACTTACATCTCAAAGCCACTATCTTCAAAAAGATGGATTTTGTAGAGCAAAAACAACAATTTTGTGCGGGTCTAACTGAAGATATGGTGGAGTATGTCAACTCCCAAAGGCACGCACCATATCTGCGGTCATACACCATACCATGGTGGCTTCACAAATCAATTTCTAACAAGGGGCTAAGAGAAATCTTAAGCCCATGGAGAACAAGGACCGTAATAACAAGCTTAAGGGGAAGGACATTGCCCAAAAGTCTCCTAAAGGCAACGCCAACAACAACAAAGCTAAGGAGAAGGGAGTTTATAAAGGAAAAAATAAACTCTCTCTTTAAGAGCTTGAGCGTTATCGTAAAGATAACCGCGGTTTCAAGTGTGGGGAGCAAGGGCATGCCTATCGTGCTTGCCCCCACAAGAATACACAAAATGAGCCTCCTAGAGCTACCTTGGTCAAATCCAAGAAGAGGATGCTCACCACAAAGGATCTCCTCTATGCCATGCTTGGGGAAAGGTAAGAGAACATGATGCTTTTATTCTATTTGACCCTGGTTCTACTCACAATTTCATATCCATAGAGTTGGCCACCAATCTAGGCATCCAAGCCTATGAGATGGGAGATGTCTTACCCGCCAATGGTGCTTTCAAGGGGCAAGAAGCTTAAGTCACTCCCTTAATTGGGAAATTGAGGCTCCATGTCCAAAGCTATGTGGATAAAGAAGACTTCTTTATCTCTCCTCTCAAGCATGAGGATGTAATCCTAGGGGCACCATGGTTTGATCGCATGGCTGCCAATGTTAAATTCCCTGAAAGGCAAATCTACTTTAGGTTCAGGGAAAAAGATATGTACATAGATGCTAAGGAGTTGGGTAACACCATACCCATTGTACATACGCAAGCTTTCAATAAGTCAATAAAGAGCTCTATTTTCGTGTA
Source organism: Adiantum capillus-veneris (assembly GCF_014529385.1). NCBI lineage: Eukaryota > Viridiplantae > Streptophyta > Polypodiopsida > Polypodiales > Pteridaceae > Adiantum > Adiantum capillus-veneris. Next base: position 94,667,616 of record NC_140941.1, on the reverse strand, counting down.
CATGATTTTTCTTAAAGATTCTAAAAATGAACCTAATGCTTTAACAAAAGAACAAATAAACAATCAAAAGCAATTAGAGTTATCCAATTTTCTCAAGGGATTTCAAGATGTTTTTATTGACGACATCCCTTGTGAACTACCTCCTAAACGAGGCAATGATGACAATGCAATTGAAATTCTTCTAGGAAGTTCACCACCTAATAAACCTCCTTATAGAGTTTCTCAAGCTCAACAAGAGGAGATTATGAGGCAAGTGCATGAGCTAGTTGAGAAGGGCATGGTTAGGACTATCTCATCTCCATTTTGTTCACCCGTGTTATTAGTGCAAAAGAAAGACGGCACATATCGTATGTGTGTCGACTATAGAGCACTAAATAGGATCACTATCAAGAATAGGTTTCCCGTTCCACGTGTAGAAGACCTATTTGATAAGCTGCAAGGGTCGACCTACTTTAGTAGGATTGACCTAAAAAGTGGCTACCATCAAATAAGGATAGTTGATCAAGACATTGTAAAGACCGCATTTCACACTACATTTGGTCTTTACGAATACATTGTCATGCCTTTTGGCTTGACCAATGCACCAGCCACATTCAACCGCTTGATGGAGAAGCTATTCAGGCCTCACCAAACCTTTATTGAGTGTTCTTTGATGATATCATCATCTACTCTAATTCACTAGACAAACACAAGCAACACCTCCAGGTAATATTTCAAGTCTTACGAGAGAATCAACTCTATATTAATCTAAAGAAAAGTGAGTTTTTCTTACAAGAGATTAAGTATTTAGGTCACATTATCTCTCAAGATGGCATCCAAATGAATCCATCAGAGCTAGAGGTAATAAGAGGATGGCCTAATCCAAGGAATCTACATGAACTAAGAAGCTTTATAGGTATGTGTGCATACTATAGACGCTTCATAGAAAAGTTCTTACAAATCGTGTGACCCTTCCATGACCTAACAAAGAAAAATGCTAGGTTATACATGGTCTGCCAAGGAGAACAATGCTTTCAAAAAGCTTAAAGGAAAGCTTATCTCTCAACCTATGCTTACACTGCCGGATCTCTCAAAACCATTTGAGGTCCAATGTGACGCTTGTGGTGATTGCCTTGGAGCTGTTTTGCTCCAAGAAGAGCACACCATAGCCTATGAAATTTGAAGGCTTGACCCTGTTGAGCAAGCTCTAAGCATATATGAAAAGAAATTCCTCGCAATTCTACATGCCTTAGACTCATGGAAGCACTATTTATTGGGGACTCCTTTCATTCTACGGACGGATCACCAAAGCCTTAAGTACTTCATGACGGAGACCAAGCTCTTCAACAAACAGATGAGGTGGGAAAATTTCCTTTCACAATTTCATGTTCATATTGCTCACATTGCTGGCAAGCATAATCAAGTAGCCGATGCACTATCAAGACGGCCAAGAGTGAATGTGGTTTCCATAGCAACTCACAATGATCTATCTTCTATGATAGATGAGTACGCTATTGATCCCGATTTTAGAGATGTGATTTCAGCCCTTGCACTAGGGAAGAAAGAGGAACCATTTACTCTACAAGATGGTTATCTTCTCTATGGAAATAGACTATGAGTTACTAACTCACTACGCGAGAAAGTAATGTATGAATCTCATGCTCCTCCTTATGCGGGGCATAGAGGGATTCAGTCTACCCTAAAAGGGATTGGAACATATTTCTATTGGCCTGCCATGAAACAAAAGACAAAGTTTGATAGCGGGAAGCACCCTGGATTGCTTCAGCCTTTTCCAATCCCTAATTCACCATGGGAGAGCATATCCATGGATTTTATCTTTGGATTGCCTAAGTCTATCCACGAGATTACGGGAATATGGATGATAGTAGATAGGTTCAGCAAACAAGCTCATTTTATACCTATCAAAAAGACTATCAAAGCCCATCAAATGGCAACCCTCTTCATATCACAAATCTTCAAGTACCATGGCTTGCCAGTGTCCATAGTGTCGGATAGAGATCCTAGAATGACCAGTAATTTTTGGAAGGGTCTCTTTGAGAATTTAGGGACAAGGCTAAACTTCTCTTCGGCCTATCACCCGCAAACGGATGGCCAAAGTGAAATAGCTAACCTAACAATTCTTGATCTACTAAAAGTCTACGTAATGGAAGTAGATCGAAGGTCCCAATGGGAGAAGCACTTACCCTTAGTGGAGTATACCTACAATAATATTGTACATACCTCCATAGGAAAAGCACCTTTTGAGGTAATTGAGGGAAGATCCAAAAGTTCCCTATTACTTAAGGTACACGAGAAGATCTTCGCTGCAGATGAGTATAGCCGAGACCTACAAGAATCTTTCCAAAAGATTAAGAATGCTATCTCTATCTCACAGCAAAGGCAAAAGGTTGCTGCTGATAAGCACATAAGAGCCCAAGCCTTTAAAGAAAATGATTGGGTCTTGCTTAAATTTCCCAAGGTTCGATTAAGGCACATGACGGGCAAGACTCCTACGGGACACCAAAACTACTATGCTAAGTTAGCAAAAAGGTACTATGGTCCCTTCCAAATTCGTAGACGAATCAATGAGATGGCCTATCAACTCAAGTTGCCCAGTCATTGGCTCATACACAATGCTTTTCATGTGAGCCTACTAAAGCCTTACAAAGGAGAGCCACCTCAAGAACCAACTACTGAAGACCCACCGGAGATCGAGGACCAAGAAGAGGTGTTGTAGCCCAAGTCCATTCTCCAACATGAAGACAAGGTATTGAGAGGTGGTAAGATTATCCGACAGTATCTTATTAAGTTTGAGAACTATCCTTTTAAAGATGCTAGATGGATGCAAGGCATACAATTAAAGGATAACCTAAACTTTGTCAATGCTTACAATGCTTCCCTAGAGTAAGCAAATGTAAAAATGTTTAAAATGAACAAAGTTTTTGTCTTACAAGACTCTCTTTTTCTTTATTGTGCACAAATGCTAAGAAGTATGCATGGTTAGGATCAAGTTTGCGGAGACAACGTCTTCAAACACCAAGTAGAGCTTGTCACTCTACTATGGAAGATTGATAGGACTAATACACAGACATGCTTGCGATAGCTTAGGATCTCAGGCTCCAGATGGATTAGTCATCCATTCTGGAACGATGTCGTAGGGTAAAATAGGGATCCTCTACCTGCTAGGAAAAGGACTAATGACTAGGCTTTATCTTCTCTACTCCATAGTCGAGGACGACTATGATTTCAAGAGAGAGGTAATGTCATAATAGCTAATATGTAATTCTCCTAAATGATTTTCTCATGTTAAACTGATCATTTAATATGGGGAAGTACCAGGGGAGAAAAAAGCTAGAATATTGGTTAAGCTGGCAGACCGGTCACCGTACGGATCCAAAGGAGGGAAAATAGGGATCCAAAGGGGGGCTATTTGCAAAAGCGCAATGTGAAACAATGGGCTTCAAAGACCCTAAGGTTCAGCCCATTAAGACTTCCAAAATGCTAAGGTTCCAAAATTCAAATGTTATGTTCAGTCAAACTCTAGGTAAATTCGATGCTTGTTGGAAGACTCAAAAGTTTTTCCACATCCCTATCTTGGAGGGGATGGAGCCCTTTTAGTAGGGGATGAGAGAGAAACACACACACACACACACACACACACACACACACACACACACACACACACACACACACACACACACACACACACAAACAACCACACATACTCTAGCAAGCTCCCTTTACACAAAGGGAATAGGGGACACATATCAACTCCCTAGCCCAGTTGCCCCCAAGGTGCATTCAAATCCTATTGGATGGCCATAGAGGTGGACCAATGAGAATTAGGCTAGAGTACATTTAGTTTAATTCATTTAAAAACACTCGATAAAAGAACCAATAGAAATTAAGCTCTCTAGAAGAATATCGGACAGTCTCCCAAGGGGTCCAATGAGCATTCATCAGCCCAATGGCTTGCCTGATTCCTATTGGCTAGAAGACTAAGGGTCGAATGAGAGTTTAATTGCATTAATCAAATACCTAAAGCTCTCACAAAAGGGGAAAGGGTGACACATGTCACAAATCATCACTTATGCTTCTTAATTATCATTGGCTAAGCTTTGCAGGGTCTAATACATGCCAACATGAGTAAAAAGCAAGAGGGGTCGACCAAGAGAGAGAGAGGGGGGCTGATTTTGGCAAGGCATTACATCACACACACACACACTCACACAATCTCATGTGTGGAGTAAAGAAGACTATCTTCTTCTCAAGCTTTAATGGAAAGCTCATCATCTACTTCAAGCTTGTGAGAAGGGAGGCCCGACACCAACAACTCTTGGGTTTGTGATGCAAACCAACCAAGAGCCAAGCTCCAATGCATGCTCATCTCCTCTACCATGCTAATTACTAAGCTATGCTAAGCTATTGTGAGTGATTATGTGAGGAGACATACTTCTTTCTCGTAAGAATACTCCTTCTTTCTCTCAATCTACTCTCATACCCTGCTAGCTCTCACCATCTTTGAAGGTGTATGAGGTCTTGGGTCTGAGACCGTGAGGGAATTGATGTTGTGTTTTACAAGTGTGAGCTTGGTGCTTGAAGCTTCCATATTCATTACACCAGCAAGTTACTGAAGGAACACAAAGGATTGTATTGTAAAATGTCTTCCTTGATGGGGGAAACCTATAATACAGAGCCTTTTGGAGAGGGGACCTGCTCCATGTAAATCTGGTCCTCAACTGTTGTCAATAGCTAAATTTCTCTCTCGTTTTGAAGTATTGTTCATGCCTATCTAACTAGCTGTTATGCTTTTGTTGCTCTCTCCATCCAAGCACTCTTGCTATGCTTATTAGTAAGCTATTCTAATGAATTGCTCACTATGTCTATGTTATTTTCCGCTACATGCATACTCTCTAGCATATGTCCTAATAGTAGCACCATGCATCTGCCTCTTCCTTTGTCTCATACGCCTGAAGCAACGATGCCTAATATGCCCATCGTGGCCGCAATGCCAACATGTCAGTCGCGATCGTGAGTGAGAACCACCTCTAGCCTGAAGTGTCTCCATATCCATGCCAAAACTATGGCAAACAATGCTCGAGATCACAAGACTCTCCCACCCAAGAGCAAACCACTATCTCAAGCAAAGAAGGTGAGCAAACGGTCAAGCTCACTAGCCTCTACAATAGGCATACATATCTGGCAAAATTTTGGTAGAGTCTCCTCTCTAATTGGAGCAAAAAACTCAACAGCGAATCACTATGGAGACAACAAATGCCCAAATGTCCAATCCGGGAATGTGCTCGTCTGGAATCACCTCACAAATTCATACATAGAGCCAAACCGCTCTAGCCAAAGTATCACTCAACGGTGCCACAAATGACATACATATGTGAGTGAAAAACTAATGCCAAAATGTGTCAATTGAATGAACAATGTGCCAAAAAACCGTTGTATACAAAACCTGTGTAAAAGTGGATGTCAAAACAACCACTATCAAGAGTAACAAGAACTGTACTTGTAGAGTAACACAAGCTCGTGTATGACTGAAAAATATGGCTGCAAATCAGCCCCAAATTCAGCTCTCAAATAGCTAAAGAAACATGTCACAACTGTGCCGCAAATTAGCTTACAATTGAGCCATACATAGGCACCTGCAAGGACGGAACGATGACTAGAAAATTTAGCTCACAAATGACCCTCAAACCTGCCTATAAACCTGTCAATGTCAGAGCTAAGCTCTATCACAAACTATGAGAGAGCAAATTGTGGATACACATAAACCATGGCGAGCATCTATGAAAAATTTGGTTTTCCCTAAAAACTGAGCAAAACACTCAAGTACAATCTCTATCATAAACCATAACACTATTCAATGTCAATGAGTAGAAATTCCAAAATGGCTCCACATTTTCACATACAATGGCAATCCACACTCAATGTACATCAACGGAGTGACCATGCATAAGCAAGCCCCAAAAGAGTTGCAATCTAAAAACTTGATCAATGCGAAAACAATGCTCTCAAGAGAGCTCACCGGCACTTGAAAGTGCTTGCCAAAATGCATGCACATTGGGCATTAACAATGCGCCATAACCATATGCAAATTAATCCGCAAAGACCATGAATCCAAGCACAAATCATTGCCAAAGTATCCTTTGAAAACTTGTGAAAGAAGCTCTACACGTGTGCTCCTAAAATCGTGTCTCTCAAGAGACTGCTTCGATGGTGTGTAAATGCCTCTGTACTTCGTTGCCCAAATCTACCAAAAACCCTCAAACCACAAGCTCTGCACAAGCTGAAATTGCATCTTGAGCTCAGAATTTATGCACCTAAATTTGAGCACCTGCTGTGCTTCCAAAAGTGCATCAAACTCGCACACTATGCGAAAACAGAAAACCTTCAATTTTTGTATACAGTTAGTCTGAGCTGAATATCAGCAAAACAGTGAGGAATTTGCAAAAGGTTTCTTCTGCAAAGTTGTAGACTACTTTGAAAAAAATGGGCTTCACGAACAGAATTCACAAATCTGCATTCTATAAGGAGAAAAACGAATCTAAAAACAATGCTATTGTGCACACAGTTTTTAGGGCAACACCTTCACTTACACACAATCTTCCACACTTCTTTTTGAGCTTCCACAAGAGCATACATCACTCTCAACTGAGCTCACAAGCTCCCATTGCATTCTCACAAATCTTCCAAGATTTCTTGATCTCCCCACCGTCGAGAGCCAGCAAGCTATCACCTCAAAGCTCTCAAAGCCGTCGTGCTCTCTGCAATCACCATGTGCTTTCATACTAATTGTGAAGGAATGGATCGTAGGCGTGCGTGCGTGTATAGGGAAGATGGAGAGAGTGCAAGAGAGAGAAAGGGAGAGAGAGCATGACACATGGATGTGGGGGGTGGAGCTCCCAAATCTCACTGTATGAGCACGGTGTGAGAATGAGTGAGAGTTCCTTATTCTTTGTATGTATAAAGAATAAGGAGATAAATGTGGGTGGTCGAACATTGGCTGAATGACACGAGCAAAGCATGGTGAGGCACACCACCTTTACCTAACAAGTAGAACATGAGATGTCCGAATGCTGACAAAATCTATGCAAACCTGGCTGTACTCACCTCGCATGTGCTATTTGCATGTACTGCATCATCATGACTACTCATCACGTATGGATGTGTCAATGCTGACACTATGATAGCTATGCCCCTCTCATCCATAGGTGAAACTATGTATCCTGGCACCAACTCATTAGCCTCTAACATGAGCATATCAAAGAACTCCATGTTTGTCATCTCTTCCTATGTCTGTAGGGAGCATACCTGCTCTACCTCTGCGTGCACAAACTCAGACAACACCTGCTCTGTCTCACTAGAGGACTATCGCTCTATCTCTGTCTCTATAGAGTCCACTGGCATGTCCTGCATAGCTAAATGCTATGTCTTGTGAGCATGGTGGAGCTCACCCACAAAGGAGACACATCTCGTCTCTTGCTCAAAGCATGTCAGTAACAAAATTGAGACTATGTCGTCTCGAACCTCAAACACATGCATAGGATATACCAAGCCACTACGAGCTCCTCTAGCAATCACTAATGAAGCGTAATGCATATGGAGAGACTCCTCTCTAAGAAGTGTCTGGCAACCAAAATCTGCTAACTGTCTCAATGAGATCAAGATCTGTCTCAACTGAGGAACGTAGCGCACATGTCCTAGCATGTATGATGCACCACTGGGAAAAGACAAACAAACATCTCCTGCACCCTCTATGTCACATGTTGAACCATCAGCAAGTCACACGCAACCATGTCTCCCACTAGAAAATGTGCTAAACCATTCACGACATCGTTTGGCATGGAAAACAACATCGCTATCTAGTAACCATTGTGGAGAAGGTGTGCTATCCATAGACATATCTGCAAGAGGTACACTCGAGGCAAGCATGACATCATCGTCATTGGCATAGACTACCACTATAACTGCCTCTCTAACATGTGCCAAAGCCGTATCTGCATCACACATAGATCTCCGCTGTTGTCTCATATATCTGAAACAATGGCGCCTAATGTGCCATGTGTGACCACAATGCCAACAATGCAAGTATTGGCAAGACCGCCATCTCTCATTGTCACACATGTCTGCTACCATAAGTGAATGCAAAAATGGCAACAAAGTGGGAGATAAATTGACCACTACACAATCATGAAAACCATTACCAATTGCATCAAAATCGATGCTCGCATATGCATAAAACAACTCCATAATCTGTGATCTGCAAGCATAAAGTGGGAGAAATAGCACAACCAAGCATAAAGCGCAAAACCATATACGCAAGTAGAGAGCAAAATAGCTCAAAGCGCATCCCACAAGAGAAACTGCCTACAATAATCTCCAAAAACCTGTGAAATGTGTGACTGTCTATCTGTAGCCACACAAGCATACGCTAATCTTCACTCCTGTGAAAGTGGGTACAAGAACACTAAACTGTGTCCAAGCTGACAAAACCTGTCAAAGTGAGAGTAAACACTCGACCACTATCAAAGTGGGAATATATCGACCATTGTAAAAGATGGCATAACATTGCAAACTTTTATGGCAATAAGACAGGGAAAACCAAGCAGAGTTTCCTTTGCAAAATGAGCCAAAACTCAACGCAAACCACAAACCAAAAAATTGTAGAGATAATTGCTAGAGTGTGAATAAACTCGATCACTAAACCATCAAAAAGTAAACTACAAATACATGCAAAACATGGCAAGAATCTGGGGACAAATGGACATAATTTCCCTTGTATTTTGAGTAAAATCTCAAAAATTCTCACCAAAAAATTGCACCAAAATAAACATTCAGTGTCTTAGTAAACAGATCCACAAATGGCCTACATACGATGCCAAAAGTCTGGCAAAATAGTCACTCTAGACTGAGTGACTCTATGGATGTATACTTGTTAAAAAACACTTATAAACGTACAAACCTACTACCTGTGAGCTATATGAAGCTCAAGATGTATCCACAAATGCATACATAGCATGAAACTGCACAAGACCGTACTAAAAGCTTTTTGAAATGCTCCACACAATTGTATATGAGCACTACATGTGCCACATCAGCTATGCTTGAAAGACTGTGCAACTTGTGAGAAAAACTGTCAAAAAATTGGCACACACTACCTCATCGGTTGGTAAACTCATCAAATGAAAACACTTGCCAAGAGCTGAGCGCGCTCGAGGAAAAACCTGCTTTGAAATGGGTTGTCGGAGTCATATGTGTCGATATGTGCCGTCGAAGCCAAAAACTGGAGAAAATCGTCAAAGGTCAAAAGCGCCATGGAGACTACATTGGAGGCAAGCCGCTCTGGATGGGGGCTAGAGGAAAGCCAATGCCACTCTCACCGCTCGTCAATCTCTGGCAATGTCGAAGGTCGTGAAGCCGATGTGCCGGGCAAAACCGTCAGAGCCAAAACTGCTCTGGAATGAGCGTGTGAGGGAAGCTGATGGCAAAGCTACAATGGTAGAGAGCCGGAATGCTCTCTCACTCTTGCTATGTCAAAGCTGAGGAAGTGCTGATGATGTGGCCGCCTGTGCTTGAAGCCAAGAAGACGCTCAATGTCTCCTTTTGTCGCCAGACAAAAGCAATTGCTGATGTTAGGAAGAGTGTCAAAGCTGAGATATCGCCTGATCGATGTCAAAACCAATGCGTTGAGCCGTCATTTCTCAAAGCCAAGGGCGATGTCGTCGACGCTCAAAATCGGGAAGGAATTGTTCGAGAGAGATTGTCTCAACCGAAATGTCGTAGTCCGGGCCAAAGAGGAATTGTCAAAGTCGCCATTGGCCGCAAATCCCTGCTCTCTCTCTCTCTCTCCCCACTCACTTGCTCTCTCTCACAACTCGCTCTTACTCGGATTGTCGGGCCGGGTTGTCAAGGATGTCGGAGGGCAATGGTGGGAGCGAGGCCCTACACACTAAACGGGTAATCAAAGTTTTTTTAAAAAACTAATTTCTACTGTAAAACTATCAAAATGGCAGACTTTGCAACCTATGGACTGACAACGGGGTGTGTGTGTGTGTGTGTGTTTGGCTTCAGACGTTGCTGCACAATTGCAACCAACGTTGCACCAAGAAAGTAAAAAATTGCTCGATTTTGCTTCCTAAGCTTTGCCTTACTTTCTAGCCCAATTCTACCTGCTCGCGACTACCTTCAATTCTTTGTCTTGTCAAGTCCCCATGATTGCTTGCTTTCCCTTTCTCACAGGCTCCTACTCGATGTCCGAACCCTGCTACAACTCTGTTCGATTCACCTTGCCTTGCAAAAGCCCAAGCTCGATACCTGCTCATGAGCTCATTGCTGAATATGCTACCTCTAATGTCGACCTTGCTTGATTGCTTCAAGCCTTCAAAAGGCTTCCCCAATTCAACTTGTAGATCCCACTTGCTTTCGATTCTGCTGCCTTGATTGCTCCTCTGCTCTGCCAAGCTCTGCAGAGCTCGTTTTACAGAGATCCCTTGATTCTATCTCAAGATCACTCTCTGCAAGAGGGGCTGCGCACGCTGATATGCCAAGATCCACAATCCACTATGATGCGGCTCCAATCCACACCAGATGTGCCACCATCAAGCTCACGGTTGAGTTCCGAGCTCCACCATAGCTGGCAAGCTCCGTCGATTCCGAATCGGTCATCGAGAAACCGTCGTCCACGTCGATTGTTGTCACCGTGCTTTGATACCACTTGTGAGGACGCGTGAGAGTGGATGCCTGCGAGGAATGGGAGGAGCACAAGAGTTTGGGTGGAGCAACCTCAGGAAGTAGTAGGTGAGGAGCTCCTTATTCATATGTATATAATGAATAAGGGTACTACACACGGTGGGCGGGCGGGCTGACATCAAACGTCCAGCCTTGGGCATAGGTGCAACGCCTTTACCACAAAAAAATTTCCATTGCCTAGACTAGTGGCCAATAGTACATGACTGGTAGCTACCAGTTTCATAGTGGTAGCTGCCATGCTATTACTTGTGAAGGTAGCTACCGGTATGGTAGTGGTAGCTACCAACCTCATAGTGGTAGCTACCATGCTATTACTGGTAAAGGTAGCTACCAATTTAGTAGTGGTAGCTACCAGTATGGTAGTGGTAGCTACCATTTTTCCATTAGAAACCATTGTCCCATGGAAGTCCTCAAGGTAGTTACCATTGCCAGCAAGGTAGCTACTAGTGTAATGTAATAGTGGTAGTTGCCATTCTGCCATGAGCTACCATTCTTCCATGGAAGTCCTGTAGGTGGCAAGGTAGCTACCACTCTCAGATTTGTAGGTACCCTTATGGTACTCGTAGCCACCATTGTGCTATCATGTTGGTTGCAAGGTAGATACCACTGCCGGCTTGGTAGCTCCCAATGTAATAGTGGTAGCTGCCATGCTAGACCATGGTATCCTTGGTAGAGTGTTAGCTACCACTCTTTAGCCTAGAAGCTACAAGTCTCATGGTGGTAGAGCTCCCAAGTGTGTCTTTGTCAAGGTAGCTACCAAGCTGATAGTGGTAGCTACCAGTCTGTCATGGTTGCCATGGTAGAGTAATAGCAACCAATACTAGCCTGCTAGACACCTTTACACAATTAGTTGACATGCTACTCCTTAGAAAGGTTATTTCTAGTCTTTGATTGTGTTAACTACCACTATCATCATGGTAGCTACCTTGCCTTGGTAGAGTGATAGCTACATTGTTAGCCTCCATAGTGTTAGCTACCATGCTAGTCCTGGGAAAGGTTGTTGCTAGGCTTTAACCAGCATTGTAGCCTGCTTGCTTCCATGCTAGCACTAGTAGCTACCAGTGTCATCTTGGTAGCTCTGAGTCAGCCAGATACAAGGATAGCATTGGTAGCTACTTGCATAGTATTGGTAGCTTTCAATGCTATCTTGGTAGCTACCACTATCATGTTGTAGCCACATGTAACTTGAAGTAGTGTAATTTACAGAGGTACACATACATGTTGATAAGGAAGGTGTATTAGACAAAGATGTACTAAGAAGGGAGATCAAGCAAAAGATGACCCTTCATCGATGAAGACCAATGTAATTGAAGGCATAGACATCAATTATCGCATCTTGTAGACCATAGAGATGATGCAAAGGTAAGGAAAGAGAAAGATAACAAGTGGTGATTTTGGTTTTGTTTTGTCCATAAGGCTGATAATATTGTCTAAAGTTAGCTCCTACTCACTATTGCTTCTTTCCTACAGATGAGGCTACCACAAAGCCTATAAAGGATGGAGAAATGCCAACAAAGGCATCAAAGGACCACATGGAGAAAGATGCAAGAGAAAATATTTCCAAAGATGTTGGAAGAAAAGGTGCTATTACAACAAGAGTCTACATATTCTTGCCCTGTTTTTGACCTTTTTCCTAAAGCGCGTTGCCATTTTTGTCTTTGTAACAATTCTCCATTTCCTATGTAATATGAGAGCCAAAATTCAAATTTTTATGTTCTGATTATCACTGTTTTTTATCTCATTATATTTTTTTATGCTCATATATTACCACTGGCCTCAATGATGATCTAGATCACATAATAGACGTGGTAGTAAAGGATGCAATAAAAGACTATGGTAATTGTGAAGAACAAAATTCAAGGGCGCGTGTACATGTTGAGAAGGAAGGTGTGTTAGACAAGGATGGTCTTGAGAAGGAAGATCAAGCAAAAGATGATCCTTCACCAATGAACACCATTGTTGTTGAATCCATAGACACTAGTTCTTCCATCTTGCAGAGCATATGGATGATGCAAAGAGAAAGATGATAGGTGGTAATTTTGGTTCTATTTTGTCCTTAAGGCAGATACTACTATTTAAAGTTCAATCCTGCTCATTTTTGCTTCTTCCTTGATATAGATGAAGCTACTAGAAAGCCTATAAAGGATGTAGAAGGGCCAACAAAGACATCAAAGGACGTGGTGGAGAAAGATACAAGAGAAAATATTTCCAATATATGTTGGAAGAAAAGGTGCTATAGCAACCAGAGTCAGAAAAAGACTCCAAACTTAGTCTCAGTATTTTTGCTTTGCGGCCTATCCATTTTTGGCCTTTTTCCTAAAGCCTGGCTTTGTAGCAGTTCTCCGTTTCCTATGTACTAAGAAAGCCTTTTTTTTTTGGCCTTGTCTATCATTGGTTTTTAACTTATTATTGTTTTCAATGCTCAAATGTTTCCACTAGCCTCATTGACAATCTAAATCACATAATAGATGTGGTAGTAAAGTTTGCAGCGAAAGACACTCTTGATGTAGATACTTCATTTAGAGTTGAGGGCAAAGTTCTAGGTGCTAGCACTCTTGAGGTGTCAGAGGATAAGGACACACGTTTTGGTCTAAGTTGGGATTGATGGAAGCTGGCAGGATTTTCATCAATGCATAAGGAACTTAGTGAGTTGGGTTATGGGCTAAATGTCATCAGTACATGTGAGTTATTGAAAACAATCACTGTTGGAAAGTGTGAAGCATTTGAGGATAGTGATGATGTATTTGTGGATATTGGTGATAAACTAGATGGTGATGCATCTGGGAGTGATGGTGATGTATCTGGGGGTGACACAATTGATGATCCATCTGGGAGTGTGATGCTGGTGGTGCAGTTTGTAATGCATCTAGGGGTGATGCATCTCAGAATGTTGCAGATGGTGATGCAGGTGGTGCACATAGTGATGCATCTTGGGCCAATGGATATGTAAAGCACAAGGATGGGACACTGTATGGGCAATGGAAGGATCCAAAGAATACATGCTTGAGTCGAAGCCAACTATAATCCTTGATAGTAATGGTGTCCTACTGACTTCAATAGATATCAAGCATCATAAAGGTGTGCCTACCTATTGGGATCAACTCACAATTGTGGATATTGTAGCAAGGGAGTCTATTGGGTTCAAAAGGATGCGCTTGCCTTCTTGGACTGGTGCCTTGAGTACTTTGATGTAACTGTGTGGACATGCTATATGAACAAGAAATCAAAAAGACTATTGAAAAGCTACTTTCCTTTGCACTTTCCCACGTTCAAGGTAGTTTTTACACAAGAGAATTGCACAATAGAGAAGAGATTTGAACTACATGATGGCAACCTTGTATTTTACAAGAAGTTATCTGACTTTTCGGAGACAAGTTACTGGTACACTCCCAAGTCCACAATTCTAGTGGATGACTTAATGTACAAGCTGTTGTGGAATCCCAAAGGCACTTCCTGCATAGTGAAGAGTATGGAAAATCATAATCCCACTCTAATGTAAGAATATCTTACAACAAGTGTCAAAGCTTGGCTCATCTTTTGGATTTGTGACAAAGATTTCATCCAATTTTCCATCCACTCACCATTGCCATGACCAATTGATAATGTAAGCGTAGAAGTTGCAAGGAAATGGCATAGAGAATATGATTACTAGGCGTTTTATTTTGACATGATATCACGATAAGCAATGTAAACAACCAAGTATTTAATGTCTTAAAGAGCATTTAGCTCACTGGGAATGATGATATATCTTGTGTTGTGATGAACCAAGAGGTAAAATGTTGAGCGCTTAATGTCGCAAAACAAATTTTGTTGACTTGTACACTTGTTTACATTTTCACATTGTTTATCACTACACCTACATAGTGACACACTTTGACCAGTGTTTTTGATACTAGGAAAAAGTACAAGTGTTTCCTCCTATTTTTGAAAGCAAGAAATGCATTTTCTATTGCTTTTTTTGAAACAGTCGATAAAAACCCCTTTCTTTTACTTATTGCAAATGATAAGTCTCCTGCATCTTTTTTTGTTGCACAGTCAACTTACTACACAAGGTTTGCATGCATTGTAGTCACTTGTGTGTTACAAGGTATCAAGATCTATTTATAGGTCTAAGGTCTACATACATTGAAAGCCATGAGTCTATGTATTGAGTGGTACCTTCTAGAGTATTTATGGGTCTGAGGTCTGCATACATTGACAGCTTTGAGTCTATGTATTGAGTGGTAGCTTCCAAAGTATTTATTGGTAGCCACCACTCTATCTGTTAGCAACCCTTGTATTGACTCTACTATTAGCAAGCAATAGCTACTTCTACCAATGTCTAGTTGTGGTAGCCACTAGTATTTATTGCATTGGTAGCTACTAGCTTGCATAGTAGCTACATAGTCTTGCTAGTAGCACTGGTAGCTACTAGTGTCATCTTGGTAGCTCTTAGTAAGCCAGCTACTAGGATAGCACTGGTTGATACCATGATAGTATTGATAGCTACCAAGATATCGTTGGTAACTACCAGAAAAGCATTGGGAGCTCCCAGTATGTATGGTAGCTACCCTTGTCCTACTTGAATCTACTCTCCAAAATTTTCACAAAACATATTATAGTAGCTACATAACCTTGCTAGTAGCATTGGTAGCTACTAGTGTCATCTTGGTAGCTCTTAGTCAGCCAGCTACTAGGATAGCACTGGTTGATACCATGATAGTATTGATAGCTACCAAGATATCTTTGGTAACTACCAAAATAGCATTGGGAGCTCCTAGTATGCATGGTAGCTACCCTTGTCCTACTTGCATCTACTCCAGAATTTTCACAAAACATATTAGGTTTAGTATAAAAGTAGCATAGACAAAAGCCTTAACCAAGTATGCTTTTAAAAACTTTACATTCAAGGACAAGAAGGTGTTGAACAACAATCAAAACCATCTTCAATCAGAACTAGGAATGCTATACATCAAAAGGAGTGCTATTGACATTAGGAATTTTCCTTGACATCCCACAATCTACATTAGGAACTTAATAGCTCATACAAGGTGGGATTGCAAGGTAGCTTCAAGCTTAAAATTCAATAGCTGGAACTCATAGAGTTTTCCTTTTGCTTATTTGTACAAAAATCCCTTGACAACAAATGAGCCGGGATTACAAACATTCCCCCATGCATCTATTAACAAAGTTTTAGTTTGAGTCTTTCAAGACATAGAAATCCACAAGCTCCACATTGTCATGAGGAGCTATAATAGAAAAATAGTCACCAACATGAAGTGCATCACTCAGCGCATCACAATGTCCTTCATATGCAAACTCTTCAATCTCATCGTCATCATCGACATCTTTTGAGTTTTTTCTGCTTTGCATTTCAAGACATAGAAATCCACAAGCTCCACATTGTCATGAGGAGCTATAATAGCAAAATTGTCACCAATAGGAAGTGCATCACTCAACACATCATGGTGTCCTTCACTCAGCGCATCATTTTAGTTTGAGTATTCTTTGTTGTGCATTTCAAGACATAGAAATCCACAAGCTCCACATTGTCATGAGGAGCTATAATAGAAAAATTGTCACCAACACGAAATGCATCACTCAACGCATCATGGTTTCCTTCATATGCAAACTCTTCAATCTCATCATCTTTGACTTCATGTGAGTTTTTTTTGCTTTGCATTCTAAGACATAGAAATACACAAGCTCCACATTGTCATGAGGAGCTATAATAGCAAAATTGTCACCAATACGAAGTGCATCACTCGACGCATTATTTTCATGAGGAACTATAATAGAAAAATTGTTACCAGCACAAAGTGCATCACTCAACGCATCATGGTGTCCTTCATATGCAAACTCTTCAATCTCATCATCATCTTTGACATCATATGTAGGCTCAAGGGTAACATAATCCCATGCAGTAACATGTGCTTTATTAGAACACCTCCTCCAATTGCCTTGCCTACAAGCAGAAGCATGAGGAGTTCCTACACCTGAGAGCTTTTCCATTTTTTAAGGAGTACCCATGACACAATGTAACCCACATGAAATAGTCACATGTTTACGATCCCAATGTTGGATTCTATACCACATCACCTTCCTTGAACTTGCAGAACACTAAGTAGTTGGTTGTACTTGAGAAGAATACGTGATTGTATCCCCATTGGACATGGTTTATCTAAAAAATGGCACTACATTTGCTACCTTGTCATTTCATATAGTGTGGCTTTAGCTACTCTCAAGTGAGATGTTTCTTAATCACAACACCTGCACCATCATGTTCGCCCTTCATATGATCTAAAACTAAAAAGTGATGTGTCATTTTGAAACTTGTCTGAGTTCCATATCGAACAACGAAATAGAAAGGCCTCTTTGCTTTGAGCTGTGATGCAGCATTGTCTGACCAAACCCAATGTTGTTTGAGCAATATGCCTAGCTCTTTCAAGCATCCATAATGGAGCATAAAGTAATGTTGGACAAAAAGAGTATCACGGTTTTTATCATCAGTTATATAGAAATGATAGTACTTTTGGACAATCTACACATATGTGATGTGGACAAAGATTGTGACTTGGCTAGAAAACCAATTCATGGATTGAATCTCATTTTGTTCTTTGAATGTGAAATTTTTAGCAAAATCCACAATTGACACTACCACATCTTCAGGCAAGATATGTAGACACTCTTTAAATTTCTTAGACAGCTGTCTTTCAACAAAATTATGCTTTATGAACTTGCTCAAATGATCCTTGAACAATACAAAAATTTGACTACATTGCATCTCCTTGTGCGACGAAACTTTTCTTTTCTTCTTTTTTTCCGGTATCTATTTTGCCAGCTTCAAGGTCTTCAAATATCTTTGCTGTTACCATGCGTGCACTATTTGAATCCTCAATTGGGACAATGGGTAGCTTTCTTGAAGGCCCACATGAGGACCATTCTCCCATTAAACACTTCAGTGCCAAGAAACTTGAACTGCTAACCTTCAGTATGAAAATGATTCCCAAAGCTTTGTAAGGCTAGGAATTTTTTTTGTATGAGCATTGCATTTCACATCTGCACCACAAATGTCACATAGAAAACTGAACTTTTTCCCATGCACACCATAAGAAACTTTCCTTATGGTTCAAGGCATCCCTGAAGAATGACATTTGAACATGGGTGATGCAACAATGATTGTGCCAATCTCAAATCTTGCATACAAAATAAGGCTTCAGCTTTTCAAATGTCCTTTAGTGAATTTGTACTTTTGGGTGACTCTGTTTGAAGGCAATAAAGAATTTTACCTGCATTAAATAATGATAATCAATACACTTATTGGCAAAATTTAAACTTATTTTCAACATGAAAAATTGAGATAAATTTGGTGGGAGTTAGTATGAGGCGACTAATTGACAATTTTGTGGTCAGTGGAAGGAGAAAAATAACAAGAACGTGAGTTCAATAGTAACAAGCACTTTAAGACTAGTGGCTACCAAGACTAATACTATAGGGATAGGTAGCTACTAGGTTGACAATGGAACCTTCATTTTAGCAGGCATCCCAAGAGACTAGTACTTTAATATTGATGCCTTCCAGAGTACTAGTGGTAGCTACCAATACTACCTTGCTAGAGTGGTAGCTACCATTATACCACTATTATACTGGTAGCTACTACCCTTAGAGTGGTAGCTACCTTTCCTAGGACTAGCATGGAAGCTAGCACTATAAGACTAATAGGTACTAGGTTGACAGTGGTAGCTACCAGTCCACCAAGACTACCATTGAAAATCAGTAGCTACAAATATCAGACTGGTGGCTACCTTTAGAGGGACTAGCATGGAAGCTATGAGGTTGATAGTGGCAGCTATCAATCCATCAGGACCACCATGCCAGCCTAGTAGCTACCACTATTAGATTGGCAACTGTTGAAAAAAATCTAGCACAAGATCATAAACTAGATGCACCTCTCAAAGTACACTGTAGCACTATGCAAGCACTACGAACTAGGACTTATAGTACTTGTGCTAATTGGAGTGGAATGAGAGTAAATGGGTTTTTAAATGAAGTAATTAAATGAAATAATCACACACATTAACCAAGAGAATAAGTACACAAGAAACACTCATTCATATTACTAATGGCGGAATTACAAGAATTGAAGGAGGCCAATTTGGGATACACTAATTAATGGGAGAGTAAACGCAATCCCCAATCACAACGTGCTGAGATAAGACTCTTATGGCCCTTAAACCTATGTGATTACGCTCTTCTCACCTCATATGAGCAGGTTCAACATAGCTCTTTATATAGAGCTTTAGGTAGGTAGCTAATAGGTGCAAAGACCAAAACTTGAGGAGGTTATATTAGATGCCCATGAGATTTGATATCGTAATAGAGGAAATTATGAGCTATAACTAAAGCTCCTCAAAATTTGTCCTAGATTGAGAGAAAACACCTGTGCAAAACTACCCTGTTGATAGGTAGACAACTCCACTTTTTCTTGCCTTAATTGTAGGAAAAGTGACTTTCCTCCTACCAATCATGGCATGATTGATTGACTCATGACTAAGGGTGATCAACCATGGTTATTTTGACCTAAATTTTGATTCTCAATTATAATATGAAGTAATACTAGGTATGCTTGTGATATCTATTCTTCAACACCTCCCCTCAAGTACAAGACTGAACAGGGTTGCACTTACCAACCATAAGCTTATTCTTGAACATATGAACCTTATCAAAGATGAGAGGCTTTGAAAAGATATTAGCAATTTGCTAATTTGTAGAGAAATGAAAAAGTGTGACTTCTCCTTCTTGAACCTTCTCTCGAGTGAAATGGTAATGAACTTTGATGTGCTTGGTTGTAGCATGGAGAATTGGGATGTTGGCGAGGTAGATGCTTGAGAGATTGTCACAAAATATCTTTGAATGATTTGAGATGTTGATTCCTATGTCTTCAAGCATTCTTCTCAGCCAATATGACTTCATAAGTGACATTGGCTGCTCCTCTCTACTCAGCTTTGGTTGATCAAAGAGCAATTGTGGATTGCTTCTTGCTTGACCAACTGATCAAGCCACTTCCAAGAAGTGAGAAACAATAACCTAAATAGACCTTCTATCTTCAATTTTTATAGCCCTATCTGCATTTGTGTAAGCAGTTTCCTCAAAGAAGAGTTAGCTTTATAAAAGAGACCATGATCAACCGTGCCTTTGATGTACCTAAGAATCCTCTTGGCTTCCACCCAATGTGATTCCCTTGGCATCTCCATCAATTGGCTTACAATACTCAGGGAATATGATATGTCCGGTCTTATGATTGTAAGATAAATGAGACTTCCAACCAGCTATCTATACATATGAGAATCTATCTGTTTTGATCCATCATCCTTGATGAGTTTGGAGTTTGCTTCCATAGGTGTGTAGGTTGGTTTACAACTTTCCATATTGAACCTCTTCAAAATGTCTCTGGCATACTTCCTTTGAGAAAGTGTGATTCTCTCAAGACTCTTATTCACTTCAATACCAAGAAAGTAATGAAGTTCTTCAAGATCCTTCATCTCATACACCCTTTGTAAGAGAGCCTTGATCTCCTCAATAAGCTCTTAATTGCTCCCTGTAATAATGAGATCATCCACATAAAGCACAAGAAGGATGATATTCTCTCCTTCATGCTTGATACAGAGAGTAGGATCTAAAATGCTACTAATCCAAGAGAAATAAGAAACTTATGAATCTTTTTGTACCAAGCTCTTGAAGCTTGATTGAGACCATACAAAGCCTCGATGAGTACTTGACAAACTTTGTGTCGGTAATTTGTACTCATATAACCTTGGGGCTGAGACATGTAGACTATTTCATGCATATCTCCATTAAGAAAAGAATTCTTAACATCCATTTGTGTACATATCCATCCAAAGAATAAGGCTAAAGCAATGACTAGCCTTACTGTTGTCATCACTGGGACAAAGGTTTCATGATAGTCTTGTCCATAGTGTTGAGCAAAACCTTTGGAAACTAGCCTTGCCTTATGCTTGTCAATGGAACCATTGTAATTCAGCTTTGTTTTGTAGAACTACTTGCTTCCAATAGCTTTCTTTCCTTTGGGTAGATCCACTAGCTTCCATGTGTTTTTCTCCATGAGTGCATTGTTTGTGGATGCTTCTTCAGAGCTTTGGGGATCCTCAATGTGTGAGACTTTAGCCATAAATTTTGAATATTGCTCTTCAAAATTTGATGTATAAGTGAGACTTTGAGGTGGATTTATTACCCTTGTAGATCTCCTTATCTTTGGTATTGAATCAACTTCATGTATGTGCCTGCCCATGCTTGCCATAGGACTGTTGGGCTACATTGTATCACCTTCTTGAGCACTCTCTTGAGTGCTCTCATGGTTGATGGCAGACTCCATGGTTGAGTCTTGAGGATGAGAGGGTGCATCCTCACCTTCACTTGAGACTTCTTGATAGCTTGATGAAGTGTCTTTGAACATGTTTGCATTTTGTCATTTGAGTTTATAACAATGCATAAAATTTATGAAGTTGTGACATTGCCAATTTAGATGCTATAATTTTTTCAAACTTCTAGTACCTTGTTCTTCTCTTTGAGTTTGGTCTATTAGTTGGCTTTAAGTAGATATCAAGACCTTAGGCTAAACTAGGCCACTTAATTGCTTTAAACATTATAAGGTGTTCTTAATGGCTTCAATAAAATTAAAAGGTGTTCCTAACTCAAAGATTCCTTTAAACTCTATTGTACATAAAAAAGTAAATGACAATCAATATAGATTGTGTAGAAATTTACTTTTGAGCATTTTTTGATATGTCCATTACATTATTAGTTCTTACCAAGATAGCATTTAACCTATTTAGTTGTATTTTTAATAATGAAACCTCCTTCGAGAGTCAATTTATCTCTTCTTTTAATCTAGAACTTTGAACATCTGAAATATCTGCTTGAAAATTATCAATTGAAGACTTCCATGATTCAAATGATTTAGTGACAAAGTCTCTCATGGATGTCGAATCTTCAAGATTTGATCCACGAAGCTGTTTCCAAATCTCTACTAAACATTCATGAAGCTTTTGCATCGTTGTATCGTCCAACGGTACTAATGATACTTGAGATTCAAAGTTCTCTTGACTTTCCATTTTTGCTTTGGGATCTAAACAAAAAGAAGTCGATATTATAAGAGTTACTATTTACAATCATATTCAAAGACTTGAGATTTAAAGTAATCTTGAGGTTTGAACATGAATAATTTTTTAATTTGGGATGTAAACAAAAACAATTTGATAAGTCATAAGAGACAAACTTTACAATTAACGGCAATGATTTACAATGCAACAATGTTTATGTTTTTCTTAGAAAATATTGGTATGTAATCATCTCCAATCTGTCCTATTTCATCACTATCACTAGAGGATATCATGATAACTTTATCATGAATGCTTTCATCACTTAATGTGACAGTGTTTCAATTTTTTTTTTGTCGGTGTTATTTTTTTCCAATTCTTTCAAAATATCATTTTGCTTTCTCTTTGCTGCTACAACAGGTTTACTGCATGTAGAAAAAACTGTAAGGAAACTTAACATATATACATAATTAAAACCATAAATAAAAGAAGGTGACTCACTTTTTCACTTCAGATTCTTGCCATCTCCTTCTAAACCAATCATTGCGAGGTTCAACATTTATAAATTGTTCATCCATGACAAAAATATCCATGATATCTTTGCAGGTGGCATCCATAGGAAAAATCATGCATCTCCATAATGCCTTGATTTTATTCACTGGCATCCTCGACCTTGGAATGGTGTTATCCACGACGAGGATGGATAGTACTTACCACTCTTTATCATTTTACGCAGAGTGGATAAGAAATCATTGCCGATAGGATGTTGCAAATTGAATTTCCAGTACATTAGGCTCGATCAAATATATTTGCATGAGTTAGGCAAACCCTATTTTTAAAATCATGAGCCCCATATTGTACGTAAAGTTCCACTCCTTGATTAATATCCTCCGCACTGATATTGTGAAAGATGCTTTGAAAATAAGGCTTGTCAATACCCTTCATACAATAGCCAATCATACCCTGAAATGTATGCATATTCTTTTGCTGCAATGCTCTACATAATACATTGGAACCAATTGGATTTCCAACTTCCCATCCCAAGTATTTTTTTATTTTACGATTTGCTGCAATTATTGATGTAGCTACAATCGTATTATCATCTGAAAATGTAAGTGGAAGACTGTTCCACCTCTCTCCATAGAGCACATTCCAGCTAAAGTTTCTTTTTTCAAAAATTCTTCTAGCTTCGGCAACAATCCTATATCTACGTCGGTACCTCCAATTGATATGGTACAGCTCAGCTCAAACAATCTAGTTTCTTTCTTTGCCTCTCTACTTAATTTTTCTTATTCTGTTAATTTTGGTCTTCCTCTTGTTTCTTTTCCATTTCCACATTAGTGTTTGCTTCACGAGCTCTTTTCTTTAAGTTTGCCATCCCTATTTTACAAAATAAAATCAAATAACTTTATTTTTTTAAAATTAAATTTATGAAAATAAAAATTCTTATCCTTAGGCCTCTATTCCTGCGCACACATAACAACTCTCGTCGTGGGATATCCTTTAGACAAGCTCTTGCTTCATCCTCCTGCAGAATATATAGTGAGCTTATATCAAGTAACATAGCTTTGGGTGGTCCTTTTGCTTCGATTGAGGTGGATTATTTTTTCCATAATTTTTATACTACGAATTTTGTTCAATGTTTGTGATATGAATTGTCTATGAAATGCACTCAGGTCAGTGGAAAAAGAAAAATCGAAGCTAAAAAATTGTGATGCTAAAACTTTATGGGCTTACTAAAGGTCTGACTAAAAATGCAATAGGCCGTGAAGCAACACACTGAGGGTCAAGAGAAAGGCAACCAAGCAAGCGCTGCACCATGCACAAAACATGGGCAACACATGAGTGCTAGTTGCAGTAGTGAAACCACTGATGGCAGGGGAAAACATCCCTCCACTCATCCCCCTCACTGAGAGTGTAGCATGGATTACCGCCCACTGCATAGTGCACCAGTAGTGAAGATGGGTCGAGTGGAAACAAAGTACGCCACTATGGCGCCCCTGTAGGACTCATGGGGAAGAGAGAACCAGCGAGAGAGAGAGAGAGAGAGAGAGAGAGAGAGAGAGAGAGAGAGAGAGAGAGAGAGAGAGAGAGAGAGAGAGAGAGAGAGAGAGAGAGAGAGAGAGAGAGAGAGAGAGAGAGAGAGAGAGAGAGAGAGAGAGAGAGACTTCGTAGCTAGCGCCAATATATTAAGAAATTCAAGTCTTTCAATTGGAACCAACCCCGCTCCAATGCTCTAGCTACTGTGCTGGCTTCACGTTACCACAATAGGGTTTACTGCCTGCGCCGTAGAGTGAGGAGCAATTTCATATGGGCAACTGGAGCATCGCCTAATATATAGCACCCCTGCAGGACTCAGGGGGAAGAGAGAACCAGCGACACAGAGAGAGAGACTGAGCGATACAACTCAGACACACAAAGAGAGAGAGAGAGAGAGAGAGAGAGAGAGAGAGAGAGAGAGAGAGAGAGAGAGAGAGAGAGAGAGAGAGAGAGAGAGAGAGAGAGAGAGAGAGAGAGAGAGAGAGAGAGAGAGAGAGAGAGAGAGAGAGAGAGAGAGAGAGAGAGAGAGAGAGAGAGAGAGAGACTTACTGAGCGTTCAACCACGATTCCAGCTACACATGGAGCCTGAGCCTGTAGATGATTCGTTTATATTTCTAAAGTGACTTTCGACTTTCTATAACCTTTTGACTTTTTGCCTACCTATGCTTAAACGACCAGTATCTGATACATTTTTTAGAAGAATTTTAATTTTTCTGAGATTGGGGAGGCCTAATTGCTGACTTTTATTCCCAAATAGTCTATTAATTGTAGTAACTTTAGTAATGTTTTAGGCTATGAGGATATAGTTCTCTCTAGCTTATTCCACCTAAGTGTGACTTGTGTTGTGAAAGTCCATGTGTTAAGCTAGCATTTGAGACCTCGAGTCTCCCAGCTGCTGCTGGTATTTGAGACCTCGAGTTCCCCCACCTACTTGTAGCAACTATGACAACAACAAAAAAGAAAAAAAAAAGAGAAAAAAGAGAAAGCAAATAGCACAAACTTCCTTGTATTTTACGTTGATCACACTTAAGTAGCAAGATCACTAGTCTTTAGACCCTGACAAGCATTCCTAGGGTTAACTACTCTTTAGTTGACATTTTTTAATTAATGTTGATGAATCTAGTACTTACTTTAGCCCTAGCTCTTGTGTACTTCTCTTAGACTTAACCTAATAGACCTTAACTCAATTTCATTTCATTCAGGTACTACGCTTGTTCTAGTTGGTAATGTTACAATTCATGATTTTTTTTGCATTTCCTAGAATATCATGCATGCATATCACTTATTGCATGCTTGCACATGCTGCCTTGAGCTTTCACAATGTTGTTTTTCATCTGCAGGTACTCCTATCGTGGATCCCGATGCTGCACTGTTATTTTTTGAGGGCGAAAACTACATCAGGAAGGGGGGCATGTTAACCACCAGCGTCCAATTCTAGTAGTCATGGCCAAGCTTGTTAGTCCAATAAGAAAAGGGTAAGAGTGATCGCTGATGAGAGACGCACTCTAACTGGAACATTCAAGTGCCCAAGTGTGAATGGGCGAGCTCATATAAAAGTCACCTAAACTTAAAAGTCATGCATTCTCTCATTTGTTCAATTGAAGAGTGCTCTTGCTCCATCTCCATCTCCTTGTGTGTGTGTGTGTGTGTGTATGCGTGTGTGTGTGTGTGTGTATGTGTGTGTGTGTGTGTGTGTGTGTGTGTGTGAGAGAGAGAGAGAGAGAGAGAGAGAGAGAGAGAGAGAGAGAGAGAGAGAGAGAGAGAGAGAGAGAGAGAGAGAATTGCAACGGCACGGCAGCGGGGTGAGGCGGCTGAACGCGACATGGTGGTAGCTCCCTCTTCTTTGCGATGAGGAATCCTCCATGAGGGCGAGCTTAGGGTAGTGAGTGACACCCTTGATCTCTTGAGCTTGCTAGATTAATCTGGTTGTGTGCTCGCAGTCATTTGTGGCTTGCACCACACAGTGTATGACAAGTCCCTTGCTTTAACACGTGCAATAGACGTGCACATTTTGACCATGGTGGTGTGTGTCTGTGAGTGTGTGCGTATTCTTCTTCCACTGTGCTCCCGGCTCGTCTCCTTCATCTGGTATGAGAGTGGTTTCATTTTTGAAATCAATTCCGCGCTCGTGCACGAGTGCAAACAAGGTTCTGACTTTGGCATCGGCAAATTCAGCATTTTGAGAGCGTTTCTACCAGGATTCCGAAAGTTTACCCCCCTTTTAGAGCCATTCGTGCCATCAAAAACCTCAGTCAATGGCCACGGTTCAAGAGCTGCATTTTTCAGTCCTCTTTTGGTAGTTTGTCCTACAGAGCTTCCATAGCCATTACAGGTACCATTGTTGTAGTCTCTTCCATCTATGAGAGCCCACGGCTCATTTGAGAGTGTGAAGCCTCTTTCGCAGTGGCCTCATACACACACATAGAGTGGGAGTTTGACGGCATTGCCTTCTTCGACTACAGGGATAGATACTGGTACATGTACAGGTACATAAAGCGTCTTGGTTAGCTTTCTCTATGCTTCTCGGCCTCGTTCTCGACATCAGCTATAGCATTGGCATCGACTCAGAGGCTATAGGTTTTAGTGCTTGCGATATTCTGGTTCCAGTGGGTGCAGTTTTTTGTGCGTACATGCATATGTTGGCACTTTTGACAGAGTTTGAGCTCTTTTGAGAGCAGTTTGATTCCCTGCAAAGATATTTATTTGCATGCACATGCTTTTGGTGCCTGCTTGAGTGTCGTGACAAACTTGTATGTCTTTGTGGATACTGCCATTGTACGCTTTTGTGGAGCCATCTTTTGGCTAGTACAACAGTCTCAACCATTTTTGAGACTTGGTCCAGATGATAGCCATTTTTGAGACTTGGCTATACATTTTGCTGCATAACCTACGTTGCTAAGGGTCAATATCGTGAGGTTTTCATTGAGGTGGGGTATTCTCAAATGTGGAGATACCTTTGGTGATACAGGTAGCTGGATCATCCCTCATGAGGTCTCGCCATAGGACATGTATAGAGTGGTATGGGTGCTTTTGACGGTGCCAAGTTGGCGGTCTATGGTCAGTTTGATAGTTTATGCGCCTCAGTTGGTCTCTATACAGTGTGCTTTTGAGAGGAATTGCCCTCTTTTATGCTTTGTGAGTGACATACTTGGTCATTTTGTCTTGTATTTTGGTTGACATCGTCCCAAATACAAAGGAGACTGACAAAATTTTCCCAAAATCTTTTGGTAGTTTTGTCACCATGTATACTACCAAAGATCATGACGTTTATGACATAAAGAAGTTTGATGGCACTAATTTTCAGTTTTGGAAGAACGAAATGCATGATGTGTTTGTCCAAAAGAAGCAAACGTTCCTATTGCCTATGCAGCTAGAACTGAAGATATGCACGTGACTCAATTTCAGTGGGAGGAGCTTGATGAGCTATGCAGGTCTACGATTAGACTGCACCTTCATGAGTTGGTGTACTTTTCAGTGTTAGAATGCAAGACTCCTCATCCTTTATGGCAGAAATTATGCGATACTTACGAAAAGGATACGGCTAGCAATAAGGTTTTCCTGATGCAAAAACTTTTCAACCTTCATATGAAAGAGTCAGCTAGTGTCGCCAACCATATCAATGATTTTGATTCTCTTTTTGCTCAGATTCATGCACAACGCATGACCATTGATGATGAGATGAAAGCAATCTTTTTGCTTTGTTCATTGCCACCCTCCTGGGATAACCTTTGTTCATTGCCACCCTCTTGGGATAACCTTTGCACAGTTGTTAGTAACTCTGCTCCTAATCACTAAAATACGATGATGTTACTAGTGCACTTTTGTCAGAGGAGATACAGGAAAAGACCATGACTAGCTCGCATCATGGCGAAGCTCATTATGTGCAAAGAAATGATAAGCAACGTAAGGGCCGTTCTAACAATATGAGTCCAAGATAGAGGGCAATAGAGATGCATCAAAGGGTAGATCAAAGTCTCGTGGTTGCCACAATGTTCAATGCCATTATTGTGATAAGTTTGGTCACATAAAGAAGGATTGTAATGCTTAGAAGCGTGACAAAGAGAAAGAAAAAGGTAAAGGCAAAGATCATGATGATAAAGAGGAGAAACCAAAGAGTTCGGTTAAGATTGAAGAACTGAACATAGTTCAGGATGACAATGATGCGCAAGACATTAATATGTTGATTAAAAATAATGATGTCTTTTATGATGCACACGAAACTCTATCTTTGCAGAGTTCTATGCTAGCTGAACTCCTTATTAGTGGTGAAGTATCCCATACTTGGATTCTTGATTCGGGTGCTTCGTTTTGCATGTCACACCTCATAGGCATCAGTAGTCTTGGCGTGTTGCAAAGGGTCATCTTATTATAGCCCATGGTTCTAAAGCTAGTTCACTTTAACCTCTTTATGTATCTGATAAATACAGTGTTCTTTCTGTAACCGAGCTACCAATCATTGCTTTGTGGTATAGCCGGCTAGGACATATGTCAAAGAAAGGAATGGAGACACTCTCTCGTTTGGGCTACTTATCGTCTTTGTCATTTTCTGATTTTCCCTTTTGTGAGCATTGTCAATATGGAAAGCAAACACAGACACATTGTACACATTCTTTTGACAAAGAAAGAAAACCATAGAGCTTTTGCACAGTGATTTATGTGGGCCTATACCTTCTAAATCCCATGGTTGTGCGCCCTAATATGTTACATTCATTGACAATGCAACACGGCATGTTTGGGTCTATGCCATGAACTCTAAATATGAGACCTTTTCTTGCTTCAAGGAGTTCTTATCTAGTCTTGAAACTCAGCTTGAACATAAGTTGAAAGCTTTGCGCTCAGACAATGGTGGAGAATATGTCTCAAAGAGTTTACAGACTTCTGTTCAAGTAGGGGAATTAAGCGTGAGTTTACATCTCCTTATACCCCTGCACAAAATGGTGTTGCGGAACGAATGAATCGGACCATCCAAGAGCGGATTATGTCTATGCTATCACAGGATAATTTACCACATGCATTTTGGACTGAAGCATTATACACAGCCATGTACTTGATCAATAAATCACCACATGCTTCATTACAGTTTTGTGTACCTTTGGAGTTATGATTAGGACATAAATTGTCTTATAAAAAGCTTCACACATTTGGCTGTGAAGCTTATGCACATGTACCCAAGGAGTTGCGTGCTAAGCTAGATCCTAAGTGCCAGAAATGCATCTTCATTGGCTATGGTGTAGATGGTCAATTTGGCTATTGTTTATGGGATCCAAAAAGTTGATCAATGATCTGTAGCAGTGATGTTGTCTTTAATGAGACTAAGATGCATATACAACCAGTGAAAGAGGTTGAATTTTGGAAAGTGACATTTTTCAATGTATCACCTCCTGTCTAGACATGTCTAGACAGCTCCCGAGCCACTTACTACACAGGCTAGTACGAGTTTTGATCAGCCGTGGAGATCTCAAAGAGTCTCATATCTGCCAGAACGTTTTGTTCCAGGCATGGATTTTGTTTTGCTGACAGATAGTGGTGAGCCTTCTTGTTACAAAGAGGCTATGCTAGCCAATGATAAGAGGTAGTGGGAACATGCTATGAAGAGGGAGCTGTCCAGTATTGCAAAGAACAAAACATGGGAACTTGTTCCATTTCCAAAAGGTAGGAAAGCATTGCCTTGTGAATGGGTTTACAAGAAGAATATTGACAATTACAAAGCTGGTTTAGTGGCCAAAGGTTTCAAGCATGAATATGGTGTTGATTTCCAAGAAATCTTTTCTCCAGTAGTCAAGATGACCACACTGAGAATGTTGCTTGCTTTGGTTTCCACTGAAGATATGAAGCTTCATCAAACGGATGTCATTACAACTTTCTTACATGGTGATCTTGAGGAAGAGATCTATATGCAGCAACTTGAAGGGTTTGTGCTAAAGGGCACGGAACATTTGGTCTATAAGATTCTGAAAAGTCCCTATGGCTTGAAGCAATTATCTAGACAATGGTATCAAAAGTTTGATGAATTTATGCGTTCCCTAGGCTATAAGCACAGTAATGAGGATCCATGTCTTTACGTGAAAAGACAACCCAATGGATAGCTTATTATGCTTATCCTTTATGTAGATGACATGCTTATTGCTGGTCATTCCAAGAAGGACATTGCTGACATGAAAACCAAGCTGAAAAGTCAATTTGACATGATAAATTTGGTGAAGCCAATCATATTTTGGGTATGCGCATTACTCGTGACCGTAAGAAGAGGTTGTACCTTTCTCAAAAAGAGTATGTGCACAAGGTTCTTGATCATTTCAACATGCAGAAGGGGAAGGCTTTGAGTACTCCATTGCCTGCATATTTGAAACTTAGCAAGAACAACTGTCCCAAATTTGCTGAGGAAAAAGCTGCAATGGCTAAGGTTCCTTATGCTTCAGCTTGTGGTAGTCTCATGTATGCCATGGTGGCTACAAGACCTGACATTGCACATGCCATGGGAGTTGTCAGCAGATTTATGTCTAACCCTGGTAAAAAGCATTGGGATGCTATCAAGTCAATTCTCAGATACTTGAGTGCCATATAGACAGTTATGCTATGGTCATGGAGAGTCATCCATTCAGGGATTTGTAGACAGTGATTATGCAGGCTGTGTTGACAATCGTAAATCAACAACATGCTGAATTTCACATTTGATGGTTCAACTATTTGTTGGAGATCTGTTCTTCAAGACTGTACATCCATTTCTACCACAGAGGCAGAGTGTGTTGCAATGAGTAAGGCATGCAAAGAGGCTATTTGGATTGCTTACCTAGTGAAAGATCTTGGATTGTAGTAGTGTACACCAGTTCTTTATTGTGACAACCAGAGTGCTATTTCTTTGGCTAACAATCCAATGTTTCATTCTAGAACAAAACACATTGATGTGCGTTATCACTTCAGTTGTGAATGCTTGGCAAATAAGAGCCTTGATTTAGTGAAGATTCCTATATCAGAGAACACAGTGGATGCACTCACTAAAAGCCTCTCCAGCCATCAGTTTCAGCACTGTTGTGAGTTGATGGGCATTGGGTGAAGAGTGGTTCTCTTCCATTCTTATGGTCTCCCACATTGGCCATCAAGTGGGAGAATGTTAGGTTTAATGACCATGTGGCCAACCGCCCATCACTAATTGCTATTAACCCTAAGTGTATAGCTATACACTTGTGTGAGCCACTAACACTAAGTACAATGTGTATTGTGCCTTAGTGCATAAGATAGAGAAGAAAGAAAGGGGGCACACAGTGTGTGTTGGCTCTCCCCCTCTAACCTGTGTGTGTGAGTGTGTGCGTATTCATCTTTCTCTTTTGCTGTTCTCTCGACTTCTCTCCTTCACCTCAAACTCCACATCCTAAGGCACAAACATAGTATCTTGAGCACCTTGACATGTCATCCTAACTGAGCCATCCTCAAGCTTTTTTGGCCTAAAAAGCCACTTTAGTCATACATTCCCGCTACCACCAGTCTACCTAGGGACTTCATACCTACCCTAGCCTTTTGCACTGCACCTGCCTACAGCCTTTGCCTAGCATAGACCACTTTCCATCTTGGATCAACTTTGGCTGTGCCATCATTGCCCAGCCCCCTCATCAAAAATTTATGTTCGACTAAAAGCATATTTACAGAACATTAAAACTGGCACACCAAACTGACAACTAAAAGCACTTGCAAAACCACAACCCTATGTACAGGCTATGTACAAAAACTTCATCTCCTTTCACACATTGCATACTTTAGGTGGGTTGCCCACCCCCCTTGGCTACAATTTGATGCACCTCATGCACTAAAATTCTCTCAAACTACAACTTGAGCCGCACACTGTTCACCCTGTTTGTAAGAAGCTTACCATTTGCCCTTACCAACTGATAGGTCCCATTCAAAAAGGTCTTTTGTACTTTGTACGAACCTGTCCACTTCTTCTTAGACTTGAAACTCTCATACTTCATCACCCAACTCCCTTTTTGCATATCCATATCCAAAAGACTTGGCTTAGCCTTTCCTATTTGTTCCTTATGTTGCTTCATATCATGATCCTCTGCTACCTTACCATCTAGCTGCAAAACATGCATACTTGTTTCTTTGGTCTCCTCTATAGACCATGGACTGAGCCTCCCTTGGAGCCCTCTGTAGCATGGTTCTTTATCAATCATATTTGAATCGCTCGATAGAAAAGAATTTATAGTGCGACCCACACCAAGAAAGCCTTGTGGTCCATGTAAAGATATTTGCAAAGCAACCTTCAATAGCATACACACCAATAGCATAACATTAAGCTCCAGTACCTGGTCACTTGCATCCACCAACTGCATGGATAAGCATAGATCTTTTCTGTGTAAACTGGTATATGAAGACTCTCTCACTAGTTTGAGAACTGGCTCCATACCTCTGTCTTTAACTTCAAGAACCTGATCCGCTAAATCTCCAACCTGTTCATTATAGACTGGATCAAGCTGATCATCTCCCAGCTTTGGAAATACCACTTCACTCTCACAATCTACCTCCATTTTCCCGTCTAACACCTGCTCCAACGTCACATCATCGGACAAGCAAGACAAAAATTCACCCCATATTTTGTCTTTGGCAAGGTTAGCGGTGCTCTCCTCATCTGCACAAAAATCCTCTATGGTGACTCCAAACAGATCTATATTAATGTTCAACAAATCCTTTTTGCTTTCCTCTTCCTCTATACTAATGTACCCTTCATCATAGGCCCTCTCTGTCTTGTACTCGTAGCTTGTCGTGCCGTCCTCCATCACGCTTAGCCGCAACTCTTGCATCTGCTCGGACAAATCATGCACCGTGTGTACCCAATTCTGTGGCACAACGGGGGGCCATCATCTCGTAGCCCGACATGCCCTGCTCTATCTTCTTCTTTATCTTTCTGCTCTTTGATCGTGCAATTGCTACCGCACCATTGTAATTTTTTGCATTCTCAAAATTGACTTTCTCTCTCACTTTAGGGTGCAGACACGCCATGAATTTATCGAGCTTAAAGTAATCCCCATTAACCAATTGCATGGTTGCCTCTAATTCTGATCAACACTCTTCAAAATGACCTAAAAACAGATTGAACTCTTTACTTACATCTTTATGAAGCGCCTTCAGCTTCGCATCCATCTTGACTAGGATGCCTTCTTGCAAAAATCATGAAGAAACCTTGCTCGTAGAGCCGGCCATGCTTGCCTTGGCTCACCTTCTTGAGCTTCATACAAACTTTGGCTTTCCCATGCATCACCAAAGGAAATGTCTGCATCTTGCTATCCTCGTTCAACATACGCAATGATACTCAAAATCCAACATCCACTCATCGGGGCCCTCCTCCCTTGTGAAAATTGGTCCATAGCTTCTAGCCACCATGACTTCCAATGTGCAAAACCACTTCTTTTTTATCAACTGGAAGCAAGCAGTGCGCTCCTCCATGGGGACACCAAAAGATGGAGGGGTGGAATGGGGGAACACACCTGGAACAACAAAAAAACCTCTCTATAGCTCAGGGTATCCACAACACCCCTATCCTTTCAGAAAACACCTTCAAAAACACACTTCTCACTAGCAGACCACCACTTGCTCCTTTCCCAATACTTACACACTCCACAGGTCCACCACACAACGCACACCTACGGCCACGGTCTGACCACCCTTGCACACCCATATAGCCTCTCAATCTCACTCTCTCACATAAAACATTGACGGTTCGGGGGGGCACACACATCCACACTGCCGGCATTGCGGGGAAACACAGAGCATGAGAAAGAGAAGGGAGGGGGGAGGGGAAACAACAACAGAATTGGGCAATAGTGACTTGATTATGCTTCAAAAGGCATGCACAGAGCTTGCAATGCCATCACCATGGCTATTTTCAAGAAGAATTACAAAGGGATTGGAGAGGCATACTCTTATTTCAAAGAGCTCCACTTTGTAGTCTTCAAACGACACAGAAAAGCCCCCATTTGACTAAAAAAATGGCTTTTATAGTGGGGGGTCTTTAACTTTGCAAACTGCTCTCGAATTGGTCTATTTGGCATCCCAATCTAGAAACTTAGGGAGGGGGAAGCTGCTTCATTTTCATATGCTCTCTTTTGCTCTCTTTGGGCTTGTGCTTAAGAAGAGGGTGCACTAGCAACATTGTTAGTGCCCCTTGGCATTTTTTTTTTAATAATTCATTTTACCCCTTTGGGCCTCTGCTCACTTTCTCCTCATCTTTCCACTTTGGCTGGCTGGCTTGGATTGCCCTTGAACTCTCCCTTTCTCTTCTACCCTGCTTCCCTTTATGCAAAAGACCCTGAGCATCCCTTCTTTCTCTCTCGCTCATGGGCTCCCTTTTGGTCCTTTCGCTACCGTTTGCCCGACCTTCGATTTGATGTGCTTGGCCTTGGAATAGGCTCCGAATTTCATCCTCTCTCACACTCTTTTTCTCCTCCAACATGGGACTGCCCTCACTTCATGCCAGGGAGGCCCAACAATATCGTTAGTGCCCTCCTCGATTTCTCTCAAAAAGTGGCCCTCAAGGGCTACCTGAACGGACTCCTAACGAGCGTGATGCCACATCATCACCGCCAAGTTGGCTGCCACTACTAGCATGCCAATGGCGCAGGGCGCCGTTGCCACCTATGCCAACCAAAACCACCAACCCGCGCACCCCTGTGCCATCAACTGCAACACGGATAGCGCTACTACATGCCCGCCATCTCCAAGAGGAGAGAGCTCTCACTCTCCAGCTCATTACACAATAGATATGCCATGCTATAGCCTATATAGGCTGCGATGTAGCCTCTCATTTTTTCATATGGGGTTATCCCCTTGCCATGGGCGGAATTGGTGAATGCCCTCCAGGGACCCCATTTTCCATGAGAAAACTTCAAAAAACCTCCCATTTTGCCAGGTTTTTTGTCCCCCTTGGCCAAGCTCCTATTGATTGCCTATGGACTCGATCTCTGAGCCATAAAGACCCACTAAAACTCCCCATTTCTCTCTTTAAATCACCTGATTCTTGCCACATTTTGAGACTTCCAAGACTGTCATCCGAGGCGCAAAAAAGGCAAAAAAACATCTTGCGTCATTTCTCTGCATTTACACCCACCTTGAGCTCAACATATCTCATCGCCCGAGAACCCGATTAACAAACTCTCAATTCTTGTTGTCTCTATATAGCACATACTTCCCTCTAGAACCCTGTCAAGGCTCAAAATAGCCATATGGCACGACTCCCAATGCGATCGACTTGGCTCAGAACTGGCCCCCGCCAAAACTTCAATTGGCCATAAATTGCTATCCAAAACTTTGATTAGCAATCTAAGAAGATAGGCATGCTCCATAACTCAAGCTTTAAACCTCTATCCACTGACAATCACTTGGGCCACTTGTCCTTAATTGCTTTGTCCGTCCTAGGTCTGCTAAAACTTCTAACTTTAACATGCAATATCTTGAGCACCGGGGCTCTGTTTGACGAGCCGTCTAGACCGGCTTCTAAAGCATCTCCACATCCTAAGGTACAAACATAGCATCTTGAGCACCTTGACCTATCATCCTAACCGAGCCATCCTCAAGATTTTTTGGCCTAAAAAGCAGCTTTAGTCATACATTCCCGTTCCACCAGTCTGCCCAAGGACTTCATACCTGCTCTAGCCTTCTGCACTGCACCTGCCTACAGCCTTTGCCTGGCATAGACCACTTTCCATCTTGGACCAACTTTGGCTGCACCAATGTTTTGAATTTTGGAGGTGAAAAAATGCTTTTTGACCATGAAATAGGTTTAGAGGGGTTTTAAGAAGATAAGATTTTAGTTTCAAAAATTTGAAAATTTTGGAAATTTTGGAGGAGGATCTCATTTGGAGAGACAAACGCGGAAGTTGCCATGATGTACTGACCACCTTGTTACGGACTAATGTCTTTGAGAGCTTGTCCAAGAATTTGAGAATATTTGCTACTGCATTACCGTGCTTGAGCGATAATTTTCTAGGGAGTGTGTGGGGAGAGGGAGAGAGAGGCTGCCAGGAGAGAGGGTTCACACAAGCTGCCCATCAAGGACTGAATACTGGCTACCTAAGGGGTGGTTTGCGCATACAGGGCAGGGGGGGGGGGGGGGGGGAATTTTTCTCAAGGGGGGCTAAGTTAGTTGACGCTTGGGAGGGGCTGCAAATTTGCACACGCAAGTAGAAGCAACAATGTGGTTTTTTTTTTCATTAATATGAATGGGTTTTCACATGGGTAAAAAATGATAGAGATTGTCCGGCCACTTAAGAAGCATTAAAATGAGGTAGTTTTAAAAGTATTACACTGCTGGCTTCTTACATAAAAACTCTTCAATGAAGAGAGGCAATGTTTCAACCCAGCAATACAGTGCTTCAATCCAACATTTTCTTCTTTCGAGCCCAACGATCCAGCTATCTAGTGCTTGTGCAAAGAGGCATGTCCCTTGGGGGAAGGGGTGCACAAAGGGGAAAAGGAGGGGTGTGAGCAAGGGTTCTCCGTAGCGAAGGGGCAGCCCCTACAAGTGAAGGGGCACATGGCCTGGGGAAAAGGTGCAAGCAAGGGAGAGTTGGGATAGCTTTCTGCCGGGTCAGTACCCTTTTGCATGAAAGGGTGCTAGCACACGGGTGCGAACAAGTACGACCCTTTGAAAAAGTGCACTAGGTTCTCCGAGTACGTAGCACACACACATCATTGGTACAATATAATTATAAGTATGTAATAAACATAACCAATGTTACCTCATACTGTTGGGAGAAAAATTGCATTCCATCTTTCTTCTGCTTCCATACAACACCGGAAAAGGGGTAGAGTGTAGCGGCAAGGGTGAGCAGCTCACAACCTTCGAGTCCTGGGAAAGAAAATTTGTTGTGATACCACTGTGAGGATTACTGCTACTAATTCTAGATTAAGAGTTAAACTTCATAATTAAGACTAAGACTAAACTTGAACAAGAGTCTAGAAGACTGAATGTTTGATTGAAAGTTGATTCATCAAAACTATTACAATAGGTTCCTTATATAAGAAGTGAATAGGTGTGAGTGAATAACCACAACCAACAGTGTAAGGACACGTCCTTTCATGAATAGACATGTTTTAGGCCAATAGACACATCCTTTGGATGAAGAGCTACAACCATTGGACGAAGAGTCATGGCTAATTGTTGAAGGTGCGGCTATTTGCTGTAGAGGCACGTCCTTTGATATAGAGACCCAACCTTTCAAATGTAGGGTCTTCCTTGGTTGTTCAGTCTCGTATCTGCATCAAGGACTGAGTGTAATAATAGAACATAGTCACGATCATGACAATAGGTATAGATCTCTTCTAGCTTTCTTGCTCTAACTTGGTTTCTCTGTAGGAGAGAATTCTCTCTCTTCTTGAAGATCAAGGGCAGTAGAAGGCTGTGGCCTCTGCTCAAGGGATTCCACGATTGGAATCCAAGTGTAATCTTTTCGGAGGGTGTTTCACTCTGGCACCGGAACAGAAGAGCGGAAGCTTTCAAGACTTGAGATTCAGCGAAGCGATTGCTTTCCTAAGAGGGAGTGACCTCCCAACTTTCCATCTAGAAAAGAAAAGATAGAACTTAGCATGGGAATAGTGCCCCACCTTTGGTTCATGTGCTTGATGCAATGTAGTCCTGTATCCTAGCTGCTTTGTGCACATGTGCGCGATCTTTTGGCTCTCGAGTTAGCACGTGTTAGAGGCTCTCAAGTCTGCATTTTCATACATATGAAATGGAAACTTTCATACATAGGGAATTCACCAAATGCTATTCGAGAATATTTTTTACAATAGAATGATGTACTTCAGACAATAGAGGAGCTTTTGGAGGATGCAAGTCTTCCAGTGGAGCTGTAATCTGAAGATACATGCGGAAAAGTTGACAAATCAGATGGTCAGATTTCAGACAATCAAATTCAGAGGACCAGATGAAGCATCAGATGGTCCATGGTTGGTGGTCCCAGACGCACCAGAGTGCTTGAAGCTCGAAATATCAAACGTTAGTGGGCGACTTGAACTCAACCTGAACCAACTCTGAGTAAGGCCAAGGCAAAAGGTTTCACAGCTACAAAGTAACATTTCAAATCTTAAAGCCAGGGCATAAAAGCTGACCTAGAGATACACGACACATAATTGAAACTCCAAATCCATAAATACTGCATCCTTGTATCCTAGCTGCTTCATGCACATGTGTGCGATCTTTTGGCTGTAGAGTCTTGTTAAGAGGCTCTCAAGTCTGCGCTTTCATACAATATGAAATGGGAAATTTCATACGTACGAAATTCACCAAATGCTATTCGAGAATCCTTTTACAATAGGATGTTGTACTTCAGACAATATAGGAGCTTTTGTAGGATGCAACTCTTTCGATGGAGCTGTTAATCGAAGATACATGTGGAAAAGTTGACAAATCATATGGTCAGATTTCAAACGGTCAAATTTCAAATGACCAAACATTAGATGACCAGATTTTGGAGAACCAGATGAAGCATCAAATGGTCATGGTTGGCACCATCAGAGTGCTCGAAGCTCGAAATATCAAACGTTACCAGGCGACTTGAACTCAACTGGACCCACTCCGAGTAAGGGTAGCACGACAAAAGTTTTCACAGCTACAAAGTAACATTTCAAAGCTAAAAGTCAGGGCATAAAAGCCAACCTAGAGATACACGATACATAATTCAGACTCCAAATCCATAAATACTGTATCCCTGTATCTTGGTTGCTTTGTGTGCATGTGCACGATCTTTTGGCGCTCGAGTCTACACGTGCTAGAGGCTCTCAAGTCTGCACTTTCATACAATAAGAAATGGGAACTTTCATACATATGAAATTCACCAAATGCTATTCAAGAATCCTTTTTACAATAGGATGTTGTACTTCAGACAATAGAGGAGATTTTGGAGGATGCAAGTCTTCCAATGGAGCTCTAATCCAAAGATACATGCGAAAAAGTTGACAAATCAGATGGTCAGATTGCAGACAGTCAAATTCAGAGAACCAGATGAAGCATCAGATGGTCCATGGTTGGTGGTCCTAGATGCACCAGAGTGCTCGAAGATTGAAATATCAAACGTTAGTGGGCGACTTGAACTCAACCTGAACCAACTCCAAGTAAGGCCAAGACAAAAGGTTTCACAGCTACAAAGTAACATTTCAAAGCTTAAAGCCAGGGCATAAAAGATGAACTACAGATACACGACGCATAATTCAGACTCCAAATCCATAAATACTGTATCCTTGTATCCTGGCTGCTTGGTGCACATGTGCCCGATCTTTTGGCTCTAGAGTCTTCACATGTTAAGAGGCTCTCAAGCCTGTGTTTTTCATAGAATATGAAATGGGAACTTTCATACATACAAAATTCACCAAATGTTATTCGAGAATCCTTTTTACAATAGGATGCTGTACTTCAGACAATAGAGGAGCTTTTGGAGGATGCAAGTCTTCCGGTGGAGCTATAAATCAAAGATACATGCGGCAAAGTTAACAAATCAGATGGTCAGATTTCAGACGGTCAAATTTCAAATGACCAGACATTAGATGATCAAATTTTGAAGAACCAAATGAAGCATCAATTGGTCCATGGTTGGAAGTCCTAGACGCACCAGAGTGCTAGTGTTACCATATACATGTGGTAGTGATGTGTGTGAACACACTAGGACCGCCGGGGCATTTTTTCCCTCTTTAGGAGGTTTTTTCCCCCGTGCATTGTATATACGCCCATCACTCTAGGGCTATCTATCTTTCCATTGCACACTAAGTAACACACTCTCTATTGTGTGCCTTGAGCTTCCTTCGTCTTCTCCAAGCTGTGTGTGTTTCTCTGCAACCCTAATTCCAACAATTGGTATCAGAGCAGGTCACGTTCTCCCGGGCTTAGTCGCCAGCTGCTCCAGCACACGCCTGCTCACTTTCTCCGATTTCAGTGAGCTTTGGCAAGCGTTCGCAGGTCGACAAATATTTTGGGAAAGCTCGAAGAGCTTGGTCTGCTCAGAATTTTGATTTGGGCTCATTTCGGCCTCCGTTTCCACTACGGGCAGTACTGCACAGGTTATTTCGTCATTTTGTGCAGATTTTCTGTCAGTGCCGTTTTCTGCATAACAGGTGCCTTATAGTCTTCTACGGTTTGTGCTATATAGCACAAGTTGTTCCCGCTCCATTTCTCCTATTTTCGGGCAGTTTTCACATCAGGTGCAGCATTTACCATGGCTGACAACAACAACACAGATGTGTTCAAGATGTTTGCTGCTGAGGACAGGTTGGATGGGGACAACTACCCTATGTGGGCTTATATGATGCAACACGTTCTTGTGTCAAAAGGTGTCTGGAACATTGTGCAGGGCATTGATGTACGTCCTGGTTCTGAAGATGTAGGCGATATTGAGGATGTTGCAGGTCTTGCTGCAAGGATTGCAGCTGTTAGAGTTGTTTTGCCTACAGCAGAACAAGCTCGTTGGGATGTTAAGGATGCGTAGGCTCATGCATTGATTGCGTTGTCTGTGAAGCGCACCATTATTCCTCACATCCGTTCAGCAAAATCTGCAAAACAGGCTTGGGATATTCTAGCAGGTCTTTATGCAAGCCGCAATGAGGCTAAAATTGCTTTGCTGCGTAAAGAGCTAGAGTCGAAGATTATGCATGAGGAAGATGATATGGACACTTTCCTTGCTAGTGTCAAGGATATCAATGAGCAACTCATTTTTGCAGGTGAAGTCATTTCTGACAGTTCCCTTGTGCAGACTGTTCTTGATGCCTTACCAGATTCCTACCAGACTTTTGCTAGTACTTGGAAACTGATGACCCAAGGAAATCCTGAAGTTGTCAAGTTTGATGCATTATGCACATTGTTGTTGCAAGAGTCACTTTCTAGAAAAAACAGGACTAGGCAGCGTGCAGTTGAACAGGCTTTTATTGCTTCTCAAAGAAAGGGTGGTAACAGTAATGCAGCCACTTCTTATGGTTCTGCTGCGAGTGGCAAAATTTCTGTTCCTAATGCTTCTGCTGGCAGCACTTCGTCTGGCAATTCTGGTGATAAGGGCAAAAAGAAGATGCGTTGCCATTATTGTAAAGCCAATGATCACTTGATCAAGTCGTGTCCTAAGTTGAAGGCCAAAGAGGCTAAGAAGAAAGAGGGTGGTTCCACTGCAAATGCTGGTTCCACTACAAATGCAGCCATTGTTGAGTCTTCTGTGAAAGGAGATTGTGATGCTGATGTTGATGCAGAATGGGCTTTTAGCGCAGAGTGCACTTACAATCCTGCTGTCCATGATGCATGCTTGTCAGTTGCTGCAGATTCACATGTGTGGTATTTCGACAGTGGTGCTACAAAGCACATTACCTCACATCGTGAATTGTTTACCTCTCTCGAGTCTGTCCCTCATGGGAATTCAGTCACTTGTGCCAACAACGCCTCTTATCCAGTTCAGGGAGTTGGAAAGATTGTGCTCACTGCTGCTAATGGCAGTTCCTTCACACTTGTTGATGCACTTTATGTACCTGGGATCAAGAAGAATCTATTGTCTGTATCCGCACTTGCTAGACTTTGACTTGTAGT
Source organism: Adiantum capillus-veneris (assembly GCF_014529385.1). Classification (NCBI taxonomy): domain Eukaryota; kingdom Viridiplantae; phylum Streptophyta; class Polypodiopsida; order Polypodiales; family Pteridaceae; genus Adiantum; species Adiantum capillus-veneris. Next base: position 94,626,195 of record NC_140941.1, on the reverse strand, counting down.
CAAATTTGTGGATGACAGATGTACAGTTCATGATCTCAGTTTTGGTGATGAAATTGTTGCATCTGGGCTTTTGTGCCATGGGCTGTATAAGCTCACTTTGTATGACAAGTGTGGACAAAATTTTGCAAATGCTGTTGCAGATTCAAGGGCTATTTCAGATGCAAAACTTTGGCATGCACGTTTTGGTCATCTGAATTTTGCCAGTTTGCTGCGTTTGCAGAAATCTGATATGGTTGCTTCTTTGCCGCCTCTTGAAGCACCTATCAAACATGTTTGTGAAGGCTGTATTCTGGGTAAAATACAGCGTTCTAAGTTTCCAAAGGATGGTTCAGTTAGGGCCACATGCAGGTTGCAGCTTGTGCATAGTGACGTTTGTGGGCCCATGCAAACTCCGTCCTTGGGCAATTACCTGTACTTCATGACTTTCATTGATGATTACTCCAGGCATGCGTGGGTATTTCCGCTTAAAGCGAAGTCCGAAGTTTTTATGTGCTTCAAACAATTTTTGGCTATGGCTGAAAATGTCTCAAAATGTACTATGGGCACCCTCCGTTCCGATCGAGGGGGGGAGTATATGTCTCATGAATTTAATGCATTTCTGGCTAGTCGTGGGATAAAACACCAATGTACAGTGCCTTATACACCTCAGCAAAATGGTGTTGCTGAGAGGAAAAACAGGTCACTAACGGAAATGGCACGATGTATGGTCAAAAGTCAAGCTTTGCCGCATTCTTTTTGGCTTGAGGCCATCATGTGTGCCACTTATGTACTTAACAGGTGTCCTACGAAAGCTTTGCAGTCTATTACTCCATATGAAGCATGGCATGATAGAAAACCTTCTATTGAGCACATGCGTGTTTTTGGCTGTTTGGCATATGCTTTGGTGCCACAAGTGCAGCGCAGAAAATTGGATGATAAGGCTGTCAAATGTATTTTTGTTGGTTATAGTGCTGAAAGCAAAGGTTACAGGTTGTATCATTCGCAAACAAAACGTATTTTGGTTTCACGGGATGTAGTGTTTGTGGAAGATTCTGTTCAACCCTTGCTGTCATGTACTAGAGACAGTAATGTAAGCTCACAGGACATTTATGACACTTTGTTGCCTCTTTTCAGTGGTGGAAATACGAATGTAAGTTCCAATGAGGCAAATGTACAGCCTATGGGAGTTTCTGAAAATGTTTTAGAACAGCCTATTACTGATGCAGATGTACATGATGTACTTGATGAGGAAAGGGCTGAAAATGAGCAGGCTAGTAGTATGCCAAAATGGCTGGTGCACACTTTGCGTGATAGTAAATTGGATGCACCTTTATCTAGTCGTACTCGTTCAGGCTCTCGCCATGCATCTTATGCATCAGATTGTTATGCTTTGGCTGTGTCTAGTTTACATGATGTTGAGGAGCCTCTGTCTTTTGATGAAGCACAGAATTCAGAAAATTGGATTGCTGCCATGAAATCAGAATATGATGCACTTATAGAGAATGACACATGGACTTTATGTGATTTGCCTCCTGGCAAAAAGGCCATTGGTACGAAGTGGGTTTACAAGTTGAAACGCAAGCCGGATGGTGAGATCGATCGCCATAAGGCTCGACTTGTTGCAAAGGGTTATGCACAACAAAAAGGCATAGATTATGAAGAGACTTTTGCTCCCACTTGTCGTATGACTACTGTGCGTTTTCTATGTGCATTGGCAGCTCATTTTGGTTGGGATGTACATCAATCAGACATTGTTACTGCTTTCTTGAATGGTGACATATTTGAGGAAGTTTATGTAACGCAGCCTCGCGGTTTTGTCATAAAAGGACAAGAGGACAAAGTGTGCAAATGTAAGAAGGCTTTGTATGGGTTGAAGCAATCTCCTCGTGCTTGGTATGAGAAAGCTGACACTCATTTGGTTAAACGAGGCTTTCGTAACAGTCCAACAGAAAGCACATTGTATGTAAAGCGTGAGGATGATGTATTTCTCATTGTGGTTCTTTATGTTGATGATTTGCTGATCACTAGACCAAATGAGAGACATATTGCTGAATTTAAGGCTGATTTGAATGCTACTTTCAAGATGAAAGATTTGGGGCTGTTGCATCATTACTTGGGTATACAGTTTAAGCAGTGTGATGGTGGTATTGCCTTGTGTCAGAAAAGTTACATAGAGACATTGCTATGTAAGTTTGGACTTGAGGATTGCAAACCTATTGCCACTCCCATGGAAACAGGTTTGAAGTTGAGTCTACATGATGCTGGCGATCCTGCTGATGTCACTCTTTACCAAACTGCTATTGGCTGCCTCATTTATGTATGCAACACGAGGCCAGATATTCAGTTTGCAGTCTCGCAGGTCAGCAGATTTATGCATAGCCCAGGGTCTAAGCATTGGCAGGCTGTCAAGAGGATTTTCCGCTACCTTAGTGGCACTTTACATCTTGGCTTGTTTTATCCCAAGGGGGGATCATTGCCGCCAGACTTACATGCTTTTTCGGACTCAGATTGGGCTGGTTGTTTTGACACGCGAGTGTCCACAAGTGGTTTTTGTTTCATGCTTGGCAGTTCATGTATATCATGGTTGAGCAAGAAGCAACCTACTGTGGCCACTTCGAGTTGTGAGGCTGAGTACAGGGCAGTCTTCACAGCTACGGTTGAGTGTGTATGGCTCAGACGCCTTATGGCTGACTTGGGTGTTGGACAGGACACTGCCAACACTATCTACACTGACAGTCAGAGCGCATTGGCAGTTGCGAGGAACCCAGTTTTTCATGCTCGCACAAAGCACATTGAGGTGCATTACCACTATGTCAGGGAGAGGCTCTCAGCAGGAGAGATCAGCTTGGCTTATGTGCCAACACAGGACAACCTTGCAGATCTTTTCACAAAGGCATTGTCTCGTGAGAAGCTTGAAGCTTTCCGCAAAGCTTTGGGCTTACTCCCCTTTGTGGACTGATCCTGTCCTCAGGGCATGGCACTTCCCTTTACTCATGTGCCAGCTCTCGTTCACCGCATCACTCCAGGGGGGATTTGTTACCATATACATGTGGTAGTGATGTGTGTGAACACACTAGGACCGCCGGGGCATTTTTTCCCTCTTTAGGAGGTTTTTTCCCCCGTGCATTGTATATACGCCCATCACTCTAGGGCTATCTATCTTTCCATTGCACACTAAGTAACACACTCTCTATTGTGTGCCTTGAGCTTCCTTCGTCTTCTCCAAGCTGTGTGTGTTTCTCTGCAACCCTAATTCCAACAGCTAGAAGCTCAAAATATCAAACATTAGCGGGCGACTTGAACCCAATCCGCACCGACCCAACTCCGAGTAAGGGCACATCAAAAGTTTTCATAGCTACGAAGTAACATTTCAAAGCTAAAAGTCGGGACGTAAAAGCCAACCTAGAGATACACGATACATAATTCAGACTCCAAATCCATAAATACTGTATCTCTGTATCTTGGCTACTTTGTGCACATGTGCATGATCTTTTGGCTATAGAGTCTTCACGTGCTAGAGGCTCTCAAGTCTGCACTTTTGTATAGTATGAACTGAGAACTTTCATACGTATGAAATTCACCATATGATATTCGAGAACCCTTTTGACAATAGGATGTTGTACTTCAGACAATAGAGGAGCTTTTGGAGGATGCAAGTCTTCCAGTGGAGCTGCAAATCGAAGATACATGCGGAAAAGTTAAAAAATCAGATGCTCAGATTTCAGACGGTAAAATTTTAAATGACTAGACATTAGATGATCAGATTTTGAAGAAGCAGATGAAGCATCAAATGGTCCATGGTTGGCGGTCCAAGACGAGTGCTGGAAGCTCAAAATATCAAACGTTAGTGGGCGACTTGAACTCAACCCGACCCATTCCGAGTAAGGGCACAATAAAAGTTTTCATAGCTACAAAGTAACATTTCAAAGCTAAAAGTCAGGGCATAAAACCCAACCTAGAGATACACGACACATAATTCAAACATCCAATCCATAAAAAAAATTACTGAATTACTTGTAAATCGAATAAAAGCCCATAAGAGCTCCAGTCAGGGCCTGTAATACAATTATACACATTTCTTAATGATTGGCATTTTATTATGAGCAGTGGTCAGAACTGCATGTACATTCTTCGCTTCTAACAAAAAATAAGCATCGTTCGACTTGTTGAATGCTCAATATGAGAGAATTGTACTCTACATATCTATGAGCTTTACTCTGTTTCAAAATTGGCTGAACAGCCTCTGTCTACATTGCATCCATGAAAAGCTGATACACTAAACGAATAAAGCCTAATTTCCAATGTTGATGCGGTGTATGTCCTATAGTTGAACGAAGATGAGGTGCTTTTTGCAGTAGCATACGTTGATCTAAAGAAGGTGTTTTTATATCGGCAGGTGATTCTTTAGGTTTCTTTGTTTTTTACTTATCCAGTAAGATCATAAATCAGCACTAATTAAGAGGACATTATTGCAGATACAAGGCATTGTGGAAATGAATCTGTGAGCAAACCAGAAGAAGACAGAAATGAAGGCTCGTCAGAAATGGAGAAAGAGAAGTGCCAGGAGCAGCTCAAAGAGGTGATCCCGTGGATAAGGAGGAGCTCATTGTTAAGGTTGTACCAATGGAGATCAGAAGTTTTTGTTAAGATTCAAATGAATGAATAATCAAACAATCCTTTGAGTTCACTACCCTTCTCATTCGGGGCTTTGAATAAAGAAGGTTGAGAATGATTCACCCTGCTTATTTTACAGTAATGATAGGCTATATTTACCTTTCAAACTTTGAAAGAGAATTCTAAGAGCTCAATCATCGGATGTCAGGCAAAATTGAGATGTCAAAAATACGATTGATTTCTCAATGAGGGATAGTCTACAGCAACGTAATATCACCCATTTCTTGATTCACTATGCTTTGCAGCTTTACAGTTATCACCCATGTAAGAACTAATGCTAGTGCCAATCTCGTACAGACAATCACTTTTTATTTGCGGCATCAAGCCCAAGCATGCCACTCTTCATAAGTGGCAAAGGTCCTCCTCTTCATAAGTCATCAGAGAACTAGCTAGGCCACATTGGGCATCCCAAAGAAAACCTGCAGTCACCCAAAGGACTTTAAAGTTTAATACTGAGGTAGCCAACGTTCAAACTATTGTCGTGCTTAAGTTGTGGACACTTCGCATCAAGAAAGTCTTGCAACATTTGGACAGGAGGATTACCACCCATTAGCTCCAAAAGACAAGCAAACAAGTGCTAAACTGTTCTAACCATCCATTGAGGACCTACAATTCACAATAACTCCAAAAAGTCTTTTGCAATAATTCAACACAACAAAAGTATTATAATTCACTATTTGTACATGTTGGCTCATTCTCATCTGCTTCATCCTCATCTGCATCATTAGTGCTCTCCCCATTATCTGCATCAAAATTAACTCCGCAAATTTAAGCTAATAAATCAACACATCATTCTGTAATTTCATAATGGAACTTAATAAGGGATCTCACCATTGGTACCTACTGCCTCGGCCTCGGCCTTGGCCTCATCTTCATCGGTTATCTACTCCCCATTATCTAGATCCACATTGACTCCAACTTTCCCCAAGTTCATATAACAATATGAAATGGGAAAGCCATTAAAGATCGTGTGATAATAAATGGCTGCCAAATACCTTGCTTAATCTTTCTCTTAATCACCTGTTTAAAAGCATGTGAATTTCATTGGCAAGCAATACAAGTTTTGGCATGCACGCAGATGGATAAAAGAGCCAGTAATGTTACATGATCTATATAATTTTTTACCCATTCTAAATCCCCTGGATCATTCATGTTGAGAACTTCAGCAACTCCTTGTAATTTTTGCACACCTCCAAACAATACTGTAAATTGTAAGGCTTTTGTGATTGCTTCTTTATAATCTTTCCAGGGATCTGCCATACAATTCTTCTCCGAGGATGCTACCTCCCAATCAAAAGACTTGACTATGTCTATCTCATTCATTAAATTTCCCCCATTTCATTTAGCATGAAAGACCTTTTCCTGCAATGGTTCGATGCTTCCAAACACTTCTACGATTCTCTCATAACTGCAAATTGTAATAGTATTTTGTACAGATTATAAACTTTAACAATTATCTACAAATCATTTCATCATGTTGACAGAGAATACCTGTCCACTTTTCTCTGATCGTTCGAGGGGAAGTGCACCTTCAAAGCATACAGCTCTGTACACTTTTGTCAACCTCTTTCATGAAACCTACAGTGAACCTTCTGCTTCTGCATCTGCGTTTGCATCTGGGATTCGGTTGCCATAGAGAGAGAGAGAGAGAGAGAGAGAGAGAGAGAGAGAGAGAGAGAGAGAGAGAGAGAGAGAGAGAGAGAGAGAGAGAGAGAGAGAGAGAGAGAGAGAGAAGTAGCGAGCTTAGTTTATTCACTTTCTATATATTATGTGCGCAAAGAGTGGGTTTAGAGGGAGGTATTTTTGTGTGTGTGAAATTTTGAAATTCATTTTTTAACTAGGTGAGAAGTGAAGTTGATCTTCACAAAGGCCTGCCATGTGTGACAATAGAGGTTCTAGAAAGTGTTAAGGTAGAGGTTCCAAAAGGTGGTTGAGTCCCAAAGACAAGCTTCACCAACTCTCAGTCTTAGAAAGGTGTACGATGTTTGTTAGACCTTCATAAGAGTTTGCTATATGTCAGGGTATAAGTCTTTTATTTGCTTGCACCCCATTTTGTTGGGTAGGGTGAGTTTATGTTTGTCGAGAGATTTTATTGGGATGAAGTGAATGAGCTCCTCATTACTGAGAATTGAAGCTTGGACGAGGGAGAACTCACCATCTTTATCTCATCATATATGTACTGGCTTCTCTACACTAGGGGCAAGGTGATGTAAGTGATGGAATGATCAAACCAATAGCAATAGTTTGTTCCACATGATAATTTGGTTACGCATGAGTTGATCTAAATGTGATCCAATGTTGAGTAATTTACTATAGTTGATTCTTTGATTATTTGTTTGAATCCATACATTTCCATGTAATGTTGTAGAGATATATAACAACTATTATTATTGTTTGCGTCTATGTTAAACTCTCCTGCAATTATGGTTTGCGTGGTTATGTCTAATGCAAGCAAAGTTTTTGTGAGTGCTTGTACAGTGACAAAGTTGTGATGAAGGATGTCTGTATAATGAAATAAAATTTAATTTTCTATTGTTTCTAGTAGACGTGTTTGATGAAATGATTTCAACTCTGTTTGATGTTAATACTTTTGTGTCAAAAAAGTGAGAGTTATTCTTGTATAGTATAAGAAGAGTGCGTTTTATTTGCGAGCTTTCAATTTCGAGCTTTTGCAATCAAACCCAATTTTGAGAGATTTTTTATTTTAGATTTAGAGCCTTTTCTAACGACACAAAAAATTAATCCAAAAAAAAGACATCAGAATATTATACACGACAAAAAAGATCTATAATCTCACAAAAAATTGGCTTAAGATTTTGAGTCTCTTTCAACGATACACACCAAAAACATGTACAAGATTCCAAAAGCCCTAATTTTGAGCTTGTACAATTGTCTAGATAGATACCACAAAGCATGCTTCTCTTACTAAAAGAAATTAAAATAAAGTCTCATATGTCTAGAAAAGCTACTCCACATCTAATACAAAAGAGAAATCTACTTCAATGCATACCTCTACAGGACAATCTCTAAGATTTAGGCTCACTACACCACAGGCTTTATCTTGCGGGTTTGCCCTAATACAAATGCAAGGTCTGTGGGTGTTAGTGCAGGCTTATGAATGACCATGTGCTCTTTTGGTTGAAGCCCTAGAATATGCACATACACATAGTACATGTGCTTACATGCCAAAAACGCTTTATGTGTAGATTCTCTCTTCTGATAATCGGGACAGGTGCAACTAGGTTCTACCTTAATGTGTACATCATAACAACTCTCTGTCAATATTCGAAAAACTATGTTTTGTTCACTCGTTGCAACCATGCTTGCAGCTGACTCCAATCTCTTTTGCGCTTCTTTGGAAATACCATGTCTCCACTTACGCTTCCTGCTACTACTGGAGCCTCCTTGTGTAAGAGTAGCATTTTTATTGTTCATGCGTCGTAGTGGTGTTGCAAAATCTGTAAATTGAAATCCACTTTGTACCAAGCTGTCACTCTCTTCCTTTGATAAATTGGTTCCAATATCCACTTGCTAGAAAGTAGGAACGACAGGTGAGAATTTAACTTGCCTCTGTACTTTTTGTGTGTGGCCTACTTCATAATTGCAGAACCATATCCACTGTGCAATTGTCTTGTCTTTAAAAGTTCTCTCATGGCAAAAACAAGGAGCAACCATTCCCACATTATGGCTTTGTAATTTGTTACCACAACTTTTCTTCCCTACCATTCCAAAACATTTCCTCATGCAATTGGCTGGCATCCTTCGTAAAGACCACTCTTCGCAAGCAACTTGGACCTCTTGATTACACCTTGCTGAATTCTCCCCAGGCTGCACTGGAATGCTATCTCCTACTTCATTGTCAGTGACAACATATAGTTCTTTATTATCCTCTCTATCAAAATGTATACTCCGTGGTCTCCCTTTGGTTTTTCGCTGTCTTGCTTCCATTACATATCCAGGTTTATGTCAGCTTGTACCGACTGCACATGTTTTCTTCTTCCGTTGTACTGTCTCTTTGTCACCTTCCATCACAGGCTCCTCATACAAAGGACTACCAGCAACCAAGCCTTGTAATGTACTCGTAAAATGATTTGGATTTGGAGATTCTCTACATTTGGAACTGGCCATCATTGCTTCTATGGAAGGGCCCGTTCCGATGTATCTGCCTGTGGTGTACCCAATCTTTTTGCACATTGAGTATATGCATTCAAAACATCACTGACACATTCATCATAAAGTGATATTTTACGTTTATCACCTTCACCTACCAGCCAACTAGCATGGATGCTCTTTGACAAGTTTATACTTGGAATTTGAGCTCTCTCCCATTGACTCTTACTGACCTATAAATACAAAACAATTAAAAGCATATAAATGTAAATCTCTGTTTTCAAGGATTTAATAAGAACCAAAAAAATGATTGATATACCATTGTCTCAGCGCTTCCCCAATGGGCAATCCGTTGCTCCCACCAATTAAACCATCTCTCTAAAGCCTTTTTATTATCCCCTATCACATATTTCACTCACCATTCTCGTATTGTGGAAGCTATACGAGAAGCCTCATTTGTAGTCTTTGCTAAGCGCCATGCTTCACACATTTCAATGTGATGCATTTGTCTATCTGTAGCGACATGCTTTTTTGTATGCTTGTGTAGACTCTGCTCCCAATGGGAAAGACACGAGCGCTCCCTTCCCTCCATTACATTATGCCGTCCACCATTGTATACAACTCGTATTGCCAGCCAATTAGCCCCAACTTCATCAGACATAAATCCAACAAAGTCTGCTGGTTCATGCCCACACCTCTCCATAACTGTGTTTAAATTTCTCCAAAACAAGATTTGTGTTTCTTCGTCTTCTTCTTTACATTCACATATTGCAATCACTTGCAATGCTCGCATGCTGTACACATAGAACAAATAAGTAATAACAGGTGTCTTATATCAAACATGCTATCTAACATATTTTTATAAATTCACTTACCCAGGATCATAAACCGAGCAGGACATAGTTGCCCATCCTCCCGGGGGATTCACTCTATATACAAAACGGGATGCCACCTGCAAGCGAACAACTTGGATAAAACCCCTATATACGACTCATACTAGGAAATATGACCCTCCTTTCTACGCTTATACGTCAATGAAGAAAACTATGATACCCCTATCTTACATATAAAATTTAGGTCTCACATGATCTAACTAAGTAAAACTAGTCAAAGAGTGTGTAGCATAGTGATTGGCAACGTACTAAGGAACCACTTCTTTTGATAACTAGATGTACCCTCAATGTGTCTTAGTTTGACTTTCAAACTATGTGCCCGATTAGCCTACACTTTGGCTACTTGTCCAATTCTAACCCATCTAAATTACTCAAAAAACATGGTTCTAAAGTTGTGTTAGGCTCTCCGTGTAAATTTGCATTTATACAAACTCTTTATAGCTTTCATCCCTCAAAAAATGTACTATAATCACAAAACAAGCACTTGATACAAAGCATTGTTAGTTTTTGCATGTATTTTTGTAGCTATTGACTCACAAGTTTGAGGTTAGAATCTTTTGGGAATCCATGATTTTGAAACACAAAAATTTCCTCTCATTCTCCCCTTTTCTCACTCCTCCCTCCCCCCCCCTCCAAACAAATATGATACCCCCTCACTTATTTTTAAGCTTGGGAGATAGATTATTGGGGGCCTGCCCCTAACTTATATGCTTATGTAACTTGTAAAAAAAACCCCCTCCCTTGCACTTACCTGGTGCGGTAAGTTTTCCATGGTGAATCCCCCGGGCCCATCCTTCAATTCGATGAGTATGATCAAAGTGCACCCAAGCACTACTCAAATCTCCTGTCCCTCCTCGCCTCATTCTATTGACTAGTTCAACTCCAGAAGCAGGTCCTTTTGTGGACATTTTGAATAGATAACATTTGTCATTAGGTCCACCTTCACCTGGAAAACGACTTCCATGAAAGAATGGAAAAACACACCATTTCTGTAGGAATAGTATATTGTCGTATCCTTCACCAACAACCTGACCCTGTTTAGCTTTCTCATTTCACAAAATACTTTTGAATCCCCTATTTTGAACAAGGGGCATCATTTCCTCAAGAAAATGGTTAAGCTCTACATCAGTGGCTTCTAAATCATCTTCTTTAGTCAATGATTGAAATAGAATTTGACGAGCAACTAACATCTGTACTTTTCTAGGAACCCCCTTCTCAATCTTTAAAACTGTCTTAACAAGATTGCGCACTTTTTCAAGAGCTGCCCTTCTAGTACCTGGCTGTACATTGTGGTCATGCACTCCCCGATGGATCACCAAACGTGTTATTGTTGTTTCCTTTGGCATCACATAATAGATCATACACTTGCAAACATTTGAACAAGTGACCGTTCTGTCACAATAGTGGCAGGTTATTTTAGATTTACCTTTGCTAGCAGGATAGCCCATCCTGATTTGTCTGTCCAAATGTCCATGAAAGAAGGCGTCATTGTATTTCCTTTCACCAAGGTAAAAAGGGCATGTCACTCTGCAACATTGAAGGCTTCCAAGACAATAACTCAAACGCACAATGCAATCTATGGCCATGTTGGTTGATGCTGGGCGAGACCAAAGGTGACAGTCGTACTTCTGCTCCATACTGAGCATCCTTTTATTGTTGTGAATTGGAGGAAGCTCAAAACAAACATTGCCATTATAAAAATTTGGGAGCTCGTCAACCTTTTTGGGAGTTCCACAAATCTCTAAAAGTTTAGACAACCTGCACGATTTACCTTTGTCTTTCATCCATGAAATGATGGATATATCCTTTGAATACTCCTACATTGTATGCTCCACCCCATCTTGTGTGTCTTGAAAGGGTCCTGGTGACCTGGTTAGTTCCACTGTCTCCAAAACAACTGTGTCTGTACCTTCATCAATATCAACATTTAAGTGTGATGGAGTGGAGCTTTTGTTACATGGTGTAGAGGACATAGAAGAATCACCCACTTCTTCATTTGTTTCTAAACTGTCAGCCACATAAACATAGCCATGTGAATGAAGAATGTGGTAAGTTGAGGACAGAGAATGGTCAAGAAGGTAATGCTTTTGATCTTCATGATCCCATCTAGGCAACACATTGACCTTAGACTCAGAGCTCCCTGTCTGAACGACTGCTTGCAAGCCTTCAAACTGAATAGAAGGAGGCAATAGGCTTTGAAGAAAATATTCACTAAGTAGAAGCTCTCCATTTCGTAATGAGACTCTATAATCCATATGAGCACCATTAATCGTCCATGAAAGCATTGCTGTAGTTGTAGCTGTCATGTTTGAGAAAGACAGGGAGGAATAATACTTGAGGTAAAAAAAATGACGAAAAGAGAAGGAAGAGAATGTGCATAAGGTACAAAGAAAGTGTAAAAGCATGCAGCTGTAAAAAGTTATTGCTGCGTTCATTGAAAACAATTCTAAATATATTTGAAATATTCACTCTTTAAGATATGCATAGTCATAGCCATTAAGCTACATTTGAATCAGCATGTTGTCAAATCCATCTGTTCACCTATCGAGCTTTCAAAATCTCCCCAAATACGCGCATATTAAAAAAATGAACATAGGAGTTATAAAATATACGATGTTTTAAAAATTATTTATAATATATGTATGTATGTATATATATATATATATATATCTATATATATATATATATAGAGTATAGAGTATAGTTTTTATATTCCCAATTAAGCGCTTTAAAATTAAAATGGACATAGTATAGTATATATAGAATATATGGTATTTAAGTATATAGTATATATAGTTACATTACATTATACCAGTACCAGTACCGGGCCACTCCAGTCTAGTAGCAGTACAGTACCGGTCCAGTCCAATACCAATCAAGCCCAGTCTAGTAGCAGTCTAGTCTAGTCCAGTACTAGTCCAGTCCAGTACAATACCAGTCCAGTCCAGTACCAGTCAATTCCAGTGTAGTCCAGTCCAGTACCAGTCAAGTCCAGTCCAGTCCAGTACTAGTCAAGTCCAGTGTAGTCCAGTCCAGTCGAGTACCAATGAAGTCCAATCTAGTAGTAGTCCGGTCCAATCTAGTCCAGTACTAGACTAATCGAGTACTAGTCCACCCAGTACCAGTCCAGTCCCAGTCCAGCCAAGTACCAATCCAGTCCAGTCCAATAGCTGTACTGTACCAGTCAAGTTCACTTCAGTATCAGTATCAGTCAAGTCTAGTCCAATACAGTACCAGTACCAGCTCCAGTACTAGTACTAATACAGTCCAGTACTAGTACCAGTACATGATAAGTCCAGTCCAAGATAAGTACCAGTCTAGGATAAGTCTAGTCCAGTACCAGTACCAGTCCAGGATAATCTAGTCCAGTACCAGTCCCAATCCAAGATAAGTTCAGTCCAGTACTACTCGAGTCTAGTCGAGGATAAGTTCAGTCCAATACCAGTCCAGTCCAATCCAGTCCAGTAGCACTACAGTACGTTATATAGTATATAATGTTATACTTACAGTAAAAAGTATATAGTAAATAGAATATTATATATATATATATATATATATATTGTGATTATACATATATTGTACATAATACAGATTATAGTAATGTTATATAATATTTATCGTTCATTTCACCATTTTCCACAGTCTAGGACTCTATTCTAATCGTTTCCGTGAAGTTTCAAATTTTGACCTGGGACACCTGTTGAGAGCTAGTTTTGAGGATGCTAAGGCCAAAATTTTGAAAATTTTTGTATGTAGGAATTGTAGTCCTCAATACGAGGAAAAATATTACTTCCTTAAGTTTTTTCAGATTCCTTCATTTTGACGCTCGTTTCAGCCCGCAGATTAGGGAAAAAGTGAGAAAATGATATTTTGGGTTGTTTTTGTAGAAATTGTCAACTTGCAGGTGAATTTTCAGCCAAACTGAGCTGGATATGAATTTTTTGTATCACACAACTCTCGAAGAGCTCGACAAGGCAAACAAATTCATGTGAGTCGGCCCCGGGCAAATTCTGAACCGTTTGGGAGTTACGGCTCGCTGAAAATGGCCGAGAATCGGTTGTGGCCGCTTTGCTTAAGACTAGAAAGAGGTCAAAAATAGTGAATGTCAAAGCTTAGGTTTGAAGCATTACTACTTCGGGAACCAATCATCTACCTGCTCGAGCTAACATAGTCAACGGTTCTCTACGGTCTATCTTCTTGCGATGACTGGATTTCTTCAAGTTCCGATTAAAAACGATTTTGGTGTTCATAACAAATCTATCTGATAAATTGTATGCTTTAATAAGAAATTGCCAAGAAAAGGGGGGGAGGGCAGAGCTCCCCCATCATCCGCGGGCGGGCTCTGCGCCCCCTTTTTTTCCGCATTGAACGGTTCTCTGCGGTCTATCTTCTTGCGATGACTGGATTTCTTCAAGTTCCGATTAAAAACGATTTTGGTGTTCATAAAAAATCTATCTAATAAATTGTATGCTTTAATCAGAAATTGCCAAAAAAGGGGGGGAGGGCATTTCTGATTAAAGCATACAATTTATCAGATATATGTCATTAAATTTTGGGATTAACTCCACAAAATTAATGAAAATAGCACAAAGCTCACCAAATCGACAAAAAAGGGGGAGGCAGAGCTCCCCCTTTTTTTGTCGATTTGGTGAGCTTTGTCAACGATATTGTAGGAAAAATGCTTTTGCTTGAGGTTATTGAAATAAAACCAAAATTATTTGATATATATTTGTTCAATAAACACATCAAAAACGCAAAAAAAGGGGAGACAAAGCAACCCCATCATCCGCGCGCGCGGATGATTGGGGAGCTCTGCCTCCACCTTTTTTTGTAGATTTGGTGAGCTTTGTCAATGGTGTTGCTGGAAATACTCTTTTGATTAAGGTTTTTGAAATGTTTTTCCCCCATCATCTATGTCGACAAAAAAGGAGAGGCAAAGCTCCCCCATCATCCGCGCGCACGCGGATGATGGGGAAGCTTTGCCTCCCCCTTTTTTTGCATTTTTTATGTGGTCTTATATAAACTAAAAACTATATTATATGTGTTGTGTAGATAATGGCACCAAAGAGGGATAGCAAGAAAAGAAAACCTCCAGTCTCTCCTTTTAGCAACCATCAAGTGAGCATGAAGCTTAGGTCCGGTTGTATATCAAAGGGAGCTATCGATCAAGAGGCATCATCACAAGCCCGACATTTGGACACTCCACCAAATAAAAAGAACAGGATTCTCAAAAGGTGTGTTTTTATTGATGATGAGGCTCAAGTTGATGAAGACTCCAACAACATCGAAGATGACGTAGAGATCACAGGTAAATTATGAGTGTATGTTATAATTTTATGTCAATACTTAGTTTATATTATAAATTTTTCAATGGTAGATTGTTAAATTTGATGGACGTTTTTTTTCGTTTGGAAAGTTTGGTAATTAATAACCATGTGGGAGAGTAAGAAAGGGTGAACCATTTTTTATATACATACCATTGATACTTGCTAGAGAAAATATTAAGTATTGTTTTTGTTTATGTTGGAGAAAAGGTCCTTATATCTCATGTGAGAGCCCTATATAGGGTGTGCGGGTTTTTTTTTTAAAAAGTTGTCTCAATACAAAGGAGACTCTGGAAAAATTTTTGTAAATTAAATACTTTACACTATCTAATCCTAATTGCATATGTTTTTGGACAATTGAATGTTTGTCACTTGTTATATCTATGCAGAGACCAATGTTCACATTGAAGATCATCATGACAATGAAGAAGATAGTGATCCTGAAGGGGATGAGGAGACTAAGCATTCCAAACACTTAGGCAAGCAAATTTCGCTTGGCTTGATGAAAGATGTTCTAAGTCAGTTTTATGTAAAGAAGAAGACATTTCCTCCTCTGGTTCCACTTTGTCAACTCATGGTGCATGAGGCTGTTAGGTTTGCTAGAGATGATGTAGAATGGCTCATTTCCTCATTTGATTCTGCTGGGTATTTAGAAACTATGGGGCATTTCCTTGTGTTTGTTGGGGATTCTAGAGGAGATATCATTCCCGTGACCGCAGTGGATTTGGAGGAATGGGGACCACTTTGGCGGGAAAGAAATGCTGAGTTCGAGAGATCACTTGGTAGAGAATGGCAGGAACTCAAAGGAAAAAAGTTTCTGGTATGGGATGGCAACCATAGGCTAAAAACATGGTGGAAGAGAATCAAAGATAGTAAGATCTTTCACCTTTTTCACTCTTTTGTTGTAAAGCTTTGTTTTTACAAATGATGATTTTTTTGTGTGTGATAGAGTACTCGGACAATGGTCAATACCATGTTAGTGTTCATTGCCAATTCCTTGAGTTGTCCAGAGCAAAAGAAGCAGAATTGCTTCTTGCACTTGACACTTCCAATGCGTAAGTTTGTTAGTTGCATGTTGACTCTCATTTTTTTGTAAGCAATGCTTGTGTTCAACTCTTTGTTTTCAATTTTTCTGCAACATTTCCAGGGCACATGTCATGCCAAACATCACTCATGAAGTTTATATGTTTCAAAGATTTGGCATGGAAAATAAAGGTTCAATCCTTCAAAAATTGACACCTGATATGAGAGAATGGGCTAGGGTGGAGATTACTGTGGAGGCAAGGTATTACCATGGTGCTGCACCATGCTATAACACTCCATGTGGATTGATATCTCAACTTGTGTGGAAGGTGATACTTACTCTACATGTTCGGTAATTAATGTAAAATTTTATTATGGTTTCAATACAGTGTTTTGTATTAGGATGAGTTCACTGCATTTATGTCCAAAGAAAGAGAAAAGCTAGATGCACTTGGACTAAATGATGTTGAGAAGAAGAAGAGACTGGACAAGGCCACAAAGGTAGAAGAGGAACGGTTGAAAGATAGGGGCTACAAGTACTTGTCAATCTCCAATCCTCTTAATGGTGATGAGTTCTTCAAGTTGCTTTTTAGCATTAAATGGGATGAACGTGGAATGCTAAAGATCACTAGAGATAAGCTCTATTGCTTGACAAGCTCTAAAATCACTCCTGAGAGGTATTGAAGCTATTAGTTTCTCATTTTTAATTGTATTCATTCCATTTTGTTTTTCTATATGATTAAGTGATATGTTGTTCTTATTGCTTGTAGAAAGAAGATAATTTTGCACCTCACGAGCCTCACTAAGTCTAAGGATCCACAATATCTTCATTTTGTTGATTACAAGCTTTTTAGAAGTTACATGAAAAAGGAGACTTATTGGCCTCACTTGCATGTGGAGGCTACACTTATGATTGAAAGGATGCAAGTAGAAGGTCACAACTTCCTAATTCTTTTGACCTATTCTACAGGATGAGCATGAATAATCATATTTTGCAGGTAGACGTTTGACCATTGTTTTTAAAAGAATATAGACATGTTTTAATTTACACAAGATCAAGTTGAGTGTGCTTTTTGATTGTTACTATGTATGTAGGCTTTTATTTATCTAATGGATGCAGTGAAGTCTTCCGACTCTAGTGAGAAGATGCCGGAGCTTGTGTTGTCGGCTAAGAGAGTGATTTACAGGTTTGCATCTTCCACTTGCACTCTTTGCAAAAAAAGAGCATTTCATTTTTTTTCCATGGTTTGGTGACAGTGGGTCATTTTGAGAATGATGAAATATCATTTTGTGTTTACAAAAAATCCTTAAATTCCCTGTTGAAGCCCGATATGGGGTGGTGGTTCTTTTGACAATACGCGTGTGTATAATGTCTATGTTGAAAACACTTAAATCCCTTGTGGGAGCCCAAGATAGGGTTTATGGTTTATTTTGAAAAAATATTCTCCATACAAAGGAAACTCTGATTTTTTTTTTTTTTGGATACATGACATTTATTATACCATTGCGTTTATATGCTTTTCAAAGTGGATGATGCTCTAAACATTGTGTAGATGGGTTATGCAATGCGTTGAGGCACAGGAATTGAATGAAGCCCCATTATTCACTAGAGAGTGGATTGATGTACGTGATGAGAATACAATGTTCTCTCCCACTTTGATTGAAAGGAATCTGACAACATGGGAAGCCAAGGTTTGTCCTTGGTGGTTGGATTATCCACTAGGAGTTATTCCAAAGCAAGAGTTTGAATTAAGTAAGAGTAAGTATCTTAACACTAGTGGCTCTTTTATTTTGAGAATAAAATAAAAGTACTAATTTATGTGATATTGTGCTATATGGTTGTTGAGTGAAGGGTTTCAAAATGAGAGTGATGAGTACTTACAGGACACACAAGAAGAGTGATGAGTACTTACAGGACACACAAGAAGAGTCTCTCCCTCCCGTTTCTCAAGGAGTTACTCAAAACACCATTGAGAGTGGCTCTCAAGGTACTCCACTAGCAAGCAATGTACTCAAGAAGGGTAAAGGAAAATGGAGCCTCCAAGTACATCAAGGAAATCCACTCCTTCTTCAATGCCTCCCATTGTTCCATCTACAGAGCCCGGCATGTCCTCTTTGGGAACCACTATACCCCATATGGCACCCTCTTCTAATGTGCCCACTACATCCTCCTTGGTGCACACTACTTCGTTTGTTGCAGAGTATTCACTTGGACGAGAGGCTTGGGAGAGAAGGCCGATCACACGATCTGTTGGTAAGTTTAAGAAAATTGTTAGCATATCTGTCTTCCATATTTCCTAATTCAAAGCTAATTTGGATAATGCTTGCAAGGTTCCATTACCAAACTATTGTAGATGTTTTGCTTGTGGATGTATCACAAATTGATAAGTTTACCCTTGATAGGTAGATTTTCATAGTGCTTACTTATTTGCATTTTCTTCTTGCATTGTTCTATGATTTTGAACATAATTCATGTTTGGTTTTCTAATAGCATCAACAAATTTTTTGCGGCACATAATACAAATCTCTATAGCAAAGATGGTGTGCCATGTCGTGAGGTTGCTAGGCTTATCTTTGCAGATTTTCCTACAAGTTTGCTTGTGGATGGTCTAGGACCAATCCCATTCGGTAAGTAACTTTTCTTTGGACTAGTACCTACAACTAACTATGGTTGTATGCTTACATGCCATCATTCACTTTTGTAGAGGGCATGAGTGTTCCCAAGTGAAACACATTTTCTAGGGGTCTAGTGATAGGGTCTAGTGATAGGGTGCATGGATGTTGCTCGTGAGTTTTTGGCCGATGAGGGGTTTTTAGTCACCATGTGCATGATCGAGCATATTGGAGATTTTATTGCAGATGCAACTAGGGTAGGACTTGTGCTCTTACGTACATGGACTCTCATGTGTAATAAGAAGGCATATCGGCATCCACTCACTAGAGAGGCGGTGAGATAACAAACTTAGTTTCATAGTTTAATTTCCTAACTAAAAACATTGTAGCTATGCCATTCATTCTTTGAGTTTTTTATTCATGCAGGTACTTGATCTTACCATGTGTCTTTGGTATCGTATTGGCCATCCTGTGCCACACTATGATAGAGAGGTAGGGGAAAAAATTGATGAGAGATTGTTTCCAGCAGATTGTAGCTACATGATAGATGATGTAGTCTTCCCCATTGAGATTGATGGTGTTATTCTTAGAGGCGGGGCAGGGCGGTCTTCTTTGTTCTTTCGGTAAGACTAGTCCAAAATATGATACTAGTGAATGTTATGGTATATATGTGTTTGCATTCGGTTTCTAATTTATTTTTTATATGGTCAGGTGGTTGCTGGCAACATTTATTGAGCCTCATGACTATGTTTTGGACTTGTTTGCGGGGTGTGGTGGTTTGGGCCGAGCTTCTGCGGAAGATATGAGGCATTGCATGTGTCTAGAGCTAGATCATGTGCTCTATGAAAGATGTTTGACTGATATTGCATGTGGACCTGTGAAATGTTGATTGCGGATGTACATTTGGTTGAGGAAACTCTATTCTGGCAGTACACGTCTTCATGTTTTGATTTATGTTTTTATGTACATGACAGCCATATGACATTGACATGGCATTTTGGTATGCTCCATACATTTCATTTGAATATTTCATTTGTGTTTGTTTGGTACATGACGGCCACATGATGTGAAGATGACTTTGATTGGAGCTTTCTTTTGTAGTTAGATTATGTTGACACCATTGCTTGTGTGTTGATTTTTGTGAGATAACAGAATCATTAAAGTGATGGAAATAAGAGTTTATGTGAAAGAAATCCCATGTGGGAGCCCACATTTTCAGTACAGCCTCAAAAATACATACAAATGGTGCTTTTTATAAAGTTTCATTTTGCATAAGCATAGACATGCTTCCATATTTCTTAAAAGTGTTTGGTAGTTGAAGGATTGTACTGTAAGGTTTTGAGTTTTTCCACTATATGATGATATTTAAAGATACCATTGGTGTAAAAGTTGGGTTTAAAAGCTCGAAAAAACAGTTCCAATTGTAAAAGCTCGAAACTGAAAACTCGCAAAAATAAAACCCCCGTATAAAAACACCTAGTGGTCCTTCAGAAGATATATAGTTAAATCCGAGAAATGGGTTTATTAAAAAAAATTTGTGTGTCTCTTGGATACACAAAATATCTGATGACAATGTTAGTGTAATGTGCGGACATGGATATAGTGTTTATAGATTGAATAATGATATTATTTTCTATAAACTCTCTTAAGTTTTTATTTAGAGTTTTCCATGTTGCTTCTCGTTTTTTACGGTCTATTTCTTGTAGCATTGCCTTCTGTTTTTATCTGTTCTGGATTAATTTTGGAGAGGAGAAAATGGTTTTGGGGACTTTTTATTTGTGATAGTACTGTATATATCAAACCACGACTTTTTATTTTTAAAGGGTTAAAAACTAATGTGGAAAGTGTTAATCCTTGAGATCCATGTATAATCCGAGCCGATGCAGGTTGAATAGGATATTGTGTTCTTGAAACAACGTTCAACAAATTTTTTCCAACTTGGAACTCTCTTGTGATGTTTCTTATGGGAGTCCATTTTCTTGATATGGATTGCGTGAAGAGATATTGGTTTTCAAACTTCGTATGTTAACCTACTTTGATACTGTGAAACTCAATCCAAATTATTTGTTCGTTTGATGTTTGTGAATGGCTTTTGTAAATTTCATCAGCTCCGTTTACGAGTCCATCTATAACGTTTAAGTTCCTGGCACACAGTTCTACGACTAAATTCTGTTTCAAATGAATTTTTTTTTGTAGAAATCCACATTGTGTCGGGTCTTCTAGAATCTTTACATATTTATTACAAATTCTAGATTTTCTATCAGTAGCTTCAAATATGTCTGACATTCCTGATGTCATTTCGAATGTGTATTTGTTGTGTGCATCTTTGCTTTTATTGTCGTAAAATAAATAAGAGTAGTTATTTAGTGGAGGTGGTTCACGACAGTAAGAATCATTTAAGTGTCTAATGCCTTCTTATGTGTGTTCACTTTTACGTGTTCGGTTTAAAATTTCAATGAATTTCGTATTTTCTTGACGCATTGGTTGCGTCAGTCCATAGCTTTGAATGTGTCGAGTATGTTTTTGTGGTGCACAAAGATCTAGGTATCACGATCAGGGCTCGCTTGGCAAAGATCTCTGCAGAGGATAACGTCTATGCCTACAAATGGTTTATCGTGCACTCTTTTTATTGCACAAAGCCATGCATCTAGAAAAGAGTTCGTCCACCAACAAGAGAGATCTCATTGATGAGCACTAATTGTAGATCTGCATATTGCGAAGAAATTTCGTCCAATTTTTTTGTGCTCAATGAGGTTTGGTCGCTCGCTACCAGAGAAAGATGAAGAGTTGAATGCAACGTGGTTCCACTAATATTACATGCTGCTTTTCCCGTGTATGCCATCAGTAAAATTTTAGTAGATTCAATGTTTGTGGGCGATTTGATGGTGTAGTACCGTAGTAAGCCTTAACCAATAGTAACAAGAGAAACGTTTTACCAATTCCAACACCTTCAATGAGGAACAGTTGTATTGGTTTTTTTGGATTTGTTTGTTTTTTGAGCATAATGTCATCGAATAAAAGACGTTGTTTAGTGTTCAACATTTGTAAGCCTTCGTGAAATTGCTTATTTGAAATTGTAAGTAGCGTTGTTATTGCTAGCTTTCTACTGCTGGTAGCATTCAAGTTTACAAGGTTTGAAGTGATATTGTCATGTAGATCTTTGATTGAAGAAGCAGAGGAATAAGATATCAATGTTGTTGCACTTTGTGAGATATTATTCTCATCTATAATATCTTTGTTGAATTTTTTTGGTTGTAGGATATAAGATGCAGATGACATTTATATATATCCTCCCATGTTTCCAAGTGATAAAGGTGTTGTTTCTCGTTGTTGTGCCAAGGTAAATATAATAGGCATTGTTCACGATAAAAGTTATTGGGATCTTTATGTTTGTTGGATCGGACGTAACGAATGATTCGATTGTCTCTCAACGAGACAATCTTATGTCCACAATGCTTGTAGCACGAACTAAATTTCGCTAAGTAGATGTTATACAAATGTGTTGGTCTTTTGCTGTATTTGTCGATGATATTTTCAAAGAATATGTCTTTGCTATCTGGATCCAATTGTTTTAGTGTTTCTTTTCTTTTCAAGATGAGTGAATGCTGCTCAAGAGGGTTCATATTGATGAAAATAAATTCTTTGGTAGAACTATATAAAGGTGAAGACAAAACAATATAAGCGGCTTGTTGTGCACTTAATTGTTGCATGTTCAAAATTGTGTTTCCAACACGTCGTAATCTTTCTACAGTGTCAACATTGCTAGCGATACATGTATCAATCTCAGCTTTAATAGCGGTTATCAATGTGCTATCCATTTTTGTTATGTATGATGAGCAATACGAAGCAGCCCCATATACGTCAATATTGGATGTCAGTATTGGCGTTCCATAATTTTGAATGTTCATTATGTATTGGATGTCAGTATTGGCGTTCCATAATTTTGAAATGCTCGAATTGAAATTAATTGTATAGATATCTTTTACTTCTTGTCCTATCATCACAATAGGCAATGAAGATCCAACTCTTTAAGCCAATCATCGAAATTAATTGATAATTTTTCAGGCTCAATTGTTTTGATACGTTTTTTGATTTTTCTTATGTTTCTTGTTATGTTTCTCTTCTTCTTGCAATGGATTAAGTATACAAGTATTAGGGATAGGGTATCGAGGAAAACCAAAACGACATCTATTGCCTTTCTTTAAACAAGTTTTCCGATGCGGGTGTTGTTGAACATCTCCCAAATCTTCTTGAAGAAGGTTCTTATTAGTGCTTATACATTTGTCTATGAATGTCGTTACACTCTCTGGTTCCATGTTAGTTTGACTACCACGACTTTGGGATTTAGTTATGAAAAAGTAGTCCTTTACTCTTCCTCCCAGTATGTCACAATTTTTTTTGACTAATATTTTCAAGCTTTGAAATCTATGCAAATAATATCTAGAACATGTGATTGGATTCGATCGTATAAGTCGTTTAATGTAAGATCTTTCTGTTTCATTGTCATCTTTGGTCGCATGAGAGTGTTTTTCTAAACAATTTATTAATTCCCCTTCCAACATCTTTCTGCAGACGAGAAAGTGACAAAGAAAGTAGGAGGACCTAGTTGCCTTATCATCGCAAAGATGTTTTTCTTTATTTATTTTTTAAAATCTGGAGAAGTTCTCAAAGCTTCGTAATCTCTATAGCCTATTTTCGATTGAATAATTTTGTCGACATTTGTATCATGTAACAGGTCTCGTGCGTACAGAATGGTTCCTTTGAGCTTAACCTTCCTCAGACAAACCCATATAGAAGATATTATGTGTTGGGTCATTATCTTCACTTCTTTAAAGAATAAGTTTTCTACGTCCAATACAAATCGTCTGTCACCGTTAAGTAGTTCCCATTTTGTAAATTTTTGGTAGTTTTTATTCCCAGATCATGGTACTTACGTGATTCGCCAAAGAATAACTTTGGAAAACCTAATTCTTCACAAAATGTGTCTCTCAATAAACCAAGTGGATGGTTTCCTTCACAAGGTGCAATGTGTACGATCTTATCGTTATAGTCAATGATTTGTTGCGCCGTTGTGAATTGGTGAATGAGAATATCTTGCCAATCCTCGTCGTCTTCGTCATTGTCGTCGTTTGTTATGTGATAAACAAAATGTGTTTTTTGTAAGAGGGTAATATGTTATAACCAATCTTGATTTAAGCCTATGTTTTCTTTCATATAAAGTTCGGAATATAAAAGCTCTTTCAATGCTTTAAGAGTAAGCAGTGGACGCACTAATCCGCTCAAATAACAATGATTATATTCTAATTTTCTCTTCAAACCTATAAAAAATGAGTTTTCCTCATTGATGAATCGAGGCAAGCATCTTTGTGTCTCGGTAACATTTGCTAGTACGTTCACGATGCTTCCTCTTAAACCATATTGTCCATTGTATGTTAGCTCTCGTATTTTTGAGAACAATATTCGAGGTGCAATCAATCTTTCTTCTAATTTATTTAATTTTTTTACGGTTTGTTCTCTCGTTCAAACCAATTTCTTGTAAACATTTGTAAGTTATCTTTGGTTTTCTACTCTTTCTTTTGCAATCTTCACAAATTTTTATGGAAATGTCGCTAGCTTTTTTTTCTTTTTTTTCCGGTGGTTACTTGGTAATTGAAAAGTATTCTATTGCAATATTCACATAAGGTCGAAGGAGTATCTTGTACTTTCTATAAATAAATTTCTGTAGGTGTATTACTGGAACGTAATCTATTTCGTGAGTATGGTTTACTTTTTTGGATAGGGATATTTTGATATAACCTTCTTAAGTGTTTCACTCTTGTTATTAATGCTGTTTTTGTACAAAGTGTGTTGGTTTCTTGACACAAGTATTCTTCAGTGACACATTTATTACTATCATTAGGATACAAAATTAGTAATTTTCAAAGTTTTGAAGTTACTAAAGGTGTCTAGATTTTAGATTTTTTCAAGGTTGGTGCAATTTCGTGTAAAGGATATATGTACAATGTTCTATCAATATCTCTGACTAGTATTTGTTGCTTTATGCCAGTGCTGCTACATGCACCAGCAATGATTTTCTTTTGCTTCTTACGATGTTCTCTTTGTAAAGTAATCTCGATGCACAAGTGATTTGCTCCACAAAAAATCTCAATAATCTAAATGGTCAGCGCTAATCAATTGTGAGAGGTTCTCAGTAATTTGCAGATTGTGTCATAAGTTGTTTCGTTTGTGTCAGTTATATTTCCTAAAAAAGTGGCTATCACGTTTATTAATGTGTTTCGTAGTCTCAATTGGAAGAGGGTGTAAGTAGAAAAGTTTGCGAGAAGATTTGTTGGTGCAAGTGTTGCTTTTGTAATGTATTGAAGGACAATGAACACATCAACATTCACACCGTATGTACACAAGAAATTTTCATCCACGCCAATATTTCTCAGGCTGTCAACGTTGGAAGCAGGCACTGTTAGAGTGGATTTAATAGATGTAAGTAATGATAGAGGAATGCAGAGATGGAATAGTATACAAAACAAAGATGAAAAGGAATAAAAATATGTGTACTTGTTTATTAGAAGGAAAAGGAATAACAACAATCAAGGCAGGGGAAGGGGTCATGGGAAGCCTAAAAGTACATAGATAGTTGGAAATGGAATGAAATGGAAGGGAAGAGAGAGAGAAAGAGAGAGAGGGAGAAGTGGAGCTCAATATACAGTACGGAAGCTGCAGGAAGATAAGGGGAACAAGTTAATCGAGGAGAGAAGAAATAAGTTTCTTGTAGTGTTGAAGACAAAGGGGAGATGGAAGGAGGAGTGGTCAATCCAGATACCAAACGGCGAGTTCTTTATTCTGCTGTAATTGAGGTAAAGTTCAACGGGGGAGATATGAGTGGCTAGAAATAGTGAGAGGGAATGGAAGGTAGGTATAGAGTGGTAAAGATCGAGTGTCGAGAACAAAACTATATACACAATGTTTGGTTCTAGGGAGTGAATAAGTGATTAGAAAGGAGAAGCCAACGAAGAGGAGGCTTTTTTTTTTGGAATTTTATTTTTTTCTTTATAATATGTCACCTTTGGAGTGAGTAGGCAGAGCTCGGGAGTTCTATAGAAGAAAGAATGGATTGTTAACTAAAGTGAGTCTTTGTAGACAATATTGAAATGTAGAAAGGAGAGATATCATGTAACCATGATGCTTAATATATAGTGCTATTGTCCAAAGGAAGGAAAGGAGGCAAGTTAACCAAGAGGGGAAAACCAAAATCATTGGCAGGCAGCTTAAACCTTATTTTCTACGATTTGATCAAACTCCACCTATCAACATTCTTGATGAGGATACACCATCAACCTCGAGCTTCGATGACAATGATCCAACAAATGAGTTAGAGGCATAAATGGCCATAACCTTAGGAGGAGGGCTAATGATACCAGATTAACCGCACCGCCCTCTAGCCACCGGGAGAAAACTGAACTCGGCCGACTTTTGGAGCCGCCGCCACGGGAATCAATCCCATTCGAGGAGCAGGAGGTAAAACCAACAACAAAAAAAATGTGTTTTTTATTACTACCGCCAAAACCACCTTCGCCTTGCTCGCGTGTGTGCAATGGGCCGCCACGCCTCCTTTTGACACCACTCCCTCACCCACTCCCTTCGCCACCCTTTCTTTCTCTCTCTCTCATCTATTATTTAGCTCTCTCTCACTCACACCCCCTCTCTATCTCTCACTCTCTCGTTCTATGTGTAAGCAAGCCATAGGGCACATTAAAATATATATCTCTCTTCCCCTAGTTTGTCAACCCAGCGGGCCGCCATGCATGGGACAATAGTCTCCCTCTCTCTCTTTCATTATTCACACACACACACACACCCTCCCACACCTTCCTCCCTCATCTCTCCCCTCTAGTCCACACTTTCTCGTCTGCAGCATAAAGTATCTCTCTCTGTCTCTCTCTCTCTCTCTCTCTCTCTCTCTCTCTCTCTCTCTCTCTCTCTCTTGTATGTCAACCAAGGCGGGACGCAATGCATTCCCCTCACTCCCTTACCCACTCCCCCTCTCTCCCTGGCCTGCTACTTCTTGTCTCGTCCATACCTTCCCTCTCTCTCTCTCTCTCTCTCTCTCTCTCTCTCTCTCTCTCTCTCTCTCTCTCTCCTCGTTCAGCCCCCCACTCCCTCCCTCTCTCGCCCCCATTGACCATCTCTCTCTCTCTCTCTCTCTCTCTCTCTCTCTCTCTCTCTCTCTCTCTCTCTCTCTCTCTCTCTCTCTCTCTGTGAGAATGGCACACTAAGGGTACTTGTGGTTGAGAATGAGAATCTCAAGAGGACACTTGAGATGCAAACAACACGTTTGATGCAACTTGAAGAGGAAGTCAAGGAATGTAAACGCTCTCTTGTGGACTTGAATGCTTTGAAGGAGCAGATGAGCAAAGTAGAGCATGACTATGTATTGAAAGAGGAGAAATTTGACACTATGAGCCGGGATGTATGCGACATGAAAAATGTATGCACAAACAAGTCTTGGGCTGATGTATGTGGTAGCAATGTGGTTTCTAATTCCTCACTCATGCAAGCTATGGTTCAAACAAAGAATGTTGAGAATGTGGATGTGGAGGAGTTGAAGGAACGGGAGCGACGTTCCAAGAACATTGTTATTCGTGGAATTCCCGAAGAGAAGTTAGAGACACCTCCTTCTCTTGCCATTGTTATTGAAGATTTCTTCAAAACCCACTTTGGCATGTCCGGAGTTATGGTCTATGGAGCACATAGAGTGGGGAAGCAAGGAGCTCCTCGCTCGGGAGAACGGCCAATTGTATGCACCATGCCGGATGAGACCAAGCGAAAGATTATCCTTGATAATAGCTGGATCTATTTGAGGGATACAAAATGTTTTGTATGTGAAGATCGCACTATTAAGCAACAAAATATGCGTCGCAAGGCATATGAGAAAAAGAATAATAAAAACAAGGAGATCTCTCATGAAGAAAATGTGCCCAAGGAGGAGGCAAGTCTCTCAAGCAAATAGGGATGCGTGACCTATGAGACCGAGTTACAATTGAAAATATGATTTTGGAATTGTAATGGATACCCATGGAATGCGGGGGTTGGCATTGATAAACTAACAAGCAAAGCCGATGTTGTACTTCTTGTTGAAACTTGGGAGCATGATACACAAAGGATTAACGGCTTGGAGGATTACAATGTACATTCATTGATGTGGTCAAAGAATCTCAAGCAACGAAGAGGACAAGGAGGGTTAGCATGTATGGTTAAGAAAGGATTGGAAGATTTTGTATCAATTGTGAAAGATGACAAGTACAAACGTTATGTATGGCTGAAAATTATGACACCAAAAAGAGCACCCATTTTTGTAGCCGGTTGCTACATTCCTCATCATGATTCTCCCTTTTATGCTTGCATGGATAGAGATCAACCATTTTTTGATTTGGAAGAGGACATTGCTTATTTCAAAGGTGAAGGTGATGTTATTGTATTTGGGGATATGAATGCTCGCACAAAAACATTGCAACATGATACTCAACAATTTGATATGCCATACATTTCAAGGGAGTTGGAGGAAGTTCACTTGTATGATCGTACTTCAATGGATGAGAAAGAGCCGGATCACTATGGAAAGTTACTTTTACACATGTGTAATAGCATGGGTATGCTCATTGCCAATGGTGTATCTTTGTGGAGTGGAACCAATGGATTTACATGTAGGAGACATAATGGGGATAGTGTGATTGACTATATGCTACTCTCTGAAGCCATCATGTATCGCATAAAGAGTTTTATGTTTGGTCAATGGACCCCGGAATCCGACCATCGCACCTTATGTATTGACCTTTCATGTGGAGAAGCAACTAAGCATGATAATCTCAGCCAAAGGAAAGAGAAGTTATCACTATGTATGGATTTCAAACGGGCACCAATGTACATTGAAATGGTTGAGCAAAAATTATGGATGACAAAGCTTCAATGTGATGCACCATTGGAAACTAAATGGGAAGCTTTCAAGAAAGCTATTTGTTTTTGTGCAGAAGAATGCTTTGCCATAAAGCATCTCCATGGTATCAACAAAGATAGATCACGCAAAAGGTGGTCTGATAAAGAATGTCAAGATGCTCGAAAATCCTTGATAAAGCTTGATGCAACTATGGACAAAGACAACTATCAAAGTCATTTGCATACATACAAGGCATTGATTCAAAAGAAGAGAAGAAGATGGGAAATAAAGCAACAAGAATTTCAAGTCCAAGAAAAGGCACATGCATGTGGAAGATTTTGGAGAAACTTGAGAGGCAAGCGGGTTGAGAATTTTGGTAACGTGAGTCTAGTGGATATGTACACACATTGTAGGCAATTATATGAGCAAGAAAATACTGAAAAAATGCCATTTTATGGTTCACTCCCATGTATGCCGTCTTTTTTTACTATTGAGGATGTATGCGGTGGGCTTGAAAAGTTGGCCACTTGCAAAGCGGGAGATCTTCAAGGTATCAAGCCAGAGATGATCAAATGGACGGGAGATTTTACCCATGAGTGGATGTGTGATATGTTCAACCTTGCACTTCAACATGGTATGCCTTATGATTGGAGTACTAATTGGGTTAAGCCTTTGCATAAAGAGGGTATGTTAAAGAATGGAAGCAACTTCCGGACTATAATGATTGGGTCTCTTATGGAAAAGTTGTTTGGGTGCATAATGGAGATGAAATTGAGTGATTGGGCTGAAGAGAATGACAAGCGTGCAAAGGGACAAGCGGGTTTTTGTCGATGCCATAGCACCATTGATCATCTTATCACTCTTCGTGTTCTCATGGAGGAAAGTCTGTTGAAATGCAAGCGATTGTATTGTTGTTTTGTGGACTTTAAAAAAGCCTTTGATATGATTCCACGTAACAATTTGTGGAGAAGGATGGAAGAACTGCAAGTGCCAAGTGAGTTTATGCTTGCGGTTTCTCGAATCTATGAGAAGGTGATTTGTCAATTGCGCATGGGAAGAGAAATTTCAGAAATTTTTGTAAGAACTATTGGGGTTAAACAAGGATGTCCATTGTCACCAACTCTCTTTGGTCTATGCATCGATCAATTGGAACAAATGATACTTGACTTTATGCAAGAAGAAGGCATTGAAGAGGTCACTATTTGCAATGCGGTAATCATGCTTTTGTTGTTTGCGAATGATGTAGTGCTTCTAGCACACACTTTAGAAGATGCACAAAAGCTTATGGTTGTCCTTGAGAAATTTTGCTTGCATAGTGGGCTGATTGTAAATGAATCCAAAACAAAGGTTATGCTTGTGAAAACCAACCATAAGGAGAAGCCATGCATTGTGTACAACAACGAGACACTTGAAGTTGTTGAGAGCTTTAAGTACCTTGGCCTTGAGGTTCCACCCAATCACAAGTGGCATGAATGTGCTATGCATCGTTTGGAAGCGGGAAAGAGAGCATATTATGCATTTGAGAACATGTGCAATGCGGGAAACATCAAGTGTTGGGTTCTCAAGAAGTATCTTTTTGATGCATTGGTGACACCGGTTCATGGAAAGGGTTGTGGAGTACATGATAAAGATGCGTCAAAACCCCTCACATTGACTTCCTACAATTGCATGGGAAGCAAGCAAAAAAGTTCAAAAGACGCATAAAAGCAAGATCTTGAGCACGGCATGGATGCAAGACATAAAGAAGTGGTTTGGGAGATGGGATGCATTACACTTGCTACATGATGCTTCAATTGACTCTCAAGTGAATGAAGCTTTTCTACAATGCCAATGTATTACGGCTTGGGAGAAATCCGGTGGGTCACGCTTCATACATTACACCACCTATATTGCCCCCAACTACAAAACCATGTTCTTCGCTGAGAGAGGAAACCGTACTCACACTTACATGCTTGAGCCTATTCCCTTGTCCGCGATACGCACTATCGCAGCATTTCGGCTTAGCTCCCATTTCCTTCGATGCGAGATAGGGCGTTGGGGCAATGGAGAAGAGTCAAATCGATTGTGCACATTATGCTCACTGCAAGTTTGAGAGTCTGAGTACCACACACTACTAGAGTGCTCAGCTTTTGATCACATCCGAACTTGCTTCTCTCACATTTTCAGCCATAACTTAGACCTACACACTTTCCTCTCCCAGCCAAAGTGTGGGCTCTCCATTGCGACTCTCATTACTACAATTTTGGAGCATCGAGAGTCACTCATCAGCCATACACATACTACATCACATGTAACTTTGGTCCCATAGGTCATATTTGACCTCCGAGGACGATAATAAAATCTCTCTCTCTCTCTCTCTCTCTCTCTCTCTCTCTCTCTCTCTCTCTCTCTCTCTCTCTCTCTCTCTCTCTCTCTCTCTCTCTCTCTCTCGTTCTCTCTAACCGGTAACAACCCGTGTGGGTGCAACGGAATCTCTCTCTCTCTCTCTCTCTCTCTCTCTCTCTCTCTCTCTCTCTCTCTCTCTCTCTCTCTCCTATACACACACACACACATACCCACACACACTCTCAACCACTCACCCACTCTCCCTCACCTCCCACTTACACTCCCTCTCCCTCTCCTTGTCTCTTTCGGCCAGCACGTGGTCGCCATACAGCCCGCTGTGGAATATGGTCTTTGTCTCTCTCTCTCTCTCTCTCTCTCTCTCTCTCTCTCTCTCTCTCTCTCTCTCTCTCTCATAACACACACACACACACACGCACTCACCCCAGCTTGCTCTCTCCCCACCATACCTTCACGCACTCTCTCTCACTCACAATCACACTCTCTGTGTAGCCGAGCAAGCCAAGCATGTAAAGATTATCTAAAAAAATATATTATAAATATATTTCTCTCTCTTGTTCCCACACACACTCGCACACACTCTCACTCACGTCTATCTCACCCATCTCGTGCTCTCTTCCCAAACACACATGCACACACATGCTCACATAACACGCCCACATGCACGCACACATTCAAAATGTACATTGCACGCATATACGCACACACAAGAAGTAAAAAAAAACAAGAAGAACTCGACATCGATGAAGAAGAAACACCAAAAGCACAAGGAAGCGACACCGGATTAGGAAGTGACGCCAAAGGCATCCCCCGGTCGGCCCCAAAACAGACAAGCGTGTAGCATCTGAACATCACGCAACAAAACACCAGTTCTGGCAGCATTAACCTCACACCAGCCACCCGAACCATCAACAAAACCCCTTGAAATGTCCCAACCCCCACTCTTCTCTAATAACCTAGCCAACGGCTAGTGGATTGTAAAAAAACTCCCCATCCCACTCTTACCTCCCTTGTCTCTATCTCTACCTTGTCTCCCTCTCTATCTCTCTCACTAGAGAGGCATCTAGACTCTCTACAGTGATCAATGGCTATTTGCAAGGACCATCAGGTAAGGACCACCTCTTAGGCCTATATAAAGAGGCCTCCACTAAGCACAAAGGGAGACACAAGAGGGGAACACACTAGAGGCACCACCCAGGCTCCATGCACTCTACATTCCATGCACCACTAAGCACATAATGCACCTCCCAAGATAGGGAGCTCATGGTATCATGCTTTGTTGCAAGCATGGGCATTTTAGCATTAGAAACATTACCATCATCACCAATCTCCACCCATACCATGGTTGAGTTACTAGTCATGACCACCCCATGCACATAAGGCACTCCCTATCACCCCGCAAGGCAATATGAGCATGCTAGGATTGAATGAACCGACACCATGCTACCCTGGGACACTCTCAGTGCTAGTGATCAACGTTGCTGGCTAATATGCTAACCCCGCTAACTTCAAATTTCACCATGCACCATATGGCGCTCGCATTCCATCATGTATCCTTGGTGCCAAGACCACCGTTTGTAAGTATCATCATCATCAATAAAAGTGTGGAATGTTGTCAAGATCTTTGAGTCCATTCTCTCGTCTCGTTAGCTTTGTTTTCCCGATATCCATGGGATGATTCGTTTATATATCACTTTGATTGTGCTTCATCATGTGCGCCATCACCAATAAATCATGCTCCATTTTAACCTTGTCACATACCTCTATCATACACACTCTCCTGACTATTGACTAAGCATTTTCTACATTCAAACGTTTGATACATCATCATTTCATGTTGGCCACCTAGATGGCATATCACTTTTGCTACCCTAGGTCATCTGTGTTTGCGTCCTAGCCGCACTTATGCTTGGTGGTGCCCCTCTATAGTTATAGGATAACTCCTACCTTGAAATGATGCTTGGGGATGTTTAGGCTATGTGTGGTGTAGAGGCCACCCCATATGGCATGTCATTTCGGACTATCAATGCCCTTATGAAAGCAAAATAAATTCTTGATGACCTTTCTATGCAAAATGGCACCTCTTGGAATGCACAAAGTGCAAGGTTTTCCCAAGATAGATGTTGTATGGAAGCTCTCAATTGTTCTAACCAGATGCAAAGTGAAGGTTTCTTGCTAGAAAATATCTCTTGGAGTCCTCTTATAGAAGGGTATGCCCAACAAGGGTTGTCAAGGAATCCACGAGTTGTTTTTGTTGGATGCAATAGTAGTAGAGCACCTCCCCAATTGCGATCACTTTTCTTAGTGTGATCAATGCATGTAAATGCAAAGGGCTATTGGATGAGAGCCAAATGTTTTTTGATAACGTGAGGGGGAAATTTGGCATATATTGACAAAGAGCACTACACTTTCATGGTTGATCTTTTCAAGTGGTCAAGGCATTTGGACAAGCTATGGAATTAGTTAAGTCAATGACATCATATCCTCTAGTTTGGTCAGCTTTTATAGGTGCTTGTTGAGAATGGAGAAATGTGGAGCTTGGACAACTGACCTTTGAGTGTGCTTTTGAATTTGAGAAATATAATGTTGTGCCACACACTGATAAACCACTTTTGTATGTACATAGTAGTGGGTATACGCATGGAAATGTGTGTTGAGATGTCGAGCTCTACATCTTGAGCTGGCATCCACTATGGGTCTTGGACGCTTACGGAATTTACTCACTGGCGCGTTAGGTGACCGACATGGAGGATCTTTTCCAGTGATTCTACAGCTGGACTACACTTATAGTGCCAGCCTAGTATGCTTCTAGCGAGTTCACACTTAGTGACCGCATGTACATATGTGCTACTTTTCAGCTTTAGCACTTAGTCATTTTTGTACTCTCTTTTCTGAGCGAAGAAGAAGAAGAAGCTTGCCATCTTTGTGTGCTTTGTGCTTGTCTTGCGTAGCTCTCTTGCATCCTCATTATTTACATGGTATCAGAGCCTGGTGCAGGCAAGAGAGGCTAAGAGAGCAAGAGCATCACAATCTCTTCGTTCGCAATCCACGTGCCAGCTTTTGAACAGGTCTCCAAAGTGCAGTACACAGAGATTTACTGTACAAGTATAGTGGTTGTATGTACGTTGGATTGTGGACACTCGTTGAGTGTAGAAAGTGTTATAGGTACCACGATAGCAGGTTCAGTAGATTTGTAGATTCTTGCAGATTGCAACTATTTTGTCTTAGTGCTTCAAGATGTCTGACGGTTTCAGTTAGATTGTCACTGAGAAGCTTGAGAAAAATAACTACCCTGCATGGAAGTTCAGAATAACAAATTTCCTAAAAGGAAAAGGTTATTGGGACTATGTAGAAGGAGACAATGAAAAGGAACCAGAGATTCCCGAGGCAAATGCTACAGCAGAACAAAGAAAAGCTTTGAGGGACTGGCAACAAGGCCAGAGCAAAGTGATGTATTGGCTTTCTATGAGCATCACAGATGGCATGATGGGCTATCTACAGGATGCTGAAACCCTCGCCATTGCATGGAAAAACTTAGGCAGAGTCTTCGAAATGAACACCAAGGCCAGGAAGCTTCAACTAATGTCGGAGCTAAATCAGGTTAAGAGGAACAACCTCTCCATCAATGATTATGCCTTGAAGATCAAGAGTATCATTGAGGCTCTTGGATCTATTAAAGTCTCAGTGGAAGACGATGACATTGTCTGTGCATGCTTGGATGGTCTAGGAGATGAGTATGTACATTTTAGGTCTTCCATGAATAGAAGAGACGACATCCCCGTGTTCCAAGATTTGATTTCTATGCTTATTATTGAGGAGAAGAACCTTGGTCTTGACACATCTTCTTCTCGTGGCAGAAATAGGTCTGAACAGGCCTTCTATTCTAACTTCAACAGAGGTAGAGGTTGCAGGGGCCAATTTCGAGAAGGTCAATCAAATCAAAACAATACAGGTGGTAGGGGAAACCAGTCTCAAGGAAGGGGGAGTCAAAGAGGTCATGGTGCAAGATCAAGCAGGCAGCAACATACTACAGATAGCAGAGAATGTTGGACTTGTGGTGAAAAAGGTCACATGTCACGTGACTGTCCAAAGGGAAAAGCAAGTGGAAAGAGAGAACATGGCAACTATGCATCTACTAGCAGAGATGCAGATGACAACAGAAGCGAGCGCATGTTTATTATGTAGCATGTAATGAATACAATGAATGCAAAGAATTCCACCCAAGATGATGTTTGGCATGTGGATTCAGGTGCCTCTAATCACATGACGTCTCGTGGAGAGTGGTTTAGAGATATCCACAAACCAGATGTGTCAGGCTATGTGTAGACAGGAGATGACACAGCTCACCCCATTGCTCATGTAGGGGACATACCTCTAAATACAAAGAATGGGAAATCAAAGTACTTAGCAGATGTACTTCATGTCCCAAACATTACAAAGAATCTTCTTTCTGTTGGACAAATGGTTGAGCAGGGTTTGCAGGTTCGCTTCAATCCGAATGGTTGTTATGTAGAAGATTTCTAGAATGGCTGTAAGCTGATCACAGAGGGCAAATGTGTGGGCATAATGTTTACGCTGAATGTAGACATGCCTGAGGTAAAAGCTACATTATTTGCACAGGGCACATGTGTTGTGGCTGATGTTGACATGTTGCACAAATGCATTGGCTATGTCAATGAGCAGAGGTTGCGCAGCATGCAATAAACAGATTGTAAAAGGTTTGCCCAAATTCAAGGTGGATGGTATGCATAAAGTGTGTGCAGCATGCCAATTTGGAAAATAGTCAAAGGGCTCAGTTCCACATGAGCGCAATGTATGTAAAAAGCC
The DNA here is from genome assembly GCF_014529385.1 of Adiantum capillus-veneris. NCBI lineage: Eukaryota > Viridiplantae > Streptophyta > Polypodiopsida > Polypodiales > Pteridaceae > Adiantum > Adiantum capillus-veneris. The sequence continues at coordinate 94,590,481 of NC_140941.1, read as the reverse complement.
ACTTGAGGTGGTGCACACAGATGTTTGGGGTCCAACCGATACTGCAAGTATACATGGTTGCAGGTATTATGTCTCTTTCATTGATGACCATACAAGGAAAGTATGGGTCTACTTCATGGGTAACAAAAGTGAAGTGTTTGGTTACTTTCAGGACTTCAAAGTCATGATTGAGAAGGAGACAGATATGCAAATCAAGACATTGAGGTCAGATGGAGGGGGAGAGTACTTCTCCAATGATTTTTTAGATTTTCTGCGAATGCATGGTATACGCAGACAGTTTACATGCAGATATACTCCACAGCAGAATGGGGTCGCAGAAAGGAAAAACAGGCACATTGCAGAGGTTGCATGTGCTTTGATGAATGAGAAGAACATGCCTCATCATTTCTGTGTTGAAGTTGTAAATACAGCTGTGTACATTATGAACAGGACACCTACAGCTACGGTGCATGATGTAACACCTGAGGAAAAGTTTACAGGTACAAAGCCTGATTTGGCACACTTGAAAGTGTTTGACTGCATAGCTTACGTGCATGTACCAGATGAGTTGCATAGGAAATTGGATCCTAAAGCAGAGAAATGTATTCTTGTGGGATATTCCCTTGAACAAAAGGGGTACAGGTGCTACAATCCTACTACAAAAGAATTACGAGTGAGCAGAGATGTAGTCTTTGATGAGATGAGAAACTGGTACAGTAATGCACATGGCACTATTGGGGTTGATATGTAAAAGATGATGTGGTTATACAAAATGTGAGGCCACAGTCACAGGTTTTGAGTGGACCACAAGAGTCCTCTTCTCGTGGCTCTGTTGAGAAGCCATGGAATGGTAGACTACGTACGCAGGTTACTCCACCAGCAGGTACAGGGAATGTATCACGAAAAGGAAAGGAAAAGGTTGATGAACCTCCCTTTATGGCTGATGCATCATCAGGTTTTTCACATATAGACATGGATTCAGATGGTTTTGAACAAAGTCTTGATGAGGAATTCGGAATTCTGGCTGTTAGGACACCTGGTGTAAGGAAAGTACAAGAAGATGCTAGAGGGCAAAGGAGTGACCCAGGACCATGCAGATCTAACAGAGTAAGAAATCCAGTTCAGAAATTGACTTATGATGGGTATCTAGCGCATCACCAAGCCTACATGGCTAAGGTGATACAAGATGTGGAGCCCACATGTTTTGAGGATGCAGTTGGAAATGTGCATTGGGATGATGCAATGAATGAAGAGATGGCTGCATTGGAAGCAAACGACACATGGGAGTTGGTGCCATTGCCAAGTGGCAAGAAAGCTATTGGCTGTAAATGGGTATATAAAACCAAGCATAAGATTGATGGTAACATTGAGCGTCACAAGGCAAGGCTGGTCGCAAAGGTTTATGCACAGACGTATGGCATAGACTATGAGGAAACCTTTGCTTCAGTGGCAAAGATGACAAATGTGAGAGCTGTCATAGAAGTGGCTGCATCTAGAGGATGGATTATGCATCAAATGGATATAAAGAATGCCTTCTTGAATGGTGAGCTGCAAGAGGAAGTGTATATGGATTAGCCACGTGGTTATGTCGATCCAGGTTACCCAGATTATGTATGTAGGCTTCTCAAAGCTTTGTATGGTTTGAAGCAGGGCTCTAGAGCATGGTATGGCAGGATTGCCACATATCTTGTCAGTATTGGTTTTAGGAGAGCTCAAGCTGATCATTCACTCTATGTACGTGAGAGTGATATGGGGATTGTGGTCACTACCATATATGTAGATGACCTTATTATTGTGGGTGGCAATGCTATGGAGATTGACCATGTGAAGGGTCTTCTCAAACAGGAGTTTGAAATGAAAGATTTGGGCGAGTTGCGCTACTTTCTTGGCATTGAGGTGATCATGACTCTAGAGGGTGTATGGTTGTCACAGAGATAGTATGTTTTGGACATGTTGTCAAAGTATGGTATGGCTGATTGTAAGCCAATTTATATTCCCTTGGATGTGAATGCAAAGCTGAGTGCAGAGAAGGGTGATGTTGTTGAGGATGTCAAGATGTACAGGAAGATTGTGGGTAGTCTAATCTACTTAACTATCACGAGGCCAAGACTTGAGCTACACAGTAGGCTTGGAGAGTCAGTTCATGCAGCTTCCGAGGAAGCCACATTTGGATGGAGTACGATGCACACTTCGGTATGTGCAAGGGACTCTTGACTACACATTGTTCTATGCAGCAGATGCGCCATTAGCATTGTATGGGTATACAGATGCAGATAAGGCAGGTAGCATTGTTGATAGGAGATCTACGAGTGGCTTCATATTCTCTTTTGGGAGTGTTGTTGTTACTTGGAGTAGCAAAAAGCAGCCTACGATTGCTTTATCGAGCACAGAGGCCGAGTAAAGAGGTGCAACAGTTGTGGCGTGCAAGGTAGCTTGGCTATGCACATTACTTGAGGACTTGGGAGTGCAGGTGGACCAGCAGATTGTCATCCATTGTGACAACCTCAACAGCATGCAATTAGCTAGGAGCCCAGTGTTCCATGCTAGGACCAAGCACATAGAGGTCCATTACCACTATGTTCAAGAGCGAGTGTTGGCGGGCGACATCGACTTGGTCTACGTCAGCACATAGGAGCAGATAGCAGATATCTTTACCAAGGCCCTCGGAGCTGAGAAGCTTCGACGTTTTTGGACTATGCTTGGACTCTATGATATGCAGATTTTGAGGGGGAGTGTTGAGATGTCGAGCTCTACATCTTGAGCTGGCATCCACTATGGGTCTTGGCAGCTTACGGAATTTACTCACTGGCGTGTTAGGTGACCGGCACGGAGGATCTCTGCCAGTGATTCTATAGCTGGACTACACTTATACTGCTAGCCTAGTATGCTTCTAGCGAGTTCACACTTAGTGACCGCATGTACATATGTGCTACTTTTCAGCTTTAGCACTTAGTCATTTTTGTACTCTCTTTTCTGAGCAAAGAAGAAGAAGAAGCTTTCCATCTCTGTGTGCTTTGTGCTTGTCTTGCGTAGCTCTCTTGCATCCTCATTCTTTACAATGTGTAGGTGTTTACATGCATGTGGAAGGTTGTCTAATGTGATATTTGGTTTCAAGTATGGAAAACAATGTATATATGTCAAATAGTCATGTCGCATACCGACAATCAGGCACACACACGTGTGGACAGGGTATCGAACCCTAGGATGGGATCCCGAGTCGCTTCTTTTGGATTTAGGGAATGTGTTTGAGCATTCTAGAATGTAAATGATGCAAGTGGGAAGTGTGGACACCCTTGACCCACCTGAGAAGTTTGGCCTGTGTGTGAAGGAGTGAATGAGAGCTTTCTCTCCTCAATTTTGCACTCGTCAGAGTCTACAAAAGTTTTGAGGTTTCCATGGATGTGTGTGTGCGAGGATTTGAGTGTGGGACGCATATCTAACCTCACCATCCTATCTTATTGCAGTATTAGTGAGAACCACGATTAAATTGTCAATCCATGGGATGAAGCTGACTCGACTAGTGCATAGAGGCTACAAGAGGTTGTCAATCTCTCAGAAAACAAATAACAACTCGCATCTAACTCAAGCTACACTCAAGTGACTGAAATCACCAAAAGCCAATCGCTCATCGACAAACAAATCACATCCGTTATTACAGCATCAAATGACATCTAAACGTAACGAAACTTCTAGGACATGTTTATAAGACCACACTTTAGGTCAAGTTTCAAAATTGCGATTATTAATAGTAGTGGATTTTTGACGTAGTCGTTTTCGACCCAGAATGCATCTAAATGCTTAGCAATGATGCCCCAATACCCCACCTATGCTTAGTTTTTGATTTGAAAGTTTAAATTCCTAGTTATGATCAAATTAGGCCGCGGGTTGGCGACGCCAAAAGCTACGAAATACCGTGATATATTTACGTCAATGCGTAGAGTTCTTACTTGCGGTTGCAATGCAAAAACGCGACTGCAATGTGACAATCGAGGAGGGAGTAGGAAGCGCGAGAAGGGGAGGACTGAGTGCCGTTAGCTCACACGGTGTATTTCATTATCCAAAACATAATAATAACTTACAAAAATTGGCTTTTATACCTTAGCCAAGGTTTTTGGTGGTCAAAAATAATAATCTGGGAGTTCTACCAAAGATGGGTAATGACAGGTTGATACAATCTGGAAGCTTGTAGCCCCAGATCATTAATTACAGAATTTATCCGAGAAAATAGGAGTTACAATATTCCCAATTTATCAGAATAATAAGTGTTTTACAATGAGAACTCCGTCAATCCATAGGATGAATCAGACTCAACTAGTCCATAGAGGCTACAAGAGGTTGTCAATCTCTCGAAAAACAACTAACAACTTGCATCTAACTCAAGCTACACTCAAGTGACTGAAATCACCAAAAGTCAATCGCTCATCGGCAAACAAATCAAATCCGTTACAACATCAAATTACATCCAAACGTAACGAAACTTCTAGGGTATGTTTATAAGACCTAAGCACACTTGCTTATGGTCTCAAACCTTACTTTAGGTCAAGTTCCAAAATCGCGATTATTAACAGCAATGGATTTTTGACCTAGTCGTTTTCGATCCAAAATGCATCTAAATGCTTAGCAATGATGCCCGAATACCCCGCCTATGCTTAATTTTTGATTTGAAAGTGTAAATTCCTACTTATGATGAAATTAGGTCGCGGGTCGACGATGCCAAAAGCTACAAAATGCCGTGATATATTTACGTCAATGTGTAGAGCTCTTACCTGCGGTTACAAAGCAACAAACACGACTGCAATGTGACAACCGGTGAGGGAGTAGGAAGCACAAGAAGGAGAGGAGTGAGTGTCGTTAGCTCACGTTGTGTATTTCATTATGCAAAACTTAATAATAACTTACAAAAATTGGCTTTTATACCTTGGCCAAGATTTTTGGTGGTCAAAAATAATAATCTAGGAGTTCTACCAAAGATGGGTAATGACAAGTTGATACAATTTGGAAGCTTGTAGCCTTCGCTCATTAATTACAGAGTTTATCCGAGAAAATAGGAGTTACAATATTCCCAATTTATTAAAATAATAAGTGTTTTACAATGAGAAATCCGTCAATCCATGGGATGAAGTTGACTCAACTAGTGCATAGAGGCTACAAAAGGTTGTCAATCTCTCGGAAAACAACTAACAACTCGCATCTAACTCAAGCTACACTCAAGTGATTGAAATCACCAAAAGCCAATCGCTCATTGGCAAACAAATCACATCCGTTACAACATCAAATGACATCCAAACATAACAAAACTTCTAGGATATATTTATAAGTCCTAAGCACACATGCTTATGGTCTCAAACCCCACTTTAGGTCAAGTTCCAAAATCGTGATTATTAATAGCAATGGATTTTTGACATAGTCGTTTTTGACCCAGAATGCATCTAAATGCTTAAGCAATGATGCCCCAATACCCCACCTATGCTTAGTTTTTGATTTGAAAGTGTAAATTCCTTCTTGTGATGAAATTAGGTTGCAGGTAGGCGACGCCAAAAGCTACAAAATATCGTGATATATTTACATCAATGCGTAGAGCTCTTACCTGCGGTTGCAATGCAACAAACACGACTGGAATGTCCGGGGAGGGAGTAGGAAGCGCGAGAAGGAGAGGAGTGAGCGTCGTTAGCTCACGCTGTGTATTTCATTATCCAAAACTTAATAATAACTTACAAAAAATGGCTTTTATACCTTGGCCAAGGTTTTTGGTGGTCAAAACTAATAATCTTGGAGTTCTACCAAAGATGGGTAATGACAGGTTGATACAATCTGGAAGCTTGTATCCTTTGTTCATTGATTACATAGTTTTATCCGAGAAAATAGGAGTTACAATATTCCCGATTTATTAAAATAATAAGTGTTTTACAATGAGAACTCCGAAAATGGTATCCGTGTTAGCTTGCTGCTAACATTCCCCCCTCCTCACGTGTGTCGTTCCTTGACACAGCTTTATGGGCTGAAGTAGTCTTCGGGCTGGCGGCTGGCGAGGCGGTCTTTAACTGCACTTAGTGCCTTTTGGTATCTTATCTTCCTTTCTTTATTTAGCACTTGCAAAAACTGCATAGATACTCTGTTCTTCAACTCCACTGCTGAGTAGCCTACAAACCTTGAGGTCAGATTGCTGATCACTGGCACAAATATCTTTGTTCGCCAAGTGAAGAATCCCGTGTAGAACACTTCCTTGAATGCCAACATATTGTGTGAAGGTAGAAACATGCATCTAGCGTAGAAGCCATAGAGGACTTCTTCGGAAGGTTGGCCACTGAGATCATAGCACAAACCTTTATTATCCTCGAGGAATGGCATCCAAGGGGCGCCTGGTTGCTCTGGCTCATTGAACACTTCGATGCATGTAAGTAGCATTTGGTAGATCCTATATAGCATAGCACATGACAAATTTGGTAGACCTTTAAAGAATGACATGGCGCCCTTTCGGGTTTTCACCATGTATTCTTTAGTCACTGGTCCCTTTTTTGGAGCAAGCAATCTGGGGTAGTTTAGCCAAGTTTGCCGCTTCTTGAGTAGTACCTCATGTGCTATCTAGGTCCTTACTCTTGGTACAGGACAAAAAGTCGGACCTTTTTGCAGGGCCACAGGTGCTCTCGTGAACAGAATCAAGTATCTTGGATTTTTGTTCAGCCAGCTCAACCTCCACTTCGGGTGGTCTTTTTCTGCGCCCTTGACTTGCATGTCTGCATAAAGCATTTCTTTTACTAGTAGTAACTCAACTTTTATCAGAGGGTAGGGCAGAGATTGTTGGTGCCATTGCACATTGATTTGATTTGGAGTGAGTTGTGTAACGTTGACGGAGTGAAGAACTCTCAACTCCCAATCGATTGCTGCTTTCCACTGCTGATCTACCTCTTGTGTAATCTTTTCTTTTAGTGCATCTTCTTGAGCCTTTGAGAGCTGGACCATGGGCACTGTGTCTTCTTCTGTAATGGTTACCTGAAAATCCTCCTCATCACTCAATGCTACTAGGGACTATGTCTTGATTTCAACAAATGACACTGAGGGTATTTCTATTTGAGGCTGCTCCAAAGTGCCTGCCTCTTCTTACGTTTCTGGCTTTCCCTCTCTCAGTAGATGGTTGACTCTTTTGAGTTTAGTTATCTCCTTCATTAGTTCATCTTCTCTTTGGACCCGCATCAAGGCCAGGTCTCTGCGTTGAGATTGCTCTAACTTCATCTCCATCTTGAGGTCTTTATTTTTCCTTTCTAGTGCCTTGTAGACCTCATATGTTTCTTTGATCAAGGTGACGGCTGGATTTTCTCGTATTTGCCGCAAAAATATTTCCTGACCATTGATTCTTTGTTCTGAGTACTGTAGAGAGGCATTAGCTACATCTAGCTGTACTTGGGTTTTTTGAGCTGAGAGGGTGGTAGTGAGAAGTTCATTTGTAACTTCCTTTAGCTAATCATCCTTGGCTTTGCATGCGTCTGACAGTTTGGTAAGCAGCTCACCCAGCTCTTCCATTTCTTTTGTTGCTTATCTCTAGCGAGTTGATGTTGTTCAACTTTTGCTCTCAGTTCTTGCCTTTGCCTTTGAAGATCGATGATGACATTAAGTCTGTCGTCTAACTCCCCTTGGAGTGCGTCAATCACCATCTCTAACTCTTTGGCCCTTGTGCTACGACCAAGTGCTGTTGAGCAAAGTCTTTCAGTCATCTCATGCATTTGCTTAGCATATTCGTTAACATGTAGGATGACTTTGTCATTCGATTTCCAGTCTTCATGTTGTGCCAACTGGGTTAATGTTTTTGCAGCCTCTTGTGTGTATTTTGGATCTGTCAGGATGGCTGGTTGTTGTTGTTCTTGTAGCCGTAGATGTTCTTTTTTCGTGGAGGTAGAGGGTGGTGCCTCGGCCTTCTCTTGCTGTGCTACAGTGGAGGGTGGTTCCTCTGCCTTTTGCTCCTTTGGCTGCTCAAACTGTGTGGTGTCCTCTTCTGTTTTACAGGGCTTACTGTCTTCTCAATATTTGTCTCCTTCTCTATTGGCTGCTCTTGAGTAGTTCCAGATGCTTGTTGTGTAGATTCATCTACCTTTTGTTGTTCTCACTCTTGTGTAGCTTTGGCTACTTTCTAATGTTCAGGCTCAGCTTCTTTAGTTGGCTCATTTGTGGTGTCTTTAACTTCCGGTGATGGTGGTGGGCTCGACACGGGTTGATCTTGGTGTTCAGAGACAAGAGAAGAGATGCGGGGAGACACATCACCTTGGGCATGTTGTGATTCTCCTTGTGCAGTGGTCTCCTCTTCTCTCTTTTTTTCTTCTTCCTCTTTTGCCTTCCTTGCCGCTTCTTTGGCTTCCTTTAGCTTTAAAGCTTAGGCTTCTTGGTACATACTTTCCAGTGCTTCAGTGGGTTCTTTGGCCTCTTTCCTAGTGTGATGTTTGGTCCTTGGTCCCTTAAGTCCACTAGGCACCCATTTTTCCGGGTACTTTCCTTGTGCTTGTCGGGTGCATTGGTATGCATGTTTCTCTCTTTCAAACCAGGCTTGCTTTTGCACGGGCTCTTCTTGGTGTGCTGCCATGGCTTTTCTCTTCATTTCCTCTCTTTGTGCTCTCTTTTATTCATTATCTGAGCTTTCACTGTTGTACCTTTTTTACGAGCTTTCAGCCGACTCTTCATCAGATTTATAGGATCTCTTGGCTGATCTTGTAGCTCGAGGAGATGGTTGAGCTGATAGTATCCAAGTGTTTTGGTCTGGAGTAGGTGGTAGGTTGTCGGCCATGCCAATGGCATGGTATGCAATCCTTGTCAATAACTTTGGTGCGTGACCCTAGTAAGTAATCTTTCCTTCTTTCTTTGTGCCTTTCAGAGTGGTCAAGACATGTTGTGCGTGGTCCACCGATTACGTGGTTGTTGACTTGAGGACTTGCGTGAAAGTGGTGGCAACCGCATGATTTGGCGTGGTATACCTTGGTGGCCTTTTAGCTAGGAAGTGGAAGTGTTGGTGGTATAACCTGGCTGGCTCTTCCACCTGCTTGTGAATAAGGTCCGCAAAGGTGGCTGCGGTGGTTTCTTTGGTGAAAGTACCTGCCGTTTTCTTGTGCCTTGCCCTCATTGTCAGTCCTTCTGTGGGCAGTCTGAGTGCATCTGCCACTATTTCCTTGGTTATCACCACTTCAACTTTATTTCCCTGAGGGTCAAAAATTTGTGCAGTTCCATCTTCCTTGATCACGGATAAAAGCTCGTAAGCTTTTTGGAAATCTACACCGCACGGCTCCTGTTCATAGAAATCTCTGAGTCCTAGCCTGTGGTTAGCTTCTTTGGTCTCAGGCTTCGTGGTGACATCATACACTTCTTTTGGTAGGAGTTGCAACTCTACCTGATAGCCTTCCTCACTCTTGAATCTACCGGTGAACATTGTGGTGTGATTCTCTTGTAGCTGTTCTTTTGAAAGATAGGCTGCCTTGGTGGCTTTGACTGAATCTGGATCTAGTTGGTATGCGGGTAGCTCCTGCAACTTTTCTTTTTGGTTGAGCTTCTTCTTGGCCCTCTCTGCTGCTTGCATGGCTCCTGTGCAGTGAATATAGTGTCAAAGTTAGCAGATTTGATGGATTTTTCTCTAAAATGTCCTTTAGTCTGAAATGCTGATAATTTTGGTACAATTGCTTCAAATCAATTTTTGAACAAGCATAGATGCATAAAAACATGCAAGGAACAAAATTGTAAAGTCCAACAAAATTTTGCAACCAAAGTAAATAATCACGATTATTTAAATATGAGTATTTTTTTCAACATTTTGCAAACTTGGCATCACAGGCTTGAAGTATATACCAAATACATACTCTGAGTGAAATATGGGCTCATTTGGATGCATAGGGTGAAACTGGTACTAGATTTTGGCTTCAAGTCTTTGAAATAATAGATATATTGAAAATTTGAGATTTTGAACTCCAAACTGGTTCAAACTTGGCTAGTGGGCTTAGCACATAATGTACTTTGGATGTATGATAGCAAAATATCAAAATTTCCCCATTTTGGCTAGAAAGTAAATAATTGTGATTATTAACATATCTACCAAAATCAACATTTTTTGGTATAAATTGGTTCTAAGCATTGTATGGAACCCACGTATGTGATATGAGGTGATTTGGATCAAGAAATGTGGTCCATAACCCAAAAATTGGCTTGCAAAGACTTCTTTGCGTTTTCTGATAATTTTCCAAGTTATAGGTGCTCATTTTGGCTCATACTTGATTTTTTGGCATGTAATAGGTTTGTACACATGATAGGTGAGGTGATGATACAATTTCCAAGCATAATAGTGCAAAAGTAAATAATCGCGATTATTTACAACAGTCACAATTTTTTTGCAAAACTTACAAGTTTTGACCTAAACACATTCTATATACCTAAAACAAGTCCTAAATTGAATTTGGTCAAGTTTGGTTTTACCGGCATCACTTTGTGCTTTGTCGACTCTGAAATCACCGATTTCTGTGACTACACTGCCTGTTGAGTTGGTCAGTCAATTTTGAGGCTTTGGACTTGTCCGCAACATAGTCATGAAGTAACTCATCCAATTCTGGCTCATTTGGAGTCAGTTTGACCCCGTTGGTGCAACCAAAGTTGATCTATGAAGAGAAGTGCTCTATGGCAAGCTATGGGTGCTAGCACGCGCATGGCAAAGGGCTAAAGCAGGAATGAAGGCCTTGGGAGAGCATGTCATGGCAAAGTATATGTCTAACGCGGTTTTTTAGGCCAAAAAAGGCCCCAGAATGGTCCAAGTGGAATAGTAGGCAAACGTGCCCGAAATGCTGAGTCACTGTTCTAGAATGTGGTCTTTGAGGTGCTCTATGAGCACATCCAAACGGCTCGTCAAACAGAATCCCGGTGTGAAAGTTATGATTGTCCGAAGATGGAATGCTTTCCAGATCTCCGACGAGCAGGGCAGGTACGGACAAGTGGCCAAAAATGGGATTAGGGTTACACTTGTAAAGCTCAAGCTGTGGATCATGCCGACCTTTTTGGATTGTTAATCGGGCTTCAGACGGGCAAGAAATGGCCTATGGAATATTTGCAGGGGGTCAGGTATGTGTTCATCGGGCCGCATTGGTAGGCATGCCAACATGAGGTTTTAGAGCTCGCTGGGATTCTATAAAATTGCATGCAAGGTGGGGAGTCAACCAAAATTTGTGACTCATTGATCGGGGCCGTAGGCACCAAGATATGCCAAGTTCATATTGGCAGACAATCATGACAGGAAGGGTTCGGATGGTTTTTCCTGTTTTGGGATGTGGTACCCGAGGCCATGGTGACTTTATATGATGGAGAAGCTCCATGATTTTGGGGTTAGCAAAGGAATCTCCCATGTGGCATGATCGAAAAGCTTATGGGCGAACCCGAGCATGTGAAGCACCGGCACCATGTGAAAGGAATGCAAAAAACCCCTTGAACTTTACGTGCAAAAAGGAAAAATGAACAGGGGTTTTTTTTTTAAGTTTAATGAAGCCTCCGGAGGAATTTTAAGGAAAAAAGGAAGAAAGGCTTGGAGCAGTAGCGCTAGGCGCTATTGCTCAAAAAAAGAAAAACTTTTTTCTCGGCCAAAGAAAATAAAGAAGAGAAAGAGGGAAAAAGAGTGAGCGACATTTTTTTGACTAGCGCTACGGCTCAAAAAAAGAAACTTTTTTCTCAGCCAAAAAAAATAAAGAAGAGAAAGAGGGAAAAAGAGAGAGCGACATTTTTTTGAGGCAGGAAGGGTTTTTTTCTTGGGAACTTAGAGAGAAAGAAAGAGATAGAAACCAAGAAGCGGCCTATGCAATCGGTGATCAAAGCTACACAAGGGAATTCACCAAAGCGACACTAGGTGGTGAAGTGTGGCATAGCAACTTGGAAGTGAAATAGTAGGAAGAGTTCGCCAAGGCACTTCCTCGAAGGGGCGAATGGAGAAGGAAGATGACAGTTGAAGACTCGATTAGCGGTTGTGGATCGAGGATAGTGTATGTCCAGCAATGGCAGGTTTTTCGAAAGCTCCCTATATGAAGGATTACACCTGTGGAGTGAAAGTGTTTTTTTTTTGAGATAGCCATGGCCGTGGTGTTTCGAAAGTTGTAATCAGTTTTTTGAAGCAAGATCAAACCCATTTTTCCCCTATCAAGTGTTGATTTCCCTCTCTTTCTCTGGCTCTCGTTCATGTTGTGCGGTGTCGGCACTGTAAAAGTGTGTGTGCCCCCCCGAACCGATGACATGTGCGTGTGCACACAGAGGGTGAGTAAGAGGAGTTGAGTGGGTTGAGAGGGTGGAGATCAGTAGCAGTGGTGTGTGCGTGTGGATGGGTGATCTTGTTGGCGGTAGGTGCATCAGGTAGAGTGCAGGCAAGGCCCTGCTAGTGAAAGTTGTTTTTTTTAAGGTGTTTCTGAGAGGACAGGGGTGCTCCCTGAGCTATATAGGGGCAACTGTTTGTGTGTCGGGTGTGTTCCCCATTCCCCCTCTCCATCTTCTGGTACCCCCACTGAGGACCACACTGATTGCTTCCAGTTAAGTGAAGAAAAGCAGTTTTTGGTGTTGGTCGACATGGCATCTCAAAGCTGTGGGCCGATTTTTACAAGTGAAGAGAATCCTGATGAGTGGGTTGCAGACTTTGAGCTGTATATGCTGTTGTTACGTATGCCGAACGAGGACAGTAAGATGTAGACATTTCCTTTGGTGATGTGTGGGAAGGCAAAGGTATGGTACGAAGCTTTGGAAGGTGAGCCGAGGCATGCTTGGCTGGCTCTGCGGGCGCATTTCCTACATATTTTTACAAAGAGGCGTCCCCAGTCGAGATGGATGCCAAACTGAAGGCACTCAAACATGATGTAAGTGAAGAGTTCAGTTTGTTTTTGGATCGTTTTGAAGTGTGCTGGGCAGAGTTAGCGGGTGCCATGCAATTGGCCAATGGTGACTACTTCAAGCTCGATAAATTCATGGCATGCTTGCATCCTAAAGTGAGGGAGAAAGTGGATTTTGAGAGCCCAGAAAACTATAATGGTGCGGTGCCATCACAAAGGCAAAAAGAAAGAAAATAAAAAAGAAGATTGTACAGGGTGTGTCGGGCTATGAAGCAATGGTCCAACCTCAGGGTCTGAGAGATGTGGTTCATGATGAGAACCAGGCAAACCGAGCTGTAGCTGTTGTGCCACAAAACTGGGTGCGAACCGTGTAGGATTTTTCTGAGCAAATGCAAGAATTGCGGCTAAGCGTGATGGATAGAGGTCAACCAAGAGGAGCGAGGGGCAGGGCAAGGCCACTGACTGGCCAGTGTTACAATTATGGTGAAGAAGGACACTATGCGCCGGATTGCCCTCATCTGCTAAGAGAAAGAGGCGGTATTTATCCACTGTTTGGTAGAGGTAGAGGCCAAGCACAGCTCAATGGCCCAAGGGAGCAGGTAGTTGAGAATCAAGTGCAGCCAGCTCCTCCGGATGGTGGTAAAGTCCCTAGGGTGAATATCATCGGAGTGGATAAGCAAGATTTTTAAGTTTTGGCCAACAAAAGAGCAAGGATGGAAAGGGAGACAGAAACCAAGCGGGAGACGAGGGCCCGTAAAGGTAAGGAGAAAGTGTACGAAGGCAAGGAGCAGCCGAAAACTAGCAAGAAGAGGAGACGTCGCAAAATCAAGCAAGCAAAGTTTCAGCTAGGGCGCGGCTACCCTGAATACGACCTAGTAAGCGAAGTTCAAAGTCAAAAGGCTAACATTACCTTTGGTTAGTTGTTGGCTTTAAATCCCAAGCTACAAAGACATTGGTCTACCAGTGTTAGCACAAGGCTACCAAAGGCCAAGGGAAATGTGCATGCAATACAAAACATGGCATTGAGAGTGGGTAGCCCGACGGATGTCCTTCCTCATGCTTATCCAATCATCTTGGGTAGGCCATGGCTACTTTCAATAGGGGCTAAGAAAGATTGGGGAAGTAGGGTGTTTACCCTGCATGACAAGGAGAGAGGGAGACAGGTGGTGCTTGATTTGAAGACCAAAGAGAGCTAGTTTCACCTTGTGGCAGAAAAAGACAAAGATGAAACGACAAACTATGAGTATGAGACCGAGACGGCCTATGATGAGGGATACACAGATACTGAGGAAGAGGGAAGCGGGGAGAATATGCTAAAGATAGATGCCGACTTGTTTGGGGTCACTGTTGAAGGCTCCCATGTAAAAGGAGAGGTGCAACCACAGGTTGGTGGCATAGGTGTGGAGGAGGTAACTTCTATGCTAAGCGAAGATTTGACCATGAAAGAGAGAGAAGGCTATGTTGAGCTGTGTCCCTCTTTTTTGAATTTATTTGCGATGAAGTACAAGGATCTACAGGAGCAAAGGGTGCAGAGCACAAGATAGTTCTTAAAGAAGGGTGCAAACCAAAGACACAGAAGCTAAGGAGGTTAGGGGAGATTCAGACGGAGACTCTTTGGCAGAAGATTAACCAGTTGTTAGATGCAGGTATTATATACCCCGTGAAGGAGTCGGAGTGGGTTTCTCCAGTGGGTATCACCCCTAAGAAGAATGGAAAATGGTGGGTGTGCGTCGATTACAAGCCATTGAATGCAGCGACCAAGAGAAACCACTACCCGCTGCTGTTCCAAAATAAAATCTCAAATCAAGTGGTAGGTCATGAGAGGTACTCTATTATGGATGGATTTTCAGGGTACTTTCAGATAGGGATTGCTCTTGAAGAACAGCTGAAGGAGAAATTTATCTCTCCATGGGGGTGCTTTGCTTATCACAAGATGCCGTTTGGTTTATTGAATGCCTACGCCACCTTCCAAGAGTGGATGCATAGGGTGTTTGGTCCCTACTTGGGAAGGTTCATTAGGGTTTTCATGGATGACATTGGGTATTATAGCTCAAGGGAGGATCATTTGTCGAAGCTGCGGCTATGTTTTCATAGGCTGGATGAAGAAGGAGGCCAATTAAACCCTAAGAAGTACAAGCTAGCACAACTCGAGCGCAGTTGCTAGGTCATGTGGTGTCACAAAATGGAATTGAGGCAGATCCAGAAAAGATCAAGGTGCTAGTCTTGATGGAGCCTCCCTCTAGTGCGCAAGGCTTGGCCTCCTTTCTACATAAGCTAAAGTACTTGTCGCGTTTTTTCTGAATGCTATCACAGTATGTGTATCCTCTCCAAAAAAGGGCTTAGCAGGTGCATGGCTTTGAATGGGATGAAGATGCTCAAGAAGCTTTTGACAGGGTGAAAGAAATTTTGTGTCAACTGCCAACTGTGTGCCCTCCAAACCAAGAGGATGATTTTTATGTGGCAATGACGGTAGGTACCGTGGCTATTGGGGTGGTGCTACTGCAGAAGGTAGGAAGGAGTTATAAGCCTATCTACTTTGAAAGCACGGTAATAAGTCCTGGAGAGGTGACTTACACTGAAGCAGAGCAGTAGGTCATGGCATTGGTTTTTGCTTGTAGAAAGTTCGAAGTGCACCTCATTGTGCGTAAGTTCTATGTGTTGATGGCTAACAATCTATTGCCTGAAGTGGTGTTACACTTAAAGCCAGGGAAGCGAAACATGAAGTGGGTGATAGAGTTGCAGGAATTCGAGTTCGAGTTCAAGATAGACCATACAAGTCAGTCCCATTTGGCGGACGTTTTGGTCAGCAAAGTGGTGGATTTACCAATTTATCCAAGAGTGGTACGAGATGAAGCCAAAGAGGAGCCTGACTTGATGGGAGCTTTTACCACGTGGTTTGATGGTGCATATAGGAGGGTGATAAAGAAAGCTGGTAGAGGTGTGGTGATACACGATCCACACGGCCAAGTAATATTCTCAAAAGCCTATGATTTGGAGGATTTTCATACCAACAATGAAGCAGAATATCTCGCCCTCTATCTAGGTTTGAAACAATGTGTCGAGTTCGGTGTTTAGAGGTTGGTGGTCAAGGTGATGCATTATTGGTCATCGAGAAACTGCTAGGCCAATGGCAGGTAAAGCGCAATTCCTTAAAACATTGGTTCTGCCATCAAAAAGTTGTTGAAGTTCTTTAGAGAGATCCACTTCAAGAATGTGAAGAGAGAGCACAACCAAGAGGACCAGCTAGCAAGTAGTAAGGTGCAGGTATATATGTAGCCTCGGCCACATACAGAGGTAGGGAGTCATTCAAGGAGGTGAAAGATTTTTTTAGTACAGGGCAGTGTCCTCAAGGTTTGTCTAAACTACAAAGGAGGAGGATAGTTCAGAAAGCACGCAAATTTACACTAGTAGGTGAAGACCTAATGACCTACGGCAGAGATGGGGTGCTGAGGAGAGTACTCTACAAAGGAGAGATTAACTTGGTGCTGGAGCAATGTCATAAGGAGAGCGGACACCAGGGGAAAGGTCAAGTACTATTTTGAGTGTTGAGAGCGGGTTTTTGGTGGCCTTCAGTGGTGAAGGATGTGCACTATTGGTGCAAGACCTGCCATGAATGTCAGACTATAGGAGAGAGGCATTTGGTAGCTGAGTCACAGGGAGCCATTATTGCTCAGAATGCTTTCGAGAAGTGGGGCTTGGATGCCATCAGTCCACTCCCTAAGTCTACAAGTGGCAAGAAATATGTTGTGGTAGCCATCGACTACCTCACAAGGTGGGTCAAGGCCAAAGCTGTGAAGGAGGTAAATGCACAGGTTGTGGCCCACTTTGTAATCTATAACATTTGTTGTCGTTTTGGAGTGCCGTGGGTACTCATTTCTGATAGAGGGCAAGGATTTAGAAGCAAGCTTATGCAGGCATTGGTGGAAAAACTAAAGATTCAGCATCGATTTTCCTCGCCTTATCATCCCGAATGCAATGGTCTTGTGGAGAGTGCCAATGGACAAATCATCAAAATGCTCACGAAGTATGTGTATAAGCAGGAGACAAAATGGGAGATCAATCTAGAGAAGTGTCTATGGGCCTACAGGACGTCCTACAAAGTGGCGACCAACTTTACTACATTTGAATTGGTTTATGATAAGGAGGCAGTGCTGCCAGTGCATGCATAGTTGGGTGCTTTAAAAGGTATGTGGTGTATCAATGCCACTCCACAAGTTTTCTTACAAGATAGGATTGTTGGCCTTGAGGCATTGCAGATGGGTAGAGAGGCAGCAAACAAACTACTACGTGAAGCAGTGGGAAAGGAGAATGGCCAAAGTCAATGAGAGTCTACCAGAAAAAAAGATAGAAGAAGGGGACCTAGTAATGAAGTATGAGAGCTACTTGGACTTCACCTTCTAGAAGAAGTTCAAAAAGAAATGGATAGGTCCGCACAAAGTGCAAAAGGCCTTTTTGAATGGGACCTATCAGTTGGTGAGAGTTAATGGTAAGCTTCTCAGGCACAGGGTAAATGGTGTACGGCTCAAGCTGTACTTTGATAGGGGAGTGGTTCCCGATGTAAGTCAGATTGTGAATAGGGGGGTTGGGCAACCCACCTGAAAGGGCTCAAACTGTGGATCATGCCGACCTTTTTGGATTGTTAATCGCGCTTCAGACGGGCAAGTAATGGCCTATGGAATATTTGCAGGGGGTCAGGTATGTGCTCATCGGGCCGCATAGGTAGGCGCACCAACATGAGTTTTTAGAGCTCGCTGAGATTCTAGAAAATTGCATGCAAGGTGGGGAGTCAACCAAAATTTGTGGCCATTGATTGGAGTCGTAGGCACCAAGATATGCCAAGTTCATATCGGCAGACAATCACGGCAGGAAGGGTTCCGATGGTTTTTCCCGTTTTGGGATGTGGTACCCAAGGCCATGGTGACTTTAAATGATGGAGAAGCGCCATGATTTTGGGGTCAGCAAAGGAATCTCCCATGTGGCATGATCGAATAGATTAAGGGCAAACCCGAGCATGTGAAGCACCGGCACCATGTGAAAGGAATGCAAAAAAACCCTTGAACTATAGGTGCAAAAAGGAAAGGTGAACTGGGGTTTTTTTTACAAGTCTAATGAAGCCTCCAAAGGCTAGGAGGAATTTTAAGGAAAAAGGGAAGAGAGGATTGGAGCAGTAGCGCCAGGCGCTATTGCTCAAAAAAAGAAAAACTTTTTTCTTGGCCAAAAACAATAAAGAAGAGAAAGAGGGACAAAGAGAGAGAGCGACGTTTTCTCGAGAGGCAGGAAGGGTTTTTTTCTTGGGGACGTAGAGAGAAAGAAGGAGATTGAGAGAAATGAAGGAGCGGCCTATGCAATCGGTGATCGAAGCTGCACGAGGGAATTCACCAAAGCGACACCAGGTGGTGAAGCGCGGCATAGCAACTTGGAATAGTAGGAAGAGTTCACCAAGGCACTTCCTCGCAAGGGCGAATGGAGAAGGATGATGACAGTTGAAGACTTGATTGGCGGTTATGGATCAAG
Organism: Adiantum capillus-veneris; assembly: GCF_014529385.1. Taxonomy (NCBI): domain Eukaryota; kingdom Viridiplantae; phylum Streptophyta; class Polypodiopsida; order Polypodiales; family Pteridaceae; genus Adiantum; species Adiantum capillus-veneris. The sequence continues at coordinate 94,572,173 of NC_140941.1, read as the reverse complement.
GATACTGTATGTCCAGCAGTGGCAAGTTTTTTTGGGAGCTCCCTATACGGAGGATTGCACCTGTGGAGAGAAAGTGTTTTCTTTCGAGACAGCCATGGCCGTGGTGTTTCAAAAGTTGTAATCAGTTTTTTGAAGCAAGATCAAACCCACTTTTCCCCTATCAAGTGTTGATTTCCCCTTCCTCCTTTCTCTTTATGTGGCTCTCGTTCGTGTCATGCGGTGTTGGTAGTGTGGAAGTGTGTGTGCCTCCGCGAACCGACGACATGTGTGTGTGCACAGAGAGGGTGAGTAAGAGGAGTTGTGTGGGTTGAGAGGGTCGAGATCAGTAGTAGTGGTGTGTGTGTGTGGGTGGGTGATCTTTTGTTGGCAGTAGGTGCATCAGGTAGAGTGCAGGAGAGGCCCTACTAGGGAAAGTTTTTTTTTCCGAAGGTGTTTCTGAAACGACAGGGGTGTTGTGAATACCTTGAGCTATATAGGGACAGTTGTTTGTGTGTCGGGTGTGTTCCCCATTCCCCCTCTCCACTGTATATCGAATTTGACGCTTTGTATCCTTTGTCCACCTTGTCTTTCTAATCACCATCATGTCTTCAGTTTTTCCATCTGAGCTTCCTTGCTATTTATTATTAATTTTTGACCTGTTTATTGAAGAAATCAAAGAAAATAACAAAACACTCTAAAAAAGTATAGAAAAAATCCAATAATTAGAAAATCCATTGAAAAACAAAATTTTATTGTTTTTTGTTGGATTTCTCTATTTTTAAGTCTCATTATCAATAAAAATGATGAAAAATAACCAAAAAGGACTGTTTTTTGATGATTTTTTGATAGTATATAAACTATTTACACTCATCGGGAAGATATTATCAGTGAATTTTCCCTTGATGATGAATTATAAGGACATTATTAGGTAATTTTGCAAAGAATCACACATTAACATCGAACTTTTTCCTCCCTCTTCAAACATTTCCCTATTGGCCTTAATTACTTAGTGCCCTTCCACCCCTCCTAGATGGCGTGTTCCGGGACGACTGTGTGCATGGGTTGACAAATTGTGCCTATGCATAGCCGTCGTTGGCTCTACCATGCTTTAAAGATCAATGCAATTCAAACCACTATGTTGTGCAAGAGCTGGGTCTTGAGTAATTAACTCAAGGGTTTCTGATGTCGAGGTTTTGCTGCTGATGTCTTCCAAAGAGAAAATCTTGTAGCTTGTGTGCTCTCTGTTTGATTGTACCATCGGGATGCTTCAGGACACTGATTGATTGAGCTGTTGGTAGCACTTTCGACTGTTGTCGAGCTTTTTCTCACCATTGGTAGCTTAGTTTGCTTGGTGATGTATGGTGTGGTGGAGTCTTTTGAGACTTAACTCGTCATTGCTTGATTGGTAGCTTAGTTTGCTTGGTGATGTATGGTGTGGTGGAGTCTTTTGAGACTTAACTCGTCATTTCTTGATTGGTTTTATGGTTTATGGAAAAGATAAGTGCTTCTTTTTCTTCCAAATCCATTTCACTCGGAGATGCTCGTCTCTGTGTTTTTACCCTTGGAACCTTCTTTTGTTTTGTCGCGGTGAAGTTTTGGACACCCAGATTTGAATCGGCTTATCCTTAAGCTGTGCTTTTGGTAACCAAATTTGCATGACTCCTTGCATGCTACTTGTATCATTTGCTTGTCAAGGGGATGGAGAAGATTTATTACTTCGTGGTTTGGTCTGCTGATTGCTTCCTTTTCATTCCTCCTTGCTTAGTGCAATTGGAACAATGAGTTGCCCGCCTTTAGGTGATAGCTTTAGCTGATTGGTATCCCAATCTGGTACTGCTTTGTATATCCGCATCCAGGGAATTTCAAGAATCATCGTCTCATTCATGTGCTCATCTGGTAAGCATACAAACTGATAAGGACATGAACATCGTTCAAGTTGACTACTCCCAATGATGTTGGGGTTGGGTTCTTGCTACATCCCTTGATTGTCGCTATTTCTGCTGTCAATGCTTGACTTGTTGCCTTCTTGTACGTGGAATAACTGATTGCATTTACTCTAGCTCCTGTGTCGACCAAAGCATTGTTGCCATGATTGTTGAGCTGTACTTTGATGCACAGATCCATTATGTCTAACCAGTTACCATCTGTTGAAACTGCATCTTTAGGTAATTCCCATTGTCGGTCATCTATTTCCAGAGTGTTGATGAGAATCGGTATCTATTGATTCTTGAGAGCAGCTTTCCGTTTGAGTACCGAAGCCGAGCTTCCTCTTGGGCTTCATCAATAACCTGTTGTTGTTTAATCGTCCTTTGCGTGGCTGCATGTATTCTTTCTTTCTAGCAATTCATTGGCTAGTGGCAAATTGTATTTCTTTAAACGACATCCACTAATCCAATTAGCCATTGGTTCACCATCTAGGGTGGACAATTTTATGGCTCCTCTTGGAGATACATCTTCAATGATAAACGGTTTTTTCCCTTTCTCTTAAACTTGGGAATGTGTTGCTTAAGGGAATAGACTAAAACTAATTCCCCTTTCTTGAAGATTTTTGTGATTAAGTGGGAATCAAAAAACTGTTTTTGTTTCTGCTTTTGTGCATAGATGTGAGCTACAGCAGTTAGCCTTTGCTCATCTAGCTTTTCCAAATCTTCAAGTCTTTTTGACAATTCATGCCCAGTCCACTCAAGATTCCATGCTACCCTTAATGTCGGCAATAGAAATTATATTGGCAGTATGGCATTTAAAGTTGTTTTGAGTGAAACTCGATAAGCCCATAGAGCATGGAGATTCATTTCCCATTCTTTCCTTCCTGAACTAACCACTTTAGTCAGCACCAAGCTAAGAATTTTGTTCGTATGCTCAGCTTGTTCGTTTGCTTGTGGGTGATACGGAGATGATTTGTTATGGATGACCATAAACTCATTAAGCAAATACTTGATTATCTCATTGAGGAAATGAGTTCCCCGATCACTGGCAATTTCTATTGGCAGTCCATACTCGTGAATACAGACTCATATAAGAATGCAATAGTGGTTTTGGAATCATTCTTTTGAGTTGCTTTAGCCTTGGCCCACTTGGTCAAATAATCTGTAGCTACAATGATATATTGAGCTTGGGTTCTATAAGCAGGTGGCTATATTGGCCCAACAAAATCTATACCCCATTTTGCGAAAGCTCTAGCCCCCATCATTGGTCTTAAGGGCATGCTATCTACATGTGTTGACATCTTTGCTCGTTGACAAGCATCACACCTTTGAATATATTCTTTGGCATCTGCAAAAAGTATTGGCCACCATATGCCTGCCATCAAGATTGCTCTTGCGGTGGTCTCACTAGAATAGTGACCTCCAGTTAATCCAGCATGTGCTTGTTCTATAATCAGAATACACTCGTCTTCATTTGCACAAAGATGCAAATGTTGATCTTTACCTCTCCGATACAATTGGTTCCCAATAAGAGTCTCTTGCTTCAGTTTTAATTTCTCTTTGATGGTGTTTACTCATATCCTCAAGAAATGTTCGGCTTGATAAGTAAGTAAACAGATAGTTACTCCACTTAGGAACATGTGACATTTGAAACAATGTTACATGAGGTATGGGTGTTTTTTTTTTGACATTGAGGACAATCCTTTACAAAAGATTGAACATCACTTCTCATAGTCGGCCAAAATACCCCAAGTCTCAAAATTCGTTGCATAGTTTGGTCTTCCGCAAAGTGAAGTCCTACTATGGTAACATGTGCTTGACTTAGGTACTGTTTTTTTTCTTCAAGATTAATGCATAAGAACAATATTCCATCTCGATTTATTTTGTATAGCCTAACAACTAGTAATTGATACATAGCCGATTGCTCGATTAATGTGATCGTAATAGGAAGTGGTATTTATGAATCCACTTGAGCTATTGTCATCAATGACACCATGTTTTCCGACCATCGAGGTATCGTTACCATGGAGAACAAATAGGCATCTAGTAGATCATCATCTACCCCTTTAGATGATTCTGCTGAAACAATCCTTGACAAATGATCTACTCGTTGATGTGTAGTACCCTTTTTTACAACCACAGTGAAATCAAATTCCAAAAGAATGATGAACCATCTCACTATTCTTCCTGTGTTGCATGGCTTGTTGACCATATACAACAAAGCTTGGTGGTCTACAAAGAACACAAACTTGTTGGCTAATAGGTAATGTCTATACTTTTTAATGGCATAGATCATTCCTAATCCTTCCCTTTTGGTGGTGGTGTAATTCTTTTCTGCCATGTTCAACTGCCGGCTAGCATAAGAAATAGGAAAGTTAATTTTCCCATCTCTTGGTTGAGCTAGTATACAACCGATAGCAAAATTGGAAGCATCTACATGTATGTGGAATATCTTATTCCAATCTGGTGCTTTCAATATTGGAGCTGAGGTGAGAGCTTGATTAAGCTTCATGAAGGATTCTTCACATGCCTCGGTCCACTCAAAGTGTGTAATCAAGCTATACATGGGTTTTGCAACTATAGCGTACATGTAGATCAACCGTCAGTAATATCCACAATGCCCCATGAAGGCTTGTACCCCCTTGACTGTTGTTGGTCTAGGCAATTCAACAATGACATGAATTTTTTCAATATCAATAGCTATGCCATTTTTAGACACTATATGTCCAAGAAATTTTCCTTGTCTACCCATGAATGTGCACTTTTCAGGATTTAAGCAAATCCTATAAAGTCTACATTTTTCGAATACCTTCTTGAGGTGTTCAAAATGATCAGTCCGGATTGATGAATGTACGCATAGATCATCCAGATATACTTCTAAGAATTTCCTTAGATATTCTTTAAAATCATGGCTCATCAACTTTTGAAATGTGGTTGGAGCATTAGTTAACCCAAATGGCATAACCGGATAGGCAAAAATATCCCATTCTATTGCAAAAGCAGTTTTATGATGATCTTCTAGGTCAACCAAAAGTTGATTGTATCCCGAAAAGCCATCTAAGAAACTATAAGCTTCTTTTTCTGCAACTCGTTCTAGTAAATTGGAAGAGGAAAGTTGTCTCTAATGGTAGCTGCATTCACCTTTTTGAGATTAACACCCACTCGTAATTTTCCATTCTTCTTGGGTACTACCACAATTGGAGACACTCAATCTGTGTGTTCAATTTCGTAAATGAATTTGGCTTCCTTTAGTTTTTCAATCTCTTCTTTTATCTTCCTGGAAAATGTTTCATTATACATATATGGCCTTTGTCTACTTGATTTCGTATCATCTCTCATGGGTATGGTATGTTGACAGATTTCTGGATCAACACCCTCGAGATCCTTGTAAGACCAAGCGAAGATATCTCGGTATTCCTTTAGCAAGCTTAGCAAAAGCTCTTCTTCTTCTTCTTCTGTTAGGTCATTTGCAATGTAAGCAGGTCTAGGCTCTTCCCTTGGTTCAACTAGGTCTATCTTTTTAGCGTTTTCAGGCCCTTCGTAGGACTCGCCCTATTTTCTTAGTTCCCTAATAGGTTGTTCGGCTATGATTTTTTGTATACTTTTTGTAATGGGATGGAACACTCATTACATCCTTACCATCCTCTTCCGTGGTTTCCATTTCGGTCGTATACATCTCCTTTAGAGCTTTTTTCAACTCTTGATATTTCTTTTTCCGCTCAACTCGGGTCATGAGTGGTTTCTTATCCTGTTTGTTTGCTTGAGTATCCTTCCTTGTTTTTCTCGATGCTTTAGACATTTTTGGATTTTTGTTTGAAGGATATCTGCCATTGATTTTGTCCTTGACACAGTCATTTGCATCTATCTGCATCAGGAATTGTGTTCCACTGGAGATTGATAGCATAGGTCGTGTTTTCACGTTTCTGGTGTCTCTTTTTTGTTTATACCATTTTTGTCTTCTTGATTTCTAGTTGGGAAAGTCAAAAAACTTTTCCTCCCCTCCTTTCAAGAGTAGCTTAGCTCTCACGTGTTCTTTTTCAAACCCCGAACCTTCTGAGATAGCTGAGTGTTCATCTAACTCATCTGTTGCATCGTAGTAGAGGTCTAAGAAGACTTGTTGAGCTTTCATTAAGTCTTTGGATTCCTCAATTTCATCTCCAATGTGGAGGGTTGAGATCATTTTGATGGGAATTATGTCATAGCCATCCTCATTGCAAAATTGAGTAGGCATAGACGTATTCACACATACATCCATGGTCGCTAAAATTTGAGTCCACTCAAATGGCTCAAACAAATGCTCTGGAAAGGGTTCAGGTACATAGGCTTCATCTGTGCAGTCCCTTTCTAGAATGCATTCTTCTCGTTTTAAGCTTCCGTTTTTTGAAGCTCCACACATCCAAATAGGAGTGTCTTTGTTTAACCAGGATGGACGCTTAGTTTCAGCCAAAGAGACTGAATCAAACTCTTGTATGGGTGTTTTCAAGACATCTCTATAAGTGTGAATCTTTTAGATTTACCCTTGTTATAGATCTTACTTGCTTCAAGTACAGATAATTGTTTTCTCAATCTTGGATAAGTTATACCTATCGCATGAAAAGTCTTCCCAATATGATTTCATGATTGAGTTTTTTCCAAAAGTCTACTATGGCAAAAGTGTGTTGATATTCAATTCCATAGGAGTTGACTATCACTTTTTCAAGCATCCCTAATGTTCTCTCAATGTGTCCATGAGCCAATTGCAATTTCTTGTATGACCCCCAGCCGTCGTAGCTTTTGTACAACTGGTTTTACCCCTTCCTTCAGCTGAATAAGATGCTCCACTAATGTAATACATGTGATTGTTTCATAATTGTCAACAAAAAGGTCAAGAAATCCCATCAACATTTGCAAGAATTTATCCTTTTCAATTTTTAACTCCATAGATAGCATGCTCTTCAACCTACTTTCTCCTAGGCCAGGTGATTTACTTTCCTCTTTGTTGTTTTGCCCTTCTGGTGGACGGGTCGTAAGTTGTGCTTACCTTTTGTAAATCCTTCATGATGATACCCATCACATCGATGGAGCTGTCACTTTCATCGGTGGAAGTGGTCTCCTCCTCAGAAGTGGACTCACTGGTGGTTTCATCCGCTGATGTCTCTAGGTCCATTTGCTTCTGCTTATCGGTCTTCATGTCGTAGTAGATTGTTTTCCCTTTCTTACCAGTCATGCATAAAAGGCCAGTGCCCTAGTCCTGCTTTGCCTTCATGGCCATCAACCATGGCCTTCCCAAGATCAATGGATAGCCTTTCCCCTTAGTTGGCATCACAAAAACATCTACTTCTACCTCAGTGTTGAAGGCTTTTATTTTTACGGCACTTACCACACCTGCACATTTTACTTTTGCGTTGTTCTCCATATTTGCCTTGCATGGAGAAGGCCTGTCAACCTTGAGCCCTAGTGAAGCATCATAGCTTCACTTATCACACAAATTTGTGCACCACCATCAATGTAGGTGTTTCCAACCCTCTTACCCTTTATGTTGACATCAACGATTGGAAGGATGTCATCCATGTTGCAGCCCGAAATTGCTTCGGCTACCTTTGCTTTGGAGCGCCTTGTACTTACCATTTTGGACCATTGCCGCCTTACCTTTGGTGCGAGATGTAGCAGTTGTGTCCATGTAATCTTTAGTCCTTGCTCTGCCACATCCAATGTTAGATCACAGGGCCTAGAAATCTCCCCTAACTCAAAGTCGATGATGCCTATTTTCCATCGTGGCCTTGACGGCCTCTTGCTAGTCTCTCCCTTCATGCTTCTCTCATCATCAATGTGTGTACTTTTCTCCCTCCTAGATCTCTTGACAGTCATGGCTTTAAACGGTTCTGCAAAGGTTACCTTCTCTTTACCCTTATCTCTCTCCTTTACTCTGGTTGGATCCACTACTACGGACTTTCCTTTGTCCTCTAATCTTATGATGTTTACAGGGCGACCAGGTGGTGGTGCCGTTGGAAGAGGTGGAATGGGTGCTTGTGGTGGTGCCGATGGTGGACGTAGAATTTGTGTTGGTGGGGCTGGTTCTTGGGGTGGAGGTGTTCTCTCTCTAGGGGGTGATAGTTGGTTTCTCCTACCTCCTCTATTATAGTTTTGTCGTGGTTTGGGATAGTAGTACATACCGTGACCATCTTCTCCGCAGTTGTAGCAGTGATACTCCCTGTTTTGTTGTCGTGCTCTCCCCGGGTCTTGATCTGTCTCCTGATTCCTTCCTTGCTGTATCAAGTGGACAGACAAATTCTGCAGTTGATGAGTAATGTGGGCCAACATATCTTGTTCGTCATTTCTTACCCCAGGAGCCGGTGGTGGTGGGGGAATGGTGGTTGTCGTGGTTGTTGGTTGATGCAATGTTCTTGCTTCTGTTGACTTGGTTTCTTTGGCTTTCATCCCCAACTTCTTGTCCTTAAGGTGAGAAATCTCCATGGCTAGCTCGTACGTAGCCGGGAATCTACCCTTCACCTTCTCTTTGAGCAAGGGCCATAAGCCATGCGTGAACCGGTCCTTTTTTAGGAAATCAGGTGCAGCTTCCCCTTTTGCCAATGACTCAACCCACCCATTCCCGCAAATGCACAAACTTGGACTCATAGGTGGCATACTCTAAAAGATCCTCCTGCTTCAAGTCTGTCAACTTATCCCACAAATTCTCTGAAGTGGTATCTCCCCCAAAGCGCCTCTTGAAAGCAGTTATTAAGGGCTCTCAGTCATCCTTAGTGGGAGTGCGTTGTACCACGACCTAGCTTCTAGCTTCATCAGATGCTTAAACATTCTAACTTGGGACTCATCTGTGTCTTTGTTGCTTACTACACATGCTACTTCAAAGTCATATAAGAAATATGTTACCAAAGCTTCCCCCTTCTTTCCTTTAAATGTTGGAAATTCTACACTTGCCATGACTATTAAGAGAGGGAGAGCTAGAAAGACACACTGCTTAGCTTCCAATCAAAAGATTTTTTTTTTCTTTACGAGGCATGTATACCCTTTTTACACTAGAACATAGATTAAAATCTCAAATGGTACATTGCCTTGTACCAAAGGTAGAAAAAATGGCTGATCTAATGCCAGAACCTCAAAGAAGCGCTCCCCACCCAGCATGGTGTCAATGACATGCTGATAGTGAGCCTTCTAGTGTAGTATTACCTTGGTTGAGCATACTCGTATTGGAATGTGTGATCTGCCTTGAGGTAGGTTGTGATGATTCATGTGAAGCTTAGAGGTGCTTAGTCACTATCCAAACTTGTGGGAGAGGGTGGTGTCCTTTTTTGAAACACGCGACTAATGTGGAAAGCATTGTGAATGTGCCAATTATAAACAAAATGAAACATATTGATCACAACTGAAATTTTGAATGGACCATAAAAACAAGGAGCAAGTTTAACAAAAACATCAGTATCAACACTTTTGATCCTTCATTTTTCAATGCGAAGCATAACATAATCATCTTCTTTAAACTGGTGTGCCTTGTGGTGCTTGTTAGCATGTTTAGTGTAATTAAAGTTCTTGTGTGTGTTTAATGGCAGAATGCACACTTGCATAAATATAATGAAAATTAGCAATAGAGTCACATCAGCGACAAGCAGAGGTGCAATCAAGATTGAGAATTGGAAGCAAGCAACTCCCCATCTCCCTTTCAATTACCAAGTACTCACACACACCTAGACTATGATAGCACGCACACATGCAAGAGAATAAATTGACAAGGGAAGAGTGTAAGAGGGGTTGTAAGAGATGTAGACATAATCATGGAGTACACATAGTAACATAGCATAGCATAAAAGAGAGGGAAGGGAAAATTTAGAGCATCTACACAAGAAAGGCCTAAAGATTTTAGCCCCAAACTCCACGACACCTCTTGTGGATTTTGGTATTTAATATATGATATTATTGTTGGTGCCAAAAATTGGAGGCCCCTCTTTTACACTTTAGTCCCACTTTAGTTATGAGTGGAGCACATGACTTATTGTATGACCCTCTTAGGGTGACTTCTCACTATCTTGTTTACAAAGAAGCCATAGTGGCTTATTGATAATCTAAAATATTGTGCTAGAATAAAATGACTGAGAGGATTATTATTTGCCAACTCCTCCTTGTCAACTCCCAGAATTCCAATCTACAAATCATCATGCAGTCTCTATTAGTAAAATCAAATAAACATCACATAATTAACCATTAATCCAGCTATCCCAATTGCAGTTAACCACATGCAATAGGAGGTGCCCAGTCTCTAACAAGTAGACCCTTTGTAGCTACCAAAGATCCTTTTCTCGAATGCAACACTACCACCTTCATCATCCAATTGACCTATAGAGATTAAGTCTTTGCAAAGAGAGGGAACATGCCTAACATTTTTAAGAATCTGTTCATTTACAATTTCAAATTTAATGAAAATTATCTCTTTGACAACAATTCCACAAGCTTCATCATCCCCCTTTGGTGTAACCTTGAAAATACTTTTTGTAGGGTGCTACATGGAATGAAGCCCCAAACTCTACTACCCAAGAATTTGACACATTGTTGAATGAAAGATCTTTCTCTACTTTACCTACCACATTGGCCTTTGATGTTGGCTTGTTATCTTGAGATTCCAAATTCTTCTTCTTCTTGGACCAACAATACTTTTTTATGCGGCCCTTATTGTCGCAATACCAACACTAGGGAAGTGACTTTGTTTGTAACTTGATACGCTTTGAGCAATCACAACTCCTTTGGTTCTTGAATCTCTCCTTTAGTGAGCAAAGCTCAAGAACAAGGATTCAGTTTTGGTTTTTTTGGCGAGTGATTTTTCTTATGAACAATGGCTTCTCCTTATAATAGGGGCCATACAAATGTGCTTCTCTAGAATAAAAATTACAAAGGTAAACCAAGCTCCATACTTAAAATTCACATTGTGCTTGGATTAGTAGCTATTGTGGATTCAAAATTGATCCAAATGAATGTGAAGGTGGATTTCCTTAATAGAGATCTCCATGATGACGTATATATGTAGCAACCTGAGGGGTTTGCGGTTAAAGGTAGGGACCACTTGGTATGTAAACTGATCAAAGGCTCTTTACATCTCGAGGCAAGGATCCAGGAAATGGATTTAGAAGTTTGATACATTCATGCAAGCTTATGGTTACAAGAGATGTCAAGAGGCTCCCTAGTGGCTTATACACAAGAAAATTCAGCAATGGTTCATTGCTTATTCTCATTTTTTATGTCAATGACATGCTTATTGAAGCAGATGTTGAGTCAAAACTTTGCTATGAAGAATTTGGACAAAGCTGGTCACTTTTTTTGGTATGCACATTAAACGAGACAGGTATAAACAATTATTATGTTGTCTCCAAAAGCATACTTTTAGGCCATTTAATAGAAGAGGGGAAAATTTTGAGTACCCCATTCTCGGCATATGTAAAACTTAGCAAGGAAGATTCTCCTAAGTTGGATATCGAGAAGGAAGAGATGGCAAAGGTGCCATATTCCTCAATAGTTGGCAATCTTATGTATGCGATGGTAGCAATGAGGCCAAATATTGCATTAGCAATGGGAGTGGTAAGTGCACTATACGGAAACTCCTGCCATAAAACATTGGAAAGTAGTGAAGTATATCTTTAGATATTTGAAACGTGAAGCAAGCAAGTGCTCACTTTGGGAATAGTGATCCATCTATTGTTGTATACATAGATGCAGTGGAGCTCTTTGATATGCTCATGCTAGAGGCTGATAAGTTGGTGCTAGGACACACAATTCTCCCTATGGGTGAGAGAGACGTAGTCATCCATCGTCGGTGTTGACACATCCATATGTGATGGGTAGTCCTGATGATGTAGTACACGCAAATAGTATAGGGGAGGCAAGGACCGCCAGGTTTTTGTAGAATTTGTCAGCATTCGGACGTCTCATGTAGGACCTACTAGTGTCCAGGCCAGACCTAGCAACTGCATTTGCAGCAAGGATTGTTAGCCACACAATGACTGACACTAGCATATGCATAGTGGAGTTTTGTAGACCATATAGAGCTCAGGGGGAGTCCACTATGCAAAATTGCATATAGCACGTGCGAACAAGAGGTATTTAAATAATCCCTTACCTATATATTTTCAAGTATTATATGTACCCCTTATGTATGCATTTTTTTAAAAAAAACTAGCCGTTATGTATGAAAATTTTCAATTTCTCAATTAAAAAACCCTTCATGTAAGTACATTTTTTTGTAAATGTACTCAATCATAAATCCCTTATTTTGTTTGCATGTGCTATCTTATATATTTCCTAGTGGATGCCCTGTGATAGAGTTGTCTATGGGATTTACATGCAGCCTCTAGTGTGAGTATGCATGCTCGCCTATCACTAGAGCCGATACGATTGCATGTAGATCAATTGAGTGAGCCAGTGGGCATAGGTTGAGAGATTCTCTCACCTATTTAATTGTACATACTAGTAGTTTAGCTAGTAGCACTCACTTATCAAGCATCGCCTTTAAGTGGGAGATTGTTGGGACCATGGCATTGCGTCTTTGCATGAGGCTGGACATCCAATGTCCAGCTACCCACTCTGTGTACATACACATTACTTATTCTTCATATACATAAAGAATAAGGATCTCCTCACCACATTCTTGGAGGTTGCTCCACCCACATAGTGTGTCTTCTACTCTTCTCCTCCCTTGCATTTTGCATGCACCGTGCATCGCTTCCGCACCTAGTGCTCTCACATGAAGATATCAAATTAAGAGAGAGGTCTTCTAGCTCAAGCGGAAATTTTGGTAATGAGCAAGATGAAATTTATGCTAAGTTGTGTGAGTAGATTCGGAAGCTCACATTTGAATTGGATAATATCAAAAGAACCTTATCAAAATCTGTGAAGTTTATTAGGAAGAAGAGAAAACAAGTAGCAAAAGCCTTGGAAATGGGTTTATCAGCAAGATGATGAGGTTCATGCTATCCAAGTTGGATACAGGATCAATAGACAATGGGAACCCTTGTCATGAGTTATACTAGATGGTGAGGCAGGAGTGAATATCCTAGGAGAGCATCTTTGATACAAACTGGGAATCCAAGATCTCAAACCAACACGCATACATGTCGACTTAGGCAGTTGAATTGGACAAATATTTTGAGAAAAAAAAGAGGGATCAAGGTCGCTCATCGTCCCTGTGCCCCGGATGATGGGGAGGCTTTACTGCCCCTACTTTTAAATCATGAAAATAGGAAAAAATAGTGAAGTTTGACAAATTATTTTTCAAAAATATTTACCTATGTTTCACCATATTTGACCACTACGGATGAACATGAGGTTGTTCAATGTGCACGGAAAATAGAGGAGCACTATTTTTGCTCATTTTTTACAAATAATTTGCACGCTATTGATGAATAAAAGTTCATTCAAGGCTCTTGGCCCTCCCCCTTTTTTTCGCATTGAGATAGCGAGTGCACATGTACTCATGCGCCAGTTAAAAAGCAACTGGGGCTCTTGATGATTGGAAACTGTTAGAGATAACACACACATGCACTCCTACATGTCTGTCGTGTGAGTTGTCAAAAGTATTTGTCGACCTTATCCCTATGCCTAGAAATTTTCCTTTATCTATGGCATGGAAAGTAGCCTTTCCGAATGTTCATTCTCATAAAACTTATTTTGTAGTGATAGCTCAAGACGTAGCATATATCTAGCTAGATGTGAAGGGCATACCAATAGCTATTATAGGCTCAATGCCCTACACATCCCTCCTCTAACCCCATCCATACAACCCAGCTAGATCTACAAATTGTCTCCAACTCTTGATATGTTTTTTGTAATATAGAGTTTGGAAATTATAGTGATTAGAGCCAAACCTTATAAATATGAAGTTTTTGCTATTCTGTGTCGTATATGAGGAGTTGGCTTCTAAAATCTAATTATGGTTTCTTTTCAGTGTTACTTAATTACATTATTGCCACAATGTCTACACAACTTGGAGCCCTTCAATTGGGTGCACACAAGCTAGAGGCTCATTCAATATTTTGGGTTGATGATTCCCTTGCATATGCATATATATATATATATATATATATATATATATATATATATGTATGTATGTATGTAGAGAGAGAGAGAGAGAATTGAGCCACTTTATTGATGGAAGATCTATGCTAGAAAAAGAGCATTCAATTGGGACATGCATTCTTAATTAATCCATGGTCTCAAATTACTACTTCTCTTTGTCATTGAATGCCACCACAATATATATTTTGGGGCGTACATGGTGAGTGCATTTTATTTGCGAGCTTCAAATTTTGTGCTTTTGTATTGTTTAACTTTTTTGAGCTTCTTGCCATCATTTTGGTGCAAAATAGTATCTCAATGTGTTATAATCGATCTCTCCCACCTTTTTAACATCTTGAAACTCAATTTAAGTCTTTAGGTTATCCAGACGTTTTGTAACATCACAATATCAAGTTGACACCAAAAATTTATTTCTAAGGGAAAAACATAGCACATACCCTAACTTCATAATGATGTAATCGATTTGAATACAAATGTGAAGGTAGGTAGTGCGTGTAATCATCAGAAAGTTGGATTCATCTTACACAATTGTTCCAAAAAGAACAAAATATCTTGGGGGATAAGGTAGGTTGGTGTATTATCATGTGTCATTTGGGTTAACGGACAATGTGTATAATAATACAATACATGTGGTTACATGCAACAAAAGAATTAAGCATTGGTTCCTTCTTCTAAGAGTCTTGACATGACAAATTTCTCTAGTTTAATGTATAACTCATAGCATCTCTCGGTTAAGGACACAAGATAACATATGCTCTCTAAGAAACTCAACCAATCCATTTAAAAAAGTAGATATCATAGTTTCAACCGCCTTCGACCTTTCTTAGCATCCTTAGAAATTCTATGCCTCCCCATCTTGCACCTTGTTTTGCTTCCACCATACATAGACACCACTAGCAAGGTGGTAGCTACCTCCCAAATATAAATCTAGAGGGAAAATTTTGTGTAAATTCAACAATAGAATTTTTAAAATTTTTATGGTGCCCAACAAATCCAAGGCTGTTACAAGCATTTTTGGTATTCTCTCTCTTTCTCTATCCCCTTCTATATTGAAGCCTGCACCTATACACCTTGCCTCCCCCCCCCCCCCCCCCCCTCTCTCTCTCTCTCTCTCTCTCTCTCTCTCTCTCTCTCCCCTTTTGTGTTTAAGTACCTTGGCCTTGACGTTCCGGCCAATCACAAGTGGCATGAATGTGCTATGTGTCATTTGGAAGCAGGAAAGAGAGCATACTATGCATTTGGGAACATGTGTAATGATGGAAACATCAAGTGTTGGGTTCTCAAGAAGTACCTTCTTGACACATTGGTGACACCGGTTCTCCTTTATGGAGTTGAAGTGTGAGGTCGGAGCATCTCAAAGTCTACTTGGAAAGAGTTTGAGAATGTCCAAAGCATTTTCTTATAGGATTTCTCCAAGTTAAGACACAAACACCATATATACTCCTACTTCTTGAGTTGGGATGTCTTCCAATTGACGTTATGGATATGGAAAGGGTTGTGGAGTACATGATAAAAATGCATCAAAACCCCTCACATCGACTTCCTACAACTGCATGGGAAGCAAGCAAAAAAGTTCAAAAGACGCATAAAAGAAAGATCTTGAGCACGGGATGGATGCAAGACATAAAGAAGTGGTTTGGGAGATGGGATGCATTACACTTGCTACATGATGCCTCAATTGACTCGCAAGTGAATGAATCTTTTCTACAACACCAATGTATTACGGCTTGGAAAAAATCCGATGGGTCACATTTCATACATTACACCACCCATATTGCCCCCAACTACAAAATCATGTTCTTCTCTGAAAGAGGAAACCGTACTCACACGTACATGCTTGAGCCTATCCCCTTGTCAGCGATACGCACTATCGCAGCCATTCGGCTTAGCTTCCACTCCCTTCGATGTGAGACAGGGCGTTGGGGAAATGGAGAAAAGTCAAATTGACTGTGCACATTATGCTCACTACAAGTTCAAGAGTCTAAGTACCACACACTACGAGAGTGCTCAACTTTTGGTCACATTCGAACTTGCTTCCCTCACATTTTTAGCCTTGACTTAGACCTACACACTTTCCTCTCCCAACCACAATGTGGGATCTCCATTGCGACTCTCATCACCATAATTTTGGAGCATCAAGAGTTACTCATCAGTCACACACATACTACATCACATGTAACTTTGGTCCCATAGGTCATATTTGACCTCTGAGGACAAAATAATAATCTCTCTCTCTCTCTCTCTCTCTCTCTCTCTCTCTCTCTCTCTCTCTCTCTCTCTCTCTCAAAAAACGCAGTCGTTTTTTGACCTAGTAGACAACAGTCCACTCTTTTGATCATAACTTCTTCATCCGAACTCCGATTTGGGTGATCTATAGCCTCAATCGAAGAGCACGAAGTCCTCTACTCATTGATGTAAAGACAAAACTCGCAAAGCGGGAGATCTTCAAGGTATCAAGCCGGAGATGATCAAATGGACGGGAGATTTTACCCATGAGTGGATGTGTGATATGTTCAACCTTGCACTTCAACATGGTATGCCTTATGATTGGAGTACTAATTGGGTTAAGCCTTTGCATAAAGGAGGGGATGTAAAGAATGTAAGCAACTACCGGACTATAATGATTGGGTCTCTTATGGCAAAGTTGTTTGGGTGCATAATGGAGATGAAATTGAGTGATTGGGCTGAAGAGAATGACAAGCGTGCAAAGGGACAAGCGGGTTTTCGTCGATGCCATAGCACCATTGATCATCTTGTCACTCTTCGTGTTCTCATGGAGGAAAGTCGGTTGAAAGGCAAGCGATTGTATTGTTGTTTTGTGGACTTTAAGAAAGCCTTTGATATGATTCCACGTAACAATTTGTGGAGAAGGATGGAAGAACTCAAGTGCCAAGTGAGTGTATGCTTGCGGTTTCTCGAATCTATGAGAAGGTGATTTGTCAATTGCGCATGGGAAGAGAAATTTCAGAAATTTTTGTAAGCACTATTGGGGTTAAACAAGGATGTCCATTGTCACCAACTCTGTTTGGTCTATGCATCGATCAATTGGAACAAATGGTACTTGACTTTATGCAAGAAGAAGGCATTGAAGAGGTCACTATTTGCAATGCGGTAATCATGCTTTTGTTGTATGCGGATGATGTAGTGCTTCTAGCACACACTTTAGAAGATGCACAAAAGCTTATGGTTGTCCTTGAGAACTTTTGCTTGCATAGTGGGCTGATTGTAAATGAATCCAAAACAAAGGTTATGCTTGTGAAAACCAGCCATAAGGAGAAGCCATGCATTGTGTACAACAACGAGACACTTGAAGTTGTTGAGAGCTTTAAGTACCTTGGCCTTGAGGTTCCATCCAATCACAAGTGGCATAAATGTGCTATGTGTCGTTTGGAAGCGGGAAAGAGAGCATATTATGCATTTGAGAACATGTGTAATGCGGGAAACATCAAGTGTTGGGTTCTCAAGAAGTATCTTTTTGATGCATTGGTGACACCGGTTCTTCTTTATGGAGTTGAAGTGTGGGGCGGGAGCATCTCAAAGTCTACTTGGAAAGAGTTTGAGAATGTCCAAAAGCGTTTTCTTACAAACTTTCTCCAAGTTAAGACACAAACACCATATATGCTCCTACTTCTTGAGTCGGGATCTCTTCCAATTGAGGTTATGGGCATGGAAAGGGTTGTGGAGTACATGATAAAGATGCGTCAAAACCCCTCACATCGACTTCCTACAATTGCATGGGAAGCAAGCAAAAAAGTTCAAAAGACGTATAAAAGCAAGATCTTGAGCACGGGATGGATGCAAGACATAAAGAAGTGGTTTGGGAGATGGGATGCATTACACTTGCTACATGATGCTTCAATTGACTCTCAAGTGAATAAAGCTTTTCTACAACGCCAATGTATTACGGCTTGGGAGAAATCCGGTGGGTCACGCTTCATACATTACACCACCTATATTGCCCCCAACTATAAAACCATGTTCTTCGCTGAGAGAGGAAACCGTACTCACACTTACATGCTTGAGCCTATTCCCTTGTCCGCGATACGCACTATCGCAGCAATTCCGCTTAGCTCCCATTTCCTTCGATGCGAGATAGGGCGTTGGGGAAATGGAGAAGAGTCAAATCGATTGTGCACATTATGCTCACTGCAAGTTCGAGAGTCTGAGTACCACACACTACTAGAGTGCTCAGCTTTTGATCACATCCGAACTTGCTTCTCTCACATTTTCAGCCATAACTTAGACCTACACACTTTCCTCTCCCAGCCAAAGTGTGGGCTCTCCATTGCGACGCTCATCACTACAATTTTGGAGCATCGAGAGTCACTCATCAGCCATACACATACTACATCACATGTAACTTTGGTCCCATAAGTCATATTTGACCTCCGAGGACGATAATAAAATCTATCTATCTCTCTCTCTCTCTCTCTCTCTCTCTCTCTCTCTCTCTCTCTCTCTCTCTCTCTCTCTCTCTCTCTCTCTCTCTCTCTCTCTCTCTCTCTCTCTCTCTCTCTCTCTCCCCTTTCTCTCTCCCTCCTTCAAAAATGAGCGTGCAATACTAAAGGTGATCATTTTAAAAATATCAAGAACATGTAACCGACCCCTCATCTCCACTCCCCCTAGTTAGCCCCAACCACCTTTTGGAGGGAGCCAGGAAAATCTAAGGGCCTATAATGTAAAGAGAGAGATCAAGCCTAGGGGCACTTGTCTATATTATCACAAGAAGCTAAACAAGAGGAGGCCAACTACTGCACAACCTCTCAACTTGCATGGAATCCTCTACATAGGTCTACGTAGAATTTAGTTTGTTGAATTAATTTGACATCGATAACGAGTAACCTTTTTCACAGACACGTGTCTTTCGCCATAATGCTCTAACATTTTTATATTTGGTGTTTGGTGGTGGTTTCAGGTAACAAATAAAGCTTCTTTTTAATTTTCCAACTTAAACCCCATTGTAACTTTTGGTTCAAAAATCACATCTTGGCACTTGGCTTGGTTGTTTACTTGTCTCTCTATCTTCATGGTCTGACTAGCATGAGAATTTTTGTAGTCTAAAAAGTATTAACCTAGTCACCTACTCTCTCTCTCTCTCTCTCTCTCTCTCTCTCTCTCTCTCTCTCTCTCTCTCTCTCTCTCTCTCACACACACACACACACACACACACACACACACACACACACACCAGCCAGTCCCTAGGTGTTTCTTGGAAAGTTTGGACAAAGTATTTTGTCATCTTCTTTCCACCTATCAAAGACTCACATGATGCTAACAATCATTCCACTTGAGGATGTTATAAATTCAACTGCTAGCACATTCCTTTGTTCTGGCTCAGTCAAGTGCAACTTATCAAACAAAGTGTAATCAAGGAGTGTGAAGCAAACAAAAAGCATGAATAGATTAGGAAAAATATGAACCCTCTAGGGGGCCTTTGGGATTAAGGTTAATTAGAGGCCAGTCAATGAGAAGAGGGTGGACACACTCTGCCCTCAAAAAAATAGGGGGACAAAGTAGTCTTACACTTCTTAATGGCCTCTTACCTAGTGAGAAGGTTGGGGGGGGGGGGGGGGGGGGCACATGTGACCTCCAACTTCCTTCCTTTTTGATCTGGTTTTGAAAAAAAGTTGCAAAAAGCACCTGCCTCTTTGATGGCGGTTGATCCAGACATGATCTCTATTTTATTGGCTATACAACAATCTTTGGAGCATCAACATCAGCAACAAGAAATTTTCCAACAATCACTTCAAAGAAATCCTTTATCTATTGTTGCTAAAGTAGAAACGAGTAGGAGACATTCAAACATGGCAAATTGATTGTCGTCATTCTCATTAGTGCATGCAGACGAAGCTTCTCCATCGGAACTTAATGCTGAGGTAGACAATCTTGAACTCAAACTTTTATATAAATTAATGGTGGAATCCAATAAGAAGAAATTGAATATCCAACTTCCGGAACCATACAATGGCCGAAGAAATCAGCAAGTTATTGATTAGTGGACCTTCAAAATGGAAATATATTTCACTAACTTTGATTTTCTGGAGCATAAAAAAGCTGCCTTGACCTGAAATCTTCTCAAGGATACAGTTTTCTGTGGTGGCAACGACAGGTTATATATGATAAACACACTCTGACATGGGATAAATTTTGACGTGCACTCCGCAAGGCGTTTGTTCTTGAAAATGCAGATTTCCATGCATGATCTTCTTTGCGCGGCCTGAGCCAGACAGGTTCATTGGCCACATACATCTCTCAGTTTTAGAAGCTGACTCTGGAGATCAATTCCCTAAGTACCGACGACTTGTTACATTACTTTGTCGATGGACTTGAACCCACAATTCAGGATGATGTGCATAAATATAACTCGACAACCCTACAATAGGGTACAATTTCCTATGTTGAACGGCTTGGTGACTATCGACGCTCAAAGCATGGTAACCGATCTTATGGTGAACAATATTCTAGCGGTGATACTCAAAGATCTCAACGTTTCAATTGAGATACCTCTTATGGAGTACCACATTCTCAATCTCGGCAACCCTCAATGGTGCCTTCTTCTTCAAACTCAAGGTTCTACTCTCAAGATCGACAATCACAAGGTGGTTAAAGCAAATCTCCCTCAAATGTCCAAACTGATTGTGGTAAAGGACGCGATTTTTCCCAGCATTCCTATTCTCACAAAGCCTCTTCTTTGAATAATCCAAAAAACTCAAAGAAGGATGGATTATGCACTATTTGTAGAGGTGATCATCATTGGTTTGAATGTCTTGAGCATCTAAATCCAACTAACTTGAAAAGAAATTCTAATGTCGAAGCACCATCAACTTCAAAAAATCTTGTTTCTACTAAGGATAGAGGAAAGTCAATGGTCAATTCAATTTTTGTCTCAGCCGATCTACCATCTTGATGAAGAAAGCTCAGAGTAGTTCCTATGTTCCAATGACCCTTTCCAATCTGGTTCTGAGTCTCTTTAAATATCTCAAAGGTCACTCCATTACTATTTTGGTGGACAGTGGATGCTCAAATAACCGGCTTAGTTTCTTAGTTTCAAATACCAACTCAAAAAATAGCTCAAAAATATGATGTGGAATTAGCAGATGGTTCATTCTTAACATGTGGCTTGACAGTTCAATAATTGCAGTTTGGTATTCAAAACAGATAATCTTGATTTTGAGGTTATGCCTTTATCTCAATTCTTGGTCAACAATGGTTATTCCAATATGATCCAGTCATTAGTTTTCAAGGACATACCATCAATTTGTTCAAAGATGGACATGAAATGACTTTACAAGGGCTTCATAACACTGAATAAGTTACAAAAGGCTCAGCTTTACAAGCTAATCAAATTGTTGCAGGCGATTATGCAATTGACAAAGATGATGACATAGTAGTAGATTTTGCAAGTGATGTTCTTCTTGAAACTAAGGCTACAGTTGCAGATTATGAATCAGAAGATGATTATGCTTTCTTTGATTCTTTTTTGGATGATTCATTTGAGTTATGAAATGCAAATTCTGAAGTTACAGTTTTGAAGATGATTCTAAAGAATTTTGGGATCCCCTATTGCATGATGATTGGAGCTCTACATTGGAATCTTCTTCACATGAACCTTCTTCCCCTACAAGTCATAAAGATAAATTCTTCACTGAGAACTCTTTGTTGAATCTCCATGATGGAAATACCTCTCAAATGACTACTTTGCAAGTACACGATTTTGCAGCAGACATTTCATATAATGTGGTCTTGCCAAAGAAGCAATCTCCTAACTTATTGAAGCAGAACTTAATGAAAAAAAATTTGAATGATGCAATGTCATGAGATCTGACAATGAAAGCTAAGAAATATCATCAGAAACAGAAATTCTAGACAAACGAACTCAAGTATCTTGAAGTTTCAGATAACTTGAATACTAAAGACATTCAAAGATTTAATTCTTTCAAAAGTTCTATCAACGCCAAAAGTCATATGTTTGACGGAGGTTCTTATTTTGAATGGGAGGGAGTGTCACTATTGTGACTATGTTCTATTATTACACTCAGTCCTTGATGCAGATACGCGACTGAACAATCAAGGAAGACCCCTACACTCGAAAGGTTGTGTCTCTACATCAAAGGATGTGCCTACACTCTTTTGATGATTAGCCATGACTCTTCGTCCAATGGTTGCAGCTCTTCATCCAAATGATGTGTCTATTGGCCTAAAGACATGTCTATTCATGAAAGGACATATCCTTACACTATTGGTTGTGCCTATTCACTCACACCTATTCACTTCTTATAGAAGGAACCTATTGTAATGGTTTCAATGAACTGCACCTCAGGGGGATCTTCTACAACTGGTGTACTTGGAGGCGGCCCAACATAAGGTCTAAGTAAACTAACATGGAAAGCATTATGAATCTTCCAGTTGTCTGGTAATCCCAAGCGGAAAGTAACATCATTATCTTGGTCGATTATCTTGAATGACCCATAGTATCTGTTGGAAAGTTTAACCACTTTCCCTTTATGAACAATCTGTTTCTTCAATCTTGCCTTCTCGAACTTGAGTAGGACATACTGACCTAGATGTAAATCCCAGTTTCTTATGTGTCTTTCAGCAGCTTTCTTTTGCTTCTCTTGAGAGCGAAGTATTGCTCTCTTTACTTGCCCATAGGTAGTGTCCAAATCTCGCACAAACTCATATGCTGCGAATATTTGTCATGTGCACACTGGCTCTGTGTGCCAGGTGGACAGGATGTACCGTCTTCCAGAGCCAACCCTGTACATATCTTGGTCAATTTATGGCCTAGATCCTAAGTGATCATGTGGCGGCACTTTTGTGAGCCCATTGAAGGGACGTGCATTCCCGGACATGTCCAATAGATTAGGGGTCAATGTCCCGTAACCCTCTTGCATAAATGGTCTGTACACAGTGTTTGACCGGAATTGCCACATCAAAGTGGCAATCCGGGTGACACTAGCATGTAGGAATAGTTAGGCGACATGTGTGGTCGAATTCCCAAGTCCATCTAATCACCGGGTCACCAAGTAGGGACCAGATTTGGTCCACTGTTTAGCACAAATGTGCAAATCTTGCCCAGATCCCAACAATAGAAAGTGGTTGGGGAAACCCTAAAAATTCATATAAAAACAACCTCAACCTTTCATTCATTCTGAGTTTTGGAGGAGCCCTCTCTAGGAGCAGCATGCATTTTCTACAGCCCCTCCTTCTGGCTGGGTGCACCCTCATCTCGCCTGCGTTTTCTCTGCCCACATGCTGCGACCCATACATGGCATCAAGGCACTGTATTTCCCCATCCTCATTGCTCATACTAGGTGCCCTTGGAGCCAAGAGGAGCAGCCCAACAATGGCTGCCGCCCTTAGCCCCATAACCTCTCCAACCATGGTCTGATATTGCAGTCATTCATTGCTGCAGATTTTAGCCCCATCTCCCATCCGGAAGAAGGCCTACATTGGAGCAAATTCCTTGTTCCACAGCATTCAGAAGGTGATACCTCTCAAAACCCTCCACCAGAACCCTCTCCAATTCCCAATCCCCCACCCCCATGGTAGCCGGCATGAAGATGATGATGGATATGATGATGAAGAGGAGGCATGTTGGGCCGACATGCTTCATCTCGAGATGCGTTGGGAAGAGCTTCGGGCGGAGCTTTGTTAGGCGGCAGCACGCGAAGAAAGAAGGCAATAGTTGGAGTTAGAGAGATTGGTTGTGGTTGAAGCTAATCGCAAGACTGACTAGCAAGCAATGCGCGACCTCATTGTCACCCTCACCGATGGGCCCGGATCGTCTTCATTGGCAACCAACTACAAGCGTATGGCTACCACCATTATAGAAGGGGCGGTCAAGGAGGTTTCTTGCGTTTCTGCACCCATTCCAGAGAAAATTCAGTTTAGTAAATATGATGGTAAGATGGATTCTGTTGTTGTCCATTCATGGCTGCATCAGTTTCAATCTTATTTTGCAGTTACCAAGAAGTCTGATACTAACAAGGTGTTGTTAGCCTCTATGCATCTCACGAGTGATGCTATCACATGGTATCAGGAGTGGACGAAGCAACAATTGGAAGCCCATGAGGTATCCAAGGTGGAGACCTTCTCGGATGAACCCCTTACTTATGTTTGGGTGGATTTTGAGGTGGCTCTTCGTGAGCATTTTCTCCCTCCATAATATCTCCCTAGGATCAAAGAGGAATTCCGGGCTGTAATGAAAAATGGTATGCCTGTTATGTTGTATGCTAACCGTGTGTCACAGATAGAATCACAATTGAGGAAGTCAAAACAAAAGAGGTTGGAAGCATTTCTCTTTGGTGTGGACCACTCTATCAAGTTCGATGTGGAGGCTTCAGACCCAAAGACGTTCAACGAGGCTATTCGGCTAGCCCTGCTTTAGGAGATGAAGCATAACAAGGGTAAGGTCAAGACGGTAACTTCTAACTCTTCTTCTCAGGACACTTCAAAATCTAAGTCTCCGATTGGAAATAATTCAGGTCAAAGTGCTAAATTTTTTTCTCAATACAATTCTAAACATTCTCAAAGTTCTTTATCTCCTTCTCAACCTAATTCTCCAAGGAATAAAGGAAAAGAAAAGGTAGAAAAACCTAAGTTAGCACCATATGAAAAAGCATCTCAAGGAATCTTAGGTGGTCAATTATCTAAGGAAGAACAATCACAATATGTTAAAGAAAAATGGTGTTTTCATTGTCACATAGTAGGTCACATGAAAAGAGATTGTCCAAAGAAAGTATAATCTGTGAGTGAGGCCACTCCCTCGACTTCCACCTCTACTCCCCAGGTTAACACCATGGCGGTAGAGTTAGAAGCTAAGAAGGAGGAGACTCTCCCAGATGATACTCTCATCAAATGCTATGGTGAAATAAAAGGTCATAAGGTTATTGTGTTATTTGATGTTGGTAGCACACAGGATGTTGTAGGTGAGGCCGTGATGTCACGTGCCCATCTCTCGTCTACTTCTATTTCCACCTACCCGGTGATGGGGTTCTCGGAGGACATGAACTCTTCTGTCTCTCTTGCATGTCACAATGTGGATCTTGACATTCAACAAGTTCGGTTTACTCGTCAATTAGTAGTAGCTAAATTAAGTGGATGTGATGTCATCTTGGGTATGAAGTGGTTTTGCAGATTCAAGCCACAAATTGATTGAGATACTCTCTCACTGCACATCACAACAAATGTATCTCCGCTCGTGACCATTCGAGTGGATCCAGGCATTCCATCTGGTCCTCTCATCTCTCATCTCCACATTAGCAGGAAACAATGCATTGGAGTACCAAACCCGGTCAGTCATTTCGGTGTCAACCAATTTAGGTATTCCCGATAGGTATGGTGAACTAATTCTCAAGGTCAATTCCGTGCTTAACCAGGATTAACATTCCCCTACCCACCATTCCCATCAACCTATGGATATTCTCTTCGACCAATTGGGTGACGAAGGACACACAGGTAAAACTTTCTATTATCATAAATCGAATAAAGAAGATCCAGAACCAGGTATGTTCTTCTGTAGGAGGCTCTACTCTCCCAAGGTAGGTCTTTGTGGTTTCCAGTTCCTTTTGTTCGTAAGAAACCATACTCATTTCATTTTTGTGTGGACTACAGGGCACTCAAGACAAGGAAGGGAAAATTTTGAAAGCCGATACCTCGCATTGTTGTGCCATTGGAGCGGCTACATGAGGAAGTTTTCAAGGAGGACCTGAAGAGTTGCCACCACAAGGGTGGACTTTCAAGGAGGAATCCCAAAGAAGAACCACCGGACATCATTGTACAAGTCAAAGTGGTCAAATGGAGGCACATCCCAAATGCTTCAATTTCAACTTAGCAAGAAGAAGAAGGAAAAGAAACATTTCCTCAATTTCAAGGTGCGAAGACCAAAGGATTCAACATGGATGGATCAAAACTTCTTTATCAAATCTCTAGTCATGCTAATCACCCTCCTGGAGGCTAAGGAGCTCAACGATCGTGTCTCACCTTAAGCAGGAGGGGATGTCATGTGCACACTAGCTCTATGTGCCACATGGACATGTTGTACCATCTTCCAGAGCCAACCCTGTACATATCTTGGTCAATTTATGGTATAGATCCTAGGGGATCATGTGCCAGCACTTTTGTGAGCCCATTGAAGGGACCTGCATTCCTGGACATGTCCAATAGATTAGGGGTCAAAGCCCCGTAACCCTCTTGCATAAACGGTCTGTACATGGTATTTGACCGGGATTGCCGCATCAAAGTGGCAATCTGGTGACACTAGCATGTAGGAATAGCTAGGCGACATGTGTGATTGAATTCCCAAGTCCATCTAATTACCGGGTCACCAAGTAGGGACCAAATTTGGTCGACCATTTAGCACAAATGTGCAAATCCTGCCCAGACCGCATTTACTGAAACTGGTTGGGGAAACCCTAAAAATTCATATAAAACAACCTCAGCCCTTCATTCATTCTCAGTTTTGGGGGCGCCCTCTCTAGGAGCAGCTTGCATTTTTTGCAGCCCCTCCTTCTGGCTGGGTGCACCCTCATCTCTCCTGCATTTTCTCTGCCCACAGCCTGCAACCCATACATTGCAGCAAGGCACTCTATTTCCCCATCCTCATTGCCCATACCAGGTTCCCTTGGAGCCAAGAGGAGCAGCCCATCAATGGCTGCCCCCCTCAGCCCCATAATCTCTCCAACCATGGTCTGATATTGCAGCCATTCATTGCTGCAAATTTCAGCCCCATCTCCCATCTGGAAGAAGGCCTACATTGGAGCAAATTCCCCGTTCCACATCAGGCCAGATTTCAGCCACCATTCGGATCTACATCAAAGCAATTCCCCCGCTCTACATCAAGTCCCATTCTCAGCCAGTTTTGCCTCTCAATTGGGTGGGCCAACTCAGCCTGGCAATTCCCCCGTCAGTTCATTCCCGGCCTCTCCATCGAGTCGCATCCTCGGCCATCCACATTAGTCCCGGAGGTGCTCCATTTCGACGGTGCATCCTCTCCCATTCCCAGAGTCCATAGAGTCATTGCATTCAGGTATCTTTGTGTACATTCCATTATTGCAATCAAAAGTAAATACCACATTGACAACGGTGTGAGGGGCCTTTGAGAGGGTTGGTTAGGATCCCATCGGGTGTATCTTTTCTCTCTCTATATCTCCCACACATATTGCACAAATCTGGTGCACTTCTCTACATCACTCTAATCTCTCATAACATCCTCTCCCATTAAAGGAACATAAACCCATAAAAGGAACAATCAACCAATTGCACACATAAAAAGGATTCAGGGGATTTGTGAAGAGCAATAAAGCTAGATCTTGTTAGCTATTTCTACCCGCTACGCCTGACAATATCTTATCCTTGGTCAAGAGGATTGGTGGAAGCATTGGCTTACCATAAATTATCTCAAAACGAGCTTTACCAAGAATGTACAGTGTATTGTACTTACTCTCTCTCTCTCTCTCTCTCTCTCTCTCTCTCTCTCTCTCTCTCTCTCTCTCTCTCTCTCTCTCTCTCTCTCTCTCTCTCTCTCTCTCTCTCTCTCTCTCTGACGACTAAAAATGAGCCCTATTTTGTCTATATGTGCTCGACCTACCCGGAGTGATAAGTGCATACTTACCTTGTTTGCCTTGGTTTCTCATAGTATACCACCAACGGCTCAGACAATTCATCATTTGGATTCTCAATCGTTAACTGCCCTTGATTTTGCAATTTTGATCTATCGTAAGTCGGCCCGTCGGCCCAAAATTTGACATGTCAAATTCTTCCAAATTGCTTAAAGCTCTTGTTTTGTTCATTCGGCGTTTGCTTTTAGAACTTGCTTCTGACTCACTTTATGAATTTTTTATCCTCATTAGCTTAAAAATGAAAGAAAAATATTACTATTTGGCAAAAAATTAGCCAAAATTATTCCATTCACTTATATATACATACTCTCACTCTAGGCATCATGTCTGTCAAAAATTGTGGATATGGATCATTATTATGCCTGCTAAGAGATAAATCCTGATAAAAAGCAACTAAAAAGAAAAAATGTAAGCAAAGAAACACGTATTGTACACTATATACATAATTTATCAGCATCTTGCAGCTCAAGATCTTGCAATAGGTTGCTAGAGCTACTACTACTCCCCCCTTCCCATTCTGAGTTGTCTCGAACAAATGTTTGTGCAATGTGCATGGGCGTTGGTGCAGCCAAAATTGGTCGAAGCTAGGAGGTGGTCTATGCCAAGCAGAGGGTGCAAGCAAGTGCACTGCAGAAGGCTCGGGCGGGTGCCAAGGCCCTAGGCAGCCAAAGGGTAGCAGAAAAGTATGTCTAAACGGCTTTTTAGGCCAAAAGTGCTACAGGATGGTCCAAATGGGATGGCATATGAAGGTGTCCAAAATGCCAAGTTAGTGCTCTAGAATATAGTGTTTAGTGTACTCTAGAAGCCGGTCCAGACGGCTTGTTAAACGGAGCCCCCGTATGCAAGATACTGAAGTTTAAAGGTAGAGTGTGTTACAGATCCCCGACGGACAGGACAGCTAGGGACAGGTGGCCCGAGCAGGTGTTAGTGGATGTATGAGTAGAGCTCGAGTTACGGAGCATGCCTGGCTTCTCGGATTGCGAATCGGAGCTCTGGTTAGCAAGTTAAGGACATCATAAGATTTTTGGAGGGCCGGGTGTGAGCCCATTTGACCGCACAAGGGAATGCGCCAGCTGGAATTTTTTAGCCTCGCCAAGGTTCTCGGTGATAGTGTGCATCATGTGGAGCTAACATAAATCAATGGTTCATCCATCAGATGCTTGGTCGGTGAGATACAGCGAGATGAAGTTGGGAGCATTTGGCAGTGAAAGGTTTATAGATGATTTTCCCGTTTTTTTGCGGCCTCGGATGGCAGTCCTAGAAACCTCAAACTGTGGCAAGAGGAAGGTGATTTGACGAAAGGAAACGAGGAGTTTTAGTGGGTCCTTATTGCTTGGAGATTCGGTCTGTAAACAAAATGGGAGCTTGGCCAAGGAGGACCAAGAAAATTGGCATAAAGTGGGAATTTTTTACAATTCTCTCATGGAAAAGGGTGTCTTTGGAGACAACCCACAGGCAACTGCCATGTGGAGGTTGAATAGTCCCGCATGCGGTGCTTAGTGGCGAGTGACTGGCGTATATGAGCTAGGCCATGGGCCTTCAGTAGAACAAAAATGGGGAGAGAGAGAGGAGCTCTCCCTCCTGTTGGCTATGGTCGGGCCTCATGGGCGCTCTTGGTGATGCCGCCCGGCGACACGCGGCCCTGCAGGGCAGAGCAGGTGGCATTTTTGGCCAGTGAAGCTGCACGGTGGCACTCGCTAGTGTGGTAGGACTAATGACGTGGCAGGGATCCATCATAGTCAAGAGGCGGACCAGCCACTCTAACTCCTCAACATTTCTCTCACAAGTGAGTGTTTCAACCGAATCCCATTCATAGGAATTATGAGGATAACATAAATGCATTACTTGGGACAGGTAAAAAGAATATTCATAAGAATCATGCATATCTGTGAACACAAATAGAGGATGGTTAGGTGTTTGATGACATAGGTTTCTGTTTCAGTGTACCTGATGTGACATGTGTAGGTTTGGGTCAATGATTATGACTAGTATTTTGCACACTTGTTTGCTAATTTCTCTTGCTCTTTACTATTTTATTTTTGTTTTTTGTGAGTATAAGGCTTTATACATACATTTCCTAAGATTGGGAGATTGAGAGGTCAGGGAGGAAGGTTGAGAGGGAAGCAAGTGAATGATGGATGTCAACACCATGGATTTCCAACATGCATCGTGTCAGATAGAGATCCTAGAATGACTAGTAATTTTTGGAAAGGTCTATTTGAAAATCTAGGTACAAGATTGAATTTCTCGATATAAAATCTAGGTACCCTAAACCATAAATGGATGGCCAAAGTGAGATAGCCAATCTTACAATTCTTGATCTACTAAAGACTTATGTTACAGAAGTAGATTAACGCGCACAATGGGAAAAGTACTTACCCCTTAAAGAGTATGCGTACAATAATACTATCCATACTACTACGGGAAAGGCACCTTTTGAGATCATTGAGTGAAGAACAAAAAGTCCCTTGCTCTTAAAGTGCATGGGAAGATCTTCACTGCCGATGAGTATAGCCGTGACCTACAAGAATCTTTCCAAAAGATTAAGGAGTCTATATCCATCTCTCAACATAGGCAAAAAGCTGCTGCTAATAAGCACAAAAGGGCCTTAACATTCAAAGAAAATGATTGGGTCTTACTTAAGTTTCCCAAGGCTCGATTGAGGCAAACGACGGACAAAAATCCTACAGGCCATCAAAAGTATTATGATAAACTAGCAAAAAGATACTATGGTCCTTTTCAAATCTTGCAACCAATCAATGAGATAGCTTATCAACTCAAGTTTCCCAACCATTGGCCCATACTACCCAATGATTTTCATGTTAGCCTATTGAGGCCCTACAAAGGAGAGCCACCAAGAGAACCAATTATTGAAGAGCCTCCAGAAATTGAAGACCGAGAAGAGGTGCTACAACCCAAAGCTATCTTTTGGCATGAAGACAAGGTACTACGACATGGTAATATTATCCCACAGTATCTTAAGTTCAAAAATTATCCTTTTGAAGATGCTAGATGCATGCAAGGAATACAACTTAAGGATAGTATGAACCTTGTCAATGCTTACAATGCTACATTAGAGTAAGCAAATGTACATGTTTCTTTCAAATAATCAATGTTTTTGTCTTATAAGACAAATTCTCTTTTTATTGTGCACAAATTTAAGTAGTATGCATGCTTAGAATCATGTTTGTGATGAGGACATCTCTCGAACACCAAGTAGAATTTGTCACTCTACTTTGGGAGAATGAAATGGACTAAAGACCAGACATGCTTGTGGTAGCTATGTCTCCCAAGCACCAAATGGATTAGTCATCCATCTTGGAATGATGTCGTAGGGTAAAAAGAGATCTTCTACCCGCTAAGAAACATCGACTAATGACTACGACTTTGTCTCTTCTACCTCATAGTCGAGGACCACTATGATTTCAAGAGAGAGGTAATGTCATAAAATCTAATATCTAACCAACCCAAATGATTTTCTCATATTAATCTAATCATTTAATGTGGGAGAATAAACGGGAACAAGAGTTAGAATATATAGACGTGCTTATGGATCTATCTCAACACGGGGCCAGGGTTAAAGGGGTCCAAATGAGAGATGGTATGTGAAAAAGAGCAAGGCTAGGTAATGGAGTTGAAAGAACTTAGGGTTAGCTTCATTAAAGTCCTCCAAAGGTTAGTGTTAAAAGTCCTCTGACCTTAGGTAAGCTATGGTTGTGCTTGAGGTGGTGGGAACCCGGCCCAAGCTTGAGGTGCTTGCCCTGCTTTGCTGACTAAGGTGCTTGAGGTGCTGAATGACTAAGGTGCTAAGGTGCTCCATGAATAAGGTGCTTAAGGGATTCAAGGTGTTTCCAAACATGATCCCTACTCAAGGGGGGGAAGGCCCTCATTGTAGGAGCTAGAGAGAGGACACACACACCCTCACACA
This sequence comes from Adiantum capillus-veneris, assembly GCF_014529385.1. Classification (NCBI taxonomy): domain Eukaryota; kingdom Viridiplantae; phylum Streptophyta; class Polypodiopsida; order Polypodiales; family Pteridaceae; genus Adiantum; species Adiantum capillus-veneris. Next base: position 94,540,665 of record NC_140941.1, on the reverse strand, counting down.
TGTCAATCCTTGCCTAATGAAGCAACAGGGACACATGTCAAGTTCCTCTCGATGTTGCCCTCATAAGGTTCCTAAAGCCTATTGGTTGTCATTTGAAGGGTTCCAATGATAAATTTGCTAGTTTAGTTAATTGTGTATGCATTTATCAAGTCCTCGCTCTCTCTCAAAGGGGAAAGGGAGACACTTGTCTTAAGGCTAGCATGGTTTCTTGATATGCACTCTACATGTGATTGGCTAAGCTTGAAGGGGTCCAATGAGCTTCCACCATGAGTTACAAGAGGGGGTCAACCCAAGCAAGGAGGGGGCTAGCTTGGGGGGTATACTCTCCCACATACACACTATCATTGTGTGAGGTGCAAAGTGCAATAGCTCCATCTCCTTCTCCAAGCTTGTTGAGAAGTTGAGAGCCTACACCAACACTCTTGGTTATGGAATGCAAATCCAACCAAGAGCCATGCTTCAATGCTTAAGATTTCCATCTTCTCCATCTTCATTACTATGCTATTATGTATGCTAATCAAGAAGAGTGATGATAAGTGAGGAACTATTTCTTTCTCCTATGAATGTTTCTTCTTCCTCTTCCCTTCCTCTTTCTCCACCTCCAAAGGTGTTTGAGGCCTTGGGACTGAAGCTGGGATAGTTAATGCTTCTACCAAGGATTATGTTATGCTTGTGATGCATGTAGTTTCCCATCTTCATTGCATCACCTAGGTCCTAAGGAACACAAAGATTGTATTGTACCAAGTCTCTCTTTATGGGAGAATCTATAATACAAAAGCCTATTGGAGGGGGACCGGCTCCACATAAATCCGGTCCTCAAATGTTGTCATGTTCTTGAATTATACCTCTTGCAAAATTATTGTTCATGCTAAGTTAATTAAGTTTAATGGCTATGTTTCTACCACTAAGTTCACCCTCTATGTTCTCAAAGTAGTCTCATGAAAATGCTCACTCTAATTCTCTTAATCCCGCTATTCTCAAAGTTCATAAGCCATTTCCATTACAATCATCAACTACCGATGATGAGATGCAATGCTCCCATGTCATCAACTATGGATGCCCTACATAGATAATTGTGAACTATGGACGATCTCCAAAATCTACTAGTGCTCATAATGCAATGAGAATTGTAAGGATTTTCCCTACGTTTGAAGGTTAGATACTATTCAATAAAATCTTTGAGTAATAATTACGAGTATCTTAATACTCAAAGATTGTGGTCATCTAGATTTAATAAAACTTATAGTAACTACATACTTAAAAATCTTCTTTCGTTAGTATCTTTGTATAGTATCATCCCCCGAGCTAGACTGCCAATGAGCTATTAATATATATTAAGCTCAAGTTACTTCTATGAAGTAACCACAATCATTGACCTCTCCATCGTGTATTTCAACACAATTTTTGGTAAGTTTTAATGGAAATCTGTATCATATGAGGTCAAAGTTTAAATTATCATACATGTCTTGTGGAGTTTTAGGTGGCCTCATTACACTATCAATGACTTTATACAAAGGATGTGGGCCCAAAGTTATCAACACTATACTATAACTCTGTCTTCGTATGAAAAAGTCATAATGCTTTTCTTTGGAGGTTTTATCACTCCTAAATTGGTTCCATGCCATTTTGGGATGAAGAGATTTTAATTGGGTTCTACAGTCTACTATCCCAAGCTCATCTAAGCTAAATACACCAATCTAGCACTAGATATGTCTCCCTTTGAACATTACAATTTGGCCTCGGACCTTGAGTCTACTTGTCAACTCTATATATGGGGCAATAAATACACCATACATATTAGGATATTCCATTAGGTCTCTCGAACAACATTCCTTGGTGAGAATTTCTTAGGAGATGCTTTTTGCCTTAAAGCTATCTTTCAAAACAAATTATGGAGAGAGAGAGAGAGAGAGAGAGAGAGAGAGAGAGAGAGAGAGAGAGAGAGAGAGAGATCAATTTATCATCCATGGAGGTCAGATCTGACCCATGGGACCATCACAAAAATATTTTACATCGGCTCATTGCTTCTAAGTGAGGCCGTCAAATACATATCAATTAAGGATTGAGGGTCCAATCGTCAGGGTAAAAAAGAAAGAAAAGTAAAAGGAAAAATGGAAAAGGAAACAAGACCTTTGGAGGGCTGGGTAGAGCCTTTTTGAGGGCTCGAAACTTCTGGATGATGGCTTTACCACCTCGATATACTGCCCATTTACCTTGCTTGCGAGCTTCATGCATCTTCTTGAGCTCACTCTTTTTTAGCTCTAGTTGATTTGTTGTCAGCTCCTCATTGATCCAAATCTTTGTCCCTTTGAGGAGTTGAGGATTCTGTATCAAGTGCATCTTATCCTCTTTGTCCTTGAAAGTGAGAAGGCAATGCTCAGGTGGCACTTGTTTATGTGTGACGTTGATCTCAGAAACCATTTCAGGTTTGATGTTAATTGGTTGAAGGATGTCATTGAGCTTGTTGGCCGCTTCTTCAAGAGTGTCCTCGGCAGTGCACCATGCGGACCTTGAGGGCTTTTTCTTCTTGGAGTCTTTCTTCAAGGAACTCCATTGTCACACAAGTCTATACTTTGGCAAAGGTGGCCGATTGGGCTTGAGTGACCTTTGCTTCGACTTCTTTTACTTTGTCAGTGGGCGAGATAAACTATGGAGTCAAAGCGTGCCTCAAGCTTGCTAAGGCAAGCTTTGAGGCCACGATTCTCCTCCATAACCCGATCAAGGGCTGCTTGAAGTTGTCCAATCTAAGTGATCTTGCTAGGAGCTACTACGACGGCCGCAAAGCTCGGTCGTACCCTTGTAGTGATCTTTGGGGTATTCATTCTCGAAGGTGAATCAAGCTGCAGTGTGAACGTTTAAACTCTAGGCAAAATGACTTTGAAGTGAAAGCGTTACAAAAAAAGCATTTGCAAAGCCACTGATGATGAGCACGACAACCATGGGGTATGCCGAGCACGACGACCACGAAATGTGCAGTGCATGTACCACAAGCAGGTCAAAATAGCAAGTCGCTGCTAACGAGGACGTGAGGAGCAAAAATCATTAAAAACGTTGTGTGTGTTGCAGGCTTTGACGATATACAGTAGGTGAGCAAGCACTCGAGGACCAGGTCTTGCAGGGCTTTGGCTTGGGCAGGGTGGGGCTGAGAGTTAACGCCCCCCCACAGGGCCGCCCTCGCCCAGGGGGAGACATGAAGGGTAGGGTAGGGTTAGATTTAAGGTTCACATTGTGTGTGTGTGTGTGTGTGTGTGTGTGTGTGTGTGTGTGTGTGTGTGTGTGTGTGTGTGTGTGTGTGTGTGTGTGTGTGTGTGTGTGTGTGTGTGTGTGTGTGTGTGTGTGTGTGTGTGTGTGTGAGAGAGAGAGAGAGAGAGAGAGAGAGATAGAGAGAGAGAGGGAGAGAGAGAGAGATTTCATTATCATCCTCTGAGGTCAAATATGACCTATGGGACCAATAAAACATACATGTCTAGACCTTTCACTAGAGGAGGACATGGAGAGTCACAAATAATGTGGATACAACAAAATTGTGACGTATGTCACTTGGGGGGAGAGAAGGGAAAGGTGGCTAGGGAGTTTTTGGGGCCTGAAATTCCTTAATGATGGCCTTATCGACTCGATAGATGGCCCATTTATTGGCTGCTCATGCTTCTCAAACCTTTTGGAGTTCTTGTTTTTTGACTTTGAGTTGGGCGGGGGTCAAGGCCTTGCTTATTCATATGTTGGTGCCCTTGAGAAGTCATGCTTTTTGTAAAAGTGCTATGCATGCCTCATTAGTCCAAAATATGCATTCTTTTGTCAAATTTTGAAATAAATCAATCAAGAAAAGCTACCTCATACACATGCACAAATGAAACCCGTACACGATAAGGAAATATTGTGCAGAAACCACAAATGTATCAGACACCTCAAATTAAGTAGAAACATTGCACAATACAAATGAGCGGAAGCTAGTAAAGAGGAGGAGATTTTGATAGGAAGAATGTGTGCTGACTCATGGAGAGGCATCTCAAGAGGTACAAGTGCAATGTAGGTGGTCGCGTGTGTGCTTGAACTTGAGAATAACCTCCTTGTGGTGCTTGAATGTTTGCTCTTCCCCACAACCTTTGATCTAGGCTTCGTATTTCCTCTTTCCAGTATCCTACAGCAAATCCTCTGTTCCCTTCAAGAAATATTAGAAGCAATGCCCCGCATATTTGAGGCTCAAAAAATGCCTATGCAAGTGATGACAAGCGTGCCACATTGTTCTAATGGCCACAAACATGTCACACACAAGGTTTCATGCCTAGGTGAATGTTAGCGGGTCGCCGCGATTGGACGTCTACAACATAACTGTCTGGCACTAACATAACGTCAATACTTAGGGAAGTGATTCCAATGGGGCATGGAGACTCGTTGAGGGTGTCAAACCTCAAGAAGTGAGACAATTGAACTAAGTTATCATCAACACCAACAAACTATCACTCTCTAATCTGGAAAATTGCCCAGTGTCCTATCTCATTACTCTAGGTCATCATGCCATTTTGTCGACCAAATGAACTCAGAGATGCAACGAAACAATAGGAAGGTGTATTAGGCCTAGGAGCACTATCCTACAAAGTATGGAGGTCATCCAACAAGGTACCAAAATCTGATCCATCATGGTCCACAACCTGCAAACTGCAACAAAATAGTCCAATTAGGTAGCCCTAAGGTCTAGGAACACTCGTATGTGGTCAAAATGTAAAAAAACAACCATTTTTGCACTCAAAACTATAGATTTAGATCACATACAAGTAGTTGTGAACCACCACAAAATTGAGAATGATTATACTTAAACAAAAGAGCAAGAGACAAGGAACACAATGCAATCCTTGGAGCAAAATTTTGATTACCAGATCAAGAGAAAAATCAGTTATAATGTGTTGCTGAGTGGCCGCTCATAGTCCGCTCATAGTCGTACGAAAAGCTCTTCAAAACATTGGACAATGTTACAAAGTGTGTTCAGACTAAGGGTTTTGAGCTTTATACTTAGCAATTTTCATATGGCCAGTGGCGAGCTGGCAAAAAATTCCTCGTTGGCAAGCATTTTTGGATTCGTTCTAGAACCATTTCAGCATACCAAAACATCATACTCCCTTGTTTTTGACAAATGCTTCTAGCTTTACTTGACTACTCTAAAATTGTAACAACAACCAATATTGAAATAATCTTGCATTCATTTCTTGAAAACTTGATACCCTTTTGCGTTGTAGACATTATGGACACTTATCCTACCAAATTTGCCTCTCAGGTACATGGATCGTGATCCATGTTCTGGAGCCAAATCACATCAAACTTGGGGCGATGGTTCTTGATAAGCCCCTTGAGCTATTGATCACACTATTTTGGAATTTGAATCAAGTTTTCTTTGTCTGGGTCAAAATGAATATTTGCAGATTGACTTATTGATTTTCTAGGGTTTTATAGTCAATTGGGTCTATTTCTACCCAAAATTGCATGGTGATATCCCCTAGTTGAGATTTAGATATTTGTCAACTTTTATAGGATTTTGACACTATAGGGTACATGGATCGCGATCCATGTTTGGAAGCATTTTTCATATGTAATTGCACAAGTGTGTACGCACATCTGGGGGAAGTCTCCTGCCAAATTTTCTCTGGATTTGGAGGCGGAGGAACATGGATCGCGATCCATGTTCCACCCCCAAATTTCATTATGATGGTATGGATGGGTTTTGCCCAGTTTGGTGAGCTCACTCATGACAACTTTTTGAGTTTTGACAAGTTTTGATGCCCCTAAGGGCCTTTGATAGTTTACAAACAATCTGATATGGATTCGATCCGTGCTATTGATTCGGTGTTGTTTGTACAATGTGGGCTATACACAATTGTTCCTAAACAATAAATGAACATACATGTTGATTTCTGGTGGGGTGTGGTGGCCTTGGGTGTTCCATAGGAGGTAGAAAAGCAGTAATGTGATCTAGGTCAAAAAAGCTCTCTCTCTCTCTCTCTCTCTCTCTCTCTCTCTCTCTCTCTCTCTCTCTCTCTCTCTCTCTCTCTCTCTCTCTCTCTCTCTCTCTCTCTCTCTCTCTCTCTCTCTCACACACACACACACACACACACACACACACACACACACACACATAACATTTAGACATCTTGCATCTCAAGATCTTGCAATAGGCTACCAGAGCTACTGCTACTCCCCCCTTCCCATTTTGAGTTGTCCTACACGAAGGTTTGTGCAATGTGCATGGGCGTGAACAACGTGTCTATGAAAGGCTATGTAATGTGGCCCTATTATAGTGATGGAAGACAGGCATGTGTTAATAATATGATATGCAAGATGTGGGTACTGAACTGATTGTTCAGTGGCTTTTACTGGTGCGGCTCCATCTATACTATGGTGTCCAAATAAAATTTGTCGAAGATGGCACGTGGTCTTTGATTGTGGGTTTTGAGACAACCATTGGCTAGATATTGGTGGTTCTTTGTTTTATCATTGCTACCCACTTGTACCATTTTAGCATACCAGAACTTCATATTCCCTCGTTTTTTACAAATGCTTTAACTTTACTTGAGTACTTTGAAATTGCACAATAGTCAGTATTGAAATAATCTTCCATTCATTTCTTGACAATTTGAAACCCTTTTGCATTGCAGACACTATGGATTCTTATTGTGCCAAATTTTCCTCTCAGGTACATGGATTGTGATCCATGTTTAGGAGCCAAATCACATCAAACTTGGGGGAAAGGTTTTTGATATGACCCTTGAGCTATTGGTCACACTATTTTGGAATTTGGATTAAACTTACTTTATCTGGGTCACAATAACCATTTGCAGTCTGATTTTTTGAGTCAATTAGGGTCCATTTGTGCCCAAACTTGCGTGGTGATATCCTCTAGTTGAGATTTAGATGTTGGCCAACTTTTGCAAGATTCTGACACTATATGGTACATGGATCGTGATCCATGTTTGGAAGCATTTTTCATCTAGGATTACACAAGTGTGTAGCGCAACAGGGGGACGTCTCCTGCCAAAATTTTCTCTGGATCTGAAAGTGGAGGAACATGGATCAAGATCCATGTTCCACCCCCAAATTGCACTATGATGGTATGGATGGGTTTTGCCCAGATTGGTGAGCTCACTAGTGAAAACTTTTTGAGTTTTGACAAGTTTTGATGTCCCTAAGGGCCTTTGGTAGTTTACACCTAGTGTGATTGATTTGGTGTTTTTTTGTGCAGTGTGGGCTATATACATTTGTTTATAAACAATAGATGCACATACCTATCGAATCTAATGGGGTCTGGTGGCCCTTGGTGTCCGCAACAGGTAGAAAAGCAGTAATGTGATCCTAGGTCAAAAATCTCTCAATCTCTCTCTCTCTCTCTCTCTCTCTCTCTCTCTCTCTCTCTCTCTCTCTCTCTCTCTCTCTCTCTCTCTCTCTCTCTCTCTCTCTGACAATTGAAAATGAGCCCTATTTTGCCCCATTTTGCTTATATGTGCCCGACCTACCTTGTTTGCCTTGGTTTCCTTGTTTGCCTTGGTTTCTCATAGTATACCACCTTGCGGGCACACAATTCATCTTTTGGATACTCGGTTGTTAACTGCCCTCAATTTTGCAATTTTGATCCATCGTAAGTTGGCCCAAAATTTGACTTGTGTCAAATTCTTCCAACTGCTTGAAGCTCTTGCTGTGTTGATTTGATGTTTGCTTTCAAAACTTGATTTCGTATCATTTTATTGATTTTTTATCCTTATTAGCTTTAAAATGAAAGAAAAGCAATAAAACCTCTTATTATTTGGCAAAAAATTAGCCAAAATCATTCCATTCACTTATATATACATATCTCACTCTAGCCATCATGTCTGTCAAAAATTGTGGATATGACTTATTATTATGCATGATAAGAGATAAATCTTGATCAAAAGCAACTAAAAAGAAAAAGTTTAAGCAAAAAAACACGCTTTGTGCACAATATACATAATTTGTCAACATCTTGCACCTCAAGAACTTTCAATAGGATGCCAGAGCTACTGCTACTCCCCCCTTCCCATTTTGAGTTGTCCTAGACGAAGGTTTGTGCAATGTGCATGGGCTTGAACAACGTGTCTATGCAAGGCAATGTAATGTGTCTCTATTATGCTGATAAAAGACACGCGTGTGCTAACAATATTATATTCAAGATGTGTGTACTGGATTGATTGTTTAGTGGCTTTTGCTTGTGAGGCTCCAACTATACTTGGTGTCGAGATAAAAGTTAGTGAAGATGGCGCATGTTCTTTGATTGTGGGTTTTGTGAGTACCGTCGCGGCTAGATGTTGGTGGTACTTTGTTTTATCTTTGGTGCCAATTTGTACCATTTCAACATACAAAACTTCATACTCCCTAGTTTTTGACAGATGCTCTAACTTTACTTGACTACTCTGAAATTGCACAACAAGCAGTATTGAAATAATCTTGCATTCATTTCTTGATAACTTGATACTCTTTTGTGCTTCGGACACTTTGGACTCTTATTCTGCCAAATTTTCCTCTCTGGTACATGGATCATGATTCATGTTATGGAGCCAAATCACATCAAAATTTGGGGGAATGTTCCTGATAATCTCTCTAAGCTTTTGGTCACACTATATTGGAATTTGGATCAAATTTTCTTTCTCTGATTTGTCAAAATGACCATTTTCTTTTTGATTTTCTAGGGTTTTAGAGTCAATTAGGGTTCATTTTTGCCAAAACTTGCATGGTGATATCCGTTAGTTGAGATTTAGATGTTGGCCAACTTTTGCAGGATTATGCCATTATAGGTACATGGATCACGATCCATGTTTGGAAGCATATTCTATGTGTGATTACACAAGTGTGTAAGTGCAAGTGAGGGAAGTCTCCTACCAAATTTTCTCTCAATTTGAACGTGGAGGAACATGGATCACGAGTCCATGTTCCACCCCCAAATTATCTTGCCGCAACAAGAGAGCAAAGGCATGAGAGAGAGAGAGAGAGAGAGAGAGAGAGAGAGTAGGTGAAAACAAGAGAGAGGAACATGAAGAAGGAAGAGTGGGAAGTCTTGCCATGACATTGAAGAGGGACCATCCTACATACATGCAATAATCAAAACACGCACATCGATCATCCGATCGAGGATATTAGACACTAATGAGAGAGTTTGAGCACCTTCATGATATGTATGTAAGTGTTGTGAGAGAGCTTCTGCAGTGTTTATTATGGCTTCATTTATCTAGAAATAATTGCCACTATTTGACCCGGCCACTTACATTGGTATGCAACATTGGAAATATTGTTGATGAGTTATACATCATAGAAAGCCAAGGTCAGTGAGTTCAACCCTCTCATAGACACCTTCAAATCCTTAAGGCTCAAAAGATAATTTTTCATAGTCTCGTTTTTGTTTTGTCAATGATTTTTTGCAACTTTGGTATCTTATTGGTGGATGAAATGGGGTTGGTAACATGGACTCTGATATAGCTCTGAGTGGTGGAGCATAATTGATATGGACAGACTTTTTCATGGGTCTTGTTGTGTCTCACACTAGCCCTCTAGTGCTTACATGGAATGAGAAGAGATTTAATCTCAATAAGGCCTCTTGTGGCCCTTGTAAAAGATTATTGGCTGGATTGTGGCACCTTTGTTGCCATCGTGCAAGATGAGGATCTCCCAAGAGTGGTTGATGTTGTTCCAAGGCAACCTTGGTACTGAGGCACATTTTCTATTTGGATAATGTCAAATAATTTTGGAGGTTTGAAGATGCCCTAAGATTGTGAGTTTGCCGCTCAACCTTTGGCAACTTTGAAGTTTTTGTAGTGTTGAATCTCGTGTTTATTGAAAATTTAAGTGTTGCCTATTGTCATCTTCAACTATGCCTCGAGTCCTAGAGGATAGGACTTGCAGTATGATATGCAAGGTGGAGATGTGGTAGTTGAATCGATGGGTGGTATAGTCCAGATATTACACACCCTATGGAGGCCACATATAAAGAGAGGGAGTGTTGGTGGTGGTGCAAACCCGGGTGCAAAGAAGCAATGGATGTGACATTAGAGGATTTGGACAGCAAAAACCACCTCTGTGCAGTATGTATCATAGTGTACCTTATGGTAGCAAAATGCATAAAGTTCTCATTTTGGCATTTAACTTGTGTGGAAAAATGGTTTCTTGGCATTTTCACTGTTTGGTAGATGCAGCTAATGGGCACCCTCCTAGCCAACCGCACCTAATTTGAGCCCATAATTTTGATGTAACTTATATCATTTTTCCTGAAAAGCCTTGTATAAAAAGTTTATGATTTTTGAGCCACATTCTGTATACTCATCAGAGATGTGTTCTTTTATCATGAGCCCAAAAAGCCTTGTAAGTTGGCCACTATCCATATAAAAAACCCTAAGTATAAAACTCAAAACCCTTAGTTTGAACACACTTTGTAACATTATCCAAGGTTTTGAGGAGCTTTTTGTACGCTGTGAGAGACCACTCAACAACACATTGTAACTAATCCTTCACTTAACCAGATAATCAAAATTTAGTTCCAAGAATTGCATTGTGTTTCTTGTCTCTTTCTCTTTCATTTAAGTATAATCATTCTTAATATTTTGTGGTTTGTAACTACCTATTTGTGAGTTAAATCTACAGATTTGAGTCCAAAAATGGTTATTTTTTGACATTTTGACCATGAAAGAGTGTTCCTAGACTTAGGGATACCTATCTAGACTAGTCTGTTATAGTTTTCATGACATGGACATGATGGATCAAGATTTTTTAACCTTGTCGGATGACGTCTAGACTTTGTAGGATATTTCCCCTAGGCCTAATACACCTTCCCCTAAAGTTTCATTGCATTCCGAGTTCATTTGGTCGACAAAATGGCGTGATGATCTAGAGTGATGAGATAGGACATAGATCCATTTTCTAGATTAGAGAGTGATATTTTGTTGGTGCTGATGATACTTTAGTTGACTTGATTCACTTCTTGAGGTTGACACCCTCAAAGAGTCTCTATGCCCCATCCAAGTCACTTCCCCGAGTATTGACATTATGTTAGTGCAAGACACCTATGTTGCAAGCCACCTAACGGTGACCCGTTAACATCAACATCATTGCCGGGGATACGATTCTTAGGTCGTGAGTGACCTAGTTGTATTTGTAGACTTCTTTTCTAGATATTTTGTCACCCAATTTGTTTACACCTTACCAGCAGTGAAGTAGCTAGATACGGGGTTTAGCACTTGGTAGAGGCTAGAAGTCGAGGACTTGTTAGATCTACTCTTGATAGGCAAAGAGAGTTGTGAGTGAAATACAAAAGGCATTTCATTCTTCAATTTTCTTGATGCTTTGAAAGTATTGTTCCACAATGCATTTCACGTTTAATTTGCAATATTTCGTTTGTTTTTGTTCATAGATTCATTTCAATACATAGGAGTAGGGTAAGTAGCAACTACTACCATCAAATTTTTAAGTTGAAAGTTGAAGGCAAAAGCTTTTGAAAACCATATTTTCGTAAAAGGGACCATAACTTTGAAAATTGGAAAATTTGATAGTGAGAGCATAAAAGCTGATCAAAACTTAAAATTTTGGTGCAAAAGGGAATCATCAAGATCACAGGAAGCAAACTAATAGTTTTCACCCAGTTCCGTGAAGGAACATGGATCGCGATCCATGTACCTCTAAAGTTATTTGACCAAAAACTGAAACAGTTTGACATAGGGTGGTTCTAGGAGACAAAAACCAAAGTTTAGGGATAAATTGAAACCCAAAACATACTTAAAATAAAGAAATTAGACAAAATCTTCAAAATTTTGAAAACATTGATCAAAATTTGGGATTTTCCAACTTTTAGTGATCCAAATCTAAATAAGGTTGGGAATTAGCATCTACAGGGTATACACAACCAGCTGACCAAGTTTCATGCCAAAATGTTGTCAAACATGGATCGTGATGCATGTATGTTTTTATGATTTTGGGTTGAGATTTGAGCTACAAGTAGCTGAGACCATTTGAAATAAATTTCTCAAAAGACATGTTAGCAAAAAGTTGAAAAAAGTTGGTCAAAATAGCTCAACATCAGAAGCTAGTCCAAAACTGCAAAGTAGACACAAAATTCCACTTTTGATTGACAAAAAGCGATCCAAATCCAAAAAGTATTTGGGAGTAGACTATTGGCAACACAAGTAACCAACATGAAAAATTCCAAGTTCAGATATGATGGAACATGGATCACGATCCATGTAACTTTTTTGAGTTTTAGAATACAAACTATACTAGCATGTAGTAGAGATCATGATGAGCAATACTTCCAAAAGCATGTGACCATTGGTTCATTACAGATTGCAAGGCTGTCATCATTTATTAGGCAAACACGAACACTTGTGCTGAAACCTAGAAGGCTATATAAACAAGGAAATGGTGGACTATTGGGACCAATACAAAAGAATGTGTATTTGAGACAAGCTCATGTACAAACAACGAGAATTCACAAGGAAAAGCGCAAAGTTTTTAGCAACTGATGAGACTTAGGGTATACTGATCTAGTATGCAACAAAGGTTCATCACTATATCAGTTCATGTGACATTTGTGCAAACCAGGCACCTATAGAACATAGAAAACTATTCAAAGTAGCAGTTTCGCCTAAGTGGAGTAAGTACATTGTGGATTGCCTAGAAAAAGGTGTCTTGCCAGAGGAGATGAGTAAATTCAGACATAGATCCATTCAAACTCAAGAAGAGAGCTATGTGATAACTAAAACCACCTCTATAAGCAAGGAAATGATAACAACTTGCAAATATGTGCCACGAAGCGGCGAGGCGCTTGAGCGCGACACAGCGGTAGCTCCCTCTTCTTCGCGGTGAGGAATCCTCCACGAAGTTGATTGTAGGGCAATGAGTGACACACGCTTGCTCTCTTGAGCTTGCTAGATTAATCTGGTTGTGTGCTTGCAGCCATTTCTGGCTCGCACACAGTGTATGGATAGTCCCTTGCTTTGACACGTGCGACAGATGCTCACATTTTTGGTGCCGTTGTCGGCAAGATGCCCTGCACTAAGCTCGAGCAGCACTCTATGCTGCTTTGCGGTGCAATATGAGATGGAGGAAAGGTAGAGAAAGAAGGTGTGTGGCTTTTGAGAAGGATTTGTGAACTTTATTTTTGCTATAGTGTACTGTTTTTTGTTAATAAGGTGTTAGATTTTTTTGCTGCAATTTATTGTTTTCTGTTGATAAGGTGTTAGATTTAAGGTATTAGATCTATATTGTTAAATCTGTAAGGTGTAGTAAATAGATTGTAATTAATTAGTTGTTGTAGTATTGTGTTAAACAATGTGTCACAGTAGCTCTGTTAGTTGGAAGTAGGTAGGTTAGGTGTGTATATGTGCGTGCGCGGCGTGATCGTGGCAACCTTATCCAAAAAAAAAAATTTAAAAAAATATTTATTTAAAAGGAAGGACCAAGATCAGAAACATTTCCCAAGCCTAAGCCCAAGCCCAAGCCCAGGCTCAGGCCTCAGTCACCCTTTGGACTTACTTATTTTAGCCTCACGCATAAGTAAAAATTAACCCTTTTGAGGACCACCGAAGCTTTGGGTAATCGAACGATGTGCTGTAAAGCACACCATGAACCCCTGAGTGATACGCTCGTTTTGAGCTATCACACGCTCTAATCCAAAAACCAATCGTAAAAAGACATTAAAAACATCAAAAAACAAGTGAAAATGGGGTGCAAAATGCTTAAAAAATCAAGCGGTTAACCTTTCAGGGTATTTATCAATGCTTGTAGGGTGCCAAAGACACATGCATCTGCGCTCTAGTTGTGTGCTAAAGGTTGAGAAACTAGTGAGCACTTTGACTTACGCGGGTGAGTCTCAATACACACCTACCTTAGGTTCCCGGGCCTCGGCGGGAACCCAAGGTAGTACAACCCAAGACCCAAACATAAAGGCTAGTGACTCTTCATCTGACTACGATATTATGGAAGGGCATCCTACACTAAACCCCAAGCAAGTAAATAGAAACGTACATGTCTGGGCCCCATAGCCTAGATCTAGTGTGTTTAGTTGCTTTATAGAACCTTTAGTAGAGCTACTCGCTCTGAACCTGCAGCTAGTGAAGTTAATGAAGGTGAGGGAGAGGTAGATTTGCCTTTGGTATCTCAAGGGGACCCTATACTCCCCAAGAGTATCCACGTCAATATCCCGCCCCTTGCTTTCATGGAAGACCCTGCAAAGCAATCACCCCCCGAAGTTCTACTACCCGATGGTAGGAGTCTTGTGGAGGTGCAAGAAGTTGAGCGCTATATGCAAGTGGCTAGGGAGAGGGAGATGGAGGGTTTCCTAGAAAAACACAGAGCCATGAAGGGAAAGACCCCAGGGACAACAGGCATAGCAATCAAGCAATCAAGTGCTCCTGAATAAGTAGGCAATGTGGGTCAAACTGTAGGGAACAACAATGCTTCCACCTCAAGGGAAACCTCTAGTACGTCGGGCCTAGAAGGGTTATTTCTCAATGAAAATTGGGAATATGACCTACAAACTGAAACCTTGATTGACTTGTACATGGGTTACACATACCATATAGGTTGTTAGAAGTTGTACAATCTACCACTAGTCCTTTAAGACCTTTTAGAGGACCCCTACCTACACATCACATTTAAGAGGATCCACCTTCACTTGTGGACCAAAAAGAAAAACTCATCCCTGCACAAATAGTTGATCACGAGACTACCACCACATGCACTAGTATGGTTTATAACCGCTATATTTTGACCTTTAAACCTAGAGAGGATGCCAAATGGATGCCTGGAAATTTTTTCAAGACTGGGCACCCTCCTATTGCATGTGGTTAACTGCAATTGGGATAGATGGATTAATGGTTAATTATGTTTTGTCTATTTGATTTTACTAACAATAAGTGCATGATGATTTGTAGGTCAGAATTCTGGGAGTTGACGAGAAGGCGCCGGCAACTAATAATCCTGTCAATCATTTTATTCTAGCACAGTATTTTAGATCTTTTATCAATAAGCGACTATGGCTGCTTTGTAAATAGGATAGTGAGAGCTCACCCTACTAGGATCATGCAATAAGTAATGTGTTCCACTCACAACTAAAGTGGGACCAAAGTCTAAAAGAGGGGCCTCCAATTTTTGGCACCAACCATAATATCAAATCAAATACCAAAATCCACAAGAGGTGCCGTGGAGTTTGGGGCTGCAATCTTTAGGCCTTTCTTGTGTAGATGCTCTAAATTTTCCCTTCCCTTTATCTTATGCTATGCTGCATCACTCTGTGTACTCCATGATTATGTCTACATCTCTTACAACCCCTCTTAACCTTTCTTATACTCTTCCCTTGTCAATTTATTCTCTTGCATGTGTGTGTGTTCTCATAGTCTAGGTGTGTGTGAGTAGTACTTGGTAATTGGAAGGGATGATGAAAGGTTGACAAGCAGAGGTGCAAGCAAGATTGGGAATTGGAAGCAAGCAACAGTTCTCCCTATCTCCCTTCCAACACTACTTGTGTACAATTAGCACACAATACTCTTCTATTTTTGCAACATCTACAGAGTTTGATGTTACGGTATGGCATTATTGGCTTGAGCATATGAGTGCTAAAGGAATGAAAATCCTACAATCAAAGAAACTTCTACCAAGGTTGAAGGAAGTAGACTTGGAGTTCTATGAGGATTGTGTTTTTGGAAAGCAGAGGAGGGTAAAATTTATTAAAGTAGGAAATGAAACAAAAAACAAAAGGCATGAATTGGTACATTTTGATGTACGAGGTCTTGCTAGTACACCATCACTTGGTGGCTCATTGTATTATGAGACATTTATGGATGATGCAACCAGGAAGACAAGGGTTATTTGATGAAAAATATATTGGATGTATTTTCTATGAACTTCAAATCTGAAAAGCCTTTGTGGAAAATGAAGTAGGTACTAAGCTAAAATGCCTGAAGTAGATACTAAGTTGAAATGCCTCATATCTAACAATGGAGGATATGCTATCTCTAAGTGGGAGATAGCATATCTCCCACTAAGCTAAAATGAAGTAGGTACTAAGCATATCTCTAAGTGGAAAATGAAGTAGGTACTAAGCTAAAATGCCTGAAGTAGATACTAAGTTGAAATGCCTCATATCTAACAATGGAGGATATGCTATCTCTAAGTGGGAGATTGTTAAGTATGGCTTGATTTACCTTTGTGATTTTTATTCTAGAAAATCACATTTGTAAGGCCCTTGTTATGAGGAAAAGCTATTGTGCATGAGAAAAATCATTGGCTAAAAAAAAAATCATTAAAATATTTCTTTTTTGTTGGAATATCTTGGCAAGATAGTGGCCACATCTACACATGGGTGGTTACCTCTCATGGGAGAGGGTGTCCCATAGAGGCGCCTTTGCATCTATAGCAAGCCTCTACTACACATGATGGACAAGCAAGAAGTGCAAACTATAGAGAGATTCAGGTGAGACACCCATTGAGGGATTCTATGCTCTTTGTGAATTACTTCAAGTTTGAAGTGTAAGGTTAGCGAGTGGCTGCTTCCCCTTGGACATAGCCCACACTTGGGTGAACCACATATATGTTGTATATGTTCTCTCTCTCTCTCTCTCTCTCTCTCTCTCTCTCTCTCTCTCTCTCTCTCTCTCTCTCTCTCTCTCTCTCTCTCTCTCTCTCTTATGTATGATATCTCTCTCCGTTAAGTATGTCACTCTAATTTCTATTTGGTAGCCACTTAATCCTAACACAACAAAGTAATTATCTTGACCATAGGTAACAATATCTCATCAAAATCATTGCCTTTTTATTGTGAAAATCCCTTCCAACCTCATCTAACGTTGTACTTAGGCATAGCATCTCTAGATGCACTCTTAAGCTTGTATACCAATTTGTAGGGTAAATATTTCTTTCTAGTGGGAAAACTCACCAAGTCACAAGTCTTATTGTTCAAAACAATCAAGCCATACTCATACTACATAGCTTGCTCCCACTTCAACTTGTCATCCATTTGCATGGCTTTTTGGTAGCAAGACTGTTCTCTGTAGCTAGCCATCATAACACAATTGACACCTGGCTGAAATTTCTTAGGATTATTTGAGGCTCTCATAGAATGCTCAATGCCTAACTACTGCTTTCTAATCATTCACGAGCATTGCTAGTGTGGAAATCACATCACTGGACTTCAATTTGTATTGTTCCAAAGGTAACACCCTCAAATGTGACTCTTCTATACTCAATTTCCTTAAGAGGTTGTCCATGCATCTTTGATTCATTAACACATCAAAATTTTTGATAATTGTACAAGTATTTGGGTGCCATAGACAATAACCCATCTCATCATCAACACCATAACCAACAAAGATGAATTCATGTTTGGATCAAGCTTTGACCTATGCACTTTTGGTACATGAGCATATGCCTCACAATCAAAGGCACATAAGTGATTGTAGATGTGGTAGGCGGGAACAATTTCTTAGGAATTACCGGTGGTAACTTCAAGAATATCGAATGGGCAGTAACTACAGTAGTTACTGTGGTAACTCTACACAATCCTATAAATAGGACCCATTACACACACTACGGGATTGGTCATTCTATGTGGGTAACTGCACCAACCAAGAAATTCAATGACTTGGTGTAGAGGGCCCTCAAATTAGAGCAACAAGCAAAGAAAGAAAAAGACCACAAGAAGAGAGGATCCAGTAGTAGTGGTTCATCCACTGAGAATTTAGATACTAGTAACATCTCCAGTACACCTGACAATGTTCAGATGAGAAAAGCAAGGGTAAAGGAAAGAAAGGATCTTGGTCACCCAAAGTTGAAGAAATAACTAGATAGATTGCTCATATCAAACCTTTAGTTAGAAAGATGGAAACCTGGTGCTCCAAATGCAAATCTAAAGATCACATTTCAAATGAATGTCCACAATGCACTTATTGTAAGACTTATGGCCATCTCTAGAATAACTGTGCCACTCAGATTCATCACTTCAAGAAAGGCAAAGATCTATCCTTGATAGCATTAATCAATGTAGAACCAGTAAAAATGAAAGGATCCAGTGAGTCCAAAGCAAAAAATCCAGGCAAATACCCATGGGGTACTGGCCAAGGTAGAGGGTATGGGAATTTTCAGCACAGAAGTTTTGACTGCTACAATTGTGGAAAATATGGGCATTTTGCAGCTCAATGCTCGGAGGCACTCAAAGCTGTAGCACCTGATGTGAAGGCACCAAAACTAGTGCTGGTTTATGTAGTCACTAGAAGCAAAGGTTTAATCATCAAAGAAGTTCTAGAGGACCTCCAACAGCCAGTAATCATGGAGGCCAAGAAGTGGGAACAATAGAGAGAGGTTTGGAAGGCCAAAGGAAAGGCCAAGGTAGTGGCAGGAACAGTGAGATCTAGCAGCCAAGACTACGAAGAATCTGGCTAGAAAGTTACCAGAACAACAAGAGTGTTCTGAGGTTCGCACCATCTAGAAGATCCCAACCGAGTCTTTTGAGAAGGGACATAGAAAGCACTCAACATCTGGAATTGAAGAATCTATGTTTGATGCAATACAAGGTCTGTGGAAGAAGTTAGGCAAGTCTGATCAAACTTGACCAAGACTGATGTGATTGAACTCGTGCAGGACTAGTGCATATTCCAGTGTCAGCAAGTAACCAGCACGGAAAAAAGAGCTGAATGGAACTATGAGGATAGTCACAAATCCTCTAGTTTTGAGAACATTTTTGAGAAGGAGAGAGATGAGATTCATGTCAAGGTCTATGAACGCATCTAGAAGTTGACAGTGGAGTTGGATGATATCAAACAAACTTTATCAGAAGCTACAAAGTTCATTAGATAGAAAAGGAAAGCTAAAGTTGAGGCAAGGGCAATAGACATCTCAGCGGCGGTAAGAGATGATGAACTACAAGTCATTTAGGTTGATTATAAGTTAAGGAAACAATGGAAACCTTTATCTGGTGTTATTGTGGATGGAGCTTCCGGAGTCAACATACTGTGGGAACATCTCTGACAAAAAATTGGGCATCACTGATTTGAAGCCAACACCATTTAAAGTGAGAATGGCATACCATAGGGTAGTACAGGCTATTGTTCTGATAAAAAACATGCAAATATGGGTGGGCAAGGAAAAATGCAAAACCAGCTTCCTTGTGTTGGATGTCCGAGGAGCATATGGAATGCTACTGGGATAACCCTGGCTCAAAATTGCAGGAGCCATTCACGATTATGCAAATCAAACGGTCACTATTTAGGGAGCTAGTAGGCGGATTTAGATCCAAACTGATAATACCAAAAACTGGAAGAAAGCCTTAAGACCTGAAAAATTATGCAAGAAGTACATT
The DNA here is from genome assembly GCF_014529385.1 of Adiantum capillus-veneris. Lineage (NCBI taxonomy): Eukaryota > Viridiplantae > Streptophyta > Polypodiopsida > Polypodiales > Pteridaceae > Adiantum > Adiantum capillus-veneris. Next base: position 94,521,335 of record NC_140941.1, on the reverse strand, counting down.
GCTAGGAATATAGAGAGAATGCTTGCAGCAATGAATATATTGCCATTAGAAGAGATTGATCTGAATGTAGTACTAATGGATAAGGTGCAAGATGACAAATAGAAGAGACAATTTCCAGATCAGTTCATTGACCTGCATGTTGGAGAAAGGACAATCCAGCTAGATGATTGGCCAATGAACTAGTCTAAATTTGAATCAAACAAATTTGATTTCAGATCAATGACAGACGCTAGTCAAGAAAACATTGAGATGGCAACCGAAGGTACTGAAGTCCAAGGTGCAACTTTGGAATTAGGAAATCCAATCAAAGATTATGCAGCTAGAATATGTACTAAAAAGGAAGCAGAGTCATTAGCCAAATGGAAGGGAGATGGACCAAATTGGTTACTTCTAGATGACTAGGAGGTAGAAGGATGGAACCTTGGTCCAGAAGACAAACCTTGAATGATCAAAATCAACAAACACTTGAACTCAGAGGTGAAGGATAAAGCAAAGGCTCTTTTTTAGAAGTATAAAGATGTTCCTCGCTTGGGAACACACTGATTTAAAAGGAGTAGATCCAGAGGTTTTTCAGCATCAAATACCACTAAAACTAGATGCCAAACGGGTACGGCTATAGCAGTACAGAATGAATCCTAATTATGCCAAGAAAGTCAAGGAGGAGATAGACAATTTGCTTAAGGCAGGATTCATTACTAAAGTGGACAATAGTGACTGGTTATTTCCAATAGTGGTGGTTCCAAAGAAGAATTGGAAGCTGAGGGTTTATGTGGACTACAAAAATTTGAATGCCCAAACTATTAAAGATCCATTTCCATTACCATTCACAAATATGCTTTTGGATGAAATCGCAGGCCATGATATGTACAGCTTTAGGGATGGATATAGTGGCTATAACTCGTTGAAGATAGCACTTGAAGATAGAGCCAAGACTACATTTATCATTGAATGGGGAGCATTTATGTATCTAGTAATCCCATTTGGTCTATGCAATGCTCCAGCAACAGTTCAACGATGTATGATGGAAATATTTAGTGAATTCCTACACAAGTTTCTAGCCATCTTCATGGATGATTTTACAGACTTTTCTAAGGAAGAGATGCATTTATTATTCCTAGATATGGTCTTTGAAAGATGCAGGGAAAGAGAATCTTCCTAAATTCATTCAAGTCAGTCTGCATGGCCTAGAAAGGCTAGCTTCTAGGACATATTGTGTCCCAGAATGGTATTGAGATGGCCAATGATAAGGTGAAATGTGTCCAACAAGCTAAGGCACCCAAAACTATGTCTCAATTAAGTTCATTATTGGGCTATGTCAACTTCTACAGAAGGTTCATTCATATGTTTGAAACCAGATCCCTACCTTTATATGAGCTCACTAAGAAAAGCAATAAGTTCATCGAGACCACCAAGTGTGAGGAAAGCTTCCAATGTCTTAAAAATGCGATTATTATCAAGCCAGTCCTTTGACACCCAAATTGGGATGTCATTTTGCATGTCCATGTGGATGCTTCGGGACTGGCAATTGGAGCTATACTAGCCCAACCTGATGGAAAGACCGATTACCCACTTTACTTTGCCAGTCGAAGGTTCAATATTGTTGAACAAGGATACACCACTACAAAAAGAGAAGCACTAGGTATAGTGTTCAGTGCAACTAAGTTTAGGCACTATCTACTAGAAAAGAAATTTCATTTTTATACAAATCATCAGGCATTATTATTTTTTATCAACAAAATTCATTATTTAGCGCAAACTAATTCGTTGGATGATGTTTCTCATGGAATTTGAATTTTGCATTTTCCACAAACCCGGTAAGGCACATTATGGCACGGACTTTCTGTCTAAAAGCATTGAAGGTTATTTCGAGATATCCTTTGAGAGATGAGCCAGTGGATGCTGAGTTATTCCAAGCCTCAGCTAACGAAGATCGAGATCTCCAGAATGGCAGGAAGTATATGATTTTCTTCAGAAAGGGGAATTCCTAGACACTTGGTCTCAGAATCAGAAGAAGGCATTGATTGTCAAAATTTTAAAGTTTACTCTTATTAAGGGTGTACTGGTACATGTTGGGTGTGGATGGTGTTCTTCAAAGATGTGTATCGATGCATGACAGAATGCAGGTTATTACTGAAGCCCATAGTGGTGATTTACGATGTCATTTTTCCATTGACATTACTTATAAGAAGATATTGCAAGCAGGACTATGGTGGTAGGCTATGATAGTTGATGTCAAAGAATTTTGCAAAACTTGCAATGCATTCTAGAGGATGGGCATACCTACAGCAGCAGATATGATTCATCTCCCTCCAGTACAACCTTTGGGGGTATATATGAAATGGGGTCTAGATTTTATGGGGCCATTTAAGAAAGTTACTCCCAAAAAGAATTGATACATTTTAATGGCTACTTAATATGATAGCAAATGGGTGGAGGCCAAGGCCCTTCCAGATAATAGTGCTAAATCTACTGTTGTTTTCATTTTTGAAAATATCATCCGTTGGTATGGCTACCCTATTGAAATTGTATCTAACTAGGGAACACATTTCATTAATGATACTATGGAAATATTGATGGCGGACATGCTTTCAGTCAAACATCAAAAATCCACTCCATATTATCCCCGATGCAATGGTCAAGCAGAGAGAGAAGTAAGAATATTATAACAAAGATAGTTCAGAAGGAACCACACCGGTGGGATGCTAAACTTCAGACTGCTTTATGGGTATACCGAATCGCTTATAAGGCTACCACTGGAATGACACCATTTTTAATGGTATATGGAACAAAATCAGTGGTGCCAATGGAGTTTATTATTCCTACTCTTTGACTGGCAGTGGAGCATGGCATGGACTTCAATCACAATCTTCAGTAGAGATTGGAAGAATTGCTACGACTTGATGAGTTAAGGCAACGGGCAATGAGGTGGTTCAGCAGTGAAGGAAGCACTGGCATGAAAGTAGCATCAAAGTAAGAGAATCTTAGAGAGGAGATCTGGTTCTACTTTACCAGTCTAATTAACTAGGATCAAAAAAACCAAACCTCAAGATAGCTTGGTCTGGGCCATATGAAGTAGACTGGGTGTTCTCCAACAATACAGTTAGACTGCAAGATCTGTCTGGATTACTATTGCCGGCAGTGTGTAATGGGGCCAAAATTAAGCTTTACTATTCTAGCACTGAAAGGGTTTCAGACAATACTGGTACTGGTCCTTCTGAGCCATCGATACCAATAGACTAGTATGAATCAGAAGCAGAGTCTGAATATTTTTCATATCAAACCAATAATAACATCATTTTTAGAGCCAATAGATATTTAGGACCAGATACAGCCCAAGTCAGTCTTAGGTAATGGTCCAAAGGGAATCAATGACCAAATTATTAAGGAGATTATGTCAAAAATATTTGGCAAAAGTGACCAATGCATGTGTGCCATGTCAAATACATAAACCCAGAAACGGAAAGTAGTGAAGCTTTTATGGCGCGGACCCGTATAACAATGATACGTGTAATAATTTTCACACACAAGTCTCCTACACAATGACTCTCTTTTATTTCTCATTCACCATTGCCAAGATCCACGACTCCCACAATACTACCTGCAACCTCGTCGTCGTCTTTCGTGGAGTGTCATAGAGTCCAACACTCACGCATAGTGCACAGTAAGATGAGAGCACATATCCTCGACAACGAATACCATTCTGAAAGGGGTGCCAGCTTGCAAAGCCATGTCAAATACTTTGATAGCTACACCATCTTTCTGAATAACCCCTCAAACTCCTTCTTGCACATCATATTGTGTTCCATGCATTTTTGTGTATGCATATAGGATGTCCCACCATTGGACATATGCATTAGACACTCTTTTTTGCTTCCACCTATGCACCTTGAGTGGACTACAACAAGCAAACCAATGCTCTATCATGCTACCCTCTCAAATTTGCTACCTTTTCAATTCATACCTATCAGCAAATAATCCCTTGAGTACTTTATTAATATTTCTCATACTAATAAGTACTCCAATAATAATGCACGTATCCCAAAGGAACTTTTTTTTCCACTAGGTTTTTTCCGTTTGGTCATCCAAGTATTCGACCCTAATTTAGAACCTCATCATTCTACTTCCTTATTCATACTTTTCATAAATAAACAGTAGCCTCATCATGACGCTATTACAACGGAAAAATCACATCAGACATATTCGGACCAATGAAGATGGTGCAACAAATTACACCTAATCAACAAATTCGACGAAAAATGAAGACAATCAGCCCATCAACACCCAATCAAAAACCTTTCACAACCTCCACAGACACTTTTCAACAGTGCCCAAGGACGGGCACTGTTGAAAAGGACGGGCACTAAAATCGAAAGGGGAAAATGTTAACTTAGCCAACGTCAATTAACAGGAGCTGCTAAAGATCGAAGACATACGGATGCACATCGAAGATGAATATGAAGAAGTAGTGAAGATTGGAGTTACACATTTTTCACATTTTTCCAAAATGGCAATGTATTGTAATTTCCCGATTTATTTAGCCATTGTGATAATTGTAACGTGTTACGGGTTCAATAAGAGTTCCAAGATGTAAAGCATAGGTCAGCTAGTGTACCTAGGTTGCAGATACAATAAGTGTGGAGCCTTATAGGTCTTGGGCTCCGGACATTACACATTTTAGACCTTGGCTAAGGTATTAAAGCCAACTTTGTAAAGTTTTGATTAAGTTTTGAATAATAGAAACACAGCGTGAGCTAACGGGGCTCACTTCTCTCCTTCTCACACTTACTACTCCCTTCTCGGTTGTCACATTGCAGTGCCGTCTGTTCCGTTGCAAGTGCAGGTAAGAGCTCTACGCATTGACGTAAGCATTTCATGGTAATCCGTAGCTTTTGGTGTCGCTAACCCGTGGCCTGATTTCATCATAAGTAGGAATTTAAGCTTCAAAATCATAATATAAGTATAAGTGGGATATTGGGGCATCATTGCTAAGCATTTAGATGCATTCTGGGTCAAAAACGACTTGGTCAAAAACTCACTACTATTAATAATCACGATTTGAGTGTAGCTTGAGTTAGATGTGAGTTGTCTATTGTCTTCCAAGATATTGACAACCTCTTTTAGCCTCTTTGCACTAGTCGAGTCAGCTTCGTCCCATGGATTGACAATTATAATCGTGGTTCTCGCTATGTCTGCAATAAGATAGGAGTGAGGCTAGACACCCGTCCCACATTTAGCGCCGCTGCCGGGGACAAATAGACCTAAACTAGGTAAAACATGAGCATCTTGTGTACTTGTAATGGAATTGGTCTATTTAACTTGAGAGTAGCAAAAATTAATGAGAGTACTTTTGAGAAATGACTCTGTGAGCATAGCGGGTGAACATAATTGAAGATAGCAACATAATCATAGAAAATAGTTAACTTGGCATGAACAATACTTTTGCAAGAGAGAGAATTTAAAGAACATGACAACAGTTGAGGACCGGATTTATGTGGAGCCAGTCCCCCCTCCAATAGGCATTTGTATTATGATTTCTCCCATTAAGAGAGACTTGTTACAATACAATCTTTGTGTTCCTTGTGACCGAGGTGATGCAATGAAGATGGAAAGCTTCATGCATCGCAAACATAACATAAACTTGAAGAAAGCTTTAACTATCCCAAGCCTCAGTCCCAAGACCTCAAACACCTTTGAAGGTGGAGAGAGCTAGCAGGGAATGAGGGTAGGGAAGAGGAACAAGAAACGTTTCGTAGGAAAAAGAATTAGTTCCTCACTTATCATAACTCTTGTTGCTAGCATACATAATAGCATAGTAATGAAGAAGAAGAAGATGGCAAGCTTAAGCATTGAAGCATGGTTCTTGGTTGGATTTGCACTCCATAGCCAAGAGTGTTGGTGTAGGCTCTCAACCTCTACTTGCTTGGAGAAGGAGAGGGAGCTCTTGCACTTTGCATAGCACACCATGAGAGTGTTTGTGAGTGTGTGTGGGTGAGTATACCCCCTAAATCAACCCCCTAGCTTGCTTGGGTCGACCCCCCCTTGTAGCTTATGCTTGAAGTTCATTGGACCCCTCCAGGCCTAGCCAATCACAAGCAGGAGGCATTACAAGCAGCAAGGGCAGCCTTCAGACAAAGCCTTCATACAAGTGTCCCCCTTTTCCCTTTGAGAGAGAGGACTTGATAAATGCAAAATCAATTAATTAAATATTTTAAATTATCCTTGGACCCCTTGGGTAACAAACCAATAGGCTTCAGGCACACCATTAGGGCAACATGAGGAGAAACTTGACAAGTGTCCCTTTTGCTTTCTTTGTACCATGCATGCCTTGTGTGAGTGTGTGGGTGTTCTCTATCATCCCTCCTCATGTAGGGCTCGCCCCCTCCTTGTAGCGATTGAATATTTGACTTTTTGACACCTCAAGCCCCTCATACATAGGCCCAGTTCCCACCACAAGCTTGGTCGTTAAGCACTTTAAGCTTGGGCTAGGTTCTCACCTCAAGTGAAACCCTAGCATCTCAAGCATTTCAAGAACCTCAAGCATCTCAATAATTAAGCACCTCAAGCACCTTAGTCATCAAGCATGACAAGCAGGACAAGCACCTCGAGCTGGGTCGGGTTCCCGCGCCTCAAGGTCAGCCCTACCTTACCGAAGGTCAAAGGACTTTTACACACATTATTGGAGGTCTTCAATGAAGCAAACCCTAAGGTCTTATGCTCCATTGGTTAGCCTTGCTCTTTGATAGACCATCTCTCATTTGGGCCCCTTTACCATTTGCCCCGTGTTGAGATAGATCTATAAGCACATGTCTATATCTTAACCCTTGTTCTCGTTTATTCTCCCACATTAAGTGATCAGTTTAATATGAGAGAATCATTTGGGTTGGTTAGATATTAGATATTAGATTTTATGACATTACCTCTCTCTTGAAATCATAGTCGTCCTCGACTATGAGGTAGAAGAGATAAAGCCTTAGTCATTAGTCAATTTTACTTAGCGGGTAGAGGATCCCGTTTTACCCTACAACATCTTTCCAAGATGGATGACTAATCCATTTGGTGCTTCGGAGACATAGCTGCTGCAAGCATGTCTACTCTTTACTCCATTTCATTCTCCCAAAGTAGAGTGACAAATTCTACTTGGTGTTTGAGAGACGTCATCATCACAAACATGATTCTAAGCATGCATACTAGTTAAATTTGTGCACAATTAAAAAGAGGACTAGTCTTATAAGACAAAAACATGAGTCATTTAAGAAAACTTTGTACATTTGCTTACTCTAATGTAGCATTGTAAGCATTGACAAGGTTCATAATATCCTTAAGCTGTATTCCTTGCATCCACCTAGCATCTTCAAAAGGATAATTTTTGAACTTAATAAGATAGCGTCGGATAATCTTACCATGTCGTAGTACCTTGTCTTCATGCCGAAGGACAGCTTCGGGTTGTAGCACCTCTTCTTGGTCTTCAACTTCGGGAGGGTCTTCAATAATTGGTTCACTTGGTGGCTCACCTTTGTAGGGCTTAAGTAGGCTTACATGAAAGGCATTGTGTATGAGCCAATGGTTGGGAAACTTGAGTTGATAAGGCATCTCATTGATGGGCTTCAAGATTTGGAAAGGACCATAGTATCTTTTTGCTAGTTTAGCATAATACTTTTGATGGCCCGTAGGATTTTTGCCCGTCGTTTCCCATTGTGAGTGTTGATCTACTTCGATAACATAAGTCTTGATTAGATCGAGTATCATAAGATTGGCTATCTCACTTTGGCCATCCGTTTGTGGGTGATAGGCTGAAGAGAAATTCAATCTTGTTCCTAGATTTTCAAAGAGACCTTTCCAAAAATTACTGGTCATTCTAGGATCTCTATTTGACACGATGGATGTGGGTAATCCATGGTGCTTGAAAATCTGAGATATGAAGAGAGTTTCCATTTGATGTGCCTTAATAGTCTTTTTGACAGGAATAAAATGTGCTTGCTTGCTAAACCTGTCAACTATTGTCCATATTCTTGTATTCCCATGGATAGACTTGGGTAATCCAAAGATAAAATCCATGGATATACTCTCCCATGGTGAATTTGGGATAGGCAATGGCTGGAGTAATCCAGGTTGTTTCCCTCTATCATACTTGGTCTTTTGGCATACTACACATTTTGAAACATACTCTTGTATGTCCACTTTCATGGTAGGCCAATAGAAGTACGTCTCTACTCCTCGGAGAGTAGGTTGAATACCTCTATGCCCCGCATATGGAGGAGCATGGGATTCATACATAAATTTCTCACGAAGGGAATGGGTAACACATACCCTTTTGCCGTGCAGAAGATAACCATCTTGCAAGGTGGATGGTTCCTCTTTCTTCCCCAAAGCAAGGGCTGAAATTATGTCTCTAAAGTAAGGGTCAGTAGCATACTCATCTATCATAAAGGATAGATCATTGTGAGTAGCTATAGACACCGCATTAACTTTGGGTCGTCGTGAAAGTGCATCAGCCACTTGATTGTGCTTACCAGCTATGTGAGCAATATGGAAATTAAATTGCGTAAGAAAATTTGCCCACCTCATTCCTTTGTCGAAAAGCTTGGTTTGCATCATGAAATACTTGAGACTTTGGTGGTCGGTTCGTAGGATAAATGGAGTCCCCAATAGGTAGTGCTTCCATGTGTCTAGGGCATGTAGAACAGCTAAAAGCTCTTTCTCATAAATTTCCAAGACTCGTTCATCAGTATTGACCCTTCGGCTCTCATATGCTATGGCATGCCCTTCTTGAAGCAAAACTACTCCAAGGCAATCAGCACAAGCATCACATTGGATCTGAAATGGCTTTGAGAGATCCTGAAGCACGAGGACTGGTTGGGAAGTAAGCTTCTCTTTGAGCTTTTCAAAAGCATTTTTCTCCTTAGCAGTCCATACAAACTTAACGTTCTTCTTAGTTAAGTCGTGTAGTGGTCCTGCTACTTCAGAGAATTTTGCTTTGAAGCGTCTATAGTATGCACACATATCAATAAATCTTCTTAGCTCATGTAGATTTCTTGGGTTAGGCCATGCTTTTATTACCTCTAACTTTGATGGATCCATACGGATACCATCTTTAGAGATAATATGACCTAGGTATTGAATCTCTTGAAGGAAGACTTCACTTTTCTTTTGGTTGAGAAAAAGCTTGTTCTCCCTCAATGCTTGAAAAATCACTTGGAGATGTTGCTTATGTTCCTCCAAAGACTTGGAGTAGATGATGATATCATCAAAGAACACTCCAGTGAATTTGCGATAAGGTCTAAAATTTTTCTCCATCAGACGATTGAACGTAGCTTGTGCATTAGTCAAGCCAAAAGGCATGACTAGATATTCATAAAGACCAAATGTTGTGCGAAGCACGGTCTTTTGGATATCTTCATCCACTATCCTTATTTGATGATAGCCACTTTTAAGGTCAATACTTCTGAAGTAGGTAGAGCCTTGTAGCTTATCAAACAGATCTTCTACCCGAGGTACGGGAATTCCGTTTTTGATAGTGATATGGTTTAGTGCTCGATAGTCCACACACATACGGTATGTACCATCTTTGTTTTGCACTAAAAGGACTGGAGAACAAAAGGGAGAGGAACTAGGCCTCACCATCCCTTTGTCTACCAGCTCTTGTACTTGCCTCATGATCTCCTCTTGTTGAGCTTGTGAGACTCGATAAGGAGGCTTGTTAGGTGGTGAGCTTCCAGGAAGGAGCTCAATGCGATGGTCATCATCCCCTCGTTTTGGAGGTAAGTCCATAGGGATATCATCGATGAACACATCTTGGAATCCTTTTAGAAAATTAGACAAGTCTAACTCTTCTTGATTCCTACCATTTACATTTGATGAAACATTAGTATCTTTTAGAGACTCTTTGACAAAAATCATGTACGTAGAAACTGAGCTCTTCATTGACTTATCAAAATCAAGAGGATTTACAAGTGGAATAGTGCGACCACGCTCACTAGCATCTATATACATGTTCTTTCCCCTGTATGTGAATTAGATTCTCCTTTCAGGGAACTTCATGTTGGCAGCCATGCGATCAAACCATGCCGCCACTAGGATAGCATCCTCTTGTTGGAGAGGAGAGATAAAGAAGTCTTCTTTGTCGACATAGCTTTGGACATGAAGCCTCAACTTCCCAATCAAGGGAGTAACATAGGCTTGCTATCCCTTGAAAGCTGCATCATCCATTACCATATCTCCCATCTCAAAAGCTTGAATGCCCAACTTGGTGGCCAACTCCATTGATATGAAGTTCAGAGTAGAGCCAAGGTCAAACAAGATGAAGGCATCATGCTCTCTTACCTTTCCCCAAGCATAGGAAAGTGAAGATCCTTTGCAATGAGCATCCTCTTTTGGAGCTTCGATGGTGGAAGCCCTAGGAGTATTATTGCTAGTATTCTTCTTGGGGTAAGAACGATAGCCATGTCCTTGCTCCCCACACTTGAAACACTTATGGTCCTTGCAAAAAGCTTCAAGCTCTTCAGCACAGAGTTTGTTTTTACCTTTGTAAGATCCCTTCTCCTTGGACCGATTGTTTTTACCTTTGTAAGATCCCTTTTCCTTGGACCGATTGTTGTTGTTGTTGGAAGTGACTTGGGAAGTATTTTGAACATTGGTTTTCCCCTTTGCATCATTTTTGTCTTTGTTTTCCATGGGCTTGACATTACATCTAGCCCCTTGATGGAAATTGATGCGTGAAGCAACCATGGTGTGATGGATTACTTCGCTAATAGTACCAGGCTGTTGAGAGTTGATGTATTCGGCCATCTCTTCACGTAATCCCGCACAGAATTGCTGCCTTTGCTCAGCAAAGTCTATCTTTTGAAAGAGAGTAGCCTTGAGATGTAAATCCCAAAACTTGTCTACGTACTTGTGGATAGACTCATGGAGAGAAGCTTCAAGCTGCACCATTCAGTAAAGCACTTTGTCTTTTGCGTCGCTTGCAAGGAATTTCTTCATGATGAAAACTTGTAGAGTTTCCATGTTTTTGGGGCTTCACCATTGCCACGAAGGCTAGCCCACCATTGACGAGCTAATTTTGGGAAGTGCATAGCTACATGGCGTAGCTTGGAGGACTCTGTGAAGCCCTCGTCTCCAAAGGCCGCATCAAATTGCTGGATGAAGGCCAACACTTTGTCGGTAGCACCAAAGGTGCCATCATAGGTGAGAAAAGAGATAATCTTTCCTCCCTCCTTGAACTTATTTAGCTTTTGTGACCTTCACCATGCAGGAAATGATTTGCGATGTCCTCCCCTCTTGTATTCTCTAGGAGAATAGCCATAAATTTCATCGGAAGAGGAGGAAGGTAAACAAGAAGGAGAAGAGGGTGACCTCTTCCTTTGTTTCCTCTCTTGCCTTTCAGAGTGATGAGGAGAAGGACTATGTGTTGATCTTTTCCTCTTTGGAGGAGTGGGCGATCGTCTAGACCGCCGTCTTCGTGGAGCCACATCTTCAGAGGAACTTAAACTTTCATTGCTTTCTTGCTCTTTGGATTCCTCCTCTTGAACGGGAGAGAGTCTTCTTTTGGGGGTCTCTTCAAGAGGCCTCCTAAGCTCTCTCTCCTCTTGGAGAGGAAGGGAAATTCCATAAGCACGAAGTTGTTGAGTAACGTCGGCTTGCAAAGCAGGGTTGCCCATAGCTTGCTGCAAAATGGGAGCATCATCATTAGCACCTTCATGTGCAAAATCAAAGCTATCAATGTTCATTCTACTCTCTTGATTATTGTCAGCCATATTAACAAAATTTATATATGTACTTAGTGTATGCTTTGGAAATTCAAAACCTTAGTTGCCACTCCTCTTAGCCTTTGAAAATCGGCTCTTAAGTATCTACACCCACGGCTCGAAGTGGTTAATTATAGAGAGTAGAGGAGTAGGTCTAACATAGCAGACTTGCCGAGGGCTAGCTCCTTTGGGACTTCTTATGGCTCAATAATGGTAAAGTCGTAGGCAAGTCTAAAAAGACTCCATTATTAAGTCCAAAGCTCCCGAGGTGTGCACCATCCCCCACATAGTGGGCTCAACAAAACCGATAATAGATCCCGGTTCCACTTACCCTAATATAATTAACAACGTCAACCATTTATAGGCTACTTAAGGACCTCTCTTCTTAAGCAAGAAAAGAGAAACCAAATGCTCTGATACCAATGTAATGGAATTGGCCTATTTAACTTGAGAGTAGTGGAAATTAATAAGAGTACTTTTGATAAATGACTTTGTGAGCATAGCGGGTGAACATAATTGAAGATAGCAACATAATCATAGAAAATAGTTAACTTGGCATGAACAATACTTTTGCAAGAGAGAGAATTTAGAGAACATGACACCAGTTGAGGACCGGATTTATGTGGAGCCGGTCCCCCCTCCAATAGGCATTTGTATTTTGATTTCTCCCATTAAGAGAGACCTGTTACAATACAATCTTTGTGTTCCTTGTGACCGAGGTGTTGAGCCAGCAGAGGATCACACCCACATTTTTGCTCACACTCATCATTTTTGTAACCATTGATTGTAATAAATGTCTTTCCGACATTGATTTTGATTGGAGCCATTCATTAAGTAACGGGACTCAATTGAGTTTCCAGCTTGTAATTCCGAAGTAATTTCACTTGCCAATGTAATTAGTTAGAGATGTTCTCACCTCCAAGGTTGAGGTATATAAGCCAAAGTTTTGTAACCTAAAGGGGGATTCAGATTATTAATCAAAGTGAGTTTTTGAGCGCCGTGACTGTGTCTGAGAGAGAGAGAGAAAGAGAGAGAGAGAGAGAGAGAGTCTTATCTACTTGCTACGCGAGCTACAGAGCCGCCATTGGAGAAGCAACACCGCCATTGTGTTAGCAACGGCGAGAGCTACGCACAGATACCAAGAGTGCGCGCTATCGGCTTCTATGTGTCGTAAGTTCCTACGAGCTTCGGTGTGAGTTTTCTTCCAACTCGTGTGTCGGAATAGAGCATGCATCATATCTATAGAACCACAACGAGTAGAGCTACACATTAGTACCATCGGGGTCAAGTTTGGGTCACCTGTATTTTTTGGCCTGTCTTCATACGCGTTTACCGCACGGAGTGATTATAGGTTGATTTTGCAGTTCAAGTCTTTAGGGTGTTGTTCTTACCTAGTGTATAGACTTCCCCTTGAGTTTGAGATCGAGTCAATGATTCTAGATCTTGTTTCGTATAGCATTCGTTCGTAGTACGGATTTCAGTCACTTGCGTATTTTAGAACTTAGATTTGATTTCCTTAGTAGTGATTGTCATTAGAAGGTTGAGTAGGTGATTTGACACCCACCTAGTTGTTTCCATGCGCCTGCGGGTCAAGCTCCGTCCTCGTCTGACAAATTCTATTGTTGGTTGAGTTCTCGCTATTTAGCTTTCGCTAGCGGCGTAACCGCCTTAACATTTGGCGCCGCTGCCGGGGACGAGAGCCCTAAGTAGGTGACCTTAGACTAATCCTACGAGGTGAGTCGTATAAACTACTTTGTATAGTTTAGTTAGAAAAGATCTAGGAGTGGTGGACTCCAAAGATCTCGAGAGATACTAGGAAGTGGGGTATTCCTGGGTCTTCCGTGTTGACAGTATTTTTAGTTTAGCTTAGAATTGTTTGTTGTTTTGTTGGTGTTGAGTAGTTGTTGACAGAAGAAGAATTTGCTAGTCCGTGAGTGGCAGTGGATCTCTTTAAAATCACAATTACCAAACCCATTTTATGATTAGGAATAGCTTAGGTAGGACTTCATTTGATCCTGATGTAGAGCTAGTAATCATTGGAGTATTTGCTTGATATGGTTGATTGCATGTTAGATCACTAAACCGTCGAGTTAGTAGTGAAACTTGCAATAAACAAAAGTCAGAGAAATTTTTTGTGTATCTGGGAGTTGCTGAGCACTTGAGAAAGCTTTAGGAAGGATTCTGTGCCAAAAAACTGGAAATCTGCAACTTTAGACATCATACGCGTATGATGTCTAAATGACCAAACAGAGACCAAAACAAAAATTTTGACTTTACCAGAGTGTTCAAAAGGGGGGTTATACCCTAATTTCAACTTAAAACAAGAGCATTAACACTCAAAGAAACCCAAAAAGACAAGTTGGAGTCCAAGAAACGCAAAGAATAGGAAATTTTGGATTCAGATCTTGTTTTTACATTCAAACCTGACAAAAACACTTGAAACTCAATTATAAACATTGGAGAAGGCTTAAAACCAAGAATAGTCAAAATCTGGGACAAAAGACATCATACGCGTATAATGTCTTTTAGCACATCCACTGCTTAATTTTGATATCTGACCTGACAAGAGTATTACAAACACTGTAGGAAGCATAAATATCAAGTTTTGACCCAAATTGATGAAAAAGACATCATACGCGTATGATGTCTTTTACCTAATTTTGGACATATTTTGATACTTTGCCAACACAGATCCATTGTAATAGCTGTCTAGAGGTTATATTTCAAGTTTCATCCCATTTGCATCACAATTGACCCAAAAAACAAGTTAAAAGCGAAAAATTGCCGAGAAAAGCCTAAATTAGCCATAACTTGCTCAAACAGAGTTCAAACTGCATTTTGTGAGTGGACAGAGCATAAGGGGGCTACTAAGAGTGAGTATAACCAAAATTGTCCAAATCTGTGAAAAAAAGACATCATACGCGTATAATGTCTTTTTCAGCATAACTGCAACAAAATTCTCACTTGATGAAACAGAAGTTGTCCAACTGACAAGATTAAACAATTGACCAAGTATCAATCAGTTTGGATCAATTTTGACCACAAAAACTTGGGGAAAACAAATTGCCGAGACGGAAAAGTTAAAGTCCTTTAGGGAATTGATGAATTTGAGATCGGGCAGGAACCTCCAGAATAACCAACCAAAACAAGGGGAACCAGCAAGTGTCATATCAACCAAGGGAAGTGTACACCAAAGTTGGGTGCAACCATTAGAGCCGATCTTTGAAGGAAGTGTTTCTGATACTTCTTCGGAGAGATCTTACGAGATTTTCACCGAACACTTGGAACACTTGAACCTGAACAACAGAGAAAATATGGCAGCAGGATCATCAAACCCTTCCGCCACAATGAAGCTATTGTTCATAAAATACCAGTACGACAATGAGCAAGGTGCCAAGATCTACAAAGATGGAATGGACCGCTATTGTGTAAAGATAGAGGAGAGACCTAGTGAGTTCAAGGACTTAGTGCCTGTGAGCTATAGCGAAGATAGATATCTAGATGACGAGGGTACCATGTACTTGGTAGTCCTAAACCCTAACATTGTGGACAAGTGGGGATTGATGGGCACCAAAGCCAAAGTAGATGAAGAACTTGAGGAGAAAGCACCAATAATGAACTTCCCTGATGCGAGGTTAAGAAGAGAGAATGAAACTACAAGGATCAACACTGATAACATCTATGTGGGGCTATACAAATATAATAATGGGGAGCAAGATCTCTATTATAGATGTGAAGAACCCTACACCGGAGAGTTGACAGACCAAAAAAGACTTTATGTCTTTACCTACATAGAGGGATCGGAAGTGAAAATTGCCGCTTACGACAAGTATGGCAGGCAATACTCAACAATGGGCAAGAAAGAATTAGAAGGATATACATACTTTGGGGCACCACTACATCAGTATTATGTTACTTCTAGCTCACAAAGACCAGCACCAACAAATGGAGGGCAAAACCCAATGACGACAGGAGGACAAAGAACTCAGGCTGCTGACTCTTTCAGTCAACCTCAGTACTCAAAGCCCGGACCAATGGGATCATTACATTCTAGAGAGTCAATGGATACGAATCGAGGTAGTGCAGTTCCAATCCCCACATATACCACTCCATGTCCAAGGTTCGAAGCGGAACCATCACATTTACCTCCTAGTAGTAGATCCAGGGCGGGGGAACCGACAAGGGTAACCCATGAAGTCCATGATGCTAGAGAAAGCTTTAGCCGGGACACAGGAGCAATGAGATTGGTAGAAGACCATAGACATATGAGACCATCTCAAGTAGCGAAGTGTATGCCAAAGAAGTATGGTGGTTCGGGAGATCCGTATGCACATGTGTCACTCTTTAAGCAAGTCTTAAGAGCTGAGCAGATAACAGATTTCCATACACAATACGAGGGATTTGGTCTTACTCTAGAAGGTACGGCATTGACATGGTTTCAACCACTGAACATAGGGGGATTCCATGACATTGACCATTTGCTAAGAGAGTTTGCTGAGGAATTCTCAAAACGAGGGATTAAGCACAATACGGTCTCACAAATATATGCTTTTAAACAGAGAGAACACGAAAAAGTGAAGGAAGCTTCACTTCGCTTCAAACAATACATTGAGAGATGTCCAGTACGTGAACGACCACAAGATGACGGACTATCTGTTCTCTTTATTGAGGGATTGAGAAACGACACTCTCAAGAAGGACTTGCACTTGAAAGCTTGTACAAGTTTCGAGCAAGTAACGAGAGAAGCATTGTACTTAGTGGATAACTGTACGGTTTATGGAGAGGTGTCAGCGGATACAGATTTTGCATCCAGTAGCTCCTCCTCCGTAGCGAGCGAGACTACTACTAAAAAGAATGTTCAAACAACAACCATGCCAAATGTAGAGCAAATGATAGAAGAGGCTCTAAAAAGGATGGCACCATACCAAAAACCATTGCCAAAAACACTGAAGTGGTGTGCTATTGAACAAAAATGGACAAACCATCCAATAGAGGAGTGCTATTACAACAAAGGGTATGTAAGGGAGCGTCAGTATGCACCTCCTGCTCAATTAGCACCACCTCAAGTACATCCAGTACCTCGATACCCAACGGGAAATGTACCAGGACCTATGGGGATAGAAAGACCGCAACCAGTATTGGGACAACAACCACCTTTACCAGGAGCAAGACCAGTGGGCATTAGATATGCACCAACCTTAGAGAATCAGGAAGAACAAGCCTTAGTGCCTGTTCAAGCCTATTATGAAGAATCTGGTGCACACATGTCTCCAACTGTGTATTACCCACCAGAAGAACCCAAACAACCAGAACCATGGGGCATGATTGGGAATGTTGGAACACCAACAGTTACAAGTGCTTCTGATGAAGAGAGATACAATTTGGACGCAAGAACATTGATGTTCATAGCTCATGGAGGGTTAACAGGACAAAGACCATCCTATCCACAAAGGACGAATCAAGTGGGACCAAGACCAGCACTAGGAGCCTGTTACAAGTGTGGAGGTGACCATCTGATGAATGTTTGTCCACATACGGAAATCATTAGAATTAACGCTTATTACACTGAGTGTGGGGTTACTCACTTCATTGAGGATTGTTCAAAAAATCCAAACAAAGTGCAAAAGAAAACATTGAATATGCTAGAAACTATTCCTACCAGCAGTGGGTCTGAAAATGAAACTCTGATACCAACGCAAGTTGTTACTAGAGCTCAAGCTAAGAAAACCACTAGAGAACCTGAGAATGGAAAGTTAGCGACTAAAATGGTTAGTCCAGGACCGCGGAGTCAGAAAAACACATGGAAAGCTAGAAAAGCACGCATGAAGTTGAGAAAAGAACGTGAAGACGCTATTTTAGCTGAGGAACTAAAGTGAACGAAAGATAGATTAGAAAAACTTGAGAGTCAAAACGGGAAACGAGAGATGAGCCCTGAAAGAACGAAACAAAAGAGTATCAAAGAAACAACGAGCTTAAGCTCAGGGGGATCAGTGCTAGTCGAGAAAGTACACGAACCATTGGACGCACTGATGAGAGCTTACGAAGCTAGGTTAAAGAACAACCAAACACAAGAACAGAGGTGGATGACATACCCAAATGCGGAATTGGAAAAGCAGAGACTTGAAATGTGCCAGAGAATGATCGAGACTACACAAGCCTTATTAGAACCACCAAAAGAAACAATGAATTGTGGAACGGAAAACCCAATTCAGCAAGAGACTATCGTTTCACGGGTAGCTGAAAAGACTCCCAGTGCACAAAAGCCTGAAAATACACACAAGGATGACCGCATAGTATTGAACACAACCGATCAGGAGATAGAGAGTTTTCATCCAGTCATACAGAGGTCTTACGGAAGAGATGAGGATTACAATGAATTTTGGAAACAAGTGAGAGAGGCAAACTTTGCAAACGAGCTAAGTTGCCAAGCTAATCAAACAAATTGGGAAAAGGACATCACGACCCCTCCCATAGTGGAATTTGAGGCAGGATCTCAAGTGGACTTGGATCTGCAATCTTACTGGGGAGATGGGGGCTCTATTAGAACAATGGAGAGCAAACCTCATTCAGTGAATACTTTACCTTCATACTTAGGAGAGTATGAAGCAAAATCCGAGATTAGAGAACTTCCCTCACGAAGAATCTCATCAGAAAAAGTCATGGACTCGCAAGGATTGATAGAGATCTTGTCAACACCAGTGACATGCACTATCACTCTAGCTGAGCTTTTGAGGCTAAGACCACATATGTGGACCACTGTAGGAAAATGCTTGGAGAAATTTGGGATAAAAGACCCAACATCGAGACTGTAAGAGGGAATACAAGATCTGAGCAAACCACAAACGAACGCTAAGCCTGTACCCTTAAACAAGGTCGGAGAGTATTGCGAAGGTGAAGAGGGGAATACAACCTTACCAGTTGAATTTCAAGGAGTGAAGACGATGGCAATACTAGACAGCGGAGCTGGGGTAGCCATTGCTACAAAAGAAATCTGGAAAAAATGGGGGAAACCAGCAATAAGGAAGACTAGGTTGAAACTCCAATTAGCAGATGGACACATGGAGAAACCTGTGGGGTTATTAGAGAAAGTTGTAGTGACTTCTTGCGGCATTGAATACGAACATACTTTTGCTATTGTCGATTTTGGCAAGGAGAATAACTATGATATCATATTGGGAAGACCATTCATGAGACAGTTGAAAATGGTCCAGGATTGGGGCTACGATCACATATACCTGAGAAATATGGAAACCACTACACGTGTGAACCTGAAAGACCATAGCTACAAAGATGTGAACCGAACACCGGTGGAGGAGTTTGATTCTGCTACTTTGGCGGGATCCGAATTTCCAGCTTGGTTAGGTAAACCCAAGGAGTTATGGATGTGTGGAGCTTCGAAATGTGGAAGTCTGAAACGAGAAGAATGTGTTTTAGAAAGGGCTATCAAAGACGAAGCTTATATAGGATAACCCTTTCCAAGGAGTTATGGATGTGTGGAGCTTCGAAATGTGGAAGTCTGAAACGAGAAGAATGTGTTTTAGAAAGGGCTATCGAAGACGAAGCTTATATAGGATAACCCTTTCCAAAGGACACGCTTGAACCATTAGAATGGACACACATTCTAGCAACCCTAGATGTTTATGCAATTCCGGATGCTCCCACAACAAAATTTTGCGACAAGGACGGGTACGACGTGGTTCCGTACTTCATTTTGAGAACTGTACTCAAAAAAGAAACTGAAAAGAACCATACACTGGAAAAGGAAGATGAAGAGGAGGTATTTCACGACATTCCCGATCATCCTGAGTGGGGAAATGAAGCAGACAATGAGTCAACGGAAAATTCAAGCGGAAACGAAGAAACTATAACGGATGTCCGATTTTATGATTTTCCGAACCAAACTAAACAACGCCAGAAACGCTATAGAGCAAAGAAAAAAACAAAGGGGGTTAGAACCAATCCGATGCCTAGAATAAGAGGAAAAAATCAATTCCTAATGCTAGTAAAGGCAGAAGATTGTGTTAAGGACAAGATTTCTGGAAGAATGAGAGGTAATGATCAAAAGAGCTTACGAAAAGACAAAAGAGGCTCAAGAAATCAAGTTCAATGGAATGGAACGAAAACAGAAACAGAAAAAACAGAAAAGAACAAACGCAACAGAGAACACACGGAGTCCAAGTTAGAACGTAGAAACAAGTACAGAGAGCTCAAGAAAACTCTAAAAGAAGTTTGGACGACAGAAATTGAGAGTGGAGAGGACGAAAACGCCAAAACCAAGGAAAACATGGATGTTCCCTCTCACTATAGGAAATTCACAATAGAGGATAGGAAGGTGGTATTAACCCAACCTATTCGAGAGAGAAAGGAGAACGAATCTTATGACGGACCGGAGGATGCAAAAAAAGTTGATTTAGCAGCTCCAGGTGAGACACCTAGACCGGTGTACATAGCCACAGATTTGTCTCCAGGCGAGGAAGAGAGACTTTTGAGTCTTCTCAGAGAGTATAGGGATGTGTTTGCATGGTCTTATAAGGACTTAAAGGGAGTTGACCCATCGATATGCCAACACACAATCCCACTGAAACAAGACGCAAAGCCTAGCAGATAGAGACCATACACATATAATGATACGTTTGCTAAGCGAATCAAAGAAGAGATAGATAAGCTAATGGAAGCTGAATTCATATACGAGATTGAACACACCGATTGGGTATCTCCAATTGTGGTAGTACCCAAGAAGAACGGAAAACTCCGAGTGTGTATCACCTTAAAGAAAGTGAATGCTGCAACAATCAGGGACAATTATCCCCTGCCGATAACTGATCATGTTCTAGAGCGTGTATCAGGGAAAACAGCATACTCTTTTCTTGATGGTTTTTCAAGATATAACCAGCTAGCCATAGCACTAGAAGATCAACATAAAACATCTTTTGCAACGGAGTGGGGAATTTATGCTTATCGGGTTATGCCTTTTGGTCTAACCAATGCTCCCGCAACCTTCCAGAGGCTGATGACGCATGCTTTCAAAGAATACTTAAGGTTGTTTCTAGAAATATACATGGATGACTTATGTGTACATTCTCTTCTGAGAGATGAGCATCTAGAACACCTAAGAAAAGTATTTGAGAAATGTAGGACATATCGCATTTGTCTCAATCCTGAGAAATGTGTGTTTATGGTCCGACAGGGCAGAATGCTGGGACATATTGTCTCACAAAACGGAATATCCACGGATTTAGAGAAGATAAAAGTTATAGTGGATATGCCCAGACCAACCAATGCGAAACAAGTACAGAGCTTTATGGGACATTGCGGATATTATAGACGATTCATTTACATGTACGCTATAATAGGCCAACCACTTTACAGGCTAATAGTGAACTTTGAATGGACAGAGGAGTGTGAGGAATCATTCAAGAAATTGAAAGAGGCACTCATTACTGCTCCAGTCTTGAAATCACCAGATTGGGAGAAGATATTCCATGTGCATATAGATGCTTCGGCATATGCAATAGGATGCATTCTGGCTCAGCCAGAAGAAGGAAACATGGATTTTCCTATCTGTTACGCCAGTCGACAGCTCAACAATGCAGAGAAGAATTACACCACAACAGAGCGAGAGGGATTAGGAATGATATATGCTGTGAAGAAATTTCGGCATTATCTTCTAGCCAACAAGTTTGTGTTTTTTACGGATCACCAAGCCTTGCTCTACCTAGTGAATAAACCATGCAATACCGGGAGAATAGTGAGATGGTTCATTATCTTACTGGAATTCGACTTCACGGTAGTAGTAAAGAAAGGAAAAACACATCTTAGAGCTGATCATCTTTCGCGATTGACGAATGGAGAAGACCCTATAGGAGTAGATGACGACATGCCAGACGCGTACTTGTTCAACATAGAAATGATACCGAAGTGGTCTCAAAATGTCGTTAACCTATTAACCTATGGAGGAGAGTTCGATAGAAGAGAATACAACCAGAAACATATTGCTATTCAGCAATCCAAGAATCTTCAATTGGTTGCAGGAAGGTTGTATCAATTGGGAAATGATCATGTTTTACGACTATGCATCAATCCTGAGGAATATAATATATATCTGCGCGAAGCACATGTTCAGGAATGTGCATTTCATTGTTCAAGAAGGAACACATATAGGAATTTGTTACAATTGGGAGTCTATTGGCCAGGAATGAAAGAAAGCGTACATGAATATGTCACTGTATGTATTGTATGTTCATCAAAACCGCCAGCAGAGTATTCGACATTATATCAGATAATGATCGCTCCGGAATGGAGTCAGTATATTGTTGAATATCTCACAAATAGAACTTTCCCAGAAGGAACGTCAAAAGCTCGTCAGAAATCTGTAGAGACAGAAGCTAGAGATTACGCTTTAATAGGAGATCAACTCTATAAGAGAGGTAAAGACAACCAGCTTAGGATTTGCGCATCAGAGTCTGAGTATGTGATAATCCTAGAGCAAGCTCATGGAGGAGTAGGTGGAGGCCATTTCTCAGGTGATAAGACAGCAAAACTTGTCTTAGCCGCAGGAATATGGTGGCCAACATTACATATGGACGCTGAGGAATACGTTAAACGGTGTGATGACTATCAACGGACCAAAGTACCACTTAAAAGAGATGATATGCCGCTTAGACCAATGATGGGGGCAAGAGCTTTTGCAAAATGGGGGATTGATTATGTCGGACCCATTTCACCTCTTGCATATAAGACTCATGCACAATACATCATTGTGGCTACAGACTATCTAACAAAGTGGGTCGAAGCAAAGGCAACTCAAAAAGCAGATGCCAGGAACACGGCACAATTTCTATATGAATACGTCTTTGTACGATACGGATCGCCAATAGAAATTGTGAGTGATCGAGGCACACATTTTATAAATGAAGTGATAAAGATCCTTCTAGATGAATTCATGGTAATCCATAGGAAATCAGCCCCGTATCATCCACAAGCAAACGGACAAGCTGAAGCAACAAACAAAACCATATGCACGGTCCTTACGAAGATTGTATCTGAGTCGAGAACTGACTGGGACCAGAAGTTGCATTCAACATTATGGGCATATAGGGTAGCATATAAAACATCAATAGGAACGACCCCATATAACATGGTTTTTGGGCTAAATGCTATCTTACCAATAGAATTCTTGATTTCAACCTTAAGGGTGGCTAAGGATCTAGAGTGGACAGGGCACGAGCTTTCTGATAGAATAGATGACCTGGAAAAGCTAGATGAGCTTCGCCTAAAAGCAGTAGCTTCTATCTACGCTCAAAAAAGGCGACAAAAGGAATTTTTTGATAAGCATGTGCGGACTAAAGAGTTTAAGGTTGGGGACTATGTCCTAGTTTACACTCTGAAACAGCATGCTAAGAAGCTTAAAAAGCGAGGGATGGGACCTCTGGTGATTAAAGATCTATCACCAAGTGGAGCCGTCAAGCTTGCTACATTAGACGGAGAAGAAATGCCCAATTGGATTAGTGGATGCAGAGTGAAAAAGTATCTTTTGCCGCTAACCCAAGACATGCTTCTCAAAATACATCAAGAAAAGCTGCGTGTCCAGAAAAAGAAAAAGATTGTGGAGGAAGCGCAAGCCGAGGCGAAGGAAAGAATGGAGAAAAGAAGACTACTACGTCAGAAACAGCGCAATGAAGGAGCAATACGAATAAACGCAGTCAGTATAACAGAAATGGATAATGACAAAGAAGAACCCATCATTGAATGCAAAGTAGGAACCAACCAAATCAAAGCCAGAGCACTATTGGATTCAGGAGCTCAAGCTAACCTACTTTCACTCAGTTTGTATAGACAATTGACAAATGACACTAAACTACAAACTGCCAAGCAAGAGTTAAAGAGTTACTCTGAGAATTCAATCAAAACTGTCGGATGCACAGTTTTACATATACAGATTAACCAGTATGTGTATCCTCATATGTTTTACGTGGTTGAAGACCAAGCTACACAACATCCATTATTGCTAGGACAACCATGGCAGAAGCAATACAATGCAATGATTGACTGGAGTTCTAAATCAGTGCTTATCAAATACGAAGGTGAAAGTCAATCAGTTAAGTTCACCAAAGGAACAGAGCCAACTCCAAAGGAAGAATCCAAGCACAAAGGTAAACAACAACCAGAGAAAAAGAAGAAGCAATGGCAACCAAAAGTTTCTATACAACCGGATTACTCTTCGACGAGGAATTCTCAACAGTGGATAAGGAAGACAAGCAATAATATAACAGCTCAACCTTGGGAAAAAACGGAGTCAAAGTTGGTATGGAGACCAAAAAAGGTGGTGCCAGAGAAAACAAAGGTGGAAAATAGAGTCTTCAATACCAGACAACAGAGTGATTCCAGACAATCAAGGACAGTGAAACAAATTTGGATTCCAAAGAAGTTCATGACGGCACAAAGCTATAGCAAGCAAATTTGGATCCCAAAGATTTGTAAACAGGAACTCCCTTCAGTACAATCAACGGACACTCCTAGGTATTTCAAGTTGAGGAAATCAACACAAAGAACAAAGCAGGTTTGGGTCGCAAAGAGTTTGTGGCAAGCACAAGTGAAGCGGAAGCAGATTTGGATTGTGCAAAAGAACAACAAAGTAAAGAAGAATCCATCTACTGATTCTACTACCGAAGTATCACCAACCCAAAACCCGACCAACAATCCTTCAATCAAACAAAGAGCAGCTTTACTGGAAAGACTGTTGTATCATTGCTCTGCAATTGCACTGGGAACTTATGACCAAAACAACTACAATGCTTCGTCCACAGACACTTCATAGTCGTCCGGGAGGACTCAGACTAGGAGAGGGGGAGGTATACAGGTATACAGGAGTTACAAAGCAGCTACAAGCGCCAAAAACAAAGAAAAACAAAAAAATTATATTACAAGGGCAGTGTCTTACATGATTTTGCAATTTTTATGTTTGATTGCGGATATTGATAATATTTATGCCCTTATATACCTTGTTTTGCAACAAGAAGAGATCAAATGATGAATTTGGGTCTCTAGACGTGTAAATATCACTAAATAAGAGTGTTTTTGGAGCTATAAAGTGGAAAAAAGTGGTAATCCAAGTCCAGAAAGCACAAATAAGTGTATATTCATATACACAGGGTTACCAGCTATTTATCGTGTATGTTTGGAATTTTTTGGCTTCAATTTGCTATTTTCCTTTATTTTTTATGATTTTCTTGATAAAAGTAAAAGATAAATAAAAAAGCAGGTGAAATGAGATCGGAAAAAAGAAAAGAATAGACGGTGATGGTCCTAATGACAAGGGCAACCCATGGTAAAAATTGGGTACAATTCTGAAAAAGTTGCGGAAAGCCCGAAATGACAGAATTTTGGCAAAGTGGACAGATTTCTCAGAAACAGGTCAAACGGAGTCCATATTGAAAAATTTCAAATCCTAAAGTGCATTTCACGACGAGATAGGAGCACATGTCGAATTTGGTAACAAGTGATCCGGGAAGTCCGAAGTTAAATATTTTTCACTTCACTTTCAAGCTCATTTCCACTATTACCTTCTTGGAGAGAGCAAAGAACACACAAGAGAATCCGACCTTCTACCGCCTTCTACGACTGCTACGAGAGCTCAGAGGACACCAGACATGAGAGGTAGACTCGTTGCCATAAGCTTTTGATGCTTATCGTTAACTTTTGTCGCGAAAACTGACCAAAACCAAGAAACAAGAGCAGACGGGGAATGGGGAAGAACGCTAGGTAGGGGCACAACCGCCTAACCAAACCTTGCAAGAACTTAGAGGTGGGTTACCCTAACATAGAAGATGGGTTTCTAACACTCAAAGCTCGAGAAAGAACGACTTGAAAAACCCTAGGTCAACAGAGCCTGCAAGAGGCAAACAGGAAAAAGTTGTCGAAACGACACAAAACTTCTCAGGAAGCTTAACAACATCGAGGGCAATGCAACCATGGAGTATCTCTAGGTTTGGACCACCAAAAGTAGGTCGGAACAACCGATTCGGCTGCGGACACACAAAGCGTCATTTTGGCATAACGGCTAAAATTGACGACCAAATGGCATGAAACTTCACAAGCAGCTTCAAATATACATGGATGACTTATGTTTGCAAGCAAAACCCAAAAGAAAGCTGATTCACTTACCGATGGTGAAAAAGACGCTTTCGGGCAACCAAATGGAGAAAGATGGAGAAGGGGGAGCCAAAGTCAAGTTCAACCAAATAGGTGGCTTCACAATATATCCAATGAGCTGGAAATGCAACTCTCGAGAAGAAAAGTTGAAGAAATTCAACTCCAAGGCAAAAAGACGACTTCGGAGACTGAAATGCCTATAAGGGGGCTTTTTAGCTAAACTGATGACTTTTTAAGTTGAAAACTAGTTATCAGGGCTTAGGGCACTAGCACAAAGCATTCTTTGCACAAAAAGACCAACATTTCAAGAAAAGACATCATACGCGTATGATGTCTCACAGCATGATTTTCACATCCATTTCAACATTTGAGTGCATAGCCTCATTCCACATGTTAATCACATCCTATGAACCAAGTATCATGAGAATTGGAGTTAGAAAACCCAAGGAAAACCAAAAAGACGCAAAGTAGGCCATAAAAATTGATTTTTGGTCCTAATTTTGTCAAAATAACTCCAAACTCATTGAAACTTTGTAGGATTGTTGATTAACACATCTACAAACTATCTGGAACCAAAAAGCACCATTTTGACACAAAACACATCATACGCGTATAATGTCTATTTGCACTTACAGAGCCAAAACTGCTCATTTGTCATCATACATCCATTATATATATCTAATACATGCTACATATGAAGTTTGGAACCATTTGGTCAAGTGGATCACCCCATTAGCCCAATTGAGGGAAAATCCTTCATCCAAAGCCTATTTTAGCCCAAATCCAACATACTCAAGTCCAAACCAAGATTTGAGTAGATATAGTCCTTCACTAGTACATGGGGAGTCCACAGAACCAATCCCATGAAAAATTGATGAAAAAAACATCATACGCGTATGATGTCTCCAGAGCCATTTTTAGCCCAAAATCTATCCAAACTTCATAAATCCACTGAATAAGCCTATCTAAAGCCATATCCAAGCTTATAGAGAAATTTGGTCCAAAAATACACTAAAAGACATCATACGCGTATGATGTCTCACTATGTGATTTTGGCACCTCAGGGCTTCAACCACCAAACAGAAGTGATCTACATGTCATTTGAAGGTGAACCACCAAGTTTTATCCAATTTGGATCATAAAATCCAATTCCCTTTCAAAATTTTGCCAAGAGCCTGAACTGGACTAAATTGGCCAAAACTTGACCAAATGGGATCCAAACTCAAATTCAAGCATATGATACTTATGTATACACTATCAGCTACAAGCACAACCAATATGAAGTCATTTTGACACAAAAGACATCATACGCGTATGATGTCTCCAGCATGATTTTGAGCCCAGTTTGCATATTTTTTCACCTACCTTGCATCCTTAGGCCCTGAATAGCTCATGTTTCAATTTTCAAGTCATTTGAATAGTTAAAAGCTTCATTTCGGCTTTCAGTACTAAAAAGACGCTAACTTCTGAAATTGGAGTTACAGGATCCATGGATTCCGCCAAGTCATCAGCAACAAAGAGAAAAAGACCGACAATCAAAGATGCTCTTGCAGAAGCAGAACCCTTTGACATTCCAGCAGAAACCCTCAAGCCAACCAAAACTTGGGTGGAGGAAGCAGTACTGGAACAAGAGGGAATAAAGATCTACCAGGGGACTTTCAGAGATCCTCAAGGGCAAGCGGTGGATATACCGATGATCCCACAAGAATTGGTGGATTATAGCAGGTCAGAGAACATCAGCAGGTACCTGGAAAGGACAGACTTGCACAGATTCTTCACCTCGAGACCATCAGGTGTAGATACAAGAAGAGTGTATGAGTTGGCAACCTCCATTCAGAAGGATGGGAAAGCCACATTGACAGCAATAGATGGAGAGAAAGTAGAGGTACAGATCACTCCACAGCTCATTGCAGATGCATTGAAGCTGCACAACAAAGGGAGCTCTGTCAGGGAAAGAAGGGAGGCTATAGAGGTTTATGGGTCCAAGAAACAGAATGCAACTTATGGAGATATGGCAGACCAAAGAGCGGCAACCCTTTGCCGACTGTACAACCAGTTTCTCCATATTTGCAGTAAAAGACCGCAAAAGTATACGACACCACCCCATGCCATTGCAACTACCATCACATGGGCATTGAAGAGCAATATGCCAAAAGAGGTGAATTACGCTCAACACATCCACGAGCAAGTAATTGCCATGCACAACGAGAAGCCAAAGTATATAGGAGGAGCTGAAGTTCTGACAAGAATAGCTTATGAAGCTATTGGAGCCAGAGATCAATGGCCAAAGGTTCCCTCCCAGAATGAGTGGCTTAGAGAAGCCGATGAGGAGGAAGAACAGCCTGAAGTATCCAAGAGGGCGTCCACAAGAGCACGCAGGAAACTAGAAATAGTTTTAGAACCTGAAGAGGATGTGGATGAGCCGCTTATGAAGAAAGCAAAGAAGAAGGTTGCTCCCAAGCAAACCAAAAGTCAGAAAGCGGCAAGAATGGAAAGACTGGTGGAGCAGTTTAGAGCGGAAAGAGCTCTAAAGGGGGACTTTGAAGAAAAGTGGGTTCCAGACCCCACAAAAGTCGAAACTAGCTCAGCCAGGCCACATGTTGATCAATATATTAGAGCTTATGAGGAGTCAGAGGCTATACTGGAGCAGCAACCTGTCGAGCCATACACTGAAGAGGAAGTACAGCTTTTAAAAGCTGAGCTGAAAAAGGACGACAAGGGGAAGAAGAAAGTAGATGAGTCTACTGAACCTCAAGAGAAAGACGGGCAAGCAAACAAAGGGAAATCCAAGATGACTGAGGACAATCAGCCTTCCTTTACTGATGTACCAAGATCAAAGAAGACAAAAATCATGGTGGAAGAGACCACAGTAGAGATGGACACGGCTGGTATGGAAAAGCCGGAGGCCGGGACCAAGGAAAAGGAGATAGATCCAATTCAGCAAAAGAAAAACGATTATGAGCATCTGGTAGCGATAGGGTACACTGAAGAAAAGGCCCTTGAGGCAGTCTATGGGATCCCCCTACAAAAACAAGATGATCGGAGAGGGACAAAGGAAAAAACAAAGAGTACAAAAGAGAGTGAAGAGAAACTGGACGAGCAGAACGTACTAGAAGAGCCGAAGCCAGTGGAGGTGGTGGCAGAAAAAGCTGAAGATGAAGATGAAAAAGATATGCACATGGTGCATGAACTGCTCAGCAAGATCAAAGAAAGATCCAAGGCAAAGGAAGTGGAGATTGAGACAGCCAAACAAAGGGAAGCTGAGTTGCAGAGGAAATTAGAGAATGCTATGACTGAATCTGAAAGTCATAAAGGACCACTCTACGATGCGGAAAACGAGAGAGATGGCTTGATACTCCAGCTAGCCGAGGCTTCAAGAGAAGTAACAAGTGCACAGGAAGCAAGGGAGCGGATGGAAGACGACTTGGAGGCGGCTAAAGATGAGCTCATTGAGCTAAGGGAAAGAGTCGTGCTCCAAGAAAGAACAATCACTAGACTCAGGACTACCCCTAGAGCTAGCAGAGCAGGAACCAAACAAGAGGGAGCTCTTGTACCAGCTCTGGAAGACCAAGTCCGAAGCTTACAAAGAGAGCTAAGATTAGAGCAAGTGCAAAGGTTGCACATTGCGGAGGGATCATTGGCAGCAGACGAGAGGCTCACTTTAGAAAATCAAACACTAAGAACAGAGAATGAGACCCTCCGCAAACATCTCCAAGATCTACAAGAGCAACAAAGAAGAGAGACAGAGACACCACAAGAAGAATCAGGTGGAGCAGCCATAGAGCTACCAGAAACTGGAGAGGCAACCACAATTGAAGATCCAGCCCCAGTTCACGAGGTGGCCTCGACTTCAGGAATCTCTGAAGAAGAAGAACAAAGGCTCCATGACCAAATAGCAAAGTCAACAGAGGAGAGTGCCAAGGCGGAAATGGAATGGGAGAGGAGACTCCTAATCTCCATTAGACTTCAGGGATTAGACACAAAAGTTCTCCATGAAGAGTGGATGCAACCCAGTCTGCCTTTCCCTTTGATGAAGTTTGAAGTGATAAAAACGAAAAAGAGAATAGAGGAGGAGCATTATGTCGCTCTTTACGAAGGCGACATCACAAAAGAGGAACAATCAAAGAAGATTGTAGATTCGCAGCGTAGATGGAGGAAAGGTTGGCTGAACAAATACCCAGCCTACCTCATCTACTTGGTAGAGGCATCAAAGGAGATTCGGGAGGATGCAACCTTCTGCCCGGTGCCAAGAGTCAAAAGCTGAAAAGAGCATGGCAGGATTGCAGAAAAGAAGCCAAATTGGCTTAATTACCCCAGATCTATAGTATGCACACATATCAATAAATCTTCTTAGCTCATGTAGATTTCTTGGGTTAGGCCATGCTTTTATTACCTCTAACTTTGATGGATCCATACGGATACCATCTTTAGAGATAATATGACCTAGGTATTGAATCTCTTGAAGGAAGACTTCACTTTTCTTTTGGTTGAGAAAAAGCTTGTTCTCCCTCAATGCTTGAAAAATCACTTGGAGATGTTGCTTATGTTCCTCCAAAGACTTGGAGTAGATGATGATATCATCAAAGAACACTCCAGTGAATTTGCGATAAGGTCTAAAATTTTTCTCCATCAGACGATTGAACGTAGCTTGTGCATTAGTCAAGCCAAAAGGCATGACTAGATATTCATTAAGACCAAATGTTGTGCGAAGCACGGTCTTTTGGATATCTTCATCCATCCACTATCCTTATTTGATGATAGCCACTTTTAAGGTCAATACTTCTGAAGTAGGTAGAGCCTTGTAGCTTATCAAACATATCTTCTACCCGAGATACGGGAATTCCGTTTTTGATAGTGATATGGTTTAGTGCTCGATAGTCCACACACATACGGTATGTACCATCTTTCTTTTGCACTAAAAGGACTGGAGAACAAAAGGGAGAGGAACTAGGCCTCACCATCCCTTTGTCTACCAGCTCTTGTACTTGCCTCATGATCTCCTCTTGTTGAGCTTGTGAGACTCGATAAGGAGGCTTGTTAGGTGGTGAGCTTCCAGGAAGGAGCTCAATGCGATGGTCATCATCCCCTCGTTTTGGAGGTAAGTCCATAGGGATATCATCGATGAACACATCTTGGAATCCTTTTAGAAAATTAGACAAGTCTAACTCTTCTTCATTCCTACCATTTACATTTGATGAAACATTAGTATCTTTTAGAGACTCTTTGACAAAAATCATGTACGTAGAAACTGAGCTCTCCATTGACTTATCAAAATCAAGAGGATTTACAAGTGCAATAGTGCGACCACGCTCACTAGCATCTATATACATGTTCTTTCCCATGTATGTCAATTAGATTCTTCTTTCAGGGAACTTCATGCTGGCAGCCATGCGATCAAACCATGCCGCCCCTAGGATAGCATCCTCTTGTTGGAGAGGAGAGATAAAGAAGTCTTCTTTGTCGACATAGCTTTGGACATGAAGCCTCAACTTCCCAATCAAGGGAGTAACGGAGGCTTGCTGTCCCTTGAAAGCTGCATCATCCATTACCATATCTCCCATCTCAAAAGCTTGAATGCCCAACTTGGTGGCCAACTCCATTGATATGAAGTTCAGAGTAGAGCCAAGGTCAAACAAGATGAAGGCATCATGCTCTCTTACCTTTCCCCAAGCGTAGGAAAGTGACGATCCTTTGCAATGAGCATCCTCTTTTGGAGCTTCGATGGTGGAAGCCCTAGGAGTATCATTGCTAGTATTCTTCTTGGGGTAAGAACGATAGCCATGTCCTTGCTCCCCACACTTGAAACACTTATGGTCCTTGCAAAAAGCTTCAAGCTCTTCAGCACAGAGTTTGTTTTTACCTTTGTAAGATCCCTTCTCCTTGGACCGATTGTTTTTACCTTTGTAAGATCCCTTTTCCTTGGACCGATTGTTGTTGTTGTTGGAAGTGACTTGGGAAGTATTTTGAACATTGGTTTTCCCCTTTGCATCATTTTTGTCTTTGTTTTCCATGGGCTTGACATTACATCTAGCCCCTTGATGGAAATTGATGCGTGAAGCAACCATGGTGTGATGGATTACTTCGCTAATAGTACCAGGCTGTTGAGAGTTGATGTATTCGGCCATCTCTTCACGTAATCCCGCACAGAATTGCTGCCTTTGCTCAGCAAAGTCTATCTTTTGAAAGAGAGTAGCCTTGAGATGTAAATCCCAAAACTTGTCTACGTACTTGTGGATAGACTCATGGAGAGAAGCTTCAAGCTGCACCATTCAGTAAAGCACTTTGTCTTTTGCATCGCTTGCAAGGAATTTCTTCATGATGAAAACTTGTAGAGTTTTCCATGTTTTTGGGGCTTCACCATTGCCACGAAGGCTAGCCCACCATTGACGAGCTAATTTTTGGAAGTGCATAGCTATATGGCGTAGCTTGGAGGACTTTGTGAAGCCCTCGTCTCCAAAGGCCGCATCAAATTGCTGGATGAAGGCCAACACTTTGTCGGTAGCACCAAAGGTGCCATCATAGGTGAGAAAAGAGATACTCTTTCCTCCCTCCTTGAACTTATTTAGCTTTTGTGACCTTCACCATGCAGGAAATGATTTGCGATGTCCTCCCCTCTTGTATTCTCTAGGAGAATAGCCATAAATTTCATCGGAAGAGGAGGAAGGTAAACAAGAAGGAGAAGAGGGTGACCTCTTCCTTTGTTTCCTCTCTTGCCTTTCAGAGTGATGAGGAGAAGGACTATGTGTTGATCTTTTCCTCTTTGGAGGAGTGGGCGATCGTCTAGACCGCCGTCTTCGTGGAGCCACATCTTCAGAGGAACTTAAACTTTCATTGCTTTCTTGCTCTTTGGATTCCTCCTCTTGAATGGGAGAGAGTCTTCTTTTGGGGGTCTCTTCAAGAGGCCTCCTAAGCTCTCTCTCCTCTTGGAGAGGAAGGGAAATTCCATAAGCACGAAGTTGTTGAGTAACGTCGGCTTGCAAAGCAGGGTTGCCCATAGCTTGCTGCAAAATGGGAGCATCATCATTAGCACCTTCATGTGCAAAATCAAAGCTATCAATGTTCATTCTACTCTCTTGATTATTCTCAGCCATATTAACAAAATTTATGTATGTACTTAGTGTATGCTTTGGAAATTCAAAACCTTAGTTGCCACTCCTCTTAGCCTTTGAAAATCGGCTCTTAAGTATCTACACCCACGGCTCGAAGTGGTTAATTATAGAGAGTAGAGGAGTAGGTCTAACATAGCAGACTTGCCGAGGGCTAGCTCCTTTGGGACTTCTTATGGCTCAATAATGGTAAAGTAGTAGGCAAGTTTAAAAAGACTCCATTATTAAGTCCAAAGCTCCCGAGGTGTGCACCATCCCCCACATAGTGGGCTCAACAAAACCGATAATAGATCCCGGTTCCACTTACCCTAATATAATTAACAACGTCAACCATTTATAGGCTACTTAAGGACCTCTCTTCTTAAGCAAGAAAAGAGAAACCAAATGCTCTGATACCAATGTAATGGAATTGGCCTATTTAACTTGAGAGTAGTGGAAATTAATAAGAGTACTTTTGAGAAATGACTTTGTGAGCATAGCGGGTGAACATAATTGAAGATAGCAACATAATCATAGAAAATAGTTAACTTGGCATGAACAATACTTTTGCAAGAGAGAGAATTTAGAGAACATGACACCAGTTGAGGACCGGATTTATGTGGAGCCGGTCCCCCCTCCAATAGGCATTTGTATTATGATTTCTCCCATTAAGAGAGACCTGTTACAATATAATCTTTGTGTTCCTTGTGACCGAGGTGTTGAGCCAGCAGAGGATCACACCCACATTTTTGCTCACACTCATCATTTTTGTAACCATTGATTGTAATAAATGTCTTTCCGACATTGATTTTGATTGGAGCCATTCATTAAGTAACGGGACTCAATTGAGTTTCCAGCTTGTAATTCCGAAGTAATTTCACTTGCCGATGTAATTAGTTAGAGATGTTCTCACCTCCAAGGCTTAGGTATATAAGCGAAAGTTTTGTAACCTAAAGGGGGATTCAGATTATTAATCAAAGTGAGTTTTTGAGCGTCGTGACTGTGTCTGAGAGAGAGAGAGAGAGAGAGAGAGAGAGAGAGAGAGAGAGAGAGAGTCTTATCTACTTGCTACGCGAGCTACGGAGCCGCCATTGGAGAAGCGACACCGCCATTGTGTTAGCAACGGCGAGAGCTACGCACAGATACCAAGAGTGCGCGCTATCGCCTTCTATGTGTGGTAAGTTCCTACGAGCTTCGGTGTGAGTTTTCTTCCAACTCGTGTGTCGGAATAGAGCATGCAGCATATCTATAGAACCACAACGAGTAGAGCTACACATTAGTACCATCGGGGTCAAGTTTCGGTCACCTGTATTTTTCGGCCTGTTTTCATACGCGTTTACCGCACGGAGTGGTTATAGGTTGATTTTGCAGTTCAAGTCTTTAGGGTGTTGTTCTTACCTAGTGTATAGACTTCCCCTTGAGTTTGAGATCGAGTCAATGATTCTAGATCTTGTTTCGTATAGCATTCGTTCGTAGTACGGATTTCAGTCACTTGCGTATTTTAGAACTTAGATTTGATTTCCTTAGTAGTGATTGTCATTAGAAGGTCGAGTAGGTGATTTGACACCCACCTAGTTGTTTCCATGCGCCTGCGAGTCAAGCTCCGTCCTCGTCTGACAAATTCTGTTGTTGGTTGAGTTCTCGCTATTTAGCTTCCGCTAGCGGCGTAACCGCCTGAAGATGGAAAGCTTCATGCATCACAAACATAACATAAACTTGAAGAAAGCTTTAACTATCCCAAGCCTCAGTCCCAAGACCTCAAACACCTTCGAAGGTGGAGAGAGCTAGCAGGGAATGAGGGTAGGGAAGAGGAAGAAGAAACATTTCGTAGGAGAAATAATTAGTTCCTCACTTATCATAACTCTTGTTGCTAGCATACATAATAGCATAGTAATGAAGAAGAAGGAGATGTCAAGCTTAAGCATTGAAGCATGGCTCTTGGTTGGATTTGCACTCCATAGCCAAGAGTGTTGGTGTAGGCTCTCAACCTCTACTTGCTTAGAGAAGGAGAGGGAGCCCTTGCACTTTGCATAGCACACCATGAGAGTGTTTGTGAGTGTGTGTGGGTGAGTATACCCCCTAAGCAACCCCCTAGATTGCTTGGGTCGACCCCCCCTTGTAGCTCATGCTTGAAGCTCATTGGACCCCTCCAGGCTTCTAGCCAATCACAAGCAGGAGGCATTACAAGCAGCAAGGGCAGCCTTTAGACAAGTGTCCCCCTTTCCCCTTTGAGAGAGAGGACTTGATAAATGCAAAATCAATTAATTAAATATCCTAAATTATCGTTGGACCCCTTGGGTAACAAACCAATAGGCTTCAGGCACACCATGATGGCAACATGAGGAGAAACTTGACAAGTGTCCCTTTTGCTTTCTTTGTACCATGCATGCCTTGTGTGAGTGTGTGGGTATTCTCTCTCATCCTCCCTATGTAGGGCTTGCCCCCTCCTTGTAGAGATTGAATATTTGACTTTTTGACACCTCAAGCCCCTCATACATAGGCCCAGTTCCCACCACAAGCTTGGTCGTTAAGCACTTTAAGCTTTGGCTAGGTTCTCACCTCAAGTGCAACCCTAGAATCTCAAGCATGTCAAGCACCTCAAGCATCTCAATAATTAAGCACCTCAAGCACCTTAGTCATCAAGCATGACAAGCAGGACAAGCACCTCGAGCTGGGTCGGGTTCTCGCGCCTCAAGGTCAGCCCTAGCTTACCTAAGATCAAAGAACTTTTACACAAATTATTGGAGGTCTTCAATGAAGCTAACCCTAAGGTCCTATGCTCCATTGGTTAACCTTGCTCTTTGATAGACCATCTCTCATTTGGGCCCCTTTACCATTTGCCCCGTGTTGAGATAGATCTATAAGCACATGTCTATATCTTAACCCTTGTTCTCGTTTATTCTCCCACATTAAGTGATCAGTTTAATATGAGAGAATCATTTGGGTTGGTTAGATATTAGATATTAGATTTTATGGCAGTAGTTGTCCATTAACTTCCTCTAGGTCACAAAAAGACTGAGTATTGAAAAATTTGCAAAAAGTGTTCATTTTAGGTCAAAAGTAAATAATCGCATCTACTTGCATTTGGATCAAAATGGATCAAGGTTAATACCACAGGCTCTATGCATGATTACAAACATCTCTTATGAAGGCTCATAGAGTTTGGATCACAAAATAGACCAAAAACTTGGTAAAAACTAAAATCCGTACTAATTGTCGAGAAATTGTGTCTGACTTGATGAATCTTGTTCAAATTAAGTTTTGACTTGACTCAAAGGCTTAAAAAGAGATCATAAAAAGACTATCGAGTGAAGAAATTGCAAAAAGTGTTCATTTTAGATCAAAAGTAAATAATTATATTTTTTGCATTTGGCTCAAAATGGATCAAGGTTGATACCACAGACTCTATGCATCATTACAAACATCTTTTGTGAAGGCTCATAGAGTTTGGATCACAAAAACATGTGTAAATTACTCTTTGTATTCATCCAATAGCAAATATGTCATCAAAGAATACAATTACAAAATCTTCGTGATCAATGAAAATAGGATTAATCATATGTGTAAAAGTAGTAGATGCATTAGTTAACCTAAATGGCATAACAAGAAGTACATACTACCTTGTTTGAGTTATAAATGTAGTTTTGTAGATGTCTTCATGCAGCAATTTGACTTGGTGATATCTCAATTTGAGGTCAAGTTTACTAAAGACATAGCTTCTTTCCATTTATCTAAAATGTCACCTAATTAACCAAGGGAAAATTGTGTTCTTATTCAAGGCTCTATAGTGTATACACATACTAAAGGTATCACTCTTCTTCTTGGGAAGAACATGTGCTCCAAATGGTGAACCATTATACTTGATAAGTCACCTATTTAGTAATTCTTGGATATGAGTCTATATCTCTTGGTGTCCAAGTGGATTTACTAGGTAAGATGCACAACATGGTGGTTCACTTCTAAGAATAATATCAATTCTATGGTCTTTTAATGTAGAGAGTGGTAGACTAAGATGCAATTCATTCATAAACCAATCTTGAAATTGTGTGAGAAATGTTTGTGTGTTTCATTCCATGTGGGTGTTTCATTTGTAGTTACTTCATTGACAACATAAATTTATGTATTTTCTTGTTTGCAAATTACTCTCTGGGCTTGAGTGTGAGATAAAAGTGCAATTTTCTATAAGTCATTGATTGTTTGCAAGTGAATTGACTCATTGTTATGTGTAAATGAGAGAGAACATGTGGAATAATCAAGTTTAGGATTCAAATCATGACAAAATTGAACATTAAGAATCATGTCAATATCATGCAAAGGTGCAATAAGAAATATTCTTTGTTGATTGAAATTTTTCATGTTGATTGTTAAATTATCCACTTGATGGTCGCAATTGTATCTTTGGATATTGAACACAATTTTCAATTTATACTTAGATTTTATTTGAGAAAGTGAGAGTTGATATGCTAGATGTAAAGAAATAAATCATGATTGCTTTTGTGTTCAAGTAAAGTAGTGATATCTGTGTGTGTCCTGCACTTTGCCTTTCAACAATGCATGAGGTGAGAGAGAAGTATCTGGATTGGTTTGATTTTGATTACCATCATAATTTGGACATTGCTTCTCCAAACTAGGCTTATGTGTCCAAAATCATCTAGATGTCCTTGATCTATCACCTTGGTTATAGTAGATCGAACATTGTTACTATGATGGTTGATGTTGTTATGAGGCTTGTGGTTGTTATGGTTGTTGTTGTTGCCTTGCGTTTGGACACTTATCTACAAAATGACCAAGTAAATTAATTATAAAATTTAACATTTTTAAGAGCATTTCTATCGGGTTTTGACTTATTCTTGATATGGGGATTGAATCATTGAGGGTTGGTTGATTGGGAATCATTGTGGCTGTCTAGTTGAATAGTCATGTTGTGTCTTTTTTTAATAAATTGCTTCTTGAAAGCTCTAGACGTGTCACAATTCAAAGGTTTTTTGGGCATTTCTTCCTTGAATAGTAACCTAAAAACCATTGGATCGTCAATGTCCACCATTGTTCTTTTCATTGTTAGATGCCAAAAAATTGCTTCTACAATAGAATGAGGATTAAACATATCCACATCTACCCCTAGCTGTGAATTTTACCAAATATGAATTTTCTTTTGAGCTTCCTCTTGGTAACATGTTCCATTGTATGCAATTTATTAGATAATTCCAAAAACTATTGACAAATTCTTGCACATTCTCATTTTGAGCTTGTTTAACAAGATCCGATTGTCTATATCCTTTGGGTTTGTAATGTGTAGGAAGAAAATGGAATTTAAATAGCTTTTGAAATTCATGCCATGTGCAAGGACATGTGTGACATTGTTTCATAGCATTCCACCATAAAGAAACACCATAATAAGATAATTAGCAATACATTTAACCATATCATGTTTAGAAAAATATTGTTGTGAAAATAATGATTCAATTAGCAAATCCATGCAAAGATTGTGCTTGCTTCTCTAATAATGTTGTAATCATTTAAAAAAACACTTTACAATAGCTAGTTTTATTCTTTTCCTTTTTCTTTTCATGCATGGGTTCAATTTTAGATGCATGTATGTGAGTGCTTCCAATTTGATGCAATAATTTTATTACAGATACAATAATTGCTTAGAAATAGTAGGCAAAATGGTAAATGTGGCATAATGTAGAAAATATTAGAATAATTAAAAGAAGAAAAATAAGAGAAAGCTACTTATTTAAAAATTGATGACCATAACTACAAGTTGCAGTCAATTTCAGCATTGAAATGCATTCAAGTCCACCACATTAGTGGATTTTCTCCTTTTTGAATGATCTCAAATGATTTACGTAAGCAAGGTAACCATTGAATCATAAAATTGATTATTCAGCCACCAACAAGAAACAATGTTGCTACAACATCGGCTATTTTATGAATACTCAGCTTCTAAGTCAAAAGTCAAATTCTTTTTTAACTTTTTGTGTATTCATTGCAAAAAGGTTTAGAAATTGGAAATTTCAAATCTTTTATGGTTGCTAGATTTCCTTGTAATTCAAGGTTTGGGATGATCTCTTTTACTTGAAATTGTCTTTAAGAAACAGTGGCAAGAGGGGTTTGTGGGAATGCGACCTTAAGATTTTTACCCCTTTACTTTAAAGAGGCCAACTTTTGGACCACTTGTTTTATGAAGTGTAAGAATGAAGCTAAAAATAGATGACTATGAGAAAACAACATGGAGAAGAAAGGGACTTGCAAAGGGAGGAGGAGTGGGAATTAGGTGAGGATACAATAGAAGAAAATGCTCTCTAGTTGAGGGAAGCTTATTTTGGGATGATTCAAGCCAATTTTGATGAAGCCAATTACAAAGGCTTTTTGTGTGCAATAGTAGTTTTTGACACACAAAAAATCAGGAAAATTCTCTTCAATGAATTTCCATTGTTGCTTTGTGTAACAAACCCCATTGATTATTCCCTTAATTGATTCATAGGAATGACAAGGCTTGTCACGTGTGCTTGGTTCTTGTGCACAAATATATCATACATAGCCATGTAGTGCCTCTAGTGTGCTATTGGCTTGTAGCTTTTGAGGAGTGTGAAGCTCATGGGACAAGGCCGAGATGGAGCTTGGAGGCCTAAAAGCCTTCAGGTGAAAGAATTGCAAGATGACGTGCTAAAGCTTAACTTTTTGAGTGCTACCATCCGTGGGAAATGGCTCTCAAGATGAAGAGATTACAAGTTTGATTTAAACTTTATAAGCTGTAGTATTGACATGGAAAGCTGACGGGGTAGAAAGCATAGCAAAGGTCGTTGATAACACATAGTTTTTGTGGCAGGTTTGTCGATTGTGCAAGATGATGAACTGCAGCAGAATAATCAACGTGCATGAGGGTGACACGCATTGGCAGTGGTCACAACAAGCTTGCACACTAGTGCCTGGTGGTGGCTCATGGGCTATTGATAGCTATTGGAATAGGTTGCTCTTGACAAGTTGATGTTGCATGCATCATCAGGATTGTGCGTGGGCGAGCACTACCATGGAGTAGGTTCATTTCAAACTATTGGGGTGATGTGGGCTAGCCAGCAATAGACGAGGGGGAGCAGGCGGGACAGGCGAGGCCGTGTTGCAAGGGTGACAGGTGCGGTCGCGTTGCAAGGGCGACAGGTGGTGGTTGAGGATGATGATGAGCGAAAATGCAGGCACATGCAACAATAAAATCATCCAAAACCAATTTTGCAAAATGAAATAGTTTTTTTTGTCTTGTCTAGAGTGGGCTCCTACCACTAAAAAAAAAGGCTCACAAAGACCTAGGCTCACACACACACATAAAAGTAGGTAGGGGAGTTCAAATGATGCTTAAAATTAATGATTAAGGGCTTGTAAAAAAGCTAAAAAACTAAAAAATTGCTAGACTTTGGACAAAAATTGATGGATCAAACAACATGCATACCAAGCAATCAAAGGCTGAATGGAATGGCCTAGTGACGGACTACGCATACACACTAGCAGTGCAACGAAATGAGTAATTTGATTAGAGTAATTAGGGATGCAAAATTTGAGCAATGAGTAGGAATGCTGACACATATGAAGATTAAAACAATGCAATTGATGTCAAATTATGCATACACATAAACTAATCAATGTCAATCATGCCAAGAAGGGTAGTGTCCCAATGGATTAGCCCAAGAACGTTCCCAAATCTTGGAAATTAGGCAATGATTAGTGTGACTATTAGAATAGAGATCGATGTCAATTAGGAGATGCTAATTGCTTGACATGATTAGAATAGAGTTAGCTTAGGGCTTGGATATTGGGCACATAGTACAATAGGGTATAGTTGCAAAAAATGAGAGAATTTTTATTGAGCATGATGTGCCCCCTGTATAAGCATATACAAAGAAGCAATCTTTTGACACAAAAAGCATATATGTGGTTGCTTATGCACAAACAAAAGTGGATATACTTTACACATGGAATGTAAGAGGTTCTTCACATGGGTTATTGACACATCACTTTAGGTGGAAGAGGTTTTTCACACAAGAGATGCAACAAAAGCCCGCATAATAGCTTTTAAACAATACCAAAACCTAGTAATTTGTAAATTGAACTTAAAATCTTTTAAACCGAATAGCTAACTAGGTTAAAATCAATCCAAAACCTAATAGACTTGAACCAAAACCTAATAGCTTTTAAAAAATTTGTGCAATGGACTAATTTTGTCTAGGTAGGCGACTAAAGCTCTTCAAGTATTAAGATGCTTTACTATCTAACTATGCTGGTTAGAAAAGAGCCATTTAAAGGAATTTAACTTTGGGCTTATGAGTTTTTAGGGTTATTTTTCTCTCTAGATTTTTTGAACGGGTTCATATATTTGTGTTTTGAGAACTTATAATTGATGCCCGAGAACAGTAGCACTAGACACAGACAGGTGATGATAGTTGGAGCTAATTAAAGGATGAAGCAAGAGCTAGGTGATGGACATAGGCATACGTAATTATCATGTGCATGAGGGGAAGGTTTACGTGGATTGATATCATCAATATAACTATTTTGGTGAAGGTCCTTCAATAAGTTCAAAATACATAAACATGAAATTGGAATGTAGTATAACGTAAACACATTTTATAGGTAATAAATGGTTATGATGACTCTCAATATCATTAGTTAAATCAATGTTTAATATGCTACATAAGTGCTAGGTTGCAATAATGAGGGGGGATTTTTTTTTTTTTGGGGGGGGGGGGGGGGGGGGGGGGGGGGGGGGGTTGGGGGGTGGGTAGAATTCACTGCTGCTAATACTAGAACTAGTAGTTAAAACATCACTTCTGTCTATCATGGAGCCATCCCATTGTAAATGGATAAGGCAAGGAACAACTAGGGGATTTATCAAAGTAGCTACGGATGCAATCTTTTTGCAATGTGCATCCATCTCTAGAAAGGGCTGAGTGTGGTGGAGTTTGGTTTGTGCTAAGGATAGTGCTAAAAAATTTATAAACAAAAATTGAGTTTGCTAAACACGTGAACATAGGATAAGATCGATTAACAATTGTACCAAAAAAAGAGAAAACAATAGCCTGGCAATTGGTACACAACGTGATTAATAGTGGATCATGTTGTTGATGTTTCATGTTGTTGATGTTTTGCGTATTGTAGATTTTCTTTTTGTGCTTTTGCAATCATTTTGTGATTTTTGAGCTTTTTTGTATAGTTTCTTGGAAAGTTTTCCAACATGGTTAAGCTAGCCATATTAAGTTATTGGACTAGTAAGATATTATCCAATAATGTAGATTCAGAGTGGGATAAAGAGATTAGCCCATAAAGTTTGGAGTTTAAAGGCATAGTCCCCCAAACCAAGTCATCCCTCAAATTACTACTCTACATAGCAAAAGCTTACCACATGTACATAAGGCACATCCAATTTTTTTCTACTAGAGTCCCCTTTGTCCAATGGTATGTTCTT
The DNA here is from genome assembly GCF_014529385.1 of Adiantum capillus-veneris. NCBI lineage: Eukaryota > Viridiplantae > Streptophyta > Polypodiopsida > Polypodiales > Pteridaceae > Adiantum > Adiantum capillus-veneris. The sequence continues at coordinate 94,478,901 of NC_140941.1, read as the reverse complement.
CAATCCATAAACTGGCCACCCTAGCATAGGCTTCCATATGGAATTAAAAAAAAAATCTTAGCAATGTCTCAAATAAACACAGACTATGCATCCTATGCAATAACTCAAAATTTAAAGTTGTAAGGCATTGCCCAAAGAAATCTATACCACATATAATTCCTTTGCATCACAAAAACTAACCACACCCACATAAGGCACATTCAAATTTCTTTTGCCAAAGACCCCTTTGATCAATGGTATGGTTGTCAATCCATAAAGCGGCCACCCTAGCATGAGCCTCCACATGGATTTTAAGGAAACTGGTAGTAATGTCTAAAACATAAACCCATTGTGCATATAAAGCAGTAACCCTTGATGTAAAGGATATTATTTCAATAAAACATTTCATTATCAATAGTAAAATTTAGCCCACACTATATTAGGACTATTAAAACTGAGCGACACCATTTTGAGGGACGTCCACAATTTTAGCATATTGGGGTGAGATCATCATCTATTTTGATTAATGACGTTATTGCTAGAAAAGAGGTATCTAATAATGTCCCAGATCTAGAGGGGCGGCAACAAATGGTCTGCAATAATGTCATCCATAGCATCATCCAATCGGAGAGGCAAAACCGAGGGATTAAGATTCCTTCAACGGGCCTTATGAGATTCTTGGATACGGGCAAGGCCAGACAACCGACAGTATCATAGATGGAAACTCCTTTAGTGAGTCCAATGGACCCTTCATGTCTTGTGTCGCTTGGAGTTTTGGTTCAGTCTGTACCCACAAGTAGTAGTTTTACTTTTCCAAATGTAGCTCATCTATCTCTCAGAGACACTATGGCTACGATACCTACTCCAGTGATGAGTACAAAAAGTACACCTTGGACCTCATGTGTTAGCACTGCACCGCTACCTAGTAGCACAGTGCCCCCAACAATACCTACAGGTGTGCATCAAGCCTATGTACCTATTGCACCTCATGCCCATGTAGCTCCCACACCCCCAATTATGCCAAGGGCTCACACTCCACCATGGCATTATCTGAGCTCTTATTCAAATGGGGCCATACCATTTAGCAATAACATGTCGTTTCCGGCACCGGCTATGCCTAGGGACACACCTATGAACTTTGGACCACCATGTGGCACACCACCATACTAGGTATGGGACCCGAGGGCCACACGTATGCCAAGGCCAAGGCCAACTCCCATCCCACATGTAGTTCTAGGAGCGTCTGCACCTGCGGCCACTATACCTGCTTATTTAGGAGATTTGGCAGCATTTTCTCAAACCATTGGTCGATCTATTGCTGAGTAACACGCATGATAGAGAGACTAGAAGTAAGGCAGTACAAATAGCCAAAAAATTTAGTGGAGACAGGGATGTGAGAAAGCATATCGAAGTGTTTGAACAAATATGTGATTCTCTAGGAGAACACAATGACCTGCATAAGAGTAATGCTTCAAGCCTAACCTTAAGTGGGAAGGCTGGGGATTGGTATAGAACCCTAAGGGTGGAAGAAAAAACGATTTACCCTACTCCTAGGAGAATGTTCATGAAATAATACATACGAGAGGGAGTGCTTTAGGGTGTAGCCTCTCAACTCCAGAAAGCCCAACGAGAGGAAGGAGATTCGGTGAGAGACTTTATTAGTCACTTGAAGCATCTTAGATACAATCATGCTCCACAAAACAATCATATGTATCCAAGAAGGGAGCAACAATGGTGCTCACTATGCTATGGTCCGCATAGTACCAGTGAATGCCCTACTTTTAGAGTAAAATTCAATGGGAATTGCAATGCCTGTGGGGGGTATGGTCATCAAGCTAAGGATTGCATAGTATTTAAGCACATGATGGTCAATAGACCAACCTTGGCATGGACAGACACACCTCAAGTGCCTGCATTGATGCCGGCCTCACCTCTTGAACAAACGTCACAACACATGGTCCCTAGGGCCCAAAATGTTGTTCAAACAACACCCTTACCACCTCCAATGCTAGGACCGCAACCACCACATCCGAGAATCACTAATGTGAATGTTGTGAGTCATCTATTGCTTGTTTGGAAGGCTGTGAGGAAGATATAGACCCTAATATTGCCTATGGGATTGATGCGCTTGAAGAAAGTCCACAATACTACATGGAGGACTATTAGGGACAAGTCAAACCTATCTATCAAGTAGCTGTTCTTGTTGCAAGAGGCCAAAATATCAATTACACTCCCAAGAGACCACATCTTTAATGCTATGAGTGTGGAGGGCCACATCATGTGGCCGAGTGTCCTATTAGGCTACAAAATAACACCACACTAATGCAAACCAATCAGGCGAGCACGTCTACAATGTTGATACTCATGTGTAATCGATGTGGCAAAGATCATTTGATTTTCCAATGTCTGAATAATCCAAATGCATCGAAGATTACGCCGTTAAACTTGATTGAGGTTACCGAGGAGCCATCACAAAGTACACCTGTGGTACCAGTAAATGTACTCACATGATCGATGCTCCAAAAACAAAATTATATTCTTGAAGAAAGAGACACGTCATCAATTTCTCAATCTCAAAAGAAGAAGAAAACACGAAGGAAGAAATCGCAAAAAGCAGCAAAGTCAAACCCCAGTTCAAAGACCAACATAGGGACTGGTGACGACCTCGTCTATATGAACGACGCTGAAGAGGATTTTGATTCAGCTGAAACCATGGAGACCAAAACGACCACTAAGAAAGAAACCAGCAACAAGAAAGATCGTCATGAGCTACAATGGCTAGGATCCAAGAAGACGATAGGAACTTATCCAAACCCTACAGAGGAGATCGAGTGAGTCAAGCACTTAAGGAGTTTGGTAGAAGATACCCAAAGGGATCTAGAACCAGCACCTAGGCAGATCCAAATTACAGACACTATGTTCCCTACACAACAACAACCTCACAAAGTCCATAGACCCCTAGCTATACCTAGTGTCATCCAAGAAGAAAGTGACTTAAAGTCATGGGAAAGTGGACGTACTCACTTCTTGTCGGAAAGAATGTTTACGAAGGGACTACCTGACCCTATCGAAGAAATGGAGATCCCATCTTCCCCACGTCAAGGTACTAGAGCCCAAAAGGTGCCGTTAAATATTGCCAAATTGATGGATTTCATGTCTTCAGAAGTCAGAACCTCCATCATGTCCAAACTATATGGAGACCCCAAGCTATTCTTAGCTCTTCGAGCTTTCCTCAATGGAGAATTGAAGGTCGGGCTACCACAATTTGCACAGATGGATGGAGCTAGGGAGATGCCAATAGTGGAGGAACACTTAGATCCACAACCCAACCTAGATGAGAACCCTGTTGTAGAAATACCTGTTAACAAGTTGGGACAATACTTTGAGGGCGATGAATCCAATGCAACCATACCAATCACTACCAAGGGATTAACTATGAAGGGAATCCTTGATGGTGGCACTGAGGTTAGCATTGTGACTAAAAATTGATGGGAAACTATGGGAAGACCTCACCTTGGGACCACAACCATAGTAGTAAAGATGGCCAATGTGTCTATTGTTAAACCTATTGGGATGCTAGAAGATCTCAAGATCAAGCTTGGTCTTTGGACATAAAATAAGAAATACCTTCATTGTTACGGATTTCTTCAAGCACACTATGGCATCTGAGATGATCTTAGAATGTCCTTTCATGAGGGAAGCAAAAATGGTGCTTGACTGGTCTAAAAACCATGTCTACTTACACTTCCAAGATTTTGTCATTCGAGTGGATCTTGTAACTGGTCAAGAACATCATAGGAAACATGTGTATAATTGATCATAGATCTGACACCACAGTTCATGCGGCCCCATTGCAGTATTGTTACACATGTAAAGTGGACACTGATGTTGGGGAAGATTCTCCTTATATGGATGTACTACTTGAGATGACTGAGTCGGACAATGTGGATTCATGCGTTCACTTGGCAGCAACCATAGACACTTGGGGAAACAGGGGGACAACTTGGGTAACACTTGAGGGGGATGAAATGCCACCACTCGTACCCTTAAATATGCTAGAAGCAATGCATATAGCTTCTAATGACCTACAAGATGAAGGTTTGACTGGCATTGGAACCAGTAGCGTCTCACAAGACTATAGCCCACATGATTTAGGGTGGGAATCATCAATTGAAATTGACTCTGGGGACAAAGAATCTAAGTTAAATCTTAGTGCAAATGTGGGGACATACCATTGAGGGCACAGTGGTACCCTAGATGACAATCTATCCAAGGGAGCAGAAGACACAAGTAGCGATTCATCTAGTGACTCTTCAATAGAGATCGGCCATAATAAAAAATTAGACAAGAAGAGAATGAAAAGAAATCTATCATAGAATGGCTTAATTATATAGGGGAATGTGATGCTCATTGGAAATTGGTAGATAACTGGGGTGAATACCTTCAAAGCTTTATGTGGTGTAGTCCACAACCCATTGACATCACACAACTAGAGGCTACAGAAAAGCCAAAATTGAGTCGTACCATAAAGAGACGACAAAATCAAGAGTTATCTCAACAATAAGAGGAATCAGAAGTGAAATCACAGTCCATAGAACAACAAGACCCCACAGACTTACACCTTGCACCTGAAGATTTCAAATCCTACACCACAGAGGAACGTAAGGTTTTGTATACAAAGGCTCAAAGAAAACCTATCAATGGAAGCAATGGAGTTTATGAAGGTCTAGCGATAGTTAAGGAAATAGAGTTAGCAGACCCACGAGAAGAGTCCAAACCTGTTTTCATTGCCCAAGATCTGACAGAGACTGAGGAGTGTGTACTTAAAGAAGTTCTCAAGGAATTCAGGGATATATTTTCCTGGACATATCATGATAGGAAAGGTGTTCCACCTTCCGTGGTGCAGCACACAATCCTTATGAATAGCATGGCTAAACCAATTCAGCAACAACCCTACCCAACGAATCCTAAATATGCAAAGATCGTTCAAGAAGAGATTGAAAAGCTTGTGAAATGCGGATTCATATACCCTATTGAGAACTCAGAATGGGTTTCTCTGATAGTAATTGTGCCAAAAAATAATGGGAAACTCAGAGTGTGTGTGGATCTCAAGAAGGTCAATGCCGCCACTAGGAGGGACCATTACCCCTTGCCATATTCAGAACATGTGCTTGAAAGAGTTGCAGGGAAGGAAGCTTATAGCTTTTTAGATGGGTACTCTGGCTACAATCAAATCACAATTGGACTAGAGGACCAAGCTAAAACAACCTTTATAACCGAATTTGGAGTGTTTGCATTTCGTGTTATGGCTTTTGGCTTAACCAATGTCCCTACTATCTTTCAAAGATTTTGCAAAGCTTTTTTAGATGACCTTTGTGTTTATTCCTCTTGGAAAGAACATCTATCATGCTTTTTACGAAAATTGTTTGAGAAGTACATGTTGTATTGCATCTCCTTAAACCCTTTCAAATGCCAATTTTGGGTTAAACATGGAGTCATTTTAGGGCATATAGTGTCCAAAAATGGGATTTCCACATATGAGAGCAAAAACTAAAGCCATTGCTGAATTGCCACCACCTACAAACTATAAAGGAGTTCAAAGGTTCATGCGCCATGTTGGTTATTACCGATGGTTTATTTTAAACTTTGCCGAGATAGCTCGCCCATTGTACAAACTTCTTATTGAGTTTCACTGGACTGCGGAGTGTGACCATGCTTATGAGTCATTGAAAAAGACCTTGACTAGTGCTCCTATTCTACGAGTGCCCGATTGGATGGTAATTTTCCATGTGCATATTGATGCATCAAACTTTGATATTGGGTGTGTTCTAGCTCAACCAGAAGAACATAAACTGGACTACCCCATTAGCTTTGCAAGTCGTCAATTGAATGATATCGAGAGAAACTACACCACTCAGAGCGGGAAGGTTTAGCTATGATTTAGGCAGTGAAGAAATTTTGCTACCACCTTCTTGCCAACAAGTTTTTTTTCTATGTGGATCATCAAGCCTTGTTGTATCTAGTAAATAAACCTTGTTCCACGGAAAGAATTACATGATGGTGGTTAATTCTCCTTGAGTTTGATTTTACCATTGTGGTGAGACTTGGTAAAAGACATATCATGGCGGATCATTTGTCTCGCATACCTAATGGTGAAGCCCCTACTAGAGTCGATGATGAATTGCCCGATAATTCCTTATTTCTAGTCGAGACCATGCCTGAATGGAGTGAGAAGATTGTGAAATTTCTAGTAAATGGTTTTCCACCCAAAGAGCTTTGTAAGGACATAAATTGAAAATTGTTAAAAGAATGTGAACCTTATTCTCTCATTGCAGGAACTCTCTACATGTTAGGGAAGGACGATATACTTAGACATTATGCCCGTGAGGATGAGTATTTATACATACTGCAAGAAGCCCACATGGGTATAGCCGGAGGACATTTCTCAGGGGAACTAACAGCTAGAAAGGTGTTGTAATCAGGCTATTGGTGGCCTACCTTATTCAAGGATGCATCACTTCTTGTGAAGGTATGTGATGAATGCCAACGCTTTAAGAAGCCACAAAGGAAGGATAAGATGCCTCTACATCCCATCAAGGTAGCCCAACCATTTGAAAAGTGGGGCTTAGACTTTGTAGGCACAATTAGTCCGACAGCATGTAGCACTCAATCTTGATATATTATCGTTGCCCCACTGACTAGGTAACAAAGTGGGCGGAAGCCATGGTGACACGTAAGGCTGATGCAAAGTCAACTGCCAAATTTCTCTTTGAGAACATTATTACAAGATTTGGTTGTCCCTTTGAGATTGGGAGTGACAATGGTACTCAGTTTATAAATGGAGTGATAAAAGAACTCACTACCAACTTCATGATAGCTCACCATAAGTCCACACCTTATTATCCACAAGCAACTGGCCAAGCTCAGAGTACCAACAAGACCTTAATCTCTATCTTGACCAAAACGGTAGAAGCTCATCGCACAGATTGGGATTTGAAGCTGACTTCAGCCCTATGGACTTATTGTACTTCTTTCAAAGTGGCTATTAAGTGTACATCATTCAAAATGGCATATGGCCAAGAAGCAGTTATGCAAAACGCACTTGTGGAGAAAGATAGGAGGAAGAAATGGTTTGGCCATCATCTAAAGAACAAGGATATCAATGTTGGTGATAAAAGTCCTTATGTATGGAGTGCGTAACAAAAAGAAAAAGTTGAAATATGCAGGAAAAGGACAATATAGAGTATGTGAAATCACCCCACAAGGAATTATTTGTGTTGAGACTCTTGATGGAGTTGAAACCATCGGATTCCTCAATGGTAGCAAATTTAAAAGATATTATGATCCTTTAAGCCAAGAGGAGCTAGTGCCATCTATTAAAAAAAGGCAACCAAGGCACAAACAGAATTGAAGATGATACAAGCTCAAGCTGAGGCTAAAGAGTGACAACAACGCATAAGACGCCAACAAGAGGCCAACCTTGGAGTCACACATGCAGTCCACATTGAAATAGAGGATGATTGGTTGGACTCTGACACACCTCTAAAATACCCTATTGAGCTAAATAGCACCTATGGAAAAGTGCTATATAACGCCTTATTGGACACGGGTGCTAAGTATAATCTGCTATCATATGGGGTGTGGTGTCAATTAGGGAAGCCACCTCTATCTGAGAGTATTATCCAAGTCAAGGGTGTCAACAAGAAAAAAATTACGGTTTTGGAATCTGGCACACTTCTATCAGTTAGACAATAGGGTTGTAGCTCAAGACTTTTTGGTCATGCCTACTGGAACTATGAAGGGTAATATACACCTAGGATGCACGTGGATGATAGCCACCAAATGCACTATTGATTGGGGGATTGGGGGTGTCAACACAAAAACCAAACTCTTAGCCCTGCCACTCAAGCCATAGTCCCTGAGATATTTCCTCTTAAGGAAATAAAACCCAAAACATTGGATGTCCAAGAGGTTGCGCCATATGTCCCCATAGCCCAACTTTCTAGAGCTTCAACTGCTATAGTTGAAATAAAGCTTGAGACGCACAAGACCCATCTTAATATAACAAAGAAAACATACAAGTGGGTCCCTAAAGCTTCTTTAGCGACCATAGCTAGTGCTAAAAGACAGGAGCATGATAAGAGACGTCCCACTCGGCCCAAGAAATGTAAAGAAACGTTGCATTGGATTCCTAAAAAACTATTGGAAGCCTAAGGCTACTATGAAGGAAATGATCAAATCTAGGTGCCAAAATGTAAGCTGTGCTCTTACCTGTCACCTGACCAATGTGAGCCGAATCTTGTAGCTCCAAAACAAATTGACGATCGTGGAAAGAAAAAAATCACAAAATGCTACACACCCGCTCTAGAGCTAGTTTGGGTACCGAAGAAAGAACGATTTGTTCCACCTAGCTCATGAATAGGGAAGTCAAATGAAGCTTCTTGCTATTCATGTAGTTCTTATACAGAAATAGAAGCTTCGACACAACCTCCACCTACCATTTTACATATCCATACAAACAAGGAAGAGTTTGCACGTCCCGTTGTAAGTTCACCACCTACAACAACATTGCAAATAAAATCATGGGAGAGTACCTTACCACCCTTGCAAGTAGATGAAACGCATAGGGTAGTCGAAAACTATTGGTTAAAGCCTTCACCCATAACAACTTCGAACAATTGGTTTCAAAAGGTGATGACATCATTCCAAAAGGTATGATCTACCCAAGGAAAGGGGGAGTGTTTGAAAATATGAGATATGAAGAGAGTTTCCATTTGGTGTGTCTTAATAGTTTTTTTGACCGGAATAAAGTGTGCTTGCTTTCTAAACCTATCGACTATTGTCCATATTCCCATATTCCCATGGATAGACTTGGGTAATCCAAAGATAAAATCCATGGATATACTCTCCCATGTGAATTAGGGATTGGCAATGGCTGGAGTAATCCAGGTTACTTCCCTCTATCATACTTGGTCTTTTGGCATACCACACATTTTGAAACATACTCTTGTATGTCTCCTTTCATGGTAAGCCAATAGAAGTATGTCTCTACTCCTCGAAGAGTAGGTTGAATACCTCTATGACCCGCATAGGGAGGAGCATGGGATTCATACATGACTTTCTCATGAAGGGAGTGGGTAACATATAGCCTATTTCCATGGAGAAGATAACCATCCTGCAAAGTGAACGGTTACTCTTTCTTCCCTAAGGCAAGAGCTGACATTATGTCTTTATAGTTAGTATCAATAGCATACTCATCTATCAGAGAAGATAACCATCTTGCAAAGTGAACGGTCACTCTTTCTTCCATAAGGCAAGGGCTGACATTATGTCTTTAACACTAGAATGTTAAAAGGACACTTTTATGTCCTTGGACACTTTTGTGTCCTTGGACACTTTTGTGTCCTTGGACACTTTTGTGTCCTGTTAAGTTACCATTTTGCTTGAATTATTTGAAGAGTATGAAAATGAATTTCTAGGTGCTATATATCCACAAAGTTTCCGTATGAGCTGAAAAAAACTTAGCATTTTTTTTTGAGTATCGATCTCACCATTAACCTTACTCTTGCACAACATTTTTGAACCTAAACTGTGTGAAAAAACGGGTCCTGTTTTTGGCCTTTTTCCAATTTTTTGGCAACTATACCACTCTAAACTTCATGTTTGTGAGGTTTAGATGGCTAGAGGTTAGGCCTTCATAGTTCTCAACATGTTTTGATGCTTGTAGGGAGAGCTAAGTGTTAAAATTGAAAGTTATGACCAATTTATAAGAATTGCATAATCCTGTTTTTTGGCCAAAATTAACACTTTTATGATTTTTTTGGTGGCTTTCTTGATATCCAAATTCAATTTTGATTGTGTAAGTGTAATGTATAACATAAAGCTAATCTTCCTTGAGTTTTGGGGGACCTAATATGCTATATAGCATAGTATATGATGATGGTTGAGTTTTTTGATTGCTGAAGAATACGATACATTTAAGAGTAGCAAGTATAACTTTCTCAATATTGCTAGTTTCTTAGGCCAATTGTGTGTTTTGTAGGTAGTAACCATATCTAATCATAGACTACAAACTTGGCTAGATATTGAGTAGTTTTTATGGGTTTCTAGAGGTCATAATGCTAAACCCAGTTTTTTCATGTTTGCTGTATTTAGCACTTTATCATTGCCCCCAAGGTTCCAATTGTAAGAGATCCATTATCCTTTTGACATGCTCCATGGCTCCTTTTGAATCCAAAGGCCCAAAGGAAACTAAGAAAACATGTATATAGTATCTGTATTGAGCGTGACTATAGAAACTTTGATGATAGGTCCGCAAAATGGTAAAAATGCAACTTTTTTGTACCTATTTTTTTTTTACCAAAAAAAAAATAGTGAGGTAAAAGCAACCATATGTTTTGGTCACCGACCCATTGAAGTTAACAAGGCATTTTATCTCGTGTCCTACAAAAATCCCCAGTCTTATTTATATGCAATCAACCGTAAGAAATTGTTGTTTTGGGCCAAATGCACTGGTCCATCAACTTTGGAGGCTCGTAGTGACCAAGGGATGAGAAAAATTACAAGTTTCTCATTTTTTCCATATGTAGTAGTTATTGAACTATAAGCTCATGAAAGGATTTTTCAAAATGAGTGGATCTACTATGGTTTTGGAATTTTTTCCCAAAACCCTGAAAGGACACTTTTATGTCCTGTTAGGTTACCATTCCAGTGTTAAAGTCAAAGTCATTAGCATACTCATCTATCATAGAAGATAGATAATTGTGAATTGCTATAGACACCGCATTGACTCTTGGTCGTCGTTGTGAAAGTGCATTGGCCATTTGATTATGCTTACGAACAATGTGACCAATATGAAAATAAAATTGCAAAAATTTGCCCACCTCATTTGTTTGTTAGAAAGCTTGGTTTGCGTCATGAAGTACTTGAGACTTTGGTGGTCCGGTTGCAAAATAAATAGAGTCCCCAATAGATAGTGCTTCCATGTGTCTAGGGCAAGGAATCCCAATCTCCGAGCTATCATATTTGAGCAAAAATTAAACCGAGCAAACTAATTCAAATAAAATGAAAAAAATCAAATCCATTGTTGTTGAGCTTCAATGGTTTACTAAAAAATATAATCAACCATATACTGAATAATTTGTAAGTTAGTGTGTTGCCATAGAAAACATGTCTTTCATTGCACACAATAATCACCTTTGCCATGGATCTTTTTGTGATGACATAGAAAACATGTGTTTCATTGCATACAATAATCAACAATATTATTGCAAGATTGCTCCCCAAATTGATCCTTAATTGAAAATCTTTTGTAAGGTGTGATCCATTTACCAAGTTTCCTATCCCTATATTTAGGCCAAAAGGCACTAGGAAATCTATTTCATGCTCTAAAATCACCGCTCAAATTTGCAGCTTGTGACCTTGGCTATTAAGGATATATCCATTTGCTTGCAAGTATTCTGTCTCACTTGGCAATAGTTGTGTTTCTTGCGCTCTCCTTGTGCTATAGTGCAAATCCTTGGAGATGGACCAGGTGGACCCACAATAATGTGATGTATCCACCATGTATGCATCTTACTCGAGTTGCAAAACCACACAAAACCCCGAAAGCATGGAGTTGCAATCTCATGTGTTAGATCAACATTGCCCTCATTGATGGATCAACCACATCTAGCACTCTGGCCACCAACCATTCCAAAAAATTCTTCTTCTGACTTAGGTTGAATTCTTCATATAGCCCAAACCGTCTTTTGGGCATTCATCTAACGCCAATACTCACTAACTCTGGACATAGTTTTTGCTTGGACATTAGGGCCGACCACAGGTTCATAGCTGTCACATATTCCGGTCTATGCTTTTCTTCCTTAAGCACCTGGTCTACATCAACAAATACTGAAGCACACAGGGGCTACTGGTTGGAAAGTGGGAGAAGGGACCATTCAAGAGGGGCGAGGGCACTAACAGATTTTTTCTATTTTATGGCTTCATGCATGCATACCAATGCATGGAGCATCCAACTTGAGCACTCTTATGAAGTGTGCAGGAGCGTACATGATGAATGTGCATAGTGGTCACACTAACTAAACACACATGACATATCTGCAATGGAGGCTTGCTACTAAATGAAAGCCTAAAACTGGCAAGATGCAATGGAAACTTGCTACGAAATGAAAGCCCAACAATGGGAAGATGTGGAAGATGTGCTCAATTAAATCTTCTAGACCAAACAAAGATTGAAAAAGCTTTGGAAGCAGAAAGGAATGCACACCAGTAGCTCACCCTAAACCTTCAAGAACAAAGCTTCCTCATAGAATAGCTTTAAAAATATTTGGATGAACAAGCTAAACAACTCAAGAGTGCTCATGCAGAAGTATAAGTCCTCAAGGTTGATCTTGAAATAACACAAGTAGATTATAAACCTCTGCCAAGGAACACCAAAAGGTACTCCAATGCAAAGCTAATGCTCTTGAGGAAGCACAGTAAAAAGCTCCTATGCCCAACACCATCCACACTTTCCTCTACATCTACCAACTCACCAAAAACCCATCATCTCAACGAGGAAGTGACTGAGCTGAAGCTCCAACTAGAGCACCAGAGGTTCCAAAACGAGCCGTGAATGCCAATTTCTAGCCTTATTTACTATTTCTAGCACTTAAGTTGAGTGATGAAATTGCTCCATGGTCTTGTTGTAGTTGCACTAAACTATACTACTACTGAATCAATGTAATTCACTAGACACCTTGATCTCCTTGAAATCACCCTATGTTGATTCTTAAGGTATCTTGACCTCCTACATGAGCTTCAGCATTGACGATCAATTTTGAAACGTGGCAGCTTCTTGAGCTATTAGTACCATCTGGCTACCACCTTGTGATTCTTAGAAGAATTCATACTGCTTTGCTTTAATCGGCGTTGATGATAATGATTGATGAGGGAATGGATGGTCTTCTAGGGCTGCCGGGTGAACTAGCATTAGTTGGAAGAGCATAACGGACCACGGGGAAGCCACCTAATGGAGGCCCATCCTGTAACTTATTATTATATGCCCCCACACGTCAACGTGCGTTGATGCAAGAGGTGTATTACAGGTAGCTTTCTAGAGTGACCACTCCCTCTTTAAATGTTGCACATCAGTGTGCACTAATGCCAGAGGTGTATTACAGATAGCTTTCTAGCATGACCACTCCCTCTATAAATGTCCCCACACACCGGCGTGCACTGATGCAAGAGGTGTATTATAGGTACCTTTCTAGTGTGACCACTCCCTCTCTAAATGTCGCATGCCAGCGTGCACTGATGCCAGAGGTGTATTACAGGTAGCTTTCTAGCGTGACCACTCCCTCTCTAAATGTCACAGCCAACATGCACTCCTCCTCCATGTCATGCATGCCCCTCTTCCACGGTATCAAAACCAAGCACCTCAGGTCAAAGCCACGACAACCAATATTGAGGCTGGTTCTTCAACGCCAATACCAATGAGTCATGCATCTGATGCAAACCCATCAAATTAAATCCCCAGCTTGACTCACTCCATCAGCTTTGTATGATGCAACCATATTGCATGCACAATCATCACACGACGTCTGTCTCTAAAAATAATAGCTCTATGCATAAACACAGAGATAGGTTTGTGATCACAAAGGGCTTGCCAGTGTCGAAGCAAATGGACCTGTGAGATATTTTGGATATGATGAGCTACAGGTAGTGGCAACACATAATTTTGAATGAAATCTCGGTGAAGGTGGCTTTGGGAAGTGTAAAAAGGAAGGGTAAAATCAGGAGGGAAGTGTATCATAGAGGGTACTGAGCAACTTCTTGTAGGCACCAGTGACATGAGCAACATACAGCTTGCATTGGCGGTGAAATTGATAAAAGGCGGCGTAGACAAATATCCAGGGGGTTGGCTGTGGCGCTAGGAGGGGTAGTGCAGAGATGCAATTCACAGCCAATGCCGATATTTATCAAGAGCTGTTTATGTTTAGAGCTGAGGAAAACACCTTGGGAAACATCCATCATGTCAATTTGGTAAGTTTATTGGCATACTACTCGAGGAAAGAATGCACGAGAGGGTAGAACCCAAAACGGCTCCCTAGACAAGTTTCTTTCTAGCTTTGAACGTGAATTTCTTCCATGAGCACACATGGTAGTCTATCTTCACCATGAGTGCAACCCACCCATCATGCACTACGACATCAAGCCCCACGCCTTTACGATGTCGGGGATGTACCGAGAAGTGAATGGGATAAATGTCTTTGATCTCAAATTTAACATTCTGTCACCCGGAGCAGCGTGAATAGATACTTCCCGTATTTTGACACATCCAAGCATTTGATTGGATTACATGAAACATTAGAAAAGCTTCTCTTCAATCCTAAAGTCACTGAACAACATACGTGAGTGTCTCATACAAGTTGATACAAAAGAAATGGGCATTTATTAGATCTGTGTTAAAGATTTCACAAAGGATTTTTAGCAATCTTTAAAACTGTTGGGATGAAGGCCAATACTTTGTCGGTAGCACCAAAGGTGCCATCATAGGTAATAAAAGAGATACTCTTTCCTCCCTCTTTGAATATCTTGAGATTTTGGGACCTTCTCTATGCAAGGTAGGATTTGTGACGGCCTCTCCTCTTGTGTTCTCTAGAAGAATATCCACTGCTTCCGTCCAAAAGAGGAGGAAGGTGAAGAAGAAGGAGAAGAGGGTGACCTCTTTCTTGCCCTTTCCTTCCTTTGTTTCCTCTTTTCCCTTTTGAAGTGATGAGAAGAAGGACTCTCGGTTAACCGCTTCCTCTTGGGAGGAGTTGGCAATCGTATAGACCGTCGTCTTCCTGGAGCCACATCTTTGGAGGAACTTAGGGATTCGCTTCTTTCTCGCTCTTTGGATTCCTCCTCTCTTATGGGAGAGAGTCTTATTTTTGGAGTCTCATCAAGACTCAGGGGGTTCACCATTTAGTACCCCCCTATATATAACATGCGTTCGGGGGATATTAAAAAGACCCCTCTTTTAACATGTCGCTGACCCCTTATTTAGAAAATTTTTCCATAATTGAATACCAAAACCCCTTATTTTAATGTATCTCTATTAAATTGCCTAAAATTATTGCATTTGAAAACCCCTCCTTTCAAATTCATGTTACACATTAACGTGATTACATAGTGCACCCCCCGAGCATCAAGAGGCTTCCTAAGCTCTCTCCCCTCTTGGAAGGGAAGGGAAATCCCATAAGCACGAAGTTGTTGAGTAGCTTTGGCTTCCAAAGCAAGGTTGCCTATAGCTTACTGCAACCTAGTAACAAGATAATTAATAAACATGAGGGCATCATCATAGCATCTTCATGTGCAAAATCAAAGTTATCAATGTTCATTATACTCTCTTGGTTATTGTAAGCCATGCTAATTAAACAAATATATAGATTACTTTGTGCTTTGGTACCCTCAAAAACCTTAGTTGCTACTCTTCTTTACCTTTGAAAATTAGTTCTCAAGCAACCACACCCGTGGTTTAGACACTATTGATTGCAAAGACTAGTGGAGAGGGTCTAACATTGCTCGATTGATTATGGCTCTTGTTGAGCTTGCTCGTAGCTCAATAATGGTTAAGCCAAAGGCAAGCCTCGAAAGGCTCCATCATTAAGACTATAGTTACCAACGGTGTACCTGGAACTAAGTCCTCAATCAAGATAATAGATCCCTATCCCACTTACTCTATTACAATGAACAGGCCCAGCCTTTCATGGACAACTTAAGGACCTCTCTTCTTAAGCAAGAAAAGAGGAAGAATTAGCTTTGATACCAATGTAATGGAAATGGCCTATGAACTTTGAGAAGAACAAAATTAAGAGAATTAGAGTGAGAATTTTCATGAGACTACTTTGAGAACATAGAGTGTGAACTTAATTAGCGGTAGCTACATAACCATGAGACTTAATTAACTTGGCATCAACAATAATTTTGCAAGAGAGAGAATTAGAGAACATGACAACATTTGAGGACCAAATTTATGTGGAGTTGGTCCCCCCTCCAATAGGCTTTTGTATTATAGATTCTCCCATAAAGAGAGACTTGGTACAATACAATCTTTGTGTTCCTTGTGACCTAGGTGATGCAATGAAGATTCATGCATCACAAGCATAACATAATCTTTGGTAAAATCATTAACTATCCCCAGCCTCGGTCCCAAAGCCTCAAACACCTTTGAAGGTGGAGAGAGCTAGCGGGGAATGAGGGTAGGGAAGAGGAAGAAGTAACATTCAGAGGAGAAGAAATAGTTCCTCATTTATCATCCCTCTTCTTGCTTAACATACATAATAGCATAGTAATGAAGATGTAGAAGATGGCAAGCTTAAGCATTGAAGCATGGCTCTTGGTTGGATTTGCATTTCATAGCCAAGAGTGTTGGTGTAGGCTCTCAACTTTTCAACAAGCTTGGAGAAGGAGATGTAGCTATTGCACTTTGCACCTCACACAATGATAGTGTGTGTGTGGGAGATTATACCCCCCAAGCTAGCCCCCTCCTTGCTTGGGTTGACTCCCTCTTCTACCTCATGGTGGAAGCTCATTGGACCCCTTCAAGCTTAGCCAATCACATGCAAAGTGCATATCAAGCAACCATGCTAGCCTTGGGACAAATGTCCCCCTTTCCCCTTGAGAGAGAGGACTTGATAAATGCATACACAATTAATTAAATTAGCTAATTTCTCATTGGACCCCCTAAGAGGCCAACCAATAGGTTGTACGCATCGTATGACGGCAACATGGAGAGGAACTTGACATGTGTCCCTGTTGCTTCATTAGGCAAGGCTTGACTTGTGTGAGGGTGTGTGTGTTCTCTCTCTAGCTCCTACAATGAGGGCTTGCCCCCCCTTGAGTAGGGACCATGTTGACTTTTGGAAACACCTTGAACCCCTTAAGCACCTTAGTCATGGAGCACCTTAGCACCTTAGTCAGCAAGCACAACAATCATCTCAGGCTTGGGCCGGGTTCCCACCACCTCAAGCATAGCCCTAGCTTGCCTAAGGTCAATGGAATTTTAACACTAACCTTTGGGGGTCTTTAATGAAGCTAACCCTAAGGTCTTTCAGTTCCATTAGCTTTCCTTGCTCTTGGACAAACCATCTCTCATTTGGACCCCTTTAACCTTGCATACATAATAGCATAGTAATGAAGATGTAGAAGATGGCAAGCTTAAGCATTGAAGCATGGCTCTTGGTTGGATTTGCATTTCATAGCCAAGAGTGTTGGTGTAGGCTCTCAACTTTTCAACAAGCTTGGAGAAGGAGATGTAGCTATTGCACTTTGCACCTCACACAATGATAGTGTGTGTGTGGGAGATTATACCCCCCAAGCTAGCCCCCTCCTTGCTTGGGTTGACTCCCTCTTCTACCTCATGGTGGAAGCTCATTGGACCCCTTCAAGCTTAGCCAATCACATGCAAAGTGCATATCAAGCAACCATGCTAGCCTTGGGACAAATGTCCCCCTTTCCCCTTGAGAGAGAGGACTTGATAAATGCATACACAATTAATTAAATTAGCTAATTTCTCATTGGACCCCCTAAGAGGCCAACCAATAGGTTGTACGCATCGTATGACGGCAACATGGAGAGGAACTTGACATGTGTCCCTGTTGCTTCATTAGGCAAGGCTTGACTTGTGTGAGGGTGTGTGTGTTCTCTCTCTAGCTCCTACAATGAGGGCTTGCCCCCCCTTGAGTAGGGACCATGTTGACTTTTGGAAACACCTTGAACCCCTTAAGCACCTTAGTCATGGAGCACCTTAGCACCTTAGTCAGCAAGCACAACAATCATCTCAGGCTTGGGCCGGGTTCCCACCACCTCAAGCATAGCCCTAGCTTGCCTAAGGTCAATGGAATTTTAACACTAACCTTTGGGGGTCTTTAATGAAGCTAACCCTAAGGTCTTTCAGTTCCATTAGCTTTCCTTGCTCTTGGACAAACCATCTCTCATTTGGACCCCTTTAACCTTGCCCATGTGTGAGATGGATCCAGAAGCACATGTCTATATTCTTGCCCTTGTTCCCGTTTATTCTCCCACATTAAATGATCAGTTTAATATGAGAAAATCATTTGGGTTGGTTAGATATTATATTTTATGACAATGATTCTCTCATGTACCATGGCTAGAGATGAATTTTTTCTTGTCATGCAAAAACTTAGTCTTTTGTAGTCTTGTCTTTAGCCATGCTTGTATACTAATCTATAGTAATCAAGTTCATGCATGTTTATGTAATCCATAATGTATAAGTCCTTGAAGGGATAGCCATGAAAGGTGAATAGCCATAGATTTGTTGGTCATTGTCTATATTTAGGTAGAGATTTCCACCTAGGGTGATTGGCATGTAGTTTTTGCCACTATGACTACGAGGCAACTGTTACCATATACATGTGGTAGTGATGTGTTTGAACACACTTAGACCACCGGGGCATTTTTTTCCCTCTCTAGGAGGTTTTTCCCCCCGTGCATTGTATATACGCCCATCATTCTAGGGCTATCTATCTTTCCATTGCACACTAAGTAAAACACTCTCTGTTGTGTGCCTTGAGCTTCCTTCGTCTTCTCCAAGCTGTGTGTGTTAGTATCAAAGCAGGTTGCATCCTCCCGGACTTAGTCGCCAGCAGCTCCTGCACATGCCTAGTCGCTTTCTCCGATTTCAGTGAGCTTTGGTGAGCATCTGTAGCTCTGCTCAGATTTCTGATTCGGGCTCATTTCGGCCTCCGTTTCCACTACAGATAGTACTGCACATGCTATTTTGTCATTTTGTGCAAATTTTTTATCAGTGTCGTTTTTTGCATATCATGTCCCTTATAGTCTTCTACGGCTTGTGATATATAGCACGTGTTGTTCCCGCTTTGTTTCTCCTTTTTTCAGGTAGTTTGCACATGAGGTGCAGCATTTACCATGGCTTACAACAACGCAGATGTGTTCAAGATGTTTGCTACTGAGGATAGATTGGATGGGGACAATTACCCTATGTGGGCTTATATGATGCAATGTGTTCTTGTGTCGAAGGGCATATGGAATATTGTGCAGGGCATTGATGTACATCTCGTTCAGAGGATGTAGGCGAAGTTGAGGATGTTGCGGGTCTTGCTGCAAGGATTGCTGCTGTTAGAGTTGTTTTGCCTACTGCAGAACAAGCTCGTTGCGATGTAAAGGATGCGCATGCTCATGCGTTGATTGTGTTGTCTGTGAAGCGCACCATTACTCCTCACATTAATTCACCAAAATCTGCATTACAAGCTTGGGATATTCTGGTTGGTCTTTATGCAAGGCGCAATGAGGCTAAAATTGCATTGATGCGTAAAGAGATGGAATCAAAGATTATGCATGAGGAAGATGATATAGACACTTTCCTCGCTGGTGTCAAGGATATCGATGAGAAACTTATTTCTACATGTGGTCATTTCAGACAATTACCTTGTGCAGACTGTCCTTGATGCCTTGTCAGATTCTTACCAGACTTTTGCTAGTACTTGGAGACTTATGACCCAAGGAAATCTTGAAGTTGTCACGTTTGTTGCATTATGACATTACTGTTGTAATAGTCACTTTCCATAAAAAACAGGACTAGACAGCGTGCAGTTGAACAAGCTTTTATTGCTGCTTAAAGAAAGGGTGATAACAGCAATGCAGCCACTTCTTATGATTCTTCTGCGAGGGGAAAATCACATGTTCCTAATGCTTCTTCTAGCAGCAACTCGTTTGGAAATTCTGGTGATAAGGGCAAAAAGAAGATGCGTCGCCATTATTGTAAAGGTAATGATCACTTGATCAAGCAGTGTCCTAAGTTGAAGGCCAAAGAGGCTAAGAAGAAAGACGGTGGTTCCACTGCAAATGTTGGATCCACTATAAATGCAGCTATTGTTGAGTCTTCTGTGAAAAGAGACTGTGATGCTGATGTTGATGCAGAATGGGCGTTTAGTGCAGAGTGTACCTATTGTAAAGGTAATGATCACTTGATCAAGCAGTGTCCTAAGTTGAAGGCCAAAGAGGCTAAGAAGAAAGACGGTGGTTCCACTGCAAATGTTGGATCCACTATAAATGCAGCTATTGTTGAGTCTTCTGTGAAAAGAGACTGTGATGCTGATGTTGATGCAGAATGGGCGTTTAGTGCAGAGTGTACCTATAATCATGTTGTCCATTATGCATGCATGTCAGTTGCTGTAGATTCACAAGTGTGGTATTTTGATAGTGGTGCTACAAAGCACATTACCTCACATCGTGATTTTTTTACCTCTCTCGAGTCTGTCCCTTATGGCAATTCAGTCACTTGTGCCAACAATGCCTCTTATCTGGTTCAGGGAGTTGGAAAGATTGTACTTACTATTGAAAATGGCAGTTCTTTCACACTTGTTAATGCAGTTTATGTACCTCGGATCAAGAAGAATCTTTTGTCTGTATCTGCACTTGCTACACTTGGACTTGTAGTCAAGTTTGCAGATGACAGATGTACAATACATGATCTCAGTTTTGGTGACGAAATTGTTGCATCTGGCATATTTTGTCGTGGGTTGTATAGGCTCACTTTGTATGACAAGTGCGGGTAGAATTTTGCAAATGAAGTTGTGGATTCAAAGGCTATTTCATATGCAAAACTTTGGCATGCCCGTTTTGGGCATCTAAATTTTCCTAGTTTGCTGCGTTTGCAAAAATTTGATATGGTTGCTTCTTTTCCGCCTCTTGAAGCACCTGTCAAACATGTTTGTGAAGGCTGTATTTTGGGTAAGATGCAACGTTCTAAGTTTCCAAAGGATGGTTCAGTTAGGGCCACATGCAGGTTGCAGCTTGTGCATAGTGATATTTGTGGGCCCATGCAAACTCCATCCTTGGAAAATTACCTTTACCTAATGACTACTCCAGGCATGCATGGGTATTTTTTCTTAAAGCGAAGTCCGAAGTTTTTATGTGCTTCAAACAATTTTTGGCTATGGTTGAAAATGTCTCAAAATGTACTATGGGCACCCTCCATTCCGATCAAGGAGGGGAGTATATGTCTCATGAATTTAATGCATTTCTAGCTAGTCATGGGATAAAACACCAATGTACAGTGTCTTATACGCCTCAACAAAATGGTGTTGCTAAGAGGAAAAACAAGTCACTTACAAAAATGGCACGATGTATGGTCAAAAGTTAAGCTTTGCAACATTGTTTTTGGCTTGAGGCCATCATGTGTGCCACTTATGTACTAAATAGGTGGCCTATGAAAGCTTTGAAGTCTATTACTCCATGGCATGATAGAAAGCCTTCTATTGAGCACATGCGTGTTTTTGGATGTTTGGCATATACTTTGGTGCCACAACACAGTGCAAAAAATTGGATGATAAGGTTGTCAAATGTATTTTTGTTGGTTATAGTGCTCAAAGCAAAGATTACAGGTTGTATCATCCGCAAGCAAAGCGTATCTTGGTCTCACAAGATGTTGTGTTTGTGGAAGATTTTCTTCAGCCCTTGCTGTCATGTACTAGAGAGTCACGTCAGCTCAGAAGACATTTATGAAACTTTGTTGAGTTTTTCAGTGGTGGAAATTCGAATGTAAATTCCAATGAGGCAAATGTACAGCCTATGAGGGTTTTTGAAAATGTGACAGATCAGCCTATTACTGATGTAAATGTACATGATGTACTTGATGAGGAAATGACTAAAAATGAGCAGGCTAGAGGTATGCCAAAAGGCTGGTGCATACATTGCATGACAGTAAATTGGACACACCTTTCTCTAGTCGCACTCGTTCAGGCTCTCGCCATGCATCTTATGCATCAGATTGTTATGATTTGGTTGTGTCTAGCTTACATGATGTTGAGGAATCTCTGTCTTTTGATGAAGCATAGAATTCAAAAAATTATATGGCTACCATGCAATCAAAATATGATGCACTTATAGATAATGACACATGGACTTTATGTGATTTTCCTCCTGGCAAAAAGGCCATTGGTACAAAGTGGTTTTACAAGTTGAAACGCAAGCCGGATGTTGAGATTGATCACTATAAGGCTCGACTTGTTGCAAAGGGTTATGCACAATAAAAAGGCATAGATTATGAAGAGACTTTTGCTCCCAGTTGTCTTATGACTACTGTGTGTTTTCTATGTGCATTGGCAACTCGTTTTGGTTGGGATGTACATCAATTAGACATTGTTACTGCTTTCTGGAATGGTGACATATTTGAGGATGTTTATGTAACACAACCTCACAATTTTGTCAAGAAAGGACAAGAGGATAAGGTGTGCAAATGTAACAAAGCTTTGTATGGGTTGAGGCAATCTTTTTGTGCTTGGTATGAGAAGGCTGACACTCATTTGGTCAACCGAGGCTTTTGTAATAGTCCAACAGAAAGCACATTGTATGTAAAGCATGAGGGTGATGTACTTCTCATTGTGGTTCTTTATGTAGATGATTTGCTGATCATTGGGCCAAATGAGAGACATGTTTTCTAATTTAAGGCTGATTTGAATGCTACTTTCAAGATGTAAGATTTGGGGTTGTTGCATCATTACTTGGGTATATAACTTAAGCAGTGTGATGGTGATATTGCCTTGTGTCAGAAAAGTTACATATAAAGATTGCTATGTAAGTTTCAACGTGAGGATTGCAAACCTATCGCCACTCCCATGGAAACATGTTTGAAACACGAGGCCAGATATTTAGTTTGTAGTCGCACAAGTTAGTAGATTCATGCATAGCCCAGGGTCTAAGCATTGGCAGGCTGTCAAGAGGATTTTTTGCTACTTAAGTGGCACTTTACATCTTGGCTTGTTTTATCCCAAGGGGGAATCTTCACCGCCAGGCTTACATTCTTTTCGGACTCAGATTGGGTTGGTTGTTTTGACACGCGAGTGTCCACGAGTGGTTTATGTTTCATGCTTGGCATTTCATGTATATCATGGTTGAGCAAGAAGCAACCTACTGTGGCCACTTCCAATTGTGAGGCTGAGTACAGGGCAATCTTCACAGCTACGGTTGAGTGTGTATGGCTCAGACACCTTATGGCTGATTTGGGTGTTGGACAGGACATTGCCAACACTATCTACAGTGATAGTCAGAGCACATTGGCAATTGCGAGGAACCCCATTTTTCATGCTCGCACAAAGCACATTGAGGTGCATTACCACTATGTCAAGGAGAGGCTCTCAGAAGGAGAGATCAGCTTGGCTTATGTGCCAACACAGGACAACCTTGTAGACCTTTTCACAAAGGCATTGTCTCGTGAGAAGTTCAAGCTTTCCGCAAAGCTTTGGTCTTACTCCCCTTTGTGGACTGATCATGTCCTCACGGCATGGCACTTCCCTTTACTCATGTGCCAGCTCTCGTTCACGGAATCACTCGAGGGGGGATTTGTTACCATATACATGTGGTAGTGATGTGTGTGAACACACTTAGGACTGCCGGGGCATTTTTTCCCTCACTAGGAGGTTTTTTCCCACGTGCATTGTATATACTCCCATCATTCTAGGGCTATCTATCTTTCCTTTGCACACTAAGTAAAACACTCTCTATTGTGTACCTTGAGCTTCCTTAGTCTTCTCCAAGCTATGTGTGTGTTCCTTCAACCCTAATTCCAACAGCAACAAATTACATGTTCTAGCTACATTGCATGGGTTTGCCATACATGAACAGAAGGAAGTTCTTATATGGTATGTGAAAAAGTGTTAATATGAGACTATTCATTGTTGATGGATGTGGCTATATTCATTAGACTTTTTCAATTATCATCAATTTTTAAGAAAACTTATAGCTTTGTAGCAAGCCAGCTTGTTGTTCATAGGGCGATAATCCAATGCCCTATCTCGCATCAAAGGGGGAGGGAGCTACACCAAAAGGTTGCAATAGTGTGTATCACCAAGAAGGGGATATGATCAAGCATATAAGGGTGAGCACTATTTCCTCTTTTAACAAAGAACATGGTTTTATAGTTGAGGGCAATATGGGCGGTGTAATGTATGAAGTGCTACCCACATGATTCCTACCAAGCGGTAATACATTGGCATTGTAGAAAAGCTTCATTCACTTGGGAGTCTATTGAGCCATCATGTAGCAAGTGTAATGCATCCCATCTCCCAAACCACTTCTTTGTGTCTTGTATTCATATCATGCTCAAGATCTTGCTTTTATGCATCTTTTGAACTTTTTTGCTTGCTTCCCATGCAATTATAGGAAGTCAATGTGAGGGGTTGATCACATCTTTATCATGTTCTCTACAACCCTTTCCATGCCCATAACCTACTTTGGAAAAGATTCAGACAAGAAATAGGAGCATAGATGGTGTTTGTGTCTTAACTTGGAATTTTTTTTTAAGAAAATGCTTTTGGACATTCTCAAACTCTTTCCAAGCTAAATTTGAGATGTTCATGCCCCACACTTCAACTCCATACAAAAGAACCGATGTCACCAATGTGTCAAAATGGTACTTCTTGAGAACCCAACATTTGACATCCCCCGCATTACACATGTTCTCAAAAATTAAATACATAATATGATCTCTTCCTAGATTTCAAACAACCCATAGCATATTCATGCCACTTGTGATTGGGACTGGTATCTCAAGGCCAAGGTACTTAAAGCTCTTAACAACTTTGAGTGTCTCATTGTTGTACACAATTCATGGCTTCTCTTTATGCTTGGTTTTGACAAGTGTAACCTTGTTTTGGATTTATTCACTATCAATCATTGTGCAAGAAAAAACTCTCAAGGAAAGCCATAAGCTTTTATGCATCCTAACGTGTGTGATAGAAGCACTACATCATTTGCATACAACAAAAGCATGGTTATAGCATTACAAATAGTAACCTCTTCAATGTGTTCTTGTTGCATGAAGTCAAGTACCATTTTTTACAATTGATCGATGCATAGACCAAAGAGAGTTGATAACAACAAACATCCTTTTTTTACCCAAATAGTAATTGCAAAAAAAATTGATATTCTTCTTTCCATGCGCAACTAACATATCACCTTCCCATAGATTTGAGAGAGTGAAGGAGGGAAAGAAAGTGAGGGTAAGAGAGATTGAGATGGTGATAGGGAGTGAGAGAGAAGGGGGAAAAGGAGGCACCACATAATAGGGGGAAAGAGGGGCATGGCAGAGTGGAAGAATGGGGGGGGACACGGGGAGTGAATGAGAGAGAGAGAATAAGAGAGTATTTGGGAGAGGGTGGGCTAGAAAGAGTAAGAGGGCGAGAGAGAATGAGAGAGGGTGGGCGGGAGAGAGTGAGAGGGTTAGAGAGAATGGGAGAAGAGGGGGGCGAGAAAGTGGGGGGAGAGGGGGCATGAGAAAGTATGAGAGAGTGGGGAGTGAGAGTGTGAGGGGGGATTGTAAAAGGGGGGAGGGGGGGGGGGGGGCTTGATCCCCTTTTATAGAGAGGGGGTGGCACCCCCTCACAAATGGTCCAAATTGTTTATGAGGAGGAGGGGCCCCTTGCCCATGTTGGGTGCTCAATATGGGCACCCTTAGGCTAGGACACCCACATTTGGAGAGAGAGGGGGGGAGGGGGAGGGGGAGGGAGAGGGAGAAAGATGGGGTCTAGATAGGGAGAGAGGGGATTAAGGGGGTTAGAGAGAGAGAGAGAGAGGGAGGGGGGTGTTAAAGTGAGGGAGTGGGGGGAAGAGAGACAAAGAGGAAAGAGGGTGTGTGTGTGTGTGTAGCTGTTTTAACATAAATAATAAGACATAATTGAACTTCCACATTCAAAAAACAGTTGGCTCCAGAGAAAGGGAAATGATAAGTACAAAAACAACTTAGTCTTAGAATTATCTGTGTACAATGTTTATAAGAATGAAGCTTCATTCCAGTATATAGATATCAGAAGTACTTCCCTCGTAGTAGGTATAAGTGTAATCATGTGTAAACAACTGCTTTAAGCCAAAAAAAACTTCCAAGATAAGATATAGTCCTTACCTGCATCCATCCAAACAAGACAATAAATACGTTAGCCTTGGATGTGTTTTACATGTATCAAATGGACTATACCAGTTGTTATCCATGTCCAACTTACAACTTTTTTAAATGACAAGCTTAGTCCAAAGTATTTATGTGTTCCATATATATTAAAAAATGTTTTATTATTCCAAAGTTTATATTTGAGCATAAATATTATTCTGATTAGAAGGCCATAACCCCTTCTAATCCAAGTGTCTTATCCCCCCATCAACATCTTTATCAGTTTTTTTTGTTTTTTCCTTGGCCAGATTAGTGAAGCTCCATCACATGAAGCCATAAATGAAGCCTAAAAAAATTCCATTAATAGTTCAAGAATACCAAACTTGTTTTTGTTTATTTAGAACATAAATAGTTTATGCCCATTAGCATTCATGGAATCCAATTCTTCCCAAGTTTGTATGTGACTTACGTTAATTATACATCTCTTAGAAAACCAACTGGTAGAGAACCCTTGCGGTATCCAGTCGGATCGAATGTCAAACCATGAAGTAAAAGGAATAGCCTTTATGGGCTTTTTTCCCAAACTTACCTGACCATGTGAATGCAAAAAAAATGTATTGTATCATCTCATCAAAACAACCAGTAACGAACAAGTCTAGCATCAGTATGCAGCCAGGGCATACCCCCAAAAAAACCCCAACAACTATATTAAAAAAAACCCAACATTAGTACGTAGCTAGGGGCCAAACCCCAATATTCAATTAGCCAGTATTTTGCGCGACCTGTAACTACTACCAGTAACAAGTCCAAAACCAGTAAACACCTGGGGTATATCCCCCCATCCAAAAGATTTTTTTTGAACAGTATGCACCATTAGTATGTCAGGTGATCATCAACAGAGCATTGTATTGTCAAGCCAAGTGGCAACAATCACTATAACATACCCCAATAGTTTTAATTTAAACCAATGAACAGTTTACGCAGAGCAACTGAAAATCATAGTTTTATCAAGTCAAGCGAAAACAACCATTATGCGAAACCCCAATATTTAGGGAGCACCTTTAATCAAACCAATGAACTGTATTACGCAGAGCTACTCATAGTCGAAACCCAGTTATGGGACCATAGCTTGCCAACAAGTGTTTAAACCATTCAACCTTTTGTCACATACTGTCAAGTATAGCCAACCCATACAGTGGGCCTTACCAGGCTTAAGTGACAGCGATCAAGATACCATAGACTTGTTGTTTACATTATCCTAAGACAAGCAAAAAGGAAAGAAAATCATAATATCAAGCTCAGAAATCAATGGCCAACCTGTATCGGTTGAGTTGCAAGCTCCATGTTTGGTACAACAGAGAGTAAACAAACACACACAGTCCTAACTCTTTATGCAAGTAGAACACACACAAGGCTAAGTGAGGGGCAGAATGCACCTCACCTCTTAAATAGAAGAAGGTAGACCACCATTACTCATAGTGTGTAGCTTGCAAAATCGTTAACATCCCAAGCACTGAGTAGAGCGTGCTATTCCTCTTGGGGAATCCAAAACGTGTAGCCGCCTCTGATGTGGTCCGGCACAGTAGAGCAGAGCCAGCATTGCGCATCAAGGCAGGGTAGGTGAGGCCTAGTAAGAAATTTTTACCCACGTTATTAGTTGCCAGCTAAGGTCTTGCAACCATCATAACTCTATAGGGGTTTCATCCCACGGTGGATACCGACTTAGTGTAGCTAGGAAAGATGTAAGGGTATAGTGGAGATACATGGCGAGGATGACATCATTGGGGGGTAGTATAGATTTTTATTGTGCTGAAAACATAAAGACAAGTAACAAAGTGTGTGTGTGTGTGTGTGTGTGTGTGTGTGTGTGTGAGAGAGAGAGAGAGAGAGAGAGAGAGAGAGAGAGAGGGGGGGGGGGGGGGGAGCTTGAAAGGGGATTAGGGAGGGGGAGAGAGAGGGAGAGAGGGGGGTTAGAGAGAGTGAGAAGAAGGGAGGCTTTGCACATTATGCTCAGTTTGAGAGTCTGAGTACCACAAAATACTAGAGTGCTCAACTTTTGTTCACATCCGACTTGCTTCCCTCACATTTTCAGCCATGACTTAGACCTACACACTTTCCTCTCCTAGCCATAGTGTGGGCTCTCCATTGTGACTCTCGTCGCCAAAATTTTGGAGCATTGAGAATCCCCTTACATACTACATCACATGTATCTTTGGTCCCATATGTCATATTTGACCTCTGAGAACGATCATAAAATCTATCTCTCTCACGGATCCTCCTTTATTAAAAAAAAAAAGCTAATTCTCACACGATATCAATCCAAAGGAGTTGATCGTGAAGAAGAAATTTCTATAAACATGACTTGAGAGAGTAGTTCATCGCAAGCAACAATGTTCGTGGTTGCTACATCTGCAATGGTGGATGCACACGTAGCTCCATCTATAAGTGCAATGCCTTTGATGACCATAGAGCCAAAAAATGTAGGCAATGAATTATTGAGCAACCTCTTTGGTTTTGTTGTTGATAGTCACATTTTGGTGGGGTGGATTGATGCGTATATTTGCCATACAACCATATTTTGCTGAGGATTCCTCTTTGTCTTATTTTGACCAATCCAGCCATTAAAACGAATACTTCTTTGATAGCAAAGAGAAGCTACCAACCTACAATGGCCCACTTTATTCTTGCCCAAGATTTCATATCTTTTGATATGCGTGATCATGTTCATAGAAGAGAGCCGATCATGTCTGCCACCTTTGATGATCACATTTCATAGCTCAGTCATATGGAAGAAAAGATGTTTGTGGTGGTATGGGATGGGAACAATGGGCCTCATGTATAGAAAGATTGGGCATTGTATGAGCAATTTGATGAATTCACAATCCCAAAGGTTGAGTGCACCCTTGTGAAGTTCAACCCTCAGGAGATGGCAGAGTTATTATTTGTTCTTGCTATGATGGTTCTATAATTTTCCTTCACTGAAGTCTTATATATCTTATGATTGCTTAATAATACCTGTGATGAAGAGTCCATGTGCCACACACTACTACCCACAATATTTTGTTGCAAAAATTAGAGCTTACGAACCCACAATCCTTGTTGGACAAATTTAATGAGGAAGATAGAGCAAAATCTGAAAGGGCTCTTCATGGCACTGCCATGAGCCAATCGAATTGGCTTAAACTTTCAATGAATTTGTTAGCTCAACTTTTATGAAAGGTGAGTATAATTTACACTATGTATGTATGGAATGACATTAATACATTGTGTATAGGTTCTAATCAACCTCTATGTTGCTTAATGTAGGAAGAGTTAGATGCGATGTATCCAGAGAAAACACAAAATTTGCTTGCAAGAGACATAAGGGAGTACTTTTCAAAAGAAAAAGATTACAAAGCAAGCTATGACATGGCTGTAAAGACTGCAAAGAGATTCTTTGTTTGAAAGGGGATGGGGATTACTATCATCGCAAGCCCAAACAATGACACAAATATTTGTTGGAAGTGCATCACCTTTGTGGGTTGGGTTGAGAAAGGGTGCAAGGTGACCACTTTTAGAGTATTTTAGGTTACACTCGCACATATCGACTATGAGGAGTGCGTATACTTTAATTTTTCATGTGATTGTTTTTTAGCAACTTATTTTGACATTAGCTTGTTTTTGCTTTTGTAAGAAGTGTCATTTAGTGGATATATTGGCTAGGGGTAGTGTAGCAATGATCCAAGAGAAGCAATTCTCGCAGGGGCTGACAATGCATGTCCAATGGAGGAAATTGGAGAGGTAAGTACAATTGAGAACATTGATGTTAAATGTGTATATGAGTGCAATGCTACTTAAGCTTCTTGTGCAGGGGTGTATTACACTTGACGAAGAAAATGAAGTTTGAGAATTATCTGGTTAAGAAGATCCATGCACCGGCTGTACGTGATTATAGCTTCTCTTTTGAAGAGGCAATTCAAACTTTTCAAGACGAGCAATGTGGCAAAACCTTTGTGCAATGGAAGGCAACTATACAAGCCAAAAACAATGGAGAGGAGCAGCCGCACTATGCATGCATAGTATGTTGCTTATTGTATATGTATTTAATTATTTCGTTTCATGAGTACCATTGATCAATGTTGTATATTTTAATCGATCTTGCACTTTTTTATCAATATTATATGTTGTAGAGAGTGGATGGATGCCCTCAGAAAAGCCTCCCATTCCCCGTTCTCCATCACTTCAGTGATGGGTGGATGGAGTTGAAGAGAGAGGAATCTTGTACTTATTCAGATGAGTGGATTGACTCCATGGTGAAAAATGCTTGGAGAGACTATCCATGGTTCTTGAACTATCCCGATGGCGAGTTCCCAGCAAACAAAGTGGATCCATACAATGGTAAGTTCTACTGCTTTCACAGAAGGAATACTTTAATGCCTTCACTATTAGTATGATTTGCAGCACTACATAAGAAGGCCAAGTAAAAGGGTAAGAGTTCAAGCACCACCATTAATCCTCCCAAGGATGCCCTTTCTCCTAGCACATCCAAAGGATATCCAGGCCCAAAAACAATAGCAGGGAGGCTATCTAGTGGAAATAAGAGAGATTAGGTGGTCATCAAGGAGTTAGAGGAAGAGGAGAAGATTGAGACAAGCAAACAACAAGGTAGTGGTTCAAATTTTGAGCAAGGTGACTCCAAGCGGCACTCGAAATCATTAAGGTCGACTCCATCATGAGAGGTCTAGGGGTTTAATATGCAGAACCTCTCATGTGATTGGACAGAGCAAGCGTAGTCACTCCTCTTCCGACCATCGTAGAATGGCTTTTGATATGCTTGCTTCTTTTCCACTAGATAAGCAATACAAAAAGATGGCAATGCATGGTGTGCAAATTGGTGTTTATCAACCATTAATTATGTTTTATGTGATGTAGCTTCGACACACTCAGAGGAGATGACTAGTGGTAGGGTTGCTAGAGGGGTCCCTCTACATCTTGTAGTTCTCATCGATGTAGACCATCTATGAAGGTGCTTCACTATTCAAGAAGCACTCTTGAGTGAGTACACGTTGTAGGATCCTGACAGTGATTCATTGTTTTATAGGCTCCCTACCCTAGACCAACCTAATGGACTCTAAAAGTAGACTCAAAGGGGTGCAATTTGTGTGGATGGACTTATCAACACATTGCAAAATGAAGTAGGTGGCCTTCCTCTTTGGAATGTATTCTCTATAGATCTCATGGACATCATCTTTACTTCAACTGCCGTGTTGCCAGATAGTGCAATTGTGGTGGCACATTGAGCTGACCATCTCTCAGTCGGGACTCGAGAGGCTTGGAAGTGACTTTTGACATCTTCACACCCCTTTCCTTCGGATGTTCTCTCGCCCATATGCCATTATCAATAGTTTCATTGATTTAGTAAGATCTCAACCATTTCTCCTTATGTCTAGCGGTAGTTACATTCTTGTTTCCTTTGTGATGTAAAACCATATTGCAGGAGGTCGAGACTTTGATACTTGCCATGTTTGTATCGGATTGTAACGGGCTCCTAGTGGTTTCTTTCTATGATTCTTGTCCCGGAGATGTTGTAGTCGATGGAAATGGTTTAGATGTTGATGGTGACCTGATTCGAGAGTCGGTACAAGAGGCACCATGGACCCTCGACCATTGTGGATGTGTCTTTTTGCCCGATGTGGAGAAGAGCAAGTTTTGTGCTTGGTAAGTTGCGATGTGATTTAAGCTACAAATTATTGTCATCTATGAAGTGTCCAATGATGCAAGTGTCATATTTCAGGTGGCTTTTAGAAACATACATGAGGGTTGGTGATGCAGTCCTTGATTGTCTTGCTGGTTGCGGTGGCTTGGTGATGGAATGCGAGAATTTACTTCGACGTTGTATCAACATCCAATGAGAACACAATGTGTTCTGAGCACGTATGTTGTAGTAGTAGCAACTTTTGAGCAAGCTTGGGTTGACTCTACATTTCAATGATGTGTCACGACCCATGGAGATAGAGCCACCCACATCATAGCCTCAATGCCTCCTTCTCCCTATGCTACCATTTTATTGTGCACACATCCATATATAGTGCCAGGTTGGCCACCAATATGACCCATTCACCAGCTCTTCCGCCCATTTATGGCCCTTGCCACCAATGGTGCCTTTGCAGGCTTGTCGACCAACACTCCACATGTCACTCTCTCCCTAACCATCCATGGGACCACCACCTAGACCTACACAAATAGAACCACTTCCACCAGAACCATGATGTATACTTTGTATTTTTACTTAGCATATGAAATTAAAGGGTTTGATTGTTGTTGTCATAGTTTTTTTAACTTTTAATCAATTATTGTCATTTTCATGGTGTGAGTTTAGTTTATAATTAATTTAATCGATAGCGTCTAACTTTGAAAGCAACACGTTGATGAATGTGATATTTTATTCAATGTGCAATATATAATATTGTGCCTCACCCAAAAGTGTGATCGTGCTAATGTCTTAAAACATTAAGGCTACTTTAGTTTTCTTTAAAAGGAAAATTTAGCCAAACATTTCATTCATTCACAATTTCCCTCCGTACTTTTTTATGAGAGACTTCTCCTAAGCATTTTTTCCATTCTCCTTTCTTCTATATAAACGACATGTCGAGAGGGAACCGTGCAGCACAAAGGAGCTTTTGGTCATGTTCTAGCACCTCCATGTGTCAACCCTATCATCAATCCTCTTGCCGAGTATATTCTCAGTACTTTGAATATAATGCTTATAACTTTTGTGAAGCACAAAGTGCACGCAATCACAAATAGCTTTCTTTGAAACCTATGAAACCACGATACCCTTATTTTTCAATTTCAGTCAGTTGGACTGTATTGGAAATCCAATCGAGGAGGATGTCGAGCATTGTGCCTCTCTTGCTTAGAATCCAGTAATGAACTGGGGAGAGCTTGGACATCGTAGTGCAAACAAGCGTGCACCCTTCTAGAGGCGTGTGGAGGCTTGGACACAAGTATGGAGCTCGTTCTTTGCTTCACATGCGAAGGTATTCTCAGTACTTTGAATATAATGCTTATAACTTTTGTGAAGCACAAAGTGCACGCAATCACAAAATAGTTTTCTTTGAAACCTATGAAACCACGATACCCCCATTTTTCAATTTCAATAAGCTGGATTGTATTGAAAATCCAATCGAGGAGGATGTCGAGCATTGTGCCTCTCTTGCTTAGAATCCAGTAATGAACTGGGGAGAGCTTGGACATCGTAGTGCAAACAAGCGTGCACCCTTCTAGAGGTGTGTGGAGGCTTGGACACAAGTATGGAGCTCGTTCTTTGCTTCACATGCGAAGGTATTCTCAGTACTTTGAATATAATGTTTATAACTTTTGTGAAGCACAAAGTGCACGCAATCACAAAATAGCTTTCTTTGAAACCTATGAAACCACGATACCCCTATTTTTCAATTTCAATAAGCTGGACTGTATTGAAAATCCAATCGAGGAGGATGTCGAGCATTGTGCCTCTCTTGCTTAGAATCCAGTAATGAACTGGGGAGAGCTTGGACATTGTAGTGCACCCTTCTAGAGGCGTGTGGAGGCTTGGACACAAGTATAGAGCTCGTTCTTTGCTTCACAAGCGAAGGTTGGTGGCACCAACAATGGAAAGGATGATGACAATGACAATGACAATAGTGACAACAAATGACAATAACGATGATGATAATCAAAATACACCGTATGCTAATGTTGCATACCTAAACCCAAACCCCTAAAACTATTTAGCATTACTGTACCGGTTGGTTTCATTGTAGATACAGCTTATGCTAATGTTGTTTAAGTAAAAACGTAAACTTTAAAGCCTTTTGATATTACTCTATGGGTTGTTTTTACTTACATTAATGTTAAACTAGTGTTGTTACACATTCCACCATGAATAGAAGTGTGTATTTTTTTCCAAATTAACACATGAGTGAAACATGTTTGAGTGCGAAGTGTTATTTGTCTGTAGACTATGTGTTGCAAAGTGGATAAAGATCACTCAGAAGCAAAGCGAATGTTGGGAATCTTTGAGGATCCGTTCGTCAGATCCCAAAAAAGCGCTTGTTGTGAGATGCTCGCCAAAAAAACATGTCTCTACAACTATATATTATGATTTATCTAGTGACCATTTGAGTGACAATGAGATCTTTTAACCAACAATAACATTTTAATATAGAAAAAACCTTTATTTGTAATTTTAGTTAACAAAAAGACTACACATCACTACATCCTATGACTCCATCTTAAGACCATGTCTAGACTGCAGAGAACATACTTATCATTGCTAGAGGAGCTACACCTTTCGGTTAGATTGCAACTTTTTGCAACCTCTCCTCCATTTCCTTCTCCATACCAAAAAAGACACTAATTAGATAGTGGTCATATAAGATATAGTTATCATTAACTCTGATTGATAACTAAGCCTCTATAATGTTCATGCGAGAGAACAAAGTCAACATAGTAGAACTATGTCCAACTCTTCACAACTATGCCGATTTCGGCAAAGTTGATCAAGTATAGTGAAAGCTGTTAAATGAATGTTGAATACTCTATTAAAATTAAGCAAAAACTGTAATTTATTGAGTTTTTTTGCAGCAACATCAATGTGGACAAACCTCAGCTCCCTCACTCTCGTCGATGGGCCCCTGCCCTTGCAAAGTCTGCTCCCTCTCTGACCTCCAGTGCAAGTCTTGACAGCCTTCAAACACTAGGTGGCGGTAATTTGTTGCAGTAGGCACTGGCATGACCAAGATAACAACTCAATTTTTTGAAAGTGGCATCGTTGGGCTTAATTATCCATCATGTGGCCGTGCTCTTAGTGCTTAGGCCGAAGGTTCCAGTTCGAATCCCACATGGGCATGAGGACAAGGACCAAAGTTTATCCACAACCCTGGTCCCCCCTCGTCACTATATGGCACGGTCATATGGTTCAGAGGTGATCTAGGGCCCAAATTTGGGGGGGGGGGGGTGCGGCTTTAATCTCATCCGTCGGATCATGCAATGAACTAGGGGTGAATTGGGGTGAACTAGGGTGGGTGAACTGGGGGTGAACTAGGGGCAGGTAAACTAGGGTGTGATCATGTGTCATGCCAACATGGGCAGTGACACGCGCTATCGTGATGATAGGACATCCGTGTGACCGGGAGGTCTTGGACCCACACCCCGCGAGGCGGGTGAACTAGGGGTGAGCTCGGGGTGCCATTTTTTCCCGTTCACTCCTACTTCACCCTCCTTACTATATGGAATGACCATATGGCTTAGAGGGGATCTAGGGCCCAAATTTGAGGGGCTGAGGCGGCTTTAAGCTCAACCGTCAGATCATGTAGTGAACTAGGGGTGAACTAAGGGTGAATTAGGGGCAGGTAAACTAGGGTGTGCCTCGTCACTATCTCACACGGGGTCACCCAGGAGGTATCTAGAGTCCAAATTTGGGTGTGCGGAGCGGCTTTGATCTCAGCCGTCCGATCGCGTGATGAACTAAGGGTGAACTAGCCTCGTCACCATCTAACACGAGTAGGGCGAGAGGGGATCAATGGTGGAGGAGAAAAACGGGGGGCGCGTCAATCGTAGACCGTCGGATCTGATGGCACGGGGCTCCGAATTTACAAATTTGCCCGGAATTTACAAATCCCCCCACATTCACTATATGACATACTCAAATCCCCTATATTTCAATGAACGCAAGCGAGCATAGTGGTTAGTGCACATGGCTTGCAATGTGGAGGTTGTGGATTCAAGACATGGGGCGCGGCCCGCCCCAAATTTACAAGCCTACCCGAATTTACTTTTCTCCCCGAATTTACCAAATGTCCCTAATTTACAAATGTGCACCGTATGGCCCAAATCATCTCATCCATCAATCCCCTCCCACCCCGCCCATGTGAGATAGTGCTGAGGGTGAACTAGGGGGTGAACTCACCATAAACTAGGAGTGAACTAGGGGTGAACTCGGGAAAAAAATGGTGCCCCGAGTTCACCCCTATATCCACGTGACCAAATTTGGACCCTAGATCCCTCCCGGGTGATCCTATGTGAGATAGTGATGAGCAGGAGGCATCTAGGGTCCAAATTTAGGCACACAAAACGGCTTTGATCTCAGTCGTCCGATCGCGCGGTGAACTAAGGGTGAACTAGGGGGTAAACTCGAGGTGAATGGCGCCTCCAGCTCACCCCTAGTTCACCCGCCTCACAAAGTGTGGGTCGAACCCAAGACCTCCCGGTCCTCGTCACTAAATGGCACAGCCATGGGGGTGAGGTGGCTTTAATCTCAGCTGTCGGATCATGCAGTGAGCTAGGGGTGAACATGGGCAGGTGAACTAGGGTGTGATCATGTGTCATTCCAACATGGGCAGTGACAC
Source organism: Adiantum capillus-veneris (assembly GCF_014529385.1). NCBI lineage: Eukaryota > Viridiplantae > Streptophyta > Polypodiopsida > Polypodiales > Pteridaceae > Adiantum > Adiantum capillus-veneris. Next base: position 94,442,664 of record NC_140941.1, on the reverse strand, counting down.
GCACTAGTGTGATGGTAGGGCATTTGTGTGGCAACCTGGAGGTCTTGGGTTTGACCCACACCCTGCGAGGCGAGTGAACTAGGGGTGAACTCAGGGTTAACTTGGGGCACCATTTTTGCCCCTAGTTTACCCTTAATTCACCGCGTGATCAGATGGAAGAGATCAAAGTCGTTCTGCACACCCAAATTTGGACCCTACCTAGATCCCTACGGGTGACCCTGTGTGAGATAGTGACGAGGTTCTCCGACTTCTAGGTGCAAGTCTCGACAAGCCTTCAAACTCTAGGTGACAGTAATTTGTTGTAGTAGGCACTAGCATGACCAAGATGACAACTCAATTTTCTGAAAGTGGCATCGTTGAGCTTAATTATCCATCGTGTGGCCGTGCTCTTAGTGCTTAGGTCGAAGGCTCCATTTCAAATCCCACATCGGCATGAGGGCAAGGACCAAAGTTATCCACAACCCCGATCCCCCCTCGTCATTATATGGCATGACCATATGGCTCATAGGGGATCTAGGGCCCAAATTTGGGGGGGTGCGGGGGATGAGGCGGCTTTAATCTCAGCCGTTGGATCATGCATTGAACTAAGGGTGAACTGGGGTGAGCTAAGGGTGAACTAGGGACAGGTAAACTAGGATGTGATCATGTGTCATGCCAACATGGGCAACATACGTGCTAAGCGTGATGGTAGGGCATCGTGTGGCATCCGAAAGGTCTTGGATTCGACCCACACCACCGTGCGAGGCGTGTGAACTAGGGGTGCCATTTTTGCCCCCGAGCTCACCCCCTAATTCACCTCTAGTTCACCGAGCGATCGGACAACTGAGGTCAAAGCCGTTCCGTGCGCCCAAAGTTGGACCCTAGATCCCTCCCGGGTGACCCCGTGTGAGATAGTGACGAGACCGGTCCGCACTCTACATTTGAAACGAGGTTATTATTCCAGCCGCAGTTTACAAATTCCATAGCCTAGATCAAGCCCACATTTCCCACCATGGATCCCATCTCGAAGGTTATTAGTGGAGTCCATCTCAGCAGCATACGTTCGCTTTCTCTAAAATTTGTGCAGTGGTCCAGCTTTGTTGTCACGACGCAAGGCACACACCCCCCCCCCCCCCCCCCCCCCCCCCTCTCTCTCTCTCTCTCTCTCTCTCTCTCACACACACACACACACACACACACACACCCACCTCGGTCACTGCTGCCGAGCTCTCGTTACACGCTTGCGGCGTTGGCTGGTTCCTCACAACACGGAAATGTGTGTAACGAATGGTACCTTTGTGTGTGTAGCTTTGTGCATCCTAACTAGTTTGGCTCACACCTGCAGGGCCAGCACATGCCCCATAGATTTCAGCTATGTGAGCTCCTTTCCATGGGGGCCCTTGACATGCCAGGAGCAGCAGACGGCAGACGCAACATGCTGCAACTCACTCTTGTCAACATTTGGCATCGGTTTGTCACAGTACCTGCTCGATACTGGCTTCTTCGAGCTCCCTGACCTTCCCACTGCTCTTGCTTGCCTTGCCTCTTTCCAGGCTACCCTTCAGCTCCATGGCCTCACCTTCAACGCCACAGGTATCTTACTCATCTCTATCCTTTCCGGCCTCGTAAGGTTGATGTTCTGGTATGCCCTCTGAGAGAGAGAGAGAGAGAGAGAGAGAGAGAGAGAGAGAGAGAGAGAGAGAGAGCTTGGAGTCCAAATCGACCAAGGCCGCTCGGTTACATCTTTGTTGCGCCCGTAACTAGGAAGGTCATTGTAAATCATCATAATCCGCCAGCAGTCGCTATCAGTCTCGTCATTTTCCTCCTCCCTTGAAGTGCGACGGCCGGGAATGGTCGTTCAGTGACCATTCCCTGTTTAAATCAGGTTCTCGGCCTCTCCCGGTTTCCCAAATTAGAACAGAGAATGGTCACTAAATGACCATTCCCTACAAACATGAGAACCCAGACAATGAGAACACTTAAGGAGAAAATAGTTTTTCCAGACATTATCACATCCTGATTAGAGTATTTGATGTATCGTGTGGTTTATATGGAATTTGCCTTCATGATCTCATTGTATATCTTTCAAGACTTTTTTCCATATTTATGACCTATGTTTGATATTTATGGAGAGAGAGAGAGAGAGAGAGAGAGAGAGAGAGAGAGAGAGAGAGAGAGAGAGAGTTGCGGTCTCTAGTAGAGTGCGCCTATTTCTAGACGATCCAATTGCAACGACAACGATAGGAGAGGATTGCATGATGCCTCGACTTCCATTCAACATCTTGTTGATCAATTCCCTAGGGATGATTCTCTCATTGAAAGAGCGTCTCATGCTTCGGAGAAGCTCCTTAACCTCTAGGCTCTAGCAAAAGCGTTCTAAATGCTTGTATCTTACTTCAGTGGCTAGATGGATTGCCTAACGTTGGTTGCATGCACAAAGTTTTTTTGGGAGAGACCTCAAGGCAACACTTTCCAGGCCTCAGTGGCTTGTGGGATTGATGTGTCAAAAGTGTAGCGGAGGGGTGTTGATACGATAGCAAGGGAGAATTATTTTTTTATGTTTGCAAAAGGCCTAAACGACTTATGAGACCCAAAATTACAGCATCGTCATACCATATAATTGTCAAGTAAAAAAACTACAAAGACTAAGGTAACAAATGCTAAAATGTGAATTAATAAGTGACTGTCATACCATATAATTGTCAAGTAAAAAAGTACAAATTCTAAGGTAACAAATGCTAAAATGTGAATTAATAAGTGACTGTCGTACCATATAATTGTCAAGTAAAAAATTACAAAGACTTTAATGGAAATGGCCTATGAACTTTGAGAATAGCGGAATTATGAGAATTAAAGAGAGCATTTTTGTGAGACTACTTCGAGAACATAGAGGGTGAACTTAATTGATGGTAGCAACATAATCATAGTACTTAATTAATTTGGCATGAACAATACTTTTGCAAGAGAGAGAGAGTTTAGAGAACTTGACAACAATTGAGGACTGGATTTATGTGGAGAAGGTCCCCCTTCCGATAGGCTTTTGTATTATAGATTCTCCCATCAATATAGACAATGACGCGCTGAAAACGTAGATGCTGAAATCTGCGTTTTCCGGGCTGAAACTGTAAACCTTGCGGAAACTGACCGTGCGGCGAGAAACTGCTGCGGGAAGGTGAGATCTGCGAGGTTCGGGACTTGATCTACGGGTACTAAGGGCTGAAAACTGAAAACGCTGATGTTCTTTGATCTTCCGTCGCAGAGAAGGCTAGGGTTTGTAGCAGATGCAAAAACACTAGGGCTGAAAATCTGTAAATCTGACGCCGATTGTCTGCAAAGGCAAAACGCTAGGCTGATCTGCTGTCTGCTGTAGTCGCCGGGGCTGATCTGCTGTGCAAAACACCAGGGTTGGTTCTTCATGCAAAAACTCTAGGTTGATGGATCTGCTCCAAAAACGCTAGGTCTCTTGGGGGGGGGTTCTGCTGAGAAGTTGCTTGTTGAGCATGTGCTCCTGCTACCTCTTTTGCCAGAAAGTGCTAACTTGGGCTTGCTTATATATTAACTTAGCAAAATTGCCCTATTTACTTTTGTAGGAAAGTCGCTTAAAAATAATAAGTGAAAATCCCAATAAATAGGAAAATAGGCTAAATGCACTGGAAAATTCCCCTAACTGATGCGAATGGATTCTGATGGGAATTCCGATGATCATGCTGTGTGCAACCGGAGGATATGCATCTATGCTAAGTGACTGGGCATGCACGGTCTACGAATAGACTCACAAAAGTGCCAGATCACTGCTAATCTAAACTGACTGAACCCTGCTGTGGTGTAGCTGGTCCACGGACACATAGGGTTGGGATGTGTCACGTGACAGATTTGCATTGTATAGCCAAGAGTGTTGGTGTAAGCTCTCAACTTCTCTACAAGCTTGGAAAACGAGATGGAGCTCTTGCACTTTCCACTCCACACAATGAGAGAGTGTGTGTGTGTGTTTGGGGGGGGGGGAGAGTATACCTCCCAAGCTAGCCCCTTTCTTGCTTTGGTCGATCCCCTCTTCTAGCACTCTCTGGCACTTGATTGGACCTCCTCAAGCCTGGCCAATCATAGGCTTAGTGTATATCAAGCAACAAGGATAGCCCTGGGACAAGTGTCTCCCTGTCCCCTTTGAGAGAGAGGACTTGACAAATGCAAAAAAATTAATAAAATCAACTAAATTATCATTGGACCCCTTGGGAGGCTAACCAATAGGCAGCAGGCTTTAGGCACACCTTGAGGGCAACATGAAGAGGAACTTGAGAAGTGTCCTATTTGCTTTCTTTGTACCAAGCTTGCCTTGTGTGAGGGTGTGTTTGCTCTCTCTCTAGCCCCTACAATGAGGGCTCGCCTCCCCTTGATTAGGGATCATATTGACTTTGTGGAACACCTTACCCCCCTCAAGCACCTTAGTCATGGAGCACCTTAGCACCTTAGTCATTAAGCACCTCAAGCATCTTAGTCAGCAAGCACGACAACAAGCTTGGGCCGGGTTCCTACCTCAAGCACAACCCTAGCTTACCTAAGGTCAAAAGAGTTTTAACACTAATCTTTGGAGGTATGTAATGAAGCTAACCCTAAGGTCTTTAAGCTCTATTAGCTAGCCTTGCTCTTTGACAGATCATCTCTCATTTGGACCCCTTTACCATTGGCGCCGTGTTGAGATAGAACCGTAAGCACATGTCTATATTCTAACCCTTGTTCCTGTCTATTCTCCCACATTAAATGATCAGTTTAATATGAGAAAATCATTTAGATTGGTTAGATATTAGATTTTATGACACTACCTCTCTCTTGAAATCATAGTCGTCCTCGACTATGAGGTAGAAGAGCTAAAGCCTTAGTCATTAGTCAATGTTTCTTAGCGGGTAGAGGATACCTTTTTATCCTACGACATCATTCCAAGATGGATGACTAATCCATTTGGTGCTTGGAAGACGTAGCTGCCGCAAACATGTCTGCTCTTTAGTCAATTTCATTCTCCCAAGTAGAGTGACAAATTCTACTGGTTGTTTGAGAGACGTTGTCATCACACATGATTCTAAGCATGCATACTACTTAAATTTGTGCACAATAAAAAGAGGTAGTTTTATAAGACAAAAACATTGATCATTTAAAAGAAACATGTACATTTGCTTACTCTAATGTAGCATTGTAAGCATTGATAAGGCTTGAAACATACTCTTGTATGTCCACTTTCACGGTAGGCCAATAGAAGTACGTCTCTACTCCTCGAAGAGTAGCTTGAATGCCTCTATGCCCCGCATAGGGAGGAGCATGGGATTTATACATAACTTTCTTACGAAGGGAGTGGGTAACACATAGCCTATTGCCATGGACAAGATAATCATCCTGCAAAGTGAATGGTTCCTCTTTCTTCCCTAAGGCAAGGGTAGGCATTATGTTTTTAAAGTCAGGGTCAATAGTATACTCATCTGTCATAGAAGATAGATCATTGTGAGCTGCTATAGACACCGCATTAACTTTTGGTCGTCGTGAAAGTGCATTGGCCACTTGATTGTGCTTACTAGCAATGTGAGCAATATGAAAATAAAATTGCGAAAGAAAATTTGCCCACCTCATTTGTTTGTCGGAAAGCTTGATTCGCATCATGAAGTACTTGAGACTTTGGTGGTCTGTTTGTAAAATACATGGAGTCTCCAATAGATAGTACTTTCATGTGTCTAGGACATGTAGAACAGCTAAAAGCTCTTTCTCATAAATGCCAAAGATCCGTTCATCCGTATTGAGCCTTCGGCTCTCATATACTATGGCATGCCCTTCTTGAAGCAAGACTGCTTCAAGGTAATCACCACAAGCATCACATTGGACCTCAAATGGCTTTGAGAGATCCGGAAGCATAAGGACTGGTTGGGAGGTAAGCTTCTTTTTGAGCTTGCCAAAATCATTTTGCTCCTTAGCAGTCCATGAGTACTTAATGTTCTTCTTTGTTTAGTCATGTAATGGTCCTGCTATTTGAGAGAATTTTGCTATGAAGCGTTTATAGTATACACATATACCAATAAAGCTTCTTAGCTCATGTAGATTCTTTGGATTAGACCATGCTTTTATTACCTCTAACTTGGGTGAATCCATACGGATACCATCTTGAGAGATAATATGACCTAAGTATGTAATCTCTTGAAGGAAAAATTCGCTTTTCTTTTGATTGAGAAAAAGCTTGTTCTCCCTCAATGCTTAAAAAATCACATGAAGATGTTGCTTGTGTTTCTTCAAGGACTTGGAGTAGATGATGATATCATCAAAGAATACTCTAGTGAATTTGCGGTAGGGTCTAAAGTTTTTCTTCATTAAACGACTGAACGTGGCTGGTGCATTAGTCAAACCAAAACGCATGACTAGATATTCATAAAGACCAAATGTTTTATGAAACGTGATCTTTAGGATATCTTCATCCACTATCCTTATTTGATGATAGCTACTTTTAAGGTCAATCCAAACTGAAGTAGGTAGAGTCTTGTAGCTTATCAAACAAACCTTCTTGATTTCTACCATTTTCATTTGATAAAACATTACTGTCGTTTAGAGACTCTTTGACAAAAATTATGTACGCAGAAATTGAGCTTTTCATTGATTTATCAAAAGCAGGAGGATTTACAAGTGGAATAGTACGACCAGACTCACTAACATCTATATACATGCTCTTTCCCCTGTAGGTGAAGTAGATTCTCCTTTCAGGGAACTTCATGTTGGTAGCCATGCGGTTGAACCATAGTGCCCCTAGGATAGTATCCTCATGTTGGAGAGGAGAGATGAAAAAATCTTCTTTGTTGACATAGCTTTGGACATGAAGCCTCAACTTCCCAATCAATAGAGTAATGGAGGCTTGCTGTCTCTTGAAAGTGGTATCGGCGGTTACAGTATCTCTCATCTCGAAAGCTTGAATGCCCAACTTGGTGGCCAACTCCGTTGATATGAAGTTGTGAGTACAGCCAGGATCAAACAAAATGAAGGCACCATGCTCCCTTACCTTTCCCCAAGCATAGGAGAGAGGTGATCCTTTGCAATGAGCATCCTCTTTTGGAGCTTCGATAGTGGAAGCTCTAGGAGTCTCATTGTGGGCATTTCTCTTGGGGCAAGAACAGTAGCCATGTCATTGCTCCCCACACTTAAAACATTTGTGATCCTTGCGAAAAGCTTCAAGCTCTTTAGGAGAGAGTTTATTTTTACCTTTGTAAACTCCTTTCTCCTTGGACCAAGTGTTGTTGATGTTGGAATTGCCTTGGGAAAAATTTTGGACATTGGTTTTTTCCTTTGCATCACTTTTGTCTTTGCTTTCCATGGGCTTGATATTCCTTCTAGCCCTTTGTTGGAAATTGATGCGCGAAGCAACCATAGTGTGGTGGATTACTGGTGATAGAACCGGGCCGTTGGGAGTTGACGTACTCGGCCATCTCTGTAGGTAATCCTGCATAGAATTGTTGTTTTTGCTCGCGAAGTCTATCTTTTGAAAGACAGTAGCCTTGAGATGTAAATCCTAAAACTTGTCTACATATTTGTGGATAGACTCATGGGAGAGAAGCTTCAAACTCCGCTATTTGGTAAGCACTTTGTCCTTTGCATCGCTTGCAAGGAATTGCTTCATGATAGAAACTCGTAGAGTTTTCTATGTCTTTGGGGCTTCGCCGTTGCCACAAAGGCTAGCCCACCATTGACGAGCCGATTTCTAGAAGTGCATAGCTACATGGCGTAGCTTGGAGGACTCCGTGAAGCCCTCATCTCCAAAGGCCGCATCAAATTGATGGATGAAAGCCAATACTTTGTCGATAGCACCAAAGGTGCCATCATAGGTGAGAAAAGAGATACTCTTTCCTCCCTCTTTGAACGTTGAGCTTTTGTGACCTTCGCCATGCAGGGTAAGATTTGCGATGTCCTTCCCTCTTGTATTCTTTAGGAGAATAGCCATAGCTTTCGTCAGAAGAGGAGGTGGGTGAAGAAGGAGAAGAGGGTGACCTCTGTCTTACCCTATTCTTCCTTTGTTTCCTCTCTTCTCTTTCGGAAGGACGAGAAGAAAAACTGTGGATTGACCGTTTCCTCTTGGGAGGAGTTGGCGGCCATCTAGACCGCCGTCTTCGTGGAGCCACATCTTCAGAGGAACTTAGGGATTCATTACTTTTTTGTTCTTTGGATTCCTCCTCTCGTATGGAAGAGAGTCGTTTTTTGGGGGTCTCAAGAGGCCTCCTAAGCTCTCTCCCCTCTTGGAGAGGAAGGAAAATCCCATAAGCGCGAAAACTTCAGCTTGCAAAGTAGGGTTGCCCATAGCTTGTTGCAACCTAGTAACAAGATAATTGACAAACATGGGGGCATCATCATTAGCACCTTCATGTCCAAAATCAAAGTTATCAATGTTCATTCTACTCTCATGGTTATTGTCAACCATGCTAATTATACTTGTGTATATAGAATACTTTGTGCTTTGGTACCCTCAAAAACCTTAGTCGCTACTCTTCTTTACCTTTAAAAATCAGTCCTCAAGCAGCCACACCCGTGGTTTAAACACTGTTAATTGCAAAGACTAGTGGAGAGGGTCTAACATTGCTCAGTTGATTATGGATCTTGTTGAGCTTGCTCGTAGCTCAATAATGGTAAAGCCAAAGGCAAGCTCCAAGAGGCTCCATTATTAAGACTGTAGTTCGTAACGGTGTATCTCGAACTAAGTCCTTCTTAACCAAGATGATAGATCCCTATCCCACTTACTCTATTGCAATAAACATGCCCAACCTTTCATGGACAACTTAAGGACCTCTCTTCTTAAGCAAGAAAATAGAAACCAATAGCTCTGATACCAATGTAATGGAAATGGTCTATGAACTTTGAGAATAGCGGAATTATGAGAATTAAAGAGAGCATTTTTGTGAGACTACTTCGAGAACATAGAGGGTGAACTTAATTGATGGCAGCAACATAATCATAGTACTTAATCAACTTGGTATGAACAATACTTTTGAGAGAGAGAGAGAGAGAGAGAGAGAGAGAGAGAGAGAGAGAGAGAGAGAGAGAGAGAGAGAGAGAGAGAGAGAGAGAGAACTTGACAACAGTTGAGGACTGGATTTATGTGGAGCCGGTCCCTCCTCCAATAGGCTTTTGTATTATAGATTCTTCCATCAAGAGAGACTTGTACAATATAATCTTTGTGTTCCTTGTGACCTAGGTGATGCAATGAAGATGGAAAGCTTCATGCATCACAAGCATAACATAGACTTTGTAAAAAGGATTAACTATCCCCAGCCTCAGACCCAAGGCCTCAAACACTTTCGAAGGTGGAGAGAGCTAGCGGGGAATGAGGATAGGGAAGAGGAAGAAGAAACATTCATAGGAGAAAGAAATAGTTTCGCACTTATCGTCACTCTTCTTGCTAGCATACATAATAGTATAGTAATGAAGATAGAGAAGATGGCAAACTTAAGTATTGAAGCATGGCTCTTGGTTAGATTTGCATTCCATAGCCAAGAGTGTTGGTGTAGGCTCTCAACTTCTCTACCAGCTTGGAGAAGGAGATAGAGCTCTTGCACTTTGTACTCCACACAATGTGTGTGTGTGTTTTTTTTTTTGGGGGGGGGGGGGGGAGAGTATACCCCCCAAGCTAGTCCCCTTCTTACTTTGGTCGACCCCCTCTTCTAGCACTCTCTGGCACTTGATTGGACCTCCTCAAGCTTGGCCAATCACAGGCTTAGTGCATATCAAGCAACAAGGGTAGCCCTGAGACAAGTGTCCCTCTTTCCCTTTTGAGAGAGAGGACTTGATAAATGCAAAAACAATTAATTAAAACAACTAAATTATCATTGGACCCCTTGGGAGGCTAACCAATAGGCTTTAGACACACCTTGAGGGTAACATGAAGAGGAACTTGACAAGTGTTCTATTTGCTTTCTTTGTACCAAGCTTGCCTTGTGTGAGGGTGTGTGTGCTCTCTCTCTAGCCCCTACAATGAGGGCTCGCCTCTCCTTGAGTAGGGATCATGTTGACTTTGTGGAACACCTTACCCTCCTGAAGCACCTTAGTCATTAAGCATCTCAAACACCTTAGCCAGCAAGCACGACAAGCATCTCAAGCTTGGGCCGAGTTCCCACCTCAAGCACAACCCTAGCTTACCTAAGGTCAAAAGAGTTTTAACACTTAACCTTTGGAGGTATGTAATGAAGCTAACCCTAAGGTCTTTAAGCTTTATTAGCTAGCCTTGCTCTTTGACAGATCATCTCTCATTTGGACCCCTTTACCATTGGCCCTTTGTTGAGATAGACTCGTAAGCACATGTCTATATTTTAACCCTTGTTCCCATCTATTCTCCCACATTTAATGATCAGTTTAATATGAGAAAATCATTTAGGTTGGTTAGATATTAGATTTTATGACAAAGACTAATATAACAAATGCTAAAACGTGAATTAATAAGTACTCAGTAGGTCCTACAAATTTCGAAATAGAAAGACATAACAAAGAGTACCATTTTGCTTAAGACCATGCCAATCTTCTTTTAACCGATCAAGGTACTGTGGCGGCATGAAGCGCGTCTTGAGCTTGTCTTGGAAGTCGACCCAACTAAAAGAGAGGGGTACGCCATCCTCGGAATTCTCAAGGTGCTCCGCCAACTGTGACTCCTGCCAAGCTTGATACCAATTAATGGCATCACTTGCTAGATATATGGCAGCCATAAAACTTTATTGTTACGTGATTTTTTGTTAGTTGCAAAGTAAGCATTAAATTAATGCAACCAAGAATGAATCACAGATACATCCATCTTACCATCATACTTACTAAACGTCAACTTCTCAATGACTAGATTGTTGGAGTCGTTGTCTCCACCTGTTCTACGTGATGACTCGCCGGCCTCCTTGAGTGGCTCGCCTTTCGTAGAGAGTACTTGTAGGACCAACTCTTGTATGCGTTGGTCCCTCTGCGTCTTTCGTTCTAACTCCATAGCCTCTCGCTTTTCTTCGGCTGCTATGCGTTGAGCCTCGCATGCTTGCTCATGCTCGAGCTCCATATGTTACCATATACATGTGGTAGTGATGTGTGTGAACACACTAGGACCGCCGGGACATTTTTTCCCTCTTTAGGAGGTTTTTCCCCCCGAGCATTGTATATACGCCCATCACTCTAGGGCTATCTATCTTTCCATTGCACACTAAGTAACATACTCTCTATTGTGTGCCTTGAGCTTCCTTCGTCTTTTCCGAGCTGTGTGCGTTTCTCTGCAACCCTAATTCCAACAATTGGTATCAGAGCAGGTTGCGTCCTCCCGGGCTTAGTCGCCAGTTGCTCCAGCACACGCCTGCTCACTTTCTCTGATTTCAGTGAGCTTTGGCAAGCGTCCGCAGGTCGACAAAACTTTCGGGGGAGCTCAGTCTGCTCAGATTTTTGATTCGGGCTCATTTCGGCATCCGTTTCCACTACAGACAGTACTGCACAAGCTATTTCGTCATTTTGTGTAGAGTTTTTGTCAGTACCGTTTTTTGCATAATAGGTGCCTTACAGTCTTCTACGGTTTGTGCTATATAGCACGTGTTGTTCCCGCTCCATTTCTCCTATTTTCGGGCAGTTTTTACATCAGGTGCAGCATTACCATGGTTGACAACAACAACACAGATGTGTTCAAGATGTTTGCTGTTGAGGATAGGTTGGATGGGAACAAAAACCCTATGCTGGCTTATATGATGCAACACGTTCTTGTGTCAAAGGGCGTCTGGAATATTGTGCAGGGCATTGATGTACGTCCTGGTTCTGAGGATGTAGGCGATGTTAAGGATGTTGCAGGTCTTGCTGCTATTAGAGTTGTTTTGCCTACGGCAGAACAAGCTTGTTGGGATGTAAAGGATGCGCAGGCTCATGCATTGATTGCCTTGTCTGTGAAGCGCACCATTGTTTCTCACATCCGTTCAGCCAAATCTGCAAAACAGGCTTGGGATATTCTAGCAGGTCTTTATGCAAGTCGCAATGACGCTAAAATTGCTTTGCTGCGTAAAGAGCTGGAGTCGAAGATTATGCATGAGGAAGATGATATGGACACTTTCCTTGCTAGTGTCAAGGATATCTGAAACCGGCCTGTTCAATCCAAAAAGGGCGGTAGACTTTACTTTAAACCTTGATTTAGCTTTCACCCATTATTAGTCGTCTATTTTACCTGTACTTTCAAGACACAACAAAGGGGAGAGGGATACAGGCTGCTAGATTGCACCTGTATGAGTAGACAGACACCAGATTGGCCCCTAACTTAGGCGCCCCTTTCGGTATTTCTTTATTGTTCAAAAGAGGGAATAAACGCTGTGGTTCCTACAAGCTGCCCCGCACAAACTCGGCTGAATTTCCACTGTTCCAGCCCGATTTCGGCAGCATAACTGTACTAGAACCCTTCACGGTCAGTATTCCCACGCATTGACTGACTTTCCCGACGCATACGGGCACTTTGCAAAACCTGGCGAGAATCTGCAGCACGCTGAATTCTCTGTTTTCAGCCCTGAAAATGCTCCAGATCGCCTGTACAGCGGTCCCCTTGCGTCCCCGAACCTCCTGGGGGTATTAGGGTCCGTTTAGGGCCAAAACCCTAAACCTGCAAAAATACACAGCAGGCTGTAATTCACTGTTTCGGGCTCCGTTTCGCGTGCCGGTCGCATCCCTAGCAAGTCCTCGAGCTCCCGCACCTGTAGGGCTACTTGCCCTTTGAATCGGACGAGATTTCTGGCGTGAAACCTCTCCGAATTCACCTGTACCTGCGGGGGGATTAGCCGCTAGCTAATCCAGTACCTGTGCAAGAGGCTCTTGCCTCGGCAATCGCGCATGAACCCACACAACTGTACATTGGTCAAATGAAGAGCCCACTAGAGGGGCATAACATACTGCCAAAGGGGAGAGAGAGGGCAGTGCGTAGCGTGCAGGGCATCACTCCTGGCACCGCACTGTGCATAAGAGGGAAAGCAAGCACTCCATAGCTCTTAACCTGTGACAGAGACTTGCAAAATGAGCCTCCCAGCTATAAATCACGTTTTTGCCTTCTCTATAAGTAGTAAACTGGCCTCAGAGTGCCAAGTGTCACTCATTTGTGCATTTTCCCGCTTTAGACCCTCGGGTCTAAAAATATCTCACCTGCAGCCTCTGTTGACTTGGCCACAGAGTAACAAAATGATCCCCATGTCAAACTGCACGTAATGACGCGAAGACATTTTCAGGTCCCAAAATAGCAGTTCCCTAAATTTTAGGAGATGCTGCCATTGTATCTTTCTAGGTCATCCGACCCTCTTTGTACACTGCGGCCACATCCAAAACTGAAATGTAGCCTCTGTAGCAAAGGATTCCACTTTGGCTAGTCAATGACCCCACTTGGCTAACCATAGTCCTTGTCCAACCTTAGTGCTCTCTTGCCCTCAGGCCTGGACTCCCTCTGGACAGTTCCACACTAGCTATGCAATGCAGGGCAGTTAGATTTCCCGAGGGGTGTTTCCAAAAAGTGAAAGTAAATAGATAATAAGAAAGAAATCAACAAAAAGGATAGATAGTAGTCACACGCTGGTGACATACCCCCCTCCTGAAATCTCAAACGTCCTCGTTTGCATCTATGTCGTACATGCTTACTGTCAACACTGATGTATTCAACACCTGTCGACACATATACGACACATACATGCTCATTGTCAACCCTGGTGTATTCAACACCTCGTCGACTCATGTATTGCCTGCGTGTGAACCCTGTCCCAATGACATAGTGGTAGCTGCACACTCTGCCATTGCTTTGAGTCACTAACTTTCCAATGACAAAATGGTAGCTGCACATTTTGCCACTGTCTTATAGTACACGTTGGATCCCGTAACACTTTCGAGCATACCCAAACCGACAGTTTAAGAATGCAGTTACACATGTACTCCTGAATAGAAGCAATCATTGTATCCTTGACAAACTGACAAGAAATACTCACTTCTATAGCACTAACCAAACTTTTGGACATTCCATAAGAGCAATTGCCAAACTGACAATCTGTACAGCTCTAACATTCATGTAACAGGTATTTCATTTGAGCTCACTTTAAATACCATGTACATCATTTGTTTCAGAAGCCATTGTCACACTGACAATCCATTTAGCTTTGAAACTCAAGGGGTCAAGGTAGGTTGCAAATCGAAGGCTTCCAGGTAAAGTGATAACACAGTTGGTGACTCTGCAAGTTCACCTTCTTCCATCCACTTAGCATCCATTGGTGGATAGTTTCTGAACTTTACCAAGTAACGCCTGGCAACCTTGCCTTTCACTTTCCTTTCTTGTCTTCCTTGTCTTCAGAATCAGCTGGCCTTTTCTTTGTAGGACAGTTGTAAGCAATGTGGCCAGGCTGCTCACATATAAAGCATTTGTTCTCTGTCCTCAGGACCTTCTTTTGCTCTTCTGACTTGCGAGGAAAACGTCTTTTCCATTTCTTTGCTGGTCCTTTTTCTGATTCAGCCGTAGCTTTGTCTTTCCCTGCGTTGGCTGACTCCTGAGTCCCTTTAGGAGCCTCATTGGGAACGTGCTTCTTGGCTGAATTTTTCTTGCCTGATCCTGCCTTGACGCCAGTGTTAAATTCACAATCTTCTCCCTTGAGCAAACCATTGCCAGTGTTTGCTACCTCGATGAGCTGCGTCAAAGTAGTGACTTTTGTCTTCGTACAGTACTTTCTCAATCCTTTAGGTAGGCCACAACAGTATTTTTCAATCTGTTCTGTCAATGGCACAAACCTATAGGAAGTTACTGGAAGTAGAGCTTTCCAAAACTTCCGATTGTAATCATCCAGATTTCTGCAAGTGGCAGCATTAAGCTGGTGCCATTCTGTCATGACATCTGCTTCGAAATCATCAGATAACCAAGCTGCTGCAAAAATCTGCTTGAAGTAAATCCATGTGGACGGAGCTTGCCCTTGAAGCAATAAAGTTGTCCACCATTGTCCCGCATTCCCTGTCAAGAAAGTGGCTGCCTTGCGGACCTTTGAAGCCTCTGTAAAGTTTCCCCCTGCATAGGCCTTATCAAACTGCTGGAGGAATGAAAGAGCCTTCTTCCTGTCATCAAACCCTGTAAAGGTCGTGAATGACACACCTTTGCCACCTTCTTTGTACGGAGTTGGCCTCTCCAGCGGCGTTAAATTGTCATATGGAAGTGACTGAAACATGGGAACACTATTAGGGTTCATCTGTGTTCCTTGGCCGCTATTAACTTGACCTGGAAATGCCATATTTGGCTGCTGATTTGTAATTCCAGCCATGCCAAAATTTGCTTGTGGCATCCCAAATTGTCCCTGAGTGCTTTGAAACCCTGGTTGCATACCCATGACACTGTACATGGGGTTAGGCATCATCGTTTGAGCACCCGCAAACACTGTTCCTGGCGTATAAAACTGATTTCCAGGTGCATGACCAGCCATGCTTTGGAATACGGATCCACCTCCAAAATAGCCAGGGTGTACTGAAGGTGGTGGGAAGACCTGTTGCATAGCCTGTAAGTTGCTTCCCTGCCCATTAGAACCAGCTATAGGCTGCTGAAAGGTGGCGGGCTGAATTGGTACAGCTTGAAAAACTGGCATCTCAACCACCTGTTCTTGCACCTTAGGCATACGTTGTGGAGACTGCATGTTCTCCGTCAAGTGTACAGGTGTTTCCATTGACTGTGCGGTATGAATCACCTGTGTTCGAGCCTTAACAGGCTTTTGAATATGATCCAGTGACCCAACTTGCTGAGACGGAACAGGAGGTTGCAGAAAGGCTAAAAACCTTGGATTCTGCATTACTTGTGTGAACATAGCCACAGCAGTAACCAACTGGGTCCTGAATATATCATCATCAGTCTGTGGTGGTCTTGAGGACTCACCCACTTCATGTGTCTGTTGACCCTGTGAAGAGGAAACCTCTTCAGTCACATCATCTGGTCTGTCAGCCATAATTACAATTCCCTGTGTCTCGTCTATGATCCCCTGTGTCTTCAAGCCCAAAAACTGACCAAGGCTCACTTTTATGGGAAAAAGTGATCAAATCCCGTCGATGGAACCATGAAACCGGCCTGTTCAATCCAAAAAGGGCGGTAGACTTTACTTTAAACCTTGATTTAGCTTTCACCCATTATTAGTCGTCTATTTTACCTGTACTTTCAAGACACAACAAAGGGGAGAGGGATACAGGCTGCTAGATTGCACCTGTATGAGTAGACAGACACCAGATTGGCCCCTAACTTAGGCGCCCCTTTCGGTATTTCTTTATTGTTCAAAAGAGGGAATAAACGCTGTGGTTCCTACAAGCTGCCCCGCACAAACTCGGCTGAATTTCCACTGTTCCAGCCCGATTTCGGCAGCATAACTGTACTAGAACCCTTCACGGTCAGTATTCCCACGCATTGACTGACTTTCCCGACGCATACGGGCACTTTGCAAAACCTGGCGAGAATCTGCAGCACGCTGAATTCTCTGTTTTCAGCCCTGAAAATGCTCCAGATCGCCTGTACAGCGGTCCCCTTGCGTCCCCGAACCTCCTGGGGGTATTAGGGTCCGTTTAGGGCCAAAACCCTAAACCTGCAAAAATACACAGCAGGCTGTAATTCACTGTTTCGGGCTCCGTTTCGCGTGCCGGTCGCATCCCTAGCAAGTCCTCGAGCTCCCGCACCTGTAGGGCTACTTGCCCTTTGAATCGGACGAGATTTCTGGCGTGAAACCTCTCCGAATTCACCTGTACCTGCGGGGGGATTAGCCGCTAGCTAATCCAGTACCTGTGCAAGAGGCTCTTGCCTCGGCAATCGCGCATGAACCCACACAACTGTACATTGGTCAAATGAAGAGCCCACTAGAGGGGCATAACATACTGCCAAAGGGGAGAGAGAGGGCAGTGCGTAGCGTGCAGGGCATCACTCCTGGCACCGCACTGTGCATAAGAGGGAAAGCAAGCACTCCATAGCTCTTAACCTGTGACAGAGACTTGCAAAATGAGCCTCCCAGCTATAAATCACGTTTTTGCCTTCTCTATAAGTAGTAAACTGGCCTCAGAGTGCCAAGTGTCACTCATTTGTGCATTTTCCCGCTTTAGACCCTCGGGTCTAAAAATATCTCACCTGCAGCCTCTGTTGACTTGGCCACAGAGTAACAAAATGATCCCCATGTCAAACTGCACGTAATGACGCGAAGACATTTTCAGGTCCCAAAATAGCAGTTCCCTAAATTTTAGGAGATGCTGCCATTGTATCTTTCTAGGTCATCCGACCCTCTTTGTACACTGCGGCCACATCCAAAACTGAAATGTAGCCTCTGTAGCAAAGGATTCCACTTTGGCTAGTCAATGACCCCACTTGGCTAACCATAGTCCTTGTCCAACCTTAGTGCTCTCTTGCCCTCAGGCCTGGACTCCCTCTGGACAGTTCCACACTAGCTATGCAATGCAGGGCAGTTAGATTTCCCGAGGGGTGTTTCCAAAAAGTGAAAGTAAATAGATAATAAGAAAGAAATCAACAAAAAGGATAGATAGTAGTCACACGCTGGTGACAATATCAATGAGCAGCTCATTTCTGCAGGTGAAGTCATTTCAGACAGTTTCCTTGTGCAGACTGTTCTCGATGCCTTACCAGATTCTTACCAGACTTTTGCTAGTACTGGGAGACTTATGACCCAAGGAAATCCAGAAGTTGTCAAGTTTGATGCATTATGCACATTGCCTTTGCAAGAGTCACTTTTCAGAAAAAACAGGACTAGACAACGTGCAATTGAACAGGCTTTTATTGCTTCTCAAAGAAAGGGTGGTAACAGCAATGCAGCCACTTCTTATGGTTCTGCTGCGAGTGGCAAAACTTCTATTCCCAATGCTTCTGCTGGCAGCACTTCGTCTGGCAATTCTGGTGATAAGGGCAAAAAAGAAGATGCGTTGCCATTGTTGTAAAGCTAATGATCACTTGATCAAGTCGTGTCCTAAGTTGAAGGCCAAAGAGGCTAAGAAGAAAGAGGGTGGTTGTCACCAGGAGGTGTATTTTTCCTGTTGCCTTCCGTAAATAAGTATTAGATATATTTATTTTATTTTTACTTGTTTGTCCCAAAACCCTTGAAAAGGTGCAAGTGGACATTGCATGGCCAGTGTGAAACGGTTGCAGCCAAATGGGTTTCTCACATCGGGGATCTAGGTCGGTCAGATAGGGACTACCCGGGCCAGTTAGCACTGAATTCTGATGAGTATGGAAGCTCGTGTGCGCCAAACTGGATATTGGGCCACTCGTCAAGTCACTGCAACTTTATAAGTTGAAAGGGGCTAGTAAATTAACCCACATTGTAGATGTTGGTCAAATGGTAGTCTTCAATGATGGTCAGGAGACCGATAGGGACTCCATGGAAGCATCTCCTAAAATTTAGGGAACTGCTATTTTTGATCGGAAAATGTGTTCGCGTCATTAGCTCTGGAATGACAAGGGCAACATTTTATTGCTCTGCTGCCAAGTCAACTGACGCACCAGTTGAGATATTCTTAGCAGGGAAAGCCCAAACTCGGAAACTGGGCGACGTGTCAGCCTGTGAGCGATTCTGCCACTCTGGGAGGCAAAAACGAGCTGCATATCAACAAAGGGGGCGCCATTTTCAGCCTCAGGTGGATTGTAGCAGGTACAGAAGCTATGGAATGCTTACCTTGCCCTCTATGCACAGTATGGTGACGGGAGTGATGCCCCGCACGCTACATACTGCTCTCTTTCTTCCCTACGTACAGTATGTTATGCCCCACTAGTGGGCTTCTCATTTGACCTATGTACAGCTGTGGGGAAATATGCTTTCATGCCGAGGCAAGAGCCTCTTTGCACAGGAACCGGTGTAGCTAGCTGCTGCACCAAAGCAGGTCCACGAGAGGGTGATAACCTCTCGATTGCGCAGTAAATTCAGCACTGTTTGCTTGCTGTTTTTACTCTGTTTTGAGACTGTTTTGTGCCCGGGATGCTTCCAGAATCAAGGGGCACCAAGCCCAAGGTGCAGGGAACAGTGTAGGGACTGTCGTGTGCCCAAATCAGGTCAAAAACAGGACTGAACCAGAAATTACAGCGACCTGGAATTTACTGTTTTGTGCTCCCGACTGAGGGATAACGCCAGTGGGATAGAGTCTTGAGCTTGGAAATTGATTCGGGTTGATTTCGGTATTGTTATGTTGCCGAAATTTTGCCGAATCTGGAGCGTACTAGCTGGATGCAGGTGTTATCTTCCAAGGACTCTCTTTTTTGTAATTCTCTCTCTCTAAATTAAAGAAATACCGAAAGGGGCGCCAGTCTTTGGGGCCTACAGGATGTCGGTCCCGTGTGCGCAGTGACATTCTAGTCGTTGGACGCAACTGTGTTCTCTTCCCTTCTCAGTGCTCTGTGTAAAGTTAACAGGTAATTGAAATAGTACCGCCCTCTACGTTGTATAGGCCGGTTATATGGTTCCATCGACGGGATAGCCACTTTTTCTTCAAAAAGTGCAGCGTGGATTGTTGTGGGTGAAAGCAACACAGAGCTTGTCGATATGGCAGAGAAGAGAGACCAAGTACCTGAAGAGGGATCTTCCTCACATGGCACAGAGAAAATTCCTTCAACTCTTCAAGAAGAGGACAGGTTGTTTAGAACTCAACTGCGTTGCTGCATGGACATGTTTCAGCAGTTGGCTAACAACCCAAGGATGCAGGAGTTCTTACAGACTCCGACACAGGGTGTTCAGACTCCTACACAGGGCATGACTGAGCCGTTGCAGGAAAAGGAGATTTCCAATGCGCAGAGGACTCGTGATGCTCGAGGGAAAGCCCATGTGGTTGAGCAACTAGCGGTGTCCAATGATCCAAAGCAACTTGCTTTAGCTGGACAGGAACCGTTTGTGAATGGTCAAGGGAGCAATGAACAAGCTATGCGTCAGACCCTTCCATTACCTAATACTTATCTTGGTTATTTTGGAGGTGGTTCAGTGTTTCAAGCTATGGCTGGACCTTCCACAGGTTATATGTCAGGGAATGTGTTCGGGACAATGCAAACAGGCATGGGTAACCCTATGTACGCGAACATGGGTGTCCAACCAGGTTTTCAGGGTGCCTATGGCCAGTTTCGAGTGCCTGGAACACAATTTGGTATGGCTGGTTTTTCGCAGCCATACGTACAAAATGTAGATATGACAGGGAAAACAATTGATGCGAGTGTTGGAATGAACACTCATGGAGCACCACTATTACAAGCACCTGTTTATGATAATGTGGCTCCTTTGAGTCAGCCTAAGGATTACAAGGAAGGTGGGCAGGGAGGGAAGTTTGAAACTTTCAGAGGAACTGAGGACCAATTAAAGGCTTTGACCTTCATACAGCAGTTCGATGCAGCTTATGCTGGAGGCAACTTCACGGAATCTTCAAAGATACGCAAGGCTGCCACTTTCTTGAAAGGGAATGCGCTTCAATGGTGGACTGCATTGTTGAACCAAGGTCAAGCCCCAACAACGTGGGTCCAATTTAAACAACTTTTTGCGCCTGCATGGTTGACAAACACTTTTGAAGTGGATGTGATGACGGAACGGCACGAGTTGAATGCTAAACAGTGTGCGAATCTGGAAGAGTACAATAAACGGTTTTGGGCCGCACTGTTGCCAGTCACCTCTTACAGGTTTGTGCCTTTGTCAGAACAAATTGAGAAGTACTGTTGCGGATTGCCCAAGAAAATCAGGGACTACTGCACAAAGACTACTGTCATGAATATGTTTCAATTGATAGAGAATGCAAGAGTGGCCAACAATCTGTCGAAGGGAGATTCCGATGGATTTTATAGCCACAAGAAAGGGGCCCAGGGCAAACAGTTTTCAGCCAAGGGCAATGTTGCAGCAAAGCCTTCTGAGTCTCCTGCAAAGAAGCCTTCCATTGAAGAAGCTGATACGTCCAAGAAGCAGTCTAAATCTTCTTCGGAACGAGGACAAGGACAAAAAAGGCATTTTTCTAGCAAAACTTTTCAAGAAAGGAAAGCTCTTAGGGAGGCCAAGAAATGCTACATTAGTGAACAGGAAGGACGCTTTGCAAATGAGTGCCCACAGAAGAAGTCACAGGATAAGGATGATAAGTCAGACCATAAAGGGAAGAAGCCAAAGCCGAGTGCAGGACTTGTTCCAGATTTGGTTGGAGATCAACCAAACACAGATGCCACGGAGCTGTGCAGAGCTTGGGGCAAAGTTAGAGACCAGATAGTGCTGGTTTTCTTTGATCCAGGAGCCCGTGCAAATTTCATATCACCAGAATTGGCATCAAAGTTGGGCATTCGTGCAGAGGAGATGGGTATGACAGGCGAAGCAGGTTTGGCATGCCCAGGACATTCAGAGCCTGTTACTCCCATTCTGGGAAAGCTTCGTCTGCACATTCAGAGCTATGTGGATGCGAAAGAATTTCATATTATGCCGCTTGAGGGCTGTGATGTGTTATTGGGTATCCCATGGTATTACAGGTTGCATGCTATGGTGGATACTTACAACAAAAAGATTACCCTTGTACATAGAGGAAAGACTCATGTCCTTGATGTAAAGCTTAAAGACGAGTCTGTTCCCGTTGTTTCTGCTTCTACTATTTCATCTGTAATAAAGAATCATCTTTCTGCGTACTTGATCTTTGCAAAAGAAGTACCTCAAGTTGTATCTAATTTGTCTACCTTAGATAAAGACAGGTCAACTTTTTTGAGTGGTTTCAGTGATTGTTTTTCGGACTCTTTGCCAGGGGAGTTACCTCCTGAGAGACGTGAGGATCATACTATAGATCTTGTGCCAGGTTCTAGTCCACCGAATAGAGGAAAGACTCATGTCCTTGATGTAAAGCTAAAAGGCGAGTCTGTTCCAGTTGTTTCTGCTTCTGCTATTTCATCTGTAATAAAGAATCATCTTTCTGCGTACTTGATCTTTGCAAAAGAAGTACCTCAAGTTGTATCTAATTTGTCTACCTTAGATAAAGATAGGTCAACTTTTTTGAGTGGTTTCAGTGATTGTTTTTCGGACTCTTTGCCAGGGGAGTTACCTCCTGAGAGACCTGAGGATCATACTATAGATCTTGTGCCAGGTTCTAGTCCACCGAATAGACCACCATACAGGGTTAGTGCAGCCCAGTAGAAAGAGATTATGGGTCAGGTCAACGAGCTTTTAGAGAAGGGGCTGATTCAGCCCAGTTCATCCCCTTTTTGTTCGCGTGTACTCTTAGTGCAGAAGAAGGATGGTTCATGGCGCATGTGCATTGACTATCGCGCCTTGAATAAGAATACCATCAAGAACAGGTTCCCCATACCGAGGATAGATGACATTCTTGATCGGCTTGAGGGAGTGTCATTGTTTACAAGAATAGACCTAAAGAGCGGGTATCATCAGATACGCATTAGACCAGAAGATGTCCATAAGACTGCGTTCAGGACAACATTTGGTCTCTATGAGTTTCTTGTCATGCCATTTGGTCTCACAAATGCTCCTGCCACATTTAATAGAATGATGGACATAATTTTTAGACCACATAGAAACTTCGTGGGTACCTTCTTTGATGACATGATTGTCTTCTCAAAGTCTGAAGAGGAGCATAGGGATCACGTGACCGCAGTTTTCAATGAGCTACGCAAGAATAGGCTACTCATTAATGCAAAGAAAAGTGAGTTCTTTTTGCAAGAGATTCACTTCCTTGGGCACATTGTTTCAAAGGATGGGGTACGCATGGATCCTGCTAAAGTGGAAGCAATTAGGTCATGGCCAGACTTGAAGTCCGTACATGACATTCGAAGCTTTCTAGGCTTATGTTCCTATTACAGGAGGTTCATCCGAAATTTTGCTGAGATTGCTTCTCCACTCCATGCACTGCAAGGAAAAGGAGTTACTTTCAAGTGGACAGCCAAGGAAATTTTAGCGTTCAAACACTTGAAAGAGAAGCTGACTTCAGATCCGGTAATTATTTTGCCAGATCTTTCTAAACCTTTTGTGGTTCAATGTGATGCGTGTGGCCATAGTCTTGGTGCAGTTCTAATGCAGAATAGCCGAGTAGTCGCGTATGAGAGCAGAATTCTTTTGAAGACTGAAAGGAACTTGCAAATCTATGAGAAAGAATTGCTGGCAGTTATTCATGCTCTCACTAGTTGGAAACACTATTTGCTAGGGGCTGATTTTGTGGTCCAAACGGATCATCAAACCTTGCGATATTTTCTTACACAGACGAAGTTGTCTGAGAAGCACATGCGATGGGCAAACATCTTGTCAATGTTCCATTTTCAGATTGTGCATGTGCAAGGGAAAAAGAACGTGGTGGCTGATGCGTTGTCACGAAAGCCCCAAATTTCAGCAGTGTCAATTCCGTACCATTGTGAACTAGAGGAAATGAAGACACAATATGTTGAAGATTCAGATTTTGCAAGGATCTATGACTAGCTTGTTGATGGGCAACATCATGAGCACTATATGCTTAAGAATGACTTTCTCATGATGCATGGAAAGTTATGCGTTACTAAACAATTACGGCCAAAGATTTTGATGGAAAGTCATGCTCCACCTTATGCTGGGCATCGTGGAATTGATGCGACAGTGAAAGGGGTTGAGGCATTCTTCTATTGGCCAGCTTTGCGTCAAGATGTTGACACATTTGTAAGATCATGCTTAGTATGCCAAAAAGTCAAATTTGACAGACAAAAGCAACCGGGATTGTTGCAGCCATTGCCGATCTCTGATAGGCCATGGGAAAGTATAGCAATGGACTTTATCTTTGATCTTCCAAGGACGCAAACAGGAAATGATGGGATTTGGACTATCATTTGTAGGTTCAGTAAGCAGGCCCATTTCATTCCTGTTAGAAAGAAGATAAAGCCAGAACACATGGTCAAGATATTCATGAGCAATATCTTTAAATATCATGGGATGCCTCAGTCAATTGTCAGTGACAGGGATCCATGTATGACTAGTCTTTTCTGGAAGGCATTGTTTGAGAGCATGGGCACTACGCTCAAGTTCTCTTCTTCGTTTCATCCGCAAACTGATGGACAATCAGAAGAGGCAAATTCTACTGTCTTGGATCTGCTCAAATGTTATGTCTCAGAGTACAAGGCAACTTGGGAACACCATCTCCCATTGGTTGAATATGCTTACAATAACACTGTGCATACGTCAACAGGTAAGGCACCATTTGAGATAGTGGAAGGAGGAAAGAAAGTCCCGCCCATTTTGCAGACTAAGGACAAGATATTTGAGGCAGACAAGTATGTGCAAGATATGGATGAAACATACAGGAAGATAAAGATTGCTCTTGAGAAGACTCAGGCTAAGCAAAAGAAAGCTGTTGATCGTCACTGTCGTGAACTTGTATTTTCACTTGGTGATTGGGTACTTTTGCGCTTTAAAAAGGCCAGGTTAAGGAAAAGGAAAGGCAAGGAACGCTTATTTCCTAAGCTCAGTATGCGATATTATAGTCCTTTTCAGATTTCAGAAAAGATCAGCGATGTAGCTTACAAGTTAAAGCTACCAGAAGGCCGGAAAATACATAATGCTTTTCATGTCAGCCTTCTAAGGCCCTTTGTTGGTGATGTGCCAGAGAATATGCTTGATGAGGAACAACCAGAAGTGGAAGAATTGGATGAAATCCTTGTTCCTGAACAGATATTGGCACATAAAGAAAGAAAGGTTAGAGGAAAAGTTGCAAGACGCTATTTGGTGAAGTTCAAGAACTATCCATCGTTAGATGCCAAATGGATGGAAGAGTCTGAATTGGTTGATTCACCTCAGCTATTGCAATTGTATCTTGAAGCCTTTCAGATGGAACCCACAGTGACTTGATGCAGCCTTTTTGGAGCAAGGCAAGAGCATGGTTCATGATGCTCAAGAGAGTAGTTAAGCAATTGTATCTACTCTTTCCATACAGAATTTAGCTAGAGAAGTTTGTGCTCAAGAGTACACTAGAAGACTTCTATGCTTGATATATGTGTCGGAGCCAGATTGGTGGGATTGTTTAATCGTCCAACGCTACATTTCCGGAAGCATGTATATCTTGGATTCCCATCATAGAATATATGTGATATCAGGAGATATCCGCATGTATTATTGGCATGCAAGCGAGGTCGCTTGTAGTATTTCAAGGGTGGGGTGTGTCACCAAGAGGTGTATTTTTCCTATTGCCTTCCGTAAATAAGTATTAGATATATTTATTTTATTTTTACTTGTTTGTTCCAAAACCCTTGAAAAGGTGCAAGTGGACATTGCATGGCTAGTGTGAAACGGCTGCAACCAAATGGGTTTCTCACATCGGGGATCTAGGTCGGTCAGATAGGGACTGCCCGGGCCAGTTAGCACTGAATTCTGATGAGTATGGAAGCTCGTGTGCGCCAAACTGGAATTTGGGTCACTCGTCAAGTCACTGCAACTTTATAAGTTGAAAGGGGCCAGTAAATTAACCCACATTGTAGATGTTGGTCAAATGGTAGTCTTCAATGATGGTCAGGAGACCGATAGGGACGCCATGGAAGCATCTCCTAAAATTTAGGGAACTGCTATTTTTGATCGGAAAATGTGTTCGCGTCATCAGCTCTGGAATGACAAGGGGAACATTTTATTGCTCTGCTGCCAAGTCAACTGACGCACCAGTTGAGATATTTTTAGCAGGGAAAGCCCAAACCCGGAAACTGGGCGACGTGTCAGCCTGTGAGCGATTCTGCCACTCTGGGAGGCAAAAACGAGCTGCATATCAACAAAGGGGGCGCCATTTTCAGCCTCAGGTGGATTGTAGCAGGTACAGAAGCTATGGAATGCTTACCTTGCCCTCTATGCACAGTATGGTGACGGGAGTGATGCCCCGCACGCTACATACTGCTCTCTTTCTCCCCTACGTACAATATGTTATGCCCCACTAGTGGGCTTCTCATTTGACCTATGTACAGCTGTGGGGAAATATGCTTTCATGCCGAGGCAAGAGCCTCTTTGCACAGGAACCGGTGTAGCTAGCTGCTGCACCAAAGCAGGTCCACGAGAGGGTGATAACCTCTCGATTGCGCAGTAAATTCAGCACTGTTTGCTTGCTGGTTTTACTCTGTTTTGAGACTGTTTTGTGCTCGGGATGCTTCCAGAATCAAGGGGCACCAAGCCCAAGGTGCAGGGAACAGTGTAGGGACTGTCGTGTGCCCAAATCAGGTAAAAAATAGGACTGAACCAGAAATTACAGCGACCTGGAATTTACTGTTTTGTGCTCCCGATTGAGGGATAACGCCAGTGGGATAGAGTCCTGAGCTTGGAAATTGATTCGGGTTGATTTCGGTACCGTTATGTTGCCGAATCTGGAGCGTACTAGCTGGATGCAGGTGTTATCTTCCAAGGACTCTCTTTTTTGTAATTCTCTCTCTCTCTAAATTAAAGAAATACCGAAAGGGACGCCAGTCTTTGGGGCCTACAGGGTGTCGGTCCCGTGTGCGCAGTGACATTCTAGTCGCTGGACGCAACTGTGTTCTCTTCCCTTCTCAGTGCTCTGTGTAAAGTTAATAGGTAATCGAAATAGTACCGCCCTCTACGTTGTATAGGCTGGTTATAGTGGTTCCACTGCAAATGCTGGTTCCACTACAAATACAACCATTGTTGAGTCTTCTGTAAAAGGAGACTGTAATGCTGATGTTGATGCAGAATGGGCTTTTAGTGCAGATTGCACTTACAATCCTGTTGTCCATGATGCATGCTTGTCAGTTGTTGCAGATTCACATGTGTGGTATTTCGAGAGTGGTGCTACAAAGCAGATTACCTCACATCGTGAATTGTTTACCTCTCTTGAGTCTGTCCCTCATGGGAATTCAGTCACTTGTGCCAACAATGCCTCTTATCCGGTTCAAGGAGTTGGAAAGATTGTGCTTACTGCTGCAAATGACAGTTTCTTCACACTTGTTGATGCACTTTATGTACCTGGGATTAAGAAGAATCTCTTGTCTGTATCCGCACTTGCTAGACTTGGACTTGTAGTCAAATTTGTGGATGACAGATGTACAGTTCATGATCTCAGTTTTGGTGATGAAATTGTTGCATCTGGCCTTTTGTGCCGTGGGCTGTATAAGCTCACTTTGTATGACAAGTGTGGACAAAGTTTTGCAAATGCTGTTGCAGATTCAAGGGCTATTTCAGATGCAAAACTTTGGCATGCACGTTTTGGTCATCTGAATTTTGTCAATTTGTTGCGTTTGCAGAAATCTGATATGATTGCTTCTTTGCCGCCTCTTGAAGCACCTGTCAAACATGTTTGTGAAGGCTGTATTTTGGGTAAGATGCAGCGTTCTAAGTTTTCAAAGGATAGTTCAGTTTGGGCCACATGCAGGTTGCAGCTTGTGCATAGTGATGTTTGTGGGCCCATGCAAACTCCATCCTTGGGCAATTACCTTTACTTCCTGACTTTCATTGATGATTACTCCAGGCATGCATGGGTATTTCCGCTTAAAGCGAAGTCCGAAGTTCTTATGTGCTTCAAATAATTTCTAGCTATGGCTGAAAATGTCTCGAAATGTATTATGGGCACCCTCCGTTCTGATCGAGGGGGGGAGTATATGTCTCATGAATTTAATGCATTTCTGGCTAGTTGTGGGATAAAACACCAATGTACAGTGCCTTATACACCTCAGCAAAAGGGGGGTTCTTAGAGGAAAAACAGGTCACTGACGGGAATAGCACGATGTATGGTCAAAAGTTAAGCTTTGCCACATTCTTTTTGGCTTGAGGCCATCATGTGTGCCACTTATGTACTTAACAGGTGTCCTACAAAAGCTTTGCAGTCTATTATTCCATATGAAGCATGGCATGATAGAAAGCCTTCTATTGAGCACATGCGTGTTTTTGTTGTTTGGCATATGCTTTGGTGCCACAAACACAGCGCAGAAAATTGTATGATAAGACTGTCAAATGTATTTTTGTTGGTTATAATGCTGAAAGCAAAGTTTACAGGTTGTATAATCCGCAAACAAAACGTATTCTTGTTTCACGGGATGTAGTGTTTGTGGAAGATTCTGTTCAGCCCTTGGTGTCATGTACTAGAGACAGTAATGTAAGCTCACAGGACATTTATGACACTTTGTTGCCTCTTTTCAGTGGTGGAAATACGAATGTAATTTCCAATGAGGCAAATGTACAGCCTATGGGGGTTTCTGGAAATGTTACAGATCAGCCTATTACTGATGCATCTACATGATGTACTTGATGAGGAAAGGGTTGAAAATGAGCAAGCTAGAGGTATGCCAAAATGGCTGGTGCACACTTTGCGTGACAGTAAATTGGATGCACCTTTGTCTAGTCGTACTCGTTCACGCTCTTGCCATGCATCTTATGCATCAGATTGTTATGGTTTGGCTGTTTCTAGCTTACATGATGTTGAGGAGCCTTTGTCTTTTATGAAGCACAAAATTCAGAAAATTGGATGGCTGCCATGCAATCAGAATATGATGCAATTATAGAAAATGACACATGGACTTTATGTGATTTGCCTCCTGGCAAGAAGGCCATTGGTACGAGGTGGGTTTACAAGTTGCAACGCAAGCCGAATGGTGAGATCGATCGCCATAAGGCTCAACTTGTTGCAAAGGGTTATGCACAGCAAAAAGGCATAGATTATGAAGAGACTTTTGCTCCCACTTGTCGTATGACTACTGTGCGTTTTCTATGTGCATTGGCAGCTCATTTTGGTTGGGATGTACATCAATCAGACATTGTTACTGCTTTCTTGAATGGTGACATATTTGAGGTAGTTTATGTAACGCAGCCTTGCGGTTTTGTCATAAAAGGACAAGAGGACAAAGTTTGCAAATGTAGGAAGTCTTTGTATGGGTTGAAGCAATCTCCTCGTGCTTGGTATGAGAAAGCTGACACTCATTTGGTTAAACGAGGCTTTTGTAACATTCCAACAGAAAGCACATTGTATGTGAAGCGTGAGGGTGATGTACTTCTCATTGTGGTTCTTTATGTAGATGACTTGCTGTGCTGATCACTGGACCAAATGAGAGACATATTGCTGAATTTAAGGCTGATTTGAATGCTACTTTCAAGATGAAAGATTTGGGATTGTTGCATCATTATTTGGGCATACAGTTTAAGCAGTGTGATGATGGAATTGCCTTGTGTCAGAAAAGTTACATAGAGACATTGCTATGTAAGTTTGGACTGGAGGATTGCAAACCTATTGCCACTCCCATGGAAACAGGTTTGAGTTGAGTCTACATGATGCTGGCGATCCTACTGATGTCACTCTTTACCAAACTACTGTTGGCTGCCTCATTTATGTATGCAACACGAGGCCGGATATTTAGTTTGCAGTCTCACAGGTCAGCAGAGTTATGCATAGTCTAGGATCTAAGCATTGGCAGGCTGTCAAGAGGATTTTCCGCTACCTTAGTGGCACTTTACATCTTGGCTTGTTTTATCCCAAGGGGGGATCATTGCCGCCAGACTTACATGCTTTTTCGGACTTAGATTGGGCTGGTTGTTTTGACACGCGAGTGTCCACTAAGTGGTTTTTGTTTCATGCTTGGCAGTTCATGTATATCATGGTTGAGCAAGAAGCAACCTACTGTGGCCACTTCAAGTTGTGAGGCACTTCGAGTTGTGAGGCTGAGTACAGGGCAGTCTTCACAGCTACGGTTGAGTGTGTATGGTTCAAACGCCTTATGGCTGATTTGGGTGTTGGATAGGACACTGCCAACACTATCTACACTGACAGTCAGAGCGCATTGGCAGTTGCGAGGAACCTAGTTTTTCATGCTCGCACAAAGCACATTGAGGTGCATTACCACTATGTCAGGGAGAGGCTCTCAGCAGGAGAGATCAGCTTGGCTTATGTGCCAACACAGGACAACCTTGCAGATCTTTTCACAAAGGCATTGTCTCGTGAATAGCTTGAAGCTTTCCGCAAAGCTTTGGGCTTACTCCCCTTTGTGGACTGATCATGTCCTCAGGGAATGGCACTTCCCTTTACTCATGTGCCAGCTCTCGTTCACCGCATCACTCGAGGGGGGATTTGTTACCATATACATGTGGTAGTGATGTGTGTGAACACACTAGGACCGCCGGGGCATTTTTTCCCTCTTTAGGAGGTTTTTTCCCCCGAGCATTGTATATACGCCCATCACTCTAGGGCTATCTATCTTTCCATTGCAACTAAGTAACATACTCTCTATTGTGTGCCTTGAGCTTCCTTCGTCTTCTCCAAGCTGTGTGCGTTTCTCTGCAACCCTAATTCCAACACCATAGCTGCCCATCGTTCTTCGGCCGCTATGTATTGAGCTTCGCGTGCTTGCTCACGCTCAAGCTTCATAGTTACCCTTCTTTCTTCAAGATATCAATCAGCCTTTTGTTGTAGCATTATCTCCATCATTGACTTGAACAAAGCGGCCATAGGGTTCTATGCAATCCGTGGCGTAGATGGGGATGGGGGAGGATCGGGAACAATCCTCCTGGTGTAGAAGCTTCAACTTCTCCAACTCTACTCTAATCACCTTCAAGCAAAGTATCCATTCCGCTTTGAGTGATGACCATGCATTGAGTTGTTGGTTCTTGGGTTCTTGAGGTTTTTGAGTACTTGGGGTTTGTGAGTACTCGGGGTTCTTTGGATTCTTGAGTATTCGAGGTTCTTGAGTACTCGGGGTTCTTGGTTTGCAATTTGTGTTTAAGAAGGCTTTTATCTACCTAAGCTCAACTCCTTCCTGGGGGTGCACCCCTTGGCGGCCTTGCGCTCATACCAAGGTTGCTTTTCCCACATCACGTTGATTGGCATGCCGCTAAGTGCCAGGTGCGGCTCTCAACGAGTGAAAAAGAGGAACGAGGGGAGGTTGGACAAGCCCTTCTTTCTTGGGTTACCTGCCACTCTTCAAAAACATAGATTAGGGATCGACACGCCCAAGTGGTCTTGGGTTACGTGCGACCACAAGCAAATATGTTTTTGTGATTCTTTCCTTGAGTGATGATACCGAACATTGCCAAAGAGCTCTAATACCAATGTAATGTGCAACTGAAGTGAATGATGGTGTAAGCTCAGGATGAGTGATCAGTGAGTGCTCAAGGTTCCTTTTACTTAGCGGAAGGGAGAGCCTTCCGTACTTAGTGAGAAATGTGTGTAATGACCAAAACAATGAGAGTTGAAAAGTGTGAGTCAAAGTGCATGAGAGTGCTAGAGAGAGAGAGAGAGAGAGAGAGAGAAGAGGCGACACTAGATGGGTCCCAAACCCCCCTCCAAGGGCCACCCTCTCTATTGCTAAGAGAGGTATTTGCTTTAGATTGCACAAAGTCTAGTACAATGCTTCTCGATGCTATGGTACTTGACAACAACGATGTCGACAACGACGACGATGTTGATGTTGAGGTTGAGGCTAAGGGTTGAACTAATGAAAATGGAAAACGCTGTGTATTCTGATGGGTCTTCGCCTCATGTTGCTTCTCTTCTTCTTTGATCTTCCATACATGCTCTTTGATGACTTTGAGTTCCTCTCTCATCGAGGGCTGGATTTCTCCTTCTTCAAGTCCACTCCCCACTCTAGTTTCCGCAAGCTCTCGCTTGAGGTTTGAGACTTCTTCCCAAGGCGCTTGGACTTCTGCTTGAAAGTCTTGTTTCTCCTTTTTCCATTGCTTGTCCTTGTTGAAGACCATTTGGATGAAGTTGGGCTTTTTCCACCATCCTTCCCGTTTTCCACTCTTTCATCTTTGTTTCCACCTGTGCTATTCTTTTGTTCGTGACCATGAATGTTGCTTTCGTTATTGTTGAGGGAGACTTGCACATGGATGAGTTACTCTTGGTCTCCATTTCTAGAGAGAGAGACTCTTAAACAACCAAAAAATACAAGAAACCCTAAAAAACAGCAAAAAGTAATTGTGAAACTCTAAAAAATAGAGAAAATCAGCTTTGAAACCTATGGCGAAACCTTAAAAAACAACAAGAAACAGTTAAAAAACAACAAAAAACTATTTCAAAACCCTAAAAATAGCAAAAAATAGTGACTAACCCTAAAAACAACCAAAAGCAAATTCAAAACCCTAAAAACAGCAAAAAATGGTGACGAAACCCTGAAAACAGTGAGAAAGTTCAAACCCATGAGAGAGAGAGAGAGAGAGAGAGAGAGAGAGTCACTGGAACAGAATAATAGAGATAGACGACAAAAGATAGAGAAAGAGATCTTTGTATTGATAGAGTTTTGATACAATAGAGGAGCAATAAAATATATGGGCGCACTCTGTTGTACGGAGCTCGAACCTCCCGACCACCCTCGAGCTTCAGTCCAGCGTCTCACTCGCACTCGCACTCGCACTCGCACTCGCAGAAGAGGAGATCTGTGAATGATCCCAAAAACGCACCACCCGTCTTTCTTTTCTGATTTTTCCTCGAAAAGCATGCGACCTCTCAAAATAGCCGCTTTTCTATTTTTGGCGTTCGGTCGACTCGACTTGCGCACCAAGTATACCTGCGAGAATAAGATAAGAACTTGATCGCGAAGCGATCCGTAAAGGTTAGATTTTTGAAATAAAAATTTTTAAATCTTAAAATTTTCAGTTGTCTTCAACTAAACATAACTCCCAAACGGAGCCAAAACAGCTCAAGTCCGTCTCACACAATCTTGTTGCCCTCATTGCGCTCTTCGACGGTAATGTGATGGAAAATTTCCATAGCCTGCTCTGATTTGCTAAAAATCAACCTGCAAAACAGCATTTTCTACAAAAAGATGCAAAAACAGCAAATCCCACTTTTTTCTTAATCTTTGGCCCTCAACGAGCATCAAAACATCAAAATCTCTAAAGACTCAGAGAACCAAAGTTGTTCCTTATAACACAGGCTTCAATCGCTTAATACATCACATTTCCAAAATCCCACGTTAACACCTGCAAAAATGCCCCAGAAAGTGCCTTCCGGATCAAAAAATTTTATTGGACGAAAACAATCCACACATCCTTATACACAGTGGACCAACTTTAAAACGACCAAAACTTCCTAGAAAAACAAAATTTATTGCTAAAACACTTCAAAATCAAGTCCTGTTTACAGAGAGAGAGAGAGAGAGAGAGAGAGAGAGAGAGAGAGAGAGAGAGAGGATGCTACATTCTACCGTACTGCCACTCCATTTGAAGGGCCTAGGTTTCAAATCTGAAATTGATAAAGGGAGATGTCCTTTTGAAACCAAATGAGAAGTGGAGGAGGAAGTGTTTTTTATGAAAAAGACAACCAAAACATATAAGTAATGTAGAAGAAAGAGGATTACACAATTTACACCAGCTATCAAAGTCAAAACTCCAAGCATGGGTTTCCTTTTTGACATGAACACCTTCATTAATTCTTCCACCGCCTTTTATTTTTATGAAATCTAGATCTTCATATTACATAACCCAATCTTAAGTTTTAATTATCAATAATACACCTTGTCTTTGTAATAGTGACCTCCAACCAATCACAAATTTTTGTAATAGAATTCTTTTAAATCAAGGCCAAAAATAAATTCCTGTTTTTCATTAGTCTAAGAGGGTACCTAACACTAAGGCCTTTGCCTTTTGGGCAAGCCAAAAACTTTTTACAAACTGAAAATTTTCTTATTTAGTGCACACAAAGATGTGTTACTTCTGTATCAGAAGGAGAGAGTGTGGGAAAGGGGTGAGATTAATTTATTGATTGCAGAATGTTATTGAGGGTTGAAAATTACTAATATGGAAAACATTCAATCACTAACAGGGGAGCACCCTACCTATGTTGGTGGAGGTTTTCGAGAGTTGTTGCGCTCCTGTTTGCCCACTGCATGCCTTAAACTATTCAGTTTTG
Source organism: Adiantum capillus-veneris (assembly GCF_014529385.1). Lineage (NCBI taxonomy): Eukaryota > Viridiplantae > Streptophyta > Polypodiopsida > Polypodiales > Pteridaceae > Adiantum > Adiantum capillus-veneris. The sequence goes on along the minus strand of NC_140941.1, from coordinate 94,408,929 downwards.
ACCTTTTAACAAAGCTTGTACTTGTAGCACAAACAGAAAAACAATTCTAGGCTTATTTTAAGCCGGGGATTCCTCTTCAAATTATTACCACTACTCCTGTACATGACCATCATGCCCACCACTACTACATTCACTCTGGAGCTTACATTTTTCCATGTGGCTCCTGTTAGATGCATGCCAGATATCTTGCTAAATCTGGGGCACAAATTCACCTGATGCATTTTGCTACTTTTTTTTCTAATCTTCTCATGCACTTGAATTTGGAAGCACTTAGTTTTCTCTTCTTCAGATTGTTATATGCAGAATGTTGGCCTTCGTCTTTGCTTCGAGCAGGTGAGACGTAAGCCTAGGTAATACCCTAGCCCTTCGGCATCTATTTTCACCTTCCTGTTACTCCTCCCTATCTTGGTTGAAATATATTCTTGACATCCTCATTGAAAGTTGAAACTGTTCATTCGAAAGAGAGTTTTTCCGACAAATTTCCAGAAAGAGTTTTCTTTTACTTTTGAAGTTTGACATGATTGAAATCTCATGCTCAAAACTCAATCCCACCTTGTGAAGAGGATCTGAATGTTGGGGATGTTTTAATACAAAATGTAAACTCAACAATGCTAAAGTTAATCATGCTTTCAGTTAATAGTGCATATAAAAGATTTGATGTTATTTGTAGAATTTTTGGTCTTCGTAGGCTAGCGGAGGTAAACACACTGGTCAATCGTTTTGTGATGAGCAAAAAGTGTGATAAATATAGAGATGAGTGCTCATGATCTATATTTTGTCTTTTCTTTCATGAGTTTGCTACGCAAAATTTAGATGAGAGGCAAAGACAAAGGGCCATAAATTCTCAAATGAAACTTGTCTGTTGCGAATGCTTTCTCAATAGAGTTGGAAAGTGCAAGCATGGGTTTGGTTTTTACTCTGACACAAGCTACATCTTTTTTTAAATCAAGATTTGTGAGCTCATATTGTTAACTGGATGATAAGTGCAGTTTTCTTCCTTACAGGTCGATGTTTTATGGAGCCAATGGCACAGTACAATGCTTCAATGTTTGTAAAGAGTCCAAATCTGTGTGCTGGAATTGAGACTGCCAACAATTGGTCCCAAAAGATCGGCGACTTACCTTGCCAAGCCGATCTGTCCGACTTAGCAGCCTGCACTATATGCACTGATTATGCGGTAACAGCAATTGGCAAGGCAAAGCTATTGTCCAATAAAACTTCTTCATGCATATATTTTTATGTGATATATGCGGCAGGAATATCCAATCCCAGAGGGCCCAAAAACCCTTACAATGCACAATGTTTGTTAGGGGTGGAAATTTGGCAAGCAAACAAGAAGAGGGTGTCAACTGTTTTTATTGCAGTTGGTGCAGTGGCAGGTTTGCTGGTTGGGCTAGGTGTTGCTATACTTTTCTGGCTATGGTTCAAGAGAAAAAGGTGGTTGTTGCATCAAGAGTTTATTGACAGGAATAGTAAATTGATAAATGCTTCTATGCTGCCAAACACTGGGGCTGTGTGGTTCAAAATACAGCAGATCAAAGAAGCTACAGATAATTTTGCGGAGGCAAACCTGGTGGGACAGGGTGGTTTTGCGAAAGTTTACAAAGGCAAGATGCCTGATGGTCTGGAAATTGCAGTGAAGGTGCTGCAAAATACGACAATGGACGGAGATGCAGAATTCTTGAATGAGGTTGAGGTGATAAAGAACATCCGCCATAAGAATTTGGTAGCATTGCGAGGATGCTGCGTTGATAGCACTGAAACGGACGGGCATTGCCGACTTCTTGTATATGATTACATGCCTAGTGGAAGTTTATACGACTACATGTTCGGCTCTACAAGACCCCCTCTCACATGGCCACAGCGCCGCAAGATAGCATTGGGTACAGCTAAGGGACTTACATATCTCCATGTCGGTGTAGAACCTGCTATTATCCACAGAGATATCAAGGCAAGCAACATTCTTCTGGATGCAGACCTCCAAGCTAAAGTGGCCGACTTTGGCCTAGCCAAGATAACAGAGGAGGGGATGTCTCATTTAACAACAAGAGTGGCTGGCACACAAGGGTACGTAGCTCCGGAGTATGCCCTCTATGGACAATTAACAGAAAAAGGTGATGTTTACAGCTTTGGTGTTGTGCTTCTGGAGCTGCTTAGCGGACGGCGAGCTTTGGACACCACTAGAGGTTCAGCTGCAGAATACCTCATAACAGACTGGGCATGGGGTCTGGTGAAGAGCGGAAAATTGCTGGATGTCATCGATGTTACGATAAGGAATGAGAGCTTGAAAGAGGTCATGGGAAGGTATGTGCGCGTGGGTATTCTGTGTTCGCACTTGCTAGTTGTATTCAGACCCACCATGTCCCAAGCTCTCAGAATGCTGGATGGGGATGAGGAGATCCCTGACATACCAGATAGGCCCTTGCCATTGAACTTTGACACCACAGACATGGAGCTGTAGTATCCTTGACAAAGGAATTTGGGTGGCTCCTCTCACATACATGGCATTATGAGAGTATGTGCATACATTGGGCGCCTAAGAGGGTTGTGATCATGATAATAGTGAGCTAATTCAGGTCCCCAGCTCTGATCATGGGGGCAACGATAGCAGCCCTTGGTTGGGGGCTCTATGGGGGTAGCAGCCCCCCAGGTAGGAGTTCGGGGGCGGCGCCCACGCCGATGGGTGTGGCCAGTGGCCGGTGTGGACTGTATGTGTCCATTTTTATATCTCCTTTTTTTTTCCCACAGGTAACTAGTCTGCTAGTTTTATGCAAAGAGGAACAGCTTACGGTTTTCCAGGTACAAAAATAATGGTTTTAGGAAACAAAAACTTGTGCTTGTAGTCTTTGTACACTGTCAAAATAGCTTGAGATTCTGGAAAAAAATTGATACTCCGGAATCAGTAATGGGCAGATGTAGAATCATGATCAGTGATTGTTTCTAATGGCCATGCTGTAGAATTAATGAACTTTATGAGACTGCATGATAGTTACCCATCTCATTGAGGAGGAAGCTGTCTTACTCTCCCAAGGCAGATAGTTTCCCAAGGCGGGGTTCGAGTTTTGAAAAGTGATGAATTGGCAGATGCTACACTTGCAACTAAAACAACCCCCATCCAGAACCGAATCTCTAGTATTTCAAAAAACAGGATGAATTGTCCAACCAAGTAAAGCTCGCATTCTGATTGAAAGAAAGATTACTATAATAATTGTATTTACTAAGAGATCTTTACCATGGCAAGGAAGTTGAACAAATGGGGGGGAAGAAAAATTAGGGCTTAGGCTGTTAATTTTAGAGAGCAATAGTTATTCATCACCTTTTTGACATGGGTACCAAAATGTGCAGGAGGTCAGCTAGCGTCACAAGTAGATTTAGAAATTTTCTTATGTAGGAAAATGCAGTCTTTTTCAGTGTTTTTCATACAATGCATAACATCATGAGCTTCTGCTTGAGAGGCACCACATACCTAGCTAGGTACGATTGGGGGCAGGGGACCCCCGGCCCCCCCACTGGGCCGGCGGTCCCTTGCCCCCAATCGTACCTAGCTAGGTATGCGGTGCGATTGGGGGCAGGGGACCGCCGGCCCCCCCACCGGGCCGGCGGTCCCTTGCCCCCAATCGTACCTAGCTAGGTATGCGGTGCCTCCCTCGCAGAAGCTCATGATGTTTAGGTAAGTCACAATGTGAGAATTATTGTAAGAATCTGTCCAAAACTTCTTGTGCGTAGTCATGACTAAGCTGCCAAAAGATCATATCAATATGAATACTATCTACTTGGAAAGGAAGACTTTTGCTCTCATTCTTGTATAGCTAAAGTAATTTGCATACCAGGTGCAATCTCAAAGGTTGAACAAAACTAATGTTCAAAATGCAGTATGCGTGTACAACGTGCTCATGAGTACCTTGGTATTGTAGCTTATGGTGGCTCTCTTTTTGCCTTGCTTAGTCATGGGCTTGTCGGGCTTACCGCCTTTCGACGCACTAGGAATGCATAAGCATGCAATGCACTTGTAGCTCAATCAGTCATCACTTTTGCTTCTCATTTGAAGAGCACAATTGACAAGCCCTTAAAAAGAAATTGCTTGTGGCTAGACATCGATCCAAGCTCTCTCTCTCTCTCTCTCTCTCTCTCTCTCTCCAACATGTACTTGTTGGTTATAAAGTCTCGTGGGGAATACCTTGAGTCTCTATCTTGTACCCTTAATGGGAGTTTTTGGTATTAGCTATGAGCTATAATGACTAGTAGGCGTCGACACTTGGTATTTTTCGCAATGGATGATAATTGCCAATAGTCTTTACCTTTCTCTAATTTCCATGTCGAATTTGTCTCAGGCTATGCTAATTGGAGCTAATGGCTACACCATCTTGTGGGTAATTTTTGGGCACCCATGGTTGGAAAACCGGCCTTGGTTGTGGGGATTTTCCCTTGCTACTTGTTCTAAGCATATGCCATGATTTGTGGGAACTCACCTTATTTAGACCAAATTTTGTGGGATGGGGGCTCTTTGTATGGGAACTTATGCTATCCTTACAAATCCACCTACTACATCTATTGACCTTGGTAGCCCCAAAAATAATGACTCATTTATTTGTACCCTATCCCTGCATACCTCACGCGGGGTCGTTGCGGACTGTTTTTGAATACCCCCCCTGCTTTCGTTGTGTAAGTTTCATTTTTTATACCCAAGCATTGATGTAATAACTCTCGCCCACTCTCTTCCAACGTAAATGGGCCTTTCCCCTCTACTGCATCTTTGCAAATTCCGTCCTCTCCCCTATGTACTGGCCTCGATGCCAATTGGCCGCTCAGTTGCCTACCCTATTGTATGCTCTGTACAATCCGACTTTGCACACCAGGATTTGGGTGGATTCGATAGCTGTGGCTATGGACTCCATCTGCTACAGCGATGGTAACTCCCTACCTATTTAAAGGTGAGGGGTTCTTAACTCCCTCACTTAGCGTTGCTTTGCGTGAGTGTGTTTTTGAAAATGGGTGAGAGTTGGTATTTTCACTGGTTGATCTCGATTTGTATTGTGCATCATGGACATCATGTCTTTGTCTCCTCAGGTGCTCTATTACTGAAGCTTTGAAACAATTATCTTTACTGCCGTTGTGTATTTACTGACAATAATCTAGTTTAATGACTTTTTCTGATGATGAATGGATTCAATTAATTATAGGCCATATTTAATCATGTTATGATAAATGGTGGTTTTACTGCAACAATCTTTAACATTTTTTTATTTGATATCAATGTGGTAGAAATATTTTGGGAATCTCAGAGAGGTGCATGGGGACTCTGCCTTAAATTAGTTGAGCCTCAGTATTGTGTCTATCTCAATGTACACTGCGGCTTGACCCTATGCATCATGAGAGTGATTGAGCAAAATGCTCCTTCTCTAGAGGCCTTTTTTTGATATCTCGACGCGTTGTATGTATTGCTGCATTGGTCAACATTCATTGTGGCAACATTATTGTTGAAAGCATGATGCCTTTTTATCTTTGGTTTAATCAAACTCTGGTGAAATCTCTTTCTTCTAAGTGTATTTCTACTGCAAACATATATAGCGAAGATGGCTAAGTGTAGCTAGTCCTGACCTAAAACTTGTATCCTACAAAACGAGAGCATGATTTGTTGTAGTTCATTTTTTATCAAAAACATAGACAAAATCTTATAATGACCTATACGTGCCCTATGAAAACTTCACACATTCTGGCAATTTACTTTGAATGCTTACTCTAGTGTTGGTTTTTGCAGACCCCGACTAGTACTAGTTTGTAACAAGGAAAGATAAAATTGTACTTCACATTGGTTCCTTTTAAACAAAATAAAAAATAGTGCCCTTTCACAGAAAATTTTAATAGAATGTATATATTATGGCAGTGATCATCCTGGTTCAGTCTGGTTCTCGGTGGTTAAAGCTTGATGATTGGGTATCTTGGGTTCAATTAAAAAACTGGAGGAACCGCCTTTGTGTACTATAAATCTATTGCTGACATGATGAAGAATTAGAGACTTTTACTTGATGTGGCTGGTCCTGACCTAAAAAGTGTTGTTTTGGGAAACTCAGGTCTAATGTCTTTTTTTCGACCCTTTGCTACTAGGAATCTCAACTAGTTCTCTGATTTACATTCTAGTTATTATGGAACGAGCTTACTGGACTTTTTTGTCCCTACAACTGATAATATGCTAAATGAGAAATGGATGAGTGATCCTTGGAATGGCCTTTACAAAAAAACCATGAATTTATTGATAGCTCTAGTTCTAGGGCTTGAGTGTACTTTAGTGTCGGATTTTGCGGACCATGGCTAGTGCTTGGTTTGTGATAGTAAATCTCTAACTGTTCTTACATTGGTGTAAACAAAGCCGGATCAGATGGGCTTCTAGAATTTCTAAATTTGTAGTTGTATGGCACATTAGTCCTGAGAAATAGACTGGCCCGCAACTATCTAGGCTACTTAGAGCTTCACTTTTCATGGTATTTTGATAAACAACTTTGACGCCATTCTGATAAAGTTTTGTTTGAACTTAATAAGTAGTTGGTTGACTGTGTGATTGGATCATGTTTTAGGATATTTTACACTTCAAAAAGTTTTGGGACAACACTTGGATCATAAGGGGTGATTGTCTTCTGATCACAACAGTTACAAAAACTTGTTAACCATTCACTTTTGAAAGGATAATTATATCATATTTTAAATATTTCAATTTTGTAAAATATTTAAGGGATCTTTTGACACTTGGATCAGATGGGGTTGTGGCCGTTTGATCACATTAAAAACATAAGAAAAAGTACTTTATGTTTTGGGGTTTATAATTCAAAAAGTCATATAATATTTCGAACACATCACAAAATTTGTTTAAAAAATTGGGATCAGAAGGGGGGTTTGCCTTTCGATCATAACACTTCAAACTTAAAGGGATTTTTTGACATTTGGATCTGAAGAAAGGGCTGGTGGCTTTTTGATCACAATAAAAGCATGTGAAAATACACTTCTTTTGGTTTATCTACTTACTTTTGGAAAGGATATTTGTCTCCTAAATACTTTGCACCATTTGATGCTTTAAAAAAGATAGTAGGTATATAAGTTAAAAAAAATTCTAAGTAGGACATGGATAACAACTAATAGGTTCGTTTTGACACATGTAATACATAATCAAAGCTAACGAATTTGTTGTCTTGTTTATATGGATGTAATTGAGAGTTTTATCTTTACTTAGGATCGTTTTGGGGTAATTGCTGTCTGGCACTAAAGAACCTAGCCTCCTCTACTTTAGAACCTTTTTTTTTTTTGCTATCTCATGTATAAAAGCACTAGAATGATACTTCATTCTCACTTTGATATACAAAAATGAATCTAACACTCATTTTTGTGTTAATCTTTGTCCTTTGTCTAAAGTCAGTTGTCTTTTGAACTTTTATATTCTTGTGTGTATAAATATAAATTTAATACAACAACACACAACAAACCTAGCTATGCTTTTTTGTTAGGGAGCTATTGACAACCCACCTTTGACGTATACTATACTACATCATGTGATTGTGGAGGAATAGATAGAGCAAGTATTTGCCTTTTCCTTTTAGAAAATCTATAATCTCCTTATGCATAGCAGCTTCAATGTTAGATTTTAACCTATGATCAGGGCCTTTTGCTTTAACTTTCACATGCTATTTCTTCTTTCCAGTTGATGCTTCCTTCATAGACACCTCAAGAAGAGGAGGCACTTGTGGTGAAGCCTCATGAGAGGGTCCTAGATTCTGTGAGTGCACGTGTGCGCGGTGTGTGCGGGGAAGGGGAGGAGCACGAGAGTATGTGGGTGGAGCAACCTCTAGAAGTAATATGTGAGGAGCTAATTATTCTTTATATAGAAAGAATAATGGTATGTACACACGGTGGACGGGCGATCGGACATTGGACGCCTGACCTCGGGCAAAGGCGCAACGTCTTTACCCCAAGAAACTCCCACTTCATCATGGTACCGGCTCATCAACCTCTAGCATGAGTATATCAAAGAACTCCATGTCTGTCATCTCTGCCTATGTCTTTAGGGAGCAGAATTGCTCTACCTCTACTTGCACAAACTCTAACAACACCTGTCATGTCTCACTTAAGCACTGCGGCTCTACCTCTATCTCTACAGAGTCTATTGGCATGTCCTGCACAACTAAATGCTCTGTCTCATGAGCATGGTGGAGCTCACCCACGAAGGAGACACGTCTCATCCCTCGCTTAAAGCATGCCTGCAACAAAATCGAGATTACTCCGTCTCAAACCTTAGACACATGCATAGGATATACCAAGCCACTACAGGATCCTCTGGCAATCACTAATGAACCGCAATGCATTCGGAAAGACTGCTCTCTAAACAATATTTGAAAACCAAAGTATACTAATGATTGTCTCACTAAAATCAAGCTCTGTCTCAACTGAGGAACGTAGTGCACATGTCGTAGCATATATGATGCACTATTGGGCAAAGACAAACAAACATCTCCTGCACTCTCCATGTCAAACGCCGAACCATTGGCCAAGTGTACAAAACCAAGTCTCCACTAGAAAATATGCAACCACTCACGACATGGTGTGACGTGGAAAGCAACATCACTATCTAGTAACCATTGTGCAGAAAGTGTGCTATGTATAGACATATCTGCAAGAGGTTCACTCGAGGCAAGCATGACATCACTGTCACTGGCATAGACTGCCACTCGAACTGCCTCTCTAACATGCATCACATATACATCTTTGTTGCTGTCTTATACGTCTGAAACAACCGCCATCTCTCACTGTCACACATGTCCGCTGCCATAAGTGAATGCCAAAATGACAACAAAGTGGGAGATCACTCAACCACTACACAATCATGAAAACCATGACCAATCACATCAAAAGTGATGCTCATATATGTATAAAACAACTCCACAATCTGCTATGTGCAAGCATACAATATGGGACAAACTGCTCAATCGAGCGTAAAGCGCATAACCATATACGCAAGTAGAGAGAAAACTAGCTCAAAACGCATCGAACAAGAGAAAATCCATGTAAAAGTCTGCAAAAATACCTGTGAAACGTGTGAATGTCTATCTATAGCCACACAAGCATACACAATCCTCACTCTTGTGAGAGTGGGTACAAGAACACCAAACTGTGTCCAAGTTGACAAAACCTGTCAAAGTGAGAGTAAACACTCGATCACTATCAAAGTGGGAATATACTGGCCACTGTACAAGATGGCATAACACTGCAAACTTTTATGGTGAGAAGATGGGGAAAAACAAATAGAGTTTCCTTTGCAAAATGAGCCAAAACTCAATGTAAACTGCATGTCAAAAAACTGCACATAATTGGGAGTAAACTCAACCACTAAACCATCAAAGTGTAAACTGCAATACGTGCAAAACACGGGGAGAATCTGAAAAAAATTCGATAGAGTTTCCCTTGAAAACTGAGCAAAAACTCAAGAAATCTCACCAAAAATTGCACCAAAACAGACACTTAGTAAACATATCCACAAATGACATACATAGCACTGCCAAAACCGTAGCAAAACAGCTCACACCTGACCAAGTGACTCTATGGACATATACCTATCCAAAAACACCTGTAAACCTACGACCTTGCTACCTACGAGTTATGACTAGCTCAAACTGTATCCGCATAATGCATACATAGCATGAAACTACACAAGACCGTACCAAAAGCTCTCTGGAATGCTCCACACAATCGTACATGAGCACTACATGTGTTGCATACACTTCCTCATCGATCAATAAACTCGTCGATCGAAAACACCGTCGAAGGGCTGAGCACGCTCAAGGGAAAACCCGCTTTGGAATGGTCCGTTAGAGCTATATGTGTCGTATATTGGTCATCAAAGCACCACTTGTGAGTGTGCGAATGCGTGTGCGGTGTATGCGAGGAAGGGGAGAAGCACAAGATGGTGTGGGTGGAGCAACCTGTGAGCAAAACCGCTAGGAAACTGGCACACACTACCTCATCGGTCGGTAAACTCGTCGACCAAAAACACGTGCCAAGAGCTGAGCGCGCTCAAGGGAAAAACCCACTTTGGAATGGGCTGTCAGAGTCATATGTGTCGGTATGTGTAGCTGTTGTAGCAGAAAACTGGAGAATCATCGAAGCCGAAATGCCGTGGAGAGTATGTCGGAGTCGGGCCGCTCCGGATGGGGGCTGAAGGAGAATTGATGCCGCTCTCTCTTGATCGTCTCCTACGTGTCGAGGTTGGGATTTTGGGATGCCGGGGATGTCCGTCGGAGCCGTCTTCCGTCGTTGGGCAGAAGCGCCGATGCTATAGCTGCCTTTGCTCAAAGCCGAGAAAACGCTCGATGTTGACTTCCACCATCGGGCAAAAGCACGCTAGCCAAGTAGCCGCCTGATCAATGTCAAAATCGATGCCGAGAAGTAGAAGAACACCGGAATGCCGAGAAGAAAATCGTCGAACTCGCTGATGTCAAGTTAATGCAAAGCCATGCCAATGCTCAAAACCAATGGCAACAAAGGAAACCAATGGCAAGAAGATGTTGGCGGGAGAAGCCCTCTTTCGACCGGAATATACTAGCTCTCCGAGGCCGAGAGCCGAAGGGATGTCAGGGAAGAATCATCGATGTCAAGGCTACGTGGAAGGAGAGCCTAAAGCTGCTCTCAGTCCCTCTAAGTGGAGAGCCGTTGATGTCGTGAGAGCCGAGATAATATCTCTCTTGCTTCGGCTCGCACCAATCCTCGCTCTCTCTCTCTCTCTCTCTCTCTCTCTCTCTATAATGATTGGGTCTCTTATGGCAAAGTTGTTTGGGTGCATAATGGAAATGAAATTGAGTGATTGGACTGAAGAGAATGACAAGCGTGCAAAGGGACAAGCGGGTTTTCGTCGATGCCATAGCACCATTGATCATCTTGTCACTCTTCGTGTTCTCATGGAGGAAAGTCGGTTGAAAGGCAAGCGATTGTATTGTTGTTTTGTGGACTTTAAGAAAGCCTTTGATATGATTCCACGTAACAATTTGTGGAGAAGGATGGAAGAACTCCAAGTGCCAAGTGAGTTTATGCTTGTAGTTTCTCGAATCTATGAGAAGGTGATTTGTCAATTGCGCATGGGAAGAGAAATTTCAGAAATTTTTGTAAGCACTATTGGGGTTAAACAAGGATGTCCATTGTCACCAACTCTCTTTGGTCTATGCATCGATCAATTGGAACAAATGGTACTTGACTTTATGCAAGAAGAAGGCATTGAAGAGGTCACTATTTGCAATGCGGTAATCATGCTTTTGTTGTATGCGGATGATGTAGTGCTTCTAGCACACACTTTAGAAGATGCACAAAAGCTTATGGTTGTCCTTGAGAACTTTTGCTTGCATAGTGGGCTGATTGTAAATGAATCCAAAACAAAAGTTATGCTTGTGAAAACCAACCATAAGGAGAAGCCATGCATTGTGTACAACAACGAGACACTTGAAGTTGTTGAGAGCTTTAAGTACCTTGGCCTTGAGGTTCCATCCAATCACAAGTGGCATGAATGTGCTATGCGTCGTTTGGAAGCTGGAAAGAGAGCATATTACGCATTTGAGAACATGTGTAATGCAGGAAACATCAAGTGTTGGGTTCTCAAGAAGTATCTTTTTGATGCATTGGTGACACCGGTTCTTCTTTATGGAGTTGAAGTGTGGGGCGGGAGCATCTCAAAGTCTACTTGGAAAGAGTTTGAGAATGTCCAAAAGCGTTTTCTTACAAACTTTCTCCAAGTTAAGACACAAACACCATATATGCTCTTACTTCTTGAGTCGGGATCTCTTCCAATTGAGGTTATGGGCATGGAAAGGGTTGTGGAGTACATGATAAAGATGCGTCAAAACCCCTCACATCGACTTCCTACAATTGCATGGGAAGCAAGCAAAAAAGTTCAAAAGACGCATAAAAGCAAGATCTTGAGCACGGGATGGATGCAAGACATAAAGAAGTGGTTTGGGAGATGGGATGCATCACACTTGCTACATGATGCTTCAATTGACTCTCAAGTGAATGAAGCTTTTCTACAACGCCAATGTATTACGGCTTGGGAGAAATCCGGTGGGTCACGCTTCATACATTACACCACCTATATTGCCCCCAACTACAAAACCATGTTCTTCGCTGAGAGAGGAAACCGTACTCACACTTACATGCTTGAGCCTATTCCCTTGTCCGCGATACGCACTATCGCAGCAATTCGGCTTAGCTCCCATTTCTTTCGATGCGAGATAGGGCGTTGGGGCAATGGAGAAGAGTCAAATCGATTGTGCACATTATGCTCACTGCAAGTTCGAGAGTCTGAGTACCACACACTACTAGAGTGCTCAGCTTTTGATCACATCCGAACTTGCTTCTCTCACATTTTCAGCCATAACTTAGACCTACACACTTTCCTCTCCCAGCCAAAGTGTGGGCTCTCCATTGCGACTCTCATCACTACAATTTTGGAGCATCGAGAGTCACTCATCAGCCATAAACATACTACATCACATGTAACTTTGGTCCCATAGGTCATATTTGACCTCCGAGGACGATAATAAAATCTATCTATCTATCTCTTGTGTGTTTGGGTGGGAATGATCCCCTGCACACATTCAAGGTTACTGATTTTTTTTTTTTTTTTAATCCAATCTTTTACTGGCTCTCTCAAAATTCGCAGGCTTTGAACGATTTCCTTCTACTGCAGAGTGTGTGTGTGTTTTCTGCTCGCTACCTTAGGGTGCCTAATGTGTGCTGCAAATCGACAATTGTCTCGAAAAGCTCAACATGGAATTGAGGTTTATAATGTGTGTGTGTTTGTGTAGTCACCATACTCGCAAGCTTTGCAATTTCTCCCGATTTTGACTTTGCACACTCAACTTTGTTCTCTGCAGAACCTTCAAGCCTCCCTTTCCCCTAGCTGTCGATCTGCATTTTGATTCTCTACTGCTTACTCCTGTTAAGCTTTCGATTCTATGGTTTTACCCAATTCCGTGTGCTTGCTTTCAAAGCCTTGCTTCCCTGAGCCTTCACTTGCTTTCGACAACCTGCTCCACAAAATCTAACCCAACCTCTTAGATTCAACAATCGAGATCTATCTACTCTTTGTATGCAGAGCCTCCAAAAGCTCTCAATCCCTTGCTTGATCGGGGTTGCTGCGCACATGGACTAGCCAAGATCTCGCCCAATCTTCTCCGGGTGCTCATCGAGGAGCTTCGATCCGACACCGTCAAGCGCCATCGAGCTCAATCCGCCATGGCCAAGCTCCGTCGCTCCTGTGTCGCTGGGAAGCCGTCGCGCACGCGGTTTGCCACGGTAGCTCTGATACCACTTGTGAGTGAGCGTGTGCACGGATGCGTGCGTGTGCGGTGCGATGCGTGAAGGGAAGGGGAGGAGCACACAATCAAATATGTGGGTGGAGCAACCTTTGGAAGTAATATGTGAGGAGCTCTTTATTCTTCATATAGAAAGAATAAGGTATGTACACACTATGGGCGGGCGATCAGACACTAGAAGTCCAGCCCCGGGCAAAGGCACATCACCTTTACCCCAACAAATTCTTCCTCTCTCCAATCCTTGTAACCCTCTTTGAAGTTGAGGGCCCCTCTTTCACATTTTCATGCCTATAATTCTCTTCTAAAATCACTTCGTTATTGTGACATTTGGGGAGATAGGCATGCACTACAAAAGAGTCCACAAGATAATCCTAACCTTTTGTGTGGTAAGACTAGTTGATACAACATGAAGAAAATTTTGGTGTCATCTTTGACTTTAAAGTCCAAAAACAAAAAAATATTATTGTATTGAAAATTTTCTTTGTATGATGCTTGTGGAGCCAATTTTAGCTTCTTTTGGCAGTCCCAACCGTTTCTGAGACTCAGTCCGAAAGAGCCCTTTCTAAGATTGTGGTTAGTTGTGTTTGCATAACCTTTTCTGAGGGTCATTGCTTGGGTTTTTTTGAAGCCAAACACCCGAGGCTGAGTTACCCAGTGTGATGTGGGTTAGGTTTTTTGGAGATCTCCATTCGTGGCCTCACCATAGGACATGTATAGAAGTTTATAGGTGCTTTTGAAGCCAAGTTAGCAATCTTTTAATATATTTTTTTAGTAGTATATGCGAGTTTATGTCCTATCAACACTCTATTTACTGTTTATTCATTGGTTTGCTGATTTTTTCTTGAGATTTTGATCTCTCTACCTACTGGATTTCTCCCACGAGTCCTCTGTTTTCTTACAACACTCTTTTGCATTGCCATTGTAGTGATTTTGTTGAGTTTCTAGTTAGATTTTGAAATTTTTGCAGAGAGACTCTGTCGAATTTTTTGTCAAAGAAATTGCCATAAGTTCTTAGTGTTACTCTCTTGGAGTTGTCCCTTGTCAGTACAGTTGGATCTTTTGAAAAAGAAGATTACCATATCAAAAAGTTTGACTGCACAATTTTCATTATATGGAAGCAGAGAATGCTCGATGTGCTAACCAACAAAAAACTTGCAGCACCATCGAAAGAGCTTAGAGAGGGTTTGTACACTGATGACATCAGCGGCGGTAGGAGCTAGATGCTCATGACATGGCAACTATTAGGTTGCATCTTGGTGAGTCCATATTCTTAACGATTATAGACGACCAATGCTAAAGAATTTTGGGACTCTTATGGTTAGCATGGGATGATAAGAGTGCATCAAAAAAAGTGTTTTTTATGAAATAGCTTATGCGTCTTAACACGAAAGAAGGTAGCAGTGTCAGTTCACAATTGAACGAATTTAACAGTGTGCTTACTCAACTGAAATCAAAGGGTCTTAATTTTGATGATGAAATGAAGCCCATTTTCTTACTCTGTTCTTTTTTTGCATCGTGGGACACATTTAACATTGCCATTAGTAATTCCATACCTAAGGGAAAGCTTGTTTTTTGTGATGTTACCAGTGATTTGGTCACAAAAGAGATTCAATGTTGGTCTCTTGACATTAGTGGGCATGGCGTATATGGAAAGTGGAAGTAGCCAGAGAAACGATCAAAGGGCAGAGGGATCTTAGTTGCAATCGTGGTCCTTCTCAGGATCGTAAGAATGCATGTAGCAAGAGCCGTGGACATGACACGAGAAACCTTGAATACTATCATTGTCACAAGAAAGGACATATGAAAAAAGATTACCATTTGTTGCAAAGAGAGAAGGGTAAATCCATTGTCGTAAGTTGGGCACCTCGTAAGAACTGTTTGAAGATAAGGAGCTCAATGTCATTAGTCTCCACATGTTGATGTTGTTCCTGACGACGTGCCAGAGTCATAAAAGGTATTAGTCTTCACTTTGATTTGAGTCTAGAGGCATTGTTATCTCTTGATGAATAGGTGTGAAGAATTGGATTATTGATTTAGTTACCAGTTTTCATGTTACTCGATCCTCACAAGGAGTGGCTCTTGAGTTATGCTTCTACACATGGTTCAATTAGGCTACGTGATTCTCATCATCCTGAGATATGTGGCATTAGATATGTGAAGTTTCTTTTGCACAATGGTACTGATTTCATGCTACGAGGTGTTAGACACGTGCCAAAGCTAGCTAAGAGCTTGGTTTGAACAAGACTGCTTGATGATCTTGGATACACTACAATGTTTGGCTATGGTTCTTGGATGACCAGAAAAGTTAATGCTTAGAGGTAAATTTTTGGCTCATTATATTCCTTGTATGTCTCTTCTATGAAAGAGAACTCTATCTATGTAGCTTGAGCTGCCTTTTGCTAAGTTGTTGCATAGCCGGCTTGGTCATATGTGTGAGAACCAGGGAGGTGAGTACAAGAGAGTGAAGGAGAGAAGGAAGAGGAGAAGTAGACAAAGTAGTTTGGGGGAGGAGCTTAGAGGAGAAGTAACTTCTCTCTCCTTATTCATTCAGTATAACCAAAGAATGTAAGTAGGTAGGCGCCCGACCGAAGCCGGCCACGAGGCCTGAAACCTAACAATCTCCCACTTGAAGGCCAAAGTGGCCCAAGTGGCTAAAGAATGCAGGGGCTATTATGTACAACTATACAAACGTGAAGCATGACTGTAGCTTCACCCGCAAACATTGGGGTACTCAATGCTTTCCCCCCTTGTATATTAAAATGTTGCAAGACCTTGTGAACATACTCTTCCTGCAAAAGTTCAAGTATACCCACGTTTGCGATCTCTCTTGATACGCATACCAAGAAAATGATGTGCATCACCCAAATCTTTCATATAAAACTGCTTGCTTGAGGTATTTTTGAGAAGTGCAATCTCATCTTTGGACTTCCCGGCTATGAGCATATCATCCACGTACAAAATCAGAATGATGAGGGAACCATCGTTCAACCTCCTTGTGTACAAGTAGTGATCCTCTTGGCTCCATACATAACCCTGGGACTGAATGTAATTATCGAACTTCATGTACCATTGCCTTGGGCCTTCCTTTAATCCGTACAAAGATTTCTTGAGTCTACACACCAGTTTTTTTCCGTGTTGGCTTCTAAGGCTTTATCGCAAAACTTCTAGGGCTGTTTCATGTAGACATCCTCTTCAAGATCCCCATGAAGAAACATTGTCTTCACATCCATTTGGACCAATACCATGTCGTTGATGGCTACTAAACAAAGCACAAGACGGAGTGTAGTCATCTTGACCACGGGAGAAAAGATTTCATCGAATTCCATGCTTTTCGTTTGCTTGAACCCTTTAGCAACCAATCTAGCCTTATACTTAGGCTCCGGATCATCTGTGGTATACTTCTCCTTGTACACCCATTTGCATGGAAATGATTGTTTATCCGCTGATAACTCTGTCAATTCTCAAGTTTCATTTGCTAAGATCGAGTTATACTCAGATTGCATAGCCTCTTCCCAGTTCAGGCTATCGTCCATTTGAATGGATTCTTTGTAGCAAGTGGCCTCATCGTAGCCAGTGACTAGCAAATAGTCCAATCCTGGCTCAAAAAATGCAAGTGCACGAGATGTACGAGTAGAGCTCCGAAGTGCCTGACTGTTGGATTCTGCTCTCTCTAGAGCAACATGTGTGTGTTTACTAGTGGAAGGTGCATCACTAGCACGTCCAACATTGTGTAACTGGTGGTGAGGCAACATCCTCAAACCGTACTCTGTGGTACTCAATGTCTTTGATTGGTTGTCTATGCATCTTAGACTTGTTGAATATCACATTGAGATACATAGAACCTTCTTAGAGTTCGGGTGCCAGAGACGATATCCCATCTCTCCGTCCACACCATATCCAATGAAGATGCACTTGTGTGATTTGGGGTCCAGTGTTTGTCTAAGTTCTTTTGGTACAGTGAGAATGTCTCACACCCAAATACACATAACTTGTCATAATTGGGTTGTTTACCCGTCCACATCTCCTATGGAACCTTGTACTTCAATGGTGTACTAGGTGATCGGTTGATCAAATAAGTATCCGTCGTAACACCAAAACTCTTGAGGTAAGTTGGTTGTAGACAACATAGAAGTGACCCGTTCTTGAATGGTTCTGTTCATCCTCTTAGCCACATCGTTCTGGGTGGGTGTGTAAGGCGTTGTAAATTGTCTTCTAGTGCCTTGTTTACTACAAGAATCCTTGAGCTCGGAGGAGATGTACTTGCATCCATTGTCACTTCGCAAATCTTTAAAGATTCTTACCTGATTGGTTCTCTACCAAGGCTAAGAACTTTTGAAAGCCACTAAAGACGTCGCTCTTCTGATTCAAGAGACATCTTTCTAGTAGAGTCATCTATGAATTTCATGAAGTATAATGCGCCCCCTAGAGACTTGAGTGGCATAGGTCCGCACAAGTCGCTATGAACAAGATCTAGAGGACTCTTTAACTCCTTGTCCAAATGCGCTGATGTCAACCTAGTTTTTTTTCCATAGATGCATTGCTCACATAAAGAAAAGTTATAGTAATCTAGCATAGGGATATAACCAAAATGCTGCAAAACTTTCATTCCCTTTTGACTCATAGGACCTAGCCGGCTATGCCACAACTCTGTAGACGGTAGCTCGGCTACACAAATGGAATTCTCTTTTACGGAAGAGATATAAAGTGAGTACAATGAGCTAGACTTCTGGCCTTTAAGCATGACTAGATTTCCCTTCTTGATAATCCATGAACCATGAGCAAATATGTAGTGTAACCATAACCATCCAGCTGTCCAACTCTTTGTCAATTTGGGTGCATGTGTGACATTGTGCTGCATAAACTCAGTGCCATTACGCATAGAAAATTGGATGCTACCCACACTGCATATATCAAGCTCATAAGAATTGCCTAGCTTCACTACACCATGTGTGGCAATGTATGTAGAAAACCACTCCTTGTGAGGAGTCACGTGAAAGCTAGCACCCGAGTCCACAATTCAATTTTGCGCATAATACTTGTTAAGAGATAACAATGCATCATGACTCCAATCCGATGTGAAAATCAACACATCATTTGGCACGTCAAAAATTGTCTCAATGACTATAAACTCAACCACATTAATCTCTTCAATTTTTATGTTGCTTTTAGGTTTGTCACACTTCGCTTTCTCTTTGCCCTTGTCACACTGCAATGTGCAACAATCTTTCTTCAAGTGTCCCTTTTTATGGTAGTAGTAACACTCAACATTTCTCATGTCTTTGCCACGACTTTTGCTACAACCTTGCCTGCAATCTTGATAATGACCATGGCTATGAACACGCTCTCTTTGTTTGTCATGATTGCCATTATCCACATACGCATCACCATGCCCACTCGCATCAAGAGATTGACGTTGAATCTCCTCAGTGAGAAACACACTAGGAACATCGCTGAAAACTAGCTTGCCAATAGGTACAGAATTGCTTATGGCTGTGTTGAAGGTATCCCATGATGATGGTAGCGAACATAGCAAGAAAATGGCCTTCATTTTATCACCAAGATTGAGACCTCTTGAAGTATCTATGAAAATATGTTGTTGAACTTGTTCTAGTGAGAACTAACATTAGTGCCCTCTTTTATATTCATGCACATAACTCTTCATCAAGAAAACCTTGCTCGAGGCATTATTGCTATCCCATGGTGCACATAGAACATCCTATAAATCTTTGGCATTGGTCCTATCCATTATCATAAAGTAAATGGAGTCACCAAGGTGCAAGCGAATGTTACCATAGCATGCTCATTCAAGTCTTCCCAATGATCATCAGTGTATGCATTCTCTCTTCTTTCACACAAGGTAACTATCAAATCTTTGTTGATCAAAACATCTAGCATATGCTGCCACCAAATAGCAAAGTTTATGCCATCAAACTTTTTGACATAGTACTCTTCTCTTTTGGAAGCACTACTCGCAACCATGACTCAAGAGAATGTGGCCAAAAAACTTGTGGCAAATTTATTGGGATAATTTTGGCACAGTTTTCCCTATAATAGGAAACCAAAAGTAGCAGAATCACTATGTAAGAACAATCGAATGTGCCAAGAACGCATAAAATGGACTCGCGAAAAAACTCCGATAGAGTCTCCTCTGTACGGGGAGCAAACTCTCAAATCCAATAGGACAATAGTAAGCGCATAAACTGCTCAAAACAAGTACTGGGCATAAACTGCTCAAAACCATTGCCGTGTGACCGTCAACTCGGTGTCAAAAGCAAAAGAAATCATTCAGATACATATCCTATGGCAAGGGTACCGTAAGAGGAGAACTCCAGCTACCTGTATCACCAAAGGTATCTCAACATTCGAGAATACCCCAACTCAAAAGCAACAACCCTTCAAAGGCTAAAGCAGACTCAAAAACGATTAGCCACAGTCTCAAAAAGGGCTCTTTCGATCAGAGTCTTAGAACCAACCGCGAAAAACTACCAAAATGTTAAGCCAAAATGGCACCACAAAAGACGTACAAAGGCAATATCCGCAACTCAACGTACATGAGTGATCGCGCACGAACAGGCGCCAAGAATTACTGCGTGCAATAAAAAGGGTCCCCGTAGGGAATATCTACCCTCAAATGAGCTCAATAGCACTAAATGTGCTCAAACGAACAAGCATCTGTCAATGCATGGTCATCCACAGAGGAACTGCTGCCAAAAGACTACCAAAATCACCTGAAAGCGATGTGCGTGTGAGTGTTTGAAAACCTGGCAAAAATGGTGTATATGGGCTTGAAAACCCTCTGTAACCTGCGTGTCAGTGTAGAATGGGAATGTCGGTGCCGATTTCCATCGGCGGACAAAAATGTGCTAGTTGAATAGCCACCAAAGAAGTTGAATCTCAAAACTGTGCCATAGAGCGTATCGGTGCACTCAGTGCCGATGCCAGGTGTCACTCCTCTATGATAGAGGCACCTCATCCGTGCGTGTCACAAGCACAACCATCCATGGAAAAACGCTTGTACGCGGGAATGCTAGTGTCGGGGTCAGATGTCTTAAATCCATCACGTAATGTAAGCGATGTTGTTGGTGCCAAGTTGCAAAAAATGGTGTCAAAACCGATGTGTCGTGCCATCAAAGAATGCCAAAAACTGAGTCGATGTCAGAGACTAGTCCAGATCTAATTCACTCTCATCAATGTCGGTGGTGAATCGCTGATGCTGAGGCCACCTCCCGCCGTTGGATGGGAGTCTCCGATGCCGAGAATTGAGATCGAGTTGGTGGCGGTACGGAGTGACGAGTCACCGATGTCTGGTGCGGAGCGGCGAGTCATCGCCATGTCAAAGTGTCAAAAAACCTGCTCTCTCTCTCTCTCTCTCTCTCTCAATGCCTCTCGAGTATGTGTGAGTGGAACTGGACTGCCGAGGGCTTGGTGGATCAAGGGCTTGCACACACAAATATGTAAAAGTTTTTTTTTTAAAACTCAATTCTTTGCAAACTGTCAAAATGCTGACTCTGTCTGACGAGCCTGCAGCGGTCTAAAACGAGTCGACCAACTTCTGAAGGGGTTGTGTGTGTGTGTGTGTGGGGCTCACAAGCTCTGCTCGCTGTCAAGTTGCTTCAAAAGGCCAGCGCTGCTATGGTTTTGATTCTCCAATCCTGCCACTATGGTTGTTGAATTAGTTGCATAACGATCGATTTTCTCCAAGTGCCGATTGTGTGTGTGTGTGTGTTTTTGTGACACCACCACACACTCCCACGCTTGCAAGCTCAGCTCTGTGAAAGCCCCTTTGCTTTTCTTTGCAGTCCTCAATTCTCTGTGTGTGCTGTTGTCCGAGCACTGCTCCTGCCCGATTGCTACCAGCGCTGTGCTCAAGGCTTGCTTCAATTTTTAGCAAAGTTCAAGCTCTAGTGTGTGTGCACACACGATCTCTCCCAAGCTAGTCAATTCTCTGTCCCGTTTGCTCGATTCTCACCTGTTGCACCCGATTCTACAGAGCTTCAAAAAGCTCTCAAGTTTCCAAGATTTCCATTGAAGCTGCAAGGGGGATTGCACGTGTCGAGGTCCGCCTAGCTCACTGAGCTCTGATACCACTTGTGAGAATCAAGGAGGTGAGTGCAAGAGAGGGAAGGAGAGAAGGGGGAGAAGAAGTAGACACAGTAGTTTGATGGAGCTTAGAGAAGAAGTAACTTCTTTTCCTTATTCATTTGCTATAACTAAAGAATGTAGGTGGGTGGGTGCCAGACCAAAACCGGCCATGGGGCCTAAAACCTAACAGTATGAGTTACAAGGGAATGAAGTAGTTACATCGTTTTGGCTATATCCCTATGTTGAACTATTCTAATTTTGGCTATATCCCTATGTTGAACTATTCTAATTTTAGTTTGTGTGAGCATTGCACATAGGGCCAACAGACTAGTCTTACCTCATCACCATTAGATCAAAAGTTAGGGAATCCTTTAGATTTAATAGATAGTGATCTATGTGGACCTATGCCGCATAAGTCTTTAGGGAGGGCATTGTATTTCCTAACTTTCATAGGTGACTCTACGCAAACGGTGTGGGTCTACCTCTTGAAGAGAAAAGATGAATTCTTTTAGTGTCTTTCAAAGTTCCTAGCTATGGCAAGAAACCAGTTAGGAAAGAAGTTGAAGGCTTTGCGTACTAACAACGGCGGAGAATATGTATCCTCTTAGTTTAAGGACTTCTATAGACAACAAGGCATTAGGAGGCAATTTACTACACCGTTTGCACAAACTCAACTTGAAGTTGCCAAGCGCATGAATAGGAATATTTAGGAAAGGGTCACTTCCATGTTGTCTATGGCAATTTTACCTTGAGAGTTTTGGGGAGAGGTTGGTATGATAGCAGTGCATATAATCAATAGGTCACCTAGTATATTGTTGAACTACAAGATTCCACAAGAGATGTGGCCAAGCAAGAAGCCTAATTATGACATATTATGTGTGTTTGGGTGTGAGGCATTCTTACATGTGCGTAAAGAGTGGATGGTATAGATGGAGAGATGTATTATCGTCTATGGCACTTGAAATCTCAAAAAAATGTTTATAGCTCCCAAGTGATTTTTAATGAAGCAAAGATACATAGACAACCCATGAAAGAGGTTGAGTATTACAAAGTGAAATTTGAGGACGTAGCCTCAACTTCAATTACGCAAATAGCTTAGACTACTAGTGATGTACCTATCGCGAGTAGTGCTCTAGAGAGAGAGAGAGAGAGAGAGAGAGAGAGAGAGAGAGAGCGAGCGAGCGAGCGAGAGCAAAGGCCTATCCTATAGTTATTCCTGCTATCAAGAGGGTATTCAAATGAAAGATAACGTGAAGTGGGAGCACGAAATGCAATCCAAGTATTACTCAATTATGGAAAATGAGACTTTGGAAATTGATCCTGAGCCTAAATACAAGGCTAGAGTGGTTTCTAGGGTTTCAAGCAAAACAAAGGCGTAAATTTTGATGAAATATTTTCTCAATGGTTAAGATTTTCACATTGCATCTCACGCTTGGACTAGTAGCCAGTGAGGACATGGAATTGGTCTAGATGGATGTGAAGACAACATTTCTTCATGGGGATCTTGATGAGGATGTCTACATAAAACAACCAGAGGGTTTTGAAGTCAAACATGAGAAGCCTACGAGGGCAAAACTAGTGCGTAGATTGCGTAAAGCATTGTATAACCTAAAACAAGGCTCAAGGCAGTGCTACATGAAGTTTGACCAGTGCATGTAGTCCCAAGGGTATGAAAGGATCCAAGAAGATCAGTGCTTGTATACCCAAAAGTTCACTTATCATCTTGATACTTACGTTGATGATATGCTCATTGTCAGGATAAAGACGAGATTTCCGTCTTAAAAAAGTCACTCAGCACATTGTTTGCTATAAGATGCAAGTGACTTTCTTGGTATGCATATCAAGAGGGATAGAAAACGTGGAATACGGGTGTTGTCTTAGGAAACGTGTATCCACAAGGTCTTGCAACATTTTAATATGTAGGGGAGGAAAGCTTCATTGAGTACCCCAATGCATTCATATCAAAACTTAGTAAGAATGATGCTCCCAAGTCTGATGCTGAGAAAGAAAAAATGGCCAAGGTGCCATATTCTTCAACATTTGGCAGTCTCATGTATACCATGGTAGCCATAAGACCGGACATTGCATTTGCAATGGGAGTGGTTAGTAGATTTAGATCAAATCCTGACATAAAACATTGGGAAGTACTGAAGCACATCTTGAGGTATCTGAAGGATACAATAGACAAGTTACTCTTTGGGAACATTGATGTATCCATTGTGGGCTACACGGATGTAGATTATGCGGGTTGTGTGGATAGTCAAAGATCCACCTCTAGCTATGTATTCCTATTTGCTGGAGGATCCATTTCATGAAGATCATGTCTCCATGATTGTACGCCATCTTCCAACACAAAGGCAAATTATGTGGCAGTTTTTTATGCTAGCAAGGAAGTTGTGTGGTTAGCTCGCCTAGTGGGAGCTTGTCATTACTCAGACTCCAGTGTTACATTGTGTTAGTCAGAGTGCGATCGTATTAGTGAAAAACTTGGTGTTTCACTCGAAGTTGAAACACATAGAAGTCCATTATCATGTGATATGTGCCTATTGGCTAGCAGTGCATTGAGCTAGTCAAGGTTCATACGGATGGTAACCCTATAGATGCTCCCATGAAGAGACTATTCTTAGAGCGGTTTTCATTCCATGGAGATGATGGGTATAGGGTGAAGCCACATGATTGCTTCACCCTATAGTAGTACAAATGTGCATACTTACACATATAGCCACTTGGGCCACATTGGCCTTCAAGTGGGAGATTGTTAGGGTTCAAGGCCGCACACCCATCTCACTGACTGTACTAACTTTATCTATTCTTTGGTAATACAAAACAATAAAGTGGGGTGAATCCTCACACAAAGCTCCATCAACATTGTGTGCACTCATCTCCTTCCTCGCCCGCAGTCATACTTCGCATGCATCGCACCCCCACTCACAAGATATGGAAACGAACCTTTATTCCTTGATTTATTTTCACTATCTTCTGTCAATTTGTAGATGTGAGTTTGATATAATGGATATATCACTTTGAAAGGGTTTTTCTCCAATTTTTCTCACAAAAAGGAAGAAGGAGCAAGAACAGGAGGCTTGTAGCCATAGTTCTATAGCTCACATAACCATGCCTTTTTACCATTATAGGTTAACTATGCAAATTCTAGAACCAACCAAAAAAGATAGTGAGAGCCCAAAAAAATGTCATTCTAGGCCCAAATACTCCCATATTTATAAAGGCAATCATCATATGTGTGCTAGGTATAATAGCCTTCTTAGTGTGGAGTTTAAGTTTTGAGCTAACACATAATACATGTGATCATTCATTTGTTCTAGGAAATATTTAATGCAATCTCAATATTTGAACCAACAAATACAACCAAGGATAGTTTCTTCAGAGATGGTAATAAAAGCAATGTTAAGGAGCAAAGCAGCAATGAAAGTGGATGATGAAATTACCATGCAATTGACAAGGAAGAAGGCCACATACTTATCACCATCAAACAAACATTCCAATCACGTTACAGCAAGCAGATATGTGTCATAGTTGTCCCACACTTGTTATCAATGTCAATGGTTTGCATCTCAACTATGATTTAAGACTTTAAATTTAGTTATATTTGGATTTAGTCCTAGATACATTCAAGAGTTTTATGATATCTGCAACAAATTTTACACAAGTTAAACCGCAAGATGTTATGTTATGGAAACACTAAATATTTTTCCAAAGTCAAAAAATCACCAATTCACTAAGCTCAATTTGTAGCTCCCTATAGGATTTAAACTTCCAATCCTTCCATGTATATGTTTATAGCCATTATATATGTAAACTCTACAAATTTATCGTCATGTAAGCATGCAAATAATCAAGAAACGTGCAACAAATGCAACCTAAAATTGCATCAAAGTCCTAGTTGATCCCAACTAACAATGTAAATGGCCACAAAGATGTCACCATATACATGTGGTAATGATGTGTGTGAACACACTTAGGATCGTCGGGGCATTTTTTCCCTCACTAGGAGGTTTTTTCGTCGTGCATTGTATATACGTCTATACTCTAGGGCTATCTCTTTTTTCCATTGCACACTAATAAAACACTCTTTTTTGTGTGCCTACAGATTCCTTTGCCTTCTCCAATTTGTGTGTGTTTTCTTGCACCCCTAATTCCAACAATTGGTATCAGAGCAGGTTGCCTCCTCTCGGGCTCGGGCTCAGTTGCCAGTAGCTCCAGCATATGCCTGCTCACTTTCTCCAATTTTTGTGAGCTTTGGTGAGTCAGCAGGTTGAAAAATACTTGGAGCAAGCTTGTAGCGCTTAGTCTGCTCAAATTTTCCATTCAAGCTCATTTCCGCCTCCGTTTCCACTACAGGCAGTGCATTACACAAGCACTTTCGTCATTTTGTGCAAAATTTTTGCTAGTGTTGTTTTCTACATAACATGTCCTTACAGTTTTCTACGGGTTGTGCTATATAGCACATGTTGGTCTCGCTTTGTTTCTCCTCTTTTTAAGCAGTTTTCACATCAGGTGCAGGCATTCGCCATGGCTAAGTAAACACAAATATGCTCAAGATGTTTGCTATTGAGGATAGATTGGATGGGGACAATTACCCTATGTGGGCTTACATGATGCAGCATGTCCTTGTGTCAAAGTGCGTTTGGAATATTGTGTAGGGCGTTGATGTATGTCCTGGTTCTGAGGATGTAGGTGATGTTGAGGATGTTGCAGGTTTTGGTGGCAGGGTTACTGCCGCCAGAGTTGTTTTTCCTACAGCTGAGCAAGCTCATTTGGATGTAAGAGATGTGTAGGCTCATGCATTGATTGCATTGTCTATGAAGTGCACAATTACTCCTCACATTCATTCAACAAAATCTGCAAAACTGGCTTGGGATATTCTGGCAGGTCTTTATCCACGTCGCAATGAGGCTAAAATTGCATTGCTCCGTAAAGAGTTGGAGTCGAAGATTATGCATGAGGAAGATTAGATGGACACTTTCCTACAATGAGCAACTTATTTCTATAGGCACATTCATTTTTTATAGTTCCCTTGTGCAGACTATTCTTGATGCTTTGTCAAATTCTTACCAAACTTTTGCTAGTACTTGGAGACTTATGATCCAAGGAGATCCAGAAGCTATCAAGTTTGATGCATTATGCACATTGTTGTTATAAGAGTAAGTGCAGATGTAGACATAAGGTTCTCCTTGATCTCAGGTACATAAAGTGCATCAACAAGTGTAAAAGAAGTGCCATTCGTAGCAATCAACACATCTTTCCAACTCCCTTAGCCGGATAAGAGGCATTGTTGGCACAAGTGACTGAATTTCCATGAAAGACATCCTTGAGAGAGGTAAACAAGTCACGATGAGAGGTAATGTGCTTTGTAGCACCACTATCAAAGTACCACACATGAGCATATGCAACAATTGGCATACATGCATCATGGACAGAAGGATCATAAGTGTATAGAAGACTCAACAATAGCTTCACTTTTAGTGGAACCAGTCTCTTTCTTCTTAGTGTCTTTTTGCCTTCAACTTAGGACATTGCTTGATCAAGTGATCATTAGCTTTACAATAATGGAAATGCATCTTCTTTTTTCCCTTTTCACCAGAAGTCCTAGAGAAATTGCTGCCAACAGAAGCATTAGAAACAGGTAATTTACCCCTCGTAGAAGAACCACAAGAAGTGGCTACATTGATGTTACCACCTTTTCTTTGATAAGCACAATAAAGGCATGTTCAATTGCAAGTTGTTTAGCCTTATTGTGCTTTGTAGCACCACTATCAAAGTACCACACTTGAGCATCTGCAGCAACTGACAAACATGCATCATGGACATTAGGATCATAAGTACACATTGCACTAAAACCCCATTCTACATCAACATCAACATCACAGTCTCCTTTTAGAAGACTCAACAATAGCTGCATTTGTAGTGGAACCATCATTAGTAGTGGAACCAGCCTCTTTCTTCTTAGCCTCTTTGGCCTTCAACTTAGGACACTGCTTAATCAAATTACAATAATGGCAACACATCTTCTTTTTACCCTTATCACCAAAATGCGCAAACGAATTGTTGCCAGTAGAAGCATTAGGAACATGCGATGTGCCACTTGCAAAAGAAACATGAGAAGTGGCTACATTGTTGTTACCACCTTTACTTTGAGCAGCAATAAAGGCTTGTTCAACTGCACGCTGTCTAGTCTTGTTTTTTTTGGAAAGTGCCTCTTGCAACAACAATGTGCATAATTCATCAAACTTGACAACTTCAGAATTTCCTTGGGTCATAAGTCTCCAAGTACTAGCAAAAGTCTAGTAAGAATATGGCAAAGCATCAAGAACAAACTGCACAAGGGAACTGTCTAAAATGACTTCACTTGCAGAAATAAGTTGCTCATTGATATCCTTGACACCAGCAAGGAAAGTGTCCATGTCATCTTCCTCATGCATAATCTTCAACTCCAGCTCTTTACGTAGCAATGCAATTTTTGCCTCATTGCAACTTGCATAAAGACCAGCCAGAATATCCCAAGCATGTTTTGCAGATTTCAATGAACGAATGTGGGGAATAATAGTGTGCTTCATAGACAATGCAATCAATGCTGAGCCTGCACATCTTTTACATCCCAATGAGCTTGCTCAGCTGTAGGCAAAACAACTCTAACAGCAGCAATCCTTGTAGCAATACCTACAACATCCTCAACAATGCACATCTTTTACATCCCAATGAGCTTGCTCAGCTGTAGGCAAAACAACTCTAACAGCAGCAATCCTTGTAGCAATACCTACAACATCCTCAACATTGCCTGTATCCTCAGAACCAGGACGTACATCAATGCCGTGCACAATGTTCCAAATGCCCTTCGACACAAGACATGTTGCATCATATAAGCCCACATAGGGTAATTGTCCCCATCCAATCTGTCCTTGGCAGCAAACATCTTGAAAACATCTGTGTTGTTGTTGTTAGCCATGGTAAATGTTGCACCTGATGTGAAAATTGTCTTAAAAGAGGAGAAAAAAAGAGGGAACAACGCGTGTTATATAGCACAAACCGTAGAAGAATGTAAGGGACATGTTATGCAAAAAACAACACTGACATAATTTTTGCACAAAATGATGAAATAGGTTGCACAGTACTGCATGCAGTGGAAATGGAGACCGAACCGAGCCCGAATCAAAAATCTAAGTAGACTAAGCTCTACGAGTATTCCCAAAATATTTGTCAACCTGCGAATGCTCTCCAAAGCTCACAAAATCGAAGAAAGTGAGAAAGTGTGCTAAGCTCGAGAGGATGCAACCTGCTCTGATACCAATTGTTGGAGTTAGCAAGAAAACACACATAGCTTGGAGAAGATGAAGGAAGCTCAAGGCACATAACAGAGAGTGTATTACTTAGTGTGCGATGGAAAGATATGATAGCCCTAGAGTGATTGGCGTATGTACAATGCACAGGGGGAAAAACCTCCTAGTGAGGGAAAAAATGCCCCGGTTGTCTTAAGTGTGTTCACACACATCACTACCACATGTATATGGTAACAAATTGGACCTTCTATTTGTGCCTTTATCAGAACTATGGGGGAGGGAGCCCTCTTACTCCCAACTATTGAATTTTAGTTAAAACAACCCATACTAGGAGTACCTCCAATTAAGAATAGGGTACCTACTTCCTCGGTGAGTTGGTCATGTAAGGATATTAATTATTTTCTCACAAAAATGCAAAGAGCTGAATGAAAATAGCAAGTTTGATTGTGTGTTGAGTGTGGGGAAACATACCTCTAGGTAGAAGGCTTGGCAAGCACAATCAAAATCCTATCCTTCTCTACATGGATCCGCTTGCATGTCTCTCTCTCTCTCTCTCTCTCTCTCTCTCTCTCTCACACACACACACACACACACACACACACACACACACACACACACACACACACACACACACACACACACACACACACACACACACACACACACACACACACACACAACTAGGTTCATTGCATGTTATATGGTGTACGCATAATACACTTGAATCGGATGTATTATACAACACCTCATATTAAACGAACGTATTATATGGTGCTACATTAGCAAAAACACTTTCTTGTATACTTTCCTAACAGTTCGATCGAACTAATATTCAATCAAAGTATATAATTCTATTTAGGAGGCATCCACAGGGCTGTATACTATTGTGGGTATCTTTGTGAAAAGTTTTCCTTGAGTCCACTACAAAAGTGAACTTGAAAACCCAAAAAAACCAAAAAAAAACATTTTTATAGTCATTATGCTTAAATTTTAAAATATACGAGGTGGATTTAAGTATAAGACAAAAAATAAAATATAATTTTATTTGAGTTTGATAGGGTAGATAAAGTATAGCGATTAGATAATATGGTTAATAGAGCTTTCTTTAGAATATCACTCACACTTGGAAGTAAGTTAGCTAGAGTAAAGTGTAGTGATTAGAAACTATGGTTAATAGAGCTTTATTTAGAGTTTCACTCACACTCAAAAGTAAGTTAGCTAGAGTAAATTTAGTGATTTCTAAGTAGTACTTGCTTTGTGTAGAGCCATGCTCACACATGGAAGTAAGTTAGGTAAATTTATATTGTGGTTACTTGCCAAGTGTACAACAATGCTCACACTAGAGGTGATTTAGGTAGGTAGAACAGTAATCTCTTGCACTGTGTAGAGTTTGACTCACACTTGGAAGTGATTTAGGTAGAGTAATTAGATATTACATGTTGCTATGTGTAGAGTTTGACTTGGAGGTCATTTAAGTAGGTTTAAGAGATTCAAAATTGTTTGTCATTTGCAAAGTTTACTCATAATTAAGTCTATATATAAATTAGATGATTCCTCATCATGTGTAGAGTGAAATCTCTCACAGGATTAATGTTTAAGAATTAAATACTAATATAATATGAAACAAAACTCAAAAACGTAGATTTAAAATTTAGAAAATGATAAAATTGTTGAAGGTTATGTTTATAGATATTGTAAATGGTTGTTGATTTTAAACAAGATAGCAATGGTAATTATTCGATTTTTAAATAGGATAGTAATGATTGGTATAGATTGAAGCTAATTTGTGCTCTAAAGTTGATAGATAGTTTTGTTGGTGCTCTCAAATCCCTTTACAATATGGTGAAAGGATATGAATGGAGCTACATAGGTGAATTGATAGCAAGAGAGACCTGATTGAGGTTGAGGTGCAAATCTTGTTACCATAAATTTAGTGGGATGCACACAAGATAAAAGAACATGTGTTCAAAATTCTTGAAAATGTGCTAGCTTGCAAAAAACCTCCTAAAGTTATCCAATGAAAATTTTCTAAATGGACTCTCAAAGCAAAGATAGTAGTTGTTAAAGGGGAAAAAAAGGCTGGTGTGAAGGTGATGAATTCACTAATTTAGAGGGATGTGGAGATGGATTTCAAAGATAAAGTAAGCACGTGCATGTGTGCATATAGGGGGGTGATTCTCCCCTAATACTATTGCATACAATCAAGGGTATGGTAGCTCAAACCCCTCACCTTTCACTTCTTATTTAAAAGGATGCAATGTAGCGTCAGTTGATGGTTAATAGATGCATAGTGGTTCTACTTTTCACCGAGCATTTGATAAGAAATGGTTGCTTGAGCTACATCTCAAGTAGCCCCAAACTTTTGTTGCATGTGGAATTCCATTCTCATGTCATCCATAATCCTATCTTCAAGGATGCTTTGATAAGCACAACAAAGAAAGGATTTTTGGCACTTGATTACAACAAGATGCGTACAGAATATTTAGATAAAGTAAAAGCTTCATCAAAGAGTATTTTGAAGCATATAGTTCTTGAGTATGTGCCACATTATGGATGTACAATTTCTCTTGATGGATGGACAAATTGTCAAAACAAAAAACCTTGATAAATGTGATGCTGATTTGCCCAAGAATATCCATTTTTATTGAAGCAACTGCAAAAAAAACAAGTGGTTTTCTAGCCGGTATATATGAGCGTGCAATTGGAAAATCTAGTGGGTCCAAAAAGATCATGGCTATATTCACAGACAATGTATCTAACTACAAAGGTGCAAGGCATGCAATCAAAGGCAAGTATCCTGAGATTACGTGGGTTTCATCTGCTACCCACACTTTGAGTTTGCTTCTTAAGGACTTTGGAAAGTTCCTTCAGTGAAGCAGAATCTTATAGATGTCAATCATGTCGTCAAGTCCATTAGAGAGCATGCTTTTACTTATGCTCTATTTAGAAAAAAGTCACCCAGTAAGAATCTGCAGATCTTTTGTGAGACGTGATTTGCGGATGTGGACTACGTTCTTGCAACACTGTAACATGTTAAACCAACTCTTTGTGAAATAGTTGTATAGACAATGGGATTGTTGGCTTGACAAGTATCCTTGCTATGATGCTACAGCCACCAAGTGCTATCAACTTGCAAACTCTCAAGTGTTCTAGAAAAATGTGGAGAAAATTTTCATTGTCATAGAGCCTTTTATGTAGCTAGTGTGCTTGGTTGATAACGATATGTTCATATCTAGGTAGTTTTATTGGAACATGGATGAGGCTGTTCTCAAGCTAAAGGAGAGTACGTCCTTTGTAGTGTGAAAGAAAACCATGATGGTTTTCTTTTTTGAGAAAAGTTGGGATCAATTTCATACTCTTTTACATGGGCAAGCTTTGTGTTGGGTCCAAAGTTTCAACTGCACAATCAATTTGCTAATAGTGAGGTCATCAATAATTTCAAGAAAGTGTATGCACAACTATTAGATGATGTGGATGGCAAGACAACTTACCTGAGACTTATTGTTATTTGAAGAAGCAACAACTACAGAGGTACGCTTGCTACTTACAAAAGCATTAAAGGTGGCAATAGTGGTATTCTTTTTTTGTTGTGCAACCACAAATGCCTATTCAATCGCACGGTGCTTACCATTTTTTTGGATTAGGCCTCTTGCATCAATACAGAGACAAAGACCATCAAACTTTACATCATTAGGTCTATCCTCTATCACAAGCCTAGAGATGGAGGCAAAGTCTGATAAGAATCTAGCAAAGCACCAAGAACTACATACACAAGAGTACTATCACAAATGAACTCACCAATGGAAATGAATTACTCATTGAGATCATTAATCTCTACCAAAAATAAATCCATATATCCTTCTCATGCATAATCTTTGGCTATAGCTTCTTACGCACGTAAGCAATTTTTGCCAACTTTGTATCTGCATACGAAGAAGCTAGTATATCCCATGCATGTGTTGTTGTTCATGTTGAACAAATGCGTGAAATAATGAAACGTTTAACAGAAAGCACAATTAATGCATGAGTCTATGCATCCTTATTATTCCAACATGCCTGCTTAGTAGTAGCCTAACGGAAAAACAAATCCAACCGCTAGAACTTGCACCATTATCCATAAACGTGTATCCACAAAGCCCAATCTTACATTATAACCACGTACAATGTTCCAAAATTCCTTTGCAAACCAGATATGTTGCATCATGCATGCCCAAAGTGGATAGTTTTTCCACCTATTTTGTCTAGAATAAAGCATGCGGAAAACATCATTGTTGTTAGCCATCCATGCTTGATGATTGCACCTAATGCAAAATTTTTGTGTGTAGAAGAAAAATGGCACAAAACTAACGTATGCAATAGAAACAACCCACAATATACTACAAAGTGCCTGTTTTGCAAAAATCTACACTGTCAAAAGCCTACACAAAAGGATGAAATTGGATACATAGCACTGCCATTGTTGGGAGACTTGAGACCAAAATGAGCTCGATTCATAATTTTTACAACCCCAAGTTTTCCAAATGTTTATTTCAAAATTCTACAATCAATAGCTCCTTGGGACTTAGCATTTTATAACGCTCTAAGCATTGAGTGATGGGTTGGATAGGGCAATGAAGAGGTCTTGGTGGATTGGAAGGAAGAAATTTTGGAGCCATTTTTTGCATAATTTTGTGGAATGGTTGGGAATTTTGCAGCCCTTTTGAAGTGCAAGAAGCAAGATGTTTTTTCTAAAAATCTTATACCTACAACATGGGTCCCCCTTGCTTGAGTGCCAACGATAAACTAAATGGCAATAATTATGCTCATTGAAATGTGATCATACAAGGTTCATAGGAAAAGACTAATGGGATATAGTCAATGCTTCATAGTTGTGTCCTATAAGGGATATCAACAACATGTACAACTGCCTTTAGAATAAGGAGCATTTAAAATCATTTGTTGATTGGGATGCGAGCAATGCAAAGGCAATGTAGGTCATTGTAAAATCACTTACAAAGGAAATTTCTCTAGCCATACAGACTTTGAAGATTGCCAATGACATGTGGTCCAAGCTCGTCAAAATGCTTGATCAAGATTGTATGATGCAAGCACTCACCCTTCTTGGACAATCATCTACAATCAAGTTTCCAATCAAAAGTTCTTATTAAGGATGAGGTTATTCATGATCAACTATTGGATATGAAAATTGCAATGATCATTACTCGGTTAGCTTCTTTGGTACTCATGAAATTGCATGAGGAGTACAAAACAATGTCTAGGACGGCTACAAAGTACCAAGGAAAAGTTGGAGTTTGATGATCTCATCTCTTTCTCATTGAAAAGGAAGCCGTGTTAATCACTCAAGGTAAAATTTATGTTTTTGACAAAGGTGGTGAAGCACTTGTTGCTTCAAATTCCAAAATGCAGTCCACTAGCTACCATTATTACAATTGTGAACAATGTGTAGATTTGTCTAAAGATTGCGGATCCAAAGGCACAGACAAAGGCTCTACAAAGGAAAAATTCAAAGGCGAGTCTAATGAGGAAAGTAGTGAAAATGACTCATGGAAGGACAATAAGGAGTCTGGTGGTGTGACTACACTGGCAAGGACTCTAGCCTTTTAGTCAAGTGGATACCATTGCTACCACTAGCTTTAATTCCCTACATATAACTTGGACCCATGTGTTGGAGTTCAAGCTATTGGTATTAGAACCTATGGGTTGGAGTTCAATGCACATGCATCTAGCAAAAGGAACCAATGAGACGTGTCTAAAACACTATGGATGTGCACGTCAATCCATTGTTGTTGAATGGATTATGGACAAGATGGGTTTCAAAGTTCATTATCTAGAAATTTTGTACGTGATGTGTTCACAACTCATGAATGGGGATTCTAAACGTAGTGTGGTCTACATTTCAATTTTCTATGAGGCATCTAGTGCTCAAGATGGCATACTTATCAAGTGACACATTGCTAATAGCAAAATCCGATCGAGGTGTATCCGGCATGATAGCTTCTTCATTGACCTAGTCTCGCTATTTATGTCCATTGTGAGTTGCACAGAGGGTGTTAAAGTTTATAGTATCTCAAGTGAATAGCCCAATGTCATCCCAATATTTATTTTGGCTTTAGGTATTTATTTTACTTATTTTTCAAATCTTGGGTAGGGCAATTTGCTAAGGTGAGTATAAAGCACACCTAGCCCCCGTTATTGCCAAGGTTGGTTGGGTTCAAAAGTCTCTCTCTCTCTCTCTCTCTCTCTCTCTCTCTCTCTCTCTCTCTCTCCCCTTGGTTCAATGATTTTGCATTGTCAACTTTGACAATATTGTCCATGGAATTCTTGCTTCCAACACTTAGAGCTGCAAAATAACTAGAGTGGATGGGATAACACCATTTGTCTAAACAACTAGAAAACTAGAAAAAAATAGATGAGCAAAGACTTGTAGCCATTGCACACATTTAGGCTAAATTTTGACTCACACCTAATCACCAAAATCTTCAAACAAGGAGACCTTGTGTTGGTGTACTCCTTAAAGCAACATATTTGCAAATTCAAGAAGAAAGGCATGGGCCATTTGGGATTGAAAGCATTTCACCTAGTGGGGCCATCAAATTGGCCACTCTAGATGGTAAAGTCATCAATTAGATACGTGGTTTTCAATTATGAAATTATAATCTACCACTAACGAATGATCTTCTAGAAAGAATGTATACAACCAAAGAATATAGGATCAAACACCAATAGATCATTGATGAAGCTCACGAAAACCTGGAATCAAATTATTGAGGAGAAAAGCAATGATGCAACCTGTGCAAGAACCAATTCTAATGAATACATTGCAAATTCAAGCTCTATAGTTCACTCAAACCCTAGCAGAAGATGATGTAGAGACAAATGACGAATGGTTGGATGGACTTGACATGAGGACAACATTGACATTAAAAAATGGAGTCAAAGACAATACCTTATCAGATAGAGGTGCTAGGATCAATGCAATCGGCTACTTCATATACAAGAAAGCCACTACACAACCCTTAGAATACTGTCATGCCAAAGTCAAAGATTGTCGCAAGGAATTCTGGGTGGAGCATGGTAGGGTGGAATACTATCTAAGGAAAATAGTTAAGGCCCATAGCTAAAATCCTCTAAGATTGAGCTAGAACATGGGCATATATGTAGCTCTTGAATAAGGAAAGAGAAACCCCCTCCTACAAACAATCATCATTACCCACTTAGTGGCATGTCAGCTCACTCGTTTGAAATCGAGCGCTTGTCCCACCTGCATGCAACAAAATGCCATTTTCTTGACAATCGGTCATCTTCATTTTGTGCAGAAGGTCTTTCCCATTCCCCCAAAATGCAAGTAGAGCAGGTGCATGTATATTTCCCCCACCCCCCCTTTTCCACACACACACACACACACACACACAAAGAGAGAGAGAGAGAGAGAGAGAGAGAGAGAGAGAGAGAGAGAGAGAGAGAGAGAGAGAGAGAGAGAGAGAGAGAGAGAGAGAGAGAGAGAGAGAGAGAGAGAGAGAGATTTGTGTGTGTTCTTGGTATTTTCCTTGGCAAGATGCTCTCCAGTCAAGGCAAGCTGCCATCATCCCCCCCCCCCCCCCCTCCATGTATCCTCCACTCTGCCCTGCTTGATGTCTTTGAATTTGTGTGTTTTGTTTGTGAGAGTGTTGTGCATGTGCTTGTTTTGTTTCTTTAGCATGCTTGTTGCATTGCTTCATTTTGTTATAGGCTCAAGTGTGGTGCCCTCTCTCCTGGCTACTATATTCACTGGTTTTTTTGCATTAATAGTCAATAGGCTTTGGACATAGGAGACATCAACATTGTTTTCTTTGGGTGCATTTTCTTATGACATGGGAGGAGTAGCAATATCTATATATATATATATATATATATATATATATATATATATATATATATATATAGAGAGAGAGAGAGAGAGAGAGAGAGAGAGAGAGAGTGACTGCTTAGCTACATTGTTCTTTTTAAGGTGCATTCTTGTTCTTTCAATTCTTGGATGAGTAAGATTTTTGTGTTTTCACTATGTGCTTTGTATTGACAGCCAGTAGGTTCTAGCATCTAGGGTTTGAGGATGGGGAGGACCAAAGGATTCAACAAGTGTTATTAGAGGTATACCCCCATGAGCACAGAAGAAGTTTTGTCTCACAATGCAAGAGTTTTGCGATGAGTGTGACCTCTCACTTGTTGGAGTTAACCCTTGCAATGTTCTTGGGAAGCAGGATATCATTGATAAAGACACGATCAATTATTCACATGTTTGAAGTTAGCTATAGGAGCAACAAGAAGGTGAAAGCTTAGCACGTCAAATGGGAATTTGCTAAGCTACTTGTCCATAGCATTGGGACGTATATTAAGAAGGTATTGTCTTCTATGAGGTCATTTAGTCTTTTGCAAAAGGTATTTCATTAGAACATTGTTCTTCCCCAAAAAGAGAAGCAAGTAAGTAAGACAACACGGTTCCTTGGACCCTTTTTGTAGAGCGTGCGATGAAGAGCAACAAAGAACACCATAATTTGGACAACAAGCACAAGAAGTGGGAGGAGATGATGATAAATGGCGGTGCATCAATGCAAGTAAAAACCAAAGCACTAGAGGTACATCAGTATGTCCTCTACTCCAAACCACTCTTTGACCCATTGCATTTGATAGAGGTGGATAACATGATAATCATGCCAAAGAAGGGTGATCTTAGCCACAAAGGTTGTTGAGGATGTAGTGACGTATGTTGAAGATGCTACTCAATCTTTGCACAAGGTTGAAGGTTGCCACAAAAACTCACTAATCGATTGCCTTGAGAACAAGATCACAACATTGAACATGGAGTGTGATCGTCAATGCATGTTAGATTGGCTCCAAGAGCTACAAATGCTATTGAGGACCTCAACAAGCTTGCAGAGGATGTCGTGAGGGCAAAGGTATGTGCTAGTGGTGAATTTTCATTTTCAAGTACTGTTTAGTTGAAAGCTTGTTTGGTCATTGCAAGCTAGCTATATATTCATCTTGGGTTGTTGTCAAACTATCTAGGTGACCTTGCTAATAAGATCCATGAAGGACTGCTATAGTGATCTCATTTTTTTATATTGACTACTGAAGAAATGCTGCCATATAGTGATCTTTGTTGCTATGTACTTACTTTTGATCATAGCAATGCTATTGTATAGTGATCCTTGTTGCTATGTAGTAACTTTTGATCATAGCAATTCTACTATATAGTGATCTTGGGTCTAGTCTAACTATGTAGGTGACCTTGTTTGACAAGATACATGCAAGATCTAAGCCTAGAACTTATATTAGATAATTGCTATACTTTCATCATGATTGCATTAGGTTAGGTATTGTTGGTCTATGACAACATAAGTAAGCTATGATAATTAGCCCATGGTCAGAAACATAATCTAGATATTTAATTAAATCAAAACAAATTGATTTTAGCTGGAAAAAAGGGGAAAATTACCTAATCAAGTTAAATAATTAAAAGATAATTATTAAAGTTATTAAACATTATAAGTAACCTATCATAATTAGCTAATGGTCAAAAAGCTAGTTGGGCTATTTAATTAAGCCAAAATAGATTGATTTTAGTTGAAAATGAAAGGGGGGAATTAGCTAATGATATTAGATAATTAATAGAGTTAGTAAAAATTATAAGTAAGCTGTGATGATTAGCTTATGGTCAAAAAAGTAATCTGATATATGATTCAACCAAACTAGACTAATTTTAGCTAAATATCAAAAGAAAAAATTAGATAACTTGTTTGGATAATTACATGCTAATTATCAGAGTTAAGAAATATCATATCTAGTCATGATAATTAAAGCATAATTAGTTAATTAGTTTAATTAATTATAATAGATCAAAATTATAATTTAAGCTAAAAATTCATTAGGATAAATAGAAATTACTGTTAAAAGTTTTTAGGAAAATTACTAGAAGTATAAGCCATTGATATAAAGTTGAGGAAATTCAATCTTTAGGAGATAATAGATCTAATAAATATTAAGCCAAAAATAAGCTAATTTCAAGCTTAATAAAGATAGGGAAATTAGGAAAAATATGCAAAGATTTATAAGAAAATTAAGGGAGATTAAAAAACCCTTAAAGAAGCTAAGATCAATTTATCATGCCTATATAAGCAAATAAGATATTACTAGGTCAAGAAACTACCATCTAGGACTTCAAATTTAACTTTAGTTGGGGTAAAAAGAGGAAGTCAATTCAATACGAAGGTTAAGTCAAGCTTTTTTTTTTCCCGAGAAAAAGATCCTTCTATTAGTTACTGAAAACTGCCCATAGGGCTACATCCACCTCTGCAAGAGAGGGCTACAACAAGCATGATGGGGAGACTCTCCCAATGAAAAAACAACATATATACAATGAGGCTAAATCAAGAGATGGGAGGAGGGAAGAGCCACACA
This sequence comes from Adiantum capillus-veneris, assembly GCF_014529385.1. Classification (NCBI taxonomy): domain Eukaryota; kingdom Viridiplantae; phylum Streptophyta; class Polypodiopsida; order Polypodiales; family Pteridaceae; genus Adiantum; species Adiantum capillus-veneris. The sequence continues at coordinate 94,369,778 of NC_140941.1, read as the reverse complement.
GGTGGACAGTAGTGCCATCTAAGCACCCCCTGGACTATGGTGTAGAAAGGCCCAGAGCGCCAGAGTCGAAGAAAATCCTCGCGGCGCTCCCGCATGTGGTCGGAACTGCCTTGTAGTCCCTCAAGCTGTCCTTTGAGAGTACGGATCAGCTCTAGCCAAAAGTCACGAACAGTCTCTGCTGGTGGCATAGGGCGAGCCTCAAAGATGCGGAAACAGCAAGCCCGCCAGATGAACCAGAGAGCTAGGCCATTGATGAGCTCCCAACAGTCCTCTCTCTCACTGTACCACTCCTGTGGAGTAAGCTCTATAACAGGCTGAAGTGTAGGTTGCCCCCCCTGCATCACTATCATCCTGCTGTTGCTGGTGGAAGATAGCTCAAACTGAAGTGCCGGGCCCGTGAGGGTGGACCAAGCCGCTGCCCCCCAAGTGTAATGTCGAGCCGTGGAGAGGGCAGGCATCAGCCGAAGAACTCGTAGCCACACCTGCTGGGCCAAGGGACAGTCCCAAAGACAGTGACGTTGACTCTCCACCAACTGGTCAACAGGCTGCACATGCGGCCGAGAGACCACTATGCACAAGCCAACTCCCTACTGCTGTGGCTCTGTGTGCAACCAGCCCGAATGGAACAAAGTGACGTGCCTCGGCTGTCTGGAGTCCCACAGCCTCTGCCAAAAGGCTGCCAAGAACTCGACTGTGAGGCCCTCCTCCTACCAATGACGTGCTGCAGCGGGGCGGGCCTCTCTCTGTGCTGCAAGTATATGACGTCCAAGCCGAACAGTGTACTGAAAGAAGGGGACTCCTGGGCGGTCTACAGAAGAGAAAGGGTCCCTCCATAGCCACTCACCAGGATCCCACTGTCCTCTTGCCAATGGACAACACTCCCAAGCCCATAGCCTCCAGTGTCCAGTCTCAAGAGCTGTTGGGTCAGGGTCTATGACGCAAGTCCTCCCTCAGATGCCCACAACTCGGATCCTCTAGAAACAACACTCTGCTACGTGCAGGGACTCTGCTGCAACTCGCTGTAATTGTCCCCCACCCTGAAGCTTGAAGAACAGGGCTGGGACAGTCTCTGAGCAGGCCCTGACAGAAATGAGAACCTCCAGTCGTGTGAAGGCTCCCATCCACCGGGGTGCTACTGGCTCGAGAGGCGTGAGCCACTCAGCTGGAACTGACTCTGAGATGTCCTGACACATGCTCTGCACCCCTCTCATGCCCTGTAACTGGACACCTTGCACCTCCTCAGACAAACCTGTGAACTCAAGCCAGTCACCTAGAGAAAGCGCTGGACCTGCTGCCATGGGACCCCAAGAAACATGAGGCCGACTCCCAACTAAGTGGCCTCTCTGAGTGCTAACCATGGGGTTCCAGACGAGGGGCTGTCGTAGGCGCTCCTCCGTGCACGTCGGCTATCTCTGCTCTAGGCCACGTCGTAAGAGCTCCCAAGATCGAAGCAGACTCACAGCGAATCGGTCCTCCAGTCTCCTGCTCAAACCAACTCGGCGCAACTCTGTAAAGATCCATCTGGTCGAAGGTTGCCAAGGGCCTCCTGACTGAGGCACCCTAGCACGAAGCCTCTGCAGCAAGAACTCCTTCCAGGGCTCCTCGCCTGGAAGAAGGTTGCCAAGGGCCTCCTGACTGAGGCACCCTGGCACGCCTGGCACGAAGCCTCTGTAGCAAGAACTCCTTCCAGGGCTCCTCGCCTGGAAGAAGTCCTCTGACGAAGAACTTCCCAAGAAGGGCTCTGCTCTGCTGTGCTGGATCAATGATCCCAAGCCCTCCTTGAGAACAAGGAAGTGTGATGACCGACCAAGCCACCTTGGCTCGGGCAATCTGAGTGTCACGACCTGACCAAAGGAAGTTCCTGATCAGCCTCTCTACCTGGCTGATACAAGAACTCGAGAAGATCCAGCAAGAAGTGATGTACCACATAGTCGCCAACAACACCTGGTTGGAAACTACTACTCTACCAGCCAGCGAAAGTCGTGCTGAGCTCCAATGTAACAGCTTTCTCCTGATGGACAGGAGAAGAGGAGCAATCTGCTGCTCGGGGGACAAGTCCAAACCAACCTGACAACCCAAGTACCGAACTACAGTCCCTGGAGGAATCCACCTGAAACCCTCGCTTGACATCCAATCTAGCACAGGAGCACTGCCAACCTAGAAAGCCACTGTCTTTCTCCAGTTGATCAGTGCGCCCGATGCACAGCAGAAGGTCTCCAAAGCCTGCTCACATCTGTGTAGATTGGCCTCTTGGCCCTCCAAGTACAAGGCTGAGTCATCGGCAAACTCAGCGTCCAGAAGCTCATCTCCCCGTATAGGGAGTGCTAAGCCCCTCAGACCAACCTGCTGTGACACCAAAAATCTGCTCATTGCCTCCGCATAGAACAGAAAGAGAAAGGGGTCAAGAGGACAGCCCTATCTGACATATCGTGTGAGCATGAAGTGCTCACCTCTACCTCCTGCCAAAAGCACCTGACAATGAGCCTGTCTGTACAAATCTGACACCCCTCTGATCCAAGCATCTGAGAAACCCATCCTTCGTAGAGTGCCCTCTAGAAAGTCCCAGTCAACTCTGTCGTATGCCTTCTCAAAATCGAGAAGAAGAATCACAAGGTCCTCCCCACGGAGCCGTGCCAGGGCAGAAGCCTCCCAGAAAGTGAAGATGTTGTCAAGGATACTGCGTTCCTTGACAAAACCTGTCTGAGTCCCATGTATAAGGCTCTCCAAAAGTGGCTGAATCCTCAAACTCAGAGCCTTCGCAAGAATTTTGTAGGCTGAGTTGAGGATGGTGATGGGGCTCCACTGTCGAATCTCATCCAAGGAGCCACCCTCCTTTGGAATGAGGTAAATCAAGCCCTCACTCATGCTATCCGGCATCACTCCTGTGTGCAGAATGTACTGAAAGGCACTACAAAGATCTGGGCCAATCAGGTCCCAGTACTCCAAGAAGAAACTGGGAGTCAGCCCATCCTCACCTGGATAGCTACCACGAGGTAGGGCCCTAAGAGCCATGTGCATCTCCTCAAGCTGAAGAGACATCTCTAGTCTCTGGCGCATCTCCTCAATCACAAGACAAGGCATCTGTGCCCAAACCTGCTCTCTGCATGCATCCTGCCGCTCTGTCTGGGGCTCAGCCGACAGTAACTCACGGTAAAAGTTAGTAGCAATTGCACGTATATCCTCTGGCTCACAAACAACTGACCCATCGGGTCTCCTCAACTGATTGACCTTGGCATGCGAGTGCCGAGGTCCCACTGTCTCAAAAAAAGCACCTGTCACTCTGTCACCCACCTGAGTCCACTGAGATGCCTATCGGTGAAAGGCAAACTCATGACGCCTCTCCTCTGTGCAAGCAAGCTCCTGTCGAGCCTGCTGTAACTGCTCCTCCAACCATGGACTGTCTGGATGCTGCTTCTGCATCCTATGTAGTGAAGCAATGCCTCGTCTGAGACACTGCTCCTCCTCTCTCGCTACAGCCCGTCGAGCCAGAGACTCCTGGAGAAAAAAGTGGCTAAGCTGAGCTAGGCCTAAGGCCACTCTGTCTGCAGGTAGAGCCTGGCTGTCCATGCCCTCTGTCCAAAGAGCCTCCACCCTCTCTCTGAGTGTTGAGTCCAACAAGACCCGCTCTGCGATGCGAAGCATCGTGCTCCCACTCCTCTCCCTGTCTGCCACTATGAGGATCACTGGTGCATGGTCCGAGAAGGATGTCCCTGCCAGGATGCCCACTGATCCCCCCAAGTCACTGAAGTGGTCACTAGTGTAGAAGCGATCTATCCGAGATAGATTCACTCCACCCACTCTGCGGTCCGACCTAGAGAAGGCAAGACTCTCTGGAGGCCTCACAAAGCTTGAGTGCTTCCATGTATCCGAGACCCTCAAAGTCATACACAACCTCTCCCAAGCTGCTAACTCGACTCCATGAACAATAGCATGGCTGCCTCCAATCCTGTCAGAAGGGTCCTCCAACATGTTGAAGTCCCCCCCTACACACCAATGGTCAGCTTGTGGCAAAGACTCAACAATTTGTGACCAAAACTCTGCACGAGCACTCGCCACATTGGGCGCATAGATGTTCAGGAAGCCCACAAGGCCACCCTGAACCTGCATAGTAATCCACTGAGCCCTGCCTGGCACAATAATCCCTTTGCCCACAATGGCCTGCTGCAATGAGTCCGCAATAGTCATACATACCCCACCCTGGATGCCTCCAGGTCCAAAAGCAGCTGACCAAAAGGTATCATATCGTCCACGCAACACTTGACCACATTACCGAATGCGGCTCTCAGACAGATGGTGCTCCTGTAGCATAAGGAGATCAATCTCTCCTCCCACAAGGCAACGCTGAAGCTCCTGACGCAATCGGCCCCGCTGTCGCTAAAACTGGGGCCCACCTAGTCCCTGCACGTTCCACGAGACGATCCTCATGGGGAGCGAGAGAGAACAGATACTGCCGCCGCAACAGCAGCAAGACGGGCTATCTTCGAGGCTGGCTTGGATGGGGAGTAATCCACATCCGAGCGTCCTCTAGATAGGCGAGACTGTAGTGAGTCCCTAGTCCAAGCCCAAGCAGAGCGAGCCATGCTTAAAGCAACCTCCTCTGTCCAGGAGTCCTCATGAATGTATACATAGCAAGGCAAACACTGCGTATCAGCAAAAAAGTACACCACAATGTGCCTACATCCTGCTGAGTCTGGGGGTGTCACCACAAACTTGGCCAGTGGCCACAACGTCTGTAGTAAATCTGTAACTCCAATTTCTCCCATGTGGTGAGAGAATTCGAGAACCTGTGTATGCAACCATCCCACCACTGAGACGAGGGACCACTCTGTCTCGGTCCTACCACAGAGGGGGAAGGAGAAACCAACTGCTGAGTCCAAGGCGTCTGTCCCCCTAGCGGCGAGGAACAAAGCATGGACCCTGAAGTAGGCTGCCTCGTGGTCTGCTGCGGAATCGCCGAGAAATCGAGTGAACCCATAGTCGAAGAAATCCCAGCGGCATTGGAGGTCAATGCTTGTCAGACCACAAGGGATAGCTGCAAGGGAAGATGTCTGAATCTGCAGAGGGGGCCGCAAGAAGGGCTGACCCTCTCTCGCTAGGCGACTCGTGGCAAAGACGCTGCCAAGAGATCTCCTAGCCGCCGGCGAGGGACCAGTCTCCTGAGTTGACTGTGGAATTGGAGCAGGAGGGGGGGGGGGGGTAAGGAGCTGGAGGGGGCGGGAGGGAGGAAAAGCGGGGTGGGGCGAAAGATGTATAGGGGCGAGGTGGGGAGTGGACGGGAGCGGGGGGGGGGGATGAGGAGGAGGAGGGGACCTCTGAAGGGGGGCGGCTGGCGAGGGTGAAGCGGAGGTGGAGGTTGGCGTAGGGGGCTCCTCCTGCTCGAGAGGACCAAATCGGTTCCTCGTGGGAACCCACTGCTGTTGAGTAGGCACCTGAGGGCCACTCTGAGTGTCAGGCTATCACTATGGCCCCTGGCGTCGACGGCCACGGGGCTGCTGCCACCCCTCCTCCGCTGGAGCCCCAGGCTAGGAGGGTGACTCTGAATCTGTGCGATGTGCCGCTGGCTGTGGCTGCGGCCTAGCCTTGGCTAGCTGGGGCTGAGGCTAAGGTGCAGGTCGTGGCCTCCTCTGTGGACAAGCCTTCGCTAGGTGGCCCATCTGTCTGCAAATGAAGCACTGGTTCGGAAGACTCGAGTACTCCACACTCTATCTAAACCAACCCCCACTCACCCGAGGCAGAAGGATGACCTTCGGGAGCGTGTGGTTATCTCTAACCAAAATGACCTTCGGGAGCGTGTGGTTATCTCTAACCAAAACTCGAACTAAGGGGATGCCAGCCGCCTTGGCAGCTACTGATGCTACCGTACGAGGTGTCTCCAGGACAGTCCCGATGGAGGAGCCAATCCTGGAGAGAAGTGGTAGGTACTCCCTCCGTAAACCCGGAAAGTAGACTGAGATGGGAATGTCTGCCCCCTCTACTAGCACATCCGAAGTCGGGTCAAAACCATGTCGCCGCTGTCGAAAGTGGGCGCGTGATGCTCGGATGGCCAGTGGACTCATAGCAATGACCTTGGAAGCCATCTCGGAGGCCTCGAACTTGATCTGGTAGTAGCCCTGTCCGAGAATCTGGACATCCAAGATCTTGCCCACCTTTGCGAGAAGGCGGGCCTGGAGAAGGTCACGCAGCTCTCCTCTGCTGGGTCGGGTGCCGAGAATCTTGCAAATGACCGAGGTCGCTTGCAGACGCTCTACCTCTGCGGCTAGGCTCGCTTTCTCTATCGGTGAAAGAGCAATTTGAATGGTGGGCTCAGCGGTGTCGGGCGAGGGGGCTTCAGAGGAGTCCCTCTGAGGTGGAGCATGAGCCTCCATTAGTGTCTGCTCCGCAAGGAGAAACAAACTGAGAATCCACTGCCAGGCAATTCAAACGAGGCCTTCGGGGGGGGGGGGGGGGGGGGGGGGGGGCGTGAGGATAAGGGGCTGGAGCGATGAGGGCAGTGGGCAGCGAACAGACAGCGCGGAGAAAGGGGGCAGCGGGCGCGAGGTAAGCGAGGATAAGGGGCAGGGAGCGGCGAGGTAAGCTCAGCAGCGCGCGCGGACAGACAGCGCGGAGGCAGGAGCAACAAGGGCAGCGCGAGGGCGAGGGCAAAGGGGGGGCTATGGCACGGGGGAGCAGGAGCAGGCGGGGGGGGGAAGGGGAAAGCACAGGAGCAGCAAACGAGCCAGTCGCTTTGTAGGGATAGGTTAAGTCAAGTTTTTGGATGATTTACCTAATAAATAGACGTCCTTTTTTATAAGGATAGAAGTCATGGCACCAAAAAGGAACCGAGCCAATCCTCAATCTGATGATGAGGGTAGTATTCCCAAGAGAGCTAGAGTGTCGCACGACGACGAGGGCGGGCCTAGTAGTAGGCCTACTTATGAGAGCATTCAAGCCCCAACACTGCAAATGCTCGACCAGTCTCAGGTGGGTCTTCTTTATAATTTACATTTTGAATAGTTTAAATTTTTCTATAAGTAATAACATTGCATACGTAAAAGAGGGAGTAAGAAATTAGGCAAAGTAAAAACTGGCTAAAAAGGGGAAGGCATCTTTCAAGAAACTAACGTACAGTTGTTTGTAAAGTAGGAAAGAATTGTTTGGGTTATGCAAACGCTTCTGCAACTCTCATGTAAAGGTTGGTTGAATTTAGGAAAGATATGATTGATCATCCTTAAAACAGCTTGTCTCAAGACACCTTCACTCCTTGGTATAAATTGATGAATAATAATGGCTTTTCAACCATGGATAAGTCGGTTAAACCCATGAACAATGAGTTTCTACTCCGTGTCATGTCTTGATGTTTCTACATAAGCTAGGATATCGTTTTTATCCTAGGGGAGCTTCCCGATTGTATGGGCAACTGCTTTAGTGTATGGGCACCCTGAACTTCGCGTGATGGGTTTTTGCCCTGGATTATGAATAAGGAATGGGTGCACCCTTAGGCGGTCTTGAGACCAGAAGAGTATTGGTCATGGTTATTTTTGTCAAATTTTTTGATTGGCAGTACCCTATCTTAAGTTTAAAGATGTTTGTTTGCTAAAAAGAATGCTTTTCAATGCTATCTTTAATACTTGATTGAAGGAATAACTGCTACAAAAAGCTAAAAGAAATCATTATTTTAAATTTTAAAACAACGTGATAGTAATTAGAAAACAAAAGAATCATGTGTGAGTGCGGGGTGGTAAGTGGGGATTGACTAAGGTTGTCAATCATGGACGGGTGGACCTAATTAGTCAAGTAACTATCCATAACTGCATGCTAAAAACGTTTAGAAAACTTCTCCAGTTGGAAGAGGAGTCCACCAGTGGCTGTGTCCTCACATCTGTTAGGAGGGAAAAAGTGTTAGTTGAGGATACCTTAGCCCAATTTGTGGAAGTTATAGGGCTGGAAGGGTTTTGGACTTTTAAGATGTTGTCCCATTTTCGTTGTGAGACAGGACTAGGTCTTCTTCTAGGGCTATAGACCCAAGCCATTGTCAATGGTGAAGGTCTATTCCATGTACCCTTCTTACTTAGAGACTCCGACATTTAATAGGCCTAGAGACCTGTCAAGGACCCCATCTCAATTTTGGTATTGGTGGGTTGGGGATCTCACAGCCACCATTTTCTCCAAAAGGTTGGCATACGTGAGCTTCTCTTTATTTGTTTGTCATTTGTCAATACTATTTCGTGGAACAGGTCCTATGATTGTAGTAGGGACTGATAGAGCCTTTGCTTTATCTCCCATGTAAAGCAATTGGAGATGTGTGTGGGTTCTTTGTTATTGAGTTCCCACTAGCCGTTTCTTTGTGATTAAGTTCCCATTAGTGATTTTAGAACCCACCTTGTCTTTGGTCCTTGTGTGATCGTCCTTTGCATTTGCTCCATTTTCTTGATGACTTGATGGACACTATGCTTCTGTATCCAGACCTGTGTTGGGGTATAAAGCCCAATGTGGTCGCCCAGGTAAGTGGGCGGGCCGCCAGGTATGTACACATATTCTTTTGTAAAAACCTAATAAGAACTCACTATGCTCTACACATTACAGTAGAGCGAGTTCACCATATCGTCGTGCTCTTCTTCTCGCACTCTCTCTCGCGTCGCACTTCCGCTCGTACTCCTTCAACTGGTATCAGAGCTCAGATCGAGGCTCGGGGTAGCACTGCAGGAGGCTAGAGTCACCAGCTCAGATTGGAGTGAGATTCGACAGGCAAAGACACGGCCCCAAATCTTGTGGGATAGCCCATAGGGCTTGGTGTGCTCAGAATTTCATTCTAAGGTCATCTCGGTCACCTTTCGGCTTCGACAAAGTTCTGCGCAGGCCATTTTCGACTACGTGGTCTCAGCAGGTGCAGATCCGACTCTCCAAATTTGGGGTTTTTGGCCTACGACTGTAGGTGCTGAGGATATCGACACTCCCAGAGTGTTGATTTGTGGCTGTCTACACATCGAAGGACGGCTCACAGTTCTTGGAGGCGTGTCACATACGACACGGGCGCATCTACACACAGACTGTAGGCGACATCCACTAGTTCATCAGGTAGCTTGTGTTTGCTGCTTGATATTCCAGATTTCATCCTGACATTGCAGGTACTTCCACATGGGATTTATTGTCAGAGATGATGTATGTCTATTGAGGGTTTGTTGGCTGTGAGTCACGCAGCAAACAACCGCCGCAGCGGTTACAACATACAGTGGGAAATTTGTGGATGTATGACTTTGTGGGAAGTCTATGTACTGTCAGATTTACTGCAGCCTTTGTTGAGGGTCGAGTGAGGTTTTATTGAGCTGGGGGATTCTCGTATGTTGAGATCCTTTCGGTGATACAGGTCTTGGAGCGATCCCTCGAGCACCCTTAGATAGGCAGCTAGGATGTATTGACTGTGAGTTAGACAGTTGGGATTGCATCTTTGCTTTACTTCCGTTGAGGCATTGTCGCAGTCTATGCTTACAGGACAGTCAGAGACAGTACAGGTGCAGGACAGGTTTACCCACAGCTTACAGTGTTAGAGAGACAGTGGTTTTTTGAGCTATTTTTTGGTCTGTTTTTAGTACACCGAGCCATTTTACAAAGGAGACTCTGCCAAAATTTCTGCAGAATCTGAAGCTTTCTTGGTTCATTTGACAGGTTGATATTGGTTCAGTGGTCAGTTTACAGGGGAAACTCTGCCGAATTTTTCCCAGGAAAGGAAACTACTGTGAAGCGTAGCTATGGCTGGATCACAGGACACTACTCTTTACAATATCAAGAAGCTGGATGGAACCAATTTCCCATTGTGGAAGAAGTAGATTTGGCACGTGTTGGTACAAAAGAAGCAGATAAAACCTATAAATCTCAAGGGGATAAAACCAGAAGATATGGACGAAGATGAATGGAGCGAAATGGATGAATTGGCACTTTCTACCATTATGCTGACTTTGGCAGAAAGCGTTTACTTCAATGTAGCAGACGAGATGTCGGCTTATCAAGCATGGTTAAAGCTGAGTGATCTTTATGAGAAGCAGAGTGCAGCTTCACAGGTATACTGGCTTAAGAAGCTTTTTGACTTGAAGATGAAAGAAGGGACACCTATGTCCAATCATCTGAATGAATTCAACACAATCTATAGTCAGTTGTCAGCTCAAGGTGTCAAGTTTGATGAACCTGTTAGAGCTATGTTCCTGTTGATCACATTGCCGGAAAGTTGGGACACTTTTCGCACAGCTTTGAGTAATTCTGCACCTCCAGATGGTTTGAACATAGCAGGTGTAGAAGGAAGTCTGCTTACTGAAGAAACCAATAGAAAGACAATGGACAAAGGCAAAGGAACAACCTTAGTTTTCAGGGGAAGGACGAAAGAAAAGTACAAAGGTGGAAAGAGGAATCAGTCTCGTAGCAAGTCCCGCAGTACTAAAGGCAAGAGTGACATAGAATGCTACCATTGTGGCAAGAAGGGTCACATGAAAAGAGACTGCAGAGAATGGAAAGCAGAAAAAGGCAAAGAGAAAGCTGAAGACCATGGTGAGAAGAACAAGTCCTCAGTGAAGATTCAAGAAATAAATGTGACAAACACTGTTGCAGAGGATGACAATCTAGTGTCAGGAGACATCTACTTCTTGAAGAATACAATGGACTCAGCTCTTCTTACAGCATCTGATGGAAATGCACTGAGTGACTGGATTATAGACTTAGGGGCATCACTTCATGTGTCTCCAAACAAGGAGTGGTTTACCTCTTATGTGACCACTAAAGATCATGTTCGGCTAGGAAATGGGTAGACATGTGAGATCTTAGGTGTTGGAGATGTTCAATTGAAGTTTCAGAATGGCTCTTCTTTCACGCTGAAGAATGTGAGACATGTTCCCGCAATTACAAAGAGCTTGATCAGCACAGGTTTACTTGATGATGCTGGCTACGTCACCACTTTTGGACAGAACATGTGGAAGATATCCAAGGGTTCTATGACAGTAGCACATGGAGTAAAGTCTGGAGGACTTTACATGATTTATGTATCAAATGTCTCTAAAAATGTAATCAATGTAACCGAGCAGCCGAACGTTTCTTTGTGGCATAGTCGGTTAGGACATATGTCCAAGAAGGGAATGAAAATCTTGTCTCGTTCTGGTTATTTGCCTGGCTTTTCATTTAATGATTTTGAATTCTGTGAACATTGTCTGTATGGTAAGCAAACATAGCAGCCACATAAGCATAGAAGCAGTAGAAGAGATACACAGTTGGCACTTGTTCATAGTGATTTGTGTGGACCTATGCCTAACCTATCTCTAGGGGGAGCTTCTTACTTTATGACATTTATAGATGATTACTCGAGGAAAGTATGGGTTTACTTTCTCAAGCACAAGGATGAAGCGTTTAGTGTTTTCAAAACGTTTGTGACACTTGTGGAGAATCAGAGTGGCAAGAAGCTTAAATGCTTACGCACTGACAATGGTGGAGAGTATGTTTCAAAGGCCTTTCAGGACTTTTGTGAGTCAAAAGGTATAAAACGTGAACTTACTGCTCCTTACAATCCTCCTCAAAATGGTGTTGCTGAGAGGATGAATAGGACCATACAAGAGAAGGTCAGAAGTATGTTGTCTAATGCACAGCTGCCAAATGGGTTTTGGGCTGAAGCTGTATCAACAGATGTTCATCTTGTAAATAGATCTCCTAGCAAGGTTTTGCAGAAGGATTCAGTGCCAGAGATGGTATGGTCAGGCAAAATTCCCTCATACAAGCATCTCAGAGTCTTTGGCTGTGAGGCATATACTCACGTTCCAAAGGAATTTAGGAACAAACTTGAGCCAAAGAGTAGAAAGTGCATCTTTCTAGGCTATGGTAATTCTGGTGAGATGGGGTACAGACTTTGGGATCCCGGATCCAGAAAGGTTGTCTGCAGCAATGATGTTCACTTTAATGAATCCAAATATCATTCTAAACCAGAGAGGGTTGAGGAGATTAGAAGAGTTGTCTTCCAAGAAGATGGACCTACACGTGCAAGACAAAATGTCAAGGCTCAAGAGGAGCAAGGACAGGATAGAGTGGAACCACAGGTTGTGGCTGAGCCTGAGCCACCTATTGTGCATAGATCTGGACGTGTCACGCGACCTCCTGATAGGTTTGTTCCATCTATGAACTATGTCATGTTGACTGATTGCAATGAGCCTTCATGTTACAAGGAAGCAGTGCAAATGAAGGACTCCGGGAATTGGCAATTGGCCATGCAGTCAGAGATGACAACTCTGCATAAAAACAAGACATGGAAGCTAGTTAAATTACCACAGGGCAAAAAGGCTCTACCTTGTAAATGGGTTTATAGGTATAAGATCACCGCTCATGATAGTCAGCCAAAGTACAAAGCAAGGCTTGTTGCCAAGGGCTTTAAGCAAGAACAAGGCATTGACTTTGATGAAGTCTTCTCTCCAGTGGTCAAGATGACTACATTGAGATGCTTTCTTGCATTGGTTGCCATATTAGATTTGGTGTTGCACCAAATGGATGTCAAGACAGCGTTCTTGCATGGTGATTTAGATGTGGAAATTTACATGCAGCAGCCAGAAGGGTTTGTTGAGAAAGGCAAGGAAGATTGGGTATGCCAGTTGTTAAAGAGTCTTTATGGCTTAAAACAATCACCGAGGGCATGGTACCATAAATTCCACAAGTTTATGCTTTCTCAAGGCTACAAACGTAGTGAGTTCGATCACTGTCTATATACAAAGAAGGCTAAGGATGGTAGTTGGCTGATACTTATTTTGTATGTGGATGACATGTTGATTGCTGGCAAGCACTTGGAAGAAATTTCAGCTTTGAAGTCAAAGATGGAAAAATCGTTTGACATGAAAGACATGGGTGAGGCAAGTCATATACTTGGTATGCGCATTGAGAGAGACAGATCAAAGAAGTTGATTTGGTTATCTCAAACAGAGTATATTGACAAGGTTTTGCAACGTTTCAATATGGAGAAGGGAAAGGCACTGAGTGTTCCATTGCCACCATATGTGAAACTTAGCAAACAAGATTGTCCTGTGTCTGAGGAAGAACAGGCTGAAATGGATAAGATTCCATATGCGTCTGTAGTGGGTAGTTTGATGTATGCAATGATTGCTACTCGCCCAGACATTGCATTTGCAGTGGGAGTAGTAAGTCGATACATGTCAAACCCAGGCAAGAAACATTGGGAGGCAGTGAAGGGAATATTGAGATACCTGAAAGCTACAAAGAGTATGCATATATGCTATGGGAGTCAGGAGCTAAGTGTAAAGGGTTTTACAGACTCAGATTATGCAGGTGACTTAGACAACCGAAGGTCTACGTTAGGGTATGTCTTTACATAGGCTGGTGGAGCAGTATCATGGCGTTCTAGATTACAAGATTGTGTTACTCAGTCTACTACAGAGGCTGAATATGTTGCAGCATCAGAGGCATGCAAAGAATCAATTTGGCTTAATCGACTAGTAACAGATTTGGGAATCAAAGAAGAGATGCCTGTGTTATATTGTGATAGTCAAAGTGCTATACAATTGGCTCGCAATCCAGTTTATCACTCAAAGACAAAGCATGTGGATGTGAAGTATCATTTCATCAGGGAAATGCTCGAGGATAAGCAAGTTCAGCTTGTCAAAGTTCACACCACAGAAAATCCTGCTGATCTACTTACAAAAGGACTTCCCTCAGAGAGCTTTGCGCATTTTCGCAAGCAGTTAGGTGTAGGGTAGTACATCACTTCTCTACATCTCTTGTATATTAGCTTGTATAGTAGCTTCTCTCACACTTAAAGTACCACATTGGACTTTAAGTGGGAGGTTGTTGGGGTATAAAGCCCAATGTGGTCGCCCAGGTAAGTGGGCGGGCCGCCAGGTATGTACACATATTCTTTTGTAAAAACCTAATAAGAACTCACTATGATCTACACATTACAGTAGAGTGAGTTCACCATATCGTCGTGCTCTTCTTCTCGCACTCTCTCTCGCGTCGCACTTCCGCTCGTACTCCTTCAACCTGATGATTACTATTGTAAAAGCCTTGTTTTTGTAGTATATGGGGAGGTATCCATCTCAAGGTCATAGCACCCTTAGTTGTGACTGGATGTTGGCTCTTCCTTTTGATTACTTGCCTTTGGGTGGAGCGTTGTGTTTCCTGAATGATCTTCATTGTTCTAATCTAAGCTACAACATTTGGTAACCATATTTGAGTGTTATCTTCATAAAATCCTTGAGCTTCGAGTAGCTTGATTGGAATCATCCACTACTTCATCTGTCTTTGTTTGGTATCTTTGTAGGAGTCAAACTTTGGTACCCACACTTGTTGCAGTGCTTGTTTCTTTGAAGGTCTTTTCCTCCAATCTTTGTGGTTTTTCTTTCTCTTGATTGAGGTTTTTGTCTTTCGTTGATGGCTCGGCTTGCTCTTTGTAGAACTGTTTGGCTAAGGTGGGTAGGTCCATGCTATTACTTTAGGCTTTATGGAACAAACATTTGTATTTCTTTGATAGTAGTCTTGAGCAATGATTGACTCATTTGATCCTACCCACCCTATTACCTTTGGTTGATGAGGTTGAGCTTGTAATTGGTTTATCCAAACTAGGTCTTTGACTTTGATGAGCTCTTTGGATACTAGCACTTGATTTGCTCTCTTCGGCTTCTTTTGGAGGCTTTTTTGTGATGGAAACTTTGGTTGATAAACTTTTTGCTTAGGTTTCATTGCATTGTCAATGGTATGGTTGTTGATGTAAAGGCTGTGTAGGAAATTTGAGAGAGGTTCATTGAAAGTAAAGTCATCTTGCGAGGTTGATCTACTTCAGTGTTTGCTTTAGCTTTACCTTTTTTCGCAATGGTTGGTTGCTTCTTTTTTACATGGACTTGAGGTGCATCTAGGACCTTTTCTGATGTTGTTGTTGAAGTTGTTGGTTGTTGTGGACATAAGATGTTCATCCAGCTTTTTGTCAGACCAGACTCGAACCCAAAGATGTGACCAAAACTCAATTCTAAAAATATAGTTGGGATGAGCTACTGCGATCGTCGCCACTGTCCACCTACACCAAAAGTGAAAAATGAGAGTTTTTATTGATCCTCTCTAGTCCTAGCTATCTCTATCAAAGCTTAGAAACACATTTAAACCTCTAACTACATCTAAAAATCAAGATTAGTACACCTTGAGCTAAAACCACTCGATGTGTTGCACACACACACACTCAAACACGACACAAAAGACATGTACATGAAGCTAAGAGAGTGTAGAAGCAACCCCTAAAGTTTCATTGCAATGTCATACCCATACAAGGAGATGTGAGTGCACATGCATAGGTCGAAATCGTTTGTACGCCCCTTAGTTCACAACAATTGAGTCTTTTAATAATTACAACCTTTGGCTTATATACCTAAGACTCTAAATTAGGTATTTGAGCTAGAAAGAGGTAATTATTATAACAGTGGGTGCACCAGGATCTCTAGCCTCTTTCATCATTACACAGCTTTCTCAAGATTAGGAGTTACAAAGCCGGTTTTAGGCAAAAAAGTGAAAGAATAATTAATGCTCCTTTTTTAACCCATTGGATTTGACGTGTGTTGGTCAACTACTTTAATTCTCCCCACCTCATGTGTTCTTGTTGTCCCTAAAAAGACTTCATTGTCTTTAGCTTGGGCTTTGCTTTATTGGAAGGTACTGTCATTTGTTGGAGCCGGTCCTTCGCTTCTTGTGATACTTTTGTCAAAGCTTGTTTTTTGTTGTTTTGACGTGTGTGGGTCAACTGTTGTAACGCTCCCCTCTCCCATGTTCTTGTCGTCCCCGAAAAGACTTCATTATCTTTAGCTTGGGCTTTGCTTTGTTGGAAGGTACTGTCATTTGTTGGAGCCGATCCTTCGCTTCTTGTGATACTTTTGTCGAAGCTTGTTTTTTGGTTGTTTTGATCTTGATTTGTACGCTTTGTGTGAGCTCGTTTGCTTTGTCGTTTTGTTATGAGAGCTCGATTGATATCTTTGAAAAACTATTCTTGGTAACACATTTGTACGATCACATTGGCCTTACTTTGTCTGTTTTGAATATTGGATAGCACGTACTTTATTGCGTTGCTGATTTCGCTTGTAGAAGAAGCATGTACAAGATGTTATTGATGTGCGTTTCTAGATTAGGGTCTAAAACCTGAATGACCAAAGGAAAAAACCCACTGAGAAAAATTTCCTTTGGTGTACGCTCTTATTGGAGTTGAGTTGTTGGAAATTGAGTACCTGTTTATGCAAGGTGAGTGCCTTGGAGAAAAAAGAAAGAGTGCCAAATGCACGATATACAATGACATCTCAATAGATTCCACTTTTCCTAGAAGGGTTTCAATATAAAAGTTTATCCACTCGTTTCTTAGTGTGCTCACTGCATGAGTGTCTTTTGGACTATTTCCTTCTCTTCTATCAACTTAAATTGATAAAGACTTCGACACTTATGCTCACCTACACCAGCATAAGCAACAAACACTATGTAAATATGCTCAAATCTTCCAGCTTGAACAGTACCTAGATAGCTAAGACGCTTAGACCACAAAAAATATTTCTTGAAGCTTTGCGACTAACGCCTTGCTCATTTAGTGGCTCAGCTGGCCGACTCTGACTTTTTATGCCATTTATTTTTAATGGCGACTTGGACTTACATGTTTCAAGGCCAATCCCATCGAGGTTGGGCTACATGGGCTCAACTCCTAACTTTTTACACTTTTCTCTTTATTTGACTCTATATTTGGTTTCTACTTCCAAGAGCTTTCTGTAGACTGCCCACTTGCTAGGGTGTTTTTTTCATTTGGGTTGCTGGGTAAAATGCCTATAGTCGTGCAACAGAAGCGATTGGTGACTTTTTAGCTTCTTGAAGATCTATTGACACCATCTTCTTCCTTATGCTTTTCTCATCTTGTCTATGCTATACATGTCCAATTTGGATCATTCAATCTCAAGTTTTGACCATTTTTGTGTTTTGATGGGTCACTTATGGTCAACACTTAACTCTTTGCACTTTTTGCTTGATCTCTCTTCATTTTTGGACTCTACTCTCCAAAAAAATTCTGTAGACTACCCACATGCTAGGGTGATTTTGTCATTTGAGCTCTTGAGTAAAATGTTTGTGTCGGGTAACAACAAAAGTTATTGGTGGCTTTTTTGCCAGTTTAACCTGGGAGTGCTTCCCCTTCAAAATTACATCACTCCTAGGCTATGCACCAGCATTTTAATTCTTGTCTTGACTTTTCTTTGTAATTGTTTATGTTTGCAGAAAGGCATTCAGCCAAGTTATGGTCATCTAGGGTTTTTTTATCAACTTGCAACTACTCTGGTAGGTTTATGTGGTCTATCTTGAGCTTTTTGTGGGAAAATTTTGAGTCGCAAACCTAATACTTATCTGCTCATGATTTGTTTGGTAAAAAGCGTGCAAAAAACACATATTTTAACCTATCTTGAAATCCAAGCAGCTTTTTGCTTAACTTTTTGTCACACTAGGTCCTATTAAGTGTGTTTGAGCTTTAGATGTAGAAATTCATGTCTTCGCACTACTTTTTGCAATTTTGGGGTCAGTTTTTGTCTTTCACACTGAAATGGACAAGATTTGTCCCTATGTGAACATTTCTTGATCCAAATTTCTCATGGTTGGTACTTGCAGACTCATTTGAAGTCCTGGTAGAATCCTTTTGACAAGATCTCTCTGCTTGTCAATCAATATCTGTATCTGAGCTTGGTGACAATAACCGCGATCAATACCACTGATGTCATTATTGGCTTTTGTTCATAGATTTGGTATATGTAGCCTATGCTCCTTTCTTTATGTCCTACTTGGTCCATTTGGATCCTTGAATCTTCATTTTTTGCCCAAAAATTGTCTTGTCCCCTGTATGTGGTGACCTAGGTCTTAAGTGGTCATTTACCCTGATCAGTTTTCATCATCTTTGATCCCATATTTGGATTTCTCATTTTATTTTTGGCATGTAGAGTACCCACATGCCATACTTTGTCCATCGTACTGACTTCTATGCTTGAAAAGAAAAAGGATTGTCTCGAAGTGTCAGCAGTTGCGATTGTTGCCAACTATGTCAGTTCTTGGTTTTGGTCAAATATGTTGTATATTCAGCTCATGCTCTTTCCATCTAGGCTATGCTTGATGAATTTGAAGCTCAAAATCTTCAAATGTAGGCCAAAAAGTGTCAGCTCCTGTCAGATAACTTGGGTTGCACGGGTGGTTTTTTACTCCAACCACTTTTTACCAAATTTGAAACTATATTTGGGCTCCTCTTTGAATTTATGATTTGTAGAGTATCGACATGCCATACTTGTATCCACTGTATTGACCTCTATGCTTGAAAAGACAAAAGGCTGTATGTGTGGCGCCAATTGCGGTTTGCTGGTGATTATGGTCAAACTCGGTCAAAGTGGTATGGTTGGGTTCCTCTTGATGAGTAGAGTCCAATTATGCTTTCCACTACTTATTTCATCAGGGATTTGGACATTATACATTATTTTTTTTGTTGTGAAACAAGCCTTCAATTAATTATGGTCCGGTGATGGTTTTCCATTCATCTTCAAATCTTCCATTTCGCTTCTTATGGACATGTTTGAACTATCCATGAAGAGATTCATGCATTTTGCACTCCTTTTTAGGTGTTCATAGTAGTTTTGGTGAAAAGTGTTGCGGTTTTGCATATTTCAACGTAACTTGAAATCTGTGATGCTTTTTTGTAAGGTTTCTTTTCAAGATATCTTCATCTCATTGCCATTGAACTAAAGGACTCAAAATTCTTGGAAACCCCATTCTTTTTGAGTTGTTTCAACCTGTCTTAGTTGGTACTTTGACTTCACTATTTTTGCTTGTGTGACCTATTTTCTCATCCATTTTGACTTTGGGTGGTACCTGTGGGTTGCCCTAAGCTAGGGGAAGCTAACCATATCATTATTTCTCAGTTTGGTGGGGATGGAACCAATTGCAGTTGTTGTCATCTTGAGAATTTTTGGGAACTTTTTGCATGGTTGGATTCCCCTTGATTTGTTGGCTCTTTTAAGTATATGCATGCCTGATTTGGAGCTCTAGATCCTTGAAGATATGAGATTTTCAATCTAGAACCTATGGGACTTTTTTGACTGATTGGGTGAGTTCTGGGTGGGCATTTTTACTTTGGGTGGTACCTAGGGACTCCTCTCATCATGGTGAACATGTAGGTACCTTTAGATCTTCATTTGGTGATGGGTGGCACCAACCACAATTGTTGTCAATTGGCACTTCGGTGAGTTGTGACCATATCTTTGGGTTCCTGGCTCTTTGCTTGTGACCATATCTTTGGGTTCCTGGCTCTTTGCTTGTTATTTTGGTGATATGCATGCTTCATTTGGACACCTATGTGTATGTAGTGATTAGAATTCTTTGTGAGGTGTCTAGAGTCCAAATCATGCAAGTCTGCTATTCCAACTTTTGGACTTTGGATACTCATCTTCTTGATTTCTAGCATGAT
Organism: Adiantum capillus-veneris; assembly: GCF_014529385.1. Classification (NCBI taxonomy): domain Eukaryota; kingdom Viridiplantae; phylum Streptophyta; class Polypodiopsida; order Polypodiales; family Pteridaceae; genus Adiantum; species Adiantum capillus-veneris. The sequence continues at coordinate 94,350,322 of NC_140941.1, read as the reverse complement.
GATGACCATATGTTGGCCTCTATTTCTTTGCTTCCAAAAATTTTCTTGTGCATTCATTTTATCTCGTGATCCATCATTTGACTTTGTGTATTTGTGTATGTTTCTTGCTTTTTCTTTTCTCTCTCTCCTTCTTCTTCTTTTCTCTCTTCTCTTCTCGTGCGTGTGTGAATTACATGTGTGCTTGACGTACATCCCCCTTCCCTTGTCTAGGTTACATAGTCATGGTGGGTGGAGATGTTGGTCATGCCCAATATTGCTCTTGACGGGAGAATGAATGACTCTCCTCTTCCGTATCTACATCTTTGTGAGCTCCTTTTTGTTGCGTCTTTACCTGCTCCTGGCCTTGTAGCTTCTCAAGCTCATGAAGTCCTTGTAGACTCCATGGACTTAGATTGTTGATAAGCGGTCAATTTGTCGTATCTATGGAAGAGTCATAAGTCTTATGCAGCATGCAGTGGTGGAGTAAGTGACTTTCTCTCTTCTAATTGTACTGTAACCGTAGCAGGAGTTGAAAGAATTCAAGCTGCACAGCTATGACAGTAGTTTTTTTGGTTTTCTTTGGGACCCACTTCTTTATGATCACTAGTTGTTTCGTTGATGATTCTCATTTGGGAACCCATACTTGTCCCTACTTTGTTTGTGTTTGAAGAGACTTCTTCGGGATCTACCTTGTCTTTGTGTGAGTCCGAAGTGGTCTTTACTTCAGCACTCGTATGCTTGGTTGCGGATGAGATTCAAACTTTGCGAGTTGATACTTTAATTGTTTCGAAATCCAAATAAACTCGTGACCTCTTTGTGCTTGAATCAACTTCTTTGGAGCCCAGATTTGAGTTGTGGAAGCTTGCAACTTTGCGACTTTCTAGCCGTTCTTGCATACTTTGACTGTTTTCCTTTTGGTGTTTGATCTTGTGATTTTTTCTTGGAGATCTTCCTCTTCTTGATCCATACCTGCTTTTGGCCAAGCTCGCTCTTTGGTATCTTGATTTGTCAAACTTTTAGGCTCTGACTTGTTGTTCTTTGCTTTTGGCCTTCCACGGTTGTTACAGAAGCTGCTATTGATAGTGATGACATGAGTTCCTGATAAGGGGTATCATAAGAATTACCACTATTGCTAATGTCCTCATCGAGGTTGAATTCTAAAGGTGCTGGCATAAGTCATTATAAGGGAAACCATAAGATTCCCCACTGTAGCTTTCTGTTGAGCTACTATCATCATCAAGGTTGATATATAGCGTTTGGCTGGTTATGGAAAGTTACTATCTGTTTGCACTTGGATTGTTGTTTCTGGAAGGGCTTTTCTAGCCAATTGATTAGAGCATTGTTAGCTCGTTGCCATGGCCGTTGGCTAAGTCATTTCTTCCTATATAGGGGCCACGTATGAGGATTCTTGTTGCGGTTGAGTCACCACTGGGGACTTTGAAATCCACTTCTGATGTACTTTATTCTTATAGCAGTGACATTGGTTCTTGGGTCTTTGATCTAGACAATCAAAAAATTGTGCATTAGTTAAGGTTTTGTTCATGTTACCTGCTGGATTGTCTAGATTTCCATTGCTTGCATCCTCTTGAAGCTCCAAGTGTTCTATAGAGTCATAGAAATTGTCTCCTTCTTTGTCTTTTGATTTGCAACATTCCTTTGTTTTCTCTTCATCTTGGGAACTTGTTGATTCTTGGTTCTCTTCATTTTCTTAGATCACACTCACTGCAAAGTAAGGAATGACATCAAAGCCATCTTTATCACAAAACTTCGTTATTGGACCTTCTTGAATAGCACACACATCCAAAGTATCCAAATGTGTTCCCATCCTAGAGGCTCTAACTCTTCTTCAGGAAATGGTTATGGGGCATAATCCTTATCTTTGATTTCCCTTTCTAAAATACACTCCTCTCGGTTCAAGATTACATAGTCTGAGGCTCCGCACATCTGTAGTTGCTTGGAATTACCCAACCATGCTAAAAGTTCAGATCCTGCTAAAGTAGCTCTATCAAACTCCTCAACAGGTGTTCTTGTGACATCATTATAGCTATGGTCTTTTAGTTTTATTCTGGTTATGGTTTCCATGTTTCTCAAATATATATGATCATTACCCAATCTAGGACCATTTTTAATTGTCTCATAAATGGTCGTCCTAATATGACATCATAGCTATTGTTCTTGCCAAAATCAACAACAACAAATGTATGCTCGTATTCGATACCGCAAGATGTCACAACTATCTTTTCTAGGAGCCCTAGGGGTTTTTCCATATATTCGTTTGCTAGCTGTACTTCCATTTCTTGTAGATTTCAAAGCAGGTTTCCCCATTTTTTTCTAGATTTCTTTGGTTGCAATGGCTACTCTAGCTTCACTATCTAGAATTGCCATTGTGGTGACATTTTGGAACTCTACAGGAATGGTGGTGTTTTCATCCTCTCCTTTGCAATACTCTCGGACTTTGTTTAATGGAACTGGCCTAGTATTCAAATGCGGTCTCTCAAGCTCCTTGATCCCCTCCTCGATCTGAGTTGTTGGGTCTTTCACACCAAATTTCTCTAGACATTTACCCACAGTAGTGCACAAGTTTGGTCTTATTCTAAGAAACTCGGCTAACGTTATCATACAGGTGATTGAGGTAGATATAATATCTATTAACCCTTTTGAATCAATGACCTTGTTGGAAGACAGTCTCTGTGATGGTACTGCAATAACATTTGACTTGGCCTCGTGCTCTCTCGTATAGGACAGCAGTGTTCTTAGAAAATGGGGTTGACTATCCATAGATTGTACAGATCCTTGGACTCCCCCATATGATTGCACTTTTAGATTTATTTGAGATCCAACCTCAAATTCATCTATTGGTAGAAGAAACGCTCCTTTTTCATCACCAGTCTAGTTTAAACGTTTTCTTAGCTCACTGGCTTCATTGGCCTCTGTAACTTGTTTCCATAGTTTGTCAAGACCTTCTATTTCTCTACAACCCTCATGTATAGCTCAGTGAAATCCCTCAGAAGAGTGATCCATGGTATTCAACACTATCCTTGGTTCTTTTACTAGGTCCTTGAGCTTCGGCCCATGCTTGTGACTAGGATCTAGCTCTATTCATTCTTGGTTTGGTGGGATTATTGGTGCTGGTGGGACATGGATCACATCATCAAGTTTTCCAATTGGTGGTTCCAGTAAATCTTAGGTTGTTTGAAACATTTTTTGACACATTTCCAACCTTTGCTTTTCTAATTCAGCATATGGATAAGTCATCCATCTTTGTTCTTGGGTTTGGTTATTTTTTAGCCGTACATCATAGGCTTTTAGGAGGGTGTCTAAGGGTTTGTTGACTTTTTCTACCAAGAGTGATCCTCCTAAACTAGCACTTCTAGGCTCACTTTCCGTGGATGGTTCTTCTAGAGGGTTGAGACACCTTCGTAAGAGGAGCTGCAACCCTTTTCTCATGTTGTCTTATCTTCTCTTTAACTTGGGTAAGCTCCTCAGGTAGGGATTTTTGCTCTCATTCCTACGCACTTTCATACTAGCCTTCCTAGCTTTCCAATTAGTCTATTTGATCTTGGTTTTTTGACTAGGTGCATCGGTCTTTGGTTCATCATCCGTCTTTGGTTGAGGAGCTTCTTCTTGCATTTCCTCTTGGCTGCAAGCAAGCTTTGACCTAGCTAAGCCACTATTTGCAATGAACCGCAATGTCCTTTTGTCCATCTCACACCCTCGTTCTTCAGGTCGAAACATAGGAGGTGGAGGTTGTACCGGCCTCACCACTCCATGTGTTTCTCTCGTCTATTGTTGCTCTGAAGGGTAGTACCCGCTTTGGTTGTTCTAATACATTGCAGTTGGTATTGGTGCTTGTTTATTAGATGCTTCAATCATTGGTGTATATCTCATGTCTATAGACATTCTAGCACCTGGAAACGGAGGTTGTTGTCCTAAGATGGGTTGTGGCCTTGTAACTCCTATTGGACCTGGTGCATTCCTCATAGTGTATCTAGGTAGATTAGGTGCTACTCAAACAGGTTGTACATACCTCTCCCTAGCGTATTCCTTGCTATAGTAGCACTCTTTGCTCATATGGTTTGTCCATTTCCTCTCAATTTTTCACCACTTAGGCTCCCCCAAATTAGACTTTACAAGAGGATTTTAATCTCTTGACTATGTCTTCGATAAACTTTTCATGATTGATAGGTGTTGCCTATTTTGTAATGGACTCTATCATCTGTGAATCATTGTGTTGAGGGGATGTGTCCTCCTCTTGACTCTTACAATTCTTTTCTTTATATACCTCATAGTTATCCACCATATTAAGAGCTTCTTTAATCAATTTGTTTAGCGCCAAGCTCCTTATCATATGCAGACCCTTCTAAAGACCCGCATGTCTCATTCTCCAGATAAAGATCAACATCAATCATGCTTGTGTAGGTAGTTCTACTCTTGAACTATACTGGACATATCTCTTGAGCCGTGATGCTACTTTGCATATTGATTCACCCTCTTTCTGCTTGAATCTGTGAATTTGCGAGACCGTATTGTGAGTTATGCCTTCCTGCAAGAATTATTTGATGAATTCTTTAGAGTCTCAAAATCTCGTTTTTCCACTGATTCGAACCATGTAGCCACGTCATCTTCCAGAGTCAGTTCAAATCCCACAAACTGTGTTTCAAAATCTAAAACTTCTAATTACTCATTTAAAAGCTACCACGTGATCTTTCAAATATTTATCTCCAGTGTATTTGCTATTTACCCATTTCTGGACTTGGGATGGCCTAATCCATTGATGGTCTACTAACTGTAGCATTTGGACTCCAAGCCCTTCTCTAGCTTCCGTCTATGGGCTGCTAGGGGATCTACTTCACAGGATCTCCTAAGCCATAATCCCTATGATGTTGTACAACATGTAGATCTCCTAAGGGATCTTGTTCTGCTCTAGCTCTCTTCATCTCTGTCATATCTTGGGCTATCAGATCTAACAATTGCACTCTACTCTCTTCCTTATGAAATTATGAGAGTGATGTTGATGGTGTTGGTAGCCCTATTACGGCTTGATGTTCACTTGTTACATAACCGTGTTTTGGTGTTGTCTCTTTGTGAAACCCAGATTGCAATGACCGTTCAGCGACGGTTTTTGTATTTATGGTTTGCCTCTGGAAGTTTTCCTGGCATAGTAACTTGTGCTACCTCCTTTGGATCTATGGGTTTGCATCCACGTCCATACTTATCAACATATATTACATCTCTCTTGGGATTGTGTAAAATGTGAGCAAATACAAGATCTTTTTAGTACTCAGCTTTCTTGAGTAGGGTTCCAAACACTAGAAGTAGGATGTAACTCCTCCAACCGTGTGCTCATATATCCCTAACTCACCATGATTTGTTGTTGTTTTTATCACCTTCTTGTTGTAGATACACATTGCTCCAGGAAGGTCTAATTGTGGGGGTGCTTCTACTATTTCAAAGACTATTTTCCCACTCATTACATATTCCCCATACCAATTATAGTGTTCCAAATTTTTGACAATTAGTTAGTTTGTATCTTCATTATCTCGGAATATGTCTCCCTCATCATACACTTGGACTAATTCTGATGGTTGAGCTGGTGTTTCCTCAATGCACACACATTTTTATCCTTAAGCATCGGCATAAACTAAATCTCCATGAGAGTTAGATCCTTCCAAATATATTATCGTGTATTTCCTGGTTGAGTACATGTCTTGTGTACTCCTTATGTTCTCGACAGTGATAGAGTGAATCTCCTCCATGATTCTGGCTTTGGGATTTACCTTAACTCACAGATGGTAGGCTCTGGGTCTCTACCTGTTTTGTCAAAAGCTTCAGCCCTTGACTCTCCAAAAAATTTTAGAGAACATGTCCAACTTGTCAATATAAGTTTATGGCCTCTTGCTTTAAAGCTTGACTTGGTTGATCGGAATAGGGGCAGATTCTAGCCTAGCCTGGATGTAGCTCTTAAGCTGATGAATTTATGTTTGATTGTTCAAACTCTATGGATTAGGTCTTGTTAGGATGTTTGTGTCCAAATGGTCTTGAGCAAGATTTATGGTCTTAACCACTGATAGATAAGAGAAACTTGTCTTGAGGTTTTGAAGTTTCACTTCCTCTTCACCAGGTAGCTTGATTGGGTTTCTACACTCTCAGCTTTGAATTTGGTTTCAGTTATCCTAAAGGTGCTTACTCTTGTAGCTGCTTCCTTGTCCCGGGAAGTGTATGGGTTCTTTTGAGCCTATGCTCAAGTGAATGCGAGGGAGAATTATCCAACCCGAAAAGCCTTAATCTCAATTGGTAGTCTTAATCTAGTGCAACTTAAGCACTCAAATTGAGTGTGGGTGGTCCCAAGGGGTAGCCTAGGGTTGGATGCTCCTAGAGATGTCCTCTTTTCACAAAATGGAGCCCACTGTCAGTGACCACGGCCATTACCACCTTGGTGATCTTGAGGTTTTGAAGTTTTCCCTTCATTAGGGAATTTCGGAGGTCATTTGGAGGGCCTTCTAAGAAAATGTATTTTTTGCACTCTCTCTCTAGAAAAAATGGCAAATAATAGATCTGGGTATTTCATAGTAAAAGTTCAAAAAGTGTACTTTAAGTAGATTCCTTACTCTTCTGAACATTCGTTCGTAGTGATTGAGGGATAATCCTCTTTTCAATTGCATTGAATGAACCTCGTCAATATGGAGGGAATGATGCTAACATGGAGGGACGAAGGCGCAGCCGCTATTCACTTTCCATTAAACCTGCACATTTGGCTAATGGCGCACTCCTCAAATGGCACAAATGTTACCCAGAAACGAGCCAAATATCACCTTCACATTGATTTGGACAATGAGTACCAACCATTGATTAAGCGCAGTAAAACAAACACACATATACCTCCCGCTTCCATAGACACGCTCAGAGCTCAGGGAGCTAAACACATAGATATCTGGACGAGAGGCTCTCTCTACCCTAAGAATCCAATGACTAATGCGTCTCCACCGTTTGTCAATCCTACAAGCTTATTGACCTTTGCTGGTGATGGAGAAAAGGGCCTTCTGGGTTATTGTAAATCTCTTACAAGAGAAGCTGAAACTTACAAGGGCATTCTCCAAGCTCAACAATGTGAGATTGTTCGCCTTTCACATTTACATTCTACAAATCAGGTTACCATTTTGCAACATAAAACAGAGGTACAATAACTGAAAGAAAAGGTGCAAAGTTGTCAAATGAAGGACACCATCTTGGGTGGTCGTATCCGAAAGAAGAAATTGCGCAATCTTGAAACATTGCAGGTTGCATCAGGAGGTCTCAAGAAAAGAATCCGAGCATTAAGGTGATGCTTCTTGGTTGGCTACATTGTCTTAGTTAAGTAATCTTTTTGTTTTTTCTTGTTATGCATTGTTTTCATGTGCCTAAATAGTGTTAGTGAAGCAAATTTTCTGTTATTTACTTATGCATTGTCTTCATGTAGAGATTCAATCTATCCTGACAAGGAAAACATTGACCCCAAAGCCAATATAGGAAAGAGATTGAAGCCACTTATAAGTAGAAGCCTGGCAGCAGATATAGTACATGACAAGAAGTTTAAGGTCCTACAACGAAATGTAGTGGACCGCTTTATTTCAGAGAACTCAGTGCCTGCAAAAGAGATATAAGGCACACTTGATTCACTTGGTGTAAGCAAAAGAGGATATTCGGCTATCCAAAAGTCTGTCTCATCCATCTTTGTTAAGAAGGGTATAAAATCCAAACTTTTACCATCAGCCTCAAGTGTTTGGAAAGAGAGGCTTCAGCTTAATGAGGCACAGGGAGACTTTAGTACTGTGCATTGACCAGTGTATGTGTGAGTGTTATAGAGAGAGGATGTAAGGCGGGGGAATGAGAGAGAGAGAGAGAGTGAGTCTTTCTTTTACCTTATACTAACGGCGTGCGGAGGTGTTTTTTGAGGTCAAAACATGTTCCACGCACGCCTTTAGTAATGGGAGTCACTCACTCTCTCTCTCTCTCTCTCTCTCTATTTAAATATACTAAGCTATAGAAAGGAGAGAGAGAGAGAGAGACTCATCTTTTTGTATACAATGAAATGGCTAGAACAAAATCCACTGCAAGGAAGGCAGGCAAGGGACCAGGATTAGCAGCTAAAGCAAGTAGCAGATCTGCAACCCCAAAGAAAAGACCTGGAAAACCCAATAAAATTCTGAAAGGTCCAAGGGTGAAGAAGTTACAAACCTGTATGGGACTTTTCAGAGAAATCAGAAAGGCACAGAAATGTGTAGATTTATGCATACCAAAGTTGCCCTTTCAGAGGATGGTGAGGTCCATATGTGCAGAAGCTACCTGGGGCACCAAAAGGTGGAAGGTGGTGGCATTAATGGCTCTACAAGAAGCAGCAGAGGACTTCCTACTGGAGTACTTCAGTGACATGACCATTGTTGCAGCCCATGCCCACAGGGTTACTATAATGGACAAAGATAGTGAGACATTGAAAAGAATAAGGTGGAGGTATGACAAACTACTGGTCCCCAATGTCTGCAGGGATAAGAAAATGAGGGAAATTTTGTTATACCCCCCTGAGCTAGTGCCACAACTCACAGTTGTAGATGTCACACATGATGTGAATACAAGGGCAAGGGCAGAGACTATTGCTCCCCAAACAGAGGACATGAGGGAAGCAGAGCTTAAGGAGAAAGCAAAAGTAGCAGTGGAGTCCCAGAGGCAAACAGAATGCAATGTGACCCTGTCCATAGAGGCAAGCAATCAAGAAACTCTACTTTCAATGAAGGATGGTTTGCTTGCAGAGATACCATTTGTAGATGGAGCCAGAAAGCTAGCTCTGGAAAAAGTGGACATTAATTTATTGCAGAATCCAGATGCTCAGATTTCAGACACAATTATCTATGCTTGTCTTAAGTAAGTGTTACTATCTTGCTAGCTTTGAAAACTCAGATAATAGGTTTGCTAACTCAGGTAAAGTCTCTGCAGCCTGATCAAAAGTCAACTCCCACTGCACACCCACACAGAGGTGTTTCTTCTTGATCCACAAATTTCAGTGATTATTAGACAAAAGAACAGTCCATCTGGGACCTTTGAGAGTTGGTTTCTCCACTGTGCTATGCTAGAAGTTACTCTCATCATCTTTCCATATGAGAACAACCATCACTGGAGTCTCATATGCCTTGATGTTGACCAACCAGCAGTGTGGGTGTTCAATTCAATAAAACGAACCCACCCTGAAATTAGGTTGTAAGTGTTTTGTATCAGAAAGTGTTTCTTATAGATATCCATGTAAATTTGAAGCCTCATGCTAACATCTTGACATTGCTTTGTGCAGTTGTATAAAGAGGTTGTTGCTTGCCTATGGCAAGCCATGTGGAAGGTATGAACTATACAAGGCCCCAATCAAAGATGTACCTGTCCCAAATCAAACCGATGGAAATTCTTGAGGCTGGAGATGTCTTCTCCATGCAGAATATGTCCTGCAAAGCTACTTTGCATTAAAACCTTTCATGACTAAGGTAACCATTTGGCAATGCATTCAGTTAGTTTTGGTTTAGTTTATAAAAGAATTCTCACCATGTGGTCTTTCAATTTTGTAGAGTGCTTTAAAAAACTACACATATGATTATTTGCAAAGATACCGGGTAAGTTTAATACAACACCTGCTTACTATGTCTAGCCCCAGAGAGCTTGAAGATAGCGGCTTGGATGACCGCACTATTGATCTAACAATACATAACGTGCCACCACGACAAACCCCTGCATCCGATACAGTGGAATCACAACGGGCCGAGGGGGTCATATCAGTAGAAGATGAAAGAGCCGAGGATGAGGAAAGGTCAAATGAGCATATGGAAGGTGCTAGTGTACAACCAGAGGAGACAATGAAAGAGCCAAGTCAGCCAGTGGAGGAGCCAAAAGAGCCTATGGCTGAAACCCAAGATGAGGAAAGCAGGCCTATAGATGAGCAAAAGGATATGGATGAGGAAAGCAGGCCTAGGGATGAGCAAACTGATATGGATCAGGCAAGGATGTATGAGGCAAGCCGGTCAACCGAGGGAGAGAAAAAGACCTTGGAGGAAACCTTGAATGAGGCAGAAAGAGCCATGGGGAAGACCCCTGATGAAGATGTGAATGATGACTATGAAGATGTGAATGATGAAGCTAAATCAGAGGAGAGCAACAACGACATCAACACTACAGAGACCCAGTATGGACCCTTGCTACCTGTAGATACGGTTGTTTCGGTAATGTCTATTCAAGTATGGCAAAATATGTTCAGCTTCTAACTACTTATATGTACTTGTCAACTTTTACAGAGGTTGATTATCTTGGACGTCAATGGATTGCTGCTGATGCACGTGCCTCTCGGTGACACAGAACCCTTTGAGGATTTGCAAACGTTTCGGATGGGAACTTGTCGAGTCGTGGTTCATCCAGGAACCAAGGAATTTATTCAGTTTCTTCTTCCGCGCTTCAGAGTTGCCATATGGTCTTCATGCAAAGGAAAAACTTGTCGCCACTAGTTACAATAGTTTGCAGTGTATGCGACGCTCACACGTCAGATTTTGCCTTTTTGTATGATCAAAGAAAATGCGTTACCGTTGAGGGCCACTACCACCCTAAAAAACCACACTTACCTCTTTTGTACAAACCGTTTAGCCAAATCGGTGTACCCTTTGATGCAACTAATACACTACTGATTGATGATACTCCTGAAAAGGGAGAACTAAATCCACCGGGAACAACTATCTCACCACCTTCTTTCGAGGGGCATTCCTTCGATTTTTACCTTGAAGACATTCTGATTCCATACTTACAGAAATTGTATCTCAGTCCATTGTTCACGGACGAGTTTGTACTTTCTAATGAATTAAGATGACTCTTCTATCATGTCTTTGTCTTGTCTAACATTGAGAGAGAGAGAGAGAGAGAGAGAGAGAGAGAGAGAGAGAGAGAGAGAGAGAGAGAGAGATTTGACATGGTAAAGAAATGTATTTCAAGCACACTTTTTCACAGCGCACAATTGACAAATGAGCTCAATAAACTTCATGTATTGAAAGTCATTTGTATATACTTGGGTTCACAAGAATAGCTGTTACATTGACACTACTTCAACCCGACCATCCAACTCTTTGCACAAAATATCTTTTTCCCTTCGCCGCATCACCTTACGGCCAGCTAGGAAAAAGGAAAAATCTGATAGGTCCTTGTCCATTGACTCTTCAATTATGTCATGCCGCAAATGCTGAAGACTGCATAGCTCCCTTATTGTAACCACCAACAGTAGGCCATGCTCTTTATCAATCACTTCCACATCCATAGCAGGATTATCTTCCAAACCTGCAGAAACCTGGTCCATAGGAATGTACTAACCATTGAGTATTTGTGATCGCATATACCAAAACGAGAGTAACAGTGATTGGCTTGCAATCATGTACTTGACAACTAGAGTATCAAGCGCGACCTCGCACCGTAAACCAATCTCTTCCTTTACATACCATCCTCTGTCAAGAAGTTTGTCACAGGATGACTGCTGAAATGACTTACACATGAACATAGTTTTCGTAACACGGATGTTGTAGCTATGAAACAACTCTATGAAGAGTGCAACAGGACAAAAGTTTGCAATTCTAACCAGTTTGGTGGGAATAGAGCTACGTAGAGACCTCTGTATATCCTTGTAGAGCTTACTTCGCATTGCCTCCACCATTGTTTCCTCGGGAACTGGCCAGTTCACAGTGTTCCAATCGGTTGGTAGAGGCAATGTCACCAACATGCCATTCTTATTCCCTGAGCTGAGTTGGTAGAAGTGGTCATAAAAAAATATTCCCTCATCAGCCAGTCTTTTGTTGCTCCTCCCTGAATATTGTAGAGAACCAATGTGGGCATGAACAACATGGAAGAGGCCTATTATGCACTCCACAGGCTCCCATTGCTCATAAGAAGAGGGATAAACATCTGCAATATATATAAGAAGAGTTAAACTAAGAGTATCAATAAGTAAAAATGAAAAATCTAATGTAATTGAGCTATGAAGAATGGAGACATTGCTTATAACAAGTGGGCGAAACATTGCAAAATATATAAGAAAAGTTATAATGAGAGTATCAGTAAGTTCACATGTCAAGAGTACTTACAATTGCAACGTGGTTGATGTATATCTGATACATTTCCAACGTTTGCTATCACCTCTGGATGGATAAACACATGCTGAACAAGAACTTCCTTTACAGATCGTTTGCCGATTTCAACTTTGAAATCCAACACTCTGGCCTTCCATGCTGAGCGGTAAACGTTGATACCACTAGACCTCTTGGGTCTTCTTGGTTGCATGAGGACCCATGAACCTTTGTTTATCCTTTGTCCAACCCATTGGTTCTCTGCACTTATTGAAGTTGATATTGTAATTGAGGATATGCTACTACTTGGCCTTCTAGGCAAAGTGCAGCTATTGGTTGTTGGTGTGAGAGACAGTAAACACCTGGAGCTTCTTGGGCGAGAAGACGTGGAAGCCATAGCTCTCAGAGAAAAGCTTTAGTGGAGGGAGATTCACTTTGAAAGCATTCTAATGGAGGGAAAGTGTTTTAGAATTCCAATATCTTGTGCGGGCTTAATGGTCACCCTCGAGTACGTTAATGACCATAAGATAATATCAGAAGTGGGACCACATGCAAGCACCTAAAAGCTCGGTAAAAGGAAGGAAATTACGATGCTACAATCCTAGATTCGTGAAAGTTTTATGCTATTTTCTTATTTTTTGAGTCTTTCCACGTACTTTCCTACGTAACGTAGCCTTCGTGCTCATTGGACGCGCTCTATTTTTCTCTCTCTTCATATGGCCCTCCAAATGACCTCTGAAATTTCCTAATGGGTGCCCTATGGTTTGTGCAGCCCCTTGGGCCTATACACAAGAAATTTGGCAAGGTTAACCCTTCCAAAATGGTCCCAAACTCTCTTGGCATCCCACTTAGCAAACATTTTAGGCACTCAATTGGCTTGTGGGGTGTCTCACTAGTTAGCATAGGGTGTCATGTACCCTTGGTGATGTCAGTTCCTAGATCAATCCCTCATGGCACATACCGCGGTCCTTGACATATCTTGATTTTGAGAGTTTTGAAGGTTCCTCCTTGTTCCCTATGCCCTGGTGGTTCCAATGAGCCTATGCACACAAATTTTGGACAGGATTTCCACCTTCAAAATAGAGTTTTACTCCCTTAAGCTTGAGTTGTATCATTTTTCAGATCTGCAAAGTTTTGAGCATCCCCTTTGAGATTGGATGATACTAATGAGTAGCCAAAGGTCAGGGCATCCTCATGATCCTATGCTCACTGAATTTGGAGCTCAAAACTCCTATCAAAAGGCCCTTTTTCTTCTCAGTCTAGTGCACACAAAATCTCACATCTCGAGAGATTCAGGCAACCAAATGAAATTTGGTGGGCATCAATGGATAGCCCAAGTCAAGGAGCACCTAATGGCATAGTCAAAATGCAATTTTGAGCATGATGCCACCTACCGCAATTTGTGCCATTTTTGGAATTTTGCACCTGTGAGTGTTGCCTTAGCTTCCTTGTCACCTGTAGGTCCTTTTGATTCTATGTGCACTTCCAAATGATGGTTTTCCTACAATATATGGTCAATTTTTCCTGCCAGATCTAGTCAAAGATGCACACACTTACCTAACTTGGAATTTCAAGTCATAAGACAACACACATTGCAAGCACCTTAAACCTGGTCTCGTGAAAGTGTACGACCAAAAATTCTTAATTTCCCCATTCCGATTCACTCAATAGAGCTCAAACATGTATTCTTGACCAGCTTTTATCATAAAAATTCAAAACTTAGCCATGCAAGTGACTCAGGTTTCTCTCTACCCTAGCTTGCTTCGTTACTGGCTTTATTGGATTTTTGCACTGTATGCTTTCTTCTGATATTGTAAATTTAACATTAAATGTTTTAGCATAGGGAAGGTTGTTCTACCTTAGGCGTATTCTGCATACGTTCATAATGGGCTTTTTACAGATGTGGAGGACTGCTGGATTTCACATTGTGTACAGCTGGTGTTTTTATTTGTTGTATCATTATACTCAGCATGGAAATTGTGGGTAAATTGTCATTCACTAGAAAAGAAGGAATTGGTATTTGCTTGGCTAGCTTAAAACTTGGAGTCGCTTACTGTAACAGGTTTTTCTCCGGGTGCTAACATACACTGTGTTAATTCTCTGGCTATTTTGAGGTGACTGCTTAAAAATGGTATGTTTTGGAAATGGATTCATAAAACATGGGGTTATAGCTCACTGGTATTGGGATGATTTTTCAGCCTGATATAACTCATCGTGTAGTCTTTTGGAAATACTGATGGGGCTTCATGCGCATTATATGCGAGGTTGGTAGGCCTAGCTGCATGAGATTGTTGTACCATAATGTTTAAATAGAGAGGTCTATTTCCTCTATCGCATTCACTGGGCAGTGTAAATTATTTTTTTCCAAGACCTATTGCTTTGTAACATATCCCATCTTTTCTGGCTAAAAACCATTTTCTATGAAAGGTAAGTATACTTTTTGAGACTGTTTTCTCACCTGCACTTAACTGTGTAGTATGTATCCGTTAGATTGGCATAAGGATAATATGATATCGGGTGACTTCTTGTGTAAAAATTGATACTAGCTCTATGGTTTTCGGATGCTTGGCCGGACGGCTGAATATGAATATGGAACTACTGTTCGGTTATTTTGGGTATTTCAAAAGGGCTCCTTGTCACTTAATGCATTGAGAGATTTATATGGTAATAGTTATATACACTATAAGATATTTTAAATTCCATACACCATGATGAATATTTTAACTCTATTAGACCTAAACAAATATAAACTAACTTATTTTAAACTAGAATAAAAGTTTTCTTTAGCTTCGGATGAGTTTCATTAAATCTTGAAGGATTTATGGATAGGGGACTATGACACTTGGATTAGAAGGGGTGGTGGCCTTCTAATCAGAATAAAGCTTTTTGGTAACTTGGATTTAAGAAAAAGAGAACATTTTTTGTAATCATATATCACTAAAGCTTGTAAATATAGAAAAAAATTTATAAGATGGACATGGATAACAACTGATATGGTCCATTGATACCTGTAAAACACATCCAAAACTAGCCGAATTGTTGTTTTGTTTGGATGGATGCAGGTAAGGACTCTATCTTACTTGGAAGGTATTTTTACTTTGGCAACCTACCCTACTCTGGATGAAACACTCACTGATGACTTGGGAAGTTCTTTTACTTTCTGCATACTGAAAGGGGATCTCTTTCCTATAAACGTTGTACTTAAATGATTCTAATACTGAGTTGTTTTTGTACATATCTATTCCGTGTTCCATTGCCAGCTGTCTTTTGAATGTAAAAATTCAATTATGTCTTATTATCTAAGATTTAACAGCCACACACACACACACACACACACACACACAACCCTTTTGACCTAGAGCTTTCATTGAGTTTCTACCTACTACAGCTACATCGGACACCCACTTTACACCAATTTCTTAGGTATCCTTGTCAGTGTATGAACAATTGTAAATGTTCAAATGAGCAAACAAACACACACAATAATAGAATCAATCAAATCCGAGATAGGATTTTGGAAAACTGATAGATCACTTTAAGGAGGGCAAACTAAATCCAAATTCACAAACAAGTGTAGGGGGAAGTCCAAAATTTGCTAGCAAAATTTTGCCATGCCATCACAATCTAGAAATGGGGTGGAACATGGATCACGATCCACGAGAGGTGAAAAATTAGGCTGGTGAAAGCACCTATCTACTATTGTCCTCATAGAAAAATTTTGTTGTTGAACATGGATCACCATCCATGACCCCAACTTGCCTAGCCAAGAAATTTTTGGTACAAACAATGTGTGAATGCCTTGGGAAGTGTTCCATGCAATATTGGTGTCAAATGGACATCAAAACCACTAAAAATCATTATTTCAATCACCAAATAGTCATTTTGACCCATAGATGGAAAATTTGGTCCAAAGTTGAAAAACATTGCACTAGTAGCTTGGGAAATATGTTAGGATACTACCCATGAAGTTTTGTCCAATTCGCGATCCATGACCTCTAGATACAGATTTTGTCATAATTGAGTGCAATTTGTGTGCACAAGCTAGGAATTATGCGATGTGCCATCATTTCAATCTTTGGACCTATAAATTTCTTCATGTGTCCAAGTCTAGCAATGTCAGAGAGTTAGAGATTGAAAGTGTATTTTTTGTCAAAATGCAAAGTCAAGAAAACTTGTGAAATTTTGGTAGCACAAGAAATGAGAGAAATGCCAGGAAAGTGGTCCAAACTTGCCAAGGAGACTAGAGGGATCAATGTGACTCCAATTGGGCTAGAAACAAACAGACAACTAGAATTTGGGCAACACTTCAACCCCAAATCATCAAAAGAGCAAAATCTCAAATAGATTGATCACCATCAAGGATCAAAGTTGCCAACCAAAACCAAATATGGCAAAGTCATACCAAATTGGGCCATAACTTGGGAAACTTGGGAGAAACTTGTCCAAATTTGAAATTAACTTCACTAGCGTGTTAGGATATGCTATAGAAACATGTACCCAAAGTTTCACCCCAAATGGTTGTTGAACATGGATCGCGATCCATACCCCTTGCAAGCTTTTTAGACCCAAATCATACCATCAAGTCTCACATGCCAAAGATGACCCAACCATACAGTTTCAAGTCATTTGAACTTCAAAACCCTTGCCAAAATGCCAAAATGCCAAAATTCTCTAAGTATGAGAAAAATTTCCAAGAAGTGGCATAAACTTCCATCTAGTAATCCAAATTCAAAAAGAAGTGATACATAGAATCCCCAAAGCATGCTTTATCAAATTGTATCACCAAAATTCTCATATGTGTTCCAACATGGATTGTGATCCATGAACCCCTGAGCAAAAACTGGCATGTAACCACATGACCTAGTGCCTATAGTTGTCCTAAATGCATCGGTGAAGTTTGGACTTCTTTTTATCAAGCTATGCTCATTTTTCATTTGAAGATCAAGTTTGCATTTTTTTTGACTTTTTTGACAAATTTTTGGCCAATTTATAGAGCTAATTGAAGGATTTTTTTATGATAGAATGCCTCGCAGACGACCAAGGAAGTAGTGGGAGGCTCCCCCCTACCAGATGGTGGAGATCTCATCAAATGGAAAATCCCACTTCTCCGAGGAAGAGCTGACAAAGATACCAGCCAATATCTTTATTGGAAGGTTTCAAGCAACGGATGACACAAAGAAAAGACAACCATCTATCCATAAGTACTCTGGACTTTGCACCAGCAACAACAAGAAGTCATTGAGGGGTCCAAATGTCTACAAATGGACACCTTTTTTAGATTGCCTCCATGGGGGATAGATTTTTAGAGCGCCCACGAGCTAATGAGCTCGATCCGGTACAATGGTGTGGCTACATTGATGGACAAGGATGGAGAGACTATAAAGGTACTAATCACAACTGATCTTATCAACCAAGCTCTCCATCTACCTCCTGGAAACCACACATGTTGCTCAAGACAAAGGCCATTGACAATGACAAAACATTTGTCAAGCAGTAAGGTCATAAATTCACATACAAGGACTTGTTTTATTTAGAGATAGAGTTTCCACTTCGGTTGATGTAAAATCTGCCAAGGTACCCAAAGCCAAATCTGCACATTGCAGTAGTCATGGCAATGGGGATTTCTGAGCAAAGAGTGGTCCCTGCGACTTGGGGAACTACATCCTTGAAAATTTTGTCGAGGCCAACCTCAAGAGCAGAGAGAGGAAAAAAACTTATGTGAACTGAGGGCCACTGCTTACCAGGATAGGATATCAAGCCCTTGGGATGATCAACCAACTACCACCGGATAAATTCCCAAAATGATCTTTTGCGCAAGTCAAAGCATGCGGCCCGAGCAATAGCAGGCCCATCATTGGCACCTAGTACAAAGAAGACCATAGGAAAAACTTCTAGAAAGCACGCATCAGATAGTGAAAAGATCAAGAAGGATATTGAGCTCAGTGGCCAAATAAAACCCAACAATAGAGAAACCCCATCGTAATTCCAAACCACGCTGGATGAAGAAGATGAGGATGAAGGGGATGATTTTACCATACCACTAGTGCGGATCAAGCATAGATCGATTGAGCCAAAAGACCAAATTCATAGATCCATGAAAGAGGCACAAAAATGAGGGAAGAAAAAAGGCAAAATATGGTCGAGGAAAAGAAAAAGGTAGAAGCAGAGGGTGGTGATGATGCGGTCGATGAAGAGGAAGATGATTAGGACAAGCCGCTAGAACAAAAGAAACAAAAAGATTAGAAAAGTTAAAGCAGTACAAGAGGAGGATAGTAGCAGATAAGGTGGAGCTTGGAAGCATGCGACAACACATCCATACGATCCTCAAGCATACAGCGAAGAAGAGAGCTCAAAAGGAGTCTAAGAAGCAAAATTTTGATGACCTCAAATCCTCAAACGACTCCTCAAAGAACAAGGACAAGGATGATGAAGAACTACCAAGGGAGGAGGCGAGTATGGACTCTCTCAAAATCCACACAAAAAGTGTGCCACCCCTCTCTCCCAAGGCCACCACCCTCCTCCTGTTCAAGAGTCAACGAATGAAGCTGAAAATCAAGACACAACTCAAGAGCAACAACCTCTAGAGCAATACAATCTTGAAGACAAAGAGAAGGATATTTCTCAAGAAAAGGAAGCCACTTAGCAGCAAGGCCCTCCAATACAACAAGAATCTAAAAAGCACCAAGAGGACCACAAGGAAAAGGAACCTGAAAAGATGAAGCAAGCTCCAAATACGGAGAAAATTAAGGAAAAGAAAGAGGTACCAAAGGAGAAAGAGCCGCAGGTTGGCACCTCTCAACAACGGATTACATCAGCCAATATCTCCATGCTCAAGAGCTATCATTGAAGATGAAGCTAGGCTCTTTTAGGAGTTTGACATTGATGAGAAGTTGGAACACATTAAGCTATAGTTCAAGTGCCAAAGAGCTATCACTAGCTTGAGAGAGATTGATCTAAAGGATGCTCAAGCTATAGCCTTGACACTAAAAGAAGAGAGTCAGAAGCTCTAGTAGAAAGTGGAAGAGCTTTTAGATAGATAGATACAGCTCAAGGAGGTCTGACAAAAGAAAATCAAGATGCTGCTTACTACTACAATGAATTTCAAGATTATAATGCGGTGAACAGTCAACTACAAGAACAACAACAATGGTTGGAAGAGCAACTAGAAAGGGTGCAACATAAGAATGTGAAGCTTGGGAATTTTATGGTGTAGTAAAAAATACACTTACACAGCTTCTCACAATGCAAGACACACCTATGCCGACTTTAACATCATCAACTCCAATGGTGGTTTTAGAAGAGTTGAAGGCTGTCAAAGGAGAGTTAGCTCAAGAAAGGTATGACATCAGATCCTGATTTCCAGACAGAGGGCCATTGAAGCCCAAAAAGATGAAGAGATCAAATAGCTCAAGGAGCAATTCGCAAAAGCACAAGTAGGGTTAGCTACCCAAAAAGGTAGAATATGCCTTGGAATTACAAAAGAGAGACATGGCCCTCTGTGCCATCAAAGCCAAAGCAGCTATGCTGGATCAACCACCACCTGCAACAACAGAAAGAGAGCACACAAGGGTAGACCTACCCCCAATTATGCTACCAGACACCTCTACTAAGGAAGTCTTACATGATTTTGAAGCCACCAAAGAGACAACAGATTCCAGAGAGGAGGTAAAGAGGGTGCACGATACCCGTCATCGAGAATACATGTAGCATGAACTCAAAGTACTAGAATTAGCGGCCCTTCTGATGATCACACCAGAGGAGGTAGTCAAGACCTTTGGCCACAAAATTATTCCACTTCCACTCATGAAGCAAGAAGATCTCCTATGGAAGAAGAAGCCAAACCAAAAGAAGGATTACAAAGACGTGCCACTGACAGTAGATCAAGCACTTGCAATTCTAGAAAATTGACCCTTATGGCAAAAGAGATGGTTCAATAAGCGGCCACAGGATGAGATCTTATACAAGAATGCACCACATCATCTCAAGATCAACCCGACATTCTGTCCCATCAATAGAAGATGATCTTGGGATAGCTACTACACTTGGCAAAGCAAAAGGCTGTTGCTACTAAACTACCCAATCATATCAAAGCCAATAAAAAACTTTCCAACTTCAGAACACTATATGGTCCATATTCTCTGAGGGGTAATAAAAAAAATACATGATGTTTCAAATCTCACTTGTCAGATGCTAGTAAAAATTGCCAAAATGCTTGTCACTTGCATCACTGTATTTGAGGACATTGAGGTAGCATAACACCCATGGAAGGTGTTCTTAGAGGGCACCAAAGGCTTGTGCTAGAACATGGAAACAGAGATTCCCAACCGCAATGTGATCATGGGGTTGTACGCTTGTATCATGTTCCTGCCCTTATCATACATGCAAACATTTGAAGAGGAATTCATGACCGGGTTTTTCGAGATGGATTCCACCATCTTCATTCCCATGACAAAGGATGTGCTACATACCCACCACATAGCCTATTGTGAGGTCCCCACCCCGTCGTATCAAACAACGGATCTGATGGTAAACCTGGTGGCCACTAGATCTATAGCGGAAGCAAACAAAATGGTTCAGGGTTCGACTAGCGAACGATCTCTCATCACAAAGTGAGTCGAGTTTGAGCCTACTAGCAAGGAGATCTAGCTCCACCTCGCAGGGGAAGCGTACTTAAACTATCTAGCGATCCTATGACCCACCTTCCAAGAGGAGAGAAGCCTCGAGTGCCTTTTTCCCCATGTTTCAGAGGCTCATACTCTCAAGAATTCCCCGCTCTAGGGGCAATGAGCGTTACTAATATCGAGTAAGCACTATGGGGATAGAGAGTTCCCGACCAATCGGGACCACCCTTCTCATAGGCATTGGCAACCTGAGCCAAGCCCCCACTTTCCACCCCCACACTCACACTTCATCGTGTGACCTAATTACTACCACAAAGGTTGTTCAACATAAATGTTCCTTGTTTAATTCCGAATCACATGGTTCGTTAAAACAGCCCTTCAACCAGTATTGCAAACAACACCAAGACAGAATTCTAGTAAAAATTCTACTCAAACTTATTCATAAAAATTCCAATGTTCTGGAGGTACAACATCCCCCCTCCAGCGAGAGTTCACTCCTCCCGTTGTCGCCTAGCTGCCCATACAACTAGGTATGTCCACCACATAGAAAGCACGTCATGGACACTCCCACCGCATAGAAAGCAAGACGTGGGTTCCCACCGCATAGAAAGCAAGTCGTTGGTATCCACCGCATAGAAAGCAAGTCGTGGATTCAAGAGCCCTTAACGAGGAACTCTACCCCCTGTAATCAGTAGGGGGGTCAGGACTGATTCAACATTGGAAATAAAATGAACATGTCGAGCTAAATTTTCCCTAGCAAACATTCTTTCCTCTTGCAAACAGCATACCCATCAATCATTTCTTTCCTATTTTATACTTAAATGTACTATGCATTCAATGCCGAGGTTTCCGTCGGATTTCTCCGACAAGTTTGGGGATATGAGCATTCATAACTAGCGTATGCAATGTTAATTTAAACAACTTGAAAAAAAAATATGATCTACCTCTTCCACTTCTTCATCAATCGCCCGTGAGATGGCCGGTATTTGCTCGTCCATGGGAGCCTTCCCCTTTCCGTTGACATTACTCGTTCCTGCTTCGCGATCATGGGCACCACCGAAGCGCGTCCTCTTAACCGGGGCCATTTCTCACTACTTTAAATGATTAGCTTGGAGAAAGAGCTAAGGTTCACAAGCATCATAAGAGTCCAATGGGTAGATTAGTGACATCAATTAATCCCTCCTATATGAGAGTCTAGATTTCTTTCATAAGCAATCGTTAAGGATGGTACATAATCCTATGGGAACCGGCTCTAAGATAATTATTCGGCTTGCATGATCAAGAATAATTAAGATTTCACTATTAGAATTACCAGAGAATTGGATTAAGTATGATTAAACTATTTCCTAGCAATTAGATGATGCAGATTTACCCTATGCAGATTTACCCTATGCATATGTGAGGAAAAACCAATTCTTAGAGACTTAATGACGGATTAATTTCTCCTTAATTACGTCTTAATGCATAAGAAAAATGAATTCAATTAAGCTGCAATGTTAATGAGTGATTACAATAGTGATTCTCTTCAATCTGCACAAATACTAGCTTACCGATTAATTGCTATGCTATCTAGAGAGAGAAGATTCTGATAATTATGCTCTAATCATTAATCAAGAGTGAAGAATGGCTGATAATTCAGCTATGGAATGATGATTACATAATAGAGTACGAATAAGGAGAATTTAGAGAGTAGTCATAGAGATTTTCGGCTAGGAATAGGCATAATGTCCGAGAAATTTTGATGGTAGAGAAAGGAATTTACAGATAGCATTAATTAAACTGTCGTTACCGTGATTAGGGGCTGGTAATCTTCTCAATTGTCTGATCTAATCGAACTTCTTGAGATGAAAATTCGGCAGCACCTCCCTCCTTGCTTCTTCTTCAATAGGTGTGTGATTCGGCAGCACCTCCCCAATGTATGTGGGTGTGTGTGTATGCACTGTGTGTGTGTGTGTGTGTGATCATAAGTGTGTGTGTGTGTGTGTGTGTGTGTGTGTGTGTGTGTGTGTGTGTGTGTGTGTGTGTGTGTGTGTGTGTGTGTATGCAGGTCTTTAAATAGGCTCCTACAGGCTGAAAATCGATCTGGGTTGCTAAATGCATCTGGGAGCGTCTCCAGTTAAGCATGGCAAGTCTAGTTCTCTGCCCACCAAGTGTCAGGTTGGCTTGGTTAACTGGTTCTGAGACTGAGTTGCAGGCTTGGCAGCTTTCCCAAGACTCCCACAAAGCAAGAGGGCGCCCCCTAGCTGCTAAAGCTGATCTGGAGTGGCCTGGGACCTGTTCCCACACAGTCCCAGGCCCCCGGTACCTCCCCGGACAATTTTTAGGAAATTTGGTTCTAGGCTAAAACGGGTCATACGAATCGGATTTTGATGCCGTAAATTGCCATACGAAGCTCTAACTAAGGCGTACTGGCCCGAGTACCAGCCATATTTAGCAGTCCCCCAGGTCCGAAAATGCATTTTTTTCAAATTTGGGGTACGGGTGCAGTTTTTCGAGACGGTCGAGACTGGACGGTTCGGGTGACTAAAAACTTACTATTTTTGGAAATTTTTCACAAAAATTATTTTAATTCACATTTTCAAGCTTTATAACATTCTAAACATCATGGCACTGACAGATTCTGGAAAACTGCTAAAAATAGTAACTTATTCCATTGTATTCATTTCGCGGTACAAGGGTGCTCTTGTGATCGGGTCAGAGACCTTACACCTATAAAAGAGCCATAATAAACAACCCTTTCAAAAAGCTGGCAACCCATATATAGATCGAGTCACAAGTAGGGAAGTTAAATCTACTCATAAAGACATTGGAACGAAGAACCTTTCACTACTAAAGACTCTAGCAAATCAAAGAGAAGAGCATCTGCTGCTAGAGCCAAAGCCAAAGACAAAGACCAGGACCAAGTTTGTACAAGGGTGTGCAAAGACTAGCAAGGGGGGAATGTTGGCAGATGGACCAAATGGGTGGCCTCCTAGTCAACCCCTTCTTCATGAGCCCTGAAATTTTGATGTCCCATCATTGTTTTTCCGGAAATCCTTGTAATTATAAGAGAGTCTTTGATTTTAATCTGATAATTTCTAACGAGTTTGTGCAAAATCTGAGTTGTAAAGTCTATAAATGAGTATGTGCCTTGTAAAGCCGGCCATTGGCCAAGAGAGCCCTAGGTATAAAGCTCATTTTTTGTAAGTGGGAAAGGACACTTAATATCATTATCACAAGGCTTATGAGTTTTGGAGCATATGACTGAGAGCGGCTACTCTCACGTGCTTTGTAATCAATCTATCTTGAGCTCTGGTAATACAATTTCAATTCCAAAACTTCATTGTGTTCCTTGTCTTCTTCTCCTTCATTCAAGTATATTCATTGCTAAATCTGCTTAAAATGGCATGACGATGAGTGCGATGACATAGAACATAGTTTTCTAGGTTTGAGAGTGATAGATTTTCTAGTGCAAGAGATGGCATCATTCCGTAGGCTCACTTCTTGAGGTTGACACCCTCAAAGAGTCTCGGCCCCATCTGAGTTGCTTCCCTGAGTATTGACATTATGTTAGTGCCAGATAGTTATGCTAGAGACGTCCGTTGCGGCAATCTACTAACAACATGCTAGAACAAGTCATAGTATCCTCTTGTGGAATTGAGTACGATCATACCTTTACACTAGTGGATTTCGAAAAAGACAACAACTTTGATGTCATTTTGGGGCAACCATTCATGCATCAACTTAAACTGGTACAAGATTGGGGCTATGACCTTATCTACTTGTGGCATAAGGGTGTTACCACGGGGGTCAACATCAAGGATCATAATTATAGAGATGTTAGTCAAACCCCTACGGAAGACTTTGACTCAACAACGGTCCATGAAAATGAGATACGTGCACGGTTGCATGACAAAGAACATATTTGGATGTGTGGAGCGTCCAAATTTGGGAGCCTAAGGAAAGAAGATTGCATCCTAGAGAGATCAGTGGAGGATAAAGCTTACATTCAAGAACCGTTTTTAAAAGATTTGTTTGAACCTTTTGGATGGGAGAAACT
Organism: Adiantum capillus-veneris; assembly: GCF_014529385.1. Classification (NCBI taxonomy): domain Eukaryota; kingdom Viridiplantae; phylum Streptophyta; class Polypodiopsida; order Polypodiales; family Pteridaceae; genus Adiantum; species Adiantum capillus-veneris. The sequence goes on along the minus strand of NC_140941.1, from coordinate 94,325,579 downwards.
ATTGGCTACTCTAGATGTGTACCTAAATGAAATAACGCCTATGAATTGTTGTGATGAGAATGGATATGACATAACTCCCTATCTTATGAATTATTGAAGAAAGCTGATGAAACTTGTGAGTATGAAAGTAAAACATGCAAGACAAACAATTGAAGCATGAACCATGATATAAAATCACAAATGAAGGAAGAAAAGAAACCATGAGCATATGACATCATTGATTGTTGGAGCAATTGACCAACACACGTCAAATTCGATGGGTTAACAAAGGTGTATTCTCACTTTTTTGCCTAAAGCCGGCTTTGTAACTCCTAATCCTGAGAAAGCTATGTAATGATGAAAGAGGCTAGAGATATTGGTGCACCCACTGTTGTAATAATTACCTCTTTTTAGCCCAAATACCTAATTTAGAGCCCTAGGTAATTATTAAAAGGATCAATTACTATGAACTAAGGCACGTACGAATGATTTTTCCCTACGCTTGTGCACTCACACCTCCGTGTACGAGTCTGGCATTCCAATGAAACTTCAGGTGCTGCTTCTACATGCTCTTAGCTTCATATACATGTCTTTTGTGCTGTGTTTGAGTGTGTATGTGCGACACATCGAGTGGTTTTATCTCGAGGTTGCTTTGTGTACTAATCTTGATTTTCAAAGGTAATTAGAGGTTTAAATGTGTTTCTAAGCTTGGACAGAGGTAGATAGGACAAGAGAGGATCCATAGGACCCCTCATTTGTCACTTTTGGTGTAGGTGGGTAGTGGCAATGATCGCAAAAGCTCATCCCAACCAGATTTTCAAAATTGAGTTTTGGTCACATTTTTGGGTTCCCCTTGGTCTTATTAGCTATAACATCAACTTTCATCAAGTTCGGAGTCCGTTTGAGCCCTCTATGGCCTTTAGGAGTCTTGGTTAGCTCGCTATTTTCTATTTGCTTGTATTTGCTATTTGCTTGTATTTGCTTGTAGGTTTCTTGCTATTTGCTAAATCTACCTTGTATAGAGAGTGTGACACCTTTTCCCTTAGTGCATTGTTGATTAGGGCATTGCATTCGACGTTTCCATGCACTAGTTGGGTTGTCTAATCCTCGGATTGACAAATTATGTTGGTTTCAGTTCTCTCTAGGCTACATCGTTCGATTGCGGCCATCCACCAACATTGTGGTGCCATTGCAGGGGACATAGGACTTACACTAGAGGAGGAGGTTGCAATGAGGTTTACCAATTGTCCGTGTGTTATAGTTCCAGTTCGTTATTCATATTTTACTTTAGATAGAGAGGCATGGAGGCTTACTGTTTTCTCTTTGATTGGTTTAGAAGCCTGGGTGCTTCTTAGAATCTCTATTTAGGTTAAATGACTTTGGTTTATGGTTTTGGTGCTTGGCATCGAGTCCACACTTGAGCTGTTGTGGTTTAGCATAGCTAGGTTAGATTTGGTGATTAGGGAGTGAGCGGAAATAGATTAGATCATCACCCACCTTCTCATCTATTTTTTGAGTTTTCTTTTGATTTTAGTGTAGATTTTGTCTTTGATTTGCTTTTAGAAGTAGCAATTAGTTTAGGATATGGTTCTGGTGTTGTTGCATGCATAAAAGATTGCATTTGAGGGCTTGATATGACTTTGCGGTTTTTCCTTGTAGTTTTTCAAACTCAAAGTTGACCTTGGGAGCATATATGGATGTGAGTGATCATTTGAGGTGCTAAATTTGCAAATTTTTGCTTCTACACTGTCACTAGCACTAGATAAGTTGACACATGTTGATTTGGCTGCCAAATATGAACCAATATCTTCCGTTGAAATTTGTCAATATGGCTCAGTACGCTGCCGAATAAGAGCAAAATTTTGCTAAAAGTTGACAGAAAAGCAAAAATCTAAGCAACAAAGCACACTTTATACATTGTACACATAATCTCTCCTCATCTTGTAGCCTGGTATCTTGCAATATGCTACTTGAGGTATGATTACTCCCCCCTTCCCATTCTAAGTCACCCCAGACAAAGTTTTATGTGATGTGCATGGGTGCAAACAACATGTATGTGCAAGACCGTGAAATGTGGCCCTATCATACTTATGAAAGAGATGCATTGGGTGACACAGTGCTATGCAAGATGTTGGTACTAAACCAATTGTTCAATCGTTTTTAGTTGTGAGGTTTCATCTATGGTGCGTTTTCCAAACAAAAGTTGTTCAAGGCAAATTGCTCGCTCTTTGATGGTTGGTTTGGTGAGTATGATAGGTTTGTTGTTGATTTGTTTTGGCTTGGCTTTAGGTACCCACTTTAAGATTGGTTTGGGAGATTGTGAAGACGGTTGGTTGTTTGATGGTTTTGGTATCCATTGCCATATAGGTGATTTGGCCGATTGAGTTTTGGGAATCCATTTGTACTTTGGTGAGTGAATTATTACCACCGTTTTGGCTTTGGTTGAGGTTTTTAGGCAACTTGAAAATGTGTCTCGGCCGAGTTGGAAGATTGACTATCAAGCAATGCTTTGGGTATCCATATCCGCTGCAATTTGGTTGGCATGATTGTCTTTTTTATCAAAACTTGCTTAACCTATTTTCCACGAATGCTTGTAGACTGTTGTGGTTGAGAATCTAACTATGATTCTCCTCTCATTGATTCATCGGATTGAGTCTATACATTCAAAATATGATTCTTTTGTGCCAAGGCCGTAACATAATCTATGCCCTTGAGAGTGTACTTCAAAGTATTATCTTGCCACTCAGGAACTGATTTGTAAGTGCGCATCCATGAAACTCCCAAGATGATTTCCTCATTGAGGTTTGTATCAGCCATGATCTGGAATTGATGTGGGTAGTGGTTACCATCAATGTTAATTGTGACATTGGCTTGTCCCATACTAACCATTGTTCCTTTGTCAGTTTCCTTTAGCTCAATCTTGGTCAGTTTGATCATGGAGGTTGACAACTTGAGGTATGAGGCTAGTTGGACATTGATTCATACATCCATGCCTCCAAGCCAACTTTGCTCAACTTGGGCCGATGTACTAGGAGGATAAGGTGATTCTTATTGCCATAGTGGAGCTAGATTTTGTCGTTCATTGCACCTCAAAATATACAACCAAGATTCCTTCTATGCTTGTTCTTTTATTGCTTGAGCCTTCTGCTTTCTTTCCTTAACTTTTGTATTTTCTTCAAAATTTTGCGCTAAGAGGTTGATGATACTTCTTCAATCTGCATCCAATTAGACATTACCTCTCCCTCTAATGTTGCAAGTTGGATGGCACTACTTAGTGATATGTCATTGATCACAAATGGGCAGTTATCTCACTTTTTCAATTTCTTGGAGTGTTGTTTCAAGGTGTAGACTAATACATAGTCACCCTTTTGAAACTCCTTGTTTATCACGTGTTGGTCATGAAATTCTTCCATTTTCCATTTTTGTGCAGAGATGGCTACAATCACTTTGAGTCTCAACTCATCTAGTTGGGTTAGCTTTTCTAGTCTATCAGACAACTTGCATCCTGTTCATCCTAAATCTTGTGCAAGGCGTAGTGTAGAAATCAAGAATTCTACAAGTAGTATGATATTTATCCCAAATACCAAATTAAAAGGTGTTGCATTTTTTTGTGTTTTGTATGCTACCTAATATGCTCTTGATTCGCTGACAATTTTCGTGAGCACCGTGTATAGAGTTTTGTTTATGCTCTTCGCTTGCCTTTGCTTGAGGGTGGAATGGTGCTGATTTAGAATGAAGCACCATAAACTCTCGCAATAAATAATTAACCATATCATTGAGGAAATGAGTCCCTCTATCACTCACTATCTCAATCGAAAGCCCATATCTTGTGAAAATATTCTTAAACAAGAACTGCTCTATCATTCTAGCATCACTCTTTTGTGTTGCCTAGGGTTCTCCCATTTGGTCAAATAATATATGGCCACTATGATGTATTGAGCATACGTTTGATATGCCGATGGTGAGCTAGGTCCAACAAAGTCTATCCCCCATTTGGCAAAATCCCTTTCCCTCGTCATTGGTCTCATTGGCATTTCATCTTGTCGCTTAGGTACTTTTGTTTGTTGGCAATCATCACATTGTTTGACATAATGTTTTGCATCCATGTATGAGTAGGCCATCAAATTTTTGCAAGGAGTATCACTTTTGCGGTTTTGTCAGCCGAAAAGTGACCTTGTGCTGGTCTGGCATAAGCTTGCTTAAGAATCAATAAGTACTCATGCTTCGTGGAACAGATTTACAAGTTGTTATTTATCCCCTTCTGATAAAGCTTATTTTCAATGATAACATAGTTTTTCACTTCTCTCTGGATTGAGGTAGTCTAGCTTTGCTCAAGTTTGTTGGAAAGACTCCTTGTTTGATGTAATCTACATGTAGTTTCCCCACTTGGGTGCTTCTATTATCTTGAAAAGTGTAGCATGTTTGATCAGCTTGTGGAAGGCACAAGTATCACATGAACTAGCATAGTCATGTGATCGGCTTGTGGATAGCACAAGTATCACATGAACTAATATAGCCATGGACGCTTTTCTTCATATGAGGCCAATACACCCCAAGTCTCATCAGTCTCTAGTATGTCTACATTTTGCATTGTGAAACCATGTCGCTTATACGTGAGCTTGTCTCAAGTATACTTCTTCCTCAAATTCTCTATACATAGCCTAAGTATTCCGTTGTTTCCCTGCTTATATAGCTGTCTAGCTATTAGCACTAAGCTAGCATGATTTCTCAATGATTGATGGTTGCCTTTCAATCTGTAGAGAACCAATGGTGAGCAATGGTATCACATGTTTGCTCCACCTTGGTACCATCTAGATGTTGAAATAATAAGAATCTGGCAAGTCATCATCAACCCCCAAAGGTGCTTCTCCATGTATTGACCGTGATAAATGGTCTACCCTCTAATGAGTAGTCTCTTTCTTGACCACTACGATGAAATCAACCTCTGACAATATTACGAAACATCGAACTATACGACGAATATTGCATGGTTTGTTCACTAAGTACAATAGTGCTTGGTGATCCCAAAGAAATACAAATTTGTTTGCGAGAAGGTAATGTCTAAAATTTTTGACTGCATGGATCATTCCCAAGCCTTCTCTTTCTGTGGTCATGTAATTTTGCTTCACACTATTGAGTTGTCTACTAGAGTAACATATTGGAAAATCCATATTGTTTTCTCCAGGTTGAGCTAAGATGCATGTGATAGCATAAACTGACGCATCAACATGAATGTGGAAGATCTTATTCCAATAAGGAGATTTTAAAATTGGAGCAGAAACAAGTCTCTCCTTCGACTGTTGAAACAATTTATTACATTCTTCATTCCACTCAAATTTCATGATGAGAGAATAGAGAGGTTTTGCAACAACCGCATACATATAAATAAACATTTGATAATAGCCACAATGGCCCATAAAGACTTGTATCTCTCTAACTTTGGTGGATCTTGGAAGAGCAACAATCATTTGGATCTTCTCAATATCTTTAAAAATGTCATTTTTGGATACAATATACCCCAAAATTTTACCTTGTCTTACCATGAAAACACACTTTTCAGGGTCCATACAAACGCAATAATTTTTGCACTTCTTAAAGATTTTTTTCAAGTATTTGATATGTTTATCTCTTTGGAGATAATGCATACACAAGTCATCCATATAAATCTCTAAGAATTGTCCTAGATACTCCTTGAATGCGTGACTCATTAGCCTTTGGAATGTGGCAAGTGCATTCGGTAGGTCAAATAGCATCACTCGATAAGAAAATATGGCCCATTATGTGGAAAATACCATTTTGTGTTGATCCTTTGGCTTAATGGCGAGCTGGTTGTAGCTTGAAAAACAATCAAGAAAGTTGTAAACTTCCTTGCGTAATACTCTCTCAATCACATGATTTAAGGGATAGTTATCTCTGATCGTGGCAGTGTTTACGTGTTTAAGATTACATCGTACACTTGCAATTTACCGTTCTTTTTGGGCACTACTACAATGGGTGACACCCACTCCATGTGCTCTATCTCATAGATAAACTCCACTTCCGTAAGTTTGTCTATCTCCTCTTTGATTTTCTTTGCAAATGTTTTGTTATAGGTATAGGGATGTTGTTTGTGTAGCTTAACATCACGCTTAAGGAATATAGTATGTTGACATGCTCAAATCCACTCCCTTAAGATCCTTGTATGACCAAGCAAACAAATCTCTATATTGCTTGAGAGTAGTTATCAAAGCTAATCTTCCTCTTTGATGAGAATGTGGCTGTGTAAGCCGATCTGGGTTCTTCCCCTAGTTTAGCAAGATCAATTCTCTTTGCATTCTCAGGTGCATCATACAATGTCCCTAGTTCTTTGTGCATAGAGATGGTTGTAGCCTCAATCTCAAGAACCTTTTTGAGTTGACGCATAAATGGTCGTCCCAAAATAACTTCAAAGTTGTTGCCTTTTCCAAATTCAACTACAACAAAACTATGTTGTTATTCTATCCTACAAGACGATAGAATAACTTATTCCAACATTCCTAAGGGTCTCTTCACATATCCGTATGCTAGCTACAGCTTCATGCACGTTTTCCTGAGAGCTGGTCTTTTCCATTCCTCCCAGATTCCCTTTGTAGCAATGGCTACTTCGGCTCCACTATCGAGTATCGCTATCATCTTTACTCCCTTGTACTCTAGCGGTAAGGTTGTGTTCCCCTCTTTGCCTTCGCAATAATCACCCACCTTATTCACTAGTACGGGATCTATTTGATGCTTCTCTGGTTGATTTGTTCCCATGGTTTCATCTACAAGTTTATCATATGGACAAATTTTCAACCCCATTTTTTCTAGGTTTTGACTCATTTGTCCCCACAAGTATGATCTAATTTTCAAACGTTTGGCGAGAGTAATGGTGCATCTTATAGGATAAGACATCAAGTCGTGCAAGCTTTTTGTGTCCGTCATCTACGAAATTGGACTCCATTGAGATGGCACAATTCTCACTTTAGATTTTGTATCATGTTCCCCTACAAAAGATGGTAAGGTCCTTATGGTCGTTGGTTTACTCTCCACTGATAATTCCATTATGCTTCCCCATATAATGACTATATATCCCCAAGATAGATCTCATGATCCATGTTGACCTCCAAATTGGTGCAAACAGCAGGCACTACCATCCTATTAGTTTCTGATTGTCTCCCATAGTGATTGTAGCCATGGTTTGTCCACTTCAAGAATTGGCAGCATCTCAAGTGATTTAGCCTCATCCGTTGTGTTAGCAACAACCCTTGTATCCCTAGTCCGTCTTTTTTCACTATTGTTGGTTTGCTTAGGTTTTTTGGATTCTTAGAGAAATGTTTGAGTAGGTGATCCCATCCACAACCGTCGTAGAATCCAAAGATTTTTATTTGTTCGCCTGTGTTGTTTTTGTTGAGTGTGCTTGTGTTTACCTTTTCTGGCACATGCACTACTTTGCTCAGGGGTCTTCAAGGTTTTTGGCTGCATTAGAGCTTGAGCAATCTCTATGAGCCTCTTACACATTTTCATTCATTTGCTTTCTATTTTTGGATGTGGATAGGTCAGCAATCTTTGTTCCAAAGTTGGTCGTTCTTCAGCCTTGCCCTTGTAGGCCTGCAACATAGCATCTAAGTGCTCGTTCACCTTCTCAACTAAGGCTAATCTGCCTAATACAATTTTATTCTTCCGATTCCTTGGCGTTTTCTTTGTTCTCATGTTCACGTCTGATTTGTTCCTTTGTTTGGTTTAGTTCAGTCTCCAAGGCCAGCTTTTCCCTTAGTTTCTTTCCTTTCATTTCGTCTTGTTTTGCTTTTCATAATTTCCTCTAAGTCGTGCTTGATCCACTTTCAAATTTGGTTGGTTCTAGAAGTTTCAACTCGTTCACTATCGGTTAATTTTTGCTGCTCCTAAGCTTGAGCTCTAGTTGCCACTTTGATCAAAATTGTCAGCTCTGACAGATTCTCTTTAGCACGGTAAAATTCCAATGACATTGATAGTCGCTTTTCTCGTGTTATTTGGATTCTTGGCACAGTTTTGAAGTAAGTGACCTCTTCCACACCCATCACAAAATCCAAAGATTTTCATTCGTTGACCCTTGTTTGGACAACCTCGTGCCCAATGGTCACCTCCACATTCAAAGCATGGACCTTCCAGCGGAGCAGTTTGTGGTGCTCCCATTGGTTGTTGGCCTGTCCTAGGCAGATAACCGATTTCATAGCATAGTCGGAAATGGCCCAAAATGGACTATCCTTCGTAGCGTATGCTACACCCTAGGGTTCTCTTACATGGGCTCCTTGTAGTAAACAATTGGTGGCATCATTGGTTAACTTATAAGTGGATATGTCAGTGAAGTGTATCAAACAATAGCTTGATTGTCATGAGGCAAAGGCGGTTGTGGGCCCAACACAAGTTGCGGTTTGTCTCCTCCTTGTACTACACTATAGGGTCCAATCTGGTACCTCGGAGGTGGTGGCAATTGTTGCACCATTGTAGGTCCATATGGCCTTTCCCTCACATAATTCTATCAATAAAAGCTCAATGGCACACCATTTCACCACTCTTGGAGCATTAACTGCATGTGGCTGTTACAATCTCAAATTGGGATCTTGTCGATATATTCTACATATCACTTCTTTGACCACTTGATCCACATTTTGTGTGATTGAAGTAGGAACGCTTCTTTTTGTAACTGACTCGCTAACTCTAGAAGAGGCAATGCTGGTGTTTGTGTCTACATCCTCTGTTATCTCTTTGTACGTCTTATAGTTGTTGTCTAGATACATTGCTTCCTTAGTGACTTGTTCAAACGTTGTGCATGCTTTCAAGTGTAAGTCCTTTTTTAGAGTTTTATTTCTCAAGCCCTCTATAAAGAGAACGGATAAGCAATCATCTTCTAGTAACTCTCATATGGGACATCTTTCAATGTATTGCTTGAAGCAACGAAAAGCTTCTTTCACCTTTTCATTCTCCTTCTCCTTAAAGGCATAGATTTGGGAAACCGTGTTATTCTTGATTCCCCTTTTAGAGAATTCCTTGGTAAACTCTTGCAAGAGTTGATCGATGTTCAAGAAATATCAGATGTTCAGTGGCTAAAACCAAGTCAACGCCATTCCTTCTAATGTTAACCCAAATCCTTCATACTCTGTATGGAAATCAGTGACTTGCTCCACCCTTAAGACTTGCTTAAATATGTATGGATCCACCGATCTCCAGTACTTCTTGGGCACACACTTTGCCACCTGAGAAGGTTGCATCCTTCTAATCTCCACTACATTCATCATCATTCTAAACTCTCCTACCACTATTTCTCTCATCTCATACCCATTAATAGGTGCTCTGGAGGGAGTTTGAGTAGTTATTCTCTCCTCGGGTCTTGCATCTCTACCCTTGATTCTAGTATCACGCACCCTTGTGCTAAAAATCATACCTAGAATACCACTACCACAGTGTGTGGACATAGGAACCCTTGAACTCAAAGATCCCATCGATCTTGGCTTAAAAAAATGTGGTCGACTAAAGGAATCTTCCACTCGGATTCTAGGTGAACTCGCTCTCATAGTTTTTGGTCTAGTTGTTTCAGAGACATTAAATATATGAATGCTAGGGGTGACATACTACTGGTGGAATGACCCTCCAAAGTTTGTATATACCTCAAGCTCTTTGCTGTTTACTGCTTAATATTTTTCTATACTTGTCCAGCATGATTATATGTGTATCTCTCTCCACTTCGTACGTGAATACATACAAGCATTTTTGCTTCGTTAACTCTCTCACATTGGGTTCATCACACCCCTCATAGAGCATTTTCTCACCGCTATCATATTTATATAAGCCCACATGTGTGTTATTAGTGTTGACCTGAGTAGCCACATTTACTCACCTAAGCTTTGCAGTAGGAATGTCCAGCTTTTGGTGGCTTTTCTCCTCAGGCTCAACATCAACCTTTTCCTTCATACCTATTAATCCCCTTGTCCACAATAAAGGGATTATGCACAACTTAATACATGTTTCCTTCCTCATCAAAGTATCAATCACCGCTATAATCTATGGGCACTATGAGCTTGAGCTCACAAGGTCTCTCTTCTATTGTCACGCAATAATGATCCATACTACCTTTATAGATTTTGGCACCTTGTTCATTTTTAAACTCGTATTATAGGTGCAAAAATTTCATGGTTGGTGCAGTTTGTGATGGTCCCACTGCCATTTTGGTTTTCTCCTTGAACTCGCACTTTTGGATCCCTTAGCCATGTAAGTATAAGATATCTTAGATGAAGAATCAAAACGGCTTTCCTTCAAAATTGGCTCTAAGGTCGATAAAGTTCCTTGATTGACACTCCATTCTGTTGAAATTAGACTAGACTGATCTCTGACAACAAGATTTCTATTTCGATATGACTTGCTTGATTGAAAATACATCAAGAAAATTATGCTTGCAAAACCTTGATATGTTATCTTTTATGGTGCATCCAACCTTCCAATCAATACCAAATTGAGCTGCAAGCTCTAATTTCCACAACCTGTACAAAAATCAACTGGTGGTTATAAGTCTACAGCCGCTCAGTTATTCAAAATTTATTCGAATCAAAATTTTATAGCACTTTTTACACAAAACACTAATTTTCTTGTAATATACACAAATCAAATCCAAAATGCATTTTGAAAATACCACTATGCTTCTGGAGATTACTACTAACCCTGGTATCAATCTAGGTTGAATATGTGGGGCAGGGGATCATGGATTGCGATCCATTTTTCCCAATGTTAGAATGTACTAAAACTTGGCACACAGATCCCTCACACTCTCTGAATCCCTACTATGTGGTTTTTATGTAGTTTGGATGTGTTTAGATCACTCAAGAGTCAATTCCTACGTCTGTTTGGTGGTTTTTGGCCTTGAATACCTTTTGCCCTGTTTTGACCCACTTCTTAAATTTTTTTGGTACCCTTGATTTTGGATAAGTTTTTTGGATTGGTCTCTGCTACAAGGTTGTAAAGTCTCTATATCCAAAAATTTAGCAAGGGGTTATGGATCACGATCCATGTTCCATCATATCTGAACCATAAACTTGGCTTGGTGATTACCTATAGTCTATGGAGTCTACCCGACCACTTATTTTTGGATTTGAAAAACTTTTTCTTGATCAAAAGAAAAAAAATGTGTTCGCCTGCGGTTTTTTGACTTCAACTGGTATTTTGGTGATTTGGTCAACTTTTTGTTGTTTTTTTGCTACGGTGCCCTTTTACAAAAGTTGCCCGATTGTTGTCAGCTGCTCACTGCTCAATTCTTAGCTCTAGATGATCAAGGGGGTCATGGATCGTGATCTATGTTCCACCATATCTGAACATAAAATTTGGTCAACTGCATCCATGCACCCTGTAGATGTTAGATTCCCACTTACTTTTGAATTTGGATTCCAAAAAGTCAAAAAGGCCCAAATTTTGATCAGTGTTCAAGGTTTTTGTGCCCTTTGCCTAATTTCTTGATTTGGATGAGTTTTATGTGTCAATTTTTCACCAAAAGTGTATATCCAATTGTTAGCGGGTCGCTGCGACGGACATCTGCAGCATAACTATCTGGCACTAACATATGTTAATACTCAAGGAAGCGACTCGGGATGGGGCATGGAGACTCTTTGAGGTTGTCAATCTCAAGAAGTGAACCTACGAAACTAAGCAATCGACTACTATAGAAAATATATCACTCTCTAGTTCGAAAATCTACATATGTCCAGTCTCACCGCTCTACGTCATCATGCCTTTTTGACATCCAAACAGAGTCGAAATGCAACGGAACTTAAGGAGGAGTATTAGACACCTAAGCTCACAATCCTACCAAGTTATGTGGTCATCATAGGAGGTACCAAAATCATGATCCATCCCACACAGTGTAGAAAACTGCAATAGAACCATTCAAAAAGGTAACTCTATGGCTTAGAAACACTCTTCCAAGGTCAAAACTTAAAAAAATAACCATTTAGCACTCAAATCCATGCATTTATCTCACAAATAGGTTGTCACATGAACCATAGCAAAATTGAGAATGATTACACTTCGATTCAAGAGCAAGAGATAGGAACACAATGCACTAATCCGAATCCATTTCTGCTTACTAGACAAAAAGAAAGATTGATTACAAGTTGTAGCAGCTCATAGTCAATGTCCAAAAGCTCCTTGTAGATAATGATCATGTTACTTTAAAAACTAAGGGTTTTGACCCAAAGACTTGGGACCCTTTCCCACGACCATTGGCCACCTTACAAAGCTTGTAGGTTTTGAGCAAAAAATAAAGAATAATAGGCTAGATGAATACACTTCACGAATCATTACTTTTTTATTACAAGGCTTCTTTGAAAAAATGATAGAGTACAAGGAGGTGTGGCTTGTAGCCGGCTTTTTAGGTGCCCGTCCATTGCATCCTCCAAACATTTCTCCTTTCCTTAGAGGACTTTTTTCTTGAGGTGAGTAGATCCATGCTATTACTTTAGGCTTTTTGGCCAAACATTAGTGTTTCCTTGGTAGTAGCCCTGAGCAGTGATTGAGTCATTTGATGCGACCCACCCAATGACCTTTCGTTGTTGAAGTTGGATCCATGTTTGATGTATCCAAACTGGATCTCTCACTTCGATGTGCTCTTTGGATACCAACACTTGGTTGAGTTTCTTTGGCTTCTTTTGGATGATTTTTTGTGATAGAAACTTTGTTTGATAGACTTTTTGTCCCCGACAATGACGCCAATGTTAGCGGGTCATTGTGATGGATGTCTGCAGCATAGCTATCAAGCACTAACATATGTCAATACTTAGGGAAGCGACTCAAAATGGGGCACGGAGACTCTTTAAGGTTGTCAATCTCAAGAAGTGAACCTTCAAAACTATGCAATCGACTACTATAGAAAATCTATCACTCTGTAGTCCGAAAATCTACCTATGTTTAGTCTCACTGCTCTAGGTCATCACGCCTTTTTGACATTCAAACAGAGTCAGAATGCAATGAAACTTAAGGAGGAGTATTACGACACATGAGGGAACAATCCTACCAAGTTTTGTGGTCATCATAGGAGGTACCAAAATCACGATCCATCCCACAAAATGTGTAAAAAACTGCAATAGAACTGTTTCAAAAGGTATCTCTATGGCTTAGAAACACTCTTCCAAGGTCAAAACATCAAAAATAACCATTTTAGCATTCAAATCCATGCATTTAGCTCACAAACAGGTTGTTGTGAACCACAACAAAACAAAGAATCATTACACTTAGACTCAAGAGCAAGAGACAAGGAACACAATGCACTAATCAAAATTGATTTTTGATTACCGAACAAAGAGAAAGATTAATTACAAGTTGTAGGAGAGTTGCAGCTCACAATCAACATCCAAAAGCTCGATCATGTTACTTTAGAAACTAAGGGTTTTGATCCAATGGCTTGGGACCCTTAAACGACCAGTGGCCACTTACAAGGCTTGTAGGTTTTGAGTGGAAAATAGAGAATAATAGGCTAGATGAATACACTTCAAGAATCATTACTTTCTAATTACAACGCTTCTTTGGAAAAATGATAGAATACAATGAAGTGTGGCTTGTAGCGGGCTCTTTAGGTGCCCATCCGCTGCATCCTCCAAACATTCCCCCCTTCCTAATTGTTGCACATCCTTGTGCAAACCTGCTTTGCGTCTTTGTCAAACTTTGATCTTGACGTAACTGCATTCTCAAGATGTACTAGTAATCTAAGGTTCGCTTGTCAAGTGTTCAGGTGAGGTGCCTGAATTTATGTGCTATGGCTTCTATCTCAATCTTGGCTACCATTTCTCTGAATGGATTATTACCAAGAGTATTATGATATGCAATGTTTTGTGCAGGCAATTCCTTTGTCATGGGGTTGAATATTGATGAGTCAATTTTGAAGAATCCTGTCATGAATGCCTCTTCAAAAGTTTGCATGTACTGTGAAGGCAAAAAACCATGACTCATTCATACAACCTTATGATTATGTTTTTGCTTGGAACTTTAGTTTCCAAATTCCAGCACAACCCTTTGGTTCCTTCCCAAAGACTTTTCAGGGGTGGTCATCTGCTTCAATATCTTCAAACACTGTGATACATGTAACTAGCATTTTGGCAATCTTTACACATCTGGCATGCAATGTCTGAAACCTCCTTCATTTGATTGATGACTGCGTTGAGGGTGTGTATCATATATTTCTATGAGGGAGAGAAATTATTGATTGGCTTTGTCAGTACAGGGTAGTTGAGCACCATTGGTCTTTTGTTTTGCCATGAATAGAAACTATCACAAGATCACCTTCTGTTGATGGGACAATAGGTTGGGTCAATCCTGAGATGCTGTGGGACATTTCTGTAATAGGTTTCATCTGTTAGGCATCTCTCAAACCATTTCTTTTGCCACAGGGGTTGGTTATCAATGATGTTTTTCTTTTTCATAAGAGAGCTTCATGTCTCATCAATGGAAGTGCAATCATTTTATGCCCAAGATTCTTCACAACTTCATCAGGTGTAATCATGAGAAGATTAGTTGATTCTAACACCTTGAGTTTGTATTGCATATAGTCTTTGTGTGAAGAATCGTGCACTTCCAAGATCCATCGTTGAATTTCTTCTTTGGCAGTTTCAAGAACTTGTGTATCGGCTCGATCTTTAGAGTCAAACAATGCTATTTTTGTGCTAGTACTAGCCATCTTGGTATGTGAAAATCTTGTTCTGTTTTTCCTTGTCGTGTTATTTGAGAGACTTCTACAGGAGCTGGCTGGGCTTGCATGGCCTTAATGGCTAGATCTTTCTATTGTAATGCCGCTTGATGTGATGCACTTTGAGCAGCCAGGTCCTCCTTTGCTTTGGCCAATTATTCTTGGAGCTGTTTAATCTCCTCATCTTTTGCTTTATGTATTTCTCTATGCCTTGCTGTCAGGATTTTCCTGTCATACTTCTCTTGACCTAGGCTATCCTTTGGCTCTTCTATTGGCGAAGGTGGCTGTGTTGACGTACTTTCCAATGTTGGTGTCTCTTGCATGGCTAAGAGTTGTGTAAGTGTTTTGCTCACAACTCCTCTATCTTACCTTTATCATGTTGTGATTTAGGTGCAATTGGAGTTTGTTTGATCTCGAGAGCTTCAGCTTTCTCCGTATTTTGCGTTGTATGTGTTGTTGGCGACACTTTGTCTGTTGTTAGCTTGGGCGTATCTATTCTTTTCTCTTCATGTTCTTTGTCAATTGCCTGGTCAGCTAATTCTTGAGTAGGAGGAGATGCGATTGTATCTATTGTTGATGGCGTATTTTTTATGTGAATTTCAAAATGCTCTACACCACCCTCCGCTTCTATATTTCCTCCTGCCATATTAGTTTTGTATGCCTCCTTTGCTTTAGTAGATTCTTCAGATGATTCAAGATCATCAACGCGTTGGTGCTTGGACTCTTCTTTTTTTCTTTGTTCAGCTTTGTGTTTGAGCTTGTTTTGAATTCATTGCCACATGTCGTTGGCAATATCAGATTTTCCGTTGCTTTCCTCCTTTTGTGTTGTTTGATCTTCAAGAGCTTTCGCCTTCCAGTGTTCTAGTGGCCAATTCTCATCATCCTCTCTTTCATTATATGCTTCAGTTCCAAGGTTTCTTCTCTCCTCATCCCTTTGTTGACAAAGTTTTTCTCTTTGGGCTTGAGCCTCTTCCATAGATCTCTGTCTTTGCGTAATGGGTATTGTATTGGTAGTTTTGTTTGACCTCGGCTTTAGTCTTGTTCGTATGAGTGTATATTCCTCCTCCTCTTCCTCCTCTAAAGATTGATACTCCAAGGGAGTATCTCTGTCCTTTCATTTAATTTCATCGTTGGGCGGCACATTTGATTCGATCTCTTCACTATCAGATTTAGATTTTTTTGAGCTTTGTCCACTTTGTTCGTCTTTGAGGGTTGTACTGTAGAAGGTCCTGCCACCGGCTTCAACGCTCTTTTGGATTTATGAATTGACTCCAATTGTGTTTCTGTGGGTGGTAGCTCATCAATCATACCTAATGCTCGATAGGCAATTCTGGTTAGCACTGATCCAGCATTCATATATGTTTTTCTTTTATCACTCCCCTTTATGTTTGCTTCCACTAAATTTTCCAAGATGTAGGTTCCAAAGTCAGATCTGACCATCCTTCTTTCTGTCATCCCCATTGCCATCACCACTACCATATGCAACATAGGTTTAGTGCATCGGAGTGGCTTTTTCACTTTGAAGTGTTGGGATATCAACCATAGAGGCAGCTCCGTCTCGGAGTAGATTAGATATTGATAGGTCAACTTGTGCCCCCTCTGCTTGAGGAAGGCTTTGTCATTATCTATTGCCTTGGTTTTGCACAATAGGTTCTGGGTTCCTTGTTGCAAATGGAGAGCTTCAGTGATGATTTTTGGGGTGATATTTACTTTGATTTCGCCGCATCTTTGTCTGTTAGTGTTGTTTTCCCATTGTATACAATGGAACTAATCGATTCATGGGCTCTTTGGAAATCCATTCTGCATGGTGATAATCGGAAGAAGCTATCCAAATGAAATCATCTGACCCCATCGAGTACTTCAGCTTTTTGGTGTATTGTCCACAATTGCTTGGGGAATATGGTGGTCTTGACTATTGTTCCATCAATTTCTTGGAACTTTTTGATGGAGATATTTGCTGGTATTGTTTTTTAGCTCCTCATTAGTGATATGAGCCTTCTCATTTGATGAGATGTCGGTGATTTCATCAGGTGCCACCCCCACTCCTTCTAGGCTTTCCTGCGGGGCATCCTGTGACCAATTTCAAGCTGCTTTTAGAGTTAGGAGATGATTAAAAGGTTGTCGAGAAAAGGAAAAAAACACAAACTTTGACCATAAAATGAGAAATGAGCATAACTTTGTCAAAACTACTCCAAATTTGACCAAACTTTACCAGTGAATCTAGAACAACTATAGTCACTAGGGTAAGAGATCACATATGAAATCTATCTCTGAGGTACATAGATCGTGATCCATGTTGGAGCACATTTTGATGATTTGATGATACCACATTATAGGGCACATCAAGGAGATACTTTGGTCCAAAAACTTTTGGGTTTGGATCATTGGTTAAGATTTTAGGTCAAATTTTGGAAAATTTGTCAAACTTAGAGAATTTGAGTTGTTTGGTTGGGATTTTGAGATCCAAATGACTTGATACTTCAGGGCTAGACTTTGTATGGTGCCCAGGACCAGATGGTGATATTCCTTCCTGGATGGGTGAAACAGGTACATGGATTGCGATCCATGTTTAGCAGGGTTTTGGAATGCCATTTGGCACACATGTTCCTATAGTCCATCCTAGTACACTGGTGAATTTTTTTCAAGTTTGGACATGTTTTTCCTAAGTTTGCTCCATTTCGCAATTTATGGCCATCTTTTTCTAACTTTGACCATATCTATTTTTTGGACCCCTTTTCAATCATTGCCCTTGGTTACCAGCTGATGTTTCCTTGACTTCTCGTGATTTGTGTTCGAGGATCACCTTACTGCCCAATTGCCTGTCAATTTGCAATACTTTTTATTCCATTTGAAGTTGGAGATCTGGCCAAGCAGATTCAATGACTTTGAAAGCATTTTTTAACTGGGTTTCACAAACTCTAAAAGTTTGAATGTTTCTCATTTGGCACTTTGGTTTCTCACACATCTACTTTAAAGTTCAAAATCAACATTTATGTACTATTCTGACATCCTTTGCCCTCTATTTCCCATCCAGTATAGAGCTACTGATTGTTGAGATCTGTCAGAATTTCCCTTGGAGGTACATAGATTGTGATCCATGTTCTAAGGTCAAATGCTATCAGACTTAGTGGGTTTTTTTTTTTTGGTACATATCCTAAGCCCTTTGACATAGAATTTTGGAGTTAAGATCACTTTATCATAGGTTAGATCCAAAATGACCATTTGTAGGCTAAATCTGCTAGATCCGTTGGTTTGTGGTGATTTTGTGATCCATTCCCAATTTGCATGGCATGCTCCTCTTTGCTACCTCTAACCATAAGCTGAGGTTTTTCATGAATCTATCATTAGGGTACATGGATCGCGATCAATGTTGGAGCATGGATTGCAGATCCAAGTAGCACAGTGTGTTCCTCGATTTATGGATAGTCTACTACCCATTTTTTAAATAATTAGGGTTTTGGGAACATGGATCGTGATCCATGTTCCACATCCTTTTGCAAATGTGATTAGCTAGGATGATTCTGCCAAGTATCAGGAGCCTACTGATGAAAAAGTTTTTGATTTTGACATGTGTAGCTACCCCCAATGGGCTCTAACAATTTGCAAATTTATTGCCTCTGATTTGATATGCTATGTTGATTTGATGTTTTTGGTGAGTGTAGCATACACACAAATGTTCTTGTTGGGTTAGTTATCATACCTGACAAATCTAGTGTACTAAGAGCTATTGTTGTGGTCAGAGCAGGTAGAGTGCGGCAGAGAACTCTAGGTTTCCCGGGCTCTCCCTCTCTTTCACTGAATGCAAACAAGGTTGATTTTGCCCCATTCTGACTAGATGTCCCCGACCTACCCAAAATGCCCTATGCATACTTACTTTAATTGCTCATATTTTTCTGTTATACCACCTGCGGTTCGCACGGTTCATCATTTGGACATTCAGCCGCCAAATGGCTTTTAATATGCAGTTTTGATCCTTCACAGGTTGCTCGGGGGTTCACCTTTAAGAAACTTTTCATATAATGTGTGTTTAAAGGGTATCAATAAAACCCCTTTAGTTACATGCTTAAGGTGATACAATGACCCCTTTTTCTTCAAAAACTTACAGGTTTTTCTTTAAAATCAATTTAAAAAACCCTTCTACTAATGTAATCCTGATAAAATTTTAAAATTTTGGCAATTAAAAAACACATTCATTTGAACTCACGTGGTAACTTACATGTCTAAGAGGTGAACACATCGAGACAGGTTGGCCCAAAATTCGATCCGTGCCAAACCTTTCCATATTTTCCATGTCTGAAGCCCTTGCTTTTGTAGATTTGGCGTTTGCTTTTAGAACTCAATTTTGGTTGTCTTGGCTCAACTTATTAATTTTTTAGCTTTTTTAGCTTGAAATTAAAAGAAAATTATCGATAATTATTATTAATTGGGAATAAATTTAGATTTGGGAGATCGTATTATGCTTAATCCCTCTCTTTGAGAATTCGTCTGCAAATTCTCATAGAAGTTGTTCTATGTTGGGAAAATCCCGGTTATTTAATGGTTGGAATCAAGTCAAGGTTGTTCCTTCTAGGGTCAATCCAAATCCTTTGTACTGAGTATGGAAATCCGTTACCTCCTCTGCCCTCAACTTTTGTTTGAAGATTGAGATATGTGCATAATGGATTCCCCGACCCACTATACTTTTTAGGTACACACTTGGCCACTTGAGATGGTCACATGCATCTATTTCGGCAACCATTCTAAAACATTCCTGGTCCTCCTGATAGGGTCTCTCTAGCTTTGTATTCTCCCATTGGCACTACAATTGGTGTCCCCTTTGCTACTCTTTCATCTGATCGTTCTGTTTGATCTTGTGTAAAAATCGGAGGGGTTTTAGTTGCATAAGTCAATTCAGGTGCTTCATTGCCCCTATGTGGGCTCAAAGAAACTCTAGACCCCAATGATCCCATGGGTCCTACATTTGAGAATCGTTGGTGACCAACTAAATCTTCCACTCTCGCTCTTACTGGACTTACATATCCAGTTTTTGGTCTCTTTTGGGTCTTCGTGGATCTAACTTGCTGGGGGATTACATAATATTGATGGAGTGGTCCACCAAAGTATGTATATAGTTCTAACTCCTTACTATCTATAGGAGAGTATTTATGGCCATGTTTATCCATCATGATCACTTGGATATTTCTCCCCTCTATGTATGTAAAAACATACAGTCTCTTATGGTCAATCAACTTCTCAATACGGGGTTCATCACATCTATAATAGAGTGTTTGTTCTCCATTATTGAATTTATACAGCCCCACATAAGTGTTGTTTGTATTTATCCATTCTGTCTGTTAATGCGCCTGAGCACAATGTTTTGCTTGTCCAACTTGGGTGGTTCATCCACTAATTCCTCGTCTACTTTATCATCGGTGCCAGTCAACCCCTATTTGTCCACAATGAAGGGGTTATGCACGACTAGATATATCATTCCTTTTCGGTAAAAGTATTTATCTCTGTTATAGTCCACATCTACAGATCCTTGAACTCACTTGGTTTGTTCTTCGATTTAACACGGTAGCAGTCCATACCATTCTTATAGATTTTATCTTTCAGCTCGTTCTCAAATTGAAATTTTAGATACAATAGCATTACATCCGATGCTGGCTTAGAAGGACCTGCCCCCGTGGAAGTTCCTTCCTTAAAGCTCACCCTGTTGAATGCGTCGGCCATTATGGTGTATGATATTTCCAATGATGTATCAAACAGACCTTACTCTATAATGGTTTCTAGCACAACGATTTTTGATTCACACTTTCAATTGAAATGTTGCTCACTTGGTCTCTTAGGCTAGGGTTTCTATTCTGGTACAGCCTTCTTGATCGCAAATTCATGAAGAAATGACTTTACAAAGCCCCAACCTTGTTACCTCATTGGCTGCCTTGTGTTCTCTCCGGTTTGACCCACTTGTTGAGCCACACCCTCTAGCTCCTGCACCTTGTAAAAAATGCTTGATGGCTATGAGTTTACAGTCGCTCTATTAGTCCAAGCTTACAGTCAACAAAATTTGATCCCTCACTTTCACCAAGTTCACAATTTTACTTGTACCACCCACAACTTAAGTCCAATTTCAATTTTGAAAAGACCACCAGGGTCCTGTAGACTATCTCTAGCTGTGGTGCAATTCTGGTTTCATTATGTCTCTGAGTAACATGGATCGCAATCCTTGTACCTCAATGGAAAAATGGGATGGTTTTGATCCCACACCTAGCCCTTGGTCTAAAGATCACAACTCTATGTTTTTGTAAAATTTGGGTCTGTTTAGGGTGGTCAAAAGTCAAACCCTAGCCATGTTTTGGCCTTTTTTATCTGAACTGATTTTGCCCCTTTTAACCCCTTTTTGAACTTCTTTTCACTTCCTTGCTTTGGAAACTTTTTGTTCCAATGATTTAAGCTCCTCACTGGTCCAGTTCTTGTTCAGGATTTCAAGAAAGGTACATGGATTTTGATCCATGTTGGGAAGCCAAATAGCCTTTTCTTTTGTACCATTAGGATCAGCATGTTTATTGGATGCTCTAGTATCAAAGGTTTTAGATTTGAGCTATTTTTTTTCGACCAAAAGTGAATTCTCAAGTATGTTCTGGTGATTTTTTACTATCTACTATTTTTTGCCTTTTTTCACCTCTTTTGTAAACTTTTTGCCAATGGTTCTTCTGGGAAATGTGTTTCAAATTGTATCAGTTACCCACTTGTCAATTTTCAGCCCAAGACCATGATGAGGTACATGGATCGTGATCCATGTTTGACCTCATTTTGACATGAGATTTGGTCAACTTATAGTCTTGGTTATGGTGACACTCTTTCCCAAATCTTTTTTAATTTGAATCACTTTTGCCCAACCAAAAGCAAAATTTTGTGTCTGCTTTCCGATTTTATATATCTAGGAGAATTTTGGTGTTTTGATCAACTTTTTGCACTTTTTTGATGTGGTCGCTTTTGAAAAAGTTGTTCCACTAGTACTCAAGGATGTACAGATCAAATATCAATCCCAAATGTCAACCAGATACATGGATCGCGATCCATGTTTGGAAGCACTTTGTTATGAATTTTTGTCCTACTGGTTCCCTATTCCTTGTAGAAGCCAAATCTCACCCCTTTTTGAATTTGGAACACTAAAAGTTCAATTCTCCCAAATTTTACTAGATTTCCCAAGGTTTTTTGCATATTTGTCCAATTTCTTGATTTTGGATGTACTTTAGCAGTCTATTTATGGTCACACTCAGGATTCTGCTATCTGGGAGCAAGCTTAAACAATAGGTGACAATTTCTAGTCAATTGGTTACAAAGGTACATGGATCGCGATCCATGTTCCTCAGAAAAACTGGAAAGAAATTGTTCATATTGTTTCCTACAAGCTTGTTTAACCCCTTTTGCAAGGTATTTTTGAGTTCGAATCACGTTTGATGCTCTGACCATCAAATTTTCAGAGTTATGGTCTTTTGTACCATAATATGGTTTCGGACAATTTTTACCATGATTCCTTTAGCCCCATTTGATGGTTGAAGTTGTTATTTAACCTACTCCTATGAACTTAAATGAATCTAGGAACAAAAATGAATAAAACAGTGCAAAAATAACAATGTAATGGATGGAGAAGCAATCCTTTCCAAGCATAGAGAAAACCAAAGAATGAAATGCCTTTTGTATCTCACTCATGTTACAATATACATGTGGTAGTGATGTGTGTGAACACACTTAGGACCACCAGGGTATTTTTTCCCTCACTAGGAGGTTTTTTCCCCGTGCATTGTATATACGCCCATCATTCTAGGGCTATCTATCTTTCCACTGCACACTAAGTAATACACTCTCTGTTGTGTGACTTTAGCTTCATTTGTCTTCTCCAGCTGTGTGTGTCTTTTTGCAACCCTAATCCAACCATTGGTATCAGAGTGGGTTACATCATCTCGGGCTTAGTCACCAACGAGCAGCTCCAGCACGCGCCTGCTCACTTTCTCCAATTTTTGTGAGATTTGGCGAGCATTTATAGGTGGACAAAAATTTTGGGCGAGTGCGAAGAGTGAAGTCTGCTCAGATTTTGGTTTTGGGCTTATTTCGGCCTCCGTTTCCACTACAAGCAGTATTGCACAGGCTATTATGTCATTTTATGCAAAAATTCTATCAATGTCATTTTTTGCATAACATGTCCCTTACAGTCTTCTACGGTTTGTGCTATATAACACGTGTTTTTCCCACTTCATTTCTCCTCTTTTTGGGTTGTTTTCACATCAAGTGCAGGCATTCGTTATGACCGACAACAACACAGATGTGTTCAAGATGTTTGCTGCTGAGGACAGATTGTATGGGGACAATTACCCTATTTGGGCTTACATGATGCAACATGTTCTTGTGTCAAAGGCTGTCTAGAATCTTGTGTAGGGCACTGATGTATGTCTTGGTTCTGAGGATGCAGGCGATGTTGAGGATGTTGCAGGTCTTCCTGCAAGGATTGCTGCTATTAGAGTTGTTTTGCCTACAACAAAACAAGCACGTTAGGATGTAAAAGATGCACAGGTTCATGCATTGATTGCGTTGTCTATGAAGCGCACTGTTACTCCTCACATTTGTTCAGCAAAATCTACAAAACGGGCTTGGGATATTCTAGCTCGTCTTTATGCAAGTTGCATTGAGGCCAAAATTGCATTGCTACTTAAAGAGCTAGAATCGGACATTATGCATGAGGAAGATGACATGGACACTTTCCTTGTTGTTGTCAAGGATATCAATGAGCAACTTATTTCTACAGTTGAAGTCAGTTTTCAGACAGTTCCCTTGTGCAGACTGATCTTGATGCCTTTACCATACTCTTACCATACTTTTGCTAGTACTTGGAGACTTATGACCCAAGGGAATCCTGAAGTGGTCAAGTTTGATGCATTGTGCACATAACTGTTGCAAGAGTCACTTTAAAAAAAAAAGCAGGACTAGACAGTGTGCAGTTGAATAGGCTTTTATTGCTGCTCAAAGAAAGGGTGGTGACAACAATGCAACCACTTCTTATGGTTCTTCTGCGAGTGGAAAATCACACGTTCCTAATGCTTCTGCTGGTAGCAATTTGTCTGGAAATTCTCGTGATAAGGGCAACAAGAAGATGTGTTGCCATTATTGTAAAGCTAATGATCACTTGATCAAGCAATGTCCTAAGTTGAAGGCCAAAGAGGCTAAGAAGAAAGAGGGTGGTTCCACAGCAAATGTTGAATCCATTACAAATACAGCTATTGTTGAGTCTTCTGTGAAAGGAGATTGTGATGCTCATGTTGATGTAGAATGGGCTTTTAGTACAGAGTGTACCTATAATCTTGTTGTCCATGATGCATGTCAGTTTTTGCAGATTCACATGTGTGGTATTTTGACAGTGGTGCTACAAAGCACATTACATCACATCGTGATTTGTTCACCTCTCTTGAGTCTGTCCCTCACGAGAATTCAGTTACTTGTGCCAACAATGCCTCTTATCCGGTTCAGGGAGTTGGAAAGATTGTGCTTACTACTGCAAATGGCAGTTCTTTCACACTTGTTGATGCACTTTATGTACCTAGGATCAAGAAGAATCTTTTGTCTGTATCTACACTTGCTAGACTTGGTCTTGTAGTAAAATTTATGGATGACAGATGTATTGTACATGATCTATGTTTCAGTGATGAAATTGTTGCATCAAACATTCTATGCAGTGGGCTGTATAAGCTCACTTTGTATGACAAGTGTGGGCAAATTTTTGCAAATGCAGTTGTGGATTCAAAGGCTATTTCAAATGCAAAACTTTGGCATGCACGTTTTGGTCATCTGAATTTTGCCAGTTTGCTACGTTTGCAAAAATCTGATATGGTTGCTTCTTTGCCGCCTCTTGAAGCACTTGTCAAACATGTTTATGAAGGCTGCATTTTGGGTAAGATGCAGCATTCAAAGTTTCCAAAGGATGGTTCAGCTTCGGGCCACATGCAAGTTGCAGCTTATGCATAGTGATGTTTGTGGGCCCATGCAAACTCCGTCCTTCGGCAATTACCTTTACTTCGTGACTTTCATTGATGATTACTCCAGGCATGCATGGGTACTTTTGCTTAAAGCAAAGTCCGAAGTATTTATGTGCTTCAAACAATTTCTGGCTATGGCTGAAAATGTCTCGAAATGTACTATGGGCACCCCTCCGTTCTGATCGAGGGGGGGGGGGGGGGTATATGTCTTGTCATAATAACTAATATCCATTTCTCCTAAATGATTTTCTCATGTTACACTGATCATTTAATATGGGGAAATACCAGGGGAGAAAAAGCTAGAATATTGGTTAGGCTGGTAGACCTGTCACAAAGGAAGAAAAATAGGGATCCAAAGGAGGGGCCATCTGCAAAATAGCAATGTGCATCAATGGGCTTCGAAGACCCTAAGGTTCAGCCCATTAAGACTTCACAAATGCTAAGGTTCCAAAATTAAATCAATACTCAATGGTGAAGCTTTAGGGAAAAATTGGATGCTTGTGGGAAGACTCAAAAGTCTTCCCACATGCCTATCTAGGACGGGGTGAGCCTTATATGTAGGGGATGAGATACAAACACACACACACTTTTGCAAGCTCCCTAGTGGACGCATGTCATCTCCCTAGCCCAGTTGCCCCCAAGGTGCATTCAAATCCTATTGGATAACCATAGAGGTGGACCAATGAGAATTAGGCTAGAGTAAATTTAGTTTAATTCATTTAAAAAACACTTGATAAAAGAACCAATAGAAATTAAGCTCTCTAGAAGACTATTGGACAGTCTCCCAAGGGGTCCAATGAGCCTTCAACAGCCCAATGACTTGCTTGATTCCTATTGTGGCCAGATGACTAAGAGGTCCAATTAGAGTGTAATTGCATTATTTAAATACCTAAAGCTCTCACAAAAGGGGAAAGGGGGACACATGTCACAAGGCTATCATTTATGCTTCTTAATTGTCATTTGCTAAGCTTTCTAGGGGCCAATAGGATGCCAGCATGAGAAAATAGCAAGAGGGGTCGACCAAGAGAGAGAGGGGGCTGATTTTTGCAAGGCATTATCACATAGACACTCACACAAGCTCATGTGTGAAGTAAAGAAGACTATCTCTCCTTCTCAAGCTTTAATGAAATGCTCATCATCTACTCCAAGCTTGTGAGAAGGGAGGCCTACACCAACAACTCTTGGCTTTGTGATGCAAATCCAACCAAGATCCAAGCTCCAATGCATGCTCATCTCCTCTACCATGCTAATTACTAAGCTATGCTAAGCTATTATGAGTGATTATGTGAGGAGAAATACTTCTTTCTCGTAAGAATACTCCTTCTTCCGCTTGATCTACTCTCATACCCCGCTAGCTCTCACCATCTTCGAAGGTGTGTGAGGTCTTGGGTCTGAGACCGTGAGGGAATTGATGTTGTGTTTTCAAGTGTAAGCTTGGTGCTTGAAGCTTCCATCTTCATTGCACCAGCAAGTTATTGAAGGAACACGAAGTATTGTATTGTAAAATGTATCCCTTGATGGGGGAAACCTATAATACAAACCCTTTTGGATGGGGGACCGGCTCCATGTAAATCCGTGTTGAGCCAGCAGAGGAAGTGTTGAGCCAGCGGAGGATCACACCCACATTTTTGCTCACACCCATCATTTTGTAACCATTGATTGTAATAAATGTCTTTCCGACATTAATTTTGATTTGAGCCATTCATTAAGTAACAGGACTCAATTGAGTTTCCAGCTTGTAATCCCAAAGTAATTTCACCTGTTGATGTAAATAATTAGAGATGTTCTCACCTCCAAGGCTGAGGTATATAAGCCAAAGTTTTGTAACCTAAAGGAGATTCAATTATTAATCAAAGTGAGTTTTTGAGCGCCGTGACTGTGTCTGAGAGAGAGAGAGAGAGAGAGAGTCTTATCTTCTTGCTACGCGAGCTACGGCGCCGCCATTGGAGAAGCGACACCGCCATTGTGTTAGCAACAGTGAGAGCTACGCACAGATACCAAGAGTGCGCGCTATCGGCTTCTACGTGTGGTAAGTTCCTACGAGCTTCGGTGTGAGTTTTCTTCCAACTCGTGTGTCGGAATAGAGCGTGCAGCATATCTATAGAACCACAACGAGTAGAGCTACACATTAGTACCATCGGGGTCAAGTTTCGGTCACCTGTATTTTTCGGCCTGTCTTCATACGCGTTTGCCGCACGGAGTGGTTATAGGTTGATTTTGCAGTTCAAGTCTTTAGGGTGTTGTTCTTACCTAGTGTATAGACTTCCCCTTGAGTTTGAGATCGATTCAATGATTCTAGATCCTGTTTCGTATAGCATTCGTTCGTAGTACGGATTTCAGTCACTTGCGTATTTTAGAACTTAGATTTGATTTCCTTAGTAGTGATTGTCATTAGAAGGTCGAGTAGGTGATTTGACACCCACCTAGTTGTTTCCATGCGCCTGCGGGTCAAGCTCCGTCCTCGTCTGACAAATTCTGTTGTTGGTTGAGTTCTCGCTATTTAGCTTCCGCTAGCGGCGTAACCGCCTTAACATTTGGCGCCGCTGACGGGGACGAGAGCCCTAAATAGGTGACCTTAGACTAATCCTACGAGGTGAGTCGTATAAACTACTTTGTATACTTTAGTTAGAAAAGATCTAGGAGTGGTGGACTCCGAAGGTCTCGAGAGATACTAGGAAGTGGGGTATTCCTGGGTCTTCCGTGTTGACAGTATTTTTAGTTTAGCTTAGATTAGATTGTTTTTGATGGTGTTTAAGTGGTTGTTGACATAAAAAGCATTTGCTACTCCTTGTGTGGTAGTAAATCTCTTTATATTTTCAATTGCAAAAAATCCATTTTATGATTAGAAGTAGCTTAGGTAGGGCCTGATTTGATCCTGATCTAGAGCTATCAATTGGTGTTCTATTTGCTTGATGTGTTTGATTGCATGTTAGATCACTGAAAAAGTCGCTTTGGTAGTGAAATATGCAATAAACAAAGTTCAGAAAAATTTTCTGTGTAACTGATTGTTGCTGAGCACTTAAAAGAGCTATTGGAAGAGTTCTGTGCTAAAAAACTGGAAATCTGCAACTTTAGACATCATACGCGTATGATGTCTTAGGACCTAAACAGAGACTAAAATTGAAAATTTTACATTGCCAGAGTGTTTAGAAGGGGGGATTTACCCTAAGATCAACTTAAAACAAGAGCATTAACACTCAAAGAAACCCAAAAAGACAAGTCGGAGTCCAAGAAACGCAAAGAATAGGAAATTTTGGATTCAAATCTTGTTTTTACATTCAAACCTGACAAAAACACTTGAAACTCAATTATAAACATTGGAGAAGGATTAAAACCAAAAATAGTCAAAATCTGGGACAAAAGACATCATACGCGTATAATGTCTTTTGGCACATCCACTGCTTATTTTTTATATCTGACCTGACAAGATTGTTACAGGCACTGTAGGAAGCATAAATATCAAGTTTGGACCCAAATTGATAAAAAAGACATCATACGCGTATGATGTCTTTGACCTAATTTTGGACATATTTTGATACTTTGCTAACACAGATCCATTGTAATAGCTGTCTAGAGGTTATATTTCAAGTTTCATCCCATTTGGATCACAATTGACCCAAAAAACAAGTCAAAAGCGGAAAATTGCCAAGAAAAGCCTAAATTAGCCATAACTTGCTCAAACAGAGTTCAAACTCAGTTTTGTGAGTGAACAGAGTATAAAGGGGCCACTGAGAGTGAGCATAACCAAAATAGTCAAAATCTGTGAAAAAAGACATCATACGCGTATAATGTCTTTTTCAGCATAACTGCGACAAAATTCTCACTTGATGAAACAGAAGTTGTCCAACTGACAAGATTAAACAATTGACCAAGTATCAGTCAGTTTGGATCAATTCTGACCACAAAAACTTGGGGAAAACAAATTGCCGAGACGGAAAAGTTACAGTCCTTTAGGGGAATTGATGAATTTGAGATCGGGCAGGAATCTCCGGAATAATCAACCAAAACAAGGGGAACCAGCAAGTGCCATATCAACCGAGGGAAGTGTAAACCAAAGTTGGGTGCAACCATTAGAGCCGATCTTTGAAGGAAGTGTTTCTGATACTTCTTCGGAGAGGTCTTACGAGATTTTCACCGAACACTCGAACAGGAACAACAGAGAAAATATGGCAGCAGGATCATCAAACCCTTCCGCCACAATGAAGCTATTGTTCATAAAATATCAGTACGACAATGAGCAAGGTGCAAAGATCTACAAAGATGGAATGGACCGCTATTGTGTAAAGATAGAAGAGAGACCTAGTGAGTTCAAGGACTTAGTGCCTGTGAGCTATAGCGGAGATAGATATCTAGATGACGAGGGTACCATGTACTTGGTAGTCCTAAACCCTAACATTGTGGACAAGTGGGGATTGATGGGCACCAAAGCCAAAATAGATGAAGAACTCGAGGAGAAAGCACCAATAATGAACTTCCCTAATGCGAGGTTAAGAAGAGAGAATGAAACTACAAGGATCAACACTGATAACATCTATGTGGGGCTATACAAATATAATAATGGGGAGCAAGATCTCTATTATAGATGTGAAGAACCCTACACCGGAGAGTTGACAGACAAAAAAAGACTCTATGTCTTTACCTACATAGAGGGATCGGAAGTGAAAATTGCCGCTTACGATAAGTATGGCAGGCAATACTCAACAATGGGCAAGAAAGAATTAGAAGGATATACATACTTTGGGGGACCACTACATCAGTATTATGTTACTTCTAGCTCACATAGACCAGCACCAACAACTGGAGTGCAAAACTCAATGACAACAGGAGGACAAAGAACTCAGGTTACTGACTCTTTCAGTCAACCTTGGGACTCGAAGCTCGGACCAATGGGATCATTACATTCCAGAGAGTCAATGGAGACGAATCGAGGTAGTGCAGTTCCAATCCCCACCTATACCACTCCAGGTCCAAGGTTTGAAGCGGAACCATCACATTTACCTCCCAGTAGTAGATTCAGGGCAGAGGAACCGACAAGGGTAACCCATGAAGTCCATGATGCTAGAGAAAGCTTTAGCCGAGACACAGGAGCAATGAGATTGGTAGCAGATCATAGACGTATGAGACCATCTCAAGTAGCCAAGTGTATGCCAAAGAAGTATGGTGGTTCAGGAGATCCGTATGCACATGTGTCACTCTTTAAGCAAGTCTTAAGAGCTGAGCAGATA
Source organism: Adiantum capillus-veneris (assembly GCF_014529385.1). NCBI lineage: Eukaryota > Viridiplantae > Streptophyta > Polypodiopsida > Polypodiales > Pteridaceae > Adiantum > Adiantum capillus-veneris. The sequence goes on along the minus strand of NC_140941.1, from coordinate 94,295,670 downwards.
ACAGATTTCCATACACAATACGAGGGATTTGGTCTTACTCTAGAAGGTACTGCATTGACATGGTTTCAACCAATGAACATAGGGGGATTCCATGACATTGACCATTTGCTAAGAGAGTTTGCTGAGGAATTCTCAAAACGAGGGATTAAGCACAATACGGTCTCACAAATATATGCTTTTAAACAGAGAGAACACGAAAAAGTGAAGGAAGCTTCACTTCGCTTCAAACAATACATTGAGAGATGTCCAGTACGTGAACGACCACAAGATGACAGACTATCTGTTCTCTTTATTGAGGGACTGAGGAACGACACTCTCAAGAAGGACTTGCACTTGAAAGCTTGTACAAGTTTCGAGCAAGTAACGAGAGAGGCATTGTACTTAGTGGATAACTGTACGGTTTATGGAGAGGTGTCAGCGGATACAGATTTTGCATCCAGTAGCTCCTCCTCCGTAGCGAGCGAGACTACCACTAAAAAGAATGTTCAAACAACAACCATGCCAAATGTAGAGCAAATGATAGAAGATGCTCTAAAAAGGATGGCACCATACCAAAAACCATTGCCAAAAACACTGAAATGGTGTGCTATTGAACAAAAATGGACAAACCATCCAACAGAGGAGTGCTATTACAACAAAGGGTATGTAAGGGAGCGTCAGTATGCACCTCCTGCTCAATTAGCACCACCTCAAGTACATCCAGTACCTCGATACCCAACGAGAAATGTACCAGGACCTATGGGGATAGAAAGACCGCAACCAGTATTGGGACAACAACCACCTTTACCAGGAGCAAGACCAGTAGGCATTAGATATGCACCAACCTTAAAGAATCAGGAAGAACAAGTCTTAGTGCCTGTTCAAGCCTATTATGAAGAATCTGGTGCACACATGTCTCCAATTGTGTATTACCCACCAGAAGAACCCAAACAACCAGAACCATGGGGCATGATTGGGAATGTTGGAATACCAACAGTTACAAGTGCTTCTGATGAAGAGAGATAAAATTTGGACGCAAGAACATTGATGTTCATAGCTCATGGAGGGTTAACAGGACAAAGACCATCCTATCCACAAATGACGAATCAAATGGGACCAAGACCAGCACTAGGACCCTGTTACAAGTGTGGAGGTGACCACTTGATGAATGTTTGCCCACATACGGAAATCATTAGAATTAACGCTTATTGCACTGAGTGTGGGGTTACTCACTTCATTGAGGATTGTTCAAAGAATCCAAACAAAGTGCAAAAGACGACATTGAATATGTTAGAAACTATTCCTACCAGCAGTGGGTCTGAAAATGAAACTCTGATACCAACGCAAGTTGTTACTAGAGCTCAAGCTAAGAAAACCACTAGAGAACCTGAGAATGGAAAGTTAGCGACTGAAGTGGTTAGTCAAGGACCGCGGAGTCAGAAAAACACATGGAAAGCTAGAAAAGCACGCATGAAGTTGAGAAAAGAACGTGAAGACGCTATTCTAGCTGAGGAACTAAAGCAAACTAAAGCTAGATTAGAAAAACTTGAGAGTCAAAACGGGAAACGAGAGATGAGCCCGGAAAGAACGAAACAAAAGAGTATCAAAGAAACAACGAGCTTAAGCTCAGGGGGATCAGTGCTAGTCGACAAAGTACACGAACCATTGGACGCACTGATGAGAGCTTACGAAGCTAGGTTAAAGAACAACCAAACACAAGAACAGAGGTGGATGACATACCCAAACGCGGAATTGGAAAAGCAGAGACTTGAAATGTGCCAGAGAATGATCGAGACTGCACAAGCCTTATTAGAACCACCAAAAGAAACAATGAATTGTGGAAAGGAAAACCCAATCCAGCAAGAGACTATCGTTTCACGGGTAGCTGAAAAGACTCCCAGTGCACAAAAGCCTGAAAATACACAAAAGGATGACCGCATAATATTGAACACAACCGATCAGGAGATAGAGAGTTTTCATCCAGTCATACAGAGGATTTACGGAAAAGATGAGGATTACAATGAATTTTGGAAACAAGTGAGAGAGGCAAACTTTGCAAACGAGCTAAGTTGCTAAGCTAATCAGACAAATTGGGAAAAGGACATCAGGAATCCTCCCATAGTGGAATTTGAGGCAGGATCTCAAGTGGACTTGGATCTGCAATCTTACTGGGGAGATGGGGGCTCTGTTAGGACAATGGAGAGCAAACCTCATTCACTGAAAACCTTACCTTCATACTTAGGAGAGAATGAAGCAAAATCCGAGATTAGAGCACTTCCCTCACGAAAAATCTCATCAGAAAAAGACATAGACTCGCAAGGATTGATAGATATTTTGTCAACACCAGTGACATGCACTATCACTTTAGCTGAGCTTTTGAGGCTAAGACCACATATGTGGACCACTGTAGGAAAATGCTTGGAGAAATTCGGGATAAAAGATCCAACATCGAGATTGCAAGAGAGCATAGAGGAGCTGAGCAAGCCACAAAAGAACGCTAAGCATGTACCCTTAAACAAGGTCGGAGAGTATTGCGAAGGTGAAGAGGGGAATACAACCTTACCAGTTGAATTCCAAGGAGTGAAGACGATGGCAATACTAGACAGCGGAGCAGGGGTAGCCATTGCTACAAAAGAAATCTGGAAAAAATGGGGGAAACCAGCAATAACGAAGACTAGGTTGAAACTCCAATTAGCAGATGGACACATGGAGAAACCTATGGGGTTATTAGAGAAAGTTGTAGTGACTTCTTGCGGCATTGAATACGAACATACTTTTGCTATTGTCGATTTTGCCAAGGAGAATAACTATGATATCATATTGGGAAGACCATTCATGAGACAGTTGAAAATGGTCCAAGATTGGGGCTACGATCACATATACTTGAGAAATATGGAAACCACTACACGTGTGAACCTGAAAGACCATAGCTACAAAGATGTGAACCGAACACCGGTAGAGGAGTTTGATTCAGCTACTTTGGCGGGATCCGAATTTCCAGCTTGGTCAGGTAAACCCAAGGAGTTATGGATGTGTGGAGCTTCGAAATGTGGAAGTCTGAAACGAGAAGAATGTGTTTTAGAAAGGGCTATCGAAGACGAAACTTATGTAGGAGAACCCTTTCCAGAGGACACGTTTGAACCATTAGAATGGACACACATTCTAGCAACCCTAGATGTTTGTGCAATTCCGGATGGTCCCACAATAAGATTTTGCGACAAGGACGGGTACGACGTGGTTCCGTATTTCATGTTGAGAACTGTACTCGAAAAAGAAACTGAAAAGAACAATACACTGGAAAAGGAAGATGAAGAAGAGGTGTTTCACGACATTCCCAATCATCCAGAGTGGGGAAATGAAGCAGACAACGAGTCAACGGACAATTCAAGCGGAAACGAAGAAACTATAATGGATGTCCGATTTTATGATTTTCCAAACCAAACTAAACAACGCCAGAAACACTATAGAGCAAAGAAAAAAACAAAAGGGGTTAGAACCAATCCGATGCCTAGAATAAGAGGAAAAAATCAATTCCTAATGCTAGTAAAGGCTGAAGATTGTGTTAAGGATAAGATTTCTGGAAGAATGAGAGACAGTGATCAAAAGAGCTTACGAAAAGACAAAAGAGGCTCAAGAAATCAAGTTCAAAAGAATGGAACGAAAACTGAAACAGAAAAATCAGAAAAGAACAAGCGCAACAGAGAATACACGGAGTCCAAGTTAGAACGTAGAAACAAGTACAGAGAGCTCAAGAAAACTCTAAAGGAAGTTTGGACGACAGAAATTGAGAGTGGAGAGGACGAAAACGTCAAAATCAAGGAAAACATGGATGTTCCCTCTCACTATAGGAAATTCACAATAGAGGATAGGAAGGTGATATTAACCCCACCTATTCGAGAGAGGAAGGAGAACGAATCTTATGACGGACCGGAGGATGCAAAAAAAGTTCATTTAGCAGCTCCAGGTGAGCCACCTAGACCGGTCTACATAGCCACAGATTTGTCTCCAGGCGAGGAAGAGAGACTTTTGAGTCTTCTCAGAGAGTATAGGGATGTGTTTGCATGGTCTTATAAGGACTTAAAGGGAGTTGACCCATCGATATGCCAACACTCAATCCCACTGAAACAAACGCAAAGCCTAGCAGACAGAGACCATACACATATAATGATACTTTTGCTAAGCGAATCAAGGAAGAGATAGATAAGCTAATGGAAGCTGAATTCATATACGAGATTGAACACACCGATTGGGTATCTCCGATTGTGGTAGTACCTAAGAAGAACGGAAAACTCCGAGTGTGTGTCAACTTAAAGAAAGTGAATGCTACAACAATCAGGGACAATTATCCCCTGCCGATAACTGATCATGTTCTAGAGCGTGTATCAGGGAAAACAGCATACTCCTTTCTTGATGGTTTTTCAGGATATAACCAGCTAGCCATAGCACCAGAATATCAACATAAAACAGCTTTTGCAACGGAGTGGGGAATTTATGCTTATCGGGTTATGCCTTTTGGTCTAACCAATGCTCCCGCAACCTTCCAGAGGCTGATGACGCATGATTTCAAAGCATACTTAAGGCTGTTTCTAGAAATCTACATGGATGACTTATGTGTACATTCTCTATTGAGAGATGAGCATCTAGAACACCTAAGAAAAGTATTTGAAAAATGTAGGACATATCGCATTTGTCTCAATCCTGAGAAATGTGTGTTTATGGTCCGACAGGGCAGAATTCTGGGACATATTGTCTCACAAAACGGAATATCCACGGATTTAGAGAAGATAAAAGTTATAGTGGATATGCCTAGACCAACCAATGCGAAACAAGTACAGAGCTTTATGGGACATTGCGGATATTATAGACGATTCATTTACATGTACGCTATAATAGGCCAACCACTTTACAGGCTAATAGTGAACTTTGAATGGACAGAGAAGTGTGAGGAATCATTCAAGAAATTGAAAGAGGCACTCATTACTGCTCCAGTCTTGAAATCACCAGATTGGGAGAAGATATTCCATGTGCACATAGATGCTTCGGCATATGCGATAGGATGCATTCTGGCTCAGCCAGAAGAAGGAAACATGGATTTTCCTATCTGTTACGCCAGTCGACAGCTCAACCATGCAGAGAAGAATTACACCACAACAGAGCGAGAAGGATTAGGAATGATCTATGCTGTGAAGAAATTTCGGCATTATCTTCTAGCCAACAAGTTTGTGTTTTTTACGGATCACCAAGCCTTGCTCTACCTAGTGAATAAACCATGCAATACCGGGAGAATAGTGAGATGGTTCATTATCTTACTGGAATTCGACTTCACGGTAGTAGTAAAGAAAGGAAAAACACATCTTAGAGCTGATCATCTTTCGCGATTGACGAATGGAGAAGACCCTATAGGAGTAGATGACGACATGCCAGACGCGTACTTGTTCAACATAGAAATGATACCGAGGTGGTCTCAAAATGTCGTTAACCTATTAACCTATGGAGGAGAGTTCGATAGAAGAGAATACAACCTGAAACATATTGCTATTCAGCAATCCAAGAATCTTCAATTGGTTGCAGGAAGGTTGTATCAATTGGGAAATGATCATGTTTTACGACTATGCATCAATCCTGAGGAATATAATATATATCTGCGCGAAGCACATGTTCAGGAATGTGCATTTCATTGTTCAAGAAGGAACACATATAGGAATTTGTTACAATTGGGAGTCTATTGGCCAGGAATGAAAGAAAGCGTACATGAATATGTCACAGTATGTATTGTATGTTCATCAAAACCGCCAGCAGAGTATTCGACATTATATCAGATAATGATCGCTCCAGAATGGAGTCAGTATATTGTTGAATATCTCACAAATAGAACTTTCCAGAAGGAACGTCAAAAGCTCGTCAGAAATCTGTAGAGACAGAAGCTAGAGATTACGCTTTAATAGGAGATCAACTCTATAAGAGAGGTAAAGACAACCAGCTTAGGATTTGCGCATCAGAGTCTGAGTATGTGATAATCCTGGAGCAAGCTCATGGAGGAGTAGGTGGAGGCCATTTCTCAGGTGATAAGACAGCAAAACTTGTCTTAGCCGCAGGAATATGGTGGCCAACATTACATATGGACGCTGAGGAATACGTTAAACGGTGTGATGACTGTCAGCGGACCAAAGTACCACTTAAAAGAGATGATATGCCGCTTAGACCAATGATGGGGGCAAGAGCTTTTGCAAAATGGGGGATTGATTATGTCGGACCCATTTCACCTCCTGCATATAAGACTCATGCACAATACATCATTGTGGCTACAGACTATCTAACAAAGTGGGTCGAAGCAAAGGCAACTCAAAAAGCAGATGCCAGGACCACGGCACAATTTCTATATGAATACGTCTTTGTACGATATGGATTGCCAATAGAAATTGTGAGTGATCGAGGCACACATTTCATAAATGAAGTGATAGAGATCCTTCTAGATGAATTCATGGTAATCCATAGGAAATCAGCCCCGTATCATCCACAAGCAAACGGACAAGCTGAAGCAACAAACAAAACCATATGCACGGTCCTTACGAAGATTGTATCTGAGTCGAGAACTGACTGGGACCAGAAGTTGCATTCAACATTATGGGCATATAGGGTAGCATATAAAACATCAATAGGAACGACCCCATATAACATGGTTTTTGGGCTAAATGCTATCTTGCCAATAGAATTCTTGATTTCAACCTTAAGGGTGGCTAAGGATCTAGAGTGGACAGGGCACGAGCTCTCTGATAGAATAGATGACCTGGAAAAGCTAGATGAGCTTCGCCTAAAAGCAGTAGCTTCCATCTACGCTCAAAAAAGGCGACAAAAGGAATTTTTTGATAAGCATGTGCGGACTAAAGAGTTTAAAGTTGGGGACTATGTCCTAGTTTACACTCTGAAACAGCATGCTAAGAAGCTTAAAAAGCGAGGGATGGGACCTCTGGTGATTAAAGATCTATCACCAAGTGGAGCCGTCAAGCTTGCTACATTAGACGGAGAAGAAATGCCCAATTGGATTAGTGGATGCAGAGTGAAAAAGTATCTGTTGCCGCTAACACAAGACATGCTTCTCAAAATACATCAAGAAAAGCTGCGTGTCCAGAAAAAGAAAAAGATTGAGGAGGAAGCGCAAGCCGAGGCGAAGGAAAGAATGGAGAAAAGAAGACTACTGCGTCAGAAACAGCACAATGAAGGAGCAATACGAATAAACGCAGTCAGTATAACAGAAATGGGGAATGACAAAGAAGAACCCATCATTGAATGCAAAGTAGGGACCAACCAAATCAAAGCCAGAGCACTATTGGATTCAGGAGCTCAAGCTAACCTACTTTCACTCAGTTTGTATAGACAATTGACAAATGACACTAAACTACAAACTGCCAAGCAAGAGTTAAAGAGTTACTCTGAGAATTCAATCAAAACTGTCGGATGCACAGTTTTACATATACAGATTAACCAATATGTGTATCCTCATATGTTTTACGTGGTTGAAGTCCAAGCTACACAACATCCATTATTACTAGGACAACCATGGCAGAAGCAATATAATGCAATGATTGACTGGAGTTCTAATTCAGTGCTTATCAAATACGAAGGTGAAAGTCAATCAGTTAAGTTCACCAAAGGAGAAGAGCCAACTCCAAAGGACGAATCCAAAGACAAAGATAAACAACAACCAGAGAAAAAGAAGAAGCAATGGCAACCAAAAGTTTCTATACAACCGGATTACTCTTCGACGAGGAATTAGACAATCAAGGACAGTGAAACAGATCTGGATTCCAAAGAAGTTCATGACGGCACAAAGCTATAGCAAGCAAATTTGGATCCCAAAGATTTGTAAACAGGAACTCCCTTCAATACAATCAACGGAAACTCCTAGGTATTTCAAGGCGAGGAAATCAACACACAGAACAAAGCAGGTTTGGGTCGCAAAGAGTTTGTGGCAAGCACAAGCAAAGCGGAAGCAGATTTGGATTGTGAAAAAAGACAACAAGGTAACGAAGAATCCATCTACTGATTCTACTACCAAATTGCCAAAACCAACCCAAAACCCGACCACCAATCCATCAATCAAACAAAGAGCAGCTTTATTGGAAAGACTGTTGTATCATCGCTCTAGAATTGCATTGGGAACTTAGCAGCTACAAGCGGGAAAAACAAAGAAAAACAAAAATTATATTACAAGGGCAGTGTCTTACATGATTTTGCAATTTTTTATGTTTGATTGCGGATATTGATAATATTTATGCCCTTATATACCTTGTTTTGCAACAAGAAGAGATCAAATGATGAATTTGGGTCTCTAGATGTGTAAATATCACTAAATAAGAGTGTTTTTGGAGCTAAAAAGTGGAAAAAAGTGGTAATCTAAATCCAGAAATCACAAAGAAGTGTATATTCATATACACAGGGTTACCAGCTATTTATCGTGTATGTTGGAATTTTTTGGCTTCAATTTGCTATTTTCCTTTATTTTTTATGATTTTCTTAATAAAAATAAAAGAAAAAATAAAAAAAGCAGTGAAATGAGATCGAAAAAAGAAAAGAATAGACAGTGATGATCCTAATGACAAGGGCAACCCATGGTAAAAATGGGTACAATTCTGAAAAAGTTGTGGAAAGCCCGAAAGACAGAATTTTGGCAAAGTGGACAGATTTCTCAGAAACAGGTCAAACGGAGTCCAAATTGAGAAATTTCAAATCCTAAAGTGCATTTCACAACGAGATAGGAGCACATGTCAAATTTGGTAACAAGTGATCCGGGAAGCCCGAAGTTAAGTATTTTTCACTTCACTATCAAGCTCATTTCCACTATTACCTTCTTGGAGAGAGCAAAGAGCACACAGGAGTCCCGACCTTCTACCGCCTTCTACGACTGCTACGAGAGCTCAGAGGACACCAGACATGAGAGGTAGACTCGTTGCCATAAGCTTTTGATGCTTATCGTTAACTTTTGTCGCGAAAACTCACCAAAACCAAGAAACAAGAGCAGACGGGGAATGGGGAGGAACGCTAGGTAGGGGCACAACCGCCTAACCAAACCTTGCAAGAACTTAGAGGTGGGTTACCCTAACATAGAAGATGGTTTTCTAACACTCAAAGCTCGAGAAAGAACGACTGAAAAACCCTAGGTCAACAGAGCCTGCAAGAGGCAAACAGAAAAAAGTTGTCGAAACGACACAAAACTTCTCAGGAAGCTTAACAACATCGAGGGCAATGCAACCATGGAGTATCTCCGGGTTTGGATCACCAAAAGTAGGTCGGAACAACCGATTCGGCGGCGGACACACAAAGCGTCATTTTGGCATAACGGCTAAAATTGACGACCAAATGACATGAAACTTCACAAGCAGCTTCAAATATACATGGATGACTTATGTTTGCAAGCAAAACCCAAAAGAAAGCTGATTCACTTACCGATGGTGAAAAAGACGCTTTCGGGCAACCAAATGGAGAAAGATGGAGAACGGGGAGCCAAAGTCAAGTTCAACCAAATAGGTGGCTTCACAACATATCCAATGAGCTGGAAATGCAACTCTCGAGAAGAAAAGTTGAAGAAATTCAACTCCAAGGCAAAAAGACGACTTCGGAGACTGAAATGCCTATAAGGGGGCTTTTTAGCTAAACTGATGACTTTTTAAGTTGAAAACTAGTTAGCAGGGCTTAGGGCACTAGCACAAAGCATTCTTTGCACAAAAAGACCAACATTTCAAGAAAAGACATCATACGCGTATGATGTCTCACAGCATGATTTTCACATCCATTTCAACATTTGAGTGCATAGCCTCATTCCACATGTTAATCACATCCTATGAACCAAGTATCATGAGAATTGGAGTTAGAAAACCCAAGGAAAACCAAAAAGACGCAAAGTAGGCCATAAAATTGATTTTTGGTCCTAATTTTGTCAAAATAACTCCAAACTTATTGAAACTTTGTAGGATTGTTGATTAACATATCTACAAGCTATCTGGAACCAAAAAGCACCATTTTCACACAAAAGACATCATACGCGTATGATGTCTATTTGCACTTACAGAGCCAAAAATGCTCATTTGACATCATACATCCATTATATATATCTAATACATGCTACATATGAAGTTTGGAACCATTTGGTCAAGTGGATCACCCCATTAGCCCAATTAAGAGAAAATCCTTCATACAAAGCCTATTTTTGTCCCAAATCCAACATATTCAAGTCCAAACCAAGATTTGAGTATAAACAGTCCTTCACTAGCACATGGAGAGTCCACATAACCAATCCCATGAAAAATTGATGAAAAAGACATCATACGCGTATGATGTCTCCAGAGCCATTTTTAGTCCAAATTCTATCCAAACTTGATAAATCCACTAAATAAGCCTATCTAAAGCCAAAACCAAGCTTATAGAGAAAATTGGTCCAAAAATGCACTAAAAGACATCATACGCGTATGATGTCTCACTATGTGATTTTGGCACCTCAGGGCTTCAACCACCAAACAGAAGTGTTCTACATGCCCTTTGAAAGTAATCCACCAAGTTTTACCCAATTTGGATCATAAAATCCAATTCCCTTTCAAAATTTTGCCAAGAGCCTGAACCGGACTAAACTGGCCAAATCTTGACCAAATGGGATCCAAACTCAAATCCAAGCATATGATACTCATGTATACACTATCAGCTACAAGCACAACCAATATGAAGTCATTTTGACACAAAAGACATCATACGCGTATGATGTCTCCAGCATGATTTTGAGCCCAGTTTGCATTTTTTTCACCTACCCTGCATCCTTAGGCTCTGAATAGCACATGTTTCAATTTTCAAGTCATTTGAATAGTTAAAAGCTTCATTTCGGCTTTCAGTACTAAAAAGACGCTAACTTCTGAAATTGGAGTTACAGGATCCATGGATTCCGTTAAGTCATCGGCAACTAAGAGAAAAAGACCAACCATCAAGGATGCTCTTGCAGAAGCAGAACCTTTTGATATTCCAACAGAAACCCTCAAGCCAACCAAGACTTGGGTGGAGGAAGCAGTACTAGAAAAAGAGGGAATAAAGATCTACCAGGGGACTTTCAGAGATCCTCAAGGACAATCGGTCGATGTACCTAAGATCCCACGAGAATTAGTGGATTATAGCAGGTCAGAGAACATCAGCAGGTACCTGGAAAGGGCAGACTTGCACAGATTCTTCACCTCGAGACCATCAGGTGTGGATACAAGAAGAGTGTACGAGTTGGCAACATCCATTCAGAAGGATGGGAAAGCCACATTGACAGCCATGGATGGAGAGAAAGTAAAAGTACAGATCACTCCACAGCTCATTGCAGATGCATTGAAGCTGAACAACAAAGGGAGCTCTGTCAGGGAAAGAAGGGAGGCTATAGAGGTTTATGGGTCCAAGAAACAGAATGCAACTTATGGAGATATGGCAGACCAAAGAGCGGTAACCCTTTGCTGACTGTACAACCAATTTCTCCATATTTGCAGTAAAAGACCACAAAAGTATACGACACCGTCCCATGCCATTGCAACTACCATCACATGGGCATTGAAGAGCAATATGCCAAAAGAGGTGAATTACGCTCAATACATCCACGAGCAAGTAATCGCCATGCACAACGAGAAGCCAAAGTATATAGGAGGAGCTGAAGTTCTGACAAGAATAGCTTATGAAGCTATTGGAGCCAGAGATCAAGGGCCACGGGTTCCCTCCCAGAATGAGTGGCTTAGAGAAGCCGATGAGGAGGAAGAACAGCAAGAAGTATCCAAGAGGGCGTCCACAAGAGCATGCCGAAAACTAGAAACAGTTTCAGAACGTGAAGAGGCTGTGGACGAGCCGCTCAAGAAGAAAGCGAAGAAGAAGGCTGATCCCAAGAAAACCAAAAGTCAAAAAGCCGCAAGAATGGAAAGGCTGGTGGAGCAGTTTAGAGCGGAAAGAGCTCTAAAGGGGGACTTTGAAGAAATGTGGGTGCCAGACCCCACTAAAGTCAGAACCAGCTCAGCCAGGCCACATGTTGATCAATATGATCAAGATATTAGAGCTTATGAGGAGTCGTAGGCCATACTGGAGCAGCAACCTGTCGAGCCTTATACTGAAGAGGAAGTACAGCTTTTAAAAGCTGAGCTGAAAAAGGACAACAAGGAGAAGAAGGAAGTAGATGAGTCTACTGAACTTCGAGAGAAAGACGGGCAAGCAAACAAAGGGAAAGCCAAGATGACTGAGGACAATCAACCCTCCTTTACTGATGTACCAAGCCCGAAGAAGACGGAAATTATTGTGGAGGAGACCACAATAGAAATAGAAACAGAAGTTATGGAAAAGCCGGAGGCCGGGACCAAGGAAAAGGAGATAGATCCAGTTCAGCAAAAGAAAGATGATTATGAGGATCTGGTAGCGATCGGATACAGTGAAGAAGAGGCCCTCGAGGCAGTTTATGGGATATCCCTACGAAAACAAGATGATCGGAAAGGGACGAAGGAAAAGACAAAGGGTACAATGGAGAGTGAAGAGAAAATGGACAAACAGAACATACTAGAAGAGCCGAAGCCATTGGAGGTGGTGGCAGAAAGAGCTGTCAAGTTGACAGATGAAGATGAAAAAGACATGTACATGGTGCATGAACTGCTCAGCAAGATTAAAGAAAGATCCAGAGCAAAGGAAGTAGCAATTGAGACAGCAAAACAAAAGGAAGCAGAGTTGCAGAAGAAGTTAGAGAATGCTATGATTGAATCTGAAAGTCATAAAGCATCACTCTACGACGCAGAAAACGAGAGAGACGGCTTGATACTCCAACTAGCCGAAGCTTCAAGAGAGGTAACAAGTTCACAGGAAGCAAAGGAGCGAATAGAAGATGAGCTGGAGGCAGCCAAGGATGAGCTCATTGAGCTAAGGGAAAGAGTCGAACTTCAAGAAAGGACAATCACGAGACTCAGGACCACCCCTAGAGCTAGCAGAGCAGGAACAGAACAAGAGGGAGCCCTCGTACCAGCTCTGGAAGATCAGGTCAGAAGTTTGCAAAGAGAGCTAAGGTTAGAGCAAGTGCAAAGATTGCACATGGCGGAGGGATCATTGGCTGCAGAGGAGAGGCTCGCATCAGAAAACCAAACACTAAGGACAGAAAATGAGGCCCTCCGCAAACAGCTCCAAGACCTCCAAGAGCAACAAAGAAGAGAAACAGAGACACCACAAGAAGAAGCAGGGGGAGCAGCCATAGAGCTACCAGAAACTGGAGAGGCAACCACAATTGAAGATCCAGTCCCAGTTCAAGAAGTGGCCTCAACTTCAGGAATCTCTGAAGAAGAAGAACAAAAGGCTCCAAGAACAAATAGAAAAGTCAACAAAGGAAAGTGCCAATGCGAAAATGGAATGGGAAAGGAGACTCCTCATCTCCATTAGACTTCAAGGTTTAGACACAAAAGTGCTCCATGAAGAGTGGATGCAACCCAGCCTGCCTTTCCCTCTGATGAAATTTGAAGTGATAAAGACGAAAAAGAGAATAGAGGAGGAGCAATATGTCGCTCTTTACGAAGGTGACATCACAAAGGATGAACAATCAAAGAAGATTGTAGATTCTCAACCTAGATGGAGGAAAGGTTGGCTGAACAAATACCCAGCCTACCTCATCTACTTGGTAGAGGCTCCAAAGGAGATTCGGGAGGATGCAACCTTCTGCCCGGTGCCAAGAGTCAGAAACTGGAAAGAGCATGGCAGGATTGCAGAAAAGAAGCCAAATTGGCTTAATTATCCCAAGATGTCAGGACCAAAGGAAGGAGAGAGAATAGGTAAAGCCTACATGGTGAAAACCCTAACGGGCACCATCAAACTCTTTACTGGCTCTCCTGACCTTTCGTGTCAGATGCTAAAGAAAATCTGCAGGACTCTCTTAGCATGCATTGAAGTGTTCGCGCCAGATAAAGCCACGACCTCGAGTCTACTATCGACGGCCGACACAGTGACGGATATGATGTATGATCTTTCATTGCAGCCATCACCAAAGGTGTTACATCTCTTATACCAAAGAATTATGTTTTTGCCTAGCTTCCACATGCAAACATTCGAAGAAGCTTTCTACACCGGCTTTTTCACTCACGAAAGCAAAATATTCGGCCCAACCTTGACCATCTGCAACCTACGCTACGAATCACATTTGCAGATGCTCAAGACGACAGGACTCTATTGACCAAGCCTAAAAGTCATGTCAGGGACGACATGAACGCGGAGGGGGGGAGTGTTGAGCCAGCAGAGGAAGTGTTGAGCCAGCGGAGGATCACACCCACATTTTTGCTCACACCCATCATTTTGTAACCATTGATTGTAATAAATGTCTTTCCGACATTAATTTTGATTTGAGCCATTCATTAAGTAACGGGACTCAATTGAGTTTCCAGCTTGTAATCCCAAAGTAATTTCACCTGTTGATGTAAATAATTAGAGATGTTCTCACCTCCAAGGCTGAGGTATATAAGCCAAAGTTTTGTAACCTAAAGGAGATTCAATTATTAATCAAAGTGAGTTTTTGAGCGTCGTGACTGTGTCTGAGAGAGAGTGAGAGAGAGAGTCTTATCTTCTTGCTACGCGAGCTACGGGGCCGCCATTGGAGAAGCGACACCGCCATTGTGTTAGCAACGGTGAGAGCTACGCACAGATACCAAGAGTGCGCGCTATCGGCTTCTACGTGTGGTAAGTTCCTACGAGCTTCGGTGTGAGTTTTCTTCCAACTCGTGTGTCGGAATAGAGCGTGCAGCATATCTATAGAACCACAACGAGTAGAGCTACACATTAGTACCATCGGGGTCAAGTTTCGGTCACCTGTATTTTTCGGCCTGTCTTCATACGCGTTTGCCGCACGGAGTGGTTATAGGTTGATTTTGCAGTTCAAGTCTTTAGGGTGTTGTTCTTACCTAGTGTATAGACTTCCCCTTGAGTTTGAGATCGATTCAATGATTCTAGATCCTGTTTCGTATAGCATTCGTTCGTAGTACGGATTTCAGTCACTTGCGTATTTTAGAACTTAGATTTGATTTCCTTAGTAGTGATTGTCATTAGAAGGTCGAGTAGGTGATTTGACACCCACCTAGTTGTTTCCATGCGCCTGCGGGTCAAGCTCCGTCCTCGTCTGACAAATTCTGTTGTTGGTTGAGTTCTCGCTATTTAGCTTCCGCTAGCGGCGTAACCGCCTTAACAATCCGGTCCTCATCTTTTGTCAATAGCTTAATTTCTCTCTCTTTTTGAAGTATTGTTCATGCCTATCTAACTAGGTGTTATGCTTTTGTTGCTCTCTCCATCCAAGCACTCTTGCTATGCTCATTAGGAATCTATTCTAATGAAATGCTCACTATGTCTATGTTATTTCTGCTACACACAAGTTACTAGACCATTAAATGTAACATTGGTATCAGAGCACAAGGTTTCTCTTTTCTTGCTCAAGAAGAGAGGTCCTCAAGCTAACTATAAGTGGTTGGTATTATTAATTGCAATTGAGTAAGTAGAATAGGGATTTTTCAGCCTTGCACCGCGCCTTCTTCGTGCAGATAACAGGGCAGCAACGTCGAGAGCTATGGTCTGAATAGTGGAGTCCTACGTGGCTTGCCTACAGCTTAACCAATATTGAGCTATTGAAAGCTTGACAGGAGCCGGTACTATTTTGGTGAAGAAAGACCCTGTCTTCTATTCCTTGCAATTAATGATATTTGAGCCATGGGTACAGGAGCTTGAGTGATTTTCTAAAGGGGTTAAGAGGAGGAGTAGCAACTAGGGCTTGAAGTGCCAAAGTACGCTTAAAAAATTTACACTTAAAAGTTGTTAGAATGACTAACAATAATAAAGAGAGTCAAATTAATGTTGATAGCTTTGATTTTTCTAATGAACAGGCTACTAATGATGCCCCTATGCTTGTTAATAACCTTGTTACTAGGCTTCAACAAGCCATGGGCAATCCATCCCTCCAAATTGAAGTGCAACGGCAACTACGTGCTCATGGGATTCTCCAAAATCCCAACCAAGAAGAGAGAGTACATAGGAAGCCTCCTTGTGAAACTTCCAAAAGAGGCCTCTCTCCGATAAGGGAAGAAGAAGAGGATCCGTACGAAGGGCTAAAAAATCTACTACTTGAGGACGCATCTCCTTCCCAAAAGAGAACTCAAGTTTCAATAGTAGAGCCCCACCGAAGGCACAAGAAAGAAGCGAGTCTCCTGCCACCTCGGTGGAGATGGCTCCACAAAGACGGCGGGAAAAACACTCTCCAAAACCCCCTAAACGGAGAATACCATTGCACACTTCTCTACACTATAATTTAAAGAGGGATGACAGAAAACAAGAGAAGAAAAAGGCAAGAAAGAGGTCACCCTCTTCTCCATCTTCTTCATCATCTTCCCCTTATGAATAAAGTGATGGTGCAAACAAGGAGGAACAAGGGAAGAAAAGGCAAGAAAGAGGTCACCCTCTTCTCCATCCTCCTCAAATTCTTCCTCTTCTGAAGAAAGTGATGGTGCAGCTTTCGAACCACCAAAAAGAAGAGGCCATAGGAAATTCTATGCCGCATGGAAGAGGTCATCCAAGCTCAAAAAGTTCAAAGAGGGAGGAAAGAACATCTCTTTCCTTACTTACGATGGCATCTTGGGTGCTACGGACAAAGTCTTGGCCTTCATTCAACAATTCGATGCGGCATTTGGAGATGAGGGCTTCACGGAGTTCTCTAAGCTACGCCATGTAGCTATGCATTTTCAAAAGTCCTCCAGACAATGGTGGTCTAGCCTACGGGCAAGCGGTGAAGCTCCATGAACATGGAAAGCTTTAAGAGCTTGCATCATGAAGCAGTTTTTGGCTACAGATGCCAAAGACAAAGTACTCACCGAATGGTGAAGCTTGAAGCTCTCTCCCTACGAATCTATTCACAAATATGTAGACAAGTTTTGGGACTTACATCTCAAAGCCATTGTCATCAAAAAGATGGATTTTGGAGGCAAAAGCAACAATTTTGTGCGGATGTAACTGAAGATATGGTGGAGTATGTCAACTCCCAAAGGCCACGCACCATATCTATGGTCATACACCATACTATGGTGGCTTCACGAATCAATTTCCTACAAGGGGCTAAGAGAAATCTTAAGCCCACGAAGAACAAAGACCGTAATAATGAGCCCAAGGGGAAGGACAGTGTCCAAAAGCCTCCTAAAGGCAACACCGACAACAACAAAGCTAAGGAGAAGGGAGTTTATAGAGGCAAAATAAAATCTCTCCTGAAGAGCTTGAGCGTTATCATAAAGATAACCATTGTTTCAAGTGCGGGGAGCAAGGGCATGCTTATCGTGCTTGTCCCCACAAGAATACACAAAATGAGCCTCCTAGAGCTACCTTGGTCGAAATCCAAGAAGAGGATGCTCACTACAAAGGATCTCCTCTATGACATGCTTGGGGAAAGGTAAGAGAACATGATGCTTTTATTCTATTTGACCCTGGTTCTACTCACAATTTCATATCCACAGAGTTGGCCACCAAGCTATGCATCCAAGCCTATGAGATGGGAGATGTCCTACCCGTCGATGGTGCTTTTAAGTGGCAAGAAGCTTCAGTCGCTCCCTTAATTGGGAAATTGAGGCTCCATGTCCAAAGCTATGTGGACAAGGAGGACTTCTTTATCTCTCCTCTCAAGCATGAGGATGTACTCCTAGGGGCACCATGGTTTGATCACATGGCTGCCAATGTTAAATTCCTTGAAAGGCAAATCTACTTTAGGTTCAAGGAAAAAGATATGTACATAGATGCTAAGGAGTTGGGTACCACCATACCCATTGTACATACGCAAGCTTTCAATAAGTCAATAAAGAGCTCTATTTCAGTGTACATAATTTTTGTTAAAGATTCTCAAAATGAACCTAATGCTTTAGCAAAAGAAAATATAAACAATCACAAGGAATTAGAGTATCCAATTTTCTCAAGGGATTTCAAGATGTTTTTATTGATGACATCCCTTGTCAACTACCTCCTAAACGAGGCAATGATGACCATGCAATTGAACTTCTTCTAGGAAGTTGACCGCTTAATAAACCTCCTTATAGAGTTTCTCAAGCTCAACAAGAGGAGATTATGTGCCAAGTGCATGAGTTAGTTGAGAAGGGCATGGTTAGACCTAGCTCATCTCCATTTTTTTGTTCACCCGTGTTATTAGTGCAAAAGAAAGACGGCACATATTGTATGTGTGTCGACTATAGAGCACTAAATAGGATCACTATCAAGAATAGGTTTCCCATCCCACGGGTAGAAGACCTATTTGATAAGCTGCAAGGGTCGACCTACTTCAGTAGGATTGACCTAAAAAGTGGCAACCATCAAATAAGGATAGTTGATCAAGACATTGTGAAGACCGCATTTTGCACTATGTTTGGTCGGGCACACAACGGGCAAAAATCCTACGGGACACCAAAAGTACTATGCTCAATTAACAAAAAGGTACTATGGTCCCTTCCAGATTCTTAGACCAATCAATGAGATGGCCTATCAACTCAAGTTTCCCAGTCATAGGCTCATACACAATACTTTCCATGTGAACCTACTAAAGCCTTACAAAGGAGAGCCACCTCAAGAAGCAACTATTGAAGACCCACCGGAGATCGAGGACCAAGAAGAGGTGTTGCAGCCCGAGTCCATTCTCCGACATGAAGACAAGGTATTGAGAGGCGGTAAGATTATCCGACGTTATCTTATTAAGTTTAAGAACTATCCCTTTGAAGATGCTAGATGGATGCAAGGCATACAATTAAAGGATAACCTAAACCTCGTCAATGCTTACAACACTTCCCTAGAGTAAGAAAATTTAATTTTTTTTAAAATGAACAAAGTTTGTGTCTTATAAGACTCTTTTTTTCTTTATTGTGCACAATTGTTAAGAAGTATTCATGCTTAGGATCAAGTTTGCAGAGACGACGTCTTCCAAACACCAAGTAGAGCTTGTCACTCTACTATGGAAGATTGATAGGACTAATGCGCACACATGCTTGTGACAGCTTAGGCTCTCAAGCGTCAAATGGATTAGTCATCCATTCTGGAACGATGTCGTAGGGTAAAATAGGGATCCTCTACCCACTAGAAAAAGGACTAATGACTAGGCTTTATCTTCTCTACCCCATAGTCGAGGACAACTATGATTTCAAGAGAGGGGTAATGTCATAATAACTAATATCTAATTCTCCTACATGATTTTCTCATGTTAAACTGATCATTTAATATGGGGAAGTACCAGGGGAGAAAAAGTTAGAATACTGGTTAGCCTGGTAGACCGGTCACAGTAGGGATTGAAAGGAGGGAAAATTAGGGATCCGAAGGAGGGGCCATCTACAAAAGAGCAACGTGCATCAATGGGCTTCAAAGACCCTAAGGTTCAACCCGTTAAGACTTCCAAAATGCTAAGGTTCCAAAATTAAATCAATACTCAATGGTCAAGCTTTAGGGAAAAATTCAATGCTTGTGAAAAGACTCAAAAGTCTTCCCACATCCCTATCTAGGAGGGGGCGAGCCTTATATGTAGGGGATGAGAGAAAAACGCACACACACACACACACTCTTGCAAGCTCCCTAGTGGACACATGTCATCTCCCTAGCCCAGTTGCCCCCAAGGTGCATTCAAATCCTATTGGATAACCATAGAGGTGGACCAATGAGAATTAGGCTGGAGTAAATTTAGTTTAATTCATTTAAAAAAAGTTGATAAAAGAACCAATAGACATTAAGCTCTCTAGAAGACTATTGGACAGTCTCCCAAGGGGTCCAATGAGCATTCAACAGCCCAATGACTTGCCGTGAGGGAATTGATGTTGTGTTTTCAAGTGTAAGCTTGGTGCTTGAAGCTTCCATCTTCATTGCACTAGCAAGTTATTGAACGAACACAAAGTATTGTATTGTAAAATGTCTCCCTTGATGGGGGAAACCTATAATACAAAGCCTTTTGGAGGGGGGAATGGCTCCATGTAAATCTAGTCCTCAACTGCTGTCAATAGCTTAATTTTTCTCTCTTTTTGAAGCATTGTTCATGCCTATCTAACTAGGTGTTATGCTTTTGTTGCTCTCTCCATCCAAGCACTCTTGCTATGCTCATTAGGAATCTATTCTAATGAAATGCTCACTATGTCTATGTTATTTTCCACTACACACAAGTTACTAGATCATTAAATGTAACATGTCTCATGAGTTTAATGCATTTAGTAGTGGGATAAAATACCAATGTACAGTGCCTTATATGCCTGAACAAAATGGTGTTGCTGAGAGGAAAAACAAGTCACTTACAAAAATGACACAATGTATGGTCAAAAGTCAAGCTTTGCCGCATTCTTTTTGGCTTGAGGCCATCATGTGTGCCGCTTATGTACTAAATAGGTGTCCTAAAAAATCTTTGCAATCTATGACTCCATATGAAAAATGGCATGATAGAAAGCCTTCTATCGAGCACATGCATGTTTTTGGCTATTTGGCATATACTTTGGTGCCACAAACACAGCACAAAAAATTGGATAATAAGGCTATCAACTTTATTTTCATTGGTTATAGTGCTGAAAGAAAAGGTTACAGGTTGTATCATCCACAAACAAAGCGTATTCTGGTTTCACAGGATCTTGTGTTTGTGGAAGATTCTGTTCAGCCCTTGATGTCATGTACTAGAGACAGTAATGTAAGCTCACGAGACATTTATGACACTTTGTTGCCTCTTTTTAGTGGTGGAAGTGCGAATGTAGATTCCAATGAGGCAAATGTACAACCTATGGGGGTCTTTGAAAATATTACAAATCAGCCTATTACTGATGCAGATGTACATGAGGTACTTGATGAGGAAAGGGTTGAGAATGAGCAGGCTAGAGGTATGCCTAAATGGCTGGTGCCTACTTTGCATGACAGTAAATTGGATGCACCTTTGTCTAGTCGTACATGCTCAAGCTCTCACCATGCATCTTATACATTAGATTGTTATGCTTTGTCTGTGTCTAGCTTACATGATATTGAGGAACCTCTGTCTTTTGATGAAGCACAGAATTCAAAAAATTGGATGGTTGCCATGCAATCAAAATATGATGCACTTATAGAAAATGACACATGGACTTTATGTGATTTGCCTCCTCGCAAAAAGTCGATTGGTACAAAGTCGATTTGCCTCCTCGCAAGCCGAATGGTGAGATTGATTGCTATAAGGCTCGACTTGTTGCAAAGGTTTATGCACAGCAAAAAGGCATATATTATGAAGAGACTTTTGCTCCCCATTTTGGTTGGGATGTACATCAGTCGGACATTGTTACTGCTTTCTTCAATGGTGACATATTTAAGGAAGTTTATGTGACGCAGCCTCATGGTTTTGTCAAGAAAGGACAAGAGAATAAGGTGTGCAAATGTAACAAAGCTTTGTATGGGTCGAATCAATCTCCTCGTGCTTGGTATGAGAAGGGTGACACTCATTTGGTCAAACAAGGCTTTCGTAACAATCCAATAGAAAGCACATTGTATGTAAAGCAGAAGGGTGATATACTTCTCATTGTGGTTCTCTATGTAGATGATTTTCTGATCACTGGACCAAATGAGAGACATATTGCCAAATTTAAGGCTGATTTGAATGTTACTTTCAAGATGAAAGATTTGCGGTTGTTGAATCATTACTTGGGTATACAATTTAAGCAGTGTGATAGTGGTATTGCCTTCTGTCAAAAAAGTTACATAGAGACATTGCTATGTAAGGTTCGACTTAAGGATTGCAAACCTATTGCCACTCCCATGAAAACATGTTTGAAATTGAGTCTTCATGATGCTGGTGATCCTGCAGATGTCACTCCTTACTAAACTATTGTGCAACATGAGGCCGGATATTCAGTTTGCAGTCTCATAGGTCAGCAGATTTATGCATAGTCCAGGGTCTAAGCATTGGCAGGCTGTCAAGAGGATTTTTTGCTACTTGAGTGGCACTTTACATCTTGGCTTGTTTTATCCCAAGGGGGGATCATTGCCGCCAGAATTACATGCTTTTTCGGACTCAAATTGGGTTGGTTGTCATGACACGCGAGTGTCCACAAGTTGTTTTTGTTTCATTCTTGGTAGTTCATGTATATCATGGTTGAGCAAGAAGAAACCTACTATGGCCACTTTAGCTACGATTGAGTGTGTATGGCTCAGACGCCTTATGGTGGCTGATTTGGGTATTGAATAGGACACTGCCAACACTATTTACACTGACAGTCAGAGCGCATTGGCAGTTGCGAGAAACCCAGTTTTTCATGCTCGCACAAAGCACATTGAGGTTACCACTATGTTAGGGAGAGGCTCTTAGCAGGAGAGATCATCTTGGCTTATGTGCCAACACTGGACAACCTTGCAGATCTTTTCACAAAGGCTTTGTCTTGTAAGAAGTTTGAAGATTTTTGCAAAGCTTTGGGCTTACTCCCCTTTGTGGACTGATCATGTCCTCAGGGCATGGCACTTCCCTTTACTCATGTGCCAACTCTCATTCACCGCATCACTCTAGGAGGGGTTTGTTACCATATACATGTGGTAGTGATCTGTGTGAACACACTTAGGACCGCCG
Source organism: Adiantum capillus-veneris (assembly GCF_014529385.1). NCBI lineage: Eukaryota > Viridiplantae > Streptophyta > Polypodiopsida > Polypodiales > Pteridaceae > Adiantum > Adiantum capillus-veneris. Next base: position 94,273,121 of record NC_140941.1, on the reverse strand, counting down.
ATGCATTTTTTCCCTCCCTGGGAGGTTTTTTTCCCATGTGCATTTGTGCGCTCCTTGCCGCACTATCGAAGCAAGGGACTTGCTGATACACCGTGTGCGAGCCACAAATGGCTCCAAGCACACAACAAGACTAATCTAGCAAGCTCAAGAGAGCAAAGGGTGTGTCACTCACCACTCTACGCTCGCCTTCGTGGTGGATTCCTCGTCGCAATGAAGAAGAAGCTGCAATCGTGCCGCGCTCAACCGCTTCGCCGCCGCCGTGCCTTCGTAGCAATGCTCGATCACTCTCTCTCTCTCTCTCTCTCTCTCTCTCTCTCTCTCTCTCTCTCTCTCATACACACGCACACAAGGAGGTGAAGAAGAAGAAGATGGAGATGGAGATGGAGCAAGAGCACTCTTCTATTGCACAAATGAGAGAATGAGTGAATTTTAGGTTTAGTTAGCTTTTACATGAGCTCACCCCATTCACACTTGGGTGCCCATGCTTAGCCAACTAATCCCTTGAATGTCCCAGTTAGAGTGCGCCTCTCATCGGCGATCACTCTTACCCTTTTCCTATTGGTCTGACAAGCCCAGTACGTGACTCTACCAAATACATAATACACGTCCGTCGTAGGTGATGGGGTGTCCATGAGCCGTGAGGGTTAACATCACTCTTACCCTTTTCCTATTGGTCCGACAAGCCCGGTACCTGACTCTACCAAATACATAATACACGTCCGTCGTAGGTGATGGGGTGTCCGTGAGCCGTGAGGGTTAACATGCCCCCCTTCCTGATGTAGATTCCGTCCTCGGAAGCTATTGAGTTGAAGCTCGTTCGTCGAGGTGGAAGAGCATTTGAGATGAATGTCCTTAGCCTTCTTCAGTCACTGCAAAATCAAACAACATTGGCACAGTAATTGCATTCTCATAAGTGATTAAAAAGCATATGCAGTTTTAGGTAGACAAATTGATTGGTAAAAGAATTTCAAACAATTTGTCAGCAATGAACATTAAATTGCAATGTAGTCAAATGCATAAACAGATGTAAAGGTAAAAAATTAAACAAGTCTGGGGTCGCTAATTTGACGGTCGAAAGGCACTAGAGATCGAATATTAATACCATGGGTAAGCTTCTTAATTTTCTGTGGTCAATTAAGTTGTTTAATCGCGAGAGCCAAGTATTCATGTTCGAGGGCTGACTAGAGGCTATATCTAGAAGACCTTGTGGTTAAGCTACCATAAAAGGAATTTCTCATGAAATCATCGCCTGGCTGATTACTTTTTCTTTGACCCCCCAAAGTCTTTTCACAGTGATTCAATTTGATGTGTGTGCTTATTTTGTATGCCTTGGGTTTTTTGCTTTTCAAGGAAAAGCGCCCACACTAGGAACCACTAGGGCTCTAGTACCATAGGCAATACATGTGAGTGAAGTACCAAATCAAGCTGAGATTTCTCTTCCAGCTTAAGATTTTACAGTGTGGCACTTTGATTTTTTGTTTGTTCATTTTCAGCATTTTAATTTTGTAACTTTGGGGGGTCATATAACACTGATACACCTCCCCAGGCTCATCACACTAGTAAACTCCCTTTATAATACTTAAGCTAAAGGTCAATAGGGTCAAGCCCACTAGAAAGCCCTAGTACATTTCACACAATTCTGCCTAAATCGGATTAAGAACCTAAGTAACCATTGATTATTAGGAAGGCATTCCCCATGGTATTAAGAGAAGATCTCTAACACCTAACTTAGTCAAACTAGCTTAGTTGGACTGCTTGATTTTTAAACCTAGACAAGTGATTATGACAAAAAATTACATTGAATTAAATGTTTGTTACTAAGCAAATGTGCTGGATATTATCCTACCAATCACAATTAAAGCAGACAATCATAGATGCAAAAAAGATAAGGGGCAATGCTAATAGACAAGAAACACCTGTTTGTGTCGATGGTCGCGCTTGATTTGAAGAGTGAGTCGAGATAAAGATTCCATGAAGGTACAAATCCTATCAATAGCAACACGCTCCTGTACACACGAGGAAACAAAAGGAATACCTCCAGGAGGCACATTAGTGGGAAAAGGTACTAACACTTATTGAACACAACAAAAAACATAAGGAACCCTAATCTAATTATTTGCACTCCCCCTAGAGAGTCAAGGGAATAGGATATTGTAGAGGTTGGGGGGAAACCCTAAGGCTCAACCCCTATCCTCGTCGTCGAGATAAACAAACTCATCATCCATGAGACCATATGTGCCATCCGTGTAGTCCTGTAAATTTTCTTCTTCATCATAGGTGCCCATGTTTACTAAGAAGGTCACTAGACGCCTATAGTCATCTTGGTCAAAAGGGTAGGCTTGTGCAATGGGAGAAACGTTGTCTACTAAGTATGGATCAGACGTGGTCAAAAGACGTATCAGCCATTCTAACTCCTCAAAATTCCTCTCACATGCTAGCGTACCTATCAAATCCCATTCACATGCAAGCACTGGAAAGACCATGTGAAATATTTGTGAAAAGTAACGACGGTACCTCTCACCCAAGGCAGGAGTGGATGACTCTAGCATACTATCCATATCTGTACACGCAAATAGATGATGGTTAGAGTGCAAATATGACAAGGGTCGTGTTCTTGTGCATAATTTGTTTTTATGATTTGTGTTATGGCTCTTGCTCTTTTACTTTTTTATCTTGTTTTTGTGAGTATAAGGCTTTATATATACATTCCCTAAGATTGGAGATTAAGAGGTCAGGGAGAAAGGTTGAGAGGGAAGCAAGTGAATAATGGATGTCCACAAACACTCCCCCCTTCCTTGGATAGATCATACCATTTGAAATGATGTCGTCACCCTTTGAAACCAATTGTTCCAGTTGGTAATAGGTGAGGATTTTTTCCAGTAGTTTTCTATTACCTAGGTGCCTCGTCAAGTTGCAAGGGTGGTAAGGTACTCTCCCAGGATCGAACTTGAAGTGGTTCATCAAGTGATTCTTGAACACTGAGAGGTGTGGATTCTTTTGTAGCTTCATGGAGGTCCACTACTATAGATGGAGGCTGTGTAGAAGCTTTTACCTCTATGGATGTATTACATGAGGAGCTAGAAGCTTCATGGAACTCCCCCCTTCCTGAGCTAGGTGGAATAAATTGGTTTTGCCTTGGAGCCCAAACTAGCTGTGGACTAGGTGTGTAGCATTCTGTGATCTTTCCCTTCCCACAGTCTGCCATTGGCTTTAGCGTTACACTGTTTGACTCATATGGGTTTTTTGTCGATAGGGAAGGACACATTTTACGTTTAGGTACCCAAATTTGCTCATTTCCATCATAGTAGCCTTGGGCTTCTAATAGTCGTTTTGGAATCCATCGTGATTTGGTCTTGAATCTCCTAGAGCGCGCTCTTGGTTCTCCAGGGAAATTTTTTCTTGAAATGGATGGGAGGGTTGAGGTAGTTGGAAGTAAGGCCTTGGGGACCCATTGATATGTACTCTTAGGTCGTGCAGGTTGAGTACTTGCAATATTACTGCTTGCTGCAACTACAAGTGTTGAAGTGCTAGGTTCATGGGTAGCCGGCAAAGACGAGTTAACCACCTTGGATTGTGAATGTTGGCTATCCTTCAACTTTGCTAGAGTTTGCAACGTAGGTGACTTTGCTTGAATGATAGGGGTAAGAGTCGGTGGTCGCGTCGTGACACTACCAGTATCCCAATCAATAGTGCATTTGGTTGCCAAGATCCACGTGCGTCCCAGGTTTACGTTGCCTTCCATAACTCCCGCGGGCATGACTAGAAACCTCTGCACTATGCTTCCATTGTCATAGACAACAGGGGTCTGAAGGACTCCAAGAATAGCAGTTTTCTTTTTATTAATGCCCTTGACTTGCATCGTACTCGGGGATAGGGTCGGTTTCCCTAATTGACACCAAACTCCATAGGACAATAAATTGTGTTTAGCTCCCGTATCTAATAAGGCATTGTATAGTACTCTCCCATAGGGGCTACTTAGCTCAATTGGGTATCGTAGGGGTGGCTCAGATTCTAATGAGTCGTCATCTATGTCCTCCAAAAATTCTTGCATGATTCCCAAATTAGCCTCTCGTTGGCGTCTAAGACGTTGTTGTCATTCTCGAGCCTCAGCTCTTGCTTGGATTTTTTTAAGCTCTGCTTGTTCCTTGGCATCCTTCTTTTGATGGATGGCTTGCAACTCTTCCTGGCTTAGAGGATCATAATATCTTTTGAATTTACTCCCATTAAGGAATCCAATGGTTTCAACTCCATCTAAAGTCTCCACACGAATGGTACCTTGCGGGGTAATTTCACACACTCGATATGGTCCCTTACCAGCGTATTTCAATTTCTTCTTTTCATTACGTACCCCGTACATAAGAACTTTATCACCAACCTTGAAGTCTTTATCCTTTAAATGGCTATCAAACCACTTCTTTCTCCTATCCTTCTCCACTAGAGCATTTCGCACAGCTAATTGCCTTTCTTCATCTAGCCTTTCCAGGATATATAATCGCTTCACTAAGGGGTTACCATCCCAACCTTCTTGAGAAGCTACTCGAAGACTAGGAATGACAAAATCCCATGGCATAACTGCTTCTTGGCCATACACCATCTTAAACGGTGTGCAATTAATAACAACTTTATACGCAGTACAATAAGCCCAGAAAGCTGACGTAAGCTTTAGGTCCCAATCAGTGCGATGAGCCTTGACTGTCTTTGTCAAAATGGAGAGGAGAGTTTTGTTGGTACTCTCAGCTTGGCCATTTGCTTGGGGATAATAGGGTGTAGACTTGTGGTGAGATATCATGAAGTTTGATGTGAGTTCTTTTATTACTTCATTTATAAAATGAGTTCCATTGTCACTCACAAGTTCAAAGGGGCATCCAAAACGTGTGATAATGTTCTCAAAGAGGAACTTAGCTGTTGTTTTTGCATCCACCTTTCGTGTTGCTTTTGCTTCAGCCCATTTGGTTACATAGTCGGTAGCCACAATGATATATCGTGATTGTGTGTTACGTGCAGCCGGACTAATCGGTCCTACAAAGTCTAAGCCCCACTTTTCAAATGGTTGGGTTACCTTGATGGGATGTAGAGGCATCCTATCACTTCTTTGTGGCTTCTTGAAGCGTTGGCATTCATCACATCCCTTTGCAAAAAGTGATGCATCCTTAAATAGAGTGGGCCACCAATAGCCTGACTGTAAGATCTTTCGGGCAGTCAACTTTCCTGAAAAGTGACCACCAGCTACGCCCATGTGTGCCTCTTGTAGAAAATATAAATACTCATCCTCGCGGGCACAGCGTCTAAGAACATCATCTTTTCCTCTCTTATAGAGAGTTCCAGCCAGTAAGCAATAGGGTTCGCATTCCTTGATTAATTTTCGAGCTATATCTTTTCGCAACTCTTTGGGTGGAAAACCATTAACTAAGAAGTTAACAATCTTTTCACTCCATTCAGGCATTGTCTCAACAATGAACAAAGGAGTATCAGGCAATTCATCATCAACCCCCGTAGGAGCTTCGCCATTATGTATACGAGATAAATAATCCGCCATGACATGTTTCCTCCGAGGCCTCACAACAACGGTGAAGTCAAACTCAAGAAGAATTAACAACCATCGTGTAATTCGACCTGTGGAACATGGCTTGTTTAGCAAATATAGCAATGCTTGATGATCAACGTAAAACACAAACTTGGTAACAAGAAGGTAATAGCGAAATTTCTTTACTGCATAAATCATAGCTAGACCTTCGCGCTCTATAGTAGTGTAGTTCATCTCGGCATCATTTAATTGGCGACTAGCAAAGCTAATAGGGTAGTCCAATTTATGTTCTCCTGGTTGAGTTAGAACACACCCAATAGCAAAATTTGATGCATCAATATGCACATGAAAAGGTACATTCCAATCAGGTGTTCGCAGGATTGGAGCACTTGTTACGGCCTTCTTTAATAACTCATAAGATTGATGACATTCTTCCATCCGGTGAAACTTGATAAGAAGCTTGTACAATGGACGCGCTATCTCGGCAAAGTTTAAAATAAACCTTCGATAATAACCAACATGGCCCATAACTCTTTGAACTCCTTTATAGTTAGTAGGTGGTGGATCATCGGCAATGGCTTTAATCTTACTCTCATCTGTGGATATCCCGTTCTTGGACACTATATTCCCTAGAATGACTCCATGCTTAACCCAAAATTGGCATTTGAAAGGGTTCAATGAGATGCGATAAAATCTGCACCTTTCAAATATTTTTCGTAGATATAACAAATGCTTCTCCCAAGAAGAATAAACACAAAGGTCGTCTAGGAAAGCTTCACAAAACTCCCTTAGAAATTCTTTAAACGCAGTGTTTATTAATCGTTGGAATATAGCAGGGGCATTCGTTAAGCCAAAAGCCATAACACGAAATGCCAACACTCCAAACTCTGTGATAAAAGCAGTTTTAGCTTGGTCCTCTAATGCAATTGTGATTTGATTGTAACCAGAGTACCCATCTAAAAAGCTATAAGCTTCCTTGCCCGCAACTCTTTCAAGCACATGTTCTGAATATGGCAAGGGATAATGATCTCTCCTAGTGGTTGCATTAACTTTCTGGAGGTCCACGCACACTCTTAGTTTCCCATTCTTTTTTGGCACAATGACTATTGGAGAAACCCATTCTGAGTGCTCAATAGGGTATATGAATCCACATTGGATAAGTTTTTCAATCTCCTCTTGTACAATTTTGGCGTACTTAGGATTCATTGGATGGGGTCGTTGTTGGACGCGTTTAGCAGTGTTGATCATGGGAATCGTATGTTGCACCACAGAAGGTGGGACGCCCTTCATGTCATGATATGTCCAAGCAAAGATATCCTTGTATTCCTTGAGGAGCTCCTTAAGTACAGCCTCTTCAGTTTCGGTAAGGTCTTGAGCAATAAAGACTGGTTTAGACTCCTCACCTGGTTCTGCTAATTCTATCTCTTTAACTACCGCTGGACCATCATAGACTCCACTGCTTCCATTGGTAGGTATTCGTTGGGCTTTGGCATACACAACCTTTCGCTCCCCCGTGGTATAAGATTTAAAATGTTCAGGAGCTGTATGTAAGTCAGCAGGCTCTTGTCCTGACAGAGACCTTTCTTTTAGTTTTGCCTCCTTTTTTTGTTGAGCTAACTCTCGGTTTTGACGTCTTCTTATAGTTCGACTCAATTTCGGCTCTGTAACCTCCAATTGAGCGAGGTCAATGGGTCGCGGGCTGCACCACATGACACTCTGGAGATGTTCACCCCAATTGTCTACTAGCTTTCGATGAGCATCACATGCCCCTAGATAGCTAAGCTATTCTGCAGTAGATCTTTCCTTGTTTATCCTAGCTCTCACATTTGCTCGATATCGTCGTCTCTTATATGACATTTGTTTCTTGTTAAGGTTTTGATTTTGGTAAATGTTTGAACTCGACTCGCCTGATAGGTCTTCGCTTGTATCTTCTTCACTCTCATATGAATTACCATAGATGGTCGTACTAGGCCTTGAGTGTTCAGTTTCTATACTTGGTTCACTCGATGTTTCCTCAGGTTCTGAATCCATTTCTTCCTGAGATTCCGTTTCTGATGTGTATTGGCCTGAAGCCTTGGAGGAATCATCGGTTTCACTCTCAGGTAGGTGTGCCTCTTTCTTATCATCGGATGTTACATGCGCTACACCTAACATGTTTACTAGTGCAATGTGTGGTATCTCTCCCCCATCTGGTGTTACCCAGGTTGTTCCTCTAGCTCCCCATGTATCTATAGTTGCCGCTAGGTGTACCCAATTGACATTGTCTGACTCAACCATTCCGGGTAGGATATCCATATAAGGAGAGTTCTCCCCAATATCCGTGTCTTCGTTACACGTGTAACAATACTGTAATGGAGCTGAGTGAATTGTTGTGTCTGATCGATTATCAATGATGAATTTATTTCCTAGAGGATGCGTTCGACCACTTAAGAGATCAACTCGAATGACAGAGTCTTAGAACTGTAAGTAGACCTGGTTTTTGGACCAGTCATGCACCATTTTTGCTTCCCTCATGAATGGACGCCCTAAGATCATCTCAAATGACATAGGATGCTTGGAAAAATCCATAACAATGAAAGTCTGCCTTACCTTGTGTCCCAAGACCTTGATCTTGAGATCCTTTAGCATTCCAATAGGCGTAACAATAGATCCATTAGCCATTTTTACCACTACGCTTGTGGCTTCAAGGTGAGGTCGCCCCATAGACTCCCAACAACTCTTTGTCACCATGTTGACTCCCGCACCACCGTCAAGGACCCCCTTTACAGTTAATCCTTTAGTAGTGATTGGTAGAGTAGCATTAGATTCATCACCTTCAAAGTATTGCCCCAACTTGTTAACGGGTACTTCAATTACAGATTCATGTCCCGTTAGGTCAGATGGTGGTGCTAAATGTTCCTCATCATTCATTACCGAGTCAGGTTTGTTCATATGTGCAAACTGTGGTAATCCGGTCTGTAATTCTCCATTTAGGAAGGCTCGAAGAGCTGAGACTAGCTCGGGGTCTTTATATAGTTTGGACATGATGGTGGTTCTAACTTCTGAAGACATGAAATCCATCAATTTGGCAACATTTAATGGCATCTTGTGGGACGTAGGACCGTGACAAGAGAATGGTGAAGATGGAATCTCCACTTCCTCAAGGGGGTCGGGCATTCCCTCACCAAACATTCTCTCTAGTAGGAAAGGTGTGTGTCCACTTTCAGATGTCCTACCCTCACTCTCTTCCCGAATGATACTGGTTATAGCTAACAGCCTGTAGTTCTTGTGAGGTTGAACTTGTGTGGGAAACACTGTGTCCGACATCTGGATATGTTTGGGTTCAGGTTCTAATGTTCGTTGAGTTTCTTCCACCAAACCCCTCAGTTGTTGGACTCGTTCAATTTCCACTGTTGGGTTTGGATAGGTTCCAATCTTTCTCTTGCAATCCTCATTTTTTGTCTCTCGTGGCTTATCTTGGGGGTTCGCAATTGGGTGGTTTAACTTTGAATACTCTTTTGGTGTTCGTCGTAATTCCCTCTCGTGATCCTCCTCACTGGCTTTTTCCTTTGTAGTAACAGTTTTGGTCTCCGTGGTCTCTATCGAATCTGAGTCATCCTCAGGGTCATTCATATACACGGGATCCTCTCATGTCCCTATGTTAGTCTTTGAACTAGGTTTTGAGCTAGAAGCATTAAGGGATTTCTTTCTTCGTGTTTTCTTCTTTCTCGCTCGGCCAATGGATGCAGCATCTCTCTCTTCGAGGATGTAATTTTGCTTTTGGAGCATCGACCCTGTGAGTGCATTCACTGGTGCTATGTTTATAGTTGGTGGTGTCCCATCAACAATCTCTATTAAGTTCAATGGTGTGATTTTCGGTGCGTTTGGATTGTTAGGACACTGTGCGATCAAATGATCTATGCCACAACGATTACAAGTGAGTATTGGCATTGCCAATGCACTCCCTTGACTTGTTTGCATTAGTGCTGCATTCTTTTGCATTCTAATGGGGCACTCAGCTACTCGATGTGGTCCACCATATTTGTAGCACTGAAGAGGTGGTCTCCTGGCAAAACTATTAATGTTTTGGCCTCTTGCTGCTAGCGCAGTAGCTTGATATACTGGTTTGATTTGTCCCCAATGGTCTTCCATATAGTACATGGGACACTCCTCAAGCATGTCGACTCCATAGGTGATACTAGAGTCTATGTCCTCTTCGCAATCTATATAAGTACTAGATGACTCACAACCTATTTGGTTCATAGGTGTAACTCTTGGATGAGGGGGTTGCGGTCCTAGCACTGGAGGTGGCAACGGTGTGGTTTGGACCACATTTTGGGTTCTAGGGACCATGTGCTGTAATGGCAACTGTTGCTCCATGGGTGGGGTAGGCATCAATGCAGGAACTCGAGGTGAGTATGCCCAAGCTATAGGCGGTCTATTTTCCATGATGCGTTTAAGCATTAGGCAATCCTTCGCTTGATGGCCATACCTACCACACGCGTTACAAGTCCCGTTAAACTTTACTCTGAAAGTAGGGCATTCACTCGTAGTATGTGGGCCCAAGCAAATTGAGCACCATTGTTGCTCCCTTCTTGGATACATATGAGTGTTTTGTGGAGCACGATTACCCCTAAGGTCCTTCTTGGATGGCCTTGGTGAGATCTGCCAAAGTCATCTCAGATATCGTTTGCTCTTTCACGATTGGCTTTATCTTCATTGGCTCATGCCCTGACGCTTGCGAGCTACTAGACTTTGGCTCGGCAGACACTCTTTCTCCTGCAATCATTAAATGATCCTCCAATTGGATTGCATTCATGGTGATTGCTTCCCAAGTAGTGATACCTCTAATGACTAGGCCATTATAGATACTTTCATGTCGTAGTCCCCTAATGAATCTATCGAGCAATTGGTTGTTGTTGAATCGCTCGTTTGGATTGCATCGAGAATTCAAATTCTTTAGGCGACTAATGAAGTCTCTCACGGATTCACCTTCTTCTCGTTGGGCTTTCTGGAGCTGAGAGGCTACACCCCAAAGTACTCCCTCTCATATGTATTCTTTTAAGAACAGTCTCCTAAGAGTAGAGTAGATCGTTTTCTCTTCTACTCTTAAGGTTCTATACCAATCTCCAGCCTTTCCGCTTAGGGTCAAACTCAAAGCCTTACACTTATGTAGCTCATTGTGCTCTGCCAAGGAATCACACACATGTTCAAAGACTTCCATATGCTTTCTAGCATCTCCGTCTCTACTAAATTTCTGTGTGAGCTTAGCTACTTGAACTGCCTTGCTCCTAGGCTCTCTATCAGGTGCACTACGCATGTTTTCCGCAATAGAGCGACCGATAGTTTGAGCAAATGCTGCCAAATCTCCTATTTGAGCAGGTATAATGGGTGTATGTGCTCCTGGAACCACATGTGAGATGGGAGTTGGCCTTGGCCTTGGCATACGCGCGGCTCTTGGGTCCCATATTTCATATGGTGGTGTACCAGACGGTGGTCCAAAGTTTACAGGCGTGGCCCTAGGCATAGGGGGTGCCTGATATGGCATGTTATTATTAAATGGCATGGCTCCACTTGTATAAGAGCTTGGATAATTCCATTGTGGATTGTAAGCTCTTGGAATAATCGGAGGTGTAGGAGCTACATGAGGCTGAGGTACGACAGGTGCACATGATTGATACATACATGTAGGTATAGTTGGGGGCACTGTGCTACTAGGCATCGGCGCAGTGTTAACAAATGAACTCCATGGTGTACTTCTTGTCATGCTCACCACTGGGATATGCATGGTAGCCGTAGTGTCATTAAGAGAAAGATGAGCTAGATCTGGGAAGGTAAAGCTGCCACTTGTGGGCTCAGATTGTACTGAGGCTCCCGGCGAAACAACATATGGAGGATCAATGGGGCTCACTGAGGGAGTCTCCATTTGTGATAGGGTTGGTTGGTTGGCCTTTCCCGTATCCAAGAATCTCATTAGGCCTGTTGAAGGCATGTTGATCCCTGTGTTCTGTCTTTCTAACTCGACAATCCTATGGAGGACATCACAGACTTTCTGTTGTTGTTCATCTATGCTAGTAGCACCCGATGTGGATTGTAGAACATCTAATCAACCCACATGATAGGTGTGTCCTGTGTACCGATCAGTTAAAGCTTCTGCTTGTAGGTCATACTCCCAATTTTCGTTTAGGAATATCCCATCTAGACTTGGCGTGTTGGAGGTTTCCCTTGAAGTGGAAGCATTATTGCTCCCCATAGCTTGCCCCTCCGTGACTGCTACCTTGGGAGCACTCGGTTGCTCAGCTGGCATGATTGTTGTCATAGGAACCTTTGCTTTCAGGGCTCGACTTTGTTCTAGCCTTCGTAGGTTCTCAATTTCCCTCTCCCTTGTTGCTTGCATATAGCGTTCGATCTCTTGCACTTCGGCAAGACTCCTACCATTGGGTAGTAGAACCTCAGAGGGAGATAGTCCTAAAGGATCAGGAGGTGCAGTGGATGGAACATTCACATGCACACTCACAAGAAGCATAGGGTCTATTTTAGGCATGAATGACGAATTTACTTCTCCACTCCCTTCATTTATTTCATTAACCGCATGTTCGGAGCGAGTAGCTCTACTAAGGGTCTCTTTTAAGCGGCTAAATACGCTGGACCCGGGCCATGGGCCCATGGCATGCATGTCTTGACTTGAACTATCAGGTTTTGGTGTAGGATACCCCTCCATGACTTCGTAGTCAGAGGAAGAATCACTAGACGCGATGTGAGGATCTTGGTTCGCGCTACCTTGAGTCCCGGCCGAAGGTCCAGAACCTAGGGTGGAGGAATAATGGGTGCCCGCGTAAATGGAGGCACTACCAATATGCTCGTGCTCTAACACTCGTCCAGAGCGTAGGTACATGTGACCTCCACACTCTAAACGCGTTGGTGAGTGCCCGTGAAGGCCGCTCACTTAGTTTTTTTTTTTTTTAAGGTGTTTATAACCCAAGTTTTTCGTTATTCTTGGTTATTCTTTGTAACCGAGCCACAAAATATGGCGTGTAATAGCTCAAGATGAGCGTTTTGGCTAAAGGAACGTGTCATGCTTTACAGCTCCCTATTCGGCTACGTGAAGCCCTCGAAATCCTAAAAATAGTCTTTATAGTCCTCGAAATCCTAAAAATAGTTTTTAAATATAAAAAGGTGTATAAACTATATTTTAAAACTGAGGACTGAGGTCTGGGTTTGGGCTTGAGCTTGGGGAATGATCCCCAACCCGATCCTTATTTTTATTTTTATTTTTTTTTAAGTCGCCGCGGCCGCGCCGCGCGCGCGCACATACACACTTAACCTACACCTAACTTATCTACTTACAGCTAATAGAGATATTGCCACACACACTCTAACACTGTTTACACAGTACTACAGTAGCTAACAGATCTACAAAACTAACCTTACAGAACTAACATTGAACCTTACAGAACTAACATTCCATAGCTAATACCTTAATTCTAACAATACATTGCAAAAAAATTGTAACTCCTTCTTTACAGAAAACAAAAAAGACAGTACGGTGTAACAAAAATCTTCTCCACACAACCACACACCTTCCTTCTTCACAAATCCTTCTCCACACAACCACACACCTTCCTTCTTCACAAATCCTTCAATTGAAATTGCATCACAAGAAAGCGTAAAGTGCTTAACCGAGCTTAGTGTAGGGCATTTCCCCGACAACGGCGCCAAAAATGTGCGCTCCTTGCCGCACTGTCGAAGCAAGGGACTTGCCGATACACCGTGTGCGAGCCACAAATGGCTCCAAGCACACAACAAGACTAATCTAGCAAGCTCAAGAGAGCAAAGGGTGTGTCACTCACCGCTCAACGCTCGCCTTCGTGGTGGATTCCTCGCCGCGATGAAGAAGAAGCTGCAGTCGAGCCGCGCTCAACCGCTTCGCCGCCGCCGTGCCTTCGTAGCAATGCTCGATCACACTCTCTCTCTCTCTCTCTCTCTCTCTCTCTCTCTCTCTCTCTCTCTCTCTCTCTCTCTCTCTCTCTCACATACACACGCACACAAGGAGGTGAAGAAGAAGAAGATGGAGATGGAGATGGAGCAAGAGCACTCTTCTATTGCACAAATGAGAGAATGAGTGAATTTTAGGTTTAGTTGGCTTTTATATGAGCTCACCCCATTCACACTTGGGCGCCCATGCTTAGCCAACTAATCCCTTGAATGTCCCAGTTAGAGTGCGCCTCTCATCGGCGATCACTCTTACCCTTTTCCTATTGGTCCGACAAGCCTGGTACCTGACTCTACCAAATACATAATACACGTCCGTCGTAGGTGATGGGGTGTCCGTGAGCCGTGAGGGTTAACATCACTCTTACCCTTTTCCTATTGGTCCGACAAGCCCGGTACCTGACTCTACCAAATACATAATACACGTCCGTCGTAGGTGATGGGATGTCCGTGAGCCGTGAGGATTAACAGCATTGTGTATACACCCATCATTCTAGGTATATCTATCTTTCCATTGCACACTAAGTAATACACTCTCTGTTGTGTGCCTTGAGCTTCCTTCGTCTTCTCCAAGTTGTGTGTGTTTTTTTGCAACCCTAATTCCAAAAACTCACAACTCTCCTTGCTCCTAAAGAGTAGAACTAGCCATCCCTGACCCCAGTCTCTACTACCAAGCACTAAACCCTTGTCTAGCTGCTTTGATGCCTAAGTGTTAATGGAATGGGTGTCAAAATATATGGAAAGGAGGCTTTTTCGTACGACTAGGTCACTCACCACCTAAGGATCAACAAAGCCCCGACAACGGTCCCAATGTTAGTGGATCGCCGCACGATGGACGTCTATAGCATAGTTGTCTGGCACTAACATATGTCAATACTCAAGGAAGTGACTCAGGATGGGACACGGGGACTCTTTGAGGTTGTCAATCTCAAGAACCGAACCTACAAAACTACGCAATCGACTACTATAGAGAATCTATCACTCTCTAGTTCGGAAATCTACCCATGTCCAGTCTCACCGCTCTAGGTCATCAAGCCTTTTCGACATCCAAACAGATTTGGAATGCAATGAAACTTAAGGAGGAGTATTATGACACCTAAGGACACAATCCTACCAAATTTTGTGGTCATCAAAGGGAGGTATCAAAATCACGATCCATCCCACAAAATGTATAGAAACTGTAATAGAACTATTCAAAAAGGTAGCTCTATGGCTTAGAAACACTCTTCTAAGGTCAAAACATTAAAAAAATAACCATTTTAGCACTCAAATCCATGCATTTAACTCACAAATAGGTTGTCACAAACCACAGCAAAACTGAGAATGATTACACTTAGTTTCAAGGGTAAGAGACAAGAAACACAATGCACTAATCGAAATCGTTTTCTGATTACCAGACAAAGAGAAAGATTGATTACAAGTTGTAGCGGAGTTGCAACTCACAGTCGACATCCAAAAGCTCCTTACAGATAATGATCATGTTACTTTAGAAACTAAGGGTTTTGACCCAAAGACTTGGGACCCTTTTCCACTACCATTGGCCACTTTACAAGGCTTGTAGGTTTTGAGCGGAAAATAGAGAATAATAGGCTAGATGAATACACTTCAAGAATCATTTCTTTCTAATTACAAAGCTTCTTTGAAAAAATGATAGAGTACTGTAACATTTAATGGCCTAAAATCTTATGTGTAGCGGAAATTAGCATGAACATAGTGGGCATTTCATTAGAATAGATTCCTAATGAGAATTACAAGAGTGCTTGCGTGGAGAGAGCAACAAAAAGCATAACACCTAGTTAGATAGCATCGACAATACTTTCAAAAGAGAGAGAAATTAAGCTATTGACAACAGTTGAGGACCGGATTTGCATGGAGCCGGTCCCCCCTCCAAAAGGCTTTGTATTATGGTTTCTCCCATCAAGAGAGACATTGTACAATACAATTCTTTGTGTTCCTTCAAGACTAGCTAGTACAATGAAGATGGAAGCTTCATACACCAAGCAAAACACTTAATCAAACACAACTTGAATTATCCCCGTTCTCAGACCCAAGACCTCACACACCTTCGAAGATGGTGAGAGCTAGCAGGGTATGAGAGTAGATTGAGAGGAAAAAGAAGTATCTTACAAGAAAGAAGTACATCTCCTCACATAATCACTCATATTAGCATAGCTTAGCTTAGTAATTAGCTTGGTAGAGAAGATGAGCATGCATTGAAGCTTGGCTCTTGGTTGGATTTGCATCCACATGCCAAGAGAGTGTTGATGTAGGCTTCTATCTCACAAGCTTGGAGTAGGTGATGAGCTCTCCATTAAAGCTTGGGAGGAGATAGAGTATTCTTCCTTCACACATGGTCAAGTGTGAGTGTGTGTGTGTCAATGCCAAGCAAAAATCAGCCCCCCCTCTCTCTTGGGCGAGCCCTAGCTGCTAAATAGGTCTGGCTTTTGCCTCATTGGACCTCCCCAGGTCAAGCCAATAGGAATTAAGCAGCATAAGTGATAGCCTTCTGACATGTGTCCCCCTTTCCCCTTTTGTGAGAGCTTTAGGTAATTAAATAATTAAACTAAACTCTCATTGGACCCCTTTGCCTCCTGGCCAATAGGAATCAGGCAAGCCATGGGGCTCCTGAATGCTCATTGGACCCCTTGGGAGACTGCCCAATAGTCTTCTAGGACACTTAATTCTTATTGGTTTCTTTTATTAAATGTTTTTAAATTAATTAAACTAGATTTACTCTAGCCTAATTCTCATTGGTCCACTTCAAGGGTCTTCCAATAGGAATTGGGCATACCTTGTGGGCATCTGGCCTAGGGAGCTGACATGTGTCCCTCATTCCCTTTGTGTAAAGGGAGCCTGTGTGTGTGTGTGTGGCTTTCTCTCTCATCCCCTAGCTTTGGGGCTCGTCCCCTCCCATGTAGGGATGTAGAAAGACTTTTTGGGCACACACTAAGCATCCAATTTTCACTAAGGTTGACCTTTGGACACAACCTTTGAATTTTGGAACCTTAGCATTTTGGAAGTCTTAATGGGCTGAACCTTAGGGTCTTTTTAGCCCGTTGTTTCACATGGCTCTTTTGCAGATGGCCCCCCCTTTGGATCCCTATTTTCCCTCCTTTGGATCCCTACTGTGGCCGGTCTGCTTAACTTTACCAATATTCTAGCTTTTTCTCCCTTGGCACTTCCCCACATTAAATGATCAGTTTAATATGAGAAAATCATTTAGGAGAATTAGATATTGATTATTATGACATTACCTCTCTCTTGAAATCATAGTCGTCCTCGACTATGGTGTAGAGAAGATAAAGCATATGCATGAGTCCTTTTCTTAGCGGGTAGAGGATCCCTATGTTACCCTACGACATCATTCCATAATGGATGACTAGTCCATTTGGCGCTTGAGAGCCTGAGGCTGCCGCAAGCATGTCTGCACATTAGTCCTATCAGTCTTCCATAGTAGAGTGACAAGCTCTACTTGGTGTTCGGGAGACGTCGTCTCCGCAAACTTGATCTAAGCATGCATACTACTTCATTTTTGTGCACAAATAAAGAAAAAGAGAGTCTTATAAGACAAAAATTTTTGTTCATTTTTAACATTTTGTACATTTGCTTACTCTTGGGAAGCATTGTAAGCATTGACAAGGTTTAGGTTATCCTTTAATTGTATGCCTTGCATCCATCTAGCATCTTCAAAAGGATAATTCTTAAACTTAATAAGATATCATCGGATAGTCTTACCGCCTCTTAATACCTTGTCTTCATGTCGGAGAATGGACTCGGGCTGCAGCACCTCCTCGTAGTCCTCGATCTCCGGTGGGTCTTCAATAGTTGGTTCTTGAGGTGGCTCTCCTTTGTAAGGCTTTAAGAGGCTCACATGAAAAGCATTGTGTATGAGCCAATGATTGGGCAACTTAAGTTGATAGGTCATCTCATTGATTGGCCTAAGAATCTGGAAGGGACCATAGTACCTTTTTGCTAGTTTAGCATAGTACTTTTGGTGGCCCGTAGGATTCTTGCCCGTTGTGTGCCTTAATCGAGCCTTGGGAAACTTTAACAAGACCCAATCGTTTTCTTTAAAGGCTTGGGCTCTTCTGTGCTTGTCAGCAGCAGCCTTTTGCCTTTGCTGTGAGATAGAGATAGCATCCTTAATCTTTTGGAAAGATTCTTGTAGGTCTCGGCTATACTCATCTGCAGCGAAGATCTTCCCATGTACCTTAAGTAGCAAGGGACTTTTTGATCTTCCCTCAATTACCTCGAAAGGTGCTTTTCCTGTAGAAGTATGTACAGTGTTATTGTAAGCATACTCTACTAAGGGTAAGTACTTCTCCCATTGGGATCTTTGATCTACTTCCGCTACATAGGCTTTTAGTAGATCAAGAATAGTTAGGTTAGCTATTTCACTTTGGCCATCAGTTTGTGGATGATAGGCCGAAGAGAAGTTTAGCCTTGTTCCTAAATTCTCAAAGAGACCCTTCCAGAAATTACTGGTCATTCTAGGATCTCTATCCGACACTATGGACATTGGCAAGCCATGGTACTTGAAAATTTGTGAAATGAAGAGGGTTGCCATTTGATGGGCTTTGATAGTCTTTTTGACAGGTATAAAATGAGCTTGTTTACTGAACCTGTCTACTATCGTCCATATTCCCGTATTCCCATGGATAGACTTAGGCAATCCAAAGATAAAATCCATGGATATGCTCTCCCATGGTGAATTAGGGATTGGCAAGGGTTGAAGCAATCCAAGTTGCTTCCCTCTATCAAATTTTGTCTTTTGACATACCACACATTTGGAAACATACTCATGTATGTTCACTTTCATGGTAGGCCAATAGAAATATGTTTCAATTCCCTTTAGGGTAGACTGAATCCCTCTATGCCCCGCATATGGGGGAGCATGAGATTCATACATTACTTTCTCACGTAGTGAGTTAGTAACGCATAGTCTATTGCCATAGAGAAGATAGCCATCTTGTAAAGTAAATGGTTCTTCTTTCTTCCCTAAGGCAAGGGCTGAAATCACATCTCTAAAATCGGGATCAATAGCATACTCATCTATCATTAAAGATAGATCATTGTGAGTTGCTATGGAAACCGCATTCACTCTCGGTCGTCTTGAGAGTGCATCGGCTACTTGATTATGCTTGCCAGCAATGTGAGCAATATGAAAATGAAATTGCGAAAGGAAATTTGCCCACCTCATTTGTTTGTCGGAGAGCTTGGTCTGCGTCATGAAGTACTTAAGACTTTGGTGATCCGTTCGCAGAATGAAAGGAGTCCCCAATAAATAGTGCTTCCATGAGTCTAAGGCATGTAGAACTGCAAGGAGTTCTTTTTCGTATATGCCTAGAGCTTGCTCAACAGGGTCGAGCCTTCGACTCTCATAGCCTATGGCGTGCCCTTCTTGGAGCAAAACAGCCCCAAGGCAATCACCACAAGCATCACATTGGACCTCAAATGGTTTTGAGAGATCCGGTAGTGTAAGCACAGGTTGAGAGATAAGCTTTTCTTTAAGCTTTTCGAAAGCATTGTTCTCCTTAGAAGACCACGTATACCTAACATTTTTCTTTGTTAGGTCATGTAATGGTCCCACAATTTGTGAGAACTTTTCTATGAAGCGTCTATAGTATGCACACATACCTATAAAGCTTCTTAGTTCATGAAGATTCCTTGGTTTAGGCCATCCTTTTATTACCTCTAACTTGGATGGATCCATTTGGATTCCATCTTGAGAGATAATGTGACCTAAATATTGAATCTCTTGCAAGAAAAATTCACTTTTCTTTCGATTAACATAAAGTTTATTCTTTCTTAAAACTTGAAATATTACCTGGAGGTGTTGCTTATGTTCCTCTAATGAATTAGAGTAGATAATAATATCATCAAAGAACACTCCAGTGAAGGTTCGATGAGGTCTGAACAGCTTCTCCATCAAGCGGTTAAATGTGGCTGGTGCATTAGTCAAGCCAAAAGGCATGACAATGTATTCGTAAAGACCAAATGTAGTACGAAATGCGGTCTTTACAATGTCTTGATCAACTATCCTTATTTGATGATAGCCACTTTTTAGGTCAATCCTACTGAAGTAGGTCAATCCTTGTAGCTTATCAAATAGGTCTTCTACCCGTGGAACGGGAAACCTATTCTTGATAGTGATCCTATTTAGTGCTCTATAGTCGACACACATACGATATGTGCCGTCTTTCTTTTGCACTAATAGCACAGGTGAGCAAAATGGAGATGAGCTAGGCCTAACCATGCCCTTCTCAACTAACTCATGCACTTGCCGCATAATCTCCTCTTGTTGAGCTTGAGAAACTCTATAAGGAGGTTTGTTAGGCGGTGAACTTCCTGGAAGAAGTTCAATTGCATGGTCATCATTACCTCGTTTAGGAGGTAGCTCACAAGGGATGTCGTCAATAAAGACATCTTGAAACCCCTTGAGAAAATTGGATAACTCTAATTCCTTTTGGTTGCTTTTATTTTCTTTTGCTAAAGCATTAGGTTCATTTTGAGAATCTTTAACAAAAATCATGTACACTGAAATAGAGCTCTTTATTGACTTGTTGAAAGCTGGTGTATGTACAATGGGGATGGTGTTACCCATCTCCTTAGCATCTATATACATGTCCTTTTCCCTGAACTTAAAGGAGATTCTCCTTTCAGGAAATTTAACATGGGCAGCCAGGCGGTCAAACCATGGTGCCCCTAGGATTACATCCTCATGCTTGAGAGGAGAGATAAAGAAGTCCTCTTTGTCCACATAGCCTTGGACATGAAGCCTCAATTTCCCGATTAAGGGAGTGACTGAAGCTTCTTGCCCCTTGAAGGCACTGTCTGCGGGTAGGATATCTCCCATCTCATAGGATTGTATGCCTAGCTTGGTGGCTAACTCCATAGATATGAAATTGTGAGTAGAACCAGGGTCAAAGAGAATAAAAGCATCATGTTCTCTTACCTTTCCCCAAGCATGGCATAGAGGAGATCCTTTGTGGTGAATTTGATGAACCTCCTCCTCTTGGATTTCAACCAAAGAAGCTCTAGGAGGATCTTGGCGGTTGTTCTTTTGGGGACAAGCGCGGTACGCATGCCCTTGTTCGTCGCACTTGAAACACCGGTTATCTTTACGATAACGCTCAAGCTCTTCAGGAGAGAGTTTATTCTTTCCTTTGTAAACTCCCTTCTCTTTAGCTTTGTTGGAATTGCCCTTAGGAGACTTTTGGACATTGTCCTTCCCCTTAGGCTCATTGGAACCTTTGTTTTCCGGGGGCTTATTATTTCTTTTACCCCCCGTTTGGAAATTGATTCGCGAGGCCACCATAGTATGGTGTATTACCGCCGATATGGTACGTGGCCTTTGGGAGTTGACATACTCCGCCATTTCTTCGGTTAAGCCCGCACAAAATTGCTGCTTTTGCTCTCCAAAATCCAACTTTTTGAAGACAGTGGCTTTGAGTTGTAGGTCCCAAAACTTGTCTACATATTTGTGGATGGATTCATTGGGAGAGAGCTTTAAGCTTCGCCATTCGGTGAGTACTTTGTCTTTGGCATCGGTGGCCAAAAACTGCTTCATAATGGAAGCTCTTAAAGCCTTCCATGTTCGTGGAGCTTCACCGTTGGCTCGTAGGCTAGACCACCATTGTCTGGCGGACTTTTGAAAGTGCATAGCTACATGGCGTAGCTTAGAGGACTCCGTGAAGCCCTCATCTCCAAACGCCGCATCGAATTGCTGGATAAAGGCCAAAACTTTGTCTGTAGCACCGAAGGTGCCATCATAGGTAAGGAAAGAGATGTTCTTCCCTCCCTCTTTGAATTTCTTCAGCTTGGACGACCTCTTCCATGCGGCATAGGATTTCCTATGGCCTCTTCTTTTTGATGGTTCAAAAGTTGCACCATCACTTTCTTCAGAAGATGAAGAATTTGAAGAAGGTGGAGAAGAGGGTGACCTCTTTCTCGCCTTTTTCTTGTCTTGATCTTTGTCGTCTTCACGATAGCTTTCATAAGAGGAAGAGGATGAAGAAGATGGAGAAGAGGGTGTCCTCTTTCTCGCCTTTTTCTTCTCTTGCTTTTTATCATCCCTCTTTGAATTATGGCGTGGAGAAGAGTGTGATGGTCTTCTCCGCTTTGGTGGTGATGGAGAGCGTTTAGCCCGCCGTCTTCGTGGAGCCATCTCCGTCGAGGTGGCGGGAGACTCGCTTCTTTCTCGTTCCTTCGGTGGAGGCTCTTGAGTTCTCCTTTGGGAAGGAGATGCATCATCAAGAAGTAAATTCTTGAGCCCTTCATATGGATTCTCTTCTTCTTCCCGAATCGGAGAGAGACCTCTTTTGGTAGTCTCACAAGGAGGCTTCTTAGGTGTTCTCTCGTCATGGTGATGAGCTTGGAGAATCCCGTGAGCACGGAGCTGCCGTTGCACTTCACTTTGGAGAGATGGATTGCCCATGGCTTGTTGAAGCCTAGAAACAAGATAGTTAACAAGCATCGAAGCATCATTAGTAGCTTGCTCATGAGCAAAATCAAAGTTATCAACATTAATTTCACTCTCTTTACTATTGTCAGCCATTCTAACAACTTTTAGGTGTAAACTTTTTAGGTGTACTTTGGCACTTCAAGCCCTAGTTGCTACTCCTCTTTACCCCTTTAGAAAAAGCACTCAAGCTACTGTACCCGCGGCTCGAATACCATTAATTGCAAGGAATAGAAGAGAGGGTCTTTCGACACCAAGACAGCACCGGCTCCTGTCAAGCTTCTAATAGCTCAATAGTGGTTAAGCCATAGGCAAGCCCCGTAGGACTCCACTATTAAGACCATAGCTCTCGACGGTGATGCCCCGTTTACTGCACAAAGGCAGGCGCACTGCAAGGCTGAAAAATCCCTATTCTACTTACTCACAGGCAATTAATAATACCAACCATTTGTAGCTAGCTTGAGGACCTCCCTTCTTGAGCAAGAAAAGAGAAACCTTGAGCTCTGATACCAATGTAACATTTAATGGCCTAAAATCTTATGTGTAGCGGAAATTAGCATGAACATAGTGGGCATTTCATTAGAATAGATTCCTAATGAGAATTACAAGAGTGCTTGGGTGGAGAGAGCAACAAAAAGCATAACACCTAGTTAGATAGCATCGACAATACTTTCAAAAGAGAGAGAAATTAAGCTATTGACAACAGTTGAGGACCGGATTTGCATGGAGCCGGTCCCCCCTCCAAAAGGCTTTGTATTATGGTTTCTCCCATCAAGAGAGACATTGTACAATACAATTCTTTGTGTTCCTTCAAGACTAGCTAGTGCAATGAAGATGGAAGCTTCATACACCAAGCAAAACACTTAATCAAACACAACTTGAATTATCCCCGTTCTCAGACCCAAGACCTCACACACCTTCGAAGATGGTGAGAGCTAGCAGGGTATGAGAGTAGATTGAGAGGAAAAAGAAGTATCTTACAAGAAAGAAGTACATCTCCTCACATAATCACTCATATTAGCATAGCTTAGCTTAGTAATTAGCTTGGTAGAGAAGATGAGCATGCATTGAAGCTTGGCTCTTGGTTGGATTTGCATCCACATGCCAAGAGAGTGTTGATGTAGGCTTCTATCTCACAAGCTTGGAGTAGGTGATGAGCTCTCCATTAAAGCTTGGGAGGAGATAGAGTATTCTTCCTTCACACATGGTCAAGTGTGAGTGTGTGTGTGTCAATGCCAAGCAAAAATCAGCCCCCCCTCTCTCTTGGGCGAGCCCTAGCTGCTAAATAGGTCTGGCTTTTGCCTCATTGGACCTCCCCAGGTCAAGCCAATAGGAATTAAGCAGCATAAGTGATAGCCTTCTGACATGTGTCCCCCTTTCCCCTTTTGTGAGAGCTTTAGGTAATTAAATAATTAAACTAAACTCTCATTGGACCCCTTTGCCTCCTGGCCAATAGGAATCAGGCAAGCCATGGGGCTCCTGAATGCTCATTGGACCCCTTGGGAGACTGCCCAATAGTCTTCTAGGACACTTAATTCTTATTGGTTTCTTTTATTAAATGTTTTTAAATTAATTAAACTAGATTTACTCTAGCCTAATTCTCATTGGTCCACTTCAAGGGTCTTCCAATAGGAATTGGGCATACCTTGTGGGCATCTGGCCTAGGGAGCTGACATGTGTCCCTCATTCCCTTTGTGTAAAGGGAGCCTGTGTGTGTGTGTGTGGCTTTCTCTCTCATCCCCTAGCTTTGGGGCTCGTCCCCTCCCATGTAGGGATGTAGAAAGACTTTTTGGGCACACACTAAGCATCCAATTTTCACTAAGGTTGACCTTTGGACACAACCTTTGAATTTTGGAACCTTAGCATTTTGGAAGTCTTAATGGGCTGAACCTTAGGGTCTTTTTAGCCCGTTGTTTCACATGGCTCTTTTGCAGATGGCCCCCCCTTTGGATCCCTATTTTCCCTCCTTTGGATCCCTACTGTGGCCGGTCTGCTTAACTTTACCAATATTCTAGCTTTTTCTCCCTTGGCACTTCCCCACATTAAATGATCAGTTTAATATGAGAAAATCATTTAGGAGAATTAGATATTGATTATTATGACAGTACAATGAAGTATGGCTTGTAGCCGGTCTTTAGGTGCCCGTCCGCTGCATCCTCCAAACATTTCTTTCCATGCTCTTTCATTCAAGTGTAAGCATCATTGGTTTTGTTGTGGTTCACCACTATGCGTCTGTGAGCCTTAATTGCAAATTTGAGTGCTTAAATCACTATTTTTTAAACGTTTTGACCATAAGAGAGTGTTCCTAGATCATAGGGCGACCTTTCTTGACTGATCTGTTGCAGTTTTTAGGACCTTTTTCATGATGGATTGTGATTTTAGTACCTTGTCAAATTGCGACCATACTTGGTAGGATAGTGCCCCTAGGTGTCTTAGACCTCCTCCTATAGTTTCATTGCATCTTGAGTTTGTTTGAGTGCCAAAATCGTGTGATGACCTAGAGTAGTGAGAAAGGACATAGGCAAATTTCCCTGATCATTGTGTGGTGGTTCGCTTGTTGAGTTGTTGCGTTAGCTTGTTAGGTTCAATTCTTGAGATTGTCAACCTCAAAGAGTCTTTGTGCCCCATCGAATCACTTTCCTGAGTATTGACATTATGTTAGTACTAGATAGCTATGCTACAGAGGTCCGTCGTGGTGACCCGCTAACATTGGCACCGCTGCTGGAGATTTGATCCTTAGGTGGTGAGTGACCTAGTCATACGAAAAAGCTTCATTTCCAAAGATTTTGACACCCATTCTATTTACACTAAGGCAGCAAAGCACCTAGACGAGGGTTTAGTGCTTGGTAGAGACTGGAGTCGGGGACTGGCCAATTATACTCTTTAGGAGCAAGGAAAGTTGTGAGTGAGATATAAAAGGAATTTCATTCTTTGGTTTATTCTATGCTTGGAAAGGACTGTTTCTCCGTCCATTACATTGTTATTTTTTCATTATTTAACTTGTTTTTGTTTGTAGATTCATTTAAGTTCATAGAGTAGGTTAAATAACAACTTCAACCATCAAATGGGGCTAAAGAAATTAGCGTAAAAACTATTCGAAACCATATTTTGGTAAAAAAGACCATAACTCTGAAAACTTGAAAATTTGATGGTCAGAGCATCAAACTTGATTCAAACTCAAAAATACCTTCAAAAAGGGTTAAACAAGCTTGTAGGAAACAATCTAAACAATTTTTTTCTAGTTTGGTTAGGAACATGGATTGTGATCCATGTACCTCTGTGACCAATTGACTAGAAATTATCACCCGTTGTTTAAGCTTGCTCCCAAATACCAGAATCCTGAGTGTGATCATAAATAGACTGCTAAAGTACATCCAAAATCAGAAAATTGGACAAATATGCAAAAAAACCTTGGAAATCTAGTAAAATTTAAGGGAATTGAACTTTTAGTGTTCCAAATTCAAAAAGGGGTGAGATTTGGCTTCTAGAGGGAATAGGGAACCAACAAGACAAAAATTCATAACAAAGGGCTTCCAAACATGGATAGTTATCCATGTACTTGGTTGACATTTGGGACTGATATTTGATCCGTACATCCCTGATAACTAGTGGAACTACTTTTCCAAAAGAGACCACAACAAAAAAGTGCAAAAAGTTGATCAAAATACCAAAATTTTTCCAGATAGCCAAAGACCGCAAAGCAGACACAAAATTTTGCTTTTGGTTGGGCAAGAGTGATTCAAATTCAAAAAGATTTGGAGAAGAGTGTCATCATAACATGGAGTATAAGTTGACCAAGTTTCATGTCAAAATGAGGTCAAACATGGATCGCGATCCATGTACCTCATCATGATCTTTGGCTAGAAATCGACAAGTAGATAGCTCATACCATTCGGAACAACTTTCCCAAAAGAACCATTGGTAAAAGAAAAAAGTGGTCAAAAGAGCCAAAAATAGAACATTCTTAAACCGCCACATCAGACTGTAGAATTCACTTTTGGTTGCAAAAAATTGATCCAAATTCAAAAATTTATGGATAATCAGGCTACAAAGATCATAATTTATCAGCATACCAAAGATCAAGTCCAAAAGTGGTGGAACATAGATTGCGATCCATGACCCCCTAAGAAATTTTCGGAAAGAAACTTTACCAACCTATAGCAGAGACATTGACCAAACGAACTCGAATTGCGATAAAACTTTAAGAAGAGCTAAAATAGCCCTAGAGGCACTACCCTACAAAGTCTAACGATCATACGACAAGGTACCAAAATACCAATCCATTCATCATGGTCCAGGTCCTAAAAATTGCAACAAAACTCTAGAAAGGTCTCCATATGGTGTAGGATCACTCTCTTATGGTCAAAATATCAAAAAATGACCATTTTTGCACTCCAAACTGCAGATTTAGCTCACAGATAGGTAGTCGCAAACCACAAAAAAACTGAGAATGATTATACTTGAGTGGAAGAATAAGAGACAAGAGACACAATGCACTTTCCTAAATGAATTCTCATTACCAGAGAAGAAGAAAATCTGGTTACAAGGTGCTGTTGATGAGTTGTCGCTCTCAGTCGTACGTACAAAGCTCTTCAAAAACTTTAAATAATGTTACAATGGTGTGTTCAAACTAGGGATTTCAAATATTATACCTAGGGTTTCTCATTTGTCCAATGGCCAACTTACAAGGATTTTGGGTTCAAAACAAAAGAATTACAACTCAGGGTGTACAAAATGCGGCTCAATAATCACGACTTCTCTTTTATACAAAGATTTTGATTATTTTTTTTAAATGATTACATCAAAATCATGGGCTCTGTGGTGGTGTAGCCAGTTAGGAAGATGCCCGTTCAGTGTTTCCACCAAACAACCACTCCATATATCAGCCACATATGTTGTGAGCAAACACCCGCTCTTTGCCAGGGAGTTTTTTTTCTTTCCTGATTGCGTATCACTTGTGCCGACATTTTGCTCCATTGATTGCATTAATAGCTAAAGTCATACGAACTACATATTCAGTTATAAATATAATTCTCTACTGTTCAATATATATTAAAACTAGAAACTTCATTAAGAAAGCAATCAAATTTACATATTGTGCGATTTGCAAACAATAAAACAGCTTTGTAAAACTTACATTTTTTAATTTGGTGGTGGTAATTTTTACTATTCACTCCATTTTTTTGCATGTAACAAAGAAAAATCAACTCTTGAGTCTTCAGACGTGGTAATGATGGTAATTAATTGCAAAAAACAAACAATAATATCAATACCAATGATTTCAATCTCATGCACCAACAATCTTTCGTACTATGCAATGCACTCTCTATTTGACAGTATGTATAAAACAAAACTATGAATTCTTCAATGCATGCACTCGTCTTTTCAAACCCGCTTCAGCCTCTTTACAAACCAATGGCTTCGTCGCAATGAGCATGAACCTTAAGAGATTCAATTTGTTTAGCATCATACCTTTGTCTTAGGTCAAGGCTTTCAACTTTTAAAGATGTGGTTATCATATTAAGAATCACGTTCATCCTAAAAATAGGACCCATGACTTTGTAACCTTAGGTCAGCTCACAAGGAGAAATAATTGTACTCAGTGCTAGGATACACTCCCTAGGGATCTGCCTAGTCAAAAAGCTAAAAGTGTCAGAGTTTTTACTTATACAGATTGGCCCGTTGGACTTTTTTATTTTCCAGCGGGCCCATTGGGAAATTAAAAAAGTCCTCGCGAGCTTATCGACTCATGTGGTTTTTATAGGTTACCAAGAGGGTTACATTAAGATTTAACGTAATTACGTGTTTTTGAAGTGTACTCATATAAATGAAACCCTTGCTTTCTGTAATAATTGCAGAGACCAATGAAAGAACGTAGCTCATGCAAGTTTTTGGGTCTAGTTCATGACTGGATAGCTTCAATTTTTGTAGGGTCTACATGAATTCCCTTTTTCGATATAAATTGTCCCAAATACTCAATTTCATATTGAAAAAATAAACTATTTTTGGGATTCAGATATAAGTGGTTTGTGAAAGAAGATCAAATACACATGTTAAATGTACTTTATGTTCTTGTTCAGATTCACTGGACACCAAAATATCAACAAAGAAGACAATGATAAAACTTGACGGTCAATAAAAATTATGTTCATTATATGTGTGAAAGTGGTTGGTGCATTTTTCATACCAAATGGCATGACAAGTATTTCATAGTGCCCCGTTTGTGTTCTAAATGTCGTTTTGTAAACATCTTCTTCAAACATTTTGATTAGGTGCTAGCCCAATTTAGGGTCAATTTTATTGAAGATATTTGCCCCTTTCATTTTGTCTAACAAAGCATCAACTCTAGAAGTAGGAGACCTATTCTTCATGGTGATTGTATTTAAAGCCCTGTAGTAAATACACATACAAAAGGTTCGATTTTTCTTCTTAACAAGAAGTAATGGAGCTCTGTATGGTGAACTACTAGGCCATATAAGTCCTCGATCAAGTAAATTGGTGACTTGGTTTTGTATCTCCCTGTACGTAGTTGGGTTTACATGATAGGGTGCTCTACAAGGAGGTTCACTAACTATGATAATATCAATTTTATGGTCTTCATGGTGTGAAGGTGGAATTCCACGAGGCAAATCATGCATGAAACAATCTTTTAACCGCAAAAGAAATCCATTGTGTGAAGAGTGGTGCGGAGTTTCAATTTTAGCAGAGAGTTGGTTTACAAGTACTAGGTATGTTTTCCCTTGCTTTCTAATGGCCCGTTTGGCCTGAGTACATGAAAAAAGAGGAAATTTTCTATATTCAAGGATTGCTTGGAAGGTTTTGTTTTCATGGGTGAGCGTCAAAGTTCATGTTTCGTAGTTGTTTGTAGAGAAGGTTTTGTTTTCATGGGTGAGAGTCAAAATTCATGTTTTGTAGTTGATTGATGGGTTAAACTCATGTCAAAAAGGCATCCCCAAAATCATAAATACCATACAATGGTGCGACTAAAAATATATATGTATGTTAAAATTCACCGATACAAACTTCAAAAGTGAAGTGAGTTTTACAGTTGAAACATTGATTATTAAAAATAGTCTTTACTTGTGGGGTGAAGAGAATTCAGAGAGAGAGAGAGAGAGAGAGAGAGAGAGAGAGAGAGAGAGAGAGAGAGCTATTGTGCCAATTGTGCAAAAATAAAATCGTGGCTACTATCGCCATCTAAGAGAATTGTGATATCTTCACCCTTAACTGTGTCTTTCACTTTAAGTAAAGTGAAAGGCAGAGTTTTGCCTTTAAATAATGTAATGGAAATGGCCTATGAACTTTGAGAGTAGAGAAATTAGGAAATTAGATCAAGCACTTTTGTGAGATTACTTTGTGAGCATAGCGGGTGAACTTAATTGATGGTAGCAACATAAACATGGTACTTAGTTAACTTGGCATGAACAATACTTTTGCAAGAGAGAGAGTTTAGAGAACATGACAACAGTTGAGAACCGGATTCATATGGAGCCGGTCCCCCCTCCATTTGGCATTTGTATTATAGTTTCTCCCATCAAGAGAGACTTGGTATAATACAATCTTTGTGTCCTTGTGACCTAGGTGATGCAATGAAGATGGAAATCTTCATGCATCACAAGCATAACATAAACTTTGTAGAAAGCATTAACTATCCCAAGCCTCAGTCCTAACGCCTCAAACACCTTCGAAGGTGGAGAGAGCTAGAGGAGTATGAGGATAGGGAAGAGGAAGAAGAAACATTCCATAGGAGAAAGAAATAGATCCTCACTTATCATCACTCTTCTTGCTAGCATACATAATAGCATAGTAATGAAGATGGAGAAGATGGCAAGCTTAAGCATTGAAGCATGGCTCTTGGTTGGATTTGCATTCCATAGCCAAGAATGTCGGTGTAGGCTCTCACTTCTCACAAGCTTGGAGAAGGAGGTGGAGTCCCTCGACTTTCACCAAGTGAGAATGGTCCACAAAATGAGTGTGTGTGTGTGGTGTATACCCCCCCATCACCCCCCTTGCTTGCTTGGGGCGAGTTCTAGCCCTTTCCACATGCTTCAAGCTCATTGGATCCCTCTCCCCCTAGCGAATCACATGCAGCATGCATTCAAGTACATGGGTAGTCTTTGAACAAGTGTCCTCCTTACCCCTTAGAGAGAGAGAGCTTGAAAATATCTAGATATTCGTTGGATGGAACTAGAAGCTCATTGGACCCCTCTTTAGCCCAACCAATAGCATTCAAACACACCATTTGGCTAAGCATAGGGAGAGTCTGACATGTGTCCCATGTGCCCCTTGAGAAAAGGGGTGCCCTTTGGGTGAGTGGGAGGTTAAGTCAAAGATTCCTCTAACTTTGGGAAATTCTCCCTCCTTTGTAGGGTCTCTTTTTGACTCAAGCACCTTACCTCCCATGCATGGGAAGGTTCTCAAGCACCTTCCTCATTAAGTTTGTAGGGTCTCTTTTTTGACTCAAGCACCTTACCCCCCATGCATGGAAGCTTCTCAAGCACCTTCCTCATTAAGTATGACAAGCACCTCAAGTACCTTAGTCATCAAGCACGACAAGCACCTCAAGCACCTTAGTCATAAAGCACGACAAGCACCTCAAGCATATGTCGGGTTCCCACCTCAAGCTCAGTCCTAGCTTGCCTAAGGTCAGAGGACTTTTAACACTAACCATTGGAGGTCTTTAATGAAGCTAACCCTAAGGTCTTTTAAGCTCCATTAGTTGCACGTTGCTCTTTGATAGACTACCTCCTTTTAGATCCGTATTGAGATGTACCCATCTCTCCTCTTGGTCCCCTGCTGAGATAAGTTTAGAAACACTTATTGCACATTGCTCTTTGGTAGACCATCTCCTTTTGGAGCCGTATTGAGATGCAACCATCTCTCCTTTTGGTCCCCTGTTGAGATAGGGCTAGAAGCACATGTCTCAATTCTAGCTCTTGTTCCCGTTTACTCTTCCACATTAAATGATCAGTTTAATATGAGAAAAACATTTGAGTAAGCTAGATATTAGATTTTATGGCAAACAAAGTGTGTGGAGATATAGGAATATATATGTGTGTCTCTGTGTGTGTGTGTGTGTGTGTGTGTGTGTGTAATGGAATTGGCCTATTTAACTTGAGAGTAGCGGAAATTAATGAGAGTAATTTTAAGAAATGACTTTGTGAGCATAGCGGGTGAACATGATTGAAGATAGCAACATAATCATAGCAATTAGTTAACTTGGCATGAACAATACTTTTGCAAGAGAGAGAATTTAGAGAACATGACAACAATTGAGGACCGGATTTATGTGGAGCCGGTCCCCCCTCCAATAGGCACTTGTATTATGATTTCTCCCATTAAGAGAGACTTGTTACAATACAATATTTGTGTTCCTTGTGACCTAAGTGACAACAATTGAGGACCGGATTTATGTGGAGCCGGTCCCCACTCCAATAGGCATTTGTATTATGATTTCTCCCATTAAGAGAGACTTGTTACACTACAATATTTGTGTTCCTTGTGACCTAGGTGATGCAATGAAGATGGAAAGCTTCATGCATCACAAACATAACATAAACTTGAATAAAGCTTTAACTATCCCAAGACCTCAAACACCTTCGAAGGTGGAGAGAGCTAGCAGGGAATGAGGGTAGGGAAGAGGAAGAAGAAACATTCATAGGAGAAAGAATTAGTTCCTCACTTATCATAACTCTTGTTGCTAGTATACATAATAGCATAGTAAGGAAGAAGAAGGAGATGGAAAGCTTAAGCTTTGAATCATGGCTCTTGGTTGGATTTGCACTCCATAGCCAAGAGTGTTGGTGTAGGCTCTCAACCTCTACTTGCTTGGAGAAGGAGACGGAGATCTTGCACTTTGCATAGCACACAATGAGAGTGTTTGTGAGTGTGTGTGGGTGTGTATACCCCCTAAGCAACCCGCTAGCTTTCTTGGGTCGACCCCCCCTTGTAGCTCATGCTTGAAGCTCATTGGACCCCTCCAAGCCTAGCCTATCACTAGCAAGAGGCATTACAAGCAACAAGGGTAGCCTTGCGACAAGTGTCCCCCTTTCCCCTTTGAGAGAGAGGACTTGATAAATACAAAATCAATTAATTAAATCTCCTAAATTATCATTCGACCCCTTGGGTGGCCAACCAATAGGCTTCAGGCACACCATAAGGGCAACATGAGGAGGAACTTGACAAGTGTCCCTTTTGCTTTCTTTGTACCATGCAAGCCTTTTGTGAGTGTGTGGGTGTTCTCTCTCATCCCCCCTCATGTAGGGCTCGCCCCCTCCTTGTAGCGATTGAATATTTGACTT
Organism: Adiantum capillus-veneris; assembly: GCF_014529385.1. NCBI lineage: Eukaryota > Viridiplantae > Streptophyta > Polypodiopsida > Polypodiales > Pteridaceae > Adiantum > Adiantum capillus-veneris. The sequence goes on along the minus strand of NC_140941.1, from coordinate 94,240,864 downwards.
TTTGACACCTCAAGCCCCTCATGCATAGGCCTAGTTCCCACCACAAGCTTGGCCCTTAAGCACTTTAAGCTTGGGCTAGGTTCTCCCCTCAAGTGCAACCCTAGCATCTCAAGCATGTCAAGCACCTCAAGCATCTCAATCATCGAGCACCTCAAGCACCTTAGTCATCAAGCATGACAAGCAAGACAAGCACCTCGAGCTGGGTCGGGTTCCCGAGCGCCTCAAGGTCAACCCTAGCTTACCTAATGTCAAAGGACTTTTACACACATTATTGGAGGTCTTCAATGAAGCTAACCCTAAGGTCTTATGCTCCATTGGTTAGCCTTGCTCTTTGATGGACCATCTCTCATTTGGGCCCCTTTACCATCGGCCCCGTGTTGAGATAGGTCTAAAAGCACATGTCTATATCTTAACCCTTGTTCTCGTTTATTCTCCCACATTAAGTGATCAGTTTAATATGGGAAAATCATTTGGGTTGGTTAGATATTAGATATTAGATTTTATGACATTACCTCTCTCTTGAAATCATAATCGTCCTCGACTATGAGGTAGAAGAGATAAAGCCTTAGTCATTAGTCAATTTTACTTAGCGGGTAGAGGATCCCTTTTTACCCTATGACATCTTTCCAAGATGGATGACTAATCCATTTGGTGCTTGGGAGACATAGCTGCCGCAAGCATGTCTGCTCTTTAGTCCATTCCATTCTCCCAAAGTAGAGTGACAAATTCTACTTGGTGTTTGAGAGACGTCATCATCAAAAACATGATTCTAAGCATGGATACTAGTTAAACTTGTGTGCAATTAAAAAGAGGACTAGTCTTATAAGACAAAAACATGAGTCATTTAAAAGAAATTTGTACATTTGCTTACTCTAATGTAGCATTGTAAGCATTGACAAGGTTCATACTATCCTTAAGCTATAGTCCTTGCATCCATCTAGCATCTTCAAAACGATAATTTTTGAACTTAATAAGACACCGTTAGATAATCTTACCATGTCGTAGTACCTTGTCTTCATGCCAAAGGACAGCTTCGGGTTGTAGCACCTCTTCTTGGTCTTCAACTTCGGGAAGGTCTTCAATAATTGGTTCTGTTGGTGGCTCTCCTTTGTAGGGCTTAAGTAGGCTTACATGAAAGGCATTGTGTATGAGCCAATGGTTGGGCAACTTGAGTTGATAAGCCGTCTCATTGATGGGATTCAAGATTTGGAAAGGACCATAGTATCTTTTTGCTAGTTTAGCATAATACTTTTGATGGCCCATAGGATTTTTGCCCATTGTTTGCCTTAATCGAGCCTTAGGAAACTTGAGTAAGACCCAATCATTTTCTTTGAACATTAAGGCTCTTCTGCGCTTATCAGCAACGGGGCTTTTTGCCTTTGTTGAGAGATGGATATAGCCTCCTTAATCTTTTGAAAAGATTCTTGTAGGTCACGGCTATACTCATCGGTGACGAAGATCTTCCCATGTACTTTGAGTAGCAAGGGACTTTTAGGTCTTCCCTCAATGATCTAAGAAGGTGCTTTTCCCGTAGAAGTATGTACAGTATTATTGTAGGCATACTCTACAAGTGGTAAGTACTTTTCCCATTGTGAGCGTTGATCTACTTCGGTAACATAAGTCTTTAGTAGATCGAGTATCGTAAGATTGGCTATCTCACTTTGGCCATCCGTTTGTGGGTGATAGGCCGAAGAGAAATTCAATCTTGTTCCTAGATTTTCAAAGAGACCTTTCCAGAAATTACTGGTCATTCTAGGATCTCTATCTGACACGATGGTGCTTGAAAATCTGAGATATGAAGAGAGTTTCCATTTGATGTGCCTTAATAGTCTTTTTGACAGGAATAAAATGTACTTGCTTGCTAAACCTGTCGACTATTTTGGGATAGGCAATGACTGGAGTAATCCAGGTTGCTTCCCTCTATCATACTTGGTCTTTTGGCATACTATACATTTTGAAACATACTCTTGTATGTCCATTTTCATGGTAGGCCAATACAAGTACGTATCTACTCCTCGGAGAGTAGGTTGAATACCTCTATGCCACGCATATGGAGGAGCATGGGATTCATACATAACTTTCTCACAAAGGGAATGGATAACACATAGCCTATTGCTGTGGAGAAGATAACCATCCTGTAAGGTGAATGGTTCCTCTTTCTTCCCCAAAGCAAGGGCTGACATTATGTCTCTAAAGTCAAGGTCAGTAGAATACTCATCTATCATAGAGGATATATCATTGTGAGTAGCTATAGACAACGCATTAACTTTTGGTCGTCGTGAAATTGCATCGGCCACTTGATTGTGCTTACCAGTAATGTGAGCAATAAGGAAATTAAATTGCGAAAGAAAATTTGCCCACCTCATTTGTTTGTCGAAAAGCTTGGTTTGCGTCATGAAATGCTTGAGACTTTGGTGGTCGGTTCGTAGGATAAATGGAGTCCCCAATAGGTAGTGCTTCCATGTGTATAGGGCATGTAGAACAGCCAAAAGCTCTTTCTCATAAATTCCCAAGACTCGTTCATTAGTATTGAGCCTTCGGCTCTCATATGCTATGCCATGCCCTTCTTGAAGCAAAACTGCTCCAAGGCAATCACCACAAGCATTACATTGGACCTCAAATGGCTTTGAGAGATCCGGAAGCACGAGGACTGGTTGGGAAATAAGCTTCTCTTTGAGCTTATCAAAAGCATTTTGCTCCTTAGTAGTCCATACATACTTAACGTTCATACATACTTAACGTTCTTCTTAGTTAAGTCGTGTAGTGGTCCTGCTACTTGAGAGAATTTTGCTATGAAGAGTCTATAGTATACGCACATACCAATAAAGCTTCTTAGCTCATATAGATTTCTTGGGTTAGGCCATGATTTTATTACCTCTAACTTTGATGGATCCATATGGATACCATTGTGAGAGATAATATGACCTAGGTATTGAATCTCTTGAAGGAAGAATTCGCTTTTCTTTTGGTTGAGAAAAAGCTTGTTCTCCCTCAATGCTTGAAAATCACTTGGAGATGTTGCCTATGTTACTCCAAAGACTTGGAGTAGATGATAATATCATCAAAGAACACTCTAGTGAATTTGCGATAAGGTCTAAAAAATTTCTCCATCAAACGATTGAACGTAGTTGGTGCATTAGTCAAGCCAAAACGCATGACTAGATATTCATAAAGACCAAATGTTGTGCAAAATGCGCTCTTTACGATTTCTTCATCCACTATCCTTATTTGATGATAGCCACTTTTAAGGTCCATCCTATTGAAGTAGGTAGAGCCTTGTAGCTTATCAAACAAATCTTCTACCCGAGGCACGAGAAATCTGTTTTTGATAGTGATATGGTTTAGTGCTCGATAGTCCACACACATACGGTATGTACCATCTTTCTTTTGCACTAAAAGGAATGGAGAACAAAAGTGAGAGGAACTAAGCCTCACCATCCCTTTGTCTACCAATTCCTGTACTTTGCCTCATGATCTCCTCTTGTTGAGCTTGTGAGATTCGATAAGGAGGTTTGCTAGGCGGTGAGCTACTTGGAAGGAGCTCAATGCGATGCTCGTCATCCCCTTGTGTTGGAGGTAAGTCCATAGGGATATCATCGATGGACACATCTTGGGATCCTTTTAGAAAATTAGACAAGTCTAACTCTTCTTGATTCCTACCATTTACATTTGATGAAACATTAGTATCTTTTAGAGACTCTTTGACAAAAATCATGTACGTAGAAACTGAGCTCTTCATTGACTTATCAAAAGCAAGAGGATTTACAAGTGGAATAGTGCGACCACGCTCACTAGCATCTATATACATGTTCTTTCCCTTATAGGTGAAGTGGATTCTCCTTTCAGGGAACTTCATGTTGGCAGCCATGCGATCAAACCATGGCGCCCCTAGGATAGCATCCTCATGTTGGAGAGGAGAGATGAAGAAGTCTTCTTTGTCGACATAGCTTTGGACATGAAGCCTCAACTTCCCAATCAAGGGAGTAATGGAGGCTTGCTGTCCATTGAAAGTTGTGTCAGCCATTACCATATCTCCCATCTCAAAAGCTTGAATGCCCTACTTGGTGGCCAACTCTATTGATATGAAGTTGTGAGTAGAGCCAGGGTCAAACAAGATGAAGGCATCATGCTCTCTTACCTTTCCCCAAGCATAGGAAAGTAATGATCCTTTGCAATGAGCATCCTCTTTTGGAGCTTCGATGGTGGAAGCCCTAGGAGTCTCATTGCGAGTATTCTTCTTGGGGCAAGAACGATAGCCATGTCCTTGCTCCCCACACTTAAAACACTTATGGTCCTTGCGAAAGCTTCAAGCTCTTAAGGAGAGAGTTTTTTTTTACCTTTGTAAACTCCCTTCTCCTTGGACCGATTGTTATTGTTGTTGGAAGTGACTTGGGAAGAATTTCGAACATTGGTTTTCCCCTTTGCATCATTTTTGTCTTTGTTTTCCATGGGCTTGACATTATGTCTAACCCCTTGATGGAAATTGATGCATGAAGCAACCATGGTGTGATAGATTACTTCGCTAATAGTACCAAGCCGTTGAGAGTTGATGTATTCGGCCATCTCTTCAGGTAATCCCACACAGAATTGCTACCTTTGCTTGGCAAAGTCTATCTTTTGAAAGACAGTAGCCTTGAGATGTAAATCCCAAAACTTGTCTACGTACTTGTGGATAGACTCATGAGAGAGAAGCTTCAAGCTGCACCAGTCGGTAAGCACTTTGTCCTTTGCATCGCTTGCAAGGAATTGCTTCATGATGGAAACTCGTAGAGTTTTCCATGTCTATGGGGCTTCACCATTGCCACGAAGTCTAGCCCACCATTGACGAACTGATTTTTGGAAGTGCATAGCTACATGGCGTAGCTTGGAGGACTCTATGAAGCCCTCATCTCCAAAGGCCGCATCAAATTGTTAGATGAAGGCCAACACTTTGTTGCTAGCACCAAAGGTGCCATCATAGGTGAGAAAAGAGATACTCTTTCCCCCCTCCTTGAACTTCTTTAGCTTTTGTGACCTTCCCCATGCAGGAAATGATTTGCAATGTCCTCCCCTCTTGTATTCTCTAGGAGAATAGCCATAGCTTTCGTCGGAAGAGGAGGAAGGTGAAGAAGAAGGAGAAGAGGGTGACCTCTTCCTAACCCTTTTCTTCCTTTGTTTCCTCTCTTCCCTTTCAGTGTGATGAGGAGAAGGACTATGTGTTGATCTTTTCCTCTTGGGAGGAGTGGGCGATTGTCTAAACCGCCGTCTTCGTGGAGCCACATCTTCAGAGGAACTTAAACTTTCATTGCTTTCTTGCGCTTTGGATTCCTCCTCTCGAATGGGAGAGAGTCTTCTTTTGGGGTTCTCTTCAAGAGGCCTCCTAAGCTCTCTCTCCTCTTGGAGAGGAAGGTAAATTCCATAAGCACGAAGTTGTTGAGTAACTTCGGCTTGCAAAGCAGGGTTGCCCATAGCTTGCTGCAACCTAGTGACGAGATAATTCACAAACATGGGAGCATCATCATTAACACCTTCATGTGCAAAATCAAAGTTATCAATGTTCATTCTACTCTCTTGATTATTGTCAACCATGTTAACAAAATTTATGTATGTACTTAGTGTATGCTTTGGCAATTCAAAACCTTAGTTGCCACTCCTCTTAGCCTTTAAAAATCGGCTCTTAAGTATCTAGACCCATGGCTTTAAGTGGTTCATTATAGAGAGTAGTGGAGTAGGTCTAACATAGCAGAGTTGCCAAGGGCTAGCTCCTTTCGGACTTCTTATGGCTCAATAATGGTAAAGCCGTAGGCAAGTCTAAAAAGACTCCATTATTAAGCCCAAAGCTCCCGAGGTGTGCACCATATCTCACATAGTGGGATCAACAAAACCAATAATAGATCCCAGCTCCACTTACCCTAATATAATTAACAACATCAACCATTTATAGGCTACTTAAGGACCTCTCTTCTTAAGCAAGAAAAGAGAAACCAAATGCTCTAATACCAATGTAATGGAATTGGCCTATTTAACTTGAGAGTAGCGGAAATTAATGAGAGTACTTTTAAGAAATGACTTTGTGAGCATAGCGGGTGAACATAATTGAAGATAGCAACTTAATCATAGCAATTAGTTAACTTGGCATGAACAATACTTCTTTGCAAGAGAGAGAATTTATAGAACATGACAACAATTGAGGACCGGATTTATGTGGAGCCGGTCATGCTACAACCGGAAGCATGGCTGCCCTGCAACATACTGGAAAATAGCACATAACAAGACATAAACGACTAAATCTACGTACCTGCCGACTCGCATAGCACATAACCACGACGTATGCAAGCAGAGAGAGAAAGAGAGCGTGATAGAACGAGAGAGCACGTGCATGCGCACCTCCTAGAGCGGAGTGCTATGCCGACACGACGAGAGAGAAGAGGGGAGAGGAGAGAAGAAGTACACAAACACTGGGTGCAATCTCCCCCCGTGCAAGAGTGACCATTTTCCTCTTGCACTTTTTTGTTTTATAGGTTTCTTGAATGGTCAAATTGGTTACAAACTGGCCGGCCGGTCATAATTGGCCAAAGCTCATAAAAGAGCACTTGAATAATAAAATGTACATGATATACAAATACATTTGCATAGGCCAAGTTGGGTCTAGTCTTTTCCACCTGTCAGCTGCAATAAGTAATAAAATGTCAATTCTATAACATACCTCTCCGTTGGAAAGCAACTTTTCTCAGTTGCGAGGAGAGAAATCTGCGAACAATACTTGTCAAAAACAGTGATTAGTATGTTGTGTCAAAAACATCACATAATAAAAGAAAATTTTATAAAACTAAACAACATTAGCTTATGCCTACCTTCATCCACATACTACCTATTCTAGTGTCCTATACCACTAGAATAAGCAGTATATGTCATACCCTTATGAATCAGAATATCATTGGTCACACTCATCATTCAATAATCATTTCCCATCAATCTCAAATCCAATTTCATAAATACTGTCATGACAGAAAAGCATCGACATATACCAATTCCCAATCCAAATCCAAATCCAAAATATCTTTCATTTTCTATACTCGGGTAACAAAATCATACTAGTTGTAGTGGTGGCCAGCCACTACAACATGATTTTGTGATCGGTGTTGCCTCAACCGGCGAGTCTACACCAATAAGACGTGCTGCCTAAATCGGTGAATCTGCTTAGGTATTGTTTAAAAATCATAAATCTGAAGTTTATCAATGTGCTGCCTAAATCGACGAATCTGCACCAGATGAGCATTGACACACTGCCTAAATCGGCGAATCTGTGTGCATGTGACCAATGGACTAGATAAGACATAAAGGAGAAAAATATTTACTATGTGTTTGACACCATTGTGCAATATATCAAAGTCCTTACAAATTGTTGTTGATTATCCCATAGAACCTTAGCTCGCATGAGTAGCTGCATACCTTATAGAAAAATCATCTCAATAAACAATCCTTTCAATATAATTAGCATTGGTGACGTTAGCAGTACTATTTGAGTATTCAGTGTAGAACACAATGCAGAGAAATGAAATATGAAAAGAGGAATGACGTATTTGATGTACATACCACAAGGGTATATTGTATTTGAAAATATATATCATTGTTGGGATATGGGGAGAGGTACAAGTGCTGCAACTAGCAAACTTATACCAAATTATAGCTAACAGATCCAAAATGTGGTAGTGTGGGGTTAATAATTAGTCATGAACTTGCAATTACAACTACAGAAGGGATTAGTATACAATTGAAACAAATGTGAGACAATTGAGCGGAAAGAAAATGTTTGCATTTCTAATTAAATAGCATAGATCAACTAGTGTCACTAACCAAAAAAATAAAAGAGAAAAGTGTGAGTTGTTTCTTTAGAGTCCTAATTTTGTTTGGTCGCTCGTACGTGCATGTTTCAAATTCATCTACACTAAATGTATGCATCACGACAGACCAGATAGTAGTATATTTTGGGTCTAATTATCCTACTCTATTTATTTATTTATTATTAATATGTTTTATGTCCTTGACAATCTAATTCAAGGATTCCTCCACACCAAAGAACTATGACATAATATACATTGAATTTGGTTCTAAAAAAAACTTTTGTTCTGGTCTTGATTAGCCTAGAGGCATCTACTGAGATAAGAAGGGGTTTGTATGTGCATTTGCAACTATTGAAATGCTTCAACATGTATTGTTAGAAGAGCTTTATTGCCCGGTGGCGTCATCCTATTGTCCTAAATATGTGTGTACCATTCAAATTAAGCACTACAAAAATATCAAACAAAGGTGTAGAGAGAAATTTGAACATTGGATTGGTAAAAGGGACTGAGTGGCTGAGAGATTACAAATTAATTCATTGGTGGCTAAGAAGATTGCCCCCGGTGTCGATGATAGTCCTTGCATCACCCTGTTCAGGTCGATGTCAAAGATTTGCGGTGGAATGTCGAGTAGCATGTGGCCTATGTGGACGCCAATGAGATTGACGTAGTAAAATAGTGACAAAAATTAGTGTCCTCATGGTCAATGCCCGAGGACACCCGGCAAGGGCATCGTGCAAGAAAGTATTGCATTGGTTGCCTAAGAGCCTTATCGATGTCCAATGCTTCCAAGACATCGAGTAGCGACCAAGGGGGAAAGGAGGAGAGGACGGAAAAAGAGAGAAGAAATGAAATGAAATGTTATATTAACAGTTGTCAAAAGGCTGAAAGCGCATATGAGGCCAACCTAATACAATCCGTGTGAATGTGATCCAATGCCTGGGTACAAAGTAAAAATGAAGTAACGTGAAAGATTGGAAAGACTAAAACGTTGTTCGAGAAATTATGGCACGGGTCACCAAAGAGCTTCCTCAATGTTTGCCGCTGTAAGGAGTCGTAGTGAGAGAGGGAAGAGCGAGAACAAAATGAAATGAAATGTTATATCACCCGGCTTGCAAAGGGCTATGGGACCAAATTGATACATTCCTTATGAATCTAATACAATGTTTGGGTGTAAAATTAAAATGAAGTATAGTGAAAAACTTAAATGAAAAAAGAAAAAAAACCTGAAAACATCACACTAAAATCGTCATCATCATTGTCGATGACTGAGGATAAATGGCATCGGGGTGTTGTGCGAGAAAGTAGTGCATTTCTCGTTGAAGAACGTCATCAATGTAAGTCGCTGTAAGTAGCGGTACTCATAGGGGAAAGAGGGAGAGACTGGGAGGCAACGTATCTCGGATACATGAGGAGCATGCCTTTGCAGAGAGATGACATGCGGATGTATGTGGCCATGCCAAATACGTAAAGCCCCAAATGATAAGACTTAGCCGGATGAAGCAATGCCTTCAACATCCACAATGCCTCTTGTACAAGGAATTCCAAATGTGTGCCAGTTAAGCCCGTGTGGCCCCATGTCCGCTGCAAGAGTGAAGTCCATCAAATCCACCTCGATGTGGACACCTGGTCAACCAATAGCTTCCTGTTGTAGTAAATACAATATAGCATCCAGGCGAAATGTTGTTGAAGTGAGCACATGATCGTGAGAGAAAGGAGAAAGTCTGCTTGGAGTAGATCTTGCTTCATGGTCACGACCACCTCACAGCGCATCCTACACGCGCTTATGATATTGAGCTTTAATGAGATCATGTACACACTCCATTCCAACGAGGAGAAAACCATAAATATTGTATCTGTTGGGTTTACATTTCACCCTCTAGTTACATGGAATAACAGATCGATGCAAGCAGAAGGCAATTGAATGAGGGAATCTGTTTCATCAACGATGATTGTGACAGGTGTCAGCAGTTTTCCTTCAGAGAGAGCTAGTTGAACTGTATTGCCCTTGCACTCTTCCTGTGGATCCCTAGCCGGCCTAAAGAGGTTGGGGCATGGGAGGTTCAAGGTATTCCAAAAGTAGGCCCAAAGAGTTTGGTCATCCCATTTGTCATTAACACCTTCCAAGCCAAAACCTAAGTACACGGAGGGGGGGTGACCGAGCGAGAGTTGTTGTGCGGGGGGGGGGGGTGGTTGTGCATGAGAATGCGGTAGAGGGAGAGCAGAAAGAGAAATAGATAGGCGTGTGTGGCTATGCTTCTACGGCTCCAAGCTTGCATGGTGGCTTGAGGGAGAGGGCATGCTTTGTGCAACTAATGAGCGCCGTATAAAATAGTATGTGGCTGGAAAACCGCAGGAGAAAGAAGCAATGATAGAGAAAGTAAGAGAGATAGAGAGTGTAAAAGAAAAAAGTGGGCTAAGTAGCCAATACAGTAAGAGTGCAGCTCATCTGCGACATGAGGTGGCGGGGGTGGTGGTTAATGCAGTACAACTGCATGGCGGTTGTGAGACATTGGTTGGGGTTGGTGGGGAAGGGGCCATGCGAAGGGTAGGGACACTATTTGATAATGACGGCCATGCTCTCAAGCCCCACCTTTTTATGAGGCTGCATGGCGGCTGGCCAAATAGGAGCCCTGAGAATGAGAGAAAGAGCGTGCGAACTTCGATTGGCTGAGAGAGAGTGTGAGAAACACTGGTTGACTGAGAGGAGGCAGAGAAAGATAGCAGTTGGGAGATAGCGGTTGGCTGAGAGTGATACCTGCGGCTGCATGGGGACCCCTGTTTGTGTCTTGCAACCCCTGTTTGTGTCTTGGTGGCTGCAGATGTCATTGAGGCATGTAGATCCTGTGGTATGCAAGCTAGCTGGCATGGTAGTTCAAAAGCGCCGCACAATCAATGCTGTGGGAGTCAGTGGATCTGCAATGGCATCGTTGCTGTCATTCTAAGTTGCTGCCGCCAATGACTGAGTTTCCAGGCTTGGCAAAGGCTGCCCGATTCCCAATACATCATCCCCTTCTTCTACATGCTAATTTCACCAATTGTTTTAGTGAACGATGCTATGCCTTCTCCAACTCCTGGGATGGTTCCTAGAGCACGAAAATTCATTGACAACGGCTCTTCTTCTCTGTTCCCGTCTTGTACTCCTTCAAACTCAGTCAATTTTTTTACAGATCTCTAGGGATTATTCGTACAACATTGAAAATTATATGATTCTTACACATATATGCTCCTATCTAAGTACCATATCTTCTACTCTAACAATAGCCTATGCCGACTAATCAAATAGTACACATAGGCTCTATTCAACCTCTATACAAGAACTACTCGATACTTGCATGAAGGCTTTCAATAACAGAAAAAAAAAGACCTCTTCATATCCCAGAGTAGAGAAGAATCATGAAATGTGATTAGAGATAATCATAAAAGAGAAAACTTATCTTCATGTTAATTGTGCATAGAGATCCTTGTTGCCATGATTCGTGTACACCAGGAGCGATGATCTATGCTCTGATACCACTGGTACAACCTGAAGCATGGCTGCCCTGCAACATACTGGAAAATAGCACATAACAAGACATAAACGACTAAATCTACGTACCTGCTGACTCGCATAGCACATAACCACGACAAGCAGAGAGAGAAAGAGAGCATGATAGAATGAGAGAGCACGTGCAGGCGCACTTCCTAGAGCGGAGTGCTACACCGACACGGCAAGAGAGAAGAGGGGAGAGGAGAGACGAAGTACACAGACACTGGGTGCAATCTCCCCCCATGCAAGAGTGACCATTTCCCTCTTGCACGTATTTGTTTTATAGGTTTCTTGAATGGTCAAATTGGTTACAAACTGGCCGGCCGGTCATAATTGGCCAAAGCTCATAAAAGAGCACTTGAATAATAAAATGTACATGATATACAAATACATTTGCATAGGCCAAGTTGGGTCTAGTCTTTCAACTGCAATAAGTAATAAAATGTCAATTCTATAACAAGTCCCCCCTCCAATAGGCATTTGTATTATGATTTCTCTCATTAAGAGAGACTTGTTACAATACAATATTTGTGTTCCTTGTGACCTAGGTGATGCAATGAAGATGGAAATCTTCATGCATCACAAACATAACATAAACTTTAAGAAAGATTTAACTATTCCAAGCCTCAATCCCAAGATCTCAAACACCTTCGAAGGTGGAGAGAGCTAGCAGGGAATGAGGGTAGGGAAGAGGAAGAAGAAACATTTCATAGGAGAAAGAACTAGTTCCTCACTTATCATAACTCTTGTTGCTAGCATACATAATAGCATAGTAATGAAGAAATAGGAGATGGCAAGCTTAAGCATTGAAGCATGGCTCTTGGTTGGATTTGCACTCCATAGCCAAGAGTGTCGGTGTAGGCTCTCAACCTCTACTTGCTTGGAGAAGGAGAGGGAGCTCTTGCACTTTGCATAGCACACAATGAGAGTGTTTGTGAGTGTGTGTGGGTGATTATACCCCCTAAGCAACCCCCTAGCTTGCTTGGGTCGACCCCCCCTTGTAGCTCATGCTTGAAGCTCATTGGACCCCTCCAGGCCTAGCCAATCACAAGCAAGAGGCATTACAAGCAACAAGGGTAGCCTTGGGACAAGTGTCCCTGCCATAAAATCTAATATCTAACCAACCCAAATGATTTTCTCATATTAAATTGATCACTTAATGTGGGAGAAAGAACGGGAACAAGTGTTAAGATATAGATATGTGCTTATAGATCTATCTCAACACGGGGCCAATGTTAAAGGGGCCCAAATGAGAGATGGTATATCAAAGAGCAAGGCTAACCAATGGAGCATAAGACCTTAGGGTTAGCTTCATTGAAGACCTCCAATAATGTGTGTAAAAGTCCTTTGATCTTAGGTAAGCTAGGTCTGAGCTTGAGGTGGGAACCCGGCCCAAGCTCGAGGTGCTTGTCGTGCTTGAGGTGCTTGATTAAGGTGCTTGAGGTACTTGACCTATTGCATGATTAAGGTGCTTGAGGTGCTTGACCTGTTGCATGATTAAGGTGCTTGAGGTGCTTTGACATGCTTGCCTGAGATGCTTGTGGGAACACCCCTAGTCCAAGTGCTTAGTCATGCTTGATGACTAAGGTGCTTGAGCACCAAAGGTCAAAAAGATCTCTACAAAGAGGGGGGCGAGCCCTTTTCTTAGGGACTAGAGAGAGAACACACACACACACACTCTCTCTCTCTCTCAAGGAAATCCCAAGCTTAAAGAGGGAACAGGGACACATGTCAAGCCCCTACCCATGTTACCTCCATGAGGTGCTTGAACTCTATTGGCTAGGATTAAAAGGGGTCCAATGATAATTTACAACAATTATCTAATTGTTTTTGCATTTATCAAGTCCTCTCTCTCAAAGGGGAAAGGGGGATACTTATCCCAAGACTACATCTATTGCTAGAAATGGCCCAAGCTTGTGATTGGCTAGGCTTGGCATGAGCCAATGAGCTTCAATGATGAGCTAGAAGAGGGGGTCGACCTAGCAAGGAGGGGGGTTGCTTGCAAGATATACTCACCCACACACACTCATAAACACTCTCATTGTGTGCTATGCAAAGTGCAAGAGCTCCCTCTCCTTCTCCAAGCAAGTAGAGGTTGAGAGCCTACACCAACACTCTTGGCTATGTAGTGCAAATCCAACCAAGAGCCATGCTTCAATGCTTAAGCTTGCCATCTCCTTCTTCTTCATTACTATGCTATTATGTATGCTAGCAACAAGAGTTATGATAAGTGAGGAACTAGTTCTTTCTCCTATGAAATGTTTCTTCTTCCTCTTCCCTACCCTCATTCCCTGCTAGCTCTCTCCACCTTCAAAGGTGTTTGAGGTCTTGGGACTGAGGCTTGGGATAGTTAAAGCTTTCTTCAAGTTTATGTTATGTTTGTGATGCACGAAGCTTTCCATCTTCATTGCATCACCTAGGTCACAAGGAACACAAAGACTGTATTGTAACAAGTCTCTCTTAATGGGAGAAATCATAATACAAATGCCTATTGGAGGGGGGACCGGCTCCACATAAATCCGGTCCTCAACTGTTGTCATGTTCTCTAAATTCTCTCTCTTACAAAAGTATTGTTCATGCCAAGTTAACTAATTGCTATGATTAAGCTGCTATCTTCAATTATGTTCACCCGCTATGCTCACAAAGTCATTTCTCAAAAGTAATCTCATTAATTTCCGCTACTCTAAAATTAAATAGGCCAATTCCATTACATTGGTATCAGAGCATTTGGTTTCTCTTTTCTTGCTTAAGAAGAGAGGTCCTTAAGTAGCCTATAAATGGTTGATGTTGTTAATTATATTAGGGTAAGTGGAACTGGGATCTATTATCGGTTTTGTTGAGCCCACTATGTGGGGGATGGTGCACACCTCGGGAGCTTTGGACTTAATAATGGAGTCTTTTTAGACTTGCCTACGGCTTTACCATGATTGAGCCATAAGAAGTCCGAAAGGTGCTAGCCCTCGGCAACTCTGCTATGTTAGACCTACTACTCTACTCTCTATATTTAACCACTTCGAGCCGTGGGTGTAGATACTTAAGAGCCGATTTTCAAAGGCTAAGAGGAGTGGCAACTAAGGTTTTGCATTGCCAAAGCACGTACATAAATTTTGTTAACATGGTTGACAATAATCAAGAGAGTAGAATGAACATTGATAACTTTGATTTTGCACATGAAGGTGCTAATGATGATGCTCCCATGTTTGTGAATTATCTCGTTACTAGGTTGCAGCAAGCTATGGGCAACCCTGCTTTGCAAGCCGAAGTTACTCAACAACTTCGTGCTTATGGAATTTACCTTCCTCTCCAAGAGGAGAGAGAGCTTAGGAGGCCTCTTGAAGAGACCCCCAAAAGAAGACTCTCTCCCATTCGAGAGGAGGAATCCAAAGCGCAAGAAAGCAATGAAAGTTTAAGTTCCTCTGAAGATGTGGCTCCACGAAGACGGCGGTCTAGACGATCGCCCACTCCCCCCAAGAGGAAAAGATCAACACATAGTCCTTCTCCTCATCACTCTGAAAGGCAAGAGAGGAAACAAAGGAAGAAAAGGGCTAGGAAGAGGTCACCCTCTTCTCCTTCTTCTTCACCTTCCTCCTCTTCCGATGAAAGTTATGGCTATTCTCCTAGAGAATACAAGAGGGGAGGACATCGCAAATCATTTCCTGCATGGCGAAGGTCACAAAGCTAAAGAAGTTCAAAGAGGGAGGAAAGAGTATCTCTTTTCTCACCTATGATGGCACCTTCGGTGCTACCGACAAAGTGTTGGCCTTCATCCAGCAATTTGATGCGGCCTTTGGAGATGAGGGCTTCACAGAGTCCTCCAAGCTACGCCATGTAGCTATGCACTTCCAAAAATCAGCTCGTCAATGGTGGGCTAGCCTTCGTGGCAATGGTGAAGCCCCAAAGACATGGAAAACTCTACGAGTTTCCATCATGAAGCAATTCCTTGCAAGCGATGCAAAGGACAAAGTGCTTACCGAATGGCGCAGCTTGAAGCTCCTCTCCCATGAGTCTATCCACAAATATGTAGACAAGTTTTGGGATTTACATCTCAAGGCTACTGTCTTTCAAAAGATAGACTTTGCTGAGCAAAGGCAACAATTCTGTGCGGGATTACCTGAAGAGATGGCCGAATACATCAACTCTCAATGGCCTGGTACTATTAGCGAAGTAATCCATCACACCATGGTTGCTTCACGCATCAATTTCCATCAAGGGACTAGACGTAATGTCAAGCCCATGGAAAACAAAGACAAAAATGATGCAAAGGGGAAAACCAATGTTCAAAAATACTTCCCAAGTCAATTCCAACAACAATAACAATCGGTCCAAGGAGAAGGGAGTTTACAAAGGTAAAAAAAAACTCTCTCCTGAAGAGCTTGAAGCTTTTTGCAAGGACCATAAGTGTTTCAAGTGTGGGGAGCAAGGACATGGCTATCGTTCTTACCCCAAGAAGAATACTCGCAATTAGACTCCTAAGGCTTCCACCTTCGAAGCTCCAAAAGAGGATGCTCATTGCAAAGGATCATCACTTTCCTATGCTTGGGGAAAGGTAAGAGAGCATGATGCCTTCATCTTGTTTGACCCTGGCTCTACTCTCAACTTCATATCAACAGAGTTGGCCACCAAGTTGGGCATTCAAGCATTTGAGATGGGAGATATAGTAGTGGCTGATGCAGCTTTCAAGGGACAACAAGCCTCCGTTACTCCCTTGATTGGGAAGTTGAGGCTTCATGTCCAAAGCTATGTCGACAAAAGAAGACTTCTTCATCTCTCCTCTCCAACATGAGGATGTTTTCCTAGGGGCACCATGGTTTGATCGCGTGGCTGCCAACATGAAGTTCCCTGAAAGGAGAATCTACTTCACCTACAGGGGAAAGAACATGTATATAGATGCTAGTGAGCGTGGTCGCACTATTCCACTTGTAAATCCTCTTGCTTTTGATAAGTCAATGAAGAGCTCAATTTCTGCGTACATGATTTTTGTCAAAGAGTCTCTAAAAGATACTAATGTTTCATCAAATGTAAATGGTAGGAATCAAGAAGAGTTAGACTTGTCTAATTTTCTAAAAGGATTCCAAGATGTGTTCATCGATGATATACCTATGGACTTACCTCCAAAACGAGGGGATGATGACCATCGCATTGAGCTCCTTCCTGGAAGCTCACCACCTAACAATCCTCCTTATCGAGTCTCACAAGCTCAACAAGAGGAGATCATGAGGCAAGTACAAGAGTTGGTAGACAAAGGGATGGTGAGGCTTAGTTCCTCTCCCTTTTGTTCTCCAGTCCTTTTAGTGCAAAAGAAAGATGGTACATACCGTATGTGTGTGGACTATCGAGCACTAAACCATATCACTATCAAAAATAGATTTCCCGTACCTCGGGTAGAAGATCTGTTTCATAAGCTACAAGGCTCTACCTACTTCAGTAGGATTGACCTTAAGAGTGGCTATCATCAAATAAGGATAGTGGATGAAGATATCTTAAAGACCGCGTTTCGCACAACGTTTGGTCTTTATGAATATCTAGTCATGCCTTTTGGCTTGACTAATGCACCAGCTACGTTCAATCGTTTGATGGAGAAAATTTTTAGACCATACCGCAAATTCACTGGAGTGTTCTTTGATGATATTATCATCTACTCCAAGTCTTTGGAGGAACATAAGCAACATCTCCAAGTGATTTTTCAAGCATTGAGGGAGAACAAGCTTTTTCTCAACCAAAAGAAAAGCGAATTCTTCCTTCAAGAGATTCAATACCTAGGTCATATTATCTCTCACGATGGTATCCGTATGGATCCATCAAAGTTAGAGGTAATAAAATCATGGCCTAACCCAAGAAATCTACATGAGCTAAGAAGCTTTATTGGTATGTGTGCATACTATAGACGCTTCATAGCAAAATTCTCTCAAGTAGCAGGACCACTACATGACTGAACTAAGAAGAACGTTAAGTATGTATGGACTGCTAAGGAGCAAAATGCTTTTGAAAAACTAAAAGAGAAGCTTACTTCCCAACCAGTCCTCGTGCTTTCGGATCTCTCAAAGCCATTTGAGGTCCAATGTGATGCTTGTGGAGATTGCCTTAGAGCAGTTTTGCTTCAAGAAGGGCATGCCATAGCATATGAGAGCCGAAGGCTCAATACTGATGAGCGAGTCTTGGGCATTTATGAGAAAGAGCTTTTAGCTGTTCTACATGCTTTAGACACATGGAAGCACTATCTATTGGGGACTCCATTTATCCTACGAACTGACCACCAAAGTCTCAAGTATTTCATGTCGCAAACCAAGCTTTCCGACAAACAAATGAGGTGGGCAAATTTTCTTTCACAATTTAATTTCCATATTGCCCACATAGCTGGTAAGCACAATCAAGTGGCCGATGCACTTTCTCGACGACCAAAAGTTAATGCTGTGTCTATAGCTACTCACAATGATCTATCCTCTATGATAGATGAGTATGCTACTGACCCTGACTTTAGAGACATAATGTCAGCCCTTGCTTTGGGGAAGAAAGAGGAACCATTCACCTTGCAAGATGGTTATCTTCTCCACGGCAATAGGCTATGTGTTACCCATTCCCTTCGTGAGAAATTTATGTATGAATCCCATGCTCCTCCATATGCGGGGCATAGAGGTATTCAACTTACTCTCCGAGGAGTAGAGACGTACTTCTATTGGCCTACCATGAAAGTGGACATACAAGAGTATGTTTCAAAATGTGTAGTATGCCAAAAGACCAAGTATGATAGAGGGAAGCAACCTGGATTACTCTAGACATTGCCTATTCCAAATTCACCATGGGAGAGTATATCCATGGATTTCATCTTTGGATTACCCAGGTCTATCCATGGGAATACAGGAATATGGACAATAGTTGACAGGTTTAGCAAGCAAGCACATTTTATTCCTGTCAAAAAGACTATTAAGGCACATCAAATGGCAACTCTCTTCATATCTCAGATTTTCAAGCACCATGGATTACCCACATCCATCGTGTCAGATAGAGATCCTAGAATGACTAGTAATTTCTGGAAAGGTCTCTTTGAAAATCTAGTAACAAGATTGAATTTCTCTTCGGCCTATCACGCACAAACGGATGGCCAAAGTGAGATAGCCAATCTTATGATACTCGATCTACTCAAGACTTATGTTACCGAAGTAGATCAACGCTCATTGAGGGAAGACCAAAAAGTCCCTTGCTACTCAAAGTACATGGGAAGATCTTCGCCGCCGATGAGTATAGCCGTGACCTACAAGAATCTTTTCAAAAGATTAAGGAGGCTATATCCATCTCTCAACAAAGGCAAAAAACTGCTGCTGATAAGCACAGAAGAGCCTTAATGTTCAAAGAAAACGATTGGGTCTTACTCAAGTTTCCTAAGGCTCGATTAAGGCAAACAACGGGCAAAAATCCTACGGGCCATCAAAAGTATTATGCTAAACTAGCAAAAAGATACTATGGTCCTTTCCAAATCTTGAAGCCCATCAATGAGACGGCTTATCAACTCAAGTTGCCCAACCATTGGCTCATACACAATGCCTTTCATGTAGCCTACTTAAGCCCTACAAAGGAGAGCCACCAACTGAACCAATTATTGAAGACCCTCCCGAAGTTGAAGACCAAGAAGAGATGCTACAACCCGAAGCTGTCCTTCGGCATGAAGACAAGGTACTACGACATGGTAAGATTATCCGACGGTATCTTATTAAGTTCAAAAATTATCCTTTTGAAGATGCTAGATGGATGCAAGGAATACACCTTAAGGATAGTATGAACCTTGACAATGCTTACAATGCTACATTAGAGTAAGCAAATGTACAAATTTCTTTTAAATGACTCATGTTTTTGTCTTATAAGACTACTCCTCATTTTAATTGTGCACAAATTTAACTAGTATGCATGCTTAGAATCATGTTTGTGATGACGACGTCTCTCAAACACCAAGTAGAATTTGTCACTCTACTTTGGGAGAATGAAATGGACTAAAGAGCAGACATGCTTGCGGCAGCTACGTCTCCCAAGCACCAAATGGATTAGTCATCCATCTTGAAAAGATGTCGTAGGGTAAAAAGGGATCCTCTACCCGCTAAGTAAAATTGACTAATGACTAAGGCTTTATCTCTTCTACCTCATAGTCGAGGACGACTATCATTTCAAGACAGAGGTAATGTCATAAAATCTAATATCTAACCAACCCAAATGATTTTCTCATATTAAATTGATCACTTAATGTGGGAGAATGAACGGGAACAAGTGTTAAGATATAGATATGTGCTTATAGATCTATCTCAACACGGGGCCAATGGTAAAGGAGCCCAAATGAGAGATGGTCTATCAAAGAGCAAGGCTAACCAATGGAGCATAAGACCTTAGGGTTAGCTTCATTGAAGACCTCCAATAATGTGTGTAAAAGCTAGGTCTGAGCTAGGTGGGAACCCGGCCCAAGCTCGAGGTGCTTGTCGTGCTTGAGGTGCTTGATTAAGGTGCTTGAGGTACTTGACCTATTGCATGATTAAGGTGCTTGAGGTGCTTGACCTGCTGCATGATTAAGGTGCTTGAGGTGCTTTGACATGCTTGCCTGAGATGCTTGTGGGAACACCCCTAGTCCAAGTGCTTAGTCATCCTTTGATCTTAGGTAAGCTAGGTCTGAGCTTGAGGTGGGAACCCGGCCCAAGCTCGAGGTGCTTGTCGTGCTTGAGGTGCTTGAGGTACTTGACCTATTGCATGATTAAGGTACTTGAGGTGCTTGACCTGCTCACAAAGTCATTTCTCAAAAGTAATCTCATTAATTTCCGCTACTCTCAAATTAAATAGGCCAATTCCATTACAGTCCCCCTTTCCCCTTTGAGAGAGAGGGCTTGATAAATGCAAAATCAATTAATTAAATCTCGTAAATTATCATTGGACCCTTGGGTGGCTAATCAATAGGCTTCAGGCACACCATGAGGGCAACATGAGGAGGAACTGGACAAGTGTCCCTTTTGCTTTCTTTGTACCATGCATGCCTTTTGTGAGTGTGTTGGTGTTCTCTCTCATCCCCCCTCATGTAGGGCTCGCCCCCTCCTTGTAGGGATTGAATATTTGACTTTTTGACACCTCAAGCCCCTCATGCATAGGCCCATTTCCCACCACAAGCTTGGCCCTTAAGCACTTTAAGCTTGGGCTAGGTTCTCACCTCAAGTGCAACCCTAGCATCTCAAGCATGTCAAACACCTCAAGCATCTCAATCATCAAGCACCTCAAGAATCTCAAGCACCTCAAGCACCTTAGTCATCAAGCATGATAAGCAGGACAAGCACCTCGAGCTGGGTCGGGTTCCCGAGCGCCTCAAGGTCAACCCTAGCTTACCTAATGTCAAAGGACTTTTACACACATTATTGGAGGTCTTCAATGAAGCTAACCCTAAGGTCTTAGGCTCCATTGGTTAGCCTTGCTCTTTGATGGACCATCTCTCATTTGGGCCCCTTTACCATTGGCCCCGTGTTGAGATAGATCTATAACCACATGTCTATATCTTAACCCTTGTTCTCGTTTATTCTCCCACATAAAGTGATCAGTTTAATATGGGAAAATCATTTGGGTTGGTTAGATATTAGATGTTAAATTTTATGACTATATATATATATATATATATATATATATATATATATATATATATATATATATAGAGAGAGAGAGAGAGAGAGAGAGAGAGAGTTGTTATGCCAATCATGCGAAAATAAAATCATGACTACTACAAGAGAATTGTGATATCTTCACTCTTAATTTTGCCTTTAAGTAAAGTATGTGGAGATATAGGGATACTTGGAGAAGAGTTGTCATTGGCAACATAATTGAGATCATAGCCCTCATTGTAATTGGATTTAACTTCATTATAGTCGAGGATAGCATCTTGGATGAGGTTAAATGTTGCGCTGTTTAGGCGGTTGTTTGCCGAATGGTCTTTGGTTGGGATTAATAGTGACTCCATTGGGTTGGCTATTAGAATAACCATTGCTCTTAGTAGTGTTGTTTGGGCACTCATCTGCATAGTGGCCAAACTAAAAACATTTAAAGCATTTCACCTTTTTGTTACCGTTGACAATTGAGCAAGACATTGATTGTTTAAAGGACTTTGGTTGCCTCTCAGCTGCATGTGGTGGTTGTTGTTGCCATGGGGTTGAGAAAGTGTGGCCAAATTATCAAATCGACATCTTTTGAAGAAGGTGCGGCTTTGAGTTTGTTCCTCTCAAAGTTAGGTGAGAAAGGAACTCTCTTCTTACAATTAGTGTTACTAGGTTGAGCATTGTGTGGTTGATGTCTATCTTTCTTCTTGTCCACATTAAGAGCCAAGTTAATAGCTTTTGACAATGAATCTGGCTCAAACACATTTGCATGTAAAGCTCATAACCAAAGCCACGAAGTGCAATGCTAGACACTACATCAAGTCAAAAAGAAAGCTAACATGATTTCATGAAAGGGAAGCCCAAGCTCCTTACCTTCCTCTCTCTCTCTCTCTCTCTCTCTCTCTCTCTCTCTCTCTCTCTCTCTCTCTCTCTCTCTCTCTCTCTCTCTCTCTCTCGCTTTCTCCCCTTGTCTCTACGCTTTCGCATTGTCGACTTGGACAAGAGAAACTTCTCTACTTACTCTATTTTCTTTTCTACATAAAGATACAATGATTTTATTTTATACATAAAATGCTCAAATCTCATTCAATGCAAATCCAACTAGAAAAGCACACTAGTTTTTGGCCTGCCCCAAAGGGGTGAGGCCTTAGTGATGCCTCCCCTTTTTGGTAATGAAAAAGGGAAAGTTATTTTGTTTAAAATGAAAAATTTTGATTGGTTGGAAAATAATCACTACAAAGACATAAAAACATATTCACATTGCCATTGAATAATGAAAAGTGTAATGTGCCTGCCAACATCCAATTGATCTCTGAGGATTGATTTGCAAGCAACTCGCTAGATTAGACTGCTTGCACTCAGTGTGCGCTACATGCACCCCTACCTCGGACATCTTGTGTAGGCAATTGAAGAGTCAGACCTCTACACTTTGGAAAGTGAATCTTCGCAAGAGCCATGGCAACCAAGAGAGTTTTTTTGCGGGTCCTTTCGACGACGACGAGCAGTCCTGCCTCCAGCTCCTTGGCATACCTAGCCACAGAGAGAGAGAGAGAGAGAGAGAGAGAGAGAGAGAGAGAGAGAGAGAGAGAGAGAGAGAGAGAGAGAGAGAGAGAGAGAGAGAGAGAGAGAGAGAGAGAGAGAGAGAGACTCCTCTACCTAGTGCGCATTCTACTGTACTACGAGAGATTCATGTTTTAGATTTGTGTTTGCAAGAGTTTGACAATATTTGTTGAGACTCTTGCAAAGCATGTCCACGATCTGGTCCATATCGGCAAGAACAAAGGAGTGCAGTAGTTCGCGTGCGCTTCCTACTAAATCACGACTTCCTGGTGCTAGAGCTAGAGGACTCCTACTATGATTAGGGTGAGAAGCTCTACATCATGGAGGAAAAGTTGAGAATGATCTTTTGGCACATTTGCAACTAGGGACTCGTGTGCTTTTTGTGGTAAACTGTGGCAAAGGCAAGTGCTTTTGTCTCACAGACCTTGAAAATCTTGCTCAACTTCAAGGTGGAGTATTGGTTGGTTGATTCCTATTGCCAAGACTACAGTCTCTGCATATGCAAAGCTCTTGTTTGAGCCTGCAAAAACATGCCTGGGGTTGACGAGTCGAAAAGGAACGGCTTGAGGAGGAGGCCTAACGTGCACAATTGTCGTGGACATGGTGATGGATATTTGTGTGGAAGGAAATTAGCTTGAGCTTGAAACTGTACATTCTGAAGATGACCGTTTCGCTACTATCAATATTCGAATAAGGAATCCATCATCTTAATTTTGTTGGAAAGATTCTTAGCTTGGATATTCTTGCTCAGGTTGGGTTTTATAGCTTGGTTATTGGGACTTTAAGAGCCTAGGGTATATAGAGCTTTGAGAGTTTAGGCCATTAATGGGTTTCTAGACTTTCATTCATGTTATCACACACTTTTTGAGCTGGAGCGATCGTAAGAATGAAGTTTCAATGAGGAATCCGGATTGCCTTTTACTTTTCTTGAATGTTCTCTCTCTCTCTCTCTCTCTCTCTCATAAACATAGTGATCAATTGGACTCTAACAAGAAATAAATTTTCATCAACATCCATTCAAAGTATATGAACGAAGTTTGCTTTGCCCACTCTTATTTCCCTCCTCCTCTTTTTGCTTGTCTGTTTGTTTATAGATTTGAATTTTCTATCTTTTACAATGTGCATTGTTGGTCCCTATATTTTGGTGTTTCTTACTCTTGGTAGGCTAAAGTTGCTATCTATTAAGGTGCATGTCCCTTCACAATGGAAGACCTTGTGATTTTATCACTTGTTTGGACTACATAAGGAATCCTTAGTAAAGCGTTGGATTTTTGGTGCAATTGTGGACCGTTGGATGAAACTTGCGGATTAGTGCAAGCAAGAAAACATAGTACAACTTCCCTCGTCCAAGAGTGAATGTGTTGGGTTTGAACGCGCTTCACGACATCATTATTGTTTTTAATTGTTAATGTATATTATAACACCTTTCAAGGTCTTAGTTGCTTCATTGAGAGAGTGCTTTGAAGACATTTTGAAATTTGAAAACACTAGCAAAAGTTCAAGTGTAGCTTTCCCAAGTCCCGTTCTAACGTCAATTAATCAGGGAATAGAGACGAGAGAGGGACCCTTTCACTTTCTCTGTTTCAAAAGGTCTCCATTTCTTGCTTTCTAATCTCTGTGGGTTGCCCCTCTCGCGAGCTTCACAGTATTCAACTTCGCCGTACACACCCATTTTGCGTCTTTCCCTCGGCGCAGAGAAACTCGCTCTCTCCCTCATCAAGGAATGCTGCACCTGCATTCTCTCAATCCTTAGGGTTTCCGAAAAACTTCACCCCGGGATGCATTCCCCCAACTCCACATACCTACGAAGACGCCCTTTACATTTGGATTTTCACAGATTGTCGAAGCAGTTGGCACACAGACCTTCCTCCTCCTTGTTCGATGGTGACACGATGATGTGAGGAGTATGGAGTCTGTGGGGCTTTCTCTCTGTGCAGAAAGAGGTTCCACACGGTTGTAGTGAGTTCCTCTTTATATCGTGGCTCTTGGACGCAGTGGCAAGACTGAAGGGTGTCACATTGTCTTTAGAAATCTGTGGATGCACAGGCTCTTCCTGGTCTTCTCGGAGATCTTGTCTGTGAAGAGCTGATTGGGTGGCTTCTCTTGGTACCTCTTTGTGTGACCCTTACCGATGCTTGCATGCGATCTTTTACATCCTCAAGACGATGGTTGGAGCCATAGCTGGACTGCAGGAGCATCTGAAGTTGGCTCGAGATTATGCATTGGAAGGGCTGTATGATACTTCCATCATTTTTTTTGATGGGGCAATTGCACAGATCAACAAGTAAGTGTCAGGCTTACATATCCAAGCATACCGGATGTAATGTGCTTTTGTACGTGTTTAGGATTTTGCCAAGCACCTTGAAGTTAGTGAATTTCTGTATGACCAAATCTTTGGTTCTATTATTGCTGATTAATATCTCACCAATCTTTTGGGCGCTGCATTAGCCTACGAGTGAATAATCGTGTTTTTGCTGTTTAATTTTTTTACATGCCGAACAGATTTGGATCTGCATTGTGGTTATGCTTTTGATAAGCCTCGGGCCTAGGAACCAGCTGGGAGATCTTTAATATATGGGATCACCTCTAAGCTAAGATTTTTAAAACAGC
Organism: Adiantum capillus-veneris; assembly: GCF_014529385.1. Lineage (NCBI taxonomy): Eukaryota > Viridiplantae > Streptophyta > Polypodiopsida > Polypodiales > Pteridaceae > Adiantum > Adiantum capillus-veneris. The sequence continues at coordinate 94,215,740 of NC_140941.1, read as the reverse complement.
AAGACAATAGTAGAGTCTAATGCACAGAATTGAAGGAGTTTCAATTGCGATGGGTCTCATCATTTGGCTCATAATGTTCTGGCTGGAGTTGAGGGAAGTGTGTACAGAAGTTGTTAAGTGACTTTCATTAGGGTTGACTGGTCAATGAGTTTCAAGTGCAAGTAAATTTTCACAGCCTACTTTAGGCAAAGAATATCATACATGGGAGCCGGGCACATGGTTTCCTCTCAAAAGTTTTTGTATAACTTTGTTGAATTGTTTCAAGCTTTTTATTCTTTTTAGTTTGACATGCATTTGAAACTATACCTTAATATTATGCATGGATCGTCCTTACAGGATTGTCTTCCATAAAGTGGGGAATTCCTTTACTGTTTTTAACTTTTTGGCATGAGATCTTTTTCCATAAAAATGCCAAATGCCAGGTCATGGACAGAAATCCTAAGGTAAAGTACAAGGTGAGGGAGAACAATGTGGAGGCTTGTAACCAGAAAACCAATTCTAAGGGTGTAGTAGGATTTCTAAAGGTTCACTAAATGCCAAAAACATGTCTTAGCTCTATCCCTACTAGATTTTCAAACCCATTTTATAGATTCAAACATTTTTACAGATAAGTGGAACTAACTATAACCACCTTATTGATTACAGCTAACTGAGAGGAACTATGAAAGTAGGAGCATTAACCTAAGAGGATGAAACATCTGTGGTGGGAGCTCCTCGGTTAGATATGCACGCGACTCTTGTCGCCTCTTGTCACAAATGGGAGCGCGTAGAAGCAATTTATTAGCGAAAAATAAATAGAATTTGACCAAAAGAGAGAAGTGAGAAGATCGACATAGTATTGGGGACCAGAAGAAGGGCTTGTCCCCCCCCCCCCCCCCCCCCCTGCCCCCTCCCTCCCTCTCTCCCTCTCCGTTTAATTATTGGGGAGAATCTCTTTACAAGCACAAGAACTGGAGTACACCCCTCTGTTCTAGATCTCAGACTGATGTTCGTTTCCTTGCTGTAGAGGAACCTGAGAGACTAGCTCTCAATTTGGATTTCTTATGGTTTCTCCTCAGACCGTCGAAGCTCTGCAAACCATCTTGGACTCCAATTTTGGAATCCCCAAGCGTAGGCTGAAGCTTCCTTGCTCCTTCTCCATGGTGGAGTACCTGCCAAAAGCACAATCACAATGGCAAAAAAGCATAGATCTTAAACCCCTCCGTTCTAGATCTGAGACTCAATGGTTGTCTCCTTGCTATACAGGAACCTGAGAGACTAGCTCTCAATCTTGATTTCTTATGGTTTGTCCTTAGACTGTCGAAGCTCTACAAACCCTCCTTCTGGAATCCCGGAGCGTAGGCCGAAGCCTCCTTGCTCCTTCTCCGTGGTGGAGTACTTGTAGTGACAATGGCAAAAAAACGTAGATCTTATGCTCAACCAATACTGAGTACGGAAAACAACCTTCGTTGTCACGTGACACATCCCAACCCTATGTGTCCGTGGACAAGCTACACCAAGGTTGTTTCCGTACGTACGTACGGTATGGTTCCGTACCGTACGGTATCCGTACGCACCGTACGATTCCGTACGTACCCCCCCCCCCCCCCCAAAAAAAAAAAAAAAAAAAACTCTGAAAAAAAAAACCTCTGGAAAAAAAAAATCGCCAACAGTGTCTATTTCCCGTGGTCGGATTAGGTGGGCGAGGCCTTTAATAAGTCCACCTATCCTATACTGGTTATTATCACAACAGAGAATCGGAGAGTAGAACAGAGTCTCTGCACAGAGACCAAGGAAGGATTTGCCGCCACCGATAAGGTTCTTTCTCCCTCCCTCCCTCCCTCCCTCTCTTTGTGTTTGGAGTCTGCAAGGAGGCACTCTAGAGTCCTGACCTCGCGAAAGATTGTAAGTTTTGTATTCAACTTGGAAGTGTGCGTTAATTGTGTTGCAGAGTTATCTAGCGGTTACTTAACTTGTGGGGTGATTTTAAGTGTTTTTTGAAAGTTGTGGCTATGTTTAAGTATTGTGCAGTGTTTTTAAACTAGATAGGTTGTATATAAATTTGAAATTCTTTGTATTTTTAGCTTTTAAAAAATATACTACGAATTTTACGTACCTTATGGCCCAATCCATACGGTACAACGTACAATACGTACCGAACACGTACCGAATACTATGTACCTTACAACCTTGAGCTACACCATAGCAAGGTTCCCAGTAGTCAAGTCAGTTTAGATTAGCAGTGATCTGGCACTTTTGTGAGTCTATTCGTAGACCGTGCATGCTCAGTCACTTAGCATAGATGCATATCCTCCGGTTGCAAACAACATTTTTAAGTTAATAATGTTTTGTTTTATATAGTTTTGTTTCGTAGCAAACAAAGTGATTTAGTTTGTTTGTTTGTTTGTTTGTTTTTGTTTTTCTTTTCTTTTCTTGTGTCCCTTGCTTTTTTAGTTTTATGAGTGCTTTATTCCCTCTTATAATTCGTGAGTTCAGACTATTCTGAACTTATGAAGGTATATATATAGATGCATATCCTCCGGTTGCACACAACATGATCATCGGAATTCCCATCAGAATCCATTAGCATCAGTTAGGGGAATTTTCCAGTGCATTTAGCCTATTTTCCTATTTATTGGTTATTTTCACTTATTATTTTTAAGTGACTTTCCAACAAAAGTATGTAGGGCAATTTTGCTAAGTTAATATATAAGCAAACCCAAGTTAGCACAAATTGGCAGATGAGCCAAGGAGCACAGCAGGCTACCAAGCAACAAGTGTTCCCACCCTCTCTCAGCAAGACCCTCTCCAAGCCAACTTGGTGAGGCCCCTTCACACCCGCAGCCACCAGTGTTTTGGGATCGCCTAAGCTTCTTGCATACCTGGCGTTTCCATCCCCAGCAGACATCGCCAACAGCATATGAGCCTAGCGTTTTCTCTTGACCAACATCAGCGGTTTTCAGCCAAGGTTGTCAACCTAAAAACGCAGCCTAAAGGAGCAGATACATTAGCGTTTTTCATCATCACATCAGCCCCGACAAGAACCATTCATTTTCAGCCTTAAGAAATAGTCCAAGAATTCAACATATAGAAGATTACAGTTTTCAGCCTAAGTCGCCGTCGTCATCACCGTCGTCGTCATCGGCTTAGTCCCGACTCCCATTGCATCAGTCCATTGCATTCGCATTGTACACCTTTGTGCAATCAAAGTAGACCACTCTCGTCGACGAGGGTGGGGCCTTCGGAGGAGGGTTTTACAACCTCTCGGGTGTCGTATCTCTTCTCTCTCCTTCTCTCAGTCTCATTCACTTGCACGCACAATATCCACTCACTTTGTTCGTGATCATAGCATTCTCCATAAAGACGAAAGGCTCTCTCCTTTCCTAAGAACTAAAAGGAACCTTGAGCAATAAAGATCACTAATCTTGAGAAAATACAACATTCATTCCGTTGCACCTAACATTGGTATCAGAGCTTTGGAAGTGTTCTGCATTACTCAAGGAAAGAACCACAAGAAATTTTTTGCTTGTTGCGGTCGCACGAACCTAAGTTTACTTGGGCGTGGCGATTCCTAATCGTGTTTTGTTGAAGAGAGAGGAATCCCAAGAAAGAAGGGATTGTCCAACCTCCCCTTGTGCCTCTTTTTACTCATTGAGAGCGGACCGTGCACTTAGCGGCCGGCCGATCGACGTGAGGTGGGAAAAAGCAACCTTGGTGTGAGCGCAAGGCCGCCAAGGGGTGCGTCCGCAGAAAAGAGTAGAACTCGGGTGAAGAGAAGATCCTTCTCAAATGCGGTTTGTAAGCGAAAGAAACCTCAAGAACCTCAAGAACCCAAGAACCCAAGACCCGCAAGAACCCAAGTTCGTCATGAACTTAAGAACCCAAGACCCCCAAGAACCCAAGTTCCTTGTGAACTTAAGAACCCACAAGAACCCACAAGAAACCACGATTGCAAAATGGTCATCACTGGAAGCGGAATGGATACTTCGCTTACAGGTGATGAGTATGAGAGAGGCGAAGAAGAATTTTCCCCACCAGGAGGTTTTTCCGACCCTTCCCCATCTACGGCAAGGATTGCACTAACTCCTATGGAGGCTTTCGACAAGAGGATTATGGAAAGGAAGTTAGAACGCGAAGAAAGAGAAGTAGAAAGAAAAGCCTACGAAGAACAAAGGGCAGCCATAGATCGCGACTACAGAGAAGGAATGGCAGCCATACAGCGTAAGTACGACTTGGAAGCCAAAGAAAGAGAAGCAAGATTTGTTCGCGAGAACAACGCAAGCATGCAAGAGTTCTTGCGACTCTTTTCTCAAGTGCAGGCACTGATGCAAGAGATTCGAGAAAAGGAGACTCCCTCAGTCTCTTCTTCTCCATCGCATGATACACAGCATTTGCATGATGATGAGAAGCATGATGAATTGAATGATAATGATTTGCATGATGATTTGAATGACAATGGTAAGCATGATGATTTGGATGCCAATGATTTGCATAATGATTTGGATGACAATGACAAGCATGATGATTTGCATGATCAAGATGTGATTTCTCACAAGCATGATGAATTGCATGAAGATGATGTGATTGTTCACAAGGATGATGTGTTAGTTGATGCTTTTTCTAGCGAAGCTAACCTCGTTGTAGATTCGATCAATCACCAAGAATTGATCTTGGCTTTCGAGTCGAGGTCCACAGATCCCCCACAAGAAGATTCGATAGATCCCGAAGAAGCAATCTTGGCTCTGGAGCCTTGGTCCAGAGAACCATCACAGGAAGTATTATATGTTCGCATGATTGATACGCACGCATTGTTCGAGTGTTTCATTCGTGAAGGTTTCCTGTATTTTAGTCAGCATCGTTATGTGATCCCTTTTTCTAGGCATGTCATACTGTATGTTGAGCACGTTTCTCTCATGGATGAGCACGAATGTATGCGGATTGTTCATGAAAAGCTGAAAAGTTTGTATGTAAGGAAGTCGCATTCCATGTCTCTTCCTTGGCATGACACAGTTTCTGAAAGAGCACATGACACTATGAGCACCAAGCATGGGCATTTCCATTGTGATTTGCCACAGTTGATTGATTTCGATCAAACAGAAAAGATTCGACCTCATTGTTTGCATGTGTTTGATGAATTGGTTGTCACTCCGTCTATTTGTTCATCTACATTGCATGCACAGTCTTTAGAGAAGACAATATTTTTTTCCTTCACTTTACATGGAATAGGTATGTTCATGGTTTTGTGTTGGAGATGGTTTCAGGAATTTTCAGCCATGGAGATTCTTGAAGACAGAAGAAGCATGACTCTAGATGAAGTTGAAGCATCAAAGGAGCCATAGAAGACTTTGAGTCGCTTTCGGCGCGGCCCAAAGAAGCAAGCTGTGCAGACCTTTATGAAGTTCAAGTACCGCATGACCCACACATCAGAGTGGGTCGGAGAAGAGTCCCTTCCAGGATTCCGGATGCTGTTGGCGATCTCCCTCGATGCCGTACAGTTCGGTACCAGTACCTCACTTTGAAAAGGAGGGGATGTCACGTGACACATCCCAACCCTATGTGTCCGTGGACAAGCTACACCATAGCAGGGTTCCCGACAGTCAAGTCAGTTTAGATTAGCAGTGATCTGACACTTTTGTGAGTCTATTCGTAGACCGTGCATGCCCAGTCACTTAGCATAGATGCATATCCTCCGGTTGCACACAGCATGATCATCGGAATTCCCATCAGAATCCATTAGCATCAGTTAGGGGAATTTTCCAGTGCATTTAGCCTATTTTCCTATTTATTGGTTATTTTCACTTATTATTTTTAAGTGACTTTCCAACAAAAGTAGGTAGGGCGATTTTGCTAAGTTAATATATAAGCAAACCCAAGTTAGCACAAATTGGCAGATGAGCCAAGGAGCACAACAGGCTACCAAGCAACAGGTGTTCCCACCCTCTCTCAGCAAGACCCTCTCCAAGCCAACTTGGTGAGGCCCCTTCACCCGCAGCCACCAACATTTTGGGATCCCCTAAGCTTCTTGCATACCTGGCGTTTCCATCCCCAGCAGACATCGCCAGCAGCATATGAGCCTAGCGTTTTCTCTTGACCAACATCAACGGTTTTCAGCCAAGGTTGTCAACCTAAAAACGCAGCCTAAAGGAGCAGATACACCAACGTTTTTCATCATCACATCAGCCCCGACAAGAACCATTCATTTTCAGCCTTAAGACAGCAATAAAGCAATCAAATTCAGCCTCGAAACAGTCCAAGAAATTCAGCATATAGAAGATCACAGTTTTCAGCCTAAGTCGTCGTCGTCATCGGCATAGTCCCATTGCATCAGTCCATTGCATTCGCATTTGTACACCTTTGTGCAATCAAAGTAGACCACTCTCGCCGACGAGAGTGGGGCCTTCGAAGGAGGGTTTTCAACCTCTCGGGTGCCGTATCTCTTCTCTCTCCTGCTCTTAGTCTCATTCACTTGCACGCACAATATCCACTCACTTTGTTCGTGATCATAGCACTCTCCATAAAGACGGAAGGCTCTCTCCTTCCCTAAGAACTAAAAGGAACCTTGAGCAATAAAGATCACTAATCTTGAGAAAATACAACATTCATTCCGCTGCACCTAACATTCGTACAATAGCTTGTTACGATCACTTTCAACTCTGTCTTGACAGAACCTCCTTGTAGTAGCGCTGGCTTGGCTGGTGGAAGTGGGGGCACCGTTGTTGCTTTGGTAGGCTCTAGAGGCCCGCAAAGATAGCGGGAGAGTTGATGCTTTTCTCCCAGTATTAGCAGGTGCAGGAGGGCGGCTGCCCACGTTTGAAATAAGTGTGAACTTGTTCAAAAACTAAGAAAAAAACTTGTGAGCTGAAAACTAATGCTTACACAGCACTCTCGAGGCGTCCCTAGATGCAACTGCATGCATAGATGCAATGCAGACACAGATTTCCTTGGGAGAAAACATTTGCTCTCTCGGAAAGCACTCAAAAACATCTTGCTTTTATCCAAAGCTTCTCAGAACCCATCTTTATTCATGTCTTGCATGATGGCTTTTATCAATTCTTGTAGATCTACAATTGTCACAATTTGTTGATGTATCAAGTCACTGAAGAACTGAGCCAACCTGCAGATCTCAACCAAGGGACTAAATCCTAGAAGTAGTAGAAGAAGCAGAAGTTTCCACCAACTTACAGTTTCTTGCCGAGTAAGCCCAACATTTAAAGAGTTCCCCGTATAAAGTGTACCAACTTATGGGACAGAAGTTTCCACCAACTTACAGTTTCTTGCCGAGTAAGCCCAACATTTAAAGAGTTCCCCGTATAAAGTGTACCAACTTATGGGATCCTCGGTCCTCCAATGGGCCCAAGTGACCCAAAGACAATAAAATAAAGTAGGACCTCCCTCCCCCCCCCCCCCCCCCCCCCCCCCCTCCCCCCTCCTACACACACAAATAACTTTTGCGTGGCGAATTGCTGACGTGGGCCGGCTTGCATGGACTGCCCTAAAATTACGTTAACAGGCTGTACGGATGTTGCGAATCGCGTTGACAGGGTGACGTTGCAGTAGTTGACAGGGTCGCGTTTTGCGTTGTAGAGTGATGATGTGGCACATTGTACGGATTTCCAAGCTGGCTGTTTTTGACATGATGCTTTTGGGATCAAATACTTTCAGTAGTTGTATCTTTTCATGTAATTCCTGTTGAGAGGCCTTGGGCCTTTAAATAGAAAGGTGGGCTCTCTTCTCTGGCTACCTTGAAGGAGTAGGAGCAGGAGCAGAGTAGAGCCGCGCCGTCTGTGTTGTACTAACTCCAAGCATTATAAAGGGGCGCTAGGATTATACGAGCGTCGTGAATCGCATTGACACGGTGACGCTGTAGTAGTATGGACCTCCGCGTTTTGTGTTGCAGAGTGATGAGTCATGACGTGGCACATTGTATGGATTTCCGGGTTGGTTGTTTTTGGACTTATGTTTTTGGGATTAAATGCTTTTATTAGTTGTATCTTTTCATGTAACTGCTTTTGAGAGGCCATGGGCCTTTAAATAGAAAGGTGGGCTCTCTTCTCTGGCTATCTTGTAGGAGTGGAAGCAGAATAGAGTAGAGCCGCCTGTCCTTGTTGTACCAAGTTTAATCAATATAAAGAAATACCGAAAGGGGCGCCAGGGTTTGGGGCCAAAGCTCTCTCGGGGTGGAATTCCGCCACTCCACGTCTCGTGTGTCGTGCATCTCTTCCAGTTCAGTTATTTGAAGTGCTTAAAGTTGTTCAATTTGTTCTTTTCCGTTGACATGTGGTCACTGGTGCCCTTTCATTACAGTGATATCAGAGCTTTAGGCGTGTGCTTTTCTCAAAGCATATCGGTCCTACCAAAGAGCAGACAAAGCAAGATGGTGCTTCTATATTTCACAAGAAATTTTTCTCGCTTTTCGTGGGAGGAAGATCCAAGGAAAGCTCTACAGTTTCTGCAACAATATGACACCATCTATGCCTCAGGATAGTCAGAGAATGTTCTTGTTTCCTCTTAGTTTTTTTTATCAAAGAATCTTCTCGTCCCTACTCTGGACTTACTAGCCACTTCCACTCTTAGTCCATCACGCATCAGGCATGCCCCCGTTTTCATCGCTCTACCTGACGGATCATAAGCCATACAGAACCCAAGATCACTTGCAAGAGAAGAATGAGTTCCTCTTGACAAAGCATATGCATTGATGCGAGCAAATATTTTGAGCCACCACTATTACCAGAAGCAGTGCCATGCAGTGGTGGATGTCTATAGCTACCAAGCCGTACACTCCAAGGACTTGGCAAGCTTTCAAGAAAATTTTTGCCTGAAGTTACATGCCTCATGACATCTTCCTTCGGAGTGCAGCTTTTAGCAGAGTGGGGTATCTTGAAATTCTTGCTACACGGAAACTCTAGCAGATTACAACTTGAAATTTTTTTACATCTCTCAACACATCTCTTCAAGAGCTAATAGCCTTGGAGGCCGAGTGTGATTGCTATATCTTGTGGCTAGCATCACCATGGGAACACTGTCTGTCCAAGCCAATTTTGACCATTCAAGAGCTTATGGACTATGCTATGGTTGGCTACAACCTTATAGAAGAAATCTAACCATAATTCTGGTGCAAATTTGAGGACGAAAGGCCAGTCGACTTTCGAGCTCGACTGACATTGAGAATGCTTTTTAAGATTGATTAAGACACTTTTCGAATTTTGTTTGAGAATTTGTTTGAGAAATTGTTTGCTGATTTTGTTTGGAATTTGTTTGAAATGGATCGTATGTGTCTTGGGCCGATTTGAATTGTTTCACTTTGGTTTTAATACTAGTTTCAATGCATGGTGATTTACTCCCGGGTGGAGTAGTGAGAAATGTTATTATGGTATTGCTTGAATCTCGGAACGACACAAACGGGATGTCTGGAGAGCGTTTCGTTGTATGCTTGAAATCTCCAAGCGAGGCAAGTTGTGGTCTGAGGAGCGTTTGGTTGTATCAATCCTTTGAGCTCATGGCACGAAGCTTTTTAGGTTATTTGTGGGAGGAGTAACAAGGTAGTCATTGAGTAGCTTCATACCGGAGTGCTTAGTAGCATTATTCGTCGTGTCTTGTAACATGTATATGTGAGCATTTGTGTTGCATTGTGATGTGTCAACCACCGAATATTTCTAACTGGGTGAGATCGCCTGGGTATGTAATTTTAGTGCATCGAGACACCCGTTCAAGAGCCGTGTGGTTTGGGTGTGATGGCTAATTTTGCTACGTTGGAATATCAAGAGCTCCAATGTGGAATGAGAAAAATATTGTCCCTTGGAATGACTCTCAGTGAGCTAACTTGAGTTGTTTTGCAGCTATATTGTAATCGTGGACGATTACTCTTCTTCCTAGAAGAGGGGATGTCACAATGTGATGATGTGTCAAGTCACTGAAGAACTGAGCCAACCTGCAGATCTCGGTGGAGGGCCTAAATCCTAGAAGCAGTAGAAGAAGCAGAAGTTCCCACAATGTATAGTTCCTTGCCGAGTGGGCCAAGCATTTAAAGAGTTCCTAGTATAAAGTCTACCAACTTATGGGATCCTTGTTGGATGGGGCCCAAGCGACCCAAAGACAATAAAATAAAGCAAGACCTCCACAAAATAATAATAATTTTTGTGTGGCAAATTGTTGATGTGACTGGCTTGTACGAACTGTCCTAAAATTACGCAGACGGGCTGTACGGACACCGCGAATCGCGTTGACAAGGTGTCGTGGCAGTAGTATAGACTTTTGCATTTTGCGTTGTAGAGTGATGATGTGGCAGATTGTACGGATTTCTGAGTTGGCTGTTTTTGGATCAGGTGCTTTTAGTAGTTGTATCTTTTCATGTAATCGCTTTTGAGAGGCCTTGGGCCTTTAAATAGAAAGGTAGGCTCTCTTCTTTGGCTACCTTGCAGGAGCAGAAGCAGGAGTAGGAGTAGAGCAGAGCGAAGCCGCACCGTCTCTGTTGTACCAAGTTCAAGCAATATAAAGCAATACTGAAAGGGGCACCAGGGTTGGGGCCAAAGCTCTCTCTAGGTGGAACTCCGCCACTCCATGTCTTGTGTGTCGTGCATCTCTTTCAATTCAGTTATTTGGCACGTGGTATCCTTCCGTTACAACAATTACTAACTTTTCCGTTACAACAATTACTAACTTAATAGTTCAAGTGCTCACATTTAAAATATCCTAATTTGATTAATTAGAAATTACTCAAAAAATAAGAAAATAGTCAATTTAGCAACATCCATGTGGCTTCTAAATAATCATCGCTCCAGAATCTCGGGAATAAGGTGCAGCGGAATGAATGATGAATTTGCTCAAGACGAGTGCTCCGAACTGTGCTCAAGGTTCCTTTTCTTAGGGAAGGGAGAGCCTTCCGTTCTTTAATGAGAGTGCAAGTGATCACAAACAAAGTGAATGGACACTGTGCGAGAAGATGCTGAGACTGAGAGATAGAGAGAGAAGAATACGACACTAGACAAGTTGTCAAACCCTCCTTCGAAGGCCCCACTCTCTATGGCGAGAGCGATATGCTATTGATTGCACAAATCTCTACTGTACTTGGACTTACCGACGATGTCGACGACAATAAGGACGACGACGAGACGAGCTGAAATCTGAAAACGCTAATGGTTAAAATCTGCAAATCTTTATTTGCTGAATTCTGACTCTATGTCGGTGATGATGTCGATGACGATGGTACGACGACGACGTGTTGAAAACGCAGATGCTGAAATCTGTGTTTTCTGGGTAGAATCTGCAAACTTCGAGGGATTTGACCGTGCGGCGAGGATCAGCTGCGGGAAGGTGAGATCTGCGAGGTTTTGGGGTTCTACTGCGGGTATTTACTATTGACTGCTGAAAACTGAAAACGTTGGTCTATGGGTTGGTTCTGTCGCGATGGAACTGATTGAAAAATGTCAAAAATAGGAAAATAGGTCTATGCACTGTAAAAATGCTCCTGATGGGTTCTGATTGTAATTTGATGGTCATGTTGTGTGCAACCAGAGGATATGCATCTACTCTAAGTGTCTGGTCATGCACGGTCTGTGAACAGACTCACAAAGGTGCTAGATCACTTTCTATTCTAGACTGACTTGAGTGAATTGAAGCCTGGTCATGCTGTAGCTTGTCCACAGACACATAGGGTTGGATGTGTCACGTGACATCCCCTCCTTTTCAAAGTGAGGTACTGGTACTGAATTGTATGGTGTCGAGGGAGATCGCCAATAGCATCCGGAATCCTGGAAAGGACTCTTCGCCAGCCCACTCGAATGTGTGGGTCGTGCGATACTTGAACTTCATAAAGGTCTACAACGCTTGCTTCTTTGGGCCGTGCCGAAAACGACGCAAAGGCTTCTGTAGCTCCTTCAATGCTTCAACTTCGTCTATGGACGTAGGTCCACCTTCTTCAAGAATCTCCAAGGCTGAAAATTCTTGAAACCACTTCCGACACAAAAACATGAACATACCTATTTCATGTAAAGTGACTGGAAAAACTTGTCTTTTGTAAAGGCTGTGCATGCAATGTAGATGAACAAATAGACAGAGTGCCAAACCGTTCACCACACACAACAAACAATGAGATCGAATCTCGTGTTTCTGATCTAAATCAATCAACTGTGGCAATTCACAACAGAAATGCTGTCACGGGGACGTGGCAACTGTTAACTATGTCACGAGGACGTGGCAACTACTAACTTTAGTTGTTGGTTTCTTTCCAAGGGGTTTTGTTTTGTTTTTGAGACCCTGTTCTTGAAGTAGCAAACGGTCGGACATTGCATGGCCAATGTGAACGGTAGTTTCACCCGCAGATGGGTAGTGGTCGGCATTTGTATGGTAAGAGGATGTCTAGGCTCAGAGCAAGATCATATAGGTCCTCCCGTCGCACTTAGCAAGTTGGTGGATGCTAGGAAGTGAACTCAATTAAGGCGTAAAGTCAAGGTGGGACTACCAACAAAAAGTATCCGACAGTTGGGCCACATTGCACTTTTGGATGCGGTCCCAATGAGGATAGATGGTCAGAAGACCAGTGGGAGCCCAACGGAAGCATCTCCTAAAATTTAGGGAACTGCTATTTTGGGCCGTGAAATGTGTTCGCGTCATTACCTCCGGTATGACTAGGGGAACATTTTACAACTCTGCCGCGAAGTCAACTGAGCAACCGGTCAAGATATTTTTAAGCGGCGAACCAGAAACGGGCAAATGCTTGTAAATGCGCCAAGTGTCGATTTTTCATGAACTTTTCCCTTGCAGAAAAATGGGCGCTGATTTTTAAGCTGAGAGAGGCCTCATTTCAGCTTTTGTCACAGGTTAAGAGCTATGGAGTGCTTCCTTTCCCTCTCATGTACAGTGTGGTGCTAGGAGTGATGCCCTGCACACTACACATTGCTCTCTCCCCCCTACGTGCAGTTATGTGATGCCCCACAAGAGGGCTCCTCATTTGATTGATGTACAACTGTGTGGGTTCATGCTTTTGTGCCGAGGCAAGAGCCTCCTTGAGCAGGAACAGGGGTAGCTAGCTGCTACTCCAAAGCAGGCACTGGTGAGGGTCATAACCTCACCATACAGGTGCAAAATCAGCTCTGTGTATGCGCTGTAATTTTACCGTTTTTCAGCCATACGGACGCCAAAACCTTTGGGAATCGTGCCCCGTTGGTAGAGGACAGTTAGGGGACTATTTGGGGCTCAAAACAGGGCAAAAACCAGTAAATACAGCGTGCTGAATTTACTGTTTTTGGGTAGGAATCAGAGGGTATACGCCAGTAGAAGCGAGTTCTAGCAGGGGAATTGGTTTCGCGCAAGTTCGAAATTTGGCCAAAACAGGCGGTATCTAGTGGGATACAGTCAAAGGATTCCCAGGACTCTTCTTTGTACTTTACCCTCCTAAAGAATAAAGAAATACCGAAAGGGGCGCCAATTTTGGGGCCTACAGGTTGTTGGCATCTGCTCGGAGCATTCTAGCTTCCGAGCCGTGTGTGTGATTAAGTGTTAATTCCCGTTACAGGTTACCTTTGCAAAGTGCTCTGTGTGTGTGTGTCTAAAGTAAGAATTTCGGGTGAAAGCCAACGCCTACCGCCCTACGGGCCGGTTTCAAATGCCCATGCTTGGTGCTCAATTCTTCTTGTGCTCTTTCTACGAATGTGTCATGCCAAGGAAGAGACATGGAATGTGATGTCCTAGAATGCAAACATTTAATCTTTTCATGAGAAATCCGCATACATCCGTGCTCATCCATGAGTGAATCGTGCTCAACGTACAATATGGCATGCCTAGGAAAAGGGATCACATAAAGACGCTGACTAAAATACAAGAAACGATCAGGAATGAAACACTCGACAAATGCATGCTGACTAATCATTTGAACACATAGTACTTCCTGTGGGGGTTCTGCGGACCTAGGCTCGAGAGCCAAGATCAGTTCTTCGTGTTCGATCGAATCTTCCTGTGGGGGTTCTGTGGACCTCCACTCGAGAGCCAAGATCGGTTCTTTGTGTTTTCAGCTCATATGGCAACTTTGTGGATATATAGCACTTAGAAATTTATTTTCATACTCTTCAAATAATTCAAGCAAAATGGTCACTTAACAGGACACAAAAGTGTCCACGGACATAAAAGTGTCATGTTACCGTTCTAGTGTTAGGGAAGGGAGAGCCTTCCGTTCTTTAATGAGAAGAGTGCAAGTGATCACAAACAAAGTGAATAGACACTGTGCGAGAAGGTGCTGAGATTGAGAGATAGAGAGAGAAGAATACGACACCAGACAAGTTGTCAAACCCTCTTCGAAGGCCCCACTCTCTATGGCGAGAGCGGTCTGCTATTGATTGCACAAATCTCTACAATGCTTGGACTTGCCGACGATGTCGACGACGATGAGGACGTCGACGAGACGGGCTGAAATCTGAAAACGCTAATGGCTGAAATTTGCAAATCTTTATCTGCTGAATTTTGACTATGTCGGTGACGATGTTGATGACGATGGTACGACGACGCGTTGAAAATGCAGATGCTGAAATCTGCGTTTTCCGGGCTGAATTTGCAAACTTCGCGGGATCTGATCGTGCGGCGAGGATCCGCTGCGGGAAGGTGAGATCTGTGAGGTTTGGGGGTTCTACTGCGGGTACTGAAAACTGAAAACTGAAAACGCTGGTTAGTGGGTTGGTTCTGTCGCGATGGAACTGCAAAGCGCTGGATGTCCTGCTGCTCCAAAAACGCTAGGGCTGAATTCTGTTGTTGGGAAAAATCTACTAACGCTAGGGCTGATCTATTGTCGTGAAGTGGTTCTGCTGTGTCTACTAATGCCGAAGCTGTTCTGCAATGCAACAACACTAAGGCCTATCTGTCTTGCAAAAAACGCTAGCTTTGATGCTGTGTTGCAAAAAAGCTAGGCCATGTTGGGGGGTCCTGCTGAGAAGGTGCCTATTGAGCAAGGTGCTCGTGCTGCTCGTGTTGCCTCTTCTGCCAGAAAGTGCTAGTGCTAGGTTTCTATTTATACAACTTAACAAAATTGCCCTACCTAGTTTCCAATAAAAGTCACTTCAAAATAATAAGTGAAAAATGTCAAAAATAGGAAAAATTGGTCTATGCACTGTAAAAATGCTCCTGATGGGTTTTGATTGTAATCTGATGGTCATGCTGTGTGCAACCAGAGGATATGCATTTACTCTAAGTGTCTGGTCATGCACGGTCTGCGAACAGACTCACAAAAGTGCTAGATCACTTCCTATTCTAGACTGACTTGAGTGAATTGAACCTTGGTCATGTTGTAGCTTGTCCATGGACACATAGGGTTGGATGTGTCACGTGACATCGGGATAAGGTGCTAATTTCTACTCAATCATCTATTGAGCATCCAAAGTGGAATAATTCTTGAACTTCACTTCCGTGTAATCTTTTTGGACTTTAATGGCTGCTCTTGACGATGAATAATCTGCTCCGGTTGGAGTATCTCTTCTGTTTCCTCAACCTCAAGGGGTTTCTCAACAATAGGTTGACTTGGAGGTGGTTGCATATATGGCTGGAGTAAACTAACATGGAAAGCATTATGGATCCTCCAACGAGGCGGTAGCTGTGATGGGAATGACACATTGTTCACTTGGTCAATTATGTGAAACTGTCCATAGTAACGATTTGAAAGTTTTACCACTTTCTCCTTATGAGTTGCCTTATGAAACTTGAGCAAGACCAATTGACCGACTCTCCAATCTAAATTCCTTTTGTGCTTGTCTGCAGCTTTCTTATGTTACTTGCCCATAGGCAGTGTCTATATCTCAAAAAAACTCATCTCTTGCAAATATCTTATTCTTAGTTCATAGGATCGGGGAAGCAAAGGCTTACCATAAAGAATCTCAAAAGGAGTTTCCCCTGTAGAAGAGTGCACAATATATATACGTGTACTCAACAAGAGGCAAATACTTTTCCGAGTCAAACCGACTGTCCAACACATAGGATTTCGATATATCCAACATTGTGGGATTAGCAATCTCACTCCGCTCATCCGGTTGAAAATGATATGGAGAAGAAAAATTCAACTTCGTACCAAGGTTATCAAACAAGGCACACTAAAAATTTCCATTCATGCAAGTATCTCGATCACTCACAATAGACTTGGGCATCCCATGATACTTGAAAATCTGTGTTAGAAAAATCCTAGTCATATGATATGCTTTGATTGTTTTCTTGACTGGAATTAAGTGAGCTTGCTTGCTAAATTTGTCCACAATGGTCCAGATTGCTTCATTTTCAGTCTGAGTCTTAGTGTAACAAACTTGGATACCCCAAGTCTAGGTTCTATCGTGACACAAGGGAGATTCACTTAAACACTTCAACAAAATATTGAGTCGACACGGCACGACGTAGTTCCGTGCTAAGAGAGATTGGTCCTAAAGACTAGCGTCCCTTTCGGTATTTCTTTTTATATTAATCTTTGAGCAAAGTACAATTCCCGCGGGTCCTCAGCTCTCAGACTCTGCGTCCAAATTCCCTGAGAAGTAAGGCCCTTGGGCTCTTATAAATTGTCAAAAGCAAAGCTTTAAAAGCAAGTAAACTCAAAAGCATTAACCCCAAAAGCACTTGCCCTCAAAAGCTAGCGCTAGAAATTGCCAAAAGCAACCAACGCAAATTGCGGAGATTCGTACGACAGCCACGTCAGCATGTCAGCGCGTTTTACGGCCGTCCGTATAGCTGTCAGCGCGATTCGCGGCCGTCCATACGGCCTGCCACATTAATTTTTGTGTCCTCTGGGGTCCCCTCGGCTGGTACAACTTGGAAGCTTTAAAATCTTTAAAAATAGGCCTTTCAGATAGGCTCTTTAAAAAATTGGTAAATCTTTATCTACCCTTTTGTTCAAGAGTTGGCTCTCCTTCTGTCTGGTGGTCATGCCATTTCATCACTTTGTGACACTAGGGAGATCCAAATGAAAATCCATGGCAATACTCTTCGAAGGTTGATAGGGCACGGGCAAAGGTTGGAGTAACCCAGGTATCGTACTTGACTTTTTGGCAAACTAAGCATTCCTTGACATACTGGTCGATGTTTGGTTCTAGACTTGGCCAAAAGAAATATTGTTTCAATGCTAAGGTCGTAGGGAGAATACCTCGGTTACCTGCATATGGCGAAGCATGCGCTTCATCCATGATTCTCTTCCTCAATGTCGCTGCCACGCAAATTGCTTGGTGGTAGTAGAGGTAACCATCCCAAATTGAGTATGGATACTCGTTCTCTCTGTACTGTAACTTGCTTTATGGAGGAGAAGTTTAAATTGTTCGGATATAGGTCAAGAAGTGATTTGAGTTCTTGGCAAAGTGATTGCATTCACCTGCAACTGTCTAGACAAAAAGCCTGCAACCATGCTCTTACTTCGTGTTGTACAAAGGATCTGAAATTGAAACATCGACAAAAAGTTTGCCCATCTCATCTGTTTCTTAGACTTTGATGATCGGTTTTGATCGCAAAATCTGCTCCTAGAAGGTAATACTTCCAGGTAGACAAGGTGTGAATCATAGCCCCAAGTTCCTTCTCGTAGATCGAGGCATTCAATTTTGCATCCTTAAGTTGTCTACTTTCATAAGCCACATGGGATTTTTGGTTAAGCACTGCACCCATGCAATCACCTGAAGCATCGTAGTGAACCTCAAATGATTTCCTTAAGTTTGACACTATCAGAATAGGCTCGCGACTCAATAGGTACTTTATGTACTTTGCCCTATTAAAGACAGCTTGTTGTTGTGTGCCCTATGAAGTGTGGAAGAGGAAGCGTAGGTGGATTGCGCTGCAGAATCTTGAGCGACAAAGAGAGTGAGTGAGTATTTACGCAGAGATATTGCGTGTACCAAAAATGATGGTACACTAAGAATATAGAATGTATTTTATATGTTAGGGTACAATAAGGGTGTGTTCACAGTTGTATGAGTTTATACAAAGAAGGAAGGGCCTTTACACCCAACAACCTACACTTAAAGGCTCGAAGTGGTACCTTTAAGCTAACCAACTTCCACTAATCGTATGCAATGCTCATGCTGAGTCTTTGCAAGACTTTTAGTGATAACATCTGCAGGGTTATCTTGGGTTTCGATCTTAGTTAGTGTGACAAGACCATCATTGAAGACATGTCGTATGAAATGGTACCGAATATCTATGTGTTCGGTACATGCATGCAATATGGAATTCTTAGCTTGGCATACTGCACTTTGGCTGTCACAACCAAGCAATGGAGCATGTCCTGACGAGACGGCCAAGCCAAACCAACTTCTTTGGAAGCATCTGTGGTTGAAATATATTCAATCTTTGTAGTACTCAGTGCCACAATTTTTTGTAACCTTGAGCACTAAGAGATAGCCCCACGAGCTAAAGTACAAGACATACCCACTGATGGATTTCCTAGTATCAAGGTCTCCTGAGAATCCCCACAATTCTAGTGTACCCTTTTCATAGCATATACACTTCTCTTGTGTACCTTTCACTGCTTCCTAATGGGGCTTGCCAGGATTGGACAATATTGACAACTCCCACTTCATGAGAAATGTTAGGCCGTGTGGCAACCATGACATACATAAAAAATCCACAAACTGATGCATAAGGTAAATTAAAGCTTTATACTTGCACTTCCCATCAATACATTTCACTTCGTAAACCCATTAATTAGGGATAGCTTTCTACCCTTTGGCAAAGGTACAAGCTCCCATGTGTTATTTGCATACCAAGAATTTATCTCGTTTTGCATAGCAAGCTGCCACTTTCTCTTGTTTTCACATGATTGTGCCTCTTTAAATGTTAGAGGCTCAGCTTTAGCGGTCAACAAAATGCAATCCAAAGATGGTTGAAACCTCTGACACGTGTAGACCTTCGTACCTAATGATCTGTATTTTGAGGCAATGGGCGTACATCCTCAGAAATGTGAACTCCATCATTAGGTAGCTGATTTTCAAGCATTTCCTTGATGTTGTAATTCAGTATGTTCTTCGTCTTGGCCTATCCTATCCTGTGCATCTGCTTGCTGTAGCACACTGGGTTGTTGTTCATTGTCTCTATCAATAGGAACAAAATCTTCAACTAATGGCTGCTTAATGGCTGGCTGTTCATGCTGAAATTTGACCCTCTTTTTGTCAAGATAATCTTGTGTAGCATTTTTCAGCAACTTTGCCTCATTAAATACTATGTCTCGGTTGAGTACTATTTTCTTGTTTTGAGGTAACCAAATTCATAACCCAACTTTCCGTCATCTCCACATCCCATGAAGATGCTCTTGATGGATTTTCAAGTTTAGTCCTCAGCTCTACATGTATATGCACAAAGGCATCACAACCAAAGACACTCAAATGGTCATATGAAGCAGGTTTACCAGACCAAATCCCATTTTCAATGCACGATTCGGAGAGCGACTGCATACATGAACTGCAGTTTTAAGTGTCACGACGAGGCTGTGGCAACCACTAATCTCAGTTGTTGGTTTCTTTCCCTTGATTTTTAATTAATTTTTGGGACCCTGTTTTTAAAGTCACAAATGGTCGGACATTGTATAGCCAGCGTGAACCGGCCGATGGCTGAGAATTTCACCCACAGCAGTAAATTCGAGGTTGCCACAAGTTGGTCGGGCCATTTGGCACTGAAATCTGAGCAGTAAAAGTATGTCTAGGCTCAATTCAAAGTCATTTAGGCCCCACACGATGCTTTATAAGTTGGTGGGTACTAGGAATTTCACTCAAATGGGCATAGGGGACACGGGACGGCTCGAGATGAAATTGCCAGACTCAACATCAGCAAGGGACGCCCAAAATCGATCAAGGAGAGAGAAGAGGCTGATTTTGGTTATAAGTGAACTCCAGTGTGTGTGAGTAGTGGGTGCAGGTGATCACAACTTTAATGGAAAGCAAGCTTGCCTTCTCCCCTGTTCTATGTAGCACAATGATTCCGCTCTCATGCACCTCACCCCCTTTGAATACAGAAATGTAATGCCCAGCTCAAGAGCTTTTCATCCGTATGTTTAGTTGTGTGGGTTCATGCGCGTTTGCCGAGGCAAGAGCCTCTTGCACAGGTAGTGGATTACCTAATTGCTAATCCCCGGCAGGTACAGGTGAACTGGGAGAGATCTCATGCGAGAAATCTTGTCCGATTCAAAGGGCAAGTAGCCTTACAGGTGCGGGCGCTCAAGGGCTTGCTACGGATGCGACCGCCACGCGAAATGGAGCTTGAAATAGGAAATTACAAGCTTGCTGTGTATTTTTGAGAATTCAGTGTGCTGTAATTTCTCGCGAGGTTTGGGAAAGTGCTCAAATGCGCCAGGAAAATCACTTTTGCTTGGGGATTTTGTTTGTGAAGCCTCTTACTGCGGTTATGTTACCGAAATCGGGCTAGAGTAGGTCATTTTCAGCCTTTAAGTGGGAGGTTGTTGGGGTAAATGCCCAGATGTCACCTTCAGACCGTTTCCACCGTGTAGCTTTGATCGAGAGCTTCACACATATATATTTTTTGTATATTTTTATTCCACCGTTTTGGGCGTGTACAAGCAATTATACTTCATTTATTGGCCTTTAGGCCACTCAGACTATTTTTAAAGGTTTCACATTGTCCAAGTGGTCAAATGGCCCATTTTAATAAAAGAACCCAAAAACCTCATCACTTGAGTTTTTGGACTCCTATAAACTTACGAGCTCTCTCTTTGCTTTAGCGTTTTTCCTTGCGCTACCTCTCTTTGCACCTACCTACGACCTGCACGCGCACACACACTTGCTCGTTCTCACCCAACCTGGGTTCGCGGACCTCCTCTTTCAAAGAGGTTGACGAATTGTTGAAACTCTCTAAAGAAGAAGAAAAATTTGGGTCATCCTTGTGATGAACAAACACGCTTCTTGGATCTGCTCACCACCTTGAAAGTCGACTTCTGGCCTAAATAACCGGAGAAATCCATTGATTTCTTCTTTTGCAAGAGGTTTTAAGCTTTTCATCATTTGGTTTGTCTTCTTTTCAAAGATTTGTCAAACTCTTTCTGCGAGTGCAGTTCCTGCTTTTTTGCAGTCGGCTTTTCTTTCCGCTTCCTTGCCATCTTGAGAGGAGAATTGACGTCCTCTCGCCATTTCGAGTGAATCTCATCAATTCGGTAATTCTTTAAGTGATTCAAATATTTTGGGTCTTTGGAGTACTTGATTAATCTTTTCACACGTGTCAACCTACAATTGACGTTTGTACTCTACTATGACAAGATTCTCGGCAGGAAATTCGCCAAAATCTTCGTTGGTTTCATCCGTTACCATGTTCGGACTCAATTTTTCTTCATCTCCCCGCGAACCAAAGGTGAGAGGGGTGTTGTCTTTGTTAGATTTTCCGCGAGAACCCATGTCTGTTGCAAACATGATCGGATTTTCGTAGAAGAAAGATCTTTCTGAGCTTTGATACAACTCTTATAGGCTTGGACACTCCAAGCAAGAAACCAATACCAACGCGAACAGAAACTGCAAGATCATTGGAGAGAGAGAGAGAGAGAGAGAGAGAGAGAGAGAGAGAGAGAGAGGAGTAGAGTCGACACGAAATGGCGAACTTCTGGCCCCAAAGGCTGGCCCTCCTTTCGGTATTTTTGTATTATTGCTTCGCAAAGGGTACAATTTCCGAGGGTCCAACTTGCATCCAGTAGCCTTCTGAAAAGTGGCCCTTTGGGCACTTATAAACGTACAAGGCATGCCCAAAAGCAGAGCCCCAAAGGCATCAACTTTACAAGCATTTACACCCAGGTGCAATGGAATAGAAATGGCGACGAGATCTAGACTTTCCACTTCCACAAAAGCATCAGCTTTAAACGATCTCATTGTATATTCTTTAGGGTTTTTCCCATATCTCTTGTATATGGACCTATAGTTGGTTTTATCCAATGCAAAGGTTAAATGTTATAGACTTGGGCACCCCAAGTCGGGAATCCGACACGACAGACGAGAGAATCAATTAAAATACTTCACAACTTTAAAATTTGAGTCGACACGGCCCGACGTAGTTTCGTGCCCAGAGGTATTGGCCCCAAAATTTGGCAATCCTTTCGGTATTTATTTTTATATTAATGCTTGAGCAAAGTAGAGCACCCAAGGAACCTTTGCTCTCAGACTCTGCATTCAGATGCTCTGCAGAGTGAGGCCTCTAGGGCCTATTTTTTCTTACAAGGTATGCCCCTAAAGCAGAGCCCCAAAAGCAGTTAAAATTTAAAGCAACTAGCCCAAGAGCTGTCCCAAAAAGAAGCTAGCACAACAGGCGGAAATCCGTACAGCAGCCACGTCCGCATGTCAACGCTTTTTGCGGAACTTCCATACGGCAACCACTTCAACATTCGTCAACACAATTTGCGGGACCTATCCTTACAACATGCTGCCACGTCATCTGTCCTCTATCCGGGAAGTATTGTCACGTCATCATTTTGTGACATACTCCCCCGCCTCTTGAAAGAATTGTAATTGCCCTCGATTATGTCTGCAAAATCAGACATAAGCCATAAACCAATTCAGTAGACGTTGACTCTAAGGACCGACACACTAGACGACACAAATCCAGCACTTGTACAAAGACGACAGTCACATCACATCACATTCAAGTCATATCACATAGAATCCATTCAGATCTAGGACCATGATTCCTCGCAACGTATTTAGTAATCGCATCTAGATCCGCACCGGACCTCACTGATTTCGGATTATCCAATCCTATAGTGCGATCACGTCCATAGATTTTTCGAGACCGAAATTTTGCAGTCATTTCGTCAATCATTTCATCTGCAATCAAACACAACCATGTGCGAGAAATCATTTTCGGGAATTCCAATCCATCATTCAGACACTGAGTTATATTGACCAGAATGTTTCAATCATTCAGTTCTAGCTGTGTGGCCATCTCATCTCTTGGGAACTCTTGATGCGCTCACGACAGTTCCATTTAATCATTCATCATGATTCAAAATTCATGATACTTATCGTTATCAGGTTCATTCTGGACCTGCCTGTAAGGTACAGCGGAATGATTGTTTGCGCTTTGCTCAAGATGAGTGCTCCGAGCTGTGCTCAAGGTTCCTTTTAGTTCTATGGAAGGGAGAGCCTTCCGTTCTTAATGGAAAGTGCTATGATCACAAACAAAGTGAATGGACACTGTACGTGCAAGTGTATGAGACTGAGAGATAGAGAGAGAAGAGAGATACGACACCAGAGACGTAAAACCCTCCTCCGAAGGCCCCACTCTCGTCGGTGAGAGTGATCTACTTATTGATTGCACAAAGTGGTACAATGACGATGCAATGGACTGATGCAACCTGGGACTATGTCGGTGGCGACGACGGGGATGACGACGACGACTTTAGGGCTGAAATCTGTGGTCTTCTAATTGCTGTCCAAAAACGCTAGGGCCTGAAATCTGGGACTGTTTACGGTGGCTGAAAATGACTGTTTTGGCTGTGTTTTTGAGGGCTGAAATTAGGGATCTTCTGCATGAGGCTAGGGCTGAATCTGCTGTTGTCTATGAAGGCTGAAAATGCTGACCATCTCCTGCGGAATGGGTTGAAAACAAAAAATGCTGGCAGGTCTGGAAACGCTAGCAAAACGCTAGGCAAATTTGGGAACTGCTCTTGTAGCGTTATTAAAACGTTGGGGGATCTGGGTATGCTGGCGATGATCAAGGCTGGAAACGCCAGGGCTAGGGGGGATGGTGACGATGTAGACCAAAATGCTAGTGTTGATGGTGGGAAACGCCAAGTCTGATGGGTCCTTTATGGTTCTTGCTGAAAAGGTGCCTGTTGAGCGGGGAGCTCTTGCTGCCTCTTCTGCCATTTAGTGCTAACTTGGGTTTGCTTATATACAAACTTAGCAAAATTGCCCTACCTACTTTTGTTGGAAAGTCACTTAAAAATAATAAGTGAAAAATGTCAAAAATAGGGAAAAGAGGCTAAATGCACTGGAAAATTCTCCTAATGGAATCTGATGGGAATACTGATGATCATGCTGTGTGCAACCAGAGGATATGCATCTATGCTAAGTGACTGGACATGCACGGTCTACGAATAGACTCACAAAAAGTGCCAGATCACTTCTAGTCTAGACTGACTGGACTGACTGAACCTTGATCATGCTGTAGCTTGTCCACGGACACATAGGGTGGGATGTGTCACGTGACATTCGTGCTCATCCATGAGAGAAACGTGCTCAACATACAATGTCATGTCTAAAGGGATCACATAAAGATGCTGACTAAAATACAGGAAACGATCACGAATGAAACACTTGAACAATGCGTGCGTATCAATCATGCGAACACAAAATACTTCCTGTGAGGGTTCTTTGGACCTAGGCTCAAGAACCAAGATCGCTTCTTTCGGAATGATCGAATCGTCCTGTGGGGGTTCTTTGGACCTCGACTCGAAAGCCAAGATTGGTTCTTCGTGATTGACCGAATCTACAACAAGGTTAGCTTCGCTAGAAAAAGCATCCATTAACACATTATCCTTGTGAACAATCACATCATCTTCATGCAACTCTCATCATGCTTGTGAGAAATCACATCTTGATCATGCAAATCATCATGCTTATCTTTGTCATCCAAACCATCATGTAAATCATTATCATTCAAATCATCATGCTTCTCATAATTATGCAAATTCTGTGTGTCATGCTATGGAGAAAAAGAGACTGAGAGAGTCTCCTTCTCTTGAATCCTTTCAATCTTGTTCTGCATATTAGCAATGAGAGATGGAGAATGAACAATGTTCTCTCCATGAATGAGAATAGGAGAATCACCTATGGCATTGAGAGTTAAAGTGTTAGCCTCAAAATCAATGAGAGCGTTATTATCACGAAACCATCAAATGCCCAAAATCATATCACATCCTGAGAGAGGAGAAACAACAATTCTTCTAGTGAAGGCAGCTTGTTGAATTGCAAACAACACATCAAGGCACTCCTCCGTGATGAGAGCGTCCATACCGGGGAACAAAGCTAAAGACTTCGAAAGGAGATCTCGGACTAACTTCGAGGCGAGCTCTCTCAACAAGAGAGGGATTGATCACATCATGCATACTACCTGGGTCAAACAATATGACAAAACGCTGCCCCGACGTACGACCATAACATTTAATGAGAGAATCATCAATGGGAGGGTCATGAGAAACTTGGGGCACACTCGTGTTATCATTAATTGCATTGACAGAGGAGCTGGGTGTGTGGATTCTTTAGATTCATTCGATTCAAGCTTAGGACATGTTCTTTTTATGTGACCCTTAATGTGACAAGGAAAACAACGACCTTCCTTAGAATAAGTGCTTTGCTCTTCCGACGTGATGTATCCTTCTACAATTCCTTGTGCTACCTTTTCATTTGGAGTAAGCTTAGGTTTAGCAATTGTGTTAGCCTTACCCTTAGATTCATTGGAAGAATTCTTTTCTGAGAGATTGGTGGAAGATTGGTTAGAAGAGTTACCATTCTTACCGTTCTTACCGTTCTGAGAAGTCTGCGAGGTACTTGTGGAAGTCTTGTTCTCTTTAGGCTTCCCCTTGTTGTGCTTCATCTCCTGGGCGAGAGCAATCGCTACCGCCTTGTTGAGATCGATTGGATCGAGTACCTCGACATCGTACTTGATATACTCGTCCAATCCAAAAAGGAATGCCTCTTTGCGTTCATCATCCGATTTGTGTAATTGGGTACCTAGCTGCAAAACACGATTAGAAAAAGACATAACCAGCACACCATTTTGCTTGAGAGCGCGCCAATCGTCCTTCAATCGTGCGAGGTACTGAGGTGGTATAAACCGCACCTTGAGCTTGTCTTGGAAATCAGCCCAATTGAAGGAAAGGGGCGTGAATTCGTCGGCTTCCTCTAGGTGCGCGGCTAGCTGTGCCTCTTGCCATGCGTGGTACCAATTGATGGCATCATTGGCAAGTTACATAGCTGTCGTCAAAACCTTGCTATTTCCTGTCTTCTTAGTTGTCGCAAAATAAGCATTAAATTGATGCAACCAAGAATGAATAACCGTCGCATCCATCTTACCGTCGTACTTACTGAAAGTCAACTTCTCTGTTACTGAATTGTTGGAATCCGCGTCGTGGCTTGCACCACTTGATGAACTGAAACCGGCCCGTGGGGCGGCAGGCGTTGGCTTTCACTCGAAATTCTTTACTTTAGACACACACAGAGCACTTTGCAAAGGTAACATGTAACGGGAATTAACACTTGAATACACACACGGCTCGGAAGCTAGAATGCCCCGAGCATACGCCGACAACCTGTAGGCCCCAAAATTGGCGCCCCTTTCGGTATTTCTTTATTCTTTAACAGAGGCAATAAAACCTGTGATCTCCTACAAGCTGCCCCGCACAATCTAGGCTAAGAAACACCTGTTCTGGCCCGATTTCAGCAGCATAACTGTACTAGGACGCTTCACAGTCAGTATTCCCCCGCAATAGGTGACTTTCCCGATGCATACGGACACTTTGCAAAACCTGGCGAGAATTTGCAGCATGCTGAATTCTCTGTTTTCTGCCCCGAAAATGCGCCAGTTCACTTGTACAACGGTCCCCTCGCGTCGCCGAACCTCCTGGGAGTATTAGGGTCCGTTTAGGGCCGAAACCCTAAACATGCAAAAATACACAACAGGCTGTAATTCCCTGTTTTGGGCTCCATCTCGCGTGCCGGTCGCATCAATAGCAAGACCTCGAGCTCCCGCACTTGTAGGGCTATTTGCCGTTTGAATCGGACGAGATTTCTGGCGTGAAACCTCTCGGAATTCACCTGTACCTGCGGGGGATTAGCCGCTAGCTAATCTAGTACCTATGCAAGAGGCTCTTGCCTCGGCTATCGTGCATGAACCCACATAACTGTACATTGGTCAAATGAAAAGCCCACTAGTGTGGCATAACATATTGCTCGTAGGGGAGAGAGAGAGCAGTGCGTAGCGTGCAGGGAATCTCCCGGCACCGCACTGTACATAAGAGGGAAAGGAAGCACTCCATAGCTCTTAACCTGTGACAGTTTGCAAAAAGAGCCTCCTCCCAGCTTAAATTTGACCGCCAACTTTTCCTTTGTGAGGCAAGTGCACAGAAATGTGCCACTTGGCGTATTTACAAGCATTTTCCCGTTTCGGGTTCGCCGCTTAAAAATATCCCAACTGATCGCCCAGTTGACTTCACGGCAGAGTTGTAAAATGTTCCCCTAGTCATACCGGAGGTAATGACACGAACACATTTCACGGCCCAAAATAGCAGCTCCCTAAATTTTAGGAGATGCTTCCGTTGGGCACCCACTGGTCTTCTGACCATCTATCCTCATTGGGACCGCATCCAAAAGTGCAATGTGGCCCAACTGTCAGATACTTTGTGTTGGTAGTTACACCTTGACTTTAGGCCTTTATTGAGTTCACTTCCTAGTATCCACCAACTTGCGAAGTGCGAGGGGGGGGCGTATATGATCTTGCTCTGAGTCTAGACATCCTGTTACCATACGAATTCCAGTACCGACCACTACCCATCTGCGGGTGAAACTACCGTTCACATTGGCCATACAATGTCCGACCGTTTGCTACTTTAAGAAGAGGGTCTCAAAAATAAAACAAAACCCCTTGGAAAGCAACTAAAGTTAGCAGTTGCCACGTCCTCGTGACATAGTTAAGAGTTGCCACGTCCCCGTGACATTGAAATCGCAAACGTCCTCGATTGCATACCATAAATACACGCCACTGATGATCTTGTGCTATTAACACTCTTTTATCATCGCATGTATCTGCAAGAAAGGTCATAACATATAGATACAAATGACTTAATGAGGCCTTCATACTTTTGTCATTTCCATCTATTACACTGAATTCATATGTACATTTGATGTACTAGCTCTATCATTACCCCTCCTTTTGTACACGTTGGGTTGGGGCATAAGTAGGATGTAACCCAAAGGCTTCAAGGTAAAGCTGCAATACATTTGGTGACTCTGACAGTTCATGCTCTTCCATCCACTTTGCATCCATAGGCGGATAGTTCTTGAACTTCACCAAATAGCGTCTTGCAACTTGTCCTTTAACTTTTCTCTCCTTATGTGCCAAAACTTGCTCAAGTACCAGGATCTCATTAAGTTTCTCAACTTCTGGCTGATCCTCATCTGGCATATCTTCTGGCATATCACCCACGAAGGGTCTTAGAAGACTCACGTGAAATGCATTATGAATCTTCCATGCATCAGGCAATTTCAGCCTGTAAGCCACATCGCTGATCTTGTCAAGCACTTGAAAAGGCCCATAGTAACGCATGCTGAGCTTAGGAAACAACCGTTCCTTGCCCTTCATCTTCTTTAACCTTGCCTTTTCGAACCTTAACAGAACTCAATCACCAGGTGATAGTAGCAATTCACGACGGTGACGATTAGGAGTCTTTTTTTGCTTTGCCCGAGTCTTCTCCAAGGCACCTTTAATCTTCTTATACATCTCATCCATGTTCTCAACATATCGATCTGCCTCAAAGATCTTGTCCTTTGTATGCAAAATGGGAGGAACCTTTTTGCCGCCTTCAACAATCTCAAAAGGTGCTTTGCCAGTAGACGAATGCACCGTATTATTGTACGCATACTCAAGTATAGGTAAATACTGTTCCCACTTGCCCTTATCATCTAACACATAGCATTTCAGCAGATCTAAGACAGTAGAATTAGCCTCTTCTGACTGTCCATCAGTTTGTGGATGAAACGAAGACGAGAATTTGAGCGTAGTGTTCTCAAACAATCCTCTCCAGAACAAACTGGTCATGCGAGGATCACGATCACTGATAATCGATTGTGGCATACCATGGTACTTAAACACATTGTACATGAACAAGCGTGCCATCTGATCAGATTTTATCTTCTTCCCGACAGAGATAAAATGGGCCTGCTTGCTGAACCTGCAGATAATGGTCCATATATCATCATTCCCTGCTGGCGTCCTTGGAAGATCAAAGATAAAGTCCATAGCAATGCTTTTCCATGGCTTATTCGGAATCGGTAGTGGTTGTAACAACCCTGGTGCCTTTTGCCTGTCAAACTTGACCTTTTGGCAAACTATGCATGCTCGCACAAAGGCATCCACATCTCTCCTCAAGGTAGGCCAATAGAAGAATGTCTCTACCGCTTTAATTGTTGCATCAATGCCACGATGCCCTGCATACGGTGGGACATGACTCTCTTCCATGACCTTATGTCGCAGTGGCCTAGTGACACAAAGTCTGCCATGCATCATCATAAAACCATCTCTGAGGAGGTAGTGCTCGTGATGTTGCCCCTCTTGTAACTGTTCAAAGACCCTTGCAAAATCTTCATCAGCATTATAGTGTTCCTTCATGTCATCTAACTCATGATGATAAGGAATTGACACAGCTGAAATTTATGGCTTTCTTGATAATGCATTAGCCACAACATTCTTCTTGCCTTCCACATGCATAATCTGGAAGTGGAACATGGAAAGAATGTTTGCCCATCGTATATGCTTTTCGGATAACTTTGACTATGTCAAGAAGTATCGCAAGGTCTGATGATCTGTTTGGACAACAAAATCAGCACCTAAGAGGTAGTGCTTCCAGCTAGAAAGCGCATGAATCACGACCGAGAGCTCTTTCTCATAGACTTGCATAGTCCTCTCTGGCCCTTGCAAAATTCGGCTTTCATAGGCTACTACCCGTCCATCTTCTATTAGCACTGCTCCGATGCTATTGCCACACGCGTCACACTGGACCACAAATGACTTCCTGAGATCTGGCAAAACAATAACTGGATCTGAAGTGAACTTTTCGTTTACGAGACTAAAAGCTCAAATCTCTTTTTGGGTCCATCTGAAAGTGACCTCTTTCTTTTGCAAAACGTGAAGAGGCGATGCTATCTCTGCAAAATTTCTGATAAACCTTCTATAGTAGGAACACAATCCCAAGAAGCTTTTGACATCGTGCACAGTCTTCAAGTCTGGCCATGTCTTGATAGCTTCGACCTTTGCGGGATCCATTCTAACACAATTCTTTGAGAGTATGTGGCCCAGAAAGTAGATCTCTTCGAGGAAGAATTGACTTTTCTTAGGATTGACAAGTAACCTGTGACTACGCAGCTCTTCGAACACAATGGTCAATTGACGCCTATGCTCCTCTTCATTCTTCGAATACACTATCATGTCATCGAAGAACGTCCCAACATACTGTTGATGCGAGCGGAAAATCCGGTCCATTATTCTGCTGAACGTGGGAGGAGCATTTGTTAGCCCAAACGGGATCACTAGAAACTCATAAAGACCAAATTTCGTTCTAAACGCAGTCTTGTGCACGTCCTCTGGCCTTATACGAATCTGATGGTAGCCACTCTTAAGGTCTATCCTGCTGAAAATTGCAGCATCCTCTAAACGATTGAGAATATCATCCATTCTAGGAATAGGAAACCTATTCTTGATGGTATTCTTATTCAACGCACGGTAATCAATACACATGCGCCATGAGCCATCCTTCTTCTGCAATAGGAGCACTGGGGAGCAAAAGGGTGAAGAACTAGGCTGAGTCAGCCCCTTCTCTAATAACTCCTCAACCTGGCCCATAATCTCTTTCTGCTGCGCCGCACTAACCCTATAGGGAGGTCTATTTGGTGGGCTACACCTTGGCACCAAATCTATCCGACGGTCCTCAGGTCTCTGCGGCGGCAATTGCGACGGTAATGAATCAGAAAAACAGTCACTAAACTTTTGCAAAAATGCTGACCTTTCTTTATCTAACACAGATAAATTTGACTGATCACTATCTGAGACATCACGTGCAAAAATCAAGTACACAGAAAGATGATTCTTTATTACAAAAGTGATAGCAGAAGCAGATACAATAGGGACTGACTCTCCTTTAAGCTTTACATCCAAGATGTGAGTTTTGTCCCTATGCTGTACAGTGATCTTTTTGTTGTAGGCATCCAAGACTCCATGCACTCGGAACATCCACGGGATCCTCAACAAGGCGTCACAACCTGCCAGCGGCATGATGTAGAACTCTTCTGTGTCCACATACGACTGAATATGGAGATGCAGCTTTCCAATGATGGGAGTAACACACTCTGAGTGGCCAAGACATGCCAACCCTGCCTCTGCTGTGTACCCCATCTCTTCAGCTGTGATGCCCAGTTTCATAGCTAACTCTCGTGAGATAAAGTTGGCTTTGGCACCTGGATCAAAGAAGATGAGTGCCGTCTGATCCCTAACTTTATCCCATGCTCTGCATAACTCACTGGCATCTGTGCTGGGCCTGTCACCCACCATGTCTGGCACTAAACCTACCGTGGGTTTAGGCTTCTTGCCTTTCTGGTCTTCTTTATCCTCTGAGTCAGCTAGTCTTTTCCTTTGTGGACAATTGATAGAAAAGTGACCAGGCTGCTCGCATATAAAGCATTTGTTCTCAGCCATTAGGACCTTTTCCTCGAGCGACTTGTGCACAAAAGGCTTCCTTTTCGTTCTTTGCCTGCGCTCCAGAAGTCCCGGCTGAATCCTTGTCTTTGGTGGCCTTTTTTGACCCCTGTGACGCATCAGGAGCCTTTTTCACAAAGGGCTTCTTCACTAAATTTTTCTTTTGCTGCCCTCCTTTGTCACTGCTCGGAAATCCACTGTCCTCTCCTTTCAACAAGGCAAGACCAATGTTCGCAACTTCCATAAGCTGAGTGAGGGTAGCCACTCTGTTCTTTGTACAGTAATCGCGAAGCCCTTTAGGCAACCCACAACAGTACTTCTCTATCTGCTCTGTCAATGGCACAAATCTGTAGGAGGTCACTGAGAGTAACGCTTTACAAAACCTCCTATTGTACTCCAGCAACCTCTTGCACGAAGCTGAAGTAAGCTGGTGCCAATCTGTCATGACGTCGGCTTCAAATTCATTTGACAGCCAAGCAGATGCAAACATTTGCTTGAAGTAAACCCAAGTGGCGGGTGCTTATCCTTGCATTAAGAATGTCGTCCACCATGTAAGCGCATTGTCCTTTAAGAAAGTGGCAGCTTTCCTGACCTTCGAGGCCTCTGTAAAATTCCCTCCCGCATAAGCTGTACCAAACTGCTCGAGGAAAGTAAGAGCCTTCGTCTTATCCTCGAAACCACTGAAGGTACTGAACTTTACAGTTGCACCACCTTCTTTGTAAGCCTTCGGCTTCTCTAGTGTCCCCAAGTTGTCATACGGAATTGTCTGCGACATGGGCACTGTAGTAGGCTTGATCGACACATCTTGGCTGAAATCGGCCTGTTCAATCCAAAAAGGGCGGTAGACTTTACTTTAAACCTTGATTTAGCTTTCACCCATTATTAGTCGTTTATCTTACCTGTACTTTCAAGACACAACAAAGGGGAGAGGGATACAGGCTGCTAGATTGCACCTGTATGAGTAGACCGACACCAGATTGGCCCCTAACTTAGGCGCCCCTTTCAGTATTTCTTTATTGTTCAAAAGAGGGAATAAACGCTATGGTTCCCTACAAGCTGCCCCGCACAAACTCGGCTGAATTTCCACTGTTCCGGCCTGATTTCGGCAACATAACTGTACTAGGACACTTCACAGTCAGTATTCCCACGCATTGACTGACTTTCCCAACGCATACGGGCACTTTGCAAAACCTGGCGAGAATCTGCAGCACACTGAATTCTCTGTTTTCAGCCCTGAAAATGCGCCAGATCGCCTGTACAACGGTCCCCTTGCGTCCCCGAACCTCCTGGGGGTATTAGGGTCCGTTTAGGGCCAAAACCCTAAACCTGCAAAAATACACAGCAGGCTGTAATTCACTGTTTCGGGCTCCATTTCGCGTGCCGGTCGCATCCGTAGCAAGTCCTCGAGCTCCCGCACCTGTAGGGCTACTTGCCCTATGAAACTGACGAGATTTCTGGCGTGAAACCTCTCCGAATTCACCTGTACCTCCGGGGGGATTAGCCGCTAGCTAATCCAGTACCTGTACAAGAGGCTCTTGCCTCGGAAATCGCACATGAACCCACACAACTGTACATTGGTCAAATGAAGAGCCCACTAGAGGGGCATAACATACTGCCAAAGGGGAGAGAGAGGGCAGTGCGTAGCGTGCAGGGCATCACTCTTGGCACCGCACTGTGCATAAGAGGGAAAGCAAGCACTCCATAGCTCTTAACCTGTGACAAATTCTGAAAATCAGCCTCCTCTCTCATTTTAGGCGCCCCCTCTCTGGCCAGGAGTAGTAGAATGCTCACAGAGTGCCACATGGCACATTTTCCGACTTTGGGCATTCCCGGCTAAAAATATCTCAAATGGTGCGTCAGTTGACTTTGCAGCAGAGCAAGAAAATGTTCCCTTTGTCATTCCGGAGGTAATGACGTCAACACATTTTCAGGTCCCAAAATAGCAGTTCCCTAAATTTTAGGAGATGCTGCCATTGTATCTTTCTAGGTCATCCGACCCTCTTTGTACACTGCGGCCACATCCAGAACTGAAATGTAGCCTCTGTAGCAAAGGATTCCATTTTGGCTAGTCAATGACTCCACTTGGCTAACCATAGTCCTTCTCCAACCTTAGTGCTCTTTTGCCCTCAGGCCTGGACTCCCTCTAGACAATTCCACACTAGCTATGCAATGCAGGGCAATTAGATTTCCCGAGGGGTGTTTCCAAAAAGTGAAAGTAAATAGATAAGAAGAAAGAAATCAACAAAAAGGATAGATAGTAGTCACCCGCTGGTGACATACCCCCCTCTTGAAATCTCAAACGTCCTTGTTTACATCTATGTCGTACATGCTTACTGTCAACACTGATGTATTCAACACCTGTCGACACATATACGACACATACATGCTCATTGTCAGCTCTGGTGTATTCAACACCTCGTCGACTCATGTATTGCCTGCGTGTGAACCTTGTCCCAATGACATAGTGGTAGCTTCGCACTCTGCCATTGCTTTGAGTCACTAACTTTCCAATGACAAAATGGTAGCTGCACATTTTGCCACTGTCTTATAGTACACGTTGGATCCCGTAACACTTTCGAGCATACCCAAACCAACAGTTTAAGAATGCAGTTACACATGTACTGTTTAATAGAAGCCATTACTGTATCCTTGACAAACTGACAAGAAATACTCACTTCTATAGCACTAACCAAACTTTTGGACATTCCATAAGAGCAATTGCCAAACTGACAATCTGTACAGCTCTAACATTCATGTAACAGGTATTTCATTTGAGCTCGCTTTAAATACCATGTACATCATTTGTTTTAGAAGCCATTGTCACACTGACAATCCATGTAGCTTTGAAACTCAAGGGGTCAAGGTAGGTTGCAGACCGAAGGCTTCAAGGTAAAGTGATAACACAGTTGGTGACTCTGCAAGTTCACCTTCTTCCATCCACTTAGCATCCATTGGTGGATTGTTTCTGAACTTTACCAAGTAACGCCTAGCAACCTTGCCTTTCACTTTCCTTTCTTTGTGTGCCAAAATCTGTTCAGGGACCAAGATCTCGTCAAGTTCCTCGACTTCCGGCTGATCTTCAGCTGGCATATCTTCTGGCACATCACCCACATAGGGTCTGAGAAGACTCACATGAAACGCATTGTGAATCTTCCAACTGTCAGGCAATTTCAGCCTATATGCAACATCACTGATTATGTCGCATACTTGAAAAGGCCCATAGTAACGCATGCTGAGCTTTGGAAACAGTCTTTCCTTGCCCTTCATCTTCTTTAACCTTGCCTTTTCAAAGCGTAACAGCACCCAATCACCAAGTGAATATACCACTTCACGACGATGACGATTAGCTGCTTTCTTTTGCTTTGCCTGAGTCCTTTCTAAGGCCACTTTTACCTTCTTGTACATTTCATCCATGTCTTGAACATACTTATCTGCTTCAAATATCTTGTCCTTTGTATGGAGTATGGGAGGAACTTTCTTGCCACCTTCAACTATCTCAAAAGGTGCCTTGCTAGTTGATGAATGCACTGTATTATTGTATGCATACTCCACCAATGGCAAATAGTGCTCCCACTTTCCTTTATGCTCTGACACATAGCACTTCAGCAGATCTAGGACAATAGAATTTGCCTCTTCTGACTGCCCATCTGTTTGAGGATGAAATGACGAAGAGAATTTGAGCGTGGTGCCCATATTCTCAAACAAGCCTCTCCAGAACAAACTTGTCATGCGTGCATCACGGTCGCTAACAATCGACTGTGGCATCCCATGATACTTGAAAATATTGCTCATAAACAAGCGTGCCATCTGATCTGGCTTTATCTTCTTCCTGAGAGGAATAAAATGAGCCTGCTTGCTGAATCTGCAAATAATGGTCCAAATACCATCGTTTCCTGTCTGCGTTCTCGGAGGATCAAAGATAAAATCCATAGCAATACTTTCCCATGGTGTATCTGGAATAGGTAGTGGTTGCAATAACCCTGGTGCCTTTTGCCTGTCAAACTTGACCTTTTGGCATATTAGGCATTCTCGCACAAAGGCATCCACATCTCTTCTCAATGTAGGCCAGTAGAAGAATGTCTCAACCGCTTTAACTGTAGCATCGATACCACGATGCCCTGCATACGGTGGGACATGACTCTCTTCCATAACTTTGCGTCACAATGGCTTTGTGACACACAATCTGCCATGCATCATCATGAACCCATCTTTGAGAAGATAGTGTTCATGACGTTGTCCTTGCATTAGCTGCTCGAAGACCCTTGCAAAATCTTCATCATTTTCATACTATTCTCTCATATCATCAAGTTCATGATGATAAGGAATTGACACAGCTGAAATTTGTGGCTTCCTAGACAAGGCATCAGCCACAACGTTCTTCTTGCCTTCCACATGCACGATCTGAAAATGGAACATGGACAAGATATTTGCCCATCGCATATGCTTCTCAGATAACTTTGTCTGTGTCAAGAAGTATCGCAAGGTCTGATGGTCCGTTTGGACAAGGAAATCTGCTCCTAGTAGGTAGTGTTTCCAACTTAAGAGCGCATGAATCACAGCCAGTAACTCTTTCTCATAGACCTGCATGGTCATCTCTGGCCCTTGCAAAATTCTGCTCTCATAGGCTACTACCTTGCCATCTTGCATTAGCACTGCACCAATGCTACTACCGCAGGCATCACACTGGACCACAAATGACTTCCTAAGATCTGGCAACACAATGACTGGATCTGAAGTCATCTTTTCCTTTAAGAGATTAAAAGCTGAAATCTCTTTCTGTGTCCATCTAAAGGTGACTGCCTTCTTTTGAAGAGCATGTAAAGGTGAAGCAATCTCAACGAAATTTCGGATAAACCTTCTGTAATAGGAGCATAGTCCCAAGAAGCTTCGAACATCATGCACCGTCTTCAAATTTGGCCATGACTTGATTGCTTCAACTTTTGCAGGATCCATTCTGACACCATCCTTTGAGACAATGTGTCCCAGAAAGTGAATCTCTTCCAGAAAAAACTCACTTTTCTTTGCATTGATGAGCAACCTATGACTGTGTAGCTCTTCGAATACAATGGCCAAGTGATGCCTATGCTCCTCTTCATTCTTTGAGTAGACTATCATGTCATCAAAGAATTTACCAACAAACTGCTGGTGTGGACGGAAAATTCTGTCCATCATCCAATTGAACATAGCAGGAGCATTTGTGAGACCAAAGGGCATCACTAAAAATTCGTAAAGGCCAAACGTCGTTCTAAAAGCAGTCTTGTGCACATCCTCTGATCTAATGCGGATCTGATGGTACCCACTCTTTAGATCTATCCTGCTAAACATAGCTGCTCCTTCTAATTTGTCCATAATATCATCAATTCTAGGTATAGGGAACCTATTCTTGATGGTATTCTTGTTCAGTGCACGGTAGTCGATACACATATGCCATGAGCCATCCTTTTTCTGCACCAACAACACCGGAGAACAGAATGGAGATAAACTGGGCTGAATCAGCCCCTTTTCTAACAGCTCCTGTACTTGGCCCATTATCTCTTTCTGTTGAGCCGCACTAACCCGGTACGGAGGCTTATTTGGTGGGCTATTGCCTGGCACCAAATCTATCGCATGGTCCTCGGGTCTCTCTGGCGGTAATTGAGACGGTAATGAATCGGAAAAACAGTCACTATACTGTTGTAAAAACATTGACCTTTCTTTATCTAGCACAGATAAATTTGATTCATCACAATCTGACACTTCACGTGCAAAAACCAAGTACGCAGAAAGATGCTTTTTCATTACAGAAGTAATAGCAGAAGCTGATACAGTGGGAATAGACTCCCCTTTAAGCTTTACATCCAGAATGTGAGTCTTTCCCTTGCTCTGTATAGTGATCTTTTTGTTGTAGGCATCCATGATTCCCTGTACACGAAACAACCAAGGAATACCTAGCAACACATCACATCCGTCTAGTGGCATGATGTAAAATTCTTCAGCATCTACATAGGACTGGATATGTAGGCGCAATTTTCCAATGATGGGTGTCACAGCCTCTGTATGGCCAGGACATGCCAAACCTGCCTCTGCTGTATACCCTATCTCTTCAGGTGTGATTCCCAACTTTGAAGCCAATTCTGGGGAAATAAAGTTGGCTTTGGCACCTGGATCAAAGAAGATAAGCACTGTTTGATCCCTGACCTTTCCCCATGCTCTGCAAAGCTCACTTGCATCTGAATTTGGCTTGTCGCCCACCATATCTGGCACTAGTCCAGCCATGGGCTTCTTTCCTTGTCTTCCTTGTCATCAGAATCAGCTGGCCTTTTCTTTGTAGGACAATTGTAAGCAATGTGGCCAGGCTGCTCACATATAAAGCATTTGTTCTCTGTCCTCAAGACCTTCTTTTGCTCTTTTGACTTGCGAGGAAAACGTCTTTTCCATTTCTTTGTTGGTCCTTTTTTTGATTCAGCCGTAGCTTTATCTTTCCCTGCGTTGGTTGACTGCTGAGTCCCTGTAGGAGCCTCATTGGGAACGTGCTTCTTGGCTGAATTTTTCTTGCCTGATCCTGCCTTGACGCCAGTGTTAAATTCACAATCTTCTCCCTTGAGCAAACCATTGCCAGTGTTTGCTACCTTGATGAGTTGCGTCAAAGTAGTGACTTTTGTCTTCGTACAATACTTTCTCAATCCTTTAGGTAGGCCACAACAGTATTTTTCAATCTGTTCTATCAATGGCACAAACCTATAGGAAGTTACTGGAAGTAGAGCTTTCCAAAACTTCCGATTGTAATCATCCAGATTTCTACAAGTGGCAGCATTAAGCTGGTGCCATTCTGTCATGACATCTGCTTCAAAGTCATCAGATAACCATGCTGCTGCAAAAATCTGCTTGAAGTAAATCCATGTGGACGGAGCTTGCCCTTGAAGCAATAAAGTTGTCCACCATTGTCCCGCATTCCCTGTCAAGAAAGTGGCTGCCTTGCGGACCTTTGAAGCCTCTGTAAAGTTTCCCCCTGCATAGGCCTTGTCAAACTGCTGGAGGAATGAGAGAGCCTTCTTCCTATCATCAAACCCTGTAAAGGTCGTGAATGTCACACCTTTGCCACCTTCTTTGTACAGAGTTGGCCTCTCCAACGGCGTCAAATTGTCAAATGGAAGTGAGTGAAACATGGGAACACTGTTAGGGTTCATTTGTGTTCCCTGACCGCAATTAAGTTGACCTGGAAATGCCATATTTGCCTGCTGATTTGTAATTCCAGCCATACTAAAATTTGCTTGTGGCATCCCAAATTGGCCCTGAGTGCTCTGAAACCCTGGTAGCATGCCCGTGACACCATACATGGGGTTAGGCATCATCGTTTGAGCACCCCTGAACACTGTTCTGGCGTGTAAAACTGATTTCCAGGTGTATGACCAGCCATGCTCTGGAATACCGATCCATCCCCAAAGATAGCCAAGGTGTACTGAAGGTGGTGGGAAGACTTGTTGCATAGCCTGTAAGTTGCTTCCGTGCCCATTAGAACCAGTTATAGGCTGCTGAAAGGTGGTGGGCTGAACTGGTATAGCCTGAAAGACTGGCATTTCAGCCACCTGTTCTTGCACCTTAGGCACAGGTTGTGGAGACTGCATGTTCTCCGTCAAGTGTACAGGTGTTTCCATTGACTGTGCGGTATGAATCACTTGTGCTCGAGCCTTAACAGGCTTTTGAATATGATTCAGTGACCCAACTTGCT
This sequence comes from Adiantum capillus-veneris, assembly GCF_014529385.1. NCBI lineage: Eukaryota > Viridiplantae > Streptophyta > Polypodiopsida > Polypodiales > Pteridaceae > Adiantum > Adiantum capillus-veneris. The sequence goes on along the minus strand of NC_140941.1, from coordinate 94,176,664 downwards.
GAGACGAAACAGGAGGTTGCAGAAAGGCTAAAAACCTCGGGTTCTGCATTACTTGTGTGAACATAGCCACAGCAGTAGCCAACTGGGTCCTGAATATATCATCATCCGTCTGTGGTGGTCTTGAGGACTCACCCACTTCATGTGTCTGTTGACCCTGTGAAGAGGAAACCTCTTCAGTCACATCATTTGGTCTGTCAGTCATAATTGCAATTCCCTGTGTCTGGTCTATGATCCCCTGTGTCTTTAAGCCAATCTGACCAAGGCTCACTTCTATGGGAAAAAGTGATTTAATCCCGTCTATGGAACCATGAAACCGGCTTGTTCAATCCAAAAAGGGCGGTAGACTTTACTTTAAACCTTGATTTAGCTTTCACCCATTATTAGTCGTCTATCTTACCTGTACTTTCAAGACACAACAAAGGGGAGAGGGATACAGGCTGCTAGATTGCACCTGTATGAGTAGACCGACGCCAGATTGGCCCCTAACTTAGGCGCCCCTTTCGGTATTTCTTTATTGTTCAAAAGAGGGAATAAACGCTGTGGTTCCCTACAAGTTGCCCTGCACAAACTCGGCTGAATTTCCACTGTTCCGGCCTGATTTTGGCAGCATAACTGTACTAGGACACTTCACAGTCAGTATTCCCACGCATTGATTGACTTTCCCGACGCATACGGGCACTTTGCAAAACCTGGCGAGAATCTGCAGCACGCTGAATTCTCTGTTTTCAGCCCTGAAAATGCGCGAGATTGCCTGTACAGCGGTCCCCTTGTGTCCCCGAACCTCTTGGGGGTATTAGGGTCCGTTTAGGGCCAAAACCCTAAACCTGCAAAAATACACAGCAGGCTGTAATTCACTGTTTCGGGCTCCGTTTCGCGTGCCGGTCGCATCCGTAGCAAGTCCTCGAGCTCCCGCACCTGTAGGGCTACTTGCCATTTGAAACTGACGAGATTTCTGGCGTGAAACCTCTCCGAATTCACCTGTACCTCCGGGGGGATTAGCCGCTAGCTAATCCAGTACCTGTACAAGAGGCTCTTGCCTCGGCAATCGCGCATGAACCCACACAACTGTACATTGGTCAAATGAAGAGCCCACTAGAGGTGCATAACATACTGCCAAAGGGGAGAGAGAGGGCAGTGCATAGCGTGCAGGGCATCACTCCTGGCACCGCACTGTGCATAAGAGGGAAAGCAAGCACTCCATAGCTCTTAACCTGTGACAAATTCTGAAAATCAGCCTCCTCTCTCATTTTAGGCGCCCCCTCTCTGGCCAGGAGTAGCAGAATGCTCACAGAGTGCCACATGGCACATTTTCCGACTTTGGGCATTCCCGGCTAAAAATATCTCAACTGGTGCGTCAGTTGACATTGCAGCAGAGCAAGAAAATGTTCCCTTTGTCATTTCGGAGGTAATGACGTCAACACATTTTCAGGTCCCAAAGTAGCAGTTCCCTAAATTTTAGGAGATGCTGCCATTGTATCTTTCTAGGTCATCCGACCCTCTTTGTACTCTGCGGCCACATCCAGAACTGAAATGTAGCCTCTGTAGCAAAGGATTCCATTTTGGCTAGTCAATGACCCCACTTGGCTAACCATAGTCCTTGTCCAACCTTAGTGCTCTCTTGCCCTCAGGCCTGGACTCCCTCTGGACAATTCCACACTAGCTATGCAATGCAGGGCAGTTAGATTTCCCGAGGGGTGTTTCCAAAAAGTGAAAGTAAATAGATAATAAGAAAGAAATCAACAAAAAGGATAGATAGTATTCACACGCTGGTGACATTGGCCATTCACATTTTGCGTCAGAGGTGCGATACCAGGCATGCCAAAATGACCCTGTGGCACCCCATACTGGCCTTGGTTGCAGTGAAAACCTTGCTGCATGCCGATACTACCATACATGGGGTTTGGCATAATGCCTTGCATACCCCCGAACACTGTTCCTGGCATGTACGGCTGACTTCCAGGCGCATAACCAGCCATACTTTGGAACACTAATCCACGCTTGAAATACCCAGGATGTACCGTGGGTGGTGGAAAAACTGAGTGCATTGCCTGGTATCAGCTCCGTGTCCATTCAAGACAGCATGCTGGCTCTGAAAGGTGACGGGCTGAACTGGCATAACCTGTGGAATAGATGTTCTAACCACCTGTTCGAGAACTGGAGGAACTTGCTTTGGAGCCCCTGACTCCGCAACATGCGAGTGTTCCCTATCCTCCTGAGCCGCATGAAGTACCTGGGCTTGAGCATCAACAAGCTCTGTACGCGGCGTAGGTTGCCTATTTTGTTGTTGCACTGGTGGCGCTTGCAAGAACTCCATAAACCTTGGATTCTGCACCAGCTGCGAAAAGACATTCACCGTGGCAACTAATTGAGTCTTGAACGCATCATCCTCAAGTTGCCCAGTCATAAAGCCCTGTACTACTGGAGAGACATTCACGTTTACAGGAGGTACAGACTGATGTGGCCGTGAGCTCTCGCCAATCTCGAAAACCATAGGGATCTCCTGCCTGTCCTTTGAAGAGGAACCCTCTTCCATAATGCCCTTCCCCTTGTCGGCCATAGTGTAATCTCCGCGTTCCTTCACTCTGTGTCTTTACCAAAAACAATCCAGGCTCACTCTTTAAGGAAAAGGTGATTGATGTCCCGGCAACGGAACCATGAAACCGGCCCGTGGGACGGTAGGCGTTGGCTTTCACCCGAAATTCTTTACTTTAGACACACACAGAGCACTTTGCAAAGGTAACCTGTAACGGGAATTAACACTTGAATACACACACGGCTCGGAAGCTAGAATGTCCCAAGCAGACGCCGACAACCAGTAGGCCCCAAAATTGGCGCCCCTTTCGGTATTTCTTTATTCTTTAATAGACGGAATAAAACTTGTGATCTCCTACAAGCTGCCCCGCACAATCTAGGCTAAGAAACACCTGTTCTGGCCTGATTTCGGCAGCATAACTGTACTAGGACGCTTCACAGTCAGTATTCCCATGCAATAGGTGACTCTCCCGACGCATACGCACACTTTGCAAAACCTGGCGAGAATCTGCAGCACGCTGAATTCTCTGTTTTCTGCCCCGAAAATGCCCAAGTTCACCTGTACAACGGTCCCCTCGCGTCCCCGAACCTCCTAGGGGTATTAGGGTCCGTTTAGGGCCGAAACCCTAAACCTGCAAAAATACACAGCAGGCTGTAATTCCCTGTTTTGGGCTCCGTTTCGCATGCCGGTCGCATCAATAGCAACACCTCGAGCTCCCGCACCTGTAGGGCTACTTGCCCTTTGAATCGGACGAGATTTCTTGTGTGAAACCTCTCCGAATTCACCTGTACCTGCGGAGGATTAGCTGCTAGCTAATCCAGTACCTGTGCAAGAGGCTCTTGCCTCGGCAATCGTGCATGAACCCACACTACATTGGTCAAATGAAAAGCCCACTAGTGGGGCATACGTAGGGGAGAGAGAGAGAGCAGTGCGTAACGTGCAGGGCATCACTCCTGGCATCGCATTGTACATAAGAGGGAAAGGAAGCACTCCATAGCTCTTAACCTGTGACAGTTTGCAAAAAGAGCCTCCTCCCAGCTTAAATTTCACCGCCAACTTTTCCTTTGTGAGGCAAGTGCACAGAAATGTGCCACTTGGCGCATTTACAAGCATTTTCCCGTTTCGGGTTCGCCGCTTAAAAATATCCCAACTGATCGCCCAGTTGACTTCGCGGCAGAGTTGTAAAATGTTCCCCTAGTCATACCGGAGGTAATGACATGAACACATTTCACGGCCCAAAATAGCAGTTCTCTAAATTTTAGGGAGATGCTTCCGTTGGGCTCCCATTGGTCTTCTGACCATCTATCCTCATTGGGACCGCATCCAAAAGTGCAATGTGGCCGAACTGTCGGATACTTTCTGTTGGTAGTTACACCTTGACTTTAGGCCTTTATTGAGTTCACTTCCTAGTATCCGCCAACTTGCTAACTGCGATAGGGGGACCTATATGATCTTGCTCTGAGTCTAGACATCCTCTTACCATACGAATTCGAGTGCCGACCACTACACATCTGCGGGTGAAACTACCGTTCACATTGGCCATACAATGTCCGACCGTTTGCTACTTCAAGAAGAGGGTCGCAAAAATAAAACAAAACCCCTTGGAAAGAAGCCAACAACTAAAGTTAGCAGTTGCCAGGTCCTGGTGACATAGTTAACAGTTGCCACGTCCCCGTGACATGAACTCCCACGATCTTTGGGTGGTTCGGGCTTCGAGGCAAGTACCTGTCGAACTAATTCTTGAGTTCGTAGTTCTCTTTGAGCCTCTCGCTCGATCTCCAAGGCCGTGCTTCGTGTTGCCTCTTTTGCCTTTCTTTGTTGTTTTCTTTCTTTGCGTGCGTCGCGCTCGCGTTCTAAAGCAAGGCGATTGTCTTCTTGTCCTGCGGCAAGTCTTGCGTTTCTTTCGTCGCGCTCACGATCCTTAGCTGCTTGCTCACGGTCCTTAGCTTCTTGTTGTTCTGCTTTGCTTGCGAGCTTTGCCAAGGCAACTCGATTTGTTTCTTGTTGTTGTGCCACCATGTCCAACATCGACTCGACCATCATCTCCATAGGAGTTAGTACAACTCGTGGCGCAGATGGCGAAGGGGGAGGGTCGAAAAATTCTCCTGGTGGGGAAAAATCTTCGCCGCCTCTCTCATGCTCATCACCTGTATGCGAATTATCCATTCCGCTTCGGGTGACGACCATGCGCTATGATCTTTGGTTCTTAAGTGCACGAGGAACTTGGGTTCTTGAGGGTCTTGGGTTCTTGGGTTCTTGAGGATCTTGAGGTTTTTTTTCGCTTGCAAATCGTGTTTGAGAAGGATGTTCTCTTCACTCGAGTTCTACTCTTTTCCGCGGGCGCACCCCTTGGCGGCCTTGCGCTCACACCAATGTTGCTTTTTCCCACCTCACGTCGATTGGCTGACCAACTAAGTGCACGGTCCGCTCTCAATGAGTGAAAAGAGACACAAGGGGAGGCTGGACAAGCCCTTCTTTCTTGGGATTCTTGTCACTCTTCAAAAAAAACTATTAAGAATCGACACGCCCAAGCGAACTTGGGTTCGTGCGACCGCAACAAGCAAAAAAAAATAATTCTTGTGATTCTTGTGGTTCTTTTCTTGAGTGATACAGAACACTGCCAAAGCTTTGATACCAATGTTAGGTGCGGCGGAATGATTGTTTAAGCTTTGCTCAAGATGAGTGCTCCGAACTTTGCTCAAGGTTCCTTTTAGTTCTTATGGAAGGGAGAGCCTTCCGTTCTTAATGGAAAGTGCTATGATCACAAACAAAGTGAATGGACACTGTGCGTGCAAGTATATGAGACTGAGAGATAGAGAGAGAAGAGAGATACGACACCAGAGACGTTGTAAAACCTTCCTCCGAAGGCCCCACTCTCAACGGTGAGAGTGGTCTACTTATTGATTGCACAAAGTGGTACAATGACGATGCAATGGACTGATGCAACGTGGGACTATGTCGGTGATGACGACGACGACTTTAGGGCTGAAATCTGTGGTCTTCTAATTGCTATCCAAAAACGCTAGGGGCTGAAATCTGGGACTGTTTTCGGTGGCTGAAAATGATTGTTTTGGCTGCGTTTTTGAGGGCTGAAATTAGGGATCTTCTGCATGAGGCTAGGGCTGCATCTGCTGTTGTCTATGAAGGCTGAAAATGCTGACCATCTGCTGCGGAATGGGCTGAAAACCAAAAACGTTGGCAGATCTGGAAATGCTAGCAAAACGATAGGCAAATTTGGGAACTGCTCTTGTAGCGTTAGTAAAACGCTAGGGGATCTGGGTATGCTGGCGATGATCAAGGCTGGAAACGCCAGGGCTAGGGGGGATGGTGACGATGTAGACCAAAACGCTAGTGTTGATGGTGGGAAACGCCAAGTCTGATGGGTCCTTGATGGTTCTTGCTGAGAAGGTGCCTGTTGAGCGGGGAGCTTCTGCTGCCTCTTCTGCATTTAGTGCTAACTTGGGTTTGCTTATATACAAACTTAGCAAAATTGCCCTACCTACTTTTATTGGAAAGTCACTTAAAAATAATAAGTGAAATGTCAAAAATAGGGAAAATAGGCTAAATGCACTGGAAAATTCCCCTGATCATGCTGTGTGCAACTAGAGGATATGTATCTATGCTAAGTGACTGGACATGCACGGTCTACGAATGGACTCACAAAAAGTGCCAGATCACTTCTAATCTAGACTGACTGGACTGATTGAACCCTGATCATGCTGTAGCTTGTCCACGGACACATAGGGTTGGATGTGTCACGTGACACTGCCATTGCTCCGAATCATCGTCATCTGATTCTCAATCCTGTTATCTGTTCACAAATAGCAGGATCTTCCATAAAACATTAGTTTTATACGTAAATCAAAGTCATCTTCAAAAAATCCTACTTCAAAATTATTCATTCATAAATTCACAAAGCAAAATAATGCTAGTTCATCTGAACTTTTCTATCTAATATCTATTTTGGAACGAGTATCTCCTCGTCCAGTTCTATTTTCAATCTGTCAACCATTCTCATTCTTGTGCCTTTTTGGGGCATCATGCAGATATATGTCATTCGTCTTTCTGTTCTTATGTTAGTTGAAGTCGTGTATCTTTCTGTCGTTTGCTTCTGTTATGACTTGTTGAAGGTTTGTCTCATGGATAAGTCAAGTTACCCGTATGCATAGCAAGGCCTTGCTTAGCATGTCCCATCAACTGCTGTGTAGACTCAAACTTTTGTAACAAGCAGTAGTCTCGTATCTCTTTGGGCAGTCCACAACAGAATTGCTCGATTTACTGCTTGAAAGTGATCTTCTTAAAGGATGAAGGAGGTGGAAAAACATCCCAAAATCTCTCACAGTAAGTATCTAAAGTTTCTGCCTTGACCATCCGAAGATGATTCCAGTCAGTAATCACGTCTCATTTGTGTTCTTGAGTGAGCCATGAAGAAATAAAGAGTCTTGAACTTCAGCCACTTCGTCGGTGCTTCTTTTCTTAACAGAAGAGTGGACCACCATGTCCGTGCATTGCCTTTCAAAAATGATGCTACTTGTCTAATCTTGGAGTGCTTTCTACATCGGCCTCCAAAAAATGCTACGCCAAACTGTTGAAAGGTTAAAGCCTTAGGAGCATCTTGAGGCCCTAAAAAGGTTTCAAACTTTATTGCTTGTCCACCCTCTTTGAATTCCTTGGTCTTTATGCCTTTGTCTTCGAGAAAATCATATTGGTTAGCTCTGTAAAAGTGCTAACTCTCAAAAGAAGTTGAATCCGAACTCTGTAAAAGTCCGAACTCTCAAAAGAAGTTGAATCCTTATCAGAACTGTCAGAAAAGTGTCGAGATCCACTTTTCTTGGCTTGCTTCTTGTTCTTTCCCAATCTTTGGTTCTTTCGTCGTTTCTTGCCCTTTTCGGTGCATTCCCATTGACAGAAAGACATAGATTCCCCAATAAAGTCAGCCCTCAAGAAACCTCATGTCCCATGAATATTTACTGAAGATGAACTTCAGGACGTTGTCGAAAGACGAGTCAACCAACTTTTGGGGGCAAAGAAGAGGCAGCTGAAGAAACGCACAAGGGAACTGAATACCCTGGTTATCTTGGCTGAAAATCCTCTTTTGCGGATGCAGTTAAACAGAAGAAGCATGTACGCTTTGAAGAATTGGGCAGTTCGTCCTCTAACAGCTCCGGGTCAAAAATTTAGCATATTGGGGATCTTTTGCAAATTGAAGCATCTGCTTTGCACAATTATCAACATGTTGTCGACGCTGCATCTCCATCAATTGATACTACATAGGCTGTGGAGGTCCGTACTCTTGATCTAGTGATCCGTTCGAATCTTCTGTACTTTCACCCGATCCGAAGTTGTTGGGTGGGTTCGTTTGATTCTTGCAGGATTTGTCTTTTGAATCCATGTGTGTCGCGGTAAGAGGATCAAATTTCTCGATAGAAGAGAAATTGGCTGTGCTCTGATACCAGTAGTTCCGTGCCCAGAGGTATTCGCCTCAAAATCTGACGCCCCTTTCGGTATTTATTTTTATATTAATGCTTGAGCAAAGTACAACACCCGGGGAACCTTTGCATCTCAGACTCTGCGTCTAGATGCTCTGTATAGTGACGCCCCTAGGGTCTATTTATTCCTACAAGGGATGCCTCAAAAGTAGAGCCCCAAAAGCAGTCAAACTCAAAAGCAACTGTCCTAAAAGTTGTCGTAAAAAGCAGCGAACGCAAAAGACGGAAATCCGTACAACAGCCACGTCAACATGTCAACGCTTTTTGCGGAACAAAAAGAGGGTTGTCCTTGAGTGCTGCATCTTGACACACTATTTAGCAATCACATCTAGACCTTGCTTATCTTTTCATGGATGTCTTGATCCACTAAATCTTGTCACTATTAGATTTATATAGTTGCACACATTTCAAGCAAACCATGTCCATGACCATTCCCACAAGACATCACATTCATAGAGCATGTAGTTCACAAATCAAACAATTAGTTCACACTGAACACCGAGGTGCAAACTTTCAACCTATTTAGTCGAGAACTCTTAATGCACCTAGATCTATGTGTAGCCATCTCATCCTTATGGAACTCTTGATGCACTCACAACAGGATCCAGTCATCTCATCCAGATAGAAATCTCGATGCTCTAGAATCACATTTACTTAGCCATCATATCTAGGTTTTCTTGATCTGTAATAGAAGTCTAGATGGACTAAGTTCATCAAATCATTCATAAGATAAAATGTTGCAGACTTTTCATCTTTCTTTACATTATTCTAACAATACACACATGAAAGAGCACATGTAATCAATTCAATCAAGGAAATTTCCAGTTCAATGTTCATCTTTCATTAAGTCATTCCGCAGAATACTGTCAGACCATCGGTATCTATAAAATCTCAAGGAGAAATTAGTGACTTTATTCAATCTAGGCAACCTGTCACAAGGGAGTGGAATGGATGCCCTCGTGCAGCTATCCAAAAGCCTAAAGGTACATCTCAAAATTGAAGAGAATATGTGAAGTTCTTCTTCCCTGTCCACGTTGCATCGACACCCATAAAATCTTGCCCTTGACCAAATGATCGGTGGACCTAGCTTACCTTTCCTATTCCGTTTCTTGTGCCGTGGACCTGTTGGTTGCTTTCGTGGCCTTGCTGTCCATTGGCATTTCATGCAGATTCTTTGAAACTCTCTGATGAACTATCGGCTGGTTCCCTTGGTTCGTTCCTTGGACACCTCGATGTGCCCGTGCTCACCGCAGCCATAACACTTACCCTCTTTGTGGGCCAAATCGACCCACATATAAGACTGCAAGTAGCATGATACTCTGGTTTTGTGGAAGATAGAGCAATAGTAGGCTGTTTCTTATTGCTCCATGAAATTGTAAGCAGCACGATACTCTGGTTCTTACGAAGATAGAGCAAGAATAGGTTGCTTCTTATTTCTCCATAAAATTGCGCCTGATGCAATGAAATGGTGTAACTTGTGGTCAAATGTCGTGAACGTGGATCTCCACCCCAATCTGAATTACTTCATCCTCTAATCTTGGAGTCTGTACATCTACCTTGCATACAGCTGGGCACAACCACAAAATAGCCCTCACTCCAATCTTCTCTTGGGAGATATCGGAGCCACCAGGAGACAGGAGGTGAAACATCTTTACCTTGGACTCCAATTATTGCACAATGCAAGTATACAAGCGCCGAAAGCTTTGTCAACTTTTGTTGGAAAATTACTCTATGGAATGCATTATACATTTCGTAGTCCCACTTTATTGTAAAAGCCAAAAAACACTAGTTCAGCCTCAAAAAGAGGCACCCAAAAAAGCAGCCACTATGCACTTCTAGTCTTCTTCAACGATCTCTAAAACAAAAGCACCTAGAGAGAGGTCAGCAAGAGCTGATGTAGATAGAGAAAAAATAGGATGAGCAAGAAAGAGAGAAAATCAGCAGGCAAGAAGAAAGTACTAGAGTTTGGAGGCCAAGGACTAGAGAGTGATCGGGCTTGTTAAGCTCTCTCCTCTAATTTGAGATGCTTTTATCGGGTAGATAATTCACCCTCCTCGGGATTAGTCCGATCAAGCTTCTCTCTCTTTTTCTCTCTAGCTTATCTAAATGGGCATACATGAAGTTTGTAATGACACTACACATCATGAGCTCTCTTTATTCTACACATTTTTAAAGATGGTTGTCACCACACATCACCTTCTTTATGAAGTTTCTTTGTGTGCGATATACGTAGTACAGATGAATTTACAGTTTGTATGCCGATTATATCCAGAACTTAGAAGAAACCAAGACATAGACCTTTAGATTGCTCATGCTAGTTATGTCTATTAGCTTAATTTGGCGGCCAGTTGGTGGGACATTTCAGTCGAGTATACTGCAATTTCCTGGAAAGTACCAAACTGGACCATGTTTAACGATTTAAGTATTTGCTATTTCTTGGGAGCGTGAAAAGGGCTTGCTGGCTCCGTGGCATCTGAGCCATTTCTGGCGGGATTTCTGGTTCCTGAATTGATTGGACCTCATCGAGGCTAAGTATGAGTGTGGACCTCTTTGACTATTAAGATTTCATACGGCTATGATCATTGACTCATTAGTTATAGGATACTCTTCATACACATCAAAATTTATGCTTTTCACAGTCTTATAATCGTTCTTTTAAACAAAACTCAATATCAAATGGTTTTCTAATGTATCAGCTTCTGTAAAAATATTGCTGATTAGGCTGTTTCTGATTTTGTCAGCTCTATAAATCTAAGGTTAACCCACTTATTATCCTTCTTGCATTTATGGCAGGCATTTAAACACAGTAGAAGATCCTTTAATACGCACTAAGTGGCTGAAGTGCAAAAAAGATTTGGCAGAGGAGGTGGAAGCCGTGAAGCAGTTGGATGCAGAAAGGCAAGCCTTTAAGGATGGTTCTGGTGCATTTCGACCCGTGTCCCCTCACATCTCTTCTAAGCCCTTTATGTTTACACCAGTGGATGAATTCCCTAATTCACCTGGGATTCCTGATGATCCTGATGTGTGGCGAGCTCCTGGTAGGGATCCTCAGCAGCAGTATGGCAGTCGAAGGCCTACAAAAGCAGGCCAGATGAATACTGGACGGCGTGGTATCCAAGATGGAGATAATAGAGGATCTTCATGGTCGCGTAGAGGTGGTACAGCTGCTTCTGGACGAGGATCCAAAACCACATCTGGCCCTTCTAGTAGGCCAGGTTCGCGTGTGGGAAACAGCACTGCTCAGGGAGCAAAAAAATCATCGGGCAAGACTCCAGGAAAGAGAGATTCAATGGTAATATTACCACACAGTTTTTTTCTTCCCCTCCTCTATAATTCATGTTTTCGAAGAAACAATTTTTTAGATTGGAACACATAACATGTTCGAACCTGAAAGATCACTCACATACTGATTACAGCATTTTTCTAGCAGTGCTGCAGCCAGATCTCTACAATTACACGTGCCGACTGCTTTTTCTTGTAAACAAAATGTATTGTTTTGGGTTCAGTCATTTTCATTTTTCTTTTTCAGCAGACACTGAAAATGTATAGTTGGTATAAGGATTGTTCAGTGTCTACTTAGACCTCGGCAGGATGAGCTTTTATATGGTTCTGGTTAAGCAAGCTGCCGTGTTCATGTTGTTCCAATTGGAGATAGTGACTAGTCTGTTATTTCTTACTGTCGTTTTCTTGTATTTGTGGGTGAGAAGGGTGGAGCAGACGACGAAGATGGAAAATCAAGAAAAGGTCGATATGAAGGCCCTGATCAAGAGCTAGCTGAAATGCTCGAGAGGGATGTTTTGGAAACAAGTCCTGGCGTAAGGTGGGATGACATTGCTGGACTGTCTGAGGCAAAGAGACTATTGGAAGAAGCTGTGGTGCTACCACTGTGGATACCAGAATACTTTCAGGTATGGATCTTTCGCCATAGTCAGTGTTGCAGTTCAACACATAGATATTGGGTTTTGTGAATTTAGTAGCAATACTGCAGTTAAGCTCGTGGATGGTACGTTTTGTGAACTTAGTGGTTTCATTTCCAATAAATGCCTCTATTTGTATCCAAATCTGATGCCGCAAGGTCTCCTCAAGTATGGAATATTCTCAATCATAGTCACGTGCTCTCTTAGATATCGTGGCAGCGGTAAATATAGGGTCTTAATAGACTTAAGACATCTCATGCGACTCGACCAAAAATGCGCGGGGCAACCAGGTTTGTCAAATGATCGGCCTTCATTGTATTCTTGACTGTTACAACATGACCTTGTTTGCTAAATCACTGATGTACCAAACAAGTACGCTCAAACTCATCCACATCCTTCTTTAGCTGTGGCTTCTGCTTCAAACCACGTGTCACACATTGTGGTCTTTCGAGTCAAATACCCGTCCTTTAGAGAATACCCTAAAACTGTCTCCCCACTCTGAACCCTATCGAATATCTCACCAAAATCCGGGTTTGTAGCATACTCCTCTTGCATGGCATGAAAATCTTGGTGATGCATTGATTTAACTCCGGATATTTGTGGTTTGCGAGACAACGCATAAGGTACCATATTCATCTTTCCTTCAAGTACACTATCTGAAAATGAAATTGAGACTTGATGTCGCCCATCTCATGTGTTTTGTGACTCCTTGTTTTGGGACAAGAAATATCTGAAATCATGATGATCCGTGTACATTGTAAAGTCTACCTTGAGCAAATAATGCTTCCTTTGAGTCGAAGCATGAATAAGTGCTAAGAGCTCTTCATAAATAAGTGCAACCTTCTCTGGTTTTGACAACATGTGGCTCTCATAAGCTATGACATGGCTTTCTTACATCAAGATTGCACCCAAACTGCTTCCACAGTAATCATAGACAACCTGAGAACATTTCTTCAAATCTGGTAATATCAATAGTGGCTATTAGTCAACTTTTGCTTGAGTCTCTCAAATCTGCAATCTGTGAAGGTCCCAGGTGAATGGTACCACTTAGGGTATAAAATGGCGAAGCAGTCTTCGCAAACTGTTTGATGAACCGCCTATAGTAAGAACACTAAGTCCAAAAAGCTTCTCACATCATGTACACTCCTTAGTGCAGGCCAATCACAATCCACGAATAGCTGCCACTGTAGCTTGATCCATGGCACATGCTAACTCCCTTGGACGAAACAATGTGTCTCGGAAAGTGTATTTTGGTAGAAAGAACTTGCTCTTCTTCTAAGTTTTCACCAATTTGATTTCCCTGAGCGCCTTGAACACTTGCAACAAATGCTCTCAATCTTCTACTTCGGGTTTGTAGAAAACAATGATGTCATCAAAGTAGGTGCCCACAAACTGTCTATTCTTGAACAACGTAACTGCGAAACGTTTTAGTCGTGAAACATTTCAGCCCGAAACGCCATGTTCAAGGGCAAAATGTTTCATGCTTTGACAAGGGGAAAACAAAATGTAGACCCACTCGAAACGCCTATTTGAAACGTCATACATACATAAAGCTTAGATGTGATCATATATGACATGAGATGTGCCAAGTACAAGTCATGTAAACCTACGTTCTAACATTAGAACATCAAATACATCATGTAAAAATTGTAAACAATTCACGAATCACCATCAAGTAGATATAACCTTGAAATGACCACAAATTGAGAGTAGATATACACAAACCTGACTTTAGGGATTTGCAGAGTGTCGAGAGTCAATGTAAAACATCATCTGACACTATGGCCAAGTGAAATCGGCCCGTGGGTGGTAGGCTTTGGCTTTCACCCGAAATACTTTACTTTTGACACACATAGAGAGAACGTGCAAAGGAAACCTGCGACGGGAATTAACACTTAAGTACACACACGGCTCGGAAGCTAGAATGCCTCGAGCAGACGTCGACAACCTGAGGCCCCAAAATTGGCGCCCTTTCGGTATTTCTTTATACTTTGAGAGGGTAAATTACAAAGTAGAGTCCTGAGAATCCTTTACTTGTATCCAGTTAAATACCAATTGTTTTGGCTAAATTTCAGCAGTATAACAGCCCCAAAACTTGCGCGAAACCAATTCCCCTGCTGGAACTCACTTCCATTGGCATAAACCCTCTGATTCCTGCCCAAAAACAGTAAATTCAGGACATTGTATTTATTGGTTTTGGCCCTGTTTTCAGCCCTAAAAAGTCCCCGAAGTGTCCTCTCCCAGTGGGGCACTGTTCCCAATGGTTCTGACGTCCGTATGGCTGAAAAACGGTCAATCTACAGTGCATAGACAACGCTGAAAACGCACCTGTTTGGTGAGGTTATGTAACTAAGTCAGACTTTGTAAATAATTAATTTATTTACGAAAAAAGAATTATCTAATTAGTTGTGTGCACACCAGAATAGACCTAGCAGTTCTAAGGCCTCATGTGAGCCTAAATGCGGGCCACAACACCTCAGAGGGACCTTAGCAGAAATTACCCTGAAGCCCTAGTGATTGGGAAATCGGGTCTTCAGAAAGGGGTAAGCAGTAGCCTCAGATTTTAGGCTCAGGAAAAATACGCGCGTCAGTACAAGCACATGAATGAGATGGGGTCCTTAGAACAGTGACCCTAAGGCTAATAAAGCTAATAAAGCCTTAGGGTAAGTTTCGTGAAATTAAATTTAACGGTCCGTGTCCGAGCGGGCGGCCGAACAAGTGTGAACAGGTAAAGGCGGTGCAGTGCCCGTGCGGCATTGCGCCGGCAGACCTTTGGTGTTCTCATAAAAGAATCATTGGTAGCATTTGTTAGTTAGTTGCACATTTTTAATTAATGAGCTAGAAGTTTTTAAAGTCAAAAGTTGAATGGTTTTTAAGTTTTTAAAGTAAGTGTGCCAAGTGGCACACTTACCAATGCAAACTAACTCTCTCTCACTCTCACTCTCACCCTCTCTCTCTTCGTAGCGCCCCCTCTCCCTGATGGCTATTTAGGAGCCCCCCTCTCCCATTTTCAGGGCTGGCAGTGCACCTACCCCCCCTAATGTGAGCGTGCTCTACGCGGTGGAGCCCTCCATTGAAGCTTGAGAGCAGCCCCTTGCGACATATGTGGTAGCCTTGTGCTCCCATTGTCAAGAACAAGGAATCTCACAGTCATAGACACCTTCTGGTGAAGTTTCATCGCGAGAAGTGGCCGTAGACGCTCTCTTAGCAGAGTGCGGTTGCTGTAATTCTCTGTTTTCAGCCCCTAATCACCTCGATTAGGGCTGTTTTCAGCAGATCAGCCATAGAAATTCTCTTCTCTCTCCTTATCCTAAGTCTACATCAAGTTTGGCGCGATTCCATCGCGAAGAAGACCTCTGTTTCGGCGTAGGGGTGTGCACAGGTAAGAATTTCAGGTTATGTGCAGAAAATTACAGCAAGCATGTGCGTGTGCATTTTGCTTGTTTCTCTTTTGTGTTCGATGCATGAATGAATGAGCATGAAGGCAAGACATAACGGAAGATGGACTCTCCTCTGTGAGAGCTTCCGATGAGCTGTTTGGGAAGATAGACTCTCTTTTCGAGAGCTTCCAACGAGTCTCGCAGAAGAGGGGAAATCCCTTAAGCAGTAAGAAAGTGGAAACACTTTCTCAGTCAGTAGTCAGAACAGAACAGAAGAAATAATAGAGGACGGGCGTATGTCCCGTTCCTGTGCTTGTAAAGATTCTCCCTTAGTAATAAAGATATTCTCTTTATGGGGGGGGGCCAGCCCATCTTCTGGTCCCCAATGAAGTGTCAAGTTTTCTCGCTCCCTCTAATTCTCTTGAGTATTTGAAGTGCAATTAAACGTCAATTTACGCTTCCGTATTTTTGTGACAGCGGTATCAGAGCAAGGTCCTCTCTCTCTTCCTGAAGGGATTGACAACTCTTGGCAGACTGCAGAAATGGGAGGACGCGAGATAGAGTTCTCTCTCCTTCAACAGCAGGTGGAAGAGTTGCAGAAAGCTCTCTCCCATCCAGAAGTCCAAAAGATTCTCCATACTCTTGAAAAAGGGAAGGAGAAAATGCCGATGGGGTCGGGAGAAATCCCGCAGAACCCAAAGGCGCCACAACCAAGAAAAGATCCTTTGATTGAAACTTCCCGCATGCACGAGAGGCAGAAGAAATCTCGAGAACGTCATGGGCGGTTTAATCCAAAAGTTCAAGAGCAGGATGTCCCTGATTCCCCTCAGTTCTCTTTCATGAAGGATCTGGAAGACATAGTTTCTCCGGAAGACATGTTTCTCGACGATCCGTCGCAGCAAGTACATTCAAGGGAAAGGACTCCCGTCCCCAAGGAGTCTAAGCATCGAAAGAAGGAGCACCATAAGAAGAAACACCACAAGTAGAAAACATTGAAGTCGGGAGATAAAGATGTGAAATTCGACACCTACAATGGACAGCGTGATAATGACAAAGCTTTGGCTTTCATCCGCCAATTTGAAGTTGCATTGCAGAAGGGAATTTCAAGGAAAGATCCAAGCTTCGCCATGTCAGTTTGTACCTGAAAGGCACCGCCAGCAATTGGTGGTTAACCCTTATCCTGGAAGATCGCAAACCCCAAGATTGGACCGCTTTCAAGAAGGAGTTCTACGCACAGTTTCTTCCTCCAGATTATGAGGAAGAGGTAAAGAAAGAATGGGATTGACTTTCACAGTGAGAGAACGAAACTGTTCCACGCTATGTGGATAGGTTTTGGGACGTTCTCTTGAAAGTCACTCCATTCAAGAAGATTGACGATTCGGAGAAGATGCGCAAGTTTGAAGCAGGTTTGCATGAAGCCTTGCAAAAGGCTATGAAGCTTTACCCTCGAGGTAACTTGCAGATACTTATGGAATCAGCCCGCATAGCTGATGGAATACATGACAAGGGTACTCCCAGGAAGATGGAGCAAAGCACTTACCATGCTAAGCAGAAGGCTCTCCATGAGCAGCCTACCTCTTCTACTTCTTCTCAAAAGAAGAAAAGAACCGCCTCCGAAGCAGAAGCAAAGCCAAATCAGCCCAAGAAAGGGAGATATCTCTCTCCTGCTGAGTTGCGAACATACATTAGTGAAGGAAGATGCTTCAAGTGCGGACAAGTTGGTCATATGAAGGGTGACTGTCCTACCAAACCTCCACAACCACCCTCTTCCAATGCAGTCCTAGATGTACAGGGAAATACAACCAAGGATGGAAAAGAAAGAGCTCTTCTCAAAGCATGGGGTAGTATCAACAACCAGCGGGCTCTTATTTTATTTGACCCTGGTAGTACAGACAACTTCATCTCTACTAAGCTAGCTGACGACCTGAACTTGCAGCCCAATCGTTTTGGAGTCTCTATTCAAGCCCAATCTGCTTTCAAAGGGCAGAACTCAAACTCTACTCCAATCATAGGGAAGTTGAATCTAAAGGTCGACGACTACAAGGATCAAGAGTCTTTCTTACTAGCTTCACTTGAAGGATGCGATGTTATCTTGGGAATGCCTTGGCACTACAAGATGCATCCCATTCCTGACTATGTTCAGAAAACCTTATCTTTTGCTTATAAAGGAAAGGAGTATCTTGTACTTGCAGATGCAGGTGATTGACGTATTCCTATCGCCAATCACATTGCCATCAAGAAAGAAATGAAAAAGTGTGTTTCAGCGTACTTGATTTTTGCAAGAGAGAGAGATGTGTCTGTTTCACAACTTTCTTCCTCTTTAGAGCAAAAAAGACTTAAGTTAATAGAAAGATATAAAGATTGTTTTGCAGATGAACTTCCAAATGAACTCCCACCTTCGCGACCTGAGGATCATACAATTGATTTGATCCCAGGAAGTTCTCCTCCAAATCAGCCCCCTTATCGAGTTAGTCTAATGCAGCAAGAGGAAATTCTCAAGCATGTTAACGAACTTTTGGAGAAGGGCTTAATAAGGCCTAGTACTTCTCCATATTGTTCACCTGTCTTGCTAGTACAGAAAAAGGATGGCACATTCCGCATGTGCATAGACTATAGATCTCTAAACAAGATCACAATCAAGAATCGATTTCCAATCCCTCGGATTGCCGACATTCTTGATAAGTTACAAGGAGCCAGTGTCTATAGTCGTATAGACTTGAAGAGCGGTTATCATCAAATCCGCATAGCTCCTCAGGATGTGCATAAGACTTTATTTAGAACAACCTTCGGGTTGTATGAATTTCTAGTGATGCCTTTTGGGCTCACTAATGCACCAGCTACATTCAACAGAATGATGGATAGAATCTTCCACTCATGCAGAAGCTTTACAGGCGTTTTCTTTGATGACGTCTTAATCTTCTCAGAGACGGAAGACGAACACTATAAGCATCTCGCCTTAGTGTTTGAAGAATTACGCAAACACAAATTATTTGTGAATGCTAAGAAGAGTGAGTTCTTTCTAAAAGAAATCCACTATTTGGGCCATATAGTATCTCACAACCAGGTGAGAATGGACCCTGATAAGATTCAAGCAGTTGTAGAATGGCCTACGCCAACTACAGTACATGATGTATGAAGTTTTCTTGGCCTCTGTTCTTATTATCGGCGTTTCATTCGAGCTTTTGCCGCGATAGCAGGTCCCCTCCATGACCTGACAAAGAAGCGGATTCCATTCCATTGGGGGTCTGGACAAAAATAAGCTTTCAAAAAACTTAAGTATCTACTCAGTCACGGACCTGTTCTCACCGTCCCTGATCTTCGCAAACCTTTCGAGGTATACTGCGATGCATCTGGAGATTGTGTAGGAGCAGTTTTGAACCAAGAGGGTCACGCGATAGCCTATGAAAGTCGGCGCCTTAAAGATGCAGAGTTGCATGTCTCCATATACGAGAAAGAGCTAATGGCAGTAATTCATGCTCTTTCCATTTGGAAACACTATCTATTAGGAGCTGATTTTATTATCAAGACAGATCATCAAAGTCTTCGCTACTTCCTCACACAAAGAAAGTTATCAGAAAAGCAGATAAGATGGGCCAACTTTCTTTCAATGTTTCATTTTCAGATTTTACACACTTGTGGAACGAAGAATGCAGTTGCAGATGCTCTCTCCAGGCGTCCAAAGATCAATGCACTAACAACAATTTATCATGAGGAACTAGAATCTCTCAGCGAGATGTATCCTCAAGATCCAGACTTCGCCACAATTTGGGCAGATCTTCAAGCTGGTCATTCAAAGCCACCTTATTGTATCAGGGATAATACACTCTATCGTCAACAAGCAATATGCATAGCTCAGCCCTTACGACAAAAGGTGATGGATGAAGCACATAATTCTCCTTATGCCGAGCATCGGGGAATTGCTTCCACCACTAGTGCCCTCGAAAGGTATTTCTTTTGGCCAACACTCCGTGCGGACATTGAAAAACATGTACGTGAGTGTTTAGTATGCCAAAAAGTGAAATATGACAGACATAAAGTTTATGGCAAGCTTCAGCGGCTCCTTGTGCCTAACACGCCATGGGAAAGTATTGCCATGGATTTTATTACGGATCTTCCTAGATCCAAGAATGGAAATGATGCAATCTGGACTATAGTAGACAGGTTCAGTAAGCAAGCACATTTTCTTCCAGTAAAAAAGACGATCAAAGCTGATCACATGGCTAGAATATTTCTAGCTCAGATTTTTTAACACCATGGATTGCCAAAGACTATTGTCAGTGATAGAGATCCCCGCATGACTAGTCTATTTTGGCAGGCATTGTTTGAAAACTTGGGAACTAAGCTTGATTTTTCCTCAGCTTATCATCCTCAAACAGATGGTCAAAGCGAAATCGCTAATGCCACTGTTTTAGATCTCCTCAAGTGCTATGTTTCGGAACGACAATCCGAATGGGAACAGTACTATCAATAGTTGAGTTTGCGTATAATAATACCATACATTCCTCAACTGGTAAAGCCCCCTTCGAAATTATTTACGGGAAGCCACTCTTACTTCCTATTATGGTGACCAAAGAAAACATCTTCGCCGCAGATGAATTTGTGCGCAATATTGATATTGTCCATCAACAAGTACAGCAAGGGATTCTTCGTACTCAAGAGCAACAGAAGAGAAAAGCAGACAAGCACAGAAGGAATCTCAATCTTGAAAAAGGACAGTATGTCCTGCTTCATTTTGAGAAAGCTAGATTGAAAAAGCGGGTCGGCAAAGGGAAAGTTGTCAAACTTTCCCACAGATTCTACGGCCCTTTCAAAATTACAGATAAAGTCAATGATGTGACTTTCAGATTGGATTTACCTTATAATTGGCGAATCCATAATGCTTTTCATGTCAGTCTCCTCCGATCCTATGTTGGACCTCCTCCAGTGGTGCCCGTACAAGAAGATCCTCCTGAAGTCGAAGAGACTGAGGAAATCCTTCAACCTGAACAGATAATCCACCACTCGGAGAGACAACTCAAGTCGGGGAGTCTACATCGAAAGTATTTAGTCAAGTTCAAGAATTACACTCCTTTAGATGCAACGTGGATGACTGAGTCCGATCTCAAGGACTACCCTGACATCTTGCACAGTTATGTTGACGCTCTACAGTTGAGGTCAACTGTTTAGAACCAAGAGGGATGTAACTAAGTCAGACTTTGTAAATAATTAATTTATTTACGAAAAAAGAATTATCTAATTAGTTGTGTGCACACCAGAATAGATCTAGCAGTTCTAAGGCCTCATGTGAGCCTAAATGTCGGCCACAATACCTCAGAGGGACCTTAGGAGAAATTACCCTGAAGCCGTAGTGATTGGGAAATCGGGTCTTCAGAAAGGGGTAAGCAGTAGCCTTAGATTTTAGGCTCAGGAAAAATACGTGTGTCATAGACTCTCTTTTCGAGAGCTTCCAACGAGTCTCGCAGAAGAGGGGAAATCCCTTAAGCAGTAAGAAAGTGGAAACACTTTCTCAGTCAGTAGTCAGAACAGAACAGAAGAAATAATAGAGGACGGGCGTATGCCCTGTTCCTGTGCTTGTAAAGATTCTCCCTTAGTAATAAAGATATTCTCTTTATGGGGGGGACCAGCCCATCTTCTGGTCCCCAATGAAGTGTCAAGTTTTCTCGCTCCCTCTAATTCTCTTGAGTATTTGAAGTGCAATTAAACGTCAATTTACGCTTCAAGCAATGTAGAATTGTCCGACCATGGCAAATATTGGTATTTTTGGAATCTTAAGCACAGTAAACCCCGGGCTAGAAATTTTCAGAATTGAATTCCGATAAAAACTGGCATAGTTATGACCCCTGGAAGTTTACAATGTGAATTGAGTAAAATAGGTAAAATTGAAGGGTTGCAGTAATCATTTAAGCAATGACTTTATTAAAGGCCTCCTAGATATTTACAAGATATTTACCAATTAAGTAAAAAATAGGTCAAAATATAGCATAATTGATATTTTAAAAGCTGGCAGGTAATGGAGGGTCATCACTGACCTGTCAGGGACTCATTTAGCAGCAAGGGTTGTTTTTTGACTTGCTGGGGGCTGCTTGAACTTCAAGCAACTGCCTTTTTCAGCCGGTGAGAGCTTATGAGTGCCAGAAAACTATAAATAGGATCCTTAGCTTCACATTTTACAGAGACTCGGAGCCTTGCTACTCTATCTCTCATCTAGAGAGAAGACTCCGCAGAAAATCATTAGAGTTTAATCTCTAATTGATTAACCCTAACGGTAATTAACCTAATCCTTCTTAATTAGCAATGTTAGATTAAGATAAATTGCTAATAAATCAAAGATTAGATCTATGCCTGCTTCTTAAACCTCTTTAAATTAATTAATCTCTGTTGATTATTATTATTAAGCATAGTAATACTAAGCTGATTATTTATCCTATCATATTAAGGCGGAAATTATCCAAATTAACCATGAATTAATGGGAAAAATAATTATTAGGATTAGATTAAGTTGAATTATATATCAGGGATGCATTAGACAAATATTAATCTAGAAAAATTATCCTATAATTTTCTGAGAAGTTTTCCTAATTAATTAAGCATAATTACTCTGTTTTTTTTTAACAATTTTAATAGGGAAAATTAGTAAATGAATTTCAAATGAGGTGATATAATTATCAGTGGTTAATTAGGTGTTTAAGAACCCGTGATAATTAGGAAAAGCTTAGAAAGTTAATCTAGATAATTATTTTAGCGAAAATATCCTATTTTTTGAGCAATTTAAATAGGGGAAATTAGTAAAATGATTTCAAATGTTGTGATGTATTTATCAGTGGTTAATTAGGTGTTCAAGAACTCGTGATAATTAGGAGAAGCTCAGAAAATTAACCTAGCTAATTAAGTTAGTAGAAATATCCTGTTTTTTGAACAATTTAAATAGGAGAAATTAGTAAATGAAATTCAAATGCTATGATATAATTATCAGTAGTTAATTAGGTGTTTAAAAACCCGTGAGAATTAGGAGAAGCTCAGAAAATTAATCTAGCTAATTACTTTGATAGAAATACCCTGTTTTTTGAACAATTTAAATAGGGGAAATTAGTAAATAGATTTCAAATGCTATGATATAATTATCAAGGATTAATTAGGTGTAAAGGAATCCGTGATACTTAGGAGAAGCTCAGAAAATTAATCTAGCTAATTTCTTTAGCAGAAATACTCTGTTTTTTGAGAAATTTAAATAGGGGAAATTAGTTAATTAAATTCAATTACTTTGATATATTTATCAGTGGTTAATTAGGTGTTAAGGAACTCGTGGTAATTAGGAGATGCTCAGATAATTAATCTAGCTAATTACTTAGGCAGAATTACTCTGTTTTTTGAGAACTTTAAATGGGGAAAATTAGTAAATTGATTTCAATTGCTGTGATATATTTATCAGTGGTTAATTAGGTATTAAAGAATCCATGATAATTAAGAGAAGCTCAAATAATGAATCTAGCTAATTAATTAGACAGAATTACTCTATGTTTTGAGAAATTTAAATAGGAGAAATTAGTAAATTGAATTCAATTGCTGTGATATATTTATCAGTAGTTAATTAGGTGTTAAAGAATCCGTGATAATTAGGAGAAGCTCAGATAATTAATGTAGCTAATTAATTAGGCAGAATTACTCTATTTTTTGAGCAATTTAAATAAGGGAAATTAGTAAATAGATTCAAATTGAATTGAGTTAAATTTTTAGAGGTTTATTAGATGTTAGATAACCTGTGATAATTTTGCTAATCTCAGATAATTAGTTTAACTAATTATCTTAGTGGAATTACGCTATTTTTAGGGGTAAACTAAAGAGGAAATATAGTAAATCATGTTATATGATTATATCCTATTTATGAGAGCTATATTATAGGGTAAAGAGACCGTGATAATTATGTCAAGGTTAGAAAAGTAGTATAGATATTTATCTAAGTCAAATTACTCTATGTTTAGCTAAAAACTAAAGAGGGAAATTAGTAAATCATGCTATATGATTACATCCTATTTATCAGAGCTATATTATAGGATAGAGAGGCCGTGATAATTATGTCAAGGTTAGAAAAGTAGTATAGATATTTATCTAAGTCAAATTAGTCTATTTTTAGCTAAAAACTAAAGAGGGAAATTAGTAAATCATGCTATATGATTACATCTTATTTATCAGAGCTATATTATAGGGTAAAGAGATTGTGATAATTATGACAAGGTTAAAAAAGTAGTATAGATATTTATCTAAGTCAAATTACACTATTTTTAGCTAAAAACTAAAGATGGAAAT
Source organism: Adiantum capillus-veneris (assembly GCF_014529385.1). Taxonomy (NCBI): domain Eukaryota; kingdom Viridiplantae; phylum Streptophyta; class Polypodiopsida; order Polypodiales; family Pteridaceae; genus Adiantum; species Adiantum capillus-veneris. Next base: position 94,153,041 of record NC_140941.1, on the reverse strand, counting down.
TAGTAAATCATGCTATATGATTACATGCTATTTATCAGAGCTATATTATAGGGTAAAGAGGCCGTGATAATTATGACAAGGTTAGAAAAGTAGTATAGATATTTATCTAAGTCAAATTACACTATTTTTAGCTAAAAATTGAAGATGGAAATTAGTAAATCATGCTATATGATTACATGCTATTTAACAGAGCTATCTTATAGGGTAAAGAGGCCGCGATAATTATTTCAAGGTTAGAAAAGTAGTATAGATATTTATCTAAGTCAAATTACACTATTTTTAGTTGAAAATTGAAGATGGAAATTATATAACTAAGTTGGAAAATAATAAGATAATTATCAGAGGTCAAAAATATCCTTATCTACTTGTGGTAATTATACCATAGTTAATTAGTGAGGTTAGTAAATCATAATTGACCAAGAGTCTTATTTTGAGCAAATGATTAATTAAAATAAATAGACTTTGTGGTTAAAAGTTTTTAGAAAAATTATGGTAAGTGCAAACCTATGATATCAAGTTAAGGAAATGAAATCTTTAAGAGAAATTAAATACAATAAATATTAAGCCCAAAATAAGTAAATTATTAGCTTAAAAGTTGATAGGAAAATTAGGAAAAAGATATAGAAAATTATAAGAAAGTTAGAAGAGCTTAGAAAACCCTTAGGGAAGCGGTGGAAGAAGTTATCATGCTTATATAGACAAATAAGAAATTATTAGGTCAAGAATTTACCAATTAAGACTATAAATTTAACCTTGGATGGGTTACGGTTAAATACAAATGTTAAGTTTAGATTTTGAACTATTTACCTAATAATTAGACGTCCTTTTTATAAGGATAAGAAGTTATGATACCAAAAAGGACCCGAGCAAATCCTACATCTGATGATGAGAACGTAGCTCCAAAACGAACTAGGGCATCGCATGACGACGAAGCTGGGCCTAGTAGTAGGCCTACGGAGGAGAGTCTTCAGCGCCAACGCAACAACAGATGACCAATCAATCCCAGGTGGGTTTCCCATTATTCAATTAAGTCTGTAATTAGTTAGCATTGCATACGTAAGAAGGATAAACTGGTTGAAAACAGAAGGTAACTTTCAGCGTGCATTTGTTTATAATGTAGGAAAGAATTGTTTGGGTTAAAACTAGTTGAATTAGGAAAGATATGTTTGATCATCCTTAAGACAGCTTGTCTCAAGACACCTCCGACTCCTTGATATAAATTGATGATAATGATTGGCTTTCTAGCCACTGATAAGTCGGTTACCCCCATGAACGATGAGTTTCTACTCCGTGTCATGTCTTGATGTTTCTATATAAGTTAGGATACCGTTTTTTATCCTAGGGGAGCCGCCCGGTTGTATGGGCAACTGGTTTGGTGTATGGGCACTTGGAACCTTGGGTGGGGGGTTTATCCACTCCGGATTTGAATAAGGAATGGGTGCCGTTTTTCACCCTTAGGTGGTCTTGAGACAAGAAGAGTACTGGTCATGGTTATTATGGATAATGTTTTGATTGACAGTACCCTGTCTTAAGTTTAAAGATGTCTCTTTTCTAAAAGAATGCTTTCAATGCTGTCTTTAATAATTGATTCAAGGAATTACTGTGACGAAAAGTTAAAAGAAACCATTATTTTAAATGTTTAAAACAATGTGATAGTAAGATAAATGAATCATATGTGAGTGCGGGGTGGTAAGTGGGGATTGACTAAGGTTGTCAATCATGGACGGGTGGACCTGATTAGTCAGGTAACTATCCATCCCTGCGCACTAAAATGTTTAGGAGTCCACCAACGGCTGTGCCCTCACATCTGTTAGAGGGAAAAAAGTGTTGGTTGAGGATACCTTAGCCCAATATGTGGAAGTTATAGGGCCGAAAGACTTTTGGGATTGTTAGTATGTTATCCCGTTTCCGCTGTGAGACAGGACTAGGTCTTCTTCTAAGGCTATAGACCCAAGCCATTGTCAATGGCAAAGGTTTATTCCTTGGATTTTTCTTGTCTAGAGACTCCGAGTTTTATAAGGCCTAGAGACCTGTCAAGGATCCCATCCCGATCACGGTATAGGCGGGTTGGAGACCTTACACTATCCTTGCCTCGGCGTTTGGAACGTCGTCAACAGCAGCAACTCGCCAGTCTTGGGTGAGTTGCCAGTCCTGGGTTCAACGAGTTGTAGACCCCCGTCTGTCTCGGCCAGCCACAGACCCGCTACCCATCTTGAGCTTCCTTATTCAAATGTAAGGTGGCTTTTGTTCCCATAGCCGTTGCGAGTACAAGTCAATTTGCCCTAGCCTTGTGCAGACCTGTCCACATAACAGAGTCGAGAAGCCTCAATGTCCTCCTTCAACACACCAATGTCCAACACTCGCAAGAGTTTTCTTGTGGTGGCAGCTGCGCCTAAGGACCCCGCTACTAGCCAAGATGCAAGGATCACGATCATAGAGGCTCAGATCTAAGAGCTTATTTCGGAAAATGCGGAACTCAAACAACATTTGAGTAAGCTTGAGAAGATGCAAGCAAAGGAGAAAGAAACTCTGTTAACAAAAGCACACGAAGTTGATGCTTTTCTCAATGAGACTATCATGGCAGCTTAGAAAGAAGCCCATGAAGTAGCACATGAGAAGATTGATAATGAAATACAAGCAGCCTTACGAGAATGCCGGCTCCAAAAATCCCTTGCTCTCAAGATTAGGATTGGAGGGTTCTCCCCACCATGGTGCACCGAAGAGGACACACCATCACCAAGCTCAACAACATTCTTCAACCAATTAACACTGAGCTTGATACTGTCTCTTGGATCAACGACACACATAGGTGTGTACCACTTGGTCAATGCGTCCTCACTTTCAAGAACAAAGAAGAACGGACGAGCTTGCTACAACAATCCCACCGTCTCAAGGGGACAAAGCTTTGGGTTGCCGAGAAATTGACCACAAATCAACTCAAGCTTAGAGCAAGCGAGCGCAAGAAGATGCATGAAGCTCGTAAACAAGGTAAATGGGCAGTCTACTGTGGCGGTAAAGCCATCGTCCAAGAGTTTCAAACTCCCAAGCCAACTCCCCCTCCACTTGACCCCCTTTAGATTTTGTTTCTTATCCTTTCTCTTTTTCCCTTTACCCCCTAAAGGACCCTCAGTCCCTATTTGATGTGTATCTAACGCCTTCACCTCAGAAGAACGAATGTAATGTTTTGTTTTGGTCCCATGGTCATATCTGACCTTTGTGGACGATAATTAAATCTATCTATCTATCTATCTCTCTACGATTTCTTGCTCTTGTATTCGTGAAGGCTATGCAGAGGCAGTGAACACCGCGGTGGAAATAGAGTGCAGCCATAAGAGCTTGTCTGCGTCCCTGCGGGGGAATAGTCTATCATGTGACACATCCAGTCCTATGTGTCCGTGGACAAGCTACATCATGATCAGGGTTCAGTCAGTCCAGTCAAGTCTAGATTAGAAGTGATCTGGCACTTTTGTGAGTCTATTCGTAGACCGTGCATGGCCAGTCACTTAGTGTAGATGCATATCCTCTGGTTGCACACAGCATGATCATCAGTATTCCCTTCAGAATCCATCAGATTCAGTCAGGGGAATTTTCGAGTGCATTTAGCCTATTTTCCCTATTTTTTGCATTTTTCACTTATTATTTTCAAGTGACTTTCCAACAAAAGTAGGTAGGGCAATTTTGCTAAGTTAATATATAAGCAAACCCAAGTTAGCACTTTCTGACAGAAGAGGCAGCAGGAGCATATGCTCAACAGGCACCTTCTCAGTAGAACGCCAAGCAGTAACCCCTTGGAGTTTGGTTCCTCCATCCTCGCCATAGACACATCAGCCCCAACGTTTTCTAAGTTGTATCATCGCCATCACCACCAGCTTGTGTAGCGTTTTTGCACACCATCGTCAGCAGCAGATCCCTGGCGTTTTTCCCATGGTCACCATCTCCCCCAGATAGCCAGCGTTTTCTACTAACGCTAGAGAAGAACAGCAGCGTTTTTGGTATTCAGCCCTTGGCAGTAGAAGACAACCAGTGTTTTTGGTTTGTAGCCAATCTGTAGCAAAGCAGTTCAGTGTTTCCATTTTCAGCCTGTTTTGAAGCAAATGCAGCAGCGTTTTCAGCCTTCAGATCGGTAGTAGATTCAGCCCTAGAAGCATTGCAGAAGAACTCCATTTTCAGCCCTCGAAAACGCAGCCAAAACAGTCATTTTCAGCCACCGAAACAGTTTTGAAATTCAGCAGATAAAAAAACACAGATTTCAGCCCTAAAGTCATCGTCGTCATCCCCGTCGTCGTCAACGACATAGTCCCAGATTGCATCAGTCCATGGCATCGTCATTGTACCACTTTGTGCAATCAATAAGTAGACTACTCTCGTTGACGAGAGTGGGGCCTTCGGAGGAGGGTTTTACATCGTCTCTGGTGTCGTATCTCTCTTCTCTCTCTATCTCTCAGTCTCATACACTCACACGCACAGTGTCCATTCACTTTGTTTGTGATCATAGCACTTTCCATTAAGAACGGAAGGCTCTCCCTTCCATAAGAACTAAAAGGAACCTTGAGCATAGTTTGGAGCACTCATCTTGAGCAAAGCGCAAACAATCATTTCGCTGCACCTAACATAGTCGCACTCAGACAAGCAGAGTGCCGGCGGCCCATGAAAATTTCAGCACTCTGACACGTTCGAGAAGTAGAATTCAACCAAGGAGAGCTGCTGTGGGCATTTCCTAAGCGAGTAGATATTTATAGAAGCCTCTCCCGTGTTGAAAAATCCTAGTACAAAGCAAACACAACTGTTTTCTGCTACCGGTATGATAAATTTCAGCCAATAGGCTCATAAAACCATGCATCTTTATGCATGAGAAAAATATTCGGGACATGAACAGTAAATTCTATTTGGGGTTTAAGTGCTTGTAACAGTTTAGAAATTATTGAAAATCTCCTTCTGGGGGGAACCATTCCATCTACTGGTCCCTTGTGCTATGGGTAGATTTTTTGCATTGTTTTTCCAATTTTTATGTCGTGCAGGATTCCACGTGAAAAAGAAAATTAGTTTTAAAGTTACAAGTCCACGCTTGTGTTTCTGTGACAATGGTATCTGTTGGATTGGGTGGATCGACTGTGGGTGCAATGAGCTCAAGGTGCGATCAGCTCAAGGTGGTTTGAAAGTGAGAGCAGCCATAACTCCACAGTGCACACAGTAGAGAGAGAGAGAGAGAGAGAGAGAGAGAGAGAGAGAGAGAGAGAGAGAGAGAGAGAGAGAGAGAGAGAGGGAAATAGAAAGAGCAAAAAATGTACAAAGCAATACCTTTACAACATAACATAGAATATATACATTAAAGAGCCTTTACTTATAAGGCCCAAAGGGCTATCTGGCTGAGAGTCTGACTTTCATAAAGGCAAAGGTAATATCTAAGATATTCCAAAGGCTTGCCTTCCACATAGGTATTGAAAACTAAGATTGGTTTCTCACACCAATTGTCGGTGTGTAGGCCAAAGGCCACAACCCAACAATCCTTCCCTTAAACTTTGGACTAGGACAATACACTGAAGATTCTTATATCCACTAAGGATGACACAATATCCACACAGGATGTCGATACATATCCACAAAGGATGACAAAAAAAAAATCCTCCCTTGAACTATAGAGGCTACAATCTTCAGAGTATGTCGTCGCACTAGACCAGGTTCTTCTTGCCTTGGTCTTCGTCTTCTTCTTCGTCCTCCACTACATGAGCTTATTCTCTTAGAGGTTTCTTACCTTTGTAGTTTTTGTTGTTACTGCTGCCTCTGTTGCGTTCTGGAGTTCGTCTATGCTTTTGGATCTCTTCTTAAAAAAGAGATTTGGCATACATGACATCACACCAATAGCTCCAGGTGGTTTGAAAGTGAGCAGCTATAGCTACACACAATAGAGAGAGAGAGAGAGAGAGAGAGAGAGAGAGAGAGAGAGAGAGAGAGAGAGAGAGAGAGTTTCACAATTTGCAATACTCAATGTACAAAAATGTACAAAGCAATACCTTTATAACATAGCATAGAATATATACATAAAAGAGCCTTTACTTATACGGCCCAAAGGGCTATCCGGCTGAGAGTCCTTGACTTTCATGAAGGCAAAGATAATATCTAAGATATTCCAAAGGCTTATCTTCCACATAGGTATTGAATGACTAAGAGTGGTTTCTCACACCAATTGTCGGTGTGTAGGCCAAAGGCCACAAACCCAACAGTATCAAGGCGCGAGATAGGCTTGTATTGATATCTGCTTGCGTAGGGAATGCCCACACGAGCTCTCTCCCCTTGACTATGGAATGCGCCAGAGTGCTGAAATCTTTGTGGGCAGCCGGTACTGCGCTTGTCTGAGTGCGACTATTCCCCGTAGGGACGCTTACAAGCTATCACACACTGTTGACGTGTCAAGCCACCAAAGAACATAGCCAAGCTACAGATCCCGGCCGAGGGGACTAAACCCTAAGATGAAGCAGCAGAAGCAGAAGAAGTTTTACCAATTTGCAAAGTCTTGCTAAGTGGCTTGTTTTTAAAGACGAGTTTCCACCACCATCCCGTCCGATGGGGCAATTGGGACCTAAAGCCATTACAATAAAGTGGGACCAACACACACTCAATCACGTTTTATGTTGATGATGTGGCACCCGTACGGATTTCCGCGTTTTACGTTGATTATATGGAAACTGTACGGATTTCCGCAAAACGCATTGGGAGCTTTGGACGACAGCTTTTGAGGCTAGATACTTTTGAGTTTGAAGTTCTTCATGTAATCGCTTTTTATAGGTCAAGGGCCTTTAAACATGTGTCATGGTGTTAGACTTACACCACTCTGCTGCTTCACAGGTCTAGGGCATACTTGTACGGCTAGTATGTCTGCGGGCTTGGCCACTCATAGTCTAGGTTGCCGGCCACCCTAGTTTGGGGCCGGCCGCCCCTTTGTCCAGGCGTCCACATATATTTCCATATATCATTTTGCTGTTGGGTCGTGGGGATTTTTATCATGCCTTGCCCTACCTCCCCTTGGATACCTATTTATGGGGCCAGGGGGGTATCCACTTCCACATCTCACAGAGATCACACATCTGATTGTATAGACGGGGTCTTCTGCTCATGGTAGTCATGGGGGGATTGATCGCCCCCTCTTCACCATCTTTGGTGTTTGTCTCTCTGTCTCTCTCTCTCTCTCTCTCTCTCTCTCTCTCTCTCTCTTCTCTCTCAGGCTTCCGCACACGTGCACTCTCACACATGGCTCATTCTCTGGCACGCTTTCGGGTGAAGGTGCATAGCATGGAGTATTGGCTTGTGCTGAGTTGAAGCAATATAAAGGAACACCGAAAGGGGCGCAAGGGTTTGGGGCTAGTACTCTCTAGGGGTGGAACTCTGCCACTCACCGTCTCATGTGTCGTGCATCTCTTTTAGTTCAATGTTATTTGAAGTGCTTAAAGTTGTTCAGTTTGTTCTTTTGCGTTGGCACGTGGTGCCCCTCTTCGTGATAGTGGTATCAGAGCTTTTTTTGGCATACGCCTTGAAAGTACAAATGAATTGTGTCGAGCATATGACAAAGTCAACGGCTTGAAAGCTCTAATTTTTTTTGACCTAGGAGGTACCGAAAACTTTATCCATTTAGAATTCTTGAAGCAGATGGACTTTGATTATGATCCAGAGGGTGGCGAAATTGAAGCTGAGCTAGCCATTGGACAGACCCTTGTGGTTATTTACAGGGGGACTATTAAGAAGTTGGGCAACCGTGACGTTCTCTTGGGCATGCCTTGACATGATAAGAATGATGCGACACTTTAGATTCGGAATCTTACAATTACTGTAATGCAGAAGGACAAGCCAATCGACCTCAAAGTTCAGTTGTCCGAACAAAAACTTGAATGAATGGTCTAGTTGTTTTAAATACTTTTGAACTTTGTTTGAGGAAGTAGTGTCTGAAATTTATTTGAAAGGATAGTATCTGTTTTCAACCTGTCTTGGTGCCGATTTGAATTGTGGTTTTAATATTGGTTTCAGGGTGATATACTCCCGGGTGGAGTAGTGAGAAATGATGTTTGAGAATGTTTGCACATACTCATGGCCCGTATCCTTGTGGATATTTATGGGGGGATATTGTTGTTGTTACTCATGGCCTTGACCCTTGTGGTTATGTGCGGGAGGAGTATTGAATGTTTGAAAAGTGATGTTTTTACTCATGGCCCGGACCCTTGCGGTTATTTACAGGGGGAGTATTGTTGTTGTTACTCATAGGGACCTAGATGGTTATTTACGGTGGGAGTATTAAGAAGTCCGAGCAGTGGTTACTCTCACCACCTCCAAACTATGGAGGTTGCGGTTTGGGGAGCGTTTGGTTGTAAAGGCCTCTATATCTCATGGCCCGGATCTTTTCACTGAATATTTCTAATTGGGTGAGATTGCCTAGGTATGTAATTTTAGTGCATCAAGACACCCATTGGAGATTAGCGTGGTCTGGTGTGATGACTAATTTTACTACGCTAGAATATCAAGAGCTTCGATCTTGTATGAGACTCCTTATTGGATAAGAGTTTTTTGGGAAGCCAACGACCTAGGATATCAAGAGCTCCAATCTGGAATGAGAAAACTGATTGTCCCTAATGTCCGTCGGAACGATCCTTAGAATTTTTTTTGAGTTAACTTGAGTTGTTTGCAGAGATTCTGTAATCGTGGACGATCACTTTCTTTCAAGTAGGGGGGATGTCACAAATTGTTGACGTGTCAAGCCACTACAGAATGGAGCCAACCTGCATATCCCGGCCGAGGGGACTAAACCCTAAGAAGAAGCAGCACAAGCAACCAAGCTATACCAGTTTAGCGAGCCACCTTTGAGCCTCCAAATGTTGGTCTAAATGGACAGGGGACTACCTTCCAGGCTATGTATCAGGTATTCACATCCTGGGTATTTTGGAGGTGGACCTGTGTTTCAAAAAGTATGGCAGGTTATGCGCCTGGAAATCAACAGTATATGCTTGGAACAATGGGGGCATGCAAGGCATGATGCCAACCCCCATGTATGGTAATGTTGGCTTAGAGCCAGGGTTTTAGGTTACTCAAAGCCAATTGGGGTGCCACATGGCAATTTGAATGTGGCTGGTTTTCCAATCAGCAAACAAATATGGTATCAGGAGGCCAAAATGTTAGTGGCCAAGGAGTATAGATGATTCTTACCAATGTACCCATGTTGCAGGTGCAGTTGTAAAGTTCGACACTTTAGTTGGTTTTGATGACAAGATGAAGGCTCTTTCTTTTCTCCAACAGTTTAATGGTGCATATGCAAGGGGGAATTTAATGGAGGCTTTGAAGGTCTGAAAAGCTACTACTTTCAACTTTATTAATGCAAGGAAAGCACTGGCCACATGGGTTTATTTCAAACAGATGGTTATTTGCGGGGGGAGTGTTATCTTTTGTAACATGCAAAATGTGAGCATTTTTGTTGCATTGTGATGTGCCAACCAATGAATATTCCTAATTGGGTGAGATTGCCTAGGTATGTAATTTTAGTGCATCAAGACACCCATTGGAGATTAGCGTGGTTTGGGTGTGATGACTAATTTTACTACGCTAGAATATCAAGAGCTTCGATCTTGTATGAGACTCCTTATTGGATGATATTTTTTTGGGAAGCCAACGACCTAGGATATCAAGAGCTCCAATCTGGAATGAGAAAACTGATTGTCCCTAATGTCCGTCGGCACGATCCTCATATTTTTGTTTTAATTAACTTGAGTTGTTTTTCAGAGATTCTGTAATCGTGGACGATTACTTTCTTTCAAGTAGGGGGGATGTCACAAATTGTTGACGTGTCAAGCCACTACAGAACGAAGCGCTGAGTCCTTATAGGTTGAGGCAATTGCGACTGCTGTCTACACCTTAAACCGATCACCGTCTTTAGTTTTAAAGATGACACCATTTGAAGCTTGCTTTGGTAAGAAGCCGGACGTCTCCCATTTCTGGATTTTTGGGAGCGATGCCTATGTCCATGTACCGAAGGAGCATAGGGCGAAGTTTGACCCCAAGACCCGAAGAATGTTTTTGTCGGCTACAACTCTCTTTTAGTGGGATAGCAACTCTATGATCCAGAGAAGAAGGAGATTGTTTTCAGCCGTAATGTTTTCTTTAACGAGACCTTACCTTTAGAGGGGGCTTCTGCCTCCAAGCCTTCCACGATGACTCCCGACTTGCGGATTCTTGGAGACCCAAATTTTGATTTCCCTATGATGAGCCCTCTTCTCCTACCCATGTCGTTGCTGCCTTGCTGCCTTCTTCGGGTGGCCGATTTTTCAGATGGATCTGGTTTTGGCATTCCTCAATGTTAATTTAGAGGAGGTTTATGTGGAACCACCTGCAGGGTTCAAGTATCCGGACTTTGCAAACATGGTTTGTAGGTTGCTCATGGATCCCATGGCCTCAAGCGCTCTGGAATGTGGTACCAAAAGATTGATTCCTTTTTCCTACGACACTCCTTTAAAAGATCTTTTGCTCATCTAGACTTGTACATTTACCGTGAGGGAGGGTTAGTGAAACTTATTATCCTCTATGTCGACGATCTTGTGATAACAGGTAGCCATATTGAGCACATCCGCAATATTATGGCAACCTTGGCAGAGGAGTTTGAGATGACAGATCTTGGCTTGCTTTATTATTTTCTTGGATTGGAGGTTTGGCAGACAGAGGGGGGCATCTTCGTCTCTCAGGAGCGGTATATCCATGAATGTTGGAAGATTTGGCATGACCGAGTGCAAATTTATCTCTACTTTTATGGATCCGAATCAGAAGTTGTCACAGTTAGATCTTCCTCTTTTAGTAGATGCAACAGAGTATCGAAAACTGGTTGGTTCTCTCATTTGGGTACTCAACACCTGTGTCGATGTCTGTTTCCTGGTGGGTTCTTAGTTCCTGTATGCAGAAACCGCAAAGTTACATATGCAGCAGGCGCTTAGGACCCTGTGGTATTTGAAGGCGACCAAGTCATTAGGCATTTAGTATGCGGCTAGAGGTACGGATTCCCAGGTCATTCTATGAGGATGGAGTGATTCAGATTGGGGAGGTGATCTAGACGAACGATGGTCGACCATAGGTTTTACCTTTTCTTTTGGATCAGGAGCAGTTTCATGGAGCAGCAAGAAACAACCAACAATTGCCTTGACCATGCTGTTTGTAGTGCTACATGTGAGTCAATGTGGATATAGAGGCTACTTTTGGAGATGGGCTTTTCACAACAGACGACCATTATGTACGCAGATAATCAGAGTTGTATCGTCATTGCGAGGAACCCGATGTTTCATACCCGGACCAAGCATATAGAGATTCAATACCATTTTGTTCGTGAGAAGACCGACCAGGTATGGCTCTTTCCGACTAGAGTACATCTCGACTTGGGATAACCTTGCTGACATCATCACCAAACCTCTTCCGCAGGCAACAATATCCTCTCATGCCAGCTCCGGTATCTCCCAGGAGTAGATTAGGGAATGGGGGTTGTTTTGTAGCTGTGCCCGGCCGTACTTGAGGTAGATGGTGCACTTTACTGTGATGCTCACCCTATAGGTTGGCATGAGGCGGGACCCCCATTCTTAGGGTTTCTCGAGGTCAGAGTTTCGAGTCTTTTGCAATTCTCCTACTAAATATATGTCCAGGTCACTTTTAGCGAGTTTACATATTTATTAGCCATTATTGGGATTGTGGGGTTTCCTGGTTGAGTAGGGAAAACTAGTAGTTACCCTATAAACCCCCCCCCCCCCCCCCCCCCCCCCCCGGTAAAACAGACTTGGACACTCCAAGTCAAGAATCAATCGCGACAACACCAAATAACCACTTCAAAACAATTCACAGATCACAATAGACTTGCACTGGCCCGGCGGAGTTCCGTGCCTAGAGATATTGGCCCCAAAGACTAGCGCCCCTTTTGGTATTTCTTTATGTATTAAATCAATGTCAAAGTACAAAGAGCGGTTAGGGTTTCACTCTCATCAGACTCTGTGTCCAGATGCTCTGAGAAGTGAGGCCCTTACCGCATATTTAAATGTTACAAGGGATGCCCAAAAGCAGAGCCCCAAAAGCTTGAAAGCAAAAGCAAATTCTCTCTCTCTCTCTCTCTCTCTCTCTCTCTCTCTCTCTCTCTCTCTCTCTCTCTCTCTCTCTCTCTCTCTCTCTCTCTCTCTCTCTCTCAATGAGAGTAAAAATAAAGCAATTCAACTCTCTCTCTCTCTCTCTCTCTCTCTCTCTCTCTCTCTCTCTCTCTCTCTCTCCTCCAATTCTTTTCGTAGCAAAAAGCCAAAAGCTGGGATTTTGCGTCGCTCAAAAATAAATAAATTTTTTTTCCACCTCCGCGATTTCCGGAAATTAGGGTTTTTGACAGAAATTAGGGTTTGCAGGAATTTTAGGGTTTCTGTTGTCGGTAGCCACGTCATCACTTTGTGACCCCCCCCCCCCCCCCCCCCCCCCCCCCCCCCCGCCCCCCCTTCTTGTACTATTTGGCATGTTATTCAGTGCAAATCTCCAACGTTTGGGCACTCTCTATCCCTCTAGCGTTTTCTGTGTTGCTAGCATTTTGCAGATCGTGCTCATCCCCTCTTTAGCGTTTTCTGCAGGCACCATCCATCTCTCCTCCATCGTTTTTGCACAACGATGTCTCTCTCTACCCCTAGCGCTCCCTCTTCCTAGTGGTTCTAACGCCCTTGCGGTGTTGCTTTGCACTCGATGAGATCCAGTGCGCATTCGGTGGGCGGTACGCGCTAGGGGCTTGACGGCGAGGAGATCCATCACGATAGATACAAGATCTATTGGCTGCCGGTCACAAAGAGGTGTCTTGATCGCGGTTGCAGACGAGTTTCTCATCCGATTCACCGTTTTTCCGCTGCACGTTGGACAGGGGGGGATGTTGGAGCTTGTACTTCTCATGTACACACGCATTCAGTTTAATAGAAGTGTACATCGCTTGACCAATGTTAAAGGTACAATGCTCACTTCTATGATAGACAGAAATGAAAAAAGTGTGAAGATTCCAAGTCATTTGTACACATGTTTGATAGTCTTTCTTGCTAATACATGCGATGATAAAAGGGTGCTAATTATACTATATCATTTTTGGCATGTATAGCATTCTCTTCTTAGCTCGCTCCTCTGGCACTCTAGAGGTTTTTGGTTTGTCTTGAGGCTTTTACTCTTTCATAGGGCACTTTGCTAAGGCATGCCCGATCTTATCACTCCCATAGCACTTTCCTTGCTTGTAGTATTCCGCCATTTGCTTGGCAGACAATTGAGGGGTTGTGTGTTTCTTTTTCCGCTGCCTTTCTTCCCTTTGAATTATTTTTTCTCTGAAGCTTTGGACATGGAATTGTCCAATATTAAGGAACCATCCTAAACATTGTCCATAAGTTACTGATTGCTAGAGACTTCTGGTTTAGATATTATTGATGGTCTTTCTGTAGATCGCAACAATATCTTTGCACCTTTCTGTAACAAGCTACAGGTAGGGAAGTATCTCAAGATCTTTTCAGTGAAGGTCACAAGAGTATCAATGCTGGAGCAGTAAATGTGGCATACGTTGTGGATTCTGTGTGTAACAAAAGCAATTACCAGTAGCGACCCACCCAAAGGGGAATATAAAACAACACTGCCATCAATGATTGAATCTTTGTCCTTCATACCCAGGGAGGGAGTGATACGCCACATTTTTGCTTACCACTATACATGCAGGCTCGTGCTGCTTTCGGTCCAGAAATGTCTCTTATATATGTGGTCTTCCTGTCTTTAAACAGGGGCCCATCTTATTACTGGCTCCTTTACCCTAGTACAACTCTGTTTTTGCCAGGAAAAAAAGAGAGGGAGCACATTTTTTGCTCTGGTGCTGCCTTCTTGGGTAGAATTGTTGTCCTTGTTTAACTCTTTTGTTTTCACCAGGGTATTCGTAGACCTTGGAAAGGTGTTCTCATGTTTGGCCCACCTGGCACTGGTAAAACTCTCTTGGCGAAGGCTGTTGCAACGGAGTGTGGAACAACGTTTTTCAATGTATCTTCAGCAACATTGGCTTCGAAGTGGCGAGGGGAGAGCGAACGGATGGTTCGCTGTCTCTTTGATTTAGCAAGAGCTTATGCTCCTAGTACCATATTCATCGATGAGATCGACTCCCTATGCAATGCCCGTGGGTACGTGCTCATGATGACATTAACTTTCCAGCATTTTCTTCGTTATCTGCATAGCTGAGAAATTAAAAACTTATTTACCAGTGCTTCTGGAGAGCATGAATCATCACGCCGTGTGAAGTCTGAACTTCTGGTGCAAGTAGATGGTGTCAATAACAGCGGTGGTGATGATGGAGAGAAGAAAACAGTTATGGTGCTGGCAGCAACAAATTTTCCATGGGATATTGATGAAGCACTCCGGCAAGAGTTTATATTTTTTCTTTTGGTGCATATTTACGACGATTAATGAATATTAGCGTATTTGATTGCTTGATGTGGAATGATGAGACATCTTTTGGATGTGCAGACGAAGGCTTGAGAAAAGAATATATATCCCTCTTCCAAATGAGGAGAGTAGGCGTGAATTGATTCGAATCAACCTTAGGGGTGTCGAGGTACCATCTGTACTTTCTTCTGTTAGGGATTCATTGTTTGTATTTATGTCTTTAACTTGCAGGCATTGACTGTGAAGGGTTCTTGTTGTATTACCTGTGAGGCAGCATTGTTATGTATTTGAGCGTAATGTTGTGTTTTTCCCAAATTCAAAAAGTCCTTGAGAGCCATTTAGTGCTCTGTTCTAAAAGACTTCATCTCTATTTTGTTTACTGTGGTATGTCGGTCTTATAACAAAAAATTGAAACATTTTCCCTAGGGGACAAGGTGCCTAAGAGTGTTGTAAAATATGGGCAGGTTGCAGCTGATGTGGATATCGATGAAGTGGCTCGCCGAACAGAAGGATATAGTGGTGATGATCTTACGAATATTTGCAGAGATGCTTCCATGAATGGGATGAGAAGGAAGATTGCTGGGAAGACTAGAGATGAGATAAAAAACATGACGAAAGATGCTGTGCAGGAACCTGTTGCCATGTGCGACTTCGAAGAAGCTCTTTCTAAAATTTCACGTAGTGTCTCAAGCACTGACATTGAACGCCATGAGAAATGGCTTGCAGAGTTCGGGTCTGCTTAGCCTAGGAGGTGTCTGAAGATGCAGTGTGAGGGTGTTGACTTCATACATTTTCTTCTCTGAGTAGAGGCAGTTGCAAATGTCTATGAGGTGTGGCAGGGGCCTCTTGGGTTGTGACATGATCACCTGGTCTTGGACTTTTTCAAGCGTAGGCTTTGTAAGAAGTGTCCAAGGGCATTGTTTAATTGTGCTGCTACCAGGGCTTTTTGATGAGGGCATGTTTGATAGCTTGTTAACCGCGTCACTCTTGCCATTTGTAAAGCTAAGAGTCTCAACACCATGTACCTTATCACATAGATGAATGAGAAAGGCATTATTTTTGCACGACCAGTGTTCATCGGCTCTTTGCGAAAGTGATTTTGGCTGTGGTTTAGTTTGTTTTGAGTGGCTTGGTGTCTTTTTCTGTTCTTTCCAGCCAGGCCGAGGCTGAGACATTCTTGGTAATTTGACTCATTGCAGTAGTCGGTTTTTATTCTGTGGAATCTGGACGATAGAGCTCTCCCTGTGCATTGTATCATGCAAAAAGAGCTCTGGTAGAGTTCCGCCCGTATCGCTTCTCTTTGGAGGTCAGCATGGTTCCCTTCTGACATTGGGTTTTTCACCCTGTTGTAATTATTTACTGCTGTAGGGTTTTTTCCCAGAAATGTCAACTAAAGCCTGAGAGAGAGAGAGAGATTGTGCTAACAAAAAAGAGGACAAATTGAAATATCCATTCTTGTATATTCCACTTTGAGGCATATTTTGGCACCATCGTCATACAGGAGTGAGTGACTACTATTTTTCACAGAAAGGCATGTAGACGTGTTCCTTGGCATCTGTGCTGATAAGTCTGATATTTGCTTGCGCTCTAAATTGCCCACTTCTATTATTGGATTCTGAGTTTCATCAGGTCCGTTGAGGTCTGTTGATGTGTGTGTGCACGCGTGCATGTGAGTGTAGATTTTAAAGAATAGTTTGCTTGTAATCCTTTTTTTTTTTTGGCATTGACGTGATTATGTTTTCTTGGCCCAATAAACTCCTGTCCAAGTAGTGGCTAGCCAACATATGCAGAACCCTTCAGTTTCATGAAAGTTTTGCAACAAATAGTGGAATAGTTTCTATACCTTGAATAATTGTATGGGGCCTTTGTTGAATCTCTCTTGAAATTGTTATAAAAATTATGTGAATAACACTTCTCTACCTGGAATAGATGTAGAAGCTTCAACATTTGTAAACTTGTTACTGTAAAGGTAGGAATAATTATTCTTTAGTTGGACTAAAGTTTGGAACCTAGGATATTATTTATGTCTAGCAAGAATTGGGCAAATTTTGTGAGTCCCCAAGCCTGTACCAAGGTGTAGGGTCCTTTGATAGGTCTCCAATCTTGTGGGGACTCCGGAAAGCCAATGGACATTGCCTTATTGACTACATTGTGACATCGTGTTTGAGCCGTTGATTAAGGCATGTCCTATTTCGCATGTGAAGCAGGACTACTATACACCTAGCTTAAGTAAAGTTTTATCTACAGAGTATAGCCTTAGTTTAGCAAAAATCAATGTTTGTTTTTGCCGTGTTTAAGAGGCACAACCGGTATGTTCTACCTTGCTGTAGGCCATGAACTATCTAGCTAACTAGAATAATGATGAAAAGTATCTAATCACATCTACGCGTCCATAGAATGACATTCGAGGCATCATTTTCCCACCTTCCACACCAAACTCACTTGATTGCTTTTATTATAACATCGTTGCAAACTAAAAACAGATATGTTTCCTAATTAGTTTAGAACACATATATGATGTGTTCTAAATTTGACTCAATAAACAAGAGACTATCCCTTTGACTAATTTCACATATGAATGTTGTGAAAAAATCCCTAACGTGCTCAAATTTTAGTGACTAATTTTTTTAATGGCCAAAACTTGAATGTATGGCAATTAATTACAAAAACGTTATGATACATCATTATTGTAAAGAAGCAAGAGGTTTTACTAAATTAATCATGTCATGCTCAATCTTTTCTAATCTATGGTAAGTGAAATACTCATTATGCAACTTATAATTAATCCCTAATTAAATCATCTTATAAATGATAAGAGAGCATAAGGTGACTACGATGATACCAGTTTTATGCCCAATTCACTAAGTGTGTGCTTAACTTATTTATTATAATTAAGCTTATTACTCTTGATTATAAGATGATTAGACTAGAATAAGAAGTGATCAGGGTAAAAAGAGGAGAGTTGAGTTAAACTGATCATAAGGCATATGAATTAAACACTTAATTAGAAAAATCAAGAGAGATTCTTACCTTGATATTTTTACTTGAGTGACTAATCTTAGGAGGTTTGGTGTAGCCCTCTTTTTTGGGAGAAGTTTTAATAGGTGGTTCGGTGTGTGTGTGTGTGTGTGTGTGTGTGTATAACGGTTCTTGGGGAAAGCAACTTACCCTCCTTTCTACTTAGGGTTCTTTATAGTTGTTACATGAATTTGCAACCTCCACATGACACTAAGTAGCTACAGTGGCAAGGCTAGGGCTTTCTTTTCATATTTATCAGCCCCATGTGAGAGCATGTGAGGCCCATATAAAACTTGTCCAAATAGGTTAAGCGTTCATATCTCTCTAATAAATGATTCTAAGCTATAAGAATATTGTGAGGGTCTATGTGCGTCCAATTCTCGATCAATTTTTTTTACTCCTAGTAAACATTGGAAAGAACCCCATTGAAGTTTGATTATTGAATTTCATTTTCCAACATCTTGTAATGTTTCAAAAAAATTACAATAAAGTATGATGCTAAAACATGATTCTCTCTCTCGAGGGTGTAGAAGGAAAATAATCCATGATGCCTAAATCGGAGCTATAGTTGTGATGGGAATGGTCATGCTAGACTCTAGTGAAGTTGGACACTTTTGTAACATTCAACAGCCATTAAAAATTTGATCATAAAATGTCCTAATCTTGCTAATAATGGTACATAAAATTGCTTTAACTTACCTAATTTGAAAATTGTTATGGCACATAGTGAAGCAAAAAGAGACAATCTTCATCTAAAAAGGGCATGGATGTTACAATCATCCCAACTTGGGATTTGAGATATACTCATCTAAGACATCATATGATAATCTTTGAGGAGGCTGATTTCATCTTTCCAAGTTGCAGCTTCTACAGGATAATCTCTTCATGAAGCATTGGGTTCTTAGTTCTATTCATAGGATTTCTTTCTTGGGATTCAAAGATAGAACGAGATTGTGGTTAAAGAACACCTTCAGTAGGCAACATGATTTTCTCAGCATTAAGGGCATGATGTGGGTTGGATACATATACTTGTAAAATACTCTCATGGGATACATCATGAACCTTACAACAAACATGAATATTTAGCTTTTAGTTTTTATCACTTGGGATTTTGAGAATTCCGCAAGGTACTATTGATAGCTTAGCTTCTTGTACTTTCCCAAGGACACATTGCTATTTTTGGATTTTATCATGAGACAAACTTTGCCACCTTCCTTGAAAATCCTTCTTGTCTTATCTCGTTTGCATACTTCTTTCATCCATCTTTGGAAACTTAAATATCTTTTTGAATAGCCTAAGTTTGAGCTTCTATCTCTTCAAGCATGTGCTTTAAAGGTTCTACCCTTATTTTAGGGTTAAAAGATTTCAATGTAACTAGACTCACAACTATGTAAAGCATTGACAGGTAGCATTCCAATACTTATATGGGTAGAGGAATTGTAAGAATATTTCACAAAAGGACCACAATGAATCTATTTACGAGGTTGCATATTAAAATAAGCCCAAAATTGGTTTACCCTTTTGTTTAACCATCTTTCTAAGGATGATAAGAAATACTTAAACTTTTTCGGGTTTCAATGGCTTGGAGCTCAATGTTCAAAATCTAGAAGTAAATTTGACATAGGGATTTTTGATAAGACTTTTGAGTGATCCATAAATTCTAAAAATCTCCTTAATGAAAGACGAGAAATGGTTGAAGCGGTAAAAAGTCATATGGACTTGAATTAGATATGTGTCTTTAGTGTGCATGTGTGCCACTACCATGACTTGAATTATATTTTCGACTTTAGTGTGCATGTCGACCACTACCATGACAAATTTCTATTCATTTTAAATAGAAGAAAATTCAATGCTAAAAACTAAACTGATGAATTTTCACTTCATCTAAGGAATATCCAATGGATGTAGTGTACATAGTTTTTTTAGTCTTTCAGCCTTAATTCTTTGGCATGGTAAACACTAGTTAACATAGTTAAGAATATGACCCCTCATTCTTGGCCAAAAGTATCTTTCTTAAATGCTACTAATGATTTTGGCATAGCCTATATGTTTGGACATAGGACTATTATGTCTTTTGTAGAGAGTAGAACAGCTTAGGGTAGAATCCTGAGGTAGGTTTTGTAGTAAAGATCCATCCTCAAGAGAATAATGTGGAGGCTAAGATTTGTTCATTGAATGGATTTTATCTCCATCTAGGATTCTAACAAGCGTCCTTCTTTAAGGCGGTCTCCTTAACCTTGTCCAAAATGGGGTTGTTGTGACGATTGAAATTTCCCTTAGAAAAGCTTTGCGTCTACGGAAATCTGCCACTACATTATCCTTATTTGGTCCAAAATTGTATTCTTGCAGTAGTTCTATCTACCTTTTTTGGTCTCATATTGAGGTTTGGTTGAGTAAGATCCACTTTAGTCTTATGCGGTTAGCTACCACACAAAAATTGTGTCCAAGGAGATAATAGCTCCATAGCGTGAGAGCATGGATGACTGCTAATGGTTTGATGTCATGTGCAACACAGTAGACCTCATGAACTCAGAGCTTGCAAGAGATGTAGGCTATGGGTCTTTTTTCCTCGGGTAAAACTCCTTCTAAGACAAGTTTACTAGCATCTACCATTACTTCAAACTCTTGGGTTAGTCCAAAAGGTATATTATAGAGGTTTTAAGAGACTCCAAAAGGTGATTGTTTTAAGAGACTCTTTGCGTTTCTTAAAAGAATCTTCACATTGTTCTTGTCATAGTGTCTTAGCGTAAGGACATGGGTCCTGCGGGCAAGGCTACCAGCACGGCCAGACAGTGTGTACGCTAGGGGGAGGCTATTAGATAGCACGGTTGAGTGGTGGGTGGAGACTAGCACACGCATTACCACCGCCCTTTCACTGGTATCCGAGCTATTTTGGAAAAGAGGAAAAGCGGGTTGCATGTACATGCGACGCGCTGCTTCTCTCCCACGATATGCAGACATCGACGTCTCCATTGTGTAGCAAAAAGAAAGCAGGCACATTTTTCTATGCGCAACGCGTGGAGATAGACAACGACAGTCGACCGCGGTCACCCCACCTACACCGACCAAGGCAAACTCGACTGGCAACTCTATGGCACCAAGGCTGCGCGCGTAGGAAGGGCCGCTTAACCCTTGCATGAAGGAGGGTTGAACCCACCTCATGAGGGTAAGAGGCCAATACTTTACCATCAAGCTATTGAGCCTTGTTGTGTATGAAGATCTATCTTTGTATAGTATCTTGCCCCATGGAGTTGATCAAACAACTCATCCACTCGAGGCAAAGGATACTTGTTCTTGATGGTTATAGCATTTAATCTGCAATAATCTACGCACATGCGCATAGCACCATCTTTCTTTTTTACCAATAGAATTGGTGATGCCCAAGGCGAAGTACTAGGTCTAATGAAACCATGGGGGAGGTAGTTAGCCAAATGACTCTCAACCTCCTTGGCTTCTTTAGCACTCATACGATAAGGTGGTTTAGTCACCGGTTTAGTGCCTGGCAATTGACTCTCAACTTCCTTGGCTTCTTTAGCACTCATACAATAAGGTGGTTTACTCACCGGTTTAGTGCCTGGCAAGACCTTTATGCCATGTTGCACATCACATGTAGGGGGTAAATCCGGCGGTAAATCACTTGAGAATACATCACTATACTCCGTGAGTAAGTGAGTCAGCTTTTGCCGTGCAAAAGGAGAAAGTAAACTAGAGTTATGTTGGGATGGAGAATCTTGTAATTCCTGTAATGTTTGTTTTACAACAGTTGCACGTTGCTCTATAGAATTAAAATTGAGAGCACTTTTCTCGTTAGATTTGTTAACACTTTACTTATCATTAGAATTCATTGCACTTTGCTTACCATTACTAGAATTCTTCGCACTTTGCTCTTGAGAATTCACAAGACTTTGAGACAAGCAGTAACACAAAAAGACTTCATCTATTAAATCTGCTTTTTGCAAATTAGAAAGCTCGGCTGTACATATAGAGGTGCATATGGTATATCTTTCTCACCAAGCAAAAGCACCTGTTTCCATTGGCCATAAAGGATAAGGAGTTGTGTTCATAACAAGTCTGCAATGTGTTTCCTAAACCATGCAGCCACTCCCTTCCTAAAACTACTTCAGTACGATCCATGTTCATAACTTGAAAGTCAAGGGTAATCGTATGATCTTGAACAATAAGCTCAACCCCTTGAACTACCGTGTCCCATACTTCTTTATCATTGCCAAACATCTGCTCAACCACATACTTGTGAGAGCAGGAAGTCTGTATAAGCTTCAATTTCTTGACTAGCTTATAGTTCAGGAAGTTATGAGTTGCACTATCATCCACTAAAATACAAACACATTGTCCGTTAATAGTGCCATGCATGCAAATCAAATCATGGGGCGAAAGGTGGGCTGCCACATTGAAACAGGCACACAACACTTGTGCTTTTCTTCTATATAAAGAACCTCTACAACACAATATTTAGGAGATGAATCTAATGTGAGGCATTGCCTCGTGTGCATGGCCTTTTCTTTGCCTTGCAAAAGAGGAAAATCTTTCAAGTTATGTTGGTCCGAAAGACATCTAAAACACAAATTGTGTTTTTTTGCACACTAAAAAATCAGCAGTGCTGAGAGACCCATGTGGAGTATCTCGTGATTGCTTAGGATTCTTAGCCTCTTGTGGGTGTGGAGAGGTAGATTGTCTCTTATTCCTCTTGGAAGGTGTGGGAGATCTACCTCGCCATTGGCTCTTAGCTACATTGCTCATAGCAGAATTATTCTTAGAGTAGGAAACATTTTCTTTCCTCTCTTGGTCATCATCATATCTTTGGGTATGATTGATGGCTTCTTCCAACGTTTTTGGATGTTGGGTCTTGACATGAAGACGATAGTTTTTGTCAAGACCCCTATTGAAACACCGTATCTTTTGGAATTCATCTAGACCTTCTAGTTTTAGTATGATTTTCCAATACTTCAAAAGGTACTGTGTGAGAGAGAGGCAAGACATGCGGCATGCATCCTATGATAACGAATTCTTATCTTCTTTATTGGAGTCAAAAAAATCTTTGGAGAAAGAAGCTTGAAACGCAGCCCAAGACGGAGGACAAGCATCTATTGGAAATATCATCCTGCACTTATAGGCCTTGCCTTTAAGAGATAGACTTGTTTCCACAACCATCTTTATATCCGAGGTGTGTCTCAACCTATGAATATCACTCCATTTGTGTAAGAACGTATTGACCGTATCCTTGTTGTAATCACGGTCTTCCCCGTGAAACTCAGGAATTGTGATATTCCTAAGTAATGCATTGCTACCTTCTACATCTTTTGAAGCACTTGTCTCTCGGACTCCTTGAGTTTTGTGAGCTTGGTTTCCTTGAACCGTGCCACTTGTGGCTCATTGAGCCGTCTGTGAATTCATAAATTTCATAAGTAGCTCCGTAAGATTTGTAACATTTGCATTGAGTGCAGAGGTTGCATTCAAGTACGCTTTGGCAATTTTCCAAAGTCTTGAAAGTGACCATATCTACAAGGCCATGATCTCTTATATCATCATCGTCATGCATAAAGTGTCAGCAACACATGTGGTGCCCTGATTTTGATCTACGTGCTCAAAATCAAAAGTGTCTGTGGGTGGGACATCCTCACTGGCCATGGTAAACACACACTAAGATAAAGAGAAAAAAAAAAACGTCAACTTGTACCTTGTGAAGCTTGAAGTCTTTGTGTTTTTTATGCTCCGCGATTTGCATTGCATGCGAACCTTACCTTGCGGAAATCGTAGCGCTTCACGTGTTGTTCTTCGTAAGAATACCTTTGTTGACTCTTCACAAAAACTCTTTGTTTTTGTGAAGGCTTTTGTTCACTTTGAAGTTACCTCCTTGAGGAAAAAAGAATTTTTAAAGGAAAACTTTCTTTCCTCTAGAAAAGTGAAAAGGAAGGGTTAAACTACTTCCTTGAAGTTTGAAACTTTCCCTTTCCTTCTAGCTTTCTTTTCAACACAAGTATGCTATCTTTCCTTTAGGATACCACCAGGTGCGTATCCTTTTGCAATATATCTCCAAAACTGCCTTTAGAACACGGTTCGGGTATTTTTTGAATTTTTGGTTATGCCTTTTGGTTTAACCAATGCTCCAGCTACATTTATGACACTCATGGATAGTGTCTTACGTCCCTATCTTGAAAAATTTGTTGTGGTTTTCCTTGATGACATTATCATTTACAGTAAGACTGAAGATGAACACATAGAACACTTACGCTTAGTGTTTGAATAGCTACGAGCTCACGTGCTATATGCTAAGCAAATACAAGTGCAATTTCTTTAAAATAGAGATACAGTACCTCGGTCATGTGATCTCTTATTCTGGCATCAAAATGGACACTGACAAGGTCGCTGCCATTCTTCGATGGCCACATTCCAACACGGTTGAGGAGCTTAAAATATTTTTAGGCATGGCTAGATTTTATCGACAGTATATCCGTGATTATGTCAAAATCGTTGTTCTCATGACGGATCAACTTAAAGCAAAAGGTAAGACCTTTTCTTGGGAAGAAGCCTAAAAACGCAGTTTTGAACAGCTCAAGGTAGCTATAGCCGCTGCTCCCATCCTAGCAATCGTTGGCCCACTTAAGCCATTTGTGGTGGAGACTGATGCTAGTGATAAAGCAATTGGTGCGGTACTTCTCCAGGAGGGAAGACCTATAGTCTTTGAAAGTAAAAAGTTAGATAGAGCTCAATATAATTATTCTGTCTATAATTCACGCTATTTATAGACAATTTATATGGTGCCGAGTTTGAAGTAGTTTTTGGCCATGAGAGTATCAAATGGTTTACTACTCAAACGGACTTGAAGGGCCGTAAAGCTAGATGCGCGGAAATCCTTCAAGATTATGATTGTAAGCTACGATATTGCAAGGGGCGATATATTGTAGTGTCGGATGCCTCAGATTAATTCACTTGCTTTCACGGAAATAAAGAGTGGATTTTTGGAGTCATTACGTGGCAAGTGTGCACAAGATCAATCATATGCTAAAGTGTGGAGTGCAGTTTAAAAAAGGGATCCCTCACACTCACAGGTCTCTGTACAACCAGATCAACATCTCTCTGCACGCGCAGATAAAAACTCCAACACACAGAGCTCCACCCGTACTTAGGAAGAGCTTAAGTGGTGGAAGATTTTTTCCATTGATGATGCCTACTTACTCCACAAGGGTAGAGTATGTATGCCAAAGGACTCAGACACTAGGCACCAAATCTTACTTGAGTGTCATGATAGTCCAAGTATTGGTCATCCAGGTATTCGTAAGACGTATGCCTTAGTTCGACGGTAATTTTATTGGCCGGGCTTACATCATGATGTTCAAGAGTACATATTAAATTGCCAATAATGCCAAGTTAATAAGGTAAAGCACATCCTTTAGAGATTCCACAAGGTAAGTGGGAGAGTATCTCTATGGATTTTGTTTATGACTACCTACTACAAATCGTGGCCATGATGCCATATGGGTAATTGTAGACCGTCTCACAAAGATGGATCAATTCATTCCCACTAAGACTACGGTTAAGACACCAAAATTAGCACTACTATTTGTAGAGCATATATAAAAACTCTACGGTCTTCCAACTAGTATCATTAGTGATAGAGATCGAAAGTTCGATAATCACTTCTAGAGAGTTGTGTTTCAAAAGTTGGAAACTAAACTTAATCTAAATACAGCTGATCATAGAAACAGATGGTCAAACCGAAAGAGTTAATCAAGTGCTAGAGGATATGCTACGAGCGTACGTTAGAAAGAAGCAAACCAATTGGGAAGACTACTTACCTATATTGGAATTTGCTTATAATAGTTTAAAGCATGTGACTCCAAGGTTTAGTCCATTTATGCTTCTATATGGATTTTAACCTAGATCAGCCGTTACGATGGGGTTGGCTAAGGAGAAGCTATAACAAGCGAAAGATTTCTCCAAGACCATTTTGACATGCTTTGAGTTGCTAGACAAAATGTTAAGCAAGATCAAGATTGATATAAGAAGTACGCATATGAGCATCGTCCTCTTGCTACTTAAAAGAAGGAGACAAGGTTTTCCTCAAGGTTCCGGAGCATTTAGAAAGTCTGAAGACGGGAAAATTTGCTAAGCTTTCACCATGCTATTGTGGACCGTTTACCATTCTCAAACGTATAGGTCAAGTGGCCTAAAAGTTAGCTCTTCCAGAGCACTCACAAGTTCATCCTGTTTTTCATGTTAGCCGTTTACAAAAATAGCTAGGACAGAATGATAATGTCATTGACACAGGTGTGTTAGTTGACCTTATCGAACTGCCAAGCATCCTTCATGAGCCCGAAAAGATTTTGGATTCTCATGAGCTTCGCACCAGACATCATGTCAGACGACAAGTGTTGGTAAAATGGCTAGATAGACATGAGGAAGGCTCTACATGGGAGAATGTCTCCGCACTTAAGAAACGTTTTCCTACATTTGTTTTCGAGGACAAAAGCGATTCTCCAAGGGGGGGGGGGTAATGTAAGGACATGGGTCCTACGGGCAAGGCCACCGGCACGACCGGACAGTGTGTACGCTAGGGGGAGGCTATAAGATAGCACGGTTGGGTGGAGACTAGCACACGCATTACCACCACCCTTTCACTTAGTCCGTTTCTTAAAGAACTGTGCAAGGTGCAAGTTGGCAAGCAAAATCTCTTATGACAATCCTTTACCATATTGTAATACCCAAGAACCTTTGACTTCACTTTGCAAAGTAGGTTGAGGTCTTTCCAGTAAGTCTATTACCTTCGCTAGATCAATTGACAATCCTTCACGAGAAATGATGAATCCTACTTACCTAACTTTAGAGTTGAAGAAGCTGCCCTTACTTCTCTTTGCATAGAGCTTATGTTGACCTTAAAGTTCTTGCACCTTTCGAACAAGACCTTTGTGCTCTTCTTTCGACTTTCAATAAATCAAGATATCATTCAAAAGTACTAAGGTAAAGTTATCCAAGAATTCATTCAAATATCCTACATCAAATGGTTGAAAGTTGTAGGAGTATTTGTGAGTCCAAAAGTCATCGCCATGAACTCATGGTGGCCATAGCATGTGTTGAAGGCATTTTTGGGATTATCATCTCTTGAATTTGGATTTGGTGATTACCAGATAAAGATGCATCTTTGTAAACATATTCCCCATCTTTGTAAACATATTCCCCAGTAGAATGTCTAGCATCTCATGTGTACGAGAAATTCTATGCTTCTTTTTACTTTCACTTGATTAAGACCTTAATATATAATCGATGCATAGTTAAAAATATCAATCTTTCCTCCTTTAGAAGAGAACATGTGCACCTTAGGGAGAAGATCTATTTTGTATTTTAGGAGAAATATGGACTTTGCAAGGGCCTTGTAAGGAATCCTAATTTGTTGTGTAGGATTAAGGGAACAAGAAGATTCAAGGAGCTAGTTTTGTGTGGGCTTTTCTAGCCTTTTTTTAGACACATGTAGAATGTGGACATAGGTCACTTTCTCTCTCTAGATTTTTGAAAGTGAAGGGAGTAAAGGGGCGTGACCACATCAACAAAAACGTGGGTCACTAAGAGCCAAAATTTGATTTTTTTTCCAAAAAAATCGTTTTTACTTATTTTTGACTTAGCCCTCCCACCCCAGCATATATACATATTGAAAAAATCATTTTTTGACCTTTTTTAAAACCTACAAGCACTGAAAGTACACTTTTTCAAAAACTTCTCCCAAAAAAAGAAAAACCTTTGTTCTCCTCCTCTTCTCTCTCTCTCTCTCTCTCTCTCTCTCTCTCTCTCCCCTCCCCCCCTGCCTCCTTCTCTCCTCCTCCTCCCCTCTCTCTCCCTCTCCCTCCATGTCCCCTTCTCTCCTCCCATCTCCCTCCCTCTCACTTTGTCTTTCATCCTTTGCTTCCTCACACAATAATTGCAATGGTGCTTACGAACATCACAAATCGTGTGCATCCACCACCACATACTCTAGAGGCACACCAAAAGCGTACATATTCGCTTGCCCATGGTGTTTGCACCGAAGGCCGCACGTGAGGGTGAGCAATGGTCATCACAGGAACGTCATGTCGTTGGTGAGACGAATGTTGACATTTGGGTGGATGGCTTGTACTCTTACGATCCTATAAGCCGCTTCCATGCATTCTTTAATAGCCTTTTGTCGTTTCTTCAATATGTTGGGAGGGGAGAAGCAGGCTTGTTAGGCTATTGCAAGCGGTTGTGTATGGATGCAAGTGCTTCTTTGCATTTGTGGGATGCACGAATGTCAAGATCTTCAACTCAAGATAATGGAATTATAATAAAGTATTGCCTCTTCGGAGAGGGAGGTTAAAAATGTCCAACAACAAATGCAGAAAAAGGATGCCCACATTATGAAGCTTGCCAATACCATCACATATTTGAAAGAAACACCCCTTGGTGCAAGGGAGCGCAAGTGCACGTTTTCATCCATTGAAACCCTTACACATTCAAGTGGAGCACTCAAACAACAAGTGATAGTCACAAGGTGATCTTTTCTTCACTTGCAAGATACATTTTTACTTCACACTATTCGCTAACATTTATCTTATTGGTTGCTAGAAACTTCATCCAAGAGGCATGCGGTGGAACAAGCCAAGATGATCGAGTCAAACTTCTCACTAGTTGTCTCAATGCCCATGATGTGATTTTTATCTTACATATTAGGGATGTTGTCACCAAGGACCTTATGCACAAATTGAGGAATGTGGTTAGTGAAGATGACATTCAATAAGCTTGTGATGAGGCTGGGATTAACACCAAAACCTAGTAGGTTATTTTTCAGCTCCTAAAGGATGTCCTGAAAGAGCGTGGCATTGTGGAGAACCTATTTCCCGTTCCGCACAAGGTCAACCTTGCAAAGAAGGCCACAAACGAAGATGTGTTCTCCCGCATTGGGGCATACCTACACATTGAGGACACAGTGCCAGCTTCGCTTTATGGTTCATGCACACCAAAGGCAAGGGGAAAAGGTAGAAGGACTTCCCTTACACAATATGGAATAATATTTTTGTGGACCTTAGAAGGTTTCAATAAGCTATGCTTAGATTCTATGAGTTAACTAAAGAAGGTGACACAATATACTTCTTTCTTTTGGTTGTGCTCTTCTTATCATAGAATTTGAAGTCTAAGGTCTTGCCTCTACTTATTTTGCAGTGCTTGGCATAAAGGTCGCTTATGTGCTGAAACTCGATGAGTGTCAAATAGTGAAAGGTCGAAGGTTAGAGAGGTTAAGTGTCACTCTAATGAATGAAGCCCTATGGAAAACCAAGCGAAGGAATTCAGTCGAGGCATCTCCCATTCCGTCTTTGTGTGCAATCAGAGAAAGACATTTGGTGTTTGAGTGCTATTGAGGTGCCCAAAGAGACTAATGGAGTAGTTTCATGGATTTATGAGAGAACTCCATGGATCACAGAAGTAATACACACCCAACATGCAAGTGAGAATTTGGAGATTGAGGGTTTTGGTAGCTTTGATGTGGAGTGGCACCTAGACGGGGACTCGAAAACCATAAAGTGCTTGCTTGGTTGCAAACAAGGGGATTCTACTCTCTTTCCTTGTCCATTTTGCACTCGAGGGTACAGAACTAATAGATAAAAATCACACAAGAACTTTGCAAAGGGCGGTTCAATGCTTCCATGGCAAGAGAATGGAGACAAAGGATTGGACAATCTTGATGTCGGAGATGAAGGCAGAGAATGGGAAGCGTCTGTTTTGAGATGTCCCGTGCTCAATGCCCCAGATTGTGCCCAAAAGGACAAGGCTTGGAATACAATCTTTCCCTTTCCTCTATCAAATATATATTTTTGTACATTACACATATGTTAACCCTCACGGATCACGGACACCCCATCACCTACGACGGACGTGTATTATGTATTTGGTAGAGTCAGGTACCGGGCTTGTCGGACCAATAGGAAAAGGGTAAGAGTGATCGCCGATGAGAGGCGCACTCTAACTGGGACATTCAAGGGATTAGTTGGCTAAGCATGGGCGCGCAAGTGTGAATGGGGTGAGCTCATATAAAAGCCAACTAAACCTAAAATTCACTTATTCTCTCATTTGTGCAATAGAAGAGTGCTCTTGCTCCATCTCCATCTCCATCTTCTTCTTCTTCACCTCCTTATGTGTGTGTGTGTGTGTGTGTGTGTGTGTGTGTGTGTGTGTGTGTGTGTGTGAGAGAGAGAGAGAGAGAGAGAGAGAGAGAGAGAGAGAGAGAGAGAGAGAGAGAGAGAGTGCGATCGAGCATTGCGGCGGCACGACGGTGGTGAAGCGGTTGAGCGCGACGTAGCGGCGTCTCCTTCTTCTTCGCGGTGAGGAATCCTCCACGGCAGGAGCATAGATCGGTGAGTGACACACCATTGCCGTCTTTTGAGCTTACTAGTTAAGCTAGTTGTGTGTTTGGAGCCGTCTATGGCTTGCACACGGTGTAACGGCAAGTCCCTTGCTTCGATAGTGCGGCAAGGAGCGCACATTTTTGGCGCCGTTGCCGGGGAATCGCCCTACAGTAAGCCCAAGAGGCACTTTGCGCTTCTCCTATGAGTTGTTTGTAGTAGGAAAGAAGAGGAAGAGGAAGAGGAATGAGTTGTTTTTCTGCAAGTTGTTAATTTCTGTATTGTCTGCAAGTTCTGTGATTTCTGCATAGTGTGTGTGGCCAAGAAAGGGTCACCAAAACCGCGCGCGGTCATCGCCAAAAAAAAAAAAAAAAAAAAAATCGAAAATATTTAAGCGTGAGTGACTGGGGGGCTACACTAAAATTTTGATCGGGATCGTTTCCCCAAGCCCAAGCCCAAGCCCAAGCCCAAGCCCAGGCCTCAGTCCTCAGTCTTATGATATATACTAGACTCACTCTTATATATATACCCTACCCCCTCAAGAGGGAATGAGAGTATGTGGGGCAAGTCCTCCACTCTCCTCCCTTCTCTTCCCACTTGCACCCTTAGACTTTCTAATTTGGGCCTAGTTCCCCACTAGAAATTGACGGTTTTAGGGATTCCGAGGGCATAAAGTGACCAAATGGAGGGCTGTAAAGCACGGCATGCCCCTCTGACCGAGACGCTCGTTTTGAGCTATCATACGTTCAATTCTATAGCTGGGTCAAAAAAGAAGGACCAAAAAATCAAAAAATAAATAAATGAGAAAAGACTTGGGTTGCAAAACACCCAAAATTACTAGGTGAGCAGCCTTCACGGGCCCTCACTGACACTTCTAGGGGATCCAAGTCATATGAACCTACGCTCTGGACGAGTGTTAGAGCACGAGCATATTGGTAGTGCCTCCATTTACGCGGGCACCCATTATTCCTCCACCCTAGGTTCTGGACCCTCGATCGGGACTCAAGGTAGCGCGACCCAAGATCCTCATATCGTGTCTAGTGATTCTTCCTCTGACTACGAAGTCATGGAGGGGTATCCTACACCAAACCCTGATAGTTCAAGTCAAGATATGCATGCCATGGGCCCACGGCTCGGGTCCAGCGTGTTTAGCCGCTTAAAAGAGACCCTTAGTAGAGCTACTCGCTCCGAACATGCGGTTAATGAAATAAATGAAGGGAGTGGGGAAGTAAATTCGTCATTCCTGCCTAAAATAGACCCTATGCTTCTTGAGAGTGTGCATGTGAATGTTCCATCCACTGCACCTCCTGATCCTTTAGGAGTATCTCCCTCTGAGGTTTTACTACCCGAGGGTAGGAGTCTTGCCGAAGTGCAAGAGATCGAACGCTATATGCAAGCAACAAGGGAGAGGGAAATTGAGAACCTAGGAAAGCTAGAACAAAGTCGAGCCCTAAAAGCAAAGGCTCCTATGACAACAATCATGCCAGTCGAGCAACCGAGTGCTCCCAAGGTGGCAGTCACGGAGGGGCAAGCTATGGGGAGCAATAATGCTTCCACTTCAAGGGAAACCTCCAGCACGCCAGGCCTACATGGGATATTCCTAAACGAAAATTGGGAGTATGACCTACAAGCAGAAGCTTTAACTGATCGGTACACAGGACACACCTATCATGTGGGTTGGTTAGATGTTCTACAATCCACATCGGGTGCTACTAGCATAGATGAGCAACAACAGAAAGTCTGTGATGTCCTCCATAGGATTGTCGAGTTAGAAAGACAGAACACAGAGATCAACATGCCTTCAACAGGCCTAATGAGATTCTTGGATACGGGAAAGGCCAACCAACCAACCCTGTCACAAATGGAGACTCCCTCAGTGAGCCCCATTGATCCTCTATATGTTGTTTCGCCAGGAGCCTTAGTACAATCTGAGCCCACAAGTGGCAGCTTTACCTTTCCAGATCTAGCTCATCTTTCTCTTAATGACACTACGGCTACCATGCATATCCCAATGGTGAGCATGACAAGAAGTACACCATGGAGTTCATTTGTTAACACTGCGCCGATGCCTAGTAGCACAGTGCCCCCAACTATACCTACATGTATGTATCAATCATGTGCACCTGTCGTACCTCAGCCTCATGTAGCTCCTACACCTCCAATTATTCCAAGAGCTTATAATCCACAATGGAATTATCCAAGCTCTTATACAAGTGGAGCCATGCCATTTAATAATAACATGCCATATCAGGCACCCCCTATGCCTAGGGCCACGCCTGTAAACTTTGGACCACCGTCTGGTACACCACCATACGAAATTTGGGACCCAAGAGCCACGCGTATGCCAAGGCCAAGGCCAACTCCCATCTCACATGTGGTTCCAGGAGCACATACACCCATTATACCTGCTCAAATAGGAGATTTGGCAGCATTTGCTCAAACTATCGATCGCTCTATTGCGGAAAACATGCGTAGTGCACCTGATAGAGAGCCTAGGAGCAAGGCAGTTCAAGTAGCTAGGCTCACACAGAAATTCAGTGGAGACGGAGATGCTAGAAAGCATATGGAAGTCTTTGAACATGTGTATGATTCCTTGGAAGAGCACAATGAGCTACATAAGTATAAGGCTTTGAGTTTGACCCTAAGCGGAAAGGCTGGAGATTGGTATAGAACCTTAAGAGTAGAAGAGAAAACGATCTACTCTACTCTTAGGAGACTGTTCTTAAAAGAATACATACGAGAGGGAGTACTTTGGGGTGTAGCCTCTCAGCTCCAGAAAGCCCAACGAGAAGAAGGTGAATCCGTGAGAGACTTCATTAGTCGCCTAAAGAATTTGAATTCTCGATGCAATCCAAACGAGCGATTCAACAACAACCAATTGCTCGATAGATTCATTAGGGGACTACGACATGAAAGTATCTATAATGGCCTAGTCATTAGAGGTATCACTGCTTGGGAAGCAGTCACCATGAATGCAATCCAATTGGAGGATAATTTAATGATTGTAGGAGAAAGAGTGTGTGCCGAGCCGAAGTCAAGTAGCTCGCAAGCATCAGGGCATGAGCCAATGAAGATAAAGCCAATCGTGAAAGAGCAAACGATATCTGAGATGACTTTGGAAGATCTCACCAAGGCCATCCAAGAAAGCCTTAGGGGTAATCGTGCTCCACAAAACACTCATATGTATCCAAGAAGGGAGCAACAATGGTGCTCAATTTGCTTGGGCCCACATACTACGAGTGAATGCCCTACTTTCAGAGTAAAGTTTAACGGGACTTGTAACGCGTGTGGTAGGTATGGCCATCAAGCGAAAGATTGCCTAATGCTTAAACGCATCATGGAAAATAGACCGCCTATAGCTTGGGCAGGCTCACCTCGAGTTCCTGCATTGATGCCTACCCCACCCATGGAGCAACAGTTGCCATTAGAGCACATGGTCCCTAGAACCCAAAATGTGGTCCAAACCACACCGTTGCCACCTCCAGTGCTAGGACCGCAACCCCCTCATCCAAGAGTTACACCTATGAACCAAATAGATTGCGAGTCATCTACTTATGTAGATTGTGAAGGGGACATGGACCCTAGTATCACCTATGGAATCGACATGCTTGAGGAGTGTCCCATGTACTATATGGAAGACCATTGGGGACAAATCAAACCGGTATATCAAGCTACTGCGCTAGTAGCAAGAGGCCAAAACATTAATAGTTTTGCCAGGAGACCACCTCTTCAGTGCTACGAATGTGGTGGACCACATTGAGTAGCTGAGTGACCCATTAGAATGCAAAAGAATGCTGCACTAATGCAAACAAGTCAAGGGAGTGCATTGGCAATGCCAATACTCATTTGTAATCGTTGTGGCATAGATCATTTGATCGCACAGTGTCCTAATAATCCAAACGCACCGAAAATCACACCATTGAACTTAATAGAGATTGTTGATGGGACACCACCAACTATAAACATAGCACCAATGAATGCACTCACACGGTCGATGCTCCAAAAGCAAAATTACATCCTCGAAGAGAGAGATGCTGCATCCATTGGCCGAGCAAGAAAGAAGAAAACACGAAGAAAGAAATCCCTTAATGCTTCTAGCTCAAAACCTAGTTCAAAGACTAACATAGGGACAGGAGAGGATCCCGTGTATATGAATGACCCTGAGGATAACTCAGATTCGATAGAGACTACGGAGACCAAAACTATTACTACAAAGGAAAAAGCCAGTGAGGAGGATCACGAGAGGGAATTACGACGAACACCAAAAGAGTATTTAAAGTTAAACCACCCAGTTGCGAACCCCCAAGATAAGCCACGAGAGACGAAAAATGAGGATTGCAAGAGAAAGATTGGAACCTATCCAAACCCAACAGTGGAAATTGAACGAGTCCAACAACTGAGGGGTTTGGTGGAAGAAACTCAACGAACATTAGAACCTGAACCCAAACATATCCAGATGTCAGACACAGTGTTTCCCACACAAGTTCAACCTCACACAACTACAGGCCGTTAGCTATACCCAGTATCATTCGGGAAGAGAGTGAGGGTAGGACATATGAAAGTGGACACACACCTTTCCTACTAGAGAGAATGTTTGGTGAGGGAATGCCCGACCCCCTTGAGGAAGTGGAGATTCCATCTTCACCATTCTGTTGTCAAGGTCCTACGTCCCACAAGATGCCATTAAATGTTGCCAAATTGATGGATTTCATGTCTTCAGAAGTAAGAACCACCATCATGTCCAAACTATATAAAGACCCCGAGCTAATCTCAGCTCTTCGAGCCTTCCTCAATGGAGAATTACAGGCAGGATTACCACAGTTTGCACATATGAACAAACCTGACTCGGTAATGAATGATGAGGAACATTTAGCACCACCATCTGACCTAGCGGGACATGAATCTGTAATTGAAGTACCCGTTAACAAGTTGGGGCAATACTTTGAAGGTGATGAATCTAATGCTACTCTGCCAATCACTACTAAAGGATTAACTGTAAAGGGAGTCCTTGACGGTGGTGCGGGAGTCAGCATGGTGACAAAGAGTTGTTGGGAGTCTATGGGGCGACCTCACCTTGAAGCCACAAGCGTAGTGGTAAAAATGGCTAATGGATCTATTGTTACGCCTATTGGAATGCTTAAGGATCTCAGGATCAAGGTCTTTGGACACAAGGTAAGGCAGACTTTCATTGTTATGGATTTTTCCAAGCATCCTATGTCATTTGAGATGATCTTAGGGCGTCCATTCATGAGGGAAGCAAAAATGGTGCATGACTGGTCCAAAAACCACGTCTACTTATAGTTCCAAGACTCTATCATTTGAGTTGATCTTTTA
This sequence comes from Adiantum capillus-veneris, assembly GCF_014529385.1. Classification (NCBI taxonomy): domain Eukaryota; kingdom Viridiplantae; phylum Streptophyta; class Polypodiopsida; order Polypodiales; family Pteridaceae; genus Adiantum; species Adiantum capillus-veneris. The sequence continues at coordinate 94,117,900 of NC_140941.1, read as the reverse complement.
AGTGGTCGAACGCATCCTCTAGGAAATAAATTCATCATTGATAATCGATCAGACACAACAATTCACTCAGATCCATTATAGTATTGTTACACGTGTAACGAAGACACGGATATTGGGGAGAACTCTCCTTATATGGATATCCTACCCGGAATGGCTGAGTCAGACAATGTCGATTGGGTACACCTAGCGGCAACTATAGATACATGGGGAGCTAGAGGAACAAACTGGGTAACACCAAATGGGGAAGAGATACCACACATTGCACCAGTAAACATGTTAGGTGTAGCGCATGTAACATCCGATGATAAGAAAGAGGCACACCTACCTGAGAGTGAAACCGATGATTCCTCAAAGGCTTTAGGCCAATACACATCAGAAACGGAATCTCAGGGAGAAATGGATTCAGAACCTGAGGAAACATCGAGTGAGCCAAGTATGGAAACTGAACACTCAAGGTCTAGTACGACCATCTATGGTAATGTATATGAGAGTGAAGAAGATACAAGCGAAGACCTATCAAGCGAGTCGAGTTCAAACATTTACCAAAATCAAAACCTTAACAAGAAACAAAGGTCATATAAGAGACGACGATATCGAGAAAATGTGAGAGCTAGGATAAACAAGGAAAGATCTACTGCAGAATGGCTTAGCTATCTAGGGGCATGTGATGCTCATTGAAAGCTAGTAGACAATTGGGGTGAACATCTCCAGAGTGTCATGTGGTGCAGCCCGCGACCCATTGACCTCGCTCAATTGGAGGTTACAGAGCCGAAATTGAGTCGAACTATAAGAAGACGTCAAAACCGAGAGTTAGCACAACAACAAAAGGAGGCAGAACTAAAAGAAAGGTCTCCGTCAGGACAAGAGGCTGCTGACTTACATACAGCTCCTGAACATTTTAAATCTTATACCACGGGGGAGCGAAAGGTTGTGTATGCTAAAGCCCAACGAATACCTACCAATGGAAGCAGTGGAGTCTATGATGGTCCAGCGGTAGTTAAAGAGATAGAATTAGCAGAACCAGGTGAGGAGTCTAAACCAGTCTTTATTGCTCAAGACCTTACCGAAACTGAAGAGGCTGTACTTAAGGAGCTCCTCAAGGAATACAAGGATATCTTTGCTTGGACATATCATGACATGAAGGGCGTTCCACCTTCTGTGGTGCAACATACAATTCCCATGATCAACACTGCTAAACCCGTCCAGCAACGACCCTATCCAATGAATCCTAAGTAAGCCAAAATTGTACAAGAGGAGATTGAAAAACTTATCCAATGTGGATTCATATACCCTATTGAGCACTCAGAATGGGTTTCTCCAATAGTCATTGTGCCAAAAAAGAATGGGAAACTAAGAGTGTGCGTGGACCTCAAGAAAGTTAATGCAGCCACTAGGAGAGATCATTATCCCTTGCCATATTCAGAACATGTGCTTGAAAGAGTTGCGGGCAAGGAAGCTTATAGCTTTTTAGATGGGTACTCTGGTTACAATCAAATCACAATTGCATTAGAGGACCAAGCTAAAACTGCTTTTATCATAGAGTTTGGAGTGTTTGCATTTCGTGTTATGGCTTTTGGCTTGACAAATGCCCCTGCTACATTCCAACGATTAATAAACACTGCGTTTAAAGAATTTCTAAGGGAGTTTTGTGAAGCTTTCCTAGACGACCTTTGTGTTTATTCTTCTTGGGGGAAGCATTTGTTATATCTACAAAAAATATTTGAAAGGTGCAGATTTTATCGCATCTCATTGAACCCTTTCAAATGCCAATTTTGGGTTAAGCATGGAGACATTCTAGGGCATATAGTGTCCAAGAACGGGATATCCACAGATGAGAGTAAGATTAAAGCCATTGCCGATTTGCCACCACCTACGAACTATAAAGGAGTTCAAAGATTTATGGGCCATGTTGGTTATTATCGAAGATTTATTTTAAACTTTGCCGAGATAGCGCGTCCATTGTACAAGCTTCTTATCGAGTTTCACTGGACGGAAGAATGTCATCAATCTTATGAGTTATTAAAGAAGGCCCTAACAAGTGCTCCAATCCTGCGAACACCTGATTGGAATGTACCTTTTCATGTGCATATTGATGCATCAAATTTTGTTATTGGGTGTGTTCTAACTCAACCAGGAGAACATAAATTGGACTACCCTATTAGCTTTGCAAGTCGCCAATTAAATGATGCCGAGATGAACTACACTACTACAAAGCGCGAAGGTCTAGCTATGATTTACGCAGTAAAGAAATTTCGCTATTACCTTCTTGCTACCAAGTTTGTGTTTTATGTTGATAATCAAGCATTGCTATATTTGGTAAACAAGCCGTGTTCCACAGGTCGAATTACACGATGGTTGTTAATTCTTCTTGAGTTTGACTTCACCGTTGTTGTGAGGCCTGGGAGGAAACATGTCATGGCGGATTATTTATCTCGTATCCCTAATGGCGAAGCTCCTACGGGGGTTGATGATGAATTGCCTGATACTCCTTTGTTCATTGTTGAGACAATGCCTGAATGGAGTGGAAATATTGTTAACTTCTTAGTTAATGGTTTTTCACCCAAAGAACTGCGAAAAGATATAGCTCGAAAATTAATCAAGGAATGCGAACCCTATTGCTTACTGGCTGGAACTCTCTATAAGAGAGGAAAAGATGGTGTTCTTAGACGCTGTGCCCGCGAGGATGAGTATTTATATATTCTACAAGAGGCACACATGGGCGTAGCTGGTGGTCACTTTTCAGGAAAGTTGACTGCCCGAAAGATCTTACAATCAGGCTATTGGTGGCCCACTCTGTTTAAGGATGCATCACTTTTTGCAAAGGGATGTGATGAATGCCAACGCTTCAACAAGCCACAAAGAAGGGATAGGATGCCTCTACATCCCATCAAGGTAACCCAACCATTTGAAAAGTGGGGCTTAGACTTTGTAGGACCGATTAGTCCGGTTGCACGTAACACACAATCACGATATATCATTGTGGCTACCGACTATGTAACCAAATGGGCTGAAGCAAAAGCAACACGGAAGGCGGATGCAAAAACAACAGCTAAGTTCCTCTTTGAGAACATTATCACACGTTTTGGATGCCCCTTTGAACTTGTGAGTGACAATGGAACTCATTTTATAAATGAAGTAATAAAAGAACTCACATCAAACTTCATGATATCACACCACAAGTCTACACCCTTTTATCCCCAAGCAAATGGTCAAGCTGAGAGTACCAACAAAACTCTCATCTCCATTTTGACAAAGACAGTCAAGGCTCATCGCACTGATTGGGACCTAAAGCTTACATCAGCTTTATGGGCTTATCGTACTGCGTATAAAGTTGCTATTAATTGCACACCGTTTAAGATGGTGTATGGACAAGAAGCAGTTATGCCATGGGAGTTTTTCATTCCTAGTCTTCCAGTAGCTTCTCAAGAAGGTTGGGATGGTAACCCCTTAGTGGAGCGATTATATATCCTGGAAAGGCTAGATGAAGAGAGGCAATTAGCTGTGCGAAATTCTCTAGTGGAGAAGGATAGGAGAAAGAAGTGGTTTGTTAGCCATTTAAAGGATAAAGACATCAAGGTTGGTGATAAAGTTCTTATGTACGGGGTACGTAATGAAAAGAAGAAATTGAAATACGCTGGTAAGGGACCATATCGAGTGTGTGAAATTACCCCGCAAGGTACCATTCGTGTGGAGACTCTAGATGGAGTTGAAACCATTGGATTCCTTAATGGGAGTAAATTCAAAAGATATTATGATCCTCTAAGCGAGGAAGAGTTGCAAGCCATCCATCAAAAGAAGGCTGCCAAGGAACAAGCAGAGCTTAAAAAAATCCAAGCAAGAGTTGATGCTCGAGAACGACAAAAACGTCTTAGACGCCAACGAGAGGCTAATCTAGGAATCACGCAAGCATTTTTCGAGGACACAGATGACGACTCATTAGAATCTGAGCCACCCCTACGATACCCAATTGAGCTAAATAGCCCCTATGGGAAAGTACTATACAATGCCTTATTAGATACGGGAGCTAAACACAATTTGTTATCCTATGGAGTTTGGTGTCAATTAGGGAAACCGACCCTATCCCCGAGTACGATGCAAGTCAAGGGCATTAATAAAAACAAAACTGCTATTCTTGGAGTCCTTCAGACCCCTGTTGTCTATGACAATGGAAGCATAGTGCAGAGGTTTCTAGTCATGCCCGCGGGAGCTATGGAAGGCAACGTAAACCTGGGACGCACGTGGATGTTGGCAACCAAATGCACTATTGATTGGGATACTGGTAGTGTCACGACGTGACCACCGACTCTTACCCCTATCATTCAAGCAAAGTCACCTACGTTGCAAACTCTAGCAAAGTTGAAGGATAGCCAACATTCACAAGCCAAGGTGGTTAACTCGTCTTTGCCGGCTACCCATGAATCTAGCACTTCAACACTTGTAGTTGCAGCAAGCAGTAATATTGCAAGTACTCAACCTGCACGACCTAAGAGTACATATCAATGGGTCCCCAAGGCCTTACTTCCAACTACCTCAACCCTCCCATCCATTCCAAGAAAAAATTTCCCGGGAAAACCAAGAGCGCGCCCTAGGAGAGTCAAGACCAAATCACGATGGATTCCAAAACAACTATTAGAAGCCCAAGGCTACTATGATGGAAATGAGAAAATTTGGGTACCTAAACGTAAAATGTGTCCTTCCCTATCGACAAAAAACCCACATGAGTCAAACAGTGTAACGCTAAAGCCAATGGCAGACCGTGGGAAGGGAAAGATCACAGAATGCTACACACCTAGTCTAGAGCTAGTTTGGGCTCCAAGGCAAAACCAATTTATTCCACCTAGCTCAGGAAGGGGGGAGTTCCATGAAGCTTCTAGCTCCTCATGTAATACGTCCATAGAGGTAAAAGCTTCTACACAGCCTCCATCTATAGTAATGGACCTCCATGAAGCTACAAAAGAATCCACACCTCCTAGTGTTCAAGAATCACCTGATGAACCACTTCAAGTTCAATCCTGGGAGAGTACCTTACCACCCTTGCAACTTGACGAGGCACCTAGGGTAATAGAAAGCTACTGGCAAAAATCCTCACCTATTACCAACTGGAACAATTGGTTTCAAAGGGTGACGACATCATTTCAAACGGTATGATCTACCCAAGGAAGGGGGGAGTGTTTGTGGACATCCATCATTCACTTGCTTCCCTCTCAACCTTTCTCCCTGACCTCTTAATCTCCGATCTTAGGGAATGTATATATAAAGCCTTATACTCCCAAAAACAAGATAAAAAAGTAAAAGAGCAAGAGCCATAACACAAATCATAAAAACAAATTATGCACAAGAACACGACCCTTGTAATATTTGCACTCTAACCATCATCTATTTGCGTGTACAGATATGGCTAGTACGCTAGAGTCATCCACTCTTGCCTTGGAAGAGAGGTACCCTCATTACTTTTCACAAATATTTCACATGGTCTTTCCAGTGCTTGCATGTGAATGGGATTTGATAGGTACGCTAGCATGTGAGAGGAATTTTGAGGAGTTAGAATGGCTGATACGTCTCTTGACCACGTCTGATCCATACTTAGTAGAGAGCGTTTCTCCCATTGCACAAGCCTACCCTTTTGACCAAGATGACTATAGGTGTCTAGTGACCTTCTTAGTAAACATGGGCACCTATGATGAAGAAGAAAATTTACACGACTACACGGATGGCACATATGGTCTCATGGATGATGACTTTGTTTATCTCGACGACGAGGATAGGGTTTAGCCTTAGGGTTTCCCCCCAACCTCTACAATATCCTATTCCCTTGACTCTCTAGGGGGAGTGCAAATAATTAGGTTAGGGTTCCTTATGTTTTTTGTTGTGTTCAATAAGTGTTGGTACCTTTTTCCACTAATATGCCTCCTGGAGGTATTCCTTTTATTTCCTAGTGTGTACAGGAGCGTGTTGCTATTGGTAGGATTTGGACCTTCATGGAATCTTTATCTCGACTCACTCTTCAAATCAAGCGCGACCATCGACACAAACAAGTGTTTCTTGTCCATTAGCATTGCCCCTTATCTTTTTTGCATCTATGATTGTCAACTTTAATTGTGATTGGTAGCCTAATATTCACCGCATTTGCTTAGTATCAAACATTTAATTCAATGTAATTTTTTGTCATAATCACTTGTCTAGGTTTAAAAATCAAGCAGTCCAACAAACTAGTTTGACCAAGTTAGGTGTTATAAATCTTCTCTTAATACCATGGGGAATGCCTTCCTAATAATTAATGGTTACTTAGGTTCTTAATCCGATTTAGGCAGCATTGTGTGAAATGTACTAGGGATTTCTAGTGGGCTTGACCCTATTGACCTTTAGCTTAAGTATTATAAAGGGAGTTTAATAGTGTGATGAGCCTGGGGAGGTGTATCAGTGTTATATGACCCCCCAAAGCTACAAAATTAAAATGCTGAAAATGAACAAACAAAAAATCAAAGTGCCACACTGTAAAATCTTAAGCTGGAAGAGAAATCTCAACTTGATTTGGTACTTCACTCACATGTATTGCCTATGGTACTAGAGCCCTAGAGGTTCCCAGTATGGGCGCTTTTACTTGAAAAGCAAAAAACCCAAGGCATACAAAATAAGCACACACATCAAAATTGAATCACTGTGAAAAGACTTTGGGGGGTCAAAGAAAAAGTAATCAGTCAGGCGATGATTTCATCAGAAATTCCTTTTATGGTAGCTTAACTACAAGGTCTTCTAGATATAGCCTCTAGTCAGCCCTCGAACATGAATACTTGGCTCTCGCGATTAAACAACTTAATTGACCACAGAAAATTAAGAAGCTTACCCATGGTATTAATATTCGATCTCTAGTGCCTTTCGACCGTCAAATTAGCGACCCCAGACTTGTTTAATTTTTTACCTTTACATCTGTTTATGCATTTGATTACATTGCAATTTAATGTTCATTGCTGACAAATTGTTTGAAATTCTTTTACCAATCAATTTGTCTATCTAAAACTGCATATGCTTTTTAATTACTTATGAGAAAGCAATTACTGTGCCAATGTTGTTTGATTTTGCAGTGACTGAAGAAGGCTAAGGACATTCATCTCAAATGCTCTTCCACCTCGACGAACGAGCTTCAACTCAATAGATTCCGAGGACGGAATCTACATCAGGAAGGGGGGCATGTTAACCCTCACGGCTCATGGACACCCCATCACCTACGACGGACGTGTATTATGTATTTGGTAGAGTCAGGTACCGGGCTTGTCGGACCAATAGGAAAAGGGTAAGAGTGATCGCCGATGAGAGGCGCACTCTAACTGGGACATTCAAGGGATTAGTTGGCTAAGCATGGGCGCCCAAGTGTGAATGGGGTGAGCTTATATAAAAGCCAACTAAACCTAAAATTCACTTATTCTCTCATTTGTGCAATAGAAGAGTGCTCTTGCTCCATCTCCATCTCCATCTTCTTCTTCTTCACCTCCTTGTGTGTGTCTATGTGTGTGTGTGTGTGTGTGTGTGTGTGTGTGTGTGAGAGAGAGAGAGAGAGAGAGAGAGAGAGAGAGAGAGAGATCGAGCATTGCGGCAGCACGACGGCGGTGAAGCGGTTGAGCGCGACGTAGCGGCGTCTCCTTCTTCTTCGCGGCGAGGAATCCTCCACGGCAGGAGCATAGATCGGTGAGTGACACACCATTGCCCTTTTTTGAGCTTACTAGTTAAGCTAGTTGTGTGCTTGGAGCCGTCTATGGCTCGCACACGGTGTAACGGCAAGTCCCTTGCTTCGACAGTGCGGCAAGGAGCGCACAACATATTCATGAGCATTTTTGATAGGCTATTGAAGCTCCACATTGACTATGCTTTTGCAATGAATCCATTGGAAAAGTCCCAGGAAGCGATCAAAAGGGTGGAGGCACTTCTGAATTCCATTGGCTGTCACGGTGAAAATGTGTCAATTGTTGCAGCAAATAACACGCAAGAGGCCCTTGAAATTGCCCAAAAAGTGCCAATGAGTGGACTAAAAGCGAGACACTTTTTGAATAAAGCAACCCAAGGAAACCTAGGCCGATATGATGCTCAAAATAGCTCCAACCACAAGGTAGGTAACCTTTGGGAACTCTGGAAGGAATTATGCAAAGTTACTATTGACAATAACTCAAATGTCGAGCTTGCAAACAAGCGCAAGAAAGTTTGGGTAACGTTTGATAAAATGGTCAAGCTTATGGGTCTTACCAGCACAACAGAAGAACAACCCCAATCGTTTCAAGAAGTCTTGGCAGATTTGACCAAGGTCTTTACCCTTTCTTGGGGTGAAAATAACATCACACATTACATGGCAAGCCATGTCTTCACATAGTGAAGTTATTACAAGAGATTGTTCTCATTTAATAATGTGCATCGTTTTCTCATGTGAACAACATATCTTTTTTGAGCATGGTGCATTTTATATGCACAAATTTGTTTCGGTTGAGATTTTTAGCACTCAAGGTTTGGAGAAATCCCATTATCGAGCAAGGGGGGTGTACTTTAAAAATACTCGACATAGTAGTGGTATGGTGCAATCTAATTATTTGGAAGCGATGTTCAAGTGGTTTTTTTGCATGAAATTTTCTCGTAAGCTCACAATGGAGTGTACGCGAGAATCCAAGATTGCAAGGGAACTTCGCAAATTGAGTAATCAAGAGCACAACAACAAGTGGCAAATGTCGCAAGGCCCCGCCAAGCATGTTGCATGGCACCAACACAAAGTGAGATTAGGGTCAAGTTGGATTCTAGGCTAGTGACTACACGTGAACGCAGGGTCCAACTCTTCTTTACATATTTTTTAAATAAATTTTGGGACACCCTTTTATAAAAAAATTAGCTTTTTGTAAAAATTATAGTGTGAACGAGTCCTTTTAAAATGGGATGTAAGACAAGGGAACTAGAACGTGGAGTCCACCACCCAACCACCCACTATATAGCATGGCCCTTGGCCCTTTGCCCTAGTTAGACTCCCTTTCCACACTGCCTAGCCCGGCCTTGCCCTTGTCTAGTCCGGCCTTGCCGGTGTCCTGACATTACTCCCCCCTTAAGAAGAGTTTTTGTCCTTGAAAACAAAAGTGGGAAACTTTTTCTTAAGAACACTAATGTTTTCCCAAGTGGCACCTTCCTCAGGTCGGTCTTTCCACTTGATTAAGGCTTGTTGACGTACATGATGACGTGTACGCAACTCATGATAATCGAGAACACGTTCAGGTTCATGTGGTAAGGTATGAGGTTCAGTGAAATCAACCAAAATCTGTTGGTCAAGGACATTGTCGTCCCCATGTAACCGCTTACGTAAACGGCTTACATGAAACACCGGATGAATACGATAATGTGCACGTAGCAATAATTTGTAGGCACGATCACCTACTCGCTTGACTATTTTGAAAGACCCACATTATCGGGGAGATAATTTAGGTGTTGGGCTCAGTTTTCAGCCTTTCTGAATGTTCTGGCACACGTAAAAATACTTCCTCCCCTTCCTCGAAGGTAACTTGCTGACATTTCTCATCAGCATACTTCTTATACCGATCCTGTGCTTGTCGGACATTCTGACGAGCGAGTTTCAGCATATCCATGTGATCTTCGAGAAAATCCTTAACCTGTTTGGAGCTTTTCAGTTGCCAACCCCACCGTAACAGGTGACCTAAGTTGAAACCCATACATAAGCATGAAAGGACTAAATCCAGTTGTGAAATGCTTAGCACTATTGTAGGCAAACTCGAGAATAGGTAAGTATTCTTCCCAGTCTGACTGTTTTTTGCTGACGTATGCTCTTAGCATATCCTCTAGCACCTGGTTAACTCGTTCAATCTGACCATCTGTTTTTGGATGATCGGCTGTACTGAGGTTCAGTTGTGTACCCAATCGTTTAAACACAGCCCTCCAAAAGTGAGTGTTAAACTTGGGATCACGGTCACTGCCAATGTTACTTGGCAAACCATACAATTTATATAGATTGTCCACAAATAACTTGGCTAGTTCTGGTGTCTTAACCGTTGATTTGGTTGGAATAAACTTACATAGTTTAGTCAACCGGTCTACGACCACCCATACCAAGTCATGACCTCGTACAGTCGTTGGTAAACCCACAAGTAATTCCATAGAGATGCTTTCCCATTTTCCATTGGGATCAATCTCCAAAGAATGTAAGAGTCCTCCTGCTTTCAGGCGCTCTGCTTTGTTAACTTGACATTTTTGGCAATGCAAGACATAAGCTTGAATAAAGCCATGTATACTTGGCCAGTAAAACTATCGTCGTACGAGCATAAGTTTTACTAATACCCGGGTGCCATGCATTTGGACTATCATGACATTCATAAAGAATTTGGTGCCGAATGTCTGTGTCCATCGGTACACAAACTCTCCCCTTATGGAGTAGGTACCCATTGTCGATGGTGAAATTCTTCCATTGCTGTAGTTCATCACTCGATAAAGGAGAACTAGGTGTGGAGGTTAACGTTACACTACCATCATTAGAGTGAGAAGGATCCCTCATTTGTACATGGCTCCACACTTTGGAATATGCTTCATCATGCTCATATTTGCCTTTGAGAGAATCCAAAAATTCACTATGAAGTTCCATGAACAAGAGAGAATTGATCTCCGACATACGACTTAGAGGGTCAACCACCACATTGTATCGACCTTTACGATACCTGAGCTTGACGTCATATTCTCGAAGAATCTCGGCCCACCTGGCTTTCCGACCCTTCAAATTTGTTTGTTGTGTAAACTATTTGATGCTTTCATGGTCAAACACAATTTCAAACTGAGCACCATACAGATAATGCCGCCATGTTTTCAAGGCAGACACTATTGCATAGAGTTCGCGCTCATAAGGAGAGTAGTTCTGTTGAGCTGTATCAAACTTCTTACTTTCACATGCAATTGGCCGTCCGTCTTTTAACAGGACTGCTCCAATAACACGATCACTAGCATCCGTTTCCAAAACGAATGGTTTCAAAGGATCTACAATAGCTAGTATGGGAGATGTAGCTAATGCATCCTTGAGCGTATCGAAACTGTGTTGTTGAGCGGATCCGCACTGAAAAGCTTTGCCTTTGCCTTTTAGTTGATCCGTCATGGGAACAACAATATTAGCATAGTTGTTAACGAACCTTCGGCAAAAACCTGTAAATCCCAAAAAAATATGTAACTCTTTCAGACTTTTAGGAGAAGGCCATTTCTGGATGGTATCCACTTTGGATTGATCCATATATATCCCATTAGCTGAAATAACATGCCCTAGATAGTGAATTTCTTCTTTCAAAAAATCACACTTAGATTCCTTGGCTAATTTGTTTGTTGGTAGCAACTCGAACACCTGCCTGAGATGTTGTAAGTGTTCTTCTTCAGAAGCACTGTAGACAAGAATGTCATTGAGGAAAACGATGACAAATTTTCCCAAGTACGGCTTCAAGACACTATCCATAAGTGTCATGAATATTGCGGGCGCATTGGTTAACCCAAAGGGCATCACCAAGAACTCGTAGTGTCCAAACCGTGTTCGGAAGGCAGTTTTGGGTATATCAGCAAGTCGAATATGGACTTGATGATATCCTGACCGCAAGTCTATTTTCGTAAAAATGCGAGCATGAGTGAGTTTGTCGAACAACTCATCTACTCGTGGCAATGGGTATTTGTTCTTAACCGTAATCGCATTTAAGCCATGATAGTCTACGCACATGCGCATACTGTCGTCTTTTTTCTTCACTAATAGGATATGAGAGGCCCATGGTGAGTGAACAACTAGGTTGTATATACCCTCTGTTAAGGTAGTCAGCAGGCTGATGTTCCACCTCAGCATCTTCCGAATAACTCATACAGTAGAGCGGTTTACTAACAGGTTTACAGCCTGCAGCTACCTCGATGCTATGTTGCACCGATCGTGTCGGTGGTAATCCTAGTGGAAAATCATTAGAAAAAACATCTTGAAATTCCTTTAATAATTTCTGTAACTCACTAGCAACGTTTGCTTGTTTAGAATTAGCCATTGGTGGAAGAGATGAGAGAGAAGCATGCGGCGCTGAGGAATGTTCAACAGATTCAATGTTAGACAGAAAATGAGATAGTGAGTAACACAAGAAAACTTGATCTATTTCATTATCAGAAACGAGCTGCATAAGCTCAGCGATACAAATCAATGTTGATGAAGGTACATCCTTCTCTCCTAACAACAACACATGTGCGCCATGGGATTCAAACATCAAGCTGTTGTGCTCATAGCTACGCTTCAGTGATGATCCTAGGCTATGCAACCACTCCCTACCAAGAACCACGTCTATCCTTTCCATGTTCATAACCTAAAAATCCAAGCATGTGGAGTAACCTTGTACTTCCAATGGAACAGCTCGGCATTGAGTATCCCAGATTTTGGTATCATGTCCATTTATCATTGCTTACCTTGTAGCGGTGGGTACTCGGAGTTTGAGGCAATTTGAGTTTTTTCACCAATCCATAATTGATGAAATTATGAGTAGCACCGTCATCTACCAAGATGCACACCTTGTGGCCTTGCAGAGATCCGTGCATACGTACTAACTCATGCGGTCCAAAGGTTTGTTGCCACATGGAAGCTGTGAGACAGCATTCATGTATTACCTCTGTGTGTGTTACTTCCACTGTAGAGAATCGTGACGAAGACTCAAGAGGTAGCAGCTGCACCGTGTGCACTGCTTTCTCCTTGCCATGAGCAGTAGATTTTCCCTTGGGACAATTCTTTTTTCCATAACCGCTTCCTAAACATTGAAAACATAATTTCTCTTTCTTAGCTTTATCAAAGTCCTCAGGAGAGAGAGGACTTCTAGACCCCTTGGGTTTTTTAGATGCATCTGAATTGGCAACTATAAATTTCTTTTTATTGTGCCCATACTGAGTGTGTGTATTACCATGTGTATTAGCAGGCACATGAATATTATGTTCTTTCTTTTCATCTAGATCATCATGAATATGTGCTTTCACTATGATTTCCTCAAGTGTTTTAGGGTCTTGGGTCTTGACGTACTTCTTAAGCTTTGGTGTCAGACCTCGTATAAGCCCCCGTACTTGTTGAACGTTATCTAAGCCTTCCAACTTGAGGATAACATCCCGATAGTGAGATATATATTCAAGCAATGATGGGTATTGGTGCATGGAACACGTGTCCCAAGCCGTCCAATTCCAATCTGCCTCACTTGTAGGCAAAAATTATTTACTAAACATAGCTTCAAAAGGTGCCCAACTCTGTGGTATGATATTCTTGTCCTTGAGAGACATCCACCATTTGTAGGCCTTGCCTTCCAGAGTTAAGCTCGTTTGCAGAGCTCTAACTGCGTCCGGAGTCGCCGTAAGGCGTGAATTCCATCCCACTTGCTGAGAAAGATATTCACTGCATCCTTATTGCGGTCTCGGTCTTCTCCCTTAAAAATCGGTGGTTTGATATTTTTCAACAACTCATCCACCTCTTTTGCAGTGAGAGTATGCAAAGTATCAGCAGTTGGGCCTTGCCCTGGATTAGAAGGGCCTTGCCCTTGTGTAGCAACGTGCTCATGCATATGCGTGTCAGCACGACCCTTGGACTGGTGTTGCATTAATTGAATCACTAATGTGGATAGTTTAGTAACATTTGCATTTAAAGCTTTAAAATTTTCATCCATGATTGACATGAGTGTCTGAAGTGCGTGAAATTCTTGAATATCGAGCAATTCGTAAGTGTCATCACCTGTCGTAGCGTCGCGGGTACTCTCCTTGAGAGGATCCGACCACGGGCCATCATGGGTAGGATCAGGCGTACTTTGCTCAAAATCAAAGGTCATATTGATATCTGAATCCATGGCGACACAGTGCAGTGCAAGGAATAGTCAGAAAAATACCTGAGAGTGAGAGCACTTGAAAATTGTAATTAGCCTTGCTAATTCCATCAAAATCAATAGTATCCCGGTGGAAATTGATCCGAAAATGTCCGCCATATAGGGAATTCCTTAATTCCTTGGTAGCCGAGTCAATTATGCTTGCGATCGCTCATTGATTTTGGACTATAATGGTACTTTGAACTCCCGTCAGAATTCTTTGATTAAATTTCCGAATTTATGCCGGTAATACGCAGAGAATTGTTGTGTCGAAGTTTTTGCCGTCCGTGTCGAGATGCCGTGCCCTGCCGAGCCTTGCCGAATCCCCACACGAGGGAGGGGGGGGGTACCCCACTGTGGGTACCACTCGTTGCACTTGAAAAAAAGGTTTGGCCACTAACCCCCAAGGGGTTGGGCGCCCTTGCAATGTGTAAGACAAACGCTCAGTGGCTATGGCCACTTACAGTAGCGTGCAAGATAGGAGAAGAGGCCATGGCGGTCACTGTGTTGCGCAAGGGGCTTCGGTCCTGGGTCGAGAAACACTCCCCCGCCTGGCTTGATGCCGTAGAGCCCGCAAGGGTTGGGTTTGGTGTAGGTCCTGCCTCGGCGGCTCCTCCTTGCAAGGGGGGTTGCCCACGGATTTCTTGCTTGTCATCCTCCTCACAGGAGAGGTGCTCCACGGTTCCTTGACCCCGACATGCAACTTGCTCATGCAAGTTTGTGTGACTCCCCTCCTCCATGGCTGTGCCTTTCCCAAAAAAGAACCAAGCTCTTGATACCAATGTAAGACAAGGGGAAATAGAACCTAGGATTCCACCACCCAACCACCCACTATATAGCATGCCCCCTGGCCCTTTGCCCTAGTTGGACTCCCTTTCCACACTGCCTAGCCCGGCCTTGCCCTTGTCTAGTCCGGCCTTGCCGGTGTCCTGACGTGGGCTCTTTTAAATCGGGCCCTTATAAATATTAGATCCACTCATAAACCACTTATTTCTTAAGCACATGTGAGCTCTTACCATACCTGATGGCGCACACCAATCAAACCGCCAAAGAGGATCTGCCTGCCAACATGAACTCTAAGGATGCGAGAAGTCGACGTGGCTTGAAGGCAGAAGGAAACGACCGCGAACACTTGGCCGTTCTAGGTGCTCTTCAAGCAAAGGGGCGCATGGTAGTTGGGCCCAAGAGTCATCGAAGACAGAAGATTCGTTGCGTGCACAACAACAGACAACACGATGTAGAGTTAAGCAACGTGCCGAGCGTTGGCAAGAAGAAGAGGACCCAACATCATCGGAGTCTAACAGGGAACAACCGCCATGCCACCAATCGCAAGCAGTACCATCTAGATCTTAGGTGGTCCATACAAATACTAAGTCAGAGATAGAACCACCATCGTAGCGTGCTGAGATGTCGCGCACACATCGGGTGCCAATGGTGGGGAAGACACTACCCTGTGGCCAGGGAACTCTCCCTACAGTACAAGATCGGGAGGCAAGAGGAGAGGAGGAAGATGAGGAGCCAAAAGAGGCAACAGATCCAGTGCGAAAGCATGTAAATAGGCACAAATCAAATTTTTTAAGAAGCCCAAACGCTGCCCACCAACAAAACTGCAAGTGCCCCCTAGACAACCTCAACGGCGTCGCAAAATAGGAAGGGTATTTGCGAAAAAAGTACCCCATCCTAGTAAACTACCCTACATAGAATCATGTCAAATAAGTAAAAGAAACAAATATAATAACTAAAGGGACCATATTGGGCGTTCACTTGAGATGCAGATCTATTGGGCCTAGTTTCAAAAACGTTATTAATTAGTCTTTCAGATTCATAGATTCGCATGGAATCTGTGAGTCCTAAAGCAAAGAAAAAGGAGTTGTCACCATCAACCATCTACGCAGCCCTCGCCCCTCGTTATGGATGCCTCTGCGGACCCCCCTCGTCATTGCTCGCATGTAGCTGTCTCTCTATGTGCATGCAGATGCTTCTCTCTCTACACAACTTTGTGTCTTCCTCTCATCTTCGCCCTCACACAACCATCTTGGCCTCAGACACAGTAGGCGTGTCTCCCTCTCTTTCTCTCCCTTCACCAAGCAGTAGAGAGAGAAGAGAGTCCTTTTTGCGTGTGCTTCTAGGTGCGGCTCCACACGCAGTGTTGACTCCTCCAATTGGTCCTACCCTGTACAGAAATGATAGGAAGCACTCCACCCTGGGCTTGCCTTGCAAAGGAAATAGAAAGACAGAGACATACTTTTTTCACCACCCCACACTGTCGCAGTGCTGTGCACAAGCAAAACACACACACACACACACACACACACACACACACACACACACACACACACACACACACACACACACACACACACACACACACACACACAGTGGTCGCCTACTCCTGAGGCCTCCCCTGTTCACCCAACCATGGCCGTGCGTCGACGAGAGAGAGAGAGAGAGAGAGAGAGAGAGAGAGAGAGAGAGGACTTTCATTTCCCTCCTACCTCTTTTCTACTCTCCCATCAAACTCGTGAGATTCCGACTAAAACTAATGGTTTCAAAACTGGGCAGGCCTATCATCAGGGCTAAGTGACACGGACTTGGGAGGGTGGGATCTACGGTGGGTGGGCTATGGGTCGTAGATTTGGAATGCGGGTACCGTAGATTACAAAAGTAATTTAGGGTACCCGCGTTTTGAAAGCAATCTAGGGTACCTCATTTTGCGGGCGTGAGATTTGAACGTATGACCTCACTCGTGAGAGGCACATGCCCTAATCACTTCGTCTTGCGCACATTTTTGAAGTATGGGGGCTTTAATTTACTTAAAACACGTCTGCAAAAGCAGCAACCCTCGAAAGTAATTTAGGGTACTCTAGATTACAAAAGCAATCTAGGGTACCGTAGATTACTTTCGACTCTGTTGCTCGAATCTACGACCCACAATCGCCTCATCGTAGATCCCACCCTCTCATGTCCGTGTCACTTAGTCCGGAGACACACCTATAGCATACATGATGAGAATGGAGAGATGGCATCTGTTGAAGAGTTGGGGATGCTCCACGTGGCAAGCAAATGGTTTTTATTTAAAAAATTGACAACGTCATTTCGCTCGACACATATCGTAAAGGTGCGAATGTTTTCGCATCGCAGACGTTGCTGCTGTGAGAGGACGCCACAAGGTGAGTCCTCTTGCCTCAACTCCCTTATCTTGGCGGCCTCTCTCTCTCTCTCTCTCTCTCTCTCTAGCGATGGATTCACACAGCCCATCAGACCCGCCTGCGCCTGCACCTACACACCTGCGTCGTTCAATGCAACGAATACAAAAGGCATCACATGGGGCCAAGTTTTGAGGTGCTAGCAACAGATAGTAGGCCCTAATTAATGCCCGAGCATGAGTATTGGATGCCAGCAGTCTGATAGAATCACGGGTTAAAGATCTTCTCCAGCAAGGACATTGTCCAAGCTTGACAATGAGAACGACAAGGCAGTTGATGGCCACATTAACGGGACTTACAGGGCGCTCTCTCTCTCTCTCTCTCTCTCTCTCTCTCTCTCTCACACACACACACACACACACACACACACACACACACACACACACACACACACACACACAGATGAAGGGCACCGCATGAATAGAAGAAGCACAATTTGCATAGAAGGCCAGCAAGGTTGTCACTTGAGAAGGTGGGAGAGAGCTGCAGAAGTCGTCAAGCTGTCTCTCCATCACCCTTGGGATGATGGAGATGCCGACAAACAAAGCTTTCCCACGGTGCATTTTGAAATGGACAAATGGCCACTAGAAGCCGAGAGTTGAGCTAGGTAGGAATCTCATTGTTCCGGAAAAATCAATTTTCCAAACATACTAAATACAAAATTTCTTTCTTCGAGATGAAATTTTAGAAAATTAGGTTATTTTTTCAGGTTTTTACACTATTTTTTCCTTTTTTGGGTCGAAATTGCTCCTTTTTCTCTTGCTTCCAACCAGTACTTTTGAAATTGCAAACGGCACGATATTAAGCTGAGACACATTTTTCCCAAATATCGTAGGATTTGCGCGAAGGCTCCGACAGGGTTAAGCTTTCGTCATGGTTCTTTGTCTCGTTGTGAAAATGAGGTCATCAAAGTTCTAACTTTGCCAATTTTCGCAAAGTTGAGCCAACTTTTAGGCTTTACAAAAAGGGGTCTGTCAATTTCCTCGGGATACAACTTGGCCTATGGGCCTGTCCCTAGTGTTATCTAACTTTTCTCCCCCTCCATGGGTGATCAATTATAATTTTGATTCTCTCTTATAAATTCAAAGCGCGTATTTGGTAAAAAAAAGTTGAGCCAACTTTGTCGCTCTCTCTCCTCCATTTCGCCTTCTCTCTCTTCTTTCCCTCGCAGCTTTCACAGCATTGATGAAGAGCAGCAAACATTGCTTTTGCTTTCATCACTCAGAACGCTGCCAACGTAGCGTGAGAAAACGCTCTTAGGCATACTTTCAATGCCTTCACTGATGATTGGGACTTACTTTAAATGTCCATTTTCGATTTACTATATTAAATGGGTCTTTTTTGCCTGCTCGAAAAGGCCTTAAAGAACAAGAAATTAAGGAGTGCATTCATAGGAGTTTGATCCCTTGAATCCTCATGTAAGAAGCCTTTCTTTTCAGCTCAGAAGAAAATCTTGAGGAGAGTTACGAAACTCATCGTGTGGAGAGGCTCAAACATAAGGCGAGAATGGGGAAGCCTCATGTAAGTGCTCTCTCTCTCTCTCTCTCTCTCTCTCACACACACACACACACACACACACAGAGCATGCCATTATGTGCGCATATAATCTTGTATCACTCATTTTTAAAGAATTTTTGTGCAGGATGCAATGTGCATGTGCAAGGTATGCACATGTTATCTTCACACATGTCCAACCTTTCCGGCATGGCCTCCACAAGAAGACCTTAAGTCACCCGTGCCATTTGGGAGACCATGGAAGATGGATGAAATAAGCACATGTATGGCGGACTTTACACCTAAACCCATCTATCCACCTTTGCCACCTCGCACGCCACCTCGAAGATGGGCCTCTAACAAACAAACTACCCACCATGACCATTTTCGCAATCCTCCGGCCCCTCCCCCCCACCCCAATATACCTTTTGTCCACCCTAAGTGTGGTGGCTACAAAGACACACATTCCATCTACAAATCCGACTATCTTCGACCTCCTCTTTGTCCAGTCTTACTCAAACGAAGTCCCACCCGTGTCAAGGGAGGCCACATTTGTTGGCTATAAAGATTCTCATGTAGTTGAAGGTGAACACCTAATTTCTTCATAGTGGCTGTGTGTAAGCCATTCATTGTAGCTGAAGGTGAACACCTAAGTTCTTCAGAGTGGCTTCATGTAAGCCCTTCATTATAGCTTTATGAAGGATAAGTGCCATTGCTCCTCCCCTAGCTCAGGCTATAGACCAATTTTGATCCTGGACACTTTTAGGATCATGTTTTTCTTAAGAACCTTTACTTAACCAAGCCATTGATGTCCTCCTAGTGGGGCCCCAATTCTGCTCATATGAAACCCTGGCACCGAGAGACAACCGAAGCCATCGTATGGGAAGTATAAAATAGCGCTTGAAAATGGCATAATGCTTCACTACAAGCTTCCTCAGATTGCCAAAAATGGAGAGGACAAACTTGCCTAGCAAATGGAGATTTGAATCCTTTCACTTCAAGCAAATGTTAAGACCTATTCTATTAAGATCAGTGCATACACAGGTTCAATATGCTTTTACTAGCTTTGAAACCAAAACTTGAGAATTTAATAGCTCTCACAAGCATCCTTTCTACTTTACTAAGTTTATAGGTATTCTAAAGTTTTTAGTGTGATTCCACCTGATGAAATTCTTTGAAGTTCTCGCATGCTGGAGGTGACGATCGAGCTTGCCCCCTTGGCCTTTGAACATAGCCCCTATCCTAAGCCAGCATAGCACCATAGCATGCATGCTCCATGCGCAAACTTCTTGCTTTAAAAAAAAACACGCTGCAATATCGTACCCTTCGAGCTTTGTGTACTATGATCTCAATCACAAGAAGATTTGGAAATTTTCTCATGTAAGAAAACGGAGCCTTTTTTAGTGTTTTTCATACAATGCATAACATCATGAGCTTCTGCTCAAGAGGCACCGCATACCTAGTAGGTACGATTGGGGACAGGGGACCACTAGCCCCCCCACCGGGTCGACGGTCCCCTGCCCCCAATCACACCTAGCTAGGTATGCGGTGCCTCCCTCACAGAAGCTCATGATGTTGAGGTAAGTCAGAATGTGGAAATTATTGTGAGAATTTTTTAAAAACTTCTTGTGGATTGCTTGCACACTAGTGCTACCACTTGGGTTTCTGGTCTATGACATGTCTGCACCCCTATTGCCTCCTCCCTTTCTCGGCCATCTGGCACCCCATGTCCGTGTGCCCTCTCCTCTTCTCTTGCCCCACTATGTACCATCTCCCTCATGTTTTTTATTTTAATCCCAACACGACATCTTCCAAGTTAATTTTTTATTAATTAAGCACCTCAAAAACGTTTGTGCCAACTACTTTGTATGTTTCAAATATTGTCTCTTCTATGCTATATATAATTGAGCTTAAAAATTTCAAGAAAGGAGAGGGCATCCATGTGTCACTCTCTCCTTCATTTCAAAAACCTTAAGAAACATTTGGTTTGAAATGTAAAACTGAAGGGTAAGTAGCAAGTACTCCGATGGTAGAAATGAAAAGATTTAAAAGACATAGTTTTGATTTATCAGTTCTCTCAAAAAGTCACAATACTTAGTACTATATCTATATTTATATTCTTTAAACTCTTTAGCAAGACCATGGAGTTTCACTCCCGCCTTTAATTTTGAAAGGTGATTATTTTTGTTTTTGTAAAGGGTAGCTCTACTTCGCATTTTGAAGGCCGTAAAAAACACCGAACACTATATGGCATGGGCGTAGTTAAATGGGATTAAGGGTGGAGGTGACAGATCATGATACGCATGCGATGTAGACCATGCGATCGACATCCAAATTTACAAATCAGTCTGCACTTACAATGTAATGCATAGGAGTACCATGATCTTCAGTGAAAGCATGTGAGCGTGGTGGTTAGAGCCCATACCTTGAATACAACATGGCGTGACTTTGACGTGCAAGGTGTGAGACAATCTTGACTAGCTCAAATTTACTTTTCGCCCTGAATGTACTCGACAATCCAAATTGGACGGTCTGAATGATCCCCAATGTCGATCCCATTGGGATGTGCTCGGGTGAGATTGTGCAGAGCAAAAAAAAAACTCCCTTTTCTTTTCTAGCCTTAAAATGTATACTTCAGCTTCAAAAAATGTAGAACTTTCAAAGATTTCACGCATTGTATAATGTTGAGCTAAAATCTCGCACTTGGCACCTTCATGTATAATTTTCCTTCTAGCCCCGAGAATGTGCACATTGCATGTTGTAGCTTTGCACAAAGGGTTAGAGTCGAATGATCTCGAAATCGATTGGCACTACCTATAGCTTATGTGGGACATCATGAGCGTGCACACACACACACACACACACACACACACACACACACACACACAGGGAGGGTTTCTCGAATAGGGCTTGCAAAAAATATTTTTTCTGATCAAAGAAATCTTAAAATAAGAAATTGCAGAATAAAACAAGATTTTGAATTTTAGGTTGAAATTTGAAGAATTGATAGTATTGACAATAAAACTAACAAAATTTAGTCAATTTTCTTCATTGGCAAGCTTGAAATCTAGCAAAAAAATTGCAAATTTTAGTGGCAAAAATATACTAAACATGGCTTATTGCAAACATTGGGAATCTCAAATAGCCCCAAAATAGAAGAGCATAATAGATGTAGAAAAGTTGAATGCCTAGTACATCCACGATCACTCTCTCACCACCCCGAGTACACCTATTGAAAGTTTGCGACATCCTTGCATGGGGCACTGGTGTGTGTTAGAGAGAGAGAGAGAGAGAGAGAGAGAGAGAGAGAGAGAGAGAGAGAGAGAGAGAGAGAGAGATGAGCCTAGAGGCATCCATGTGTCACTTAAAGGGTTACTCTACTTTTCTTTTTGAAGGCCATAAAGAAACTCCAACCCTCAAATTTATTACTTTTATATCTATACTACTTCTTTATCGAGCTTGAGAAATCTTCGAGCACTGAATCCTTCCACGCATCAAAAAGTGCTCTCTCTCTCTCTTGTGCGCGTGGGTGAACCACCACTTTTTCCAGGATTGTAGAACCTCACAGGTATCGACTGCAATCGAGATGGCTGTCACCGCTATTCCCATGCCACTACTGGTTAGGGAGCATGAGGTTGGCAAATTGACTTGCAAGAGAAGTTAGAACTACAACGCCACAAGTCTAGGGCTCCTGGTCCCAACTTAGTGGCTACAGCTCTCACGCACGCACGCGCGCGCGTGTGTGTGTGTGTGTGTGTGTGTGTGTGTGAGAGAGAGAGAGAGAGAGAGAGAGAGAGAGAGAGCACTCGCGTCCAACCTCCATGGCAGTTGTGTTAGTTCCCTTTCAGCGCTTCTCCTCTACATGTGACAAGATTGACCTTGCGACTATGCTTTTTGGCCTTTCATTTCTTAGCTCCCTGCCACGCAAGTGGTTTCATCGATGGATTCTCTTCTTGCACCTCCCTCAACTACACGATGGACGTTAGGGGCACAGGAGGTCCTTCCTACACACTCACAATATATCTTGCATTGGAATGCGTAAGCTCAAGGTTTTGAAATATAGAAATAGTGTGGAAACTATTTAATTCGCAAGGAAAATGACCAGTTTTGTTACCTTTCCAAGAAAATAAACACTTGCTTAGAAGTGGAAGCAAGATAGGCAAGTGTCTATGTGTTACCACGATAAAAAGATCGGGCTCTGTTGGTATAGAAAGCCCTTAAAGAAAAAACTCATGTAACGAAGAGCGAGTTTAGACTCTCTTGGGATTTGAGGTGTCTTTTGAATACCTTGGAATTGTTTACAAACTAAGGACTATGAGCTCAATATTTAAGTGAAAAACCAAGTTTGGTGCCTACACGTAGGTACTATCTCTAGAAAGGGGAAGATAACTCAAAGATAATAATAAGCTCGTGTATGTATAAAAGGGAACTGAGGAAAATGGAAAGGGGATTAGGTAAGGTAGGGAGCTAACCAAAAGACACCTCATATGGCACTGTCAATATGTGAAAGAATAAGAAGGATGTTACTATCGGTTATGACAATATGTAAGGGGTCCATGTGAGGCATGGTGACATATTCAAGCCAATAGTGAGGCCAATGCATTTTGATGCAAGCATAAGAAGGAAAGCATATGGCAAAGTAGGTTTGCGATAGTTTAATTATAATCAAAATGGACTAAAGTGTAGCAAAGCGTGGATGTGCATGTCCATATAACCATAAAGATTGAGTACAACTCCATCAATTGGATGGTGGCAAAGATAAGTTCACAAAGGAGAAATGGTGGCAAGCTGATAAAGTTTGTGTTTGTTGCTTATCAAAGCTACTTACTATATTGAGATCAAGATGAACATAGTGTGAGGAAGGTTTAGAATATTCTTGGAATTGCAATAACATGCGTGAATCATATAAGCTGGTGGGAATCTGGGATCTCAATGTTTCACGAAGGATCATAGGTTGTGACTTATTGTATGACTAAAAAAGAGTAGATCGCTAAACTCTACCATTGAGATATGAATCATATATATATATATATATAGAGAGAGCACTCGCGTCCAACCTCCATGGCAGTTGTGTTAGTTCCCTTTCAGCGCTTCTCCTCTGCATGCGACAAGATTGACGTTGCGACTATGCTTTTTGGCCTTTCATTTCTTAGCTCGCTGCCACACAAGTGGTGTCATCGGTGGCTTCTCTTCTTGCACCTCCCTCAACTACGCGATGGACGTTAGGGGTGGAGGAGGTCCTTCCTACACACTCACAACCTATCTTTCATTGGAATGCGTAAGCTCAAGGTTTTGAAATATAGAAATATTATGGAAACTATTTAATTCGCAAGGAAAATGAAACCAGTTTTGTTACCTTTCCAAGCAAATAGACACGTGCTTAGAAGTGGAAGCAAGATAGGCAAGTGTCGATGTGTTACCATGATAGAAAGATCGGGCCCTGTTGTTATAGAAAGCCCTTAAAGAAAAAACTCATGTAACGAAGAGCGAGTTTAGACTCATTGGGATTTGAGGTGTCTTTTGAATACCTTGGAATTGTTTACAAACTAAGGACTATGAGCTCAATATTTAAGTGAAAAACCAAGTTTGGTGCCTACACGTAGGTACTATCTCTAGAAAGGGGAAGATAACTCAAAGATAATAATAAGCTCGTGTATGTATAAAAGGGAACTGAGTAAAATGGAAAGGGGATTAGGTAAGGTAGGGAGCTAACCAAAAAGACACCTCATATGGCACTGTCAATATGTGAAAGAATAAGAAGGATGTTACTATCGGTTATGACAATATGTAAGGAGTCCATGTGAGGCATGGTGACATATTCAAGCCAATAGTGAGGCCAATGCATTTTGATGCAAGCATAAGAGGGAGAAGATATGGCAAAGTAGGTTTGTGATAGTTTAATTTATAATCAAAATGGACTAAAGTGTAGCAAAGCGTGGATGTGCATGTCCATATAGCCATAAAGATTGAGTACAATCCATCAAATGGATGGTGGCAAAGACAAGTTCACAAAGTAGAAATGGTGGCAAGCTGATAAAGTTTGTGTTTGTTGCTTATCAAAGCTACTTACTATATTGAGATCAAGATGAACATAGTGTGAGGAAGGTTTAGAATATTCTTGGAATTGCAATAACATGCGTGAATCATATAAGCTGGTGGGAATCTGGGATCTCAATGTTTCACGAAGGATCATAGGTTGTGACTTATTGTATGCCTAAAAAAGAGTAGATCGCTAAACTCTACCATTGAGATATGAATCATATAAAACAATATGCTATTCATAGATATTGACAATATAGTAAGAGCATGTAACCCTCTAAAAATACCCTTTTCGCTTGCACATCTTCTTTCTTTACTATTAAACAGCATAGTTGACAAGTTTCATAGTGGTTCTTATAAAAATACGGAGACATGTTTTTCTTTTTTGCGTTACCCATTGCATTGAATTATTGCAACGGTGTAAAGTGAGAGCAAAGGGAAATAGCATGCATTAGCCCCTTGGCATTGACATGATATACACCATCAAAAGCTTACTTGGATACCAAAACATGGCCCCTTTATCACAAATGTGGTGACCGCCCATGCCAAGCAAGGTGCTCACATTGAAGCAATCACTCCAACACTTTTGGGGTGGTGTGTGTGTGTGTGTGTGTGTGTGTGTGTGTGTGTGTGTGTGTGAGAGAGAGAGAGAGAGAGAGATAGAGAGAGAGAGAGAGATTTATTATTCTCTCTCTCAAAGAGATTTAAACTAATGCTCATAATTTGTATTTCTATTCTCTCTCTCAAAGAGATTTAAACTAACATTCATAATTTGGTATTGCTATTCTTTCTCTTATAGAGATTTAAACTCTCATAATCTCTAATTTGCTATTCTCTCTCTATCTCTCTCTGTCACACACACACACACACGGAATGTGGTCAACATACAAAACACTCCTTGGTTTGCCCAGCCTCATTATACACACTACATAAGCAACATTACATGAGCAAGCCACACCTTTTAATGTGGTGGTCACGGGAGGCACAATTATCAATTGTGCCTACTATGCTTTATTTTGAGAAATTCAATGATTATTGAGCCTACTCCATGGTCCCGTAAAAAGACTGAGCCAAAACTGAACCTACGCTGCTGCCACCTGGCGGTTGAGCTCCAACCACGAGCCGGTAGTTGGCTTTGGATATGCCTCACGACAAAACATCTGCTCTGCATGTGTTGTAGCTACCATGGCCATGTAACTCTCTCTCTCTCTCTCTCTCTCTCTCTCTCTCTCTCTCTCTCTCTTAAAGAGGTGCAGACAACATCGTCAACATGCGCAAGCTTAAAAAAAGAAAAAAAGGTAGAGGCGATAGGCCTTTGCAACTATGTCGATTTTGACATACTTACAAGAGCCTTGACATAGTAGAATTGAGCTGCTTCACTCAGGAGGCTCAGTGATCTGCCCAACTTACTTATAGCTAAGCCTCGTGTGACCACGCCTTAAAGTTGGCTTTCTATAGTTGTTGCTAATCCACGATGTTAGGGACACCTAGGCCATGGGCCCTTGCCATTGCTTTTAGAACCACAAAGCCCTTGGAGAGCCCACGGTCTTGCGACTCTTCTTTTAAACTTTAATGAGTGCAGC
Organism: Adiantum capillus-veneris; assembly: GCF_014529385.1. Taxonomy (NCBI): domain Eukaryota; kingdom Viridiplantae; phylum Streptophyta; class Polypodiopsida; order Polypodiales; family Pteridaceae; genus Adiantum; species Adiantum capillus-veneris. Next base: position 94,091,719 of record NC_140941.1, on the reverse strand, counting down.
AATGCGCAGGTCACATACTAGTTGGCATTTAAAGTAAACTCTTCGGTGTTTCAAGAAAGGGAGCACTCAATCAATTCTACTAGCAAGTTGCTTTGGTTTAACTTTAATATCTTAACTTCAAGATTTAATATGTCAAAAGATATCAAAATATAAAATGTATCTACTAACATAATATGGCGAAAAGGGGAGCTCTTTACAGGTGTTGCAATTTGCAACCTGAAGGCTAAAGTCCAAAACTAAAAAAAAACCCTTTTGCACGCGATAAAGAGGGAGAGAGGGCGAGAGAGAGAGGCTGCCGAAGGCGGCCGGCCGTACTAGTAAATGTAAAGTTGATGTTCAAATCAAATAATCTTTCTCTCTCTCTCTCTCTCTCTCTCTCTCTCTCTCTCTCTCATTGTTCTTCTTCTCGGGCGTATGTGCGTGCTAGTAAAAAGAGGAAAATGGTATAACCTTTCTATTACCCAAGTGTGATAGATTGGTCATGTCTTCTCCCTATTAAATAATAGGTTTTGAATTCAACAGTCAACTCCGCGTCGGCTAGATCTTTAAGGTCTATTGGGATAGTTTCCTACGACATTAAAACTCTCTTCTTCTTCTTCTCCTCTCTCTCTCTCTCTCTCTCTCTAGATGTGCATGCAAGCATGGCGAACACACACATACACACACATAAGAGGCTTGATGAGAAACAAAAGAGAACTAGATGTTTGTGGAAGTTGATGAGATGACTTAATTGTCTTATAACATAAAATATTCAAACAAAATTTTCATTGAAAATGGCACACAATATTGGATAACTAATCTATAATATCTTCATAAATAAAGACGGGAAGAGAAAATGTGAACTTTTTTTTTTTGAAATCCAATGATGCTGCTTTTTGGTGTTCTAAAACAAGCTTTAGTGAACATGGAATTTATCCTACATTCCAACATTCAATATATCACTTGTCATTTTCTTAAAAATTCCGTTCATTTCCTTGAGTCACATGACTTTATTTTCATTTTTATGTTTTGGACTTCCAACCACTATATAAAATTACCTGTGGTAACATTGCCAAAATTTAAAGTTACCAACTTGTAACATTTGTAATTGGAATAGTAACTCTTGTAATTGAGTGTTTATGTATACTAGTAAAACGGCGCCGCCTTCGACGGCGGCATGGCCCCTCTTACCCTTAAGTTCTAGTGTTGTCCGACTATCATAGCTTCTCTTGCCCACCCTCTCAAACGCACCTATATTGCCTCCACGCTCTCCTTGCCTGAGTTTTGCTCTGTGCCCGTGCCCTTTGCTAGTTGAGAAAACATCCGCCTACTTATATGCTCTAGATTTGTCACTTTTTGTACCTACTGCATTTGCAGCTCACCATAGCTACCACCCTGTCCCCGCCTTGCTTTGATCACATGCTTACCACCATACCAACTTACCCTTGCTTGTTAAGAATGGCTTCAACTCGTCACAACCGTGGAGCAAAAGTACGTGGTAGTAGCACATTAGATAATGGGGATGGAGTTGCAGAATCTGTGGCAGTTTGGGAGGGAAAAGTACCCAACAACCAACTGTATGTAGCAAGGCCGTGTGGAAGGAAGCACAATGCCTTCAGGCTATGGCTATACAAGCGGAGAGAGGATCGGATACCAAGGGAATAGTGGATAATAAGGGGGAATAGTGGTGTCAACCTTATCTTTAGAGGCCATCTTCTCAGTTTAAGGTCAAATTAAAATTCTCCCAATGGCACTGGCATGGCTGTGGCACTGCTCTAAATTCTTGTGGGCTTTGATTTTCCCAACTTACCCTTGCTTGTTAAGAATGGCCTCTATTACCCTCAAGCTCTTTGCTCTTGGTAAATTTGTGTGTGTGTGTGTGTGTGTGTGTGTACACCGCCGAAGGAGTTGAAATCAAGTATAGCCGCCCTCTTCTGGTGCCCCCCCCCCCTCCCCTCTCTCTCTCTCTCTCTCTCTCTCTCTCTCTCTCTCTCTCTCTCTCTCTCTCTCTCTCTCTCTCGCGCGCAACCATCAGGGCTATAGGGCACTCTTTCATCAGTCCTCCTTCAAATTTAAAATGTAGAGGTAAATCTCAAATTTTGTAGGTGGGATTACACTAAACCTTGGTGTTTTTTGAGCATTTTCCTTTCTCTACATACTGGGTGGATTCTCTCTCTCTCTCTCTCTCTCTCTCTCTCTCTCTCTCTTTGTTATCCATGTATTGGGCTCTCTCTCTTTCTCTAGCTAGAGAGAGAGAGACAGAGCTCTCTCTCTCTCTCTCTCTCTCTCTCTCTCTCTCTCTCTCTCTCTCTCTCTCTCATCAAGCATGAGAGAGAGAGAGAGAGAGAAAGAGCGGTACTGTATGTGTTTGAAATTTATAAGATGGACAACATGAAAACCTTTATGCAGCAACCTAAACAAAAGTCATCACAACATATTTTCAAACTAACTTTGCACTAACATATATAAAGTAAGTGATATTTCCCATGTCAAAAAATATAACATGCGTAGAGACTTAAGATTTATACGCTCAAAAGCATAGCCTACGACATGCCCTGCTGCGGTATCGAACCAACCGTGGCCCACGATGTAAAATACATCTACCAATCACTAGAGGAAGAGATCCTAACACAAAAACACGTAGGAACCAAGCACCGAGACTAAGATTCTGAGCAATTATAGCATTAATTGGACGGGTTCGGCCTAACTCTGCAATGATGAAACGTGATCTGAATCCTCTCTGAATAGAAACTTGAATGTAGCACAGCAAGCTCGGATCATATGAAGCATGATATATACCCACCATTAAGAATTCTGTGTAATATTGTGATCTATAGCCAAACAAAAAGCTATTAGTATAGATAGATATTTTGATACACAAAAGCTATTACTTTACTATATCAACATCAACATTGTTACCTTGCTACATGCAAGAAACCAATGCTTGCAAATTATTTTGTGGTAGCATCATGCAGGCCGGCAGGGCCACATTATCAAGTATGTCCCCATCACAAACATCGCCATTACCAATATCAAGTGTCTATTGCACAAACTCTCTTTCAATAACATTACTTAAACAATTGACCACTCGCATATTCTGTGTTAGATGCATGATTTTTGTACGTTGCCAAATGTATGAGTGGCACAAAGATGCATTAAAAATGTCTTCTCTTCCCCCTTTATGCACAACAGGTAATATCTTTTTGAAATCACCACCAAGGAGGAGAACCTTTCCACCAAACAACATGTCATTTTTCATGTCATCTCTTAGTGTCTTATCAAGAGCCTCAAAAGCGTGTTTATGAGCCATGGGGGCTTCATCCCATATGATTAGTGAACTCATTCACAACAGCTCAACAAGCTGGCCGTTTACTTTAATGTTACATGTGGACTCAGAAGTTATATCAATAGGGATCTTGAATCTAGAGTGTGCAGTCCTTCCGTTGTCGAGAAGCTGTGCTGCAATCCCGGACGATGCACATGCCAAAGCAACTTTGGACTCTCCGCGTATCCGAGAGAGAAATGCATTGTAGAGATAAGTCTTTCCCGTTCCACCTGGCCCATCCAAGAAAAAAACAGTCCCTCTGCTCATGCCAACTGCTTGTAAAACCCGATTGTAAGCTTCCTTTTGCCCAACATTGAAAGATGATTCCATTCGAGCAGACAATACTCTTTGTTCCTCTCTGTTATACATGAACTCTTTAGCAAGCACTCCATGCTCACTCATAATTTGCAATGTGTGATCCACCTGGGGCATTCCAGAATAATCCGAGAGCCTCTTTCCATAGTGTTGAAGCATTGTCTCTAAGTTTGACAAAGCTTGGTTTTGTGCCATGTGTTCACAGATATTCGCATCATTTGTGCGAACCCTCATATGATATACATGGTCCTCAGAAAGCTCCTTACAGAAGCGATTCCACAATGCACCAGGATGTATTGGATCACAAAAAACCAAAATGACTACAAACAGTAGGCGCAATTGTTGCCCTGCTTGTTGAAAAGAAGCTTCTTCCAAACAAAGAAACCATTCATCATCAACTTGCAATAATCCTCGTGCATTACATATTTCTTTAAATGTGTCATATACTCGTCCATTGAAGGTTCTGATATCCTCAAAAGACTTACATCCTTTACACATGTTGAGTAACATACGCAAATAGTACAAATCTTCAGCATTGGGAACAATGTGGTACATTCTTCCAATCATGTCACCAATCTGTCTTTGAGTCCATGTTCTACTTGCTGGCTTCCAAACCCACTTTGTTGGGAAGTCTATGTACAACAAATCATTGGCCTCTGAATATTGTTGATTTGCAACAAACCACTCAGTGAGCGTTGTCTTTTTGTTGACCTCTCCCTCCACCACACTCTGTACAGTCGTTCTGTCGCTAAAGATGACTTGATTTTGATGAGGCAAGTGAACTTGGAGCCGTTGTATGCCAAGTTTCTCTTGATGCATGTGAAACCCAAGTTTACACCAGATAGCCTCAGATGCTGATACATATCGAGCATTAAGATAGTTTGTAACTTCATTTAGAAGCCCTTCACTATCTTGTAGAACAACAGTGGCCCTGTCATGTCCCTTATACACATACTTGTAGAGATATTTCACAGCGGATATAGTGGAGCAAACCTCCACATTGATATGTGCATTGTACCTTATTGACAAAAATAGATTGTATGGAACAATCCATTTATTACTCATTTGCACTTTATTATGAACAGTGTAATTTCCATCATCCCTCCTCATGTACATTGGGTATCCATCCCTAGCCACAGTAGTCGATGCACTGAAGCTTCAAGGATATTTAAACCTGCACTTTCCATCTTTCATACATAGAGCATTCTTATTCAAGTTTCCACACGGGCCATGCACATTTCACCGACTGATAACATCATACAGTTGTGGAAACATTACTTTAACAGGAAGCTCTGCACACACAATCTTATCATAATGCAATGTCTCTGTTGGCTTATGCTCAGATGCAAGTATCAATAGAATGTGAGCATGAGGAAGGCCTCTCTTTTGGAACTCAATCATAGAAATGTGTCCAATGACCTTACCAAAAATAGCTCTCTTAATCAGCAAGCCCATCAAATCCTTGAACTTATGGTAGAAAACACGGGCAGTAAGATCAGGACGATCATTGGATGTCTGTCCAGGCAGTAATGCATCTTGTATCTCCTTCCCTCCAGGATTTCATGTGAATGTAATGAAGAGATCAGGTTTTCCTCTCTTGTGTACAATTGCCATGGCATCCTGGTACAGCTGGTGCATATAGCGAGGGCCACCAACATACGAAGAAGGCAATACAACCCTTCTTCCAACATTAGCACCCAATAACAGTTCTCTATCATCCCTTGTTCCATCTCTTGCTCCAACCATATCTGTCAAGCCTTGACACACCTCAGTGCGAAGTTCACTTTGATGATTACGAACCCACAAAAGCCTCAACTCCTCCATACAACTATATGCATCAACAATATATTGTTGCAGTAGCCTATCACCACGTAAAAGACATTGTGTCGTGTCAACTCTACTTTTCAATCTATACTTGTAGAAATCCATTGTAGAAATATACTTTGTAGTTCAATTTACTCACTCTCTGCTTACTTCTGCTCTGTTCACTTGGGGTATGTAAGGATTCCAACCTTCTTCACCATTTGGAAATAGAAACACATATAATAGAGGCATGTATGACCTATGGCAATTTGAGATTCTTTTTACACCACCACCCAAAGATTCAACACAATATCACGATGGCCAATGTTGCTCTCTTCACCCTGACCAGGCATGATTGCAGCAACTTCCACACTTGTTGGAGCAACATATTGCCAGCCATTTGTACGCTTCTCAGTAATGACCACCCTAATCTCCGGAATATTGGAAGTTTTGGACCATTGTAGTAAACCCCCTAAAAGCTTGAACATACGGATTTACTCGATGCATCATCGATTGCAAGCTTTCCAAAACATCTAGTTTGAGTTTAGAAACATGACTCATCCTGTTTTGCAACTCATTCTCAGTGTCAAAAAAATACAACTGAGCAAAGCGAGGGATTTGACCTGATCGTTCTTCTGGCATCAATGGACCAATGTTATGATAAATAGATCCATGCACCTTGAAGGTATAGATTCCTTTTCTTTGGTAGAGAGATTCATCTATATGAGCTCCCAAAGAAGCAAATGCCAACATACTATTGTATGCTCTGATATGTTTCAAGAATTTTCTACTTCTAGTATTACCCCCGTGCATCAATTCCCTTAATTCTAAAGGAGGTTCACTTGATGGCGGCAAAGAAACATTTCCTAAGTTGCAACAACTCTTCCGCACAAATGTGCGAATGGTCTTTGCTTCTGTTTTCCAAGCTAAAAGGAACATGAAAAATCCAAGTTGCCTTTGTTGTGAAGAATACCTTTTTCATGAGAAAGAGACAACATAGAGATATGCATCAAGGAAGTGGTCTTAGAATACAAGTAGGTGATAGATAGGCAAAGTGTCTCAACTTTGGAGTAATCTCCCTCTTTGGAGACAATTACAGGCTCCTCAAGAACATCTCCATTATTTGCTTCCAAATTGTCTTCCACTTCAATCCCTACATAACTTTGCGAGAGGATTGACTCGTTATCTACATCCAATGCAATCCTTCCCTAAGGAAATTCATTGCATCGATTCACGTTTATCAAATGCTGGAAATCTTCCAAGCGAGGCACATCAATCTCACCCAGAGAACGTTGAACTCTATCTCGCGTTGCTGCATGTTGCGTAGCTCGAGAGGCTTGACATATCCTACTACGTCTTGCATGTCCAGGAGACAACACCTTTGGACCAATAGGCATTTGTCCAAAAAAGAACTCTTATAAGTACTCACAGATATATATACGTTAGTATCTAGAGAATTAAGAAGATAGTATGGAGAAGAAAGGATTTCCCAACTATGTCTATCTTTCTTCGAGGGAGTCAGTGAGAGGAGGCTTGCCAACCGACATGGTAAATGTCTATATGTTGAAGATGATGAAACAGGAAACAGAAGGAAGACAACAACTCAGAGTAGGAAGAAGATGGAGAAGGAGAAGACACAGAGCTTGTGTACGAGATCTCTGTAGTCTCTCTCTCTGTATTGGAATAATAGAGTATCTACAAGCTCAGAGCTACAAAGCTTATATGAAACCCTAAGAGATAAGGTGTCCTTTCACACCGGATGTCCAGGGGGAAAAACCCAGTGGGAGAAAAGTGCCCCTGGTGAAGCGCGTATACACACTAACACTACTACATGTCTACAAATCCCCCCTGTAGTGATAGAGTGAATCCGTACAAGGTAGCAGATCATCATGTGTATGAGAGTAAGCCCAAAGCTTTTCGGAAAGCTTCAAACTTTTCTCGTGATAACGCCTTCGTAAATAGATCTGCAATGTTATCCTGTGTAGGACAGTAAGTTAGTGTGATCTCCCCTGCATGTAGCCTTTCCCTGACATAGTGGTAGTGAACCTCTATGTGCTTTGTTCTTGCATGAAATACTGGATTCCTTGCAACTGCCATAGCACTCTGACTGTCAGTGAAAATGGTAGTGGGTGCCTGTTGACACTCACAAAGATCTGCCAATAACCTGCGTATCCATACACAATCAACTGTTGTCGTGAAAGCTGCCCTGTACTCAGCTTCACACGTTGATGTAGCCACTGTGGGTTGCTTCTTGCTTAGCCAAGATATACATGCATTTCCCAAGAAAAAACAATTGCCACTTGTGGAATGTCGTGTGTCAAAATCACCAGCCCAATCTGAATCGCTGTAACCAAGAAGCTGCATAGAAATGTGCTTTCCATACATATCCCCCCTTGGAAAGAACATGGCAAGATTAGGGGTACCTGAAAGGTAACGAAGTATGCGCTTCACAGCTTGCCAATGATGCATACCTGGGCTGTGCATAAATCTGCTTGCTTGTGAAACCCCAAATTGAATGTCTGGACGAGTGTTGCCTGCCAAATATATCAAGCAACCAACCGCTGCTGCATAAGTATGTACATCAAAAGGTTCTCCAGCATCGTGCATGCTCAACTTTGATCCAGTTTCTACGGGTGTAGAGATTGGTTTACAATTTTGCATACCAAACTTGTCCAAAATTTTATGCAAATATTTTGCCTGCAACATGTATATGCCATCCTCTGATTGCACAAACTGAATACCCAAGTAATAATGTAGCAAACCAAGATCAGACATCTCAAAGGTTTTTCTCAAAGCATCTTTAAACGCTTCAATTTCATTTGCATTATTGCCTGTAAGAAGCATATCATCCACAAAAAGTGTTAGCATAATGAGAACTCCATCTCTCTTTTTGACATACAAAGTACTTTCTGTTGGACTATTCTGAAATCCTTGGCCAATCAAATAAGTATGTATCTTCTCATACCATGCTCTTGGAGCCTGTTTGAGACCATACAAAGCTTTACGCAATCTACATACCTTTTGCTCTTGACCTTTTACAACAAAGCCACTTGGTTGACTTACATAAACTTCTTCCTGCAAATCACCATTCAAAAAAGCAGTTTTGATATCCAACTGATGCACTTTCCAACCATGATGAGCAGCAATTGCAACTAGTGATCTAACTGTGGACGCACGAGAAGTAGGAGCAAAGGTTTCATCATAATCTATGCCTTTCTGTTGCGCATAGCCTTTTGCCACAAGCCTTGCTTTGTACCTGTCAACAGTACCATCTGGTTTCCTTTTTACCTTAAAAACCAACTTTGTACCAATAGGCTTTTTACCTGTAGGCAAGTCCACTAGATCCCATGTATGATTCTTATGAATAGAATCAATTTCTTGCTGCATAGCATCTTTCCACTGAACACACTCTAAAGCTTGTTCAAATGAATCAGGCTCATCTGCATCACAAAGGGTGCTAAAGCAAGCCAAATCTACTTGCTCTCTGCCAAAAGTAGTACCAGCACGTGTTTTTCGTGGCAACGGTGCATCCAACTTGCTATCCTGCAAAGTTTTCTGAACCCATTTAGGCAAGGTTCTTTCTTCCCTGAGAACTTCTTGCTCTTCACGCACAATTTCCTCTACATCATGAGGTGTCACATGCTGATCAAAAGATTGATCAAGATTATCAACCTGTTGTGATTCTTGATTCTCCACAAAAGAAGGAAGCAAACCTTCAAATACATCATGTGTCTGCATATGAGGTACATCAAAAGCAACCATAGGTTGAGCAATAGTTTCTGCAAAAATTACATCACGACTTTCAAAAATCTTGTTTGTAGCAGGATTGTAAATTCCATAACCTTTACTTCCACTACTGTACCCCACAAATATACATTTGATTGCCTTATCATCAAGCTTCCCACGTAACTGCTGAGGGATGTGAGCATAAGCAAGACAACCAAAAACACGAAGATAACTGACTGAAGGTTTTTTGTCATACCAAGCTTCATATGCAGTAATGGTCTTTAAGGCACGAGTAGGACACCTGTTCAAAACATGTGCTGCACAAGCAACTGCCTCCATCCATAGTTTATGAGGCAAACTCTTAGCCTTGAGCATACATCTAGCTGTCTCCATTAAAGACCTGTTCTTCCTTTCTGCAACACCATTCTGTTGTGGTGTGTATGGCATAGTGCATTGGTGTTTAATGCCTTTCTTTCCCAAAAAATCCTTAAATGCACCTGACATGTATTCACCTCCTCGATCGGTACGAAGAGTCTGTACTTTGCAACCTGTTTCATTTTCAACCATGGCGACATAATGTTGAAAAACTGAAAACACATCTGACTTTGCTTTGAGTGGATACACCCAACAAAACCTGGAAAAGTCATCAATGAAGGTCACAAAATAAAGGTTGTTTCCTATAGATGGCGTCCTCATAGGACCACATACATCACTGTGTACAAGCTGCAACTTTCGTGTCGCTCTAACTGAACCATCCTGCGAAAATGCAAATCTGTGCATCTTTCCAAGAACGCAACCTTCACATACATGTCTTGGTGGCATCTCCAATAAAGACAAATCATGCACCATATTATGACGTTGTAAAGTCATCAAACTGCCATAACTAACATGCCCAAATCTAGCATGCCACAACTCAGCATCCTGCATGGCCTGAGTCTTTGTTTCTGCAATACATACCTGAATTTGCTTTTCATGACGATCTAGCACAAATAGTCCATTTTCCAGCGTACCTGTAGTGATAAGAGAATAACCATTCTCTCGATCTCGTACAACACATCTGTCATCCTCAAAAATGACCCGAAGACCATTTTTTGCAAGAGAGGATACAGACAACAAATTCTTCTTGATCCCTGGAACATATAAGACATCTGGCAAGCATAAATCTGAACCATCTAAAATGGTAATCAAAATCTTACCAACGCCTTTGATTGGATAAGAAGCATTATTTGCACATGTCACCTTCTTTCCTGCTGGAGCTGCATCCAATGAACAAAACAAATCCTTCCTTGAAGTAATATGCCTGGATGCACCACTATCAAAGTACCAAATCATTTGTGTCTTGTCAACACTGTAAGCAAAAAAATATGAACATACTACAAAAGCATAAGAATCCTGCACAAAGTTTGCAGACTCTTCTTTAGCTGTAGAAGAATCACCAGAAGCTGAAACAACCAAACTTGACTCTTTCTTCTTTTCTTTAGCAATTCGCTTTTTACACTCACTAATGTAGTGACCAGGTTTCTTGCAGTAGTGACATTTACCTTTCTTCTTGGACTTGTCGGAATCACCTTTAGACTTCTCTGAAGATTGTCCTGCACTAGACTTGGAGTGATGAGCACTCTCTTTACCCTTGTTTTTGTTCTGTACAACAAGAGCATGATCCATACCATCCACCTGTAAAGACTTGTTCTTACGTGATTGATCCTCCTGCAATAGCAAAGCCACTAACTCTTCAAAATGAAGAGGGTCAGGATTAGCTCGCAAAGACAGAGTCAAAGAAGTCTAAAAAGTCAAATAAGATGGTGGTAGTGAATTGAGTGTTTTGGAAACCAAGTCCTTCTCTGGAATCACTTCATCAATGCTAAGCAATTGCTCTTTAAGATCCCTGATTTTTGTAAGATGCTCGACAATATCGTCACCTTCGTCCATCTGTATTTTGTCAAGTTGTTTCTTCAAAAACTCTATTCTGGCAGCGTTTCTTCCTCCAAACATAGCTTGCAGAGTGTTCCAAGCATCCTCAGAAGTTTTGCAAGATCTGATATGTGGTATGATTGTCCTCTTTATGGTTAAGGCAATCACAGCCATAGCCTGTGCATCTTTAGTATCCCATCTCTTTTGCTCTGGAGTGACTTGTGAGTGTCCTGCACCAACAGCTGCACCACGACCAGGCGTGGCAGGTGCAATGCTACCTGGACGAACTTCATCTCCAGATACATAATCCCACAATCCTTTACCAACCAAAACATTTTTGGCCATAAAAGACCAAAGAGAATAGTTGGTACCATCCAATTTGTCTTCGGATGTAAACGCACCAAAAATCTCTTTCTCCGTAGATTGAGCCATACTGTGGATGCACACAAGAGAGCAAAAGAACCTCCAAGAGATTCACAAATCTCCTCTCCAATCCAAGCAAAACTCTTCACAAAATCTCAGCACAAAGCTAAGACAAGATGCTTCCCAAAAGAACTGTTTACCTGAAGAAAATCTGTCAAAAAGCACACCCTCTTGATCTAAATGCCTCCGAAAAGTAACTTCTGCTACGCTGCTCAGAACAAAATTCTGAGGGGTCGAACGGCTTCGAAAGGGGGGTAAAACGCAGGTCGCCTGATCAGAATACTCCCGGAACGTCGAGGATGCTCCCACGAGCAAATTTTCCGAAAACTGCCTGAAAACTGCGATTGCGCGTGCGGACACGAAAACGCAAGTAGAGGCTCCGGAAATCACCTTGCTCTGATACCAATTGTTGAAGATGATGAAACACGAAACAGAAGGAAGACAGCAACTCAGAGTAGGAAGAAGATGGAGAAGGAGAAGACACAGAGCTTGTGTACGAGACTATATACTTCTATATCTGTCTCTCTATATCTCATCTAACTACTACTAAGGATATAGTTGGGGGAGCGAGTCCATCCAATTAGCCCATTGACGATTGTCGGTTAAGGCCTGAGTTTCAACCCGGCAATTTTCCACTGCGGTTACAACGCGTCAGTCTGCACGTCAACCGGATTCTCGTAGTTGATGTAGATGGGCCAAGTTAACCCATTATTGGTCAACCCAGTATTGACCATTGGCAACCTTTGATCAAGACGGATTCAAAGGTGCATCCAAATCAGTCCCGAAGTGCTTCATTATGAAGAGTTACCATGGTGACAGGTCCTTATTTGAGTTGGTAGAGTTGCATTGAGGCTTGGATTGTTGTGTACATTCCGTTTACGCAACAAATACCACATTGGCAATGGTGTGCATGTGATTACATTGGGAGAGACACTCTCGCTTTGCATCTGCCAAAAATAGCCTAGAGCTTCTTGACCCTACCCAAATTGGGCATATCTGGCAATCGATGCATTCAAAGAGACGACATCCTATATAGGAAGCTCTCTCCCACTTTTTGTGCTTTACGAAGTGCTTCACATTTGTCATACCTAGAAAGGAGTCAGACATTGCACACACCTAGAATACTTTGTGTGTGTGTGTGTGTGTGTGTATGTGTGTGTGTGTGTGTGTGTGAGTGTATGTGTGTGTGTGTGTGTGTGTGTGTGTGTGTGTGAGAGAGAGAGAGAGAGAGAGAGAGGGAGAGAGGGAGAGAGAGATTCACTGCTACATAACTTGAGAGAGAGAGAGAGAGAGAGAGAGAGAGAGAGAGAGAGGACGGGGAACGGGAGGTGTGACTCAAAAGACACAGTGGCAACAAAAATACTACAATTATGGAGATCCTCTGAGAATGTAGTATCCAAAGAAGACAACCAAGAGTCGTGAGAAAATTGGTATCCACTACCTACATAAGCCTCCACCAAAATGTAGTCAATATCCCCAAAGCCACCAAAATATAGATCCGCTAAGCCTATAAATGGGAAAGAAGTGAGTATGTATTTTGGAGATCCTCTGAGAATGTAGTATCCAAAGAAGACAACCAAGAGTCGTGAGAAAATTCGTATCCACTACATACATAAGCCTCCCCCAAAATGTAGTCAATATCCCCAAAGCCACCAAAATATAGATCCACTAAGCCTATAATGAGAAAGAAGTGAGTATTACTATCGATTACATAATTCACTTCTTGCAAGGGTTGCCCTGCTTTGAACTGGATGGAACATCTCCAACGGCATTAATCCCCTTCTTGGGCCAATGGCTCGTTACCAATGCATGGAGCTTGTTTGAGATAGATCTAACTTTGGAGACACATGTAGTATGTTGTACTGCTACGGCGGTCGATTTGTTGCTAGTGCTTCGTAATTCAGGCACAATGCTTTTGAAATCCATGCTATCCTTGTCAAGAAGGAACCTCTCCAAGAGACTCATGATTTTTTCCTGGTTGCTTTCTATGCGAGAAAGTTGTCCTTGCACTGAGCTCTACTGCGAAAAAATACCATTGATTTGTAGCTGCATCCGCTCCTCTAGACGATGAAGATAAACCCCTTGCTCATATTGTGAATAGCTCAACCAGTGAATGCTCTCTCTATAGGAAACATGTGATGCCTCCACTCTCTCACATGAGGCTTGAATTTTGGAGCATATTGTGTGGATGATACCTAGTCCATCTACAATTTGCTTCTTTGCAGGTCCATCCCCCACCTCGGGCAACGCGCTTGGCATTTCGTAAATTGTTGCCTGGGTCTCTCTTTGGGGTAGAAAATATCACCTCCGAAGAATCTCCTCCAGAGGTAAGCACGTGCTCCATTACTGTAAGAAAGAATAAGATATATACTTAGCACCGGGTTATACATGTTTTTCTCTCTATCTATTTCTCTCTCTATTTTTCCCCTATCCACCTCTCTATACCTCCCTGTCTATGGCGCAAGGTGGCCATAAAGAGAGCAATAGCCAAAGCCTGTGTGTAGGATGTCGTCTCTTGGAATGCACTGATTGTGGGATATGCCTAACTTGGTTAGGGCCAAGAGAGCGGCTGCCCCACCTAATGCTTCTTGTCCATCAGCTCCATCCCTCTCTCTCTCTCTCTCTCTCTCTCTCTCTCTCTCTCTCTCTCTCTCTCTCTCCCCTACTCTTGTGTAGGCACGTCCCACAATGAGTGCACTCCAAGAGACAACATCCCATAGATTAAGCTCATTGAAAGCACCTTTTGTGCTTTATGAAGTGCATGGCATTTGGCATACATGTCGACCAAGGCAATGCTAGAATTCAAGGGCGGAATTTCTCCTTTTCTCGAACACTGACTCACAGTCTCAATCTCACGTGGAGAAGAGGGGTATGAAACGAAACGAAATGAAATGTTATATTAAACTTCTTCAAAGGGCCAAGGTCTATGAGACCAAACATTACTTTTGAAGACCTATTTTTTGTAACTGTTGGTAGACTTTGGAAAACCAAGCACCAAATGGAGGGGATTCCAACCTAAACTTTTAGCGTTTCAAAAAGTGTAGCTCACACCACCAAGAGGTCTTTCAGGGTGATATCCGCTGCCATATCTCAAACCCTCAACTATTAAGAGTGTCCTATTGTTCTAAGAGTGTCACCTAGTGTCCGGTGGTACAGAGTGCGCTCAAGATGTTGTCAGCACTCATCTCAAACCCTCAACTGTTAAGAGTATCCTATTGTCTAAGAGTGTCACCTAGGGTCCGGTGGTAGCTGTTCCAATCTACGAGTGAGGTACACTTTAATTTATTTGGCTTGTTGCGCAATGCTTAGCTCTACTCACATAGGGCTCTGATCCAGTTTAAAACCCAAAAAATAGCTTAATTTTCTAAAATTTTCTCTATTTCGGGGCGGAATTTCTCCCTTTCCCCTTGCACTCAAGCAGCATTTTGGAAATTGAAAACAACACGATATTAAGCTGAAACACATTTTTCCCGAACACTGACTCACAGTCTCAATCTCACGTGGAGAGGAGGGAGATGAAATGAAACGAAATGAAATGTTATATTAAACGTCTTCAAAGGGCCAAGGTCTATGAGAGCTTGCAGAGATGACGATGGCGCTGCTGCAGTAGCCGGGAGGAGGATGTCGAGCCCGCGTGCGCTTCTGCAGTAGCCGGCTCAGATGGCGATGAGCCCACAGAAATGACGATGGCGATGAGGAGCAATGACAGCCCGCGTGCGCTGCTACAGTAGCCATGAGGAGGATGGCGTGTGCTGCTGCAGTAGCCAGGAGGATGAAGGAAGGCTGCAATGGCGAGCCTGCGTGAGAGTCGGTGGTCAACACTGCGCCATGCTGAGAGCTGTGAGGGGCGGGTGCGGGGGCATGAGGTTCTGTGGTCACCGCTGCATGCCGAACATCCTCGGGCATTGATGACGATAACTCACAGTCTCAATCTCACGTGGAGAGGAGGGAGATGAAATGAAATGTTATATTAAATGTCTTCGAAGGGCCAAGGTGTATAAGTGACGATGGTGATGAGCAGCGATGACAGCCCGCGTGCGCTGCTCTGCAGTAGCCGGGAGAAGGAAGGAAGGCTGCAATGGCGAGCCTGCGTGAGAGTCGGTGGTCTACATTGTGCCATGCTGAGAGCTGTGAGGGACGGGTGCGGGGGCATGAGGTTTGGTGGTCACCGCTGCATGGCAAACATCCTCGGGCATTGATGACGACGATGCATCCAAACATTGTAGATTGTATCCATTTTGGCCTTCCGAAGACGTTTAATATAACATTTCATTTCATCTCTCTCTCTCTCACACAAATTGATAGACAATCAAGATTCTTATCAAAACCTGCCAATCTCTTTATCTTTGGAGATATTTAATCTCACAGCCAGGGCTATTTCATGACCCCTCTTACAATGCAAGACTACCAAATATCATCTTTTGCCCACATCATTTCATTTGGAGAGGTATCCTCACTTTGCATCTGCTCAAAATAGCTCAAAGCTTCCTGACCCTGCTATTGGTAGTCAACTCTTAAGAGTATCCTATTGTCCTAAGAGTGTCACCTAGTGTCCGGTGGTAGCTGTTCCAATCTGCGAGTGAGGTACACTTTAATTTATTTGGCTTGTTGTGAAGTGCTTAGCCCTACTCACATAGGGCTCTGCTCCAATTTAAAACCAAATGATAGCCTAATTTTCTAAAATTTTCTCTATTTTGGGGCGGAAATTTTCCTTTTCCCCTTGCGCTCAAGCGGCATTTTGGAAATTGAAAACAACACGATATTAAACTGAAACACATTTTTCCTGAACACCAGCTCACAAACTCAATCTCACGTGGAGAGGAGGGAGATGAAATGAAATGTTATATTAAACGTCTTCAAATGGACAAGGTCTATGAGAGCCTGCAAAGATGACGATGACGCTGCTGCAGTAGGCGCGAGGAGGATGTCGAGCCCGCGTGCGCTGCTGTAGTAGCTGGCTCAGATGGCGATGAGCCCACAAAAATGACGATGGTGATGAGGAGCGATGACAGACCGAGTCCGCTGCTACAATAGCCGAGAGGAGGATGGCATGCGCTGCTGCAGTAGCCGGGAGGATGAAGGAAGGCTGCAATGGCGAGCCCGCGTGAGAGTCGGTGGTCAACACTACGCCATGCTGAGAGTTGTGAGGGGCAGGTGCGGGGGCATGAGGTTCTGTTGTCACCGCTGCATGCCGAACATCCTCGGGCATTGATGATGATAACTCACAGTCTCAATCTCACGTGGAGAGGAGGGAGATGAAATGAAATGTTATGTTGGCCACTTCAAGTTGGACATTTCCCGCAATCAGTGCATTCCAAGAGACGACATCCTAGGTAGGAATCTCCTCGTTCTTTTTTTGTGCTTTATGAAGTGCACCACATTTGGGATACATGTCGACCAAGGTAGTGCCAAGCACGACGTTTTCTTTCAACGACCCCAATTTTACAATATTATCATGATTTTTTTGCCCATATCAGCATCTTGTGTGATGCCACATACCTTCAAGGTTCATGCATTTGGAGATATGCCCTCTCTTTGCATTTGTTAAAAACAACCTAGAGCTTTGTGACCGTGACCCTTGCCCTCAAGATGCAAGCGTATGTGATTGCATCTGAAGCGACACCCTCGCTTCGCATCAGCCAAAAACAACCCAAAGCTTCTTCGCATCTATGAGTTCAAATCTTGTTGATCCTTGAGGTCTCCTGGGATTGAACGTGCAACTTTAAAACCTGTCTTGTTCTTCTCTCTTTCTCTCTATAGTTCTACAACATCTGTGACGTAGCACTCATACATGTACCCATGGTCGTTTGTGCGAGAGTAGCACCCAACATCGAGATGGAGTTCTGTCTGATGAATGGCATTCAATGCCACCTTCAATGATGTTTTGAAGAGAAGTAGGAGGAAAACCTCTTTGGGATTCTTTAGGGGGCATTCAATCGGCGGCTACCGTAACATAGAATATAAGTATGTCTGCATGCGACAAAGGAGGATAGTGGCAACACTAATACATGTGGCAAGGCATTTGAGTGGAAGGTGTGGGCCGTGATGGGGGACTTCGTGGGCATCCACAAATACTGGCTACAATCAGTGGTTCAAAGCTACAATCCAGTGGATGGCCAACTCCAAAAATTAGGCTGTGTGGAAAAGGCCACCATGACCTCCACAGCAACACCCTACCCCTTCATAGCCGAGAAGCTTTTAGAAATGGACCAACTCCATTATCGCTACTCCTACACCATCCTTAATACCACCCTCCCATGCTTCTCTTATGGACGACTATGTCAGCACCTTCACGCTCTTTCCCATCCCCAACCCTTGCGATAATCAAGCTGGACCCAACACCCTCCTCCATTGAAGCATCACCTATAACCCCACTTCATCCATCTCCCGAGAGAATGCTCTCTCTACCATCTTCTCCTTGTATCTAGCTTAGAACTCAGCTCTCCTTGATTGTTGACGATTGTGAGTAGCCAAGGATGTTGAAGAGGGGAAAGAGGAAAATCTCTTTAGGGTTCTTTGGTGGTCATTTAGCCGGCGGCTACCACAATAGAGAATATACGTACGCCTACGGGCTATAGAGGAGGGTAGTGGCAACGCTAATACATGTGGCAAGGCATTCGAGTGGAATATCAAGGGCATTGACACGCAATAGGTGTGGGCCGTGACTGGCAACTTCATGGGCGTCCGCAAATATTGGCTTATTGGCCACTTCAAGCTGGACATTTCCCGCAATCAGTGCATTCCAAGAGACGACATCCTAGGTAGGATCTTCGAAGGGCCAAGGTCTATAAATGACCCCTCTTAGAGTGCAAGACTATCAATATCATCTTTTGCCCACATCATTTCATTTGGAGAGGTGTCCTCACTTTGCATCTGCTCAAAATAGCCCAAAGCTTCCTGACCCTGCTATTGGACATATCTTATGATCAATGCACCCCCCTTGCGAGGGTCGATCGCAACAAAAAACAGCCCACAGCTCTCTCTCTCTCTCTCTCTCCATCTCGGACAAGAAGCTCCTCAAGCACTTTTTGTGCTAATTCCCAAAATACCCCTTAAATTTCAAAATTCCCGAAAGCACCCTTGTATCTATTTTGATTGCACTATTCAAGATTTTCTAATCTTTATTCTTTTGTGACAATTAAGATCCGTTTTTTAGTGCTTAGCATGTAATTTGTCACAATTATCTTAAAAAGAAAAAAAAAAAAGGCAATCATGTCTTAAAATAATGAAGCAATTCATCTCCAAAGCCTACATAACCAACAAAAATTCTAGTTTTAGCATATTGCATTGATAGACGATCACCCTTCTTATGGAAAGCTACAATTTTTTTCTTTTGCATCTCTGGAATCACGTAATTTGCCACTCATGTCTTTGGCAATCATGTCTTAAAACAAAAACAATGAAGAAAACAAAAAAAAAAAAGCAATCATGTCTTAAAATAATGAAGCAATTCATCTCCAAACCCTACATAACCAACACAAATTCTAGTTTTAGCATATTGTATTGATAGACGATCAGCCTTCTCTCGAATCACGTAACCATGGGTATTTTGGGTTTTTTTGGAAAATTTGAAGGGCAAAATATTGGAGGTATGGAAATTTTCACAAATTAGAGGGTCGAAATTTTTCAGAACACTGCACTGGCTCGAAAATCAGACTCTCTCTCTCTCTAACACACACACACACACACGTTCAATATCAATATAACATTTCATTTCATTTCTCTCATTTCATGCCCACAGAGGCGATATAAGATTTCATTTCATTTCTCTCGGACCATGCCCACAGGGGCGCAGGGTGTCCCAGTGTGACATGGGCGCCGGAATGACACGTGGCAGGGTTTTAACAGAGAGAGAGAGAGAGAGAGAGAGAGAGAGAGCGAGAGAGAGCGCTACCTGCAGTTGCTGGTGTGAGTCGCAGCTCGCAGGTCACCGCAGGCCGTGAGGTGAGGAGCCGCAGGTCACCGCAGTCCGGTGGTGCAGTAGTCGCCTTCGTCCCGATGGCGCCTTCGTCCCGGTGGTGCAGTAGCCGCCTTCGAAGTAGCTGCAGCAGCGTCAGCAACGTGGAGGATGGTGATGGCGATGTGGCGAGTAGCTGCAGCAACGTCAACAACGTGCTGCGTGGAGGATGGCAATGGCGATGTGGTGAGTAGCTGCAGCAGCGTCAGCAGCGTGGAGGATGGCGATGAGGACCTCTCTCTCTCTCTCTCTCTCTCTCTCTCTCTCTCTCTCGGAGAGCGTGGTAGACCTCTCTCTCTCTCTCTCTCTCTCTCTCTCTCTCTCTCTCTCTCTCTCTCTCTCTCTCTCTACTGACGATGAGGAGCAAGACCTCCCCTCTCTCTCTCTCTCTCTCTCTCTCTCTCTCTCTCTCTCTCTCTCTCTCTCGCCCGCATTGATCGACCTGGCATCGCCAAGCGCGCCATCTTGAGTAGGCGGCTGTCGACGATTTATTTACGATTTTTTTGAAAGAGCCCGCCTGACTGAGTTCACCTGACTCTTGAGGAGTCACCACGTGGAGGGGGGAGACGGAATCCCCTCCCCCTTTATCTCTCTCTCTCTCTCTCTCTCTCTATATATATATATATATATATATATATATATAATATACACATAAATATTGTGTATATAAATATATTATGTAAATTAAACATGAACCTTAGTGGTAACTATTTGAGAAAATCGTGTTATCATATGGTAGTGTGTAAGAAAATCCAAGTTACCAAATGGTAACTCTGACTCAAATGAAGTTACAATTGGTAACCTTTTTTGGCTTTGGTTTCTTGGGCGTTGCCAAATTTATTCTGTGCTTCCAATGTGAGTTTTTAGCTTGTTCTAGAAACACGAGAGGACATTTAAAACACATTAAATTAATGATTACTAGTATGTCCCCACAACGTTGTTTTTGGGTCTCATTAAAAGGAATCTAAATAGATCCTCTCATCCCTTTGAAGGCAAACATGGATCACATGGCACGTGGAGAAGAGAGAGAGAGAGAGAGATGCCAGCTGTCGTCGCCGAACGGGGAGATAACTTTTGGGGTGTGCAGGCAATGTGGCAGGCGTCAGAGTCACACACTGTAACATTGACACGCACACACACACACACACACTGTAACATTGACACGCATGCACACACAGAGCGTATACATAGACTTTCAAAATATCAGGTGCACAATTTTGTTCCTACAATCTGTATGTTGTTGAAAAAGGTTGGATTTGCATATTCTACATTCTCTCTCTCTCTCTCTCTCTCTCTCTCTCTCTCTCTCTCACACACACACACACACACACACACACACACACAGATTGACAACAACTTGTCAGACTCACAAATTTGACTATTGCAAGTCGTTGGGAAAGGATGGAGTTGTAATCTGAACTTCTTTATGCAATTTTTAAAGACTGGGACTCAACATCTTAATATCGGCATTGATCCAACGGGCCATGCAAATCAACCAAAAATGCGACATGTGGAGGCCCTCTCCTTCCTCTAATTTTTTGAGGTCCATTATAAAGATATAGATAATGAACTATTGAGTACCAGTAGAAAACTATTATGTACCCAAGTGCTTGAGAAAAACCTAGGTTTAGTGCAATCCCACCTACAAATTTCTCAACTATATCTTATGCACCTTGGAGGCCCCTGCCATGTGACATAAGGAAAGGGCTTTGGGGGGGGGGGGGGGGGGGGGTGGAGGCCAAGGCAAAGAAAGAGAGAGAATGGATTGGGTGCCAAGGAAAGGGGCATCTCTCTCTCTCTCTCTCTCTCTCTCTCTCTCTCTCTCTCTCTCGGACGGGCCACACACTTGTAAAATGTAATTTGAAGATTAGGACACCCACAACATTGCAAAAAAAACATAGGTTTAGTGTAATTCCACCTACAAATTTCAAGATTTACCTCTAATTTTTTAAATTTTTTGTTTTCAGCAGCACTTACTCAATGATACTGAATTAGAAACATAAAAAATACAACATCGTCATGCTCCAACTGAGCCATGGATGCAAAAAGAATGACACTTAGCATCACAACCTTAACTTTTAAATTGAAATACCACCTCTAAAGTTCAAAGAAACTACAAAGTTCAGAAAACCTAAATCAAAGTATAGAGAATCTACAAAGTGCAAAGAAGTTTAGTGCAAAAATCTTCAAATTTTATAGTAAATTTGTCTCTAATTTTTTTTTGGGGAAAAATCATAGTATAGACAAATGCTCCGAAAAACCTAGATCTAGTGTAATCTCACCTACATATTTAGAGAATTATCTCTATACGTACAAAGTATTAAAAAATTGAGTGTAAAAATTTTCAAATATAATAAAGTTACCCGTAAAATTTTTCATACCTAATTTTTTCATGTTTTTGGTAAAAAACATTGCGTCTCAACTCGATTTAGTATAACCCTTCTTACAACTTTTTATGATTTGTCTCAAAACTTCTAATTTGCCTTTAAGCGGTTGAAAAAATCTAAGCTATGTGTTATCCCACCTACAAATTTTGAGATTAACTTTTAAATTCTAAGTCAACCCGAAGGAAACCCAAAAAGTTTACAAAATGTAGCGTAAAAACCTTCAAAAATATCGAAGAGTTGTTGGAGTTGCCTCCCATTGTCCGCATTTGCCATCTGTTGAGATCCGCTTCTGCCTTGGGTATGCACGCTTTCTACCTTGGATTCATTTGATCAAACTTTTTTATTACGTCAATTCTCGTTTCTGTAGATGTCAATTGTCAATTCTCGATTGCAAATTTCATCGATTGTTGATATAAGACCAATGTTTATTCTCCCTTCCCTTTGACTCTAGTTTTGGTGTGAGAACCCTCTCTCTCTCTCTCTCTCTCTCTCTCTCACACTCACACACACACACACACACACACACACACACACACACACAATGATTCGCATGGACCATTCTCTATTTCTCAGCACACTCATCCACACATAAAAGTATAGAATGGTTCTTTCTCTCTCTCTCTCTCTCTCTCTCTCTCTCTCTCTCTCACACACACACACACACACACACACACGCACGCACGCGTGCACACGCACATATACACACACAATGTGTCTAAGACATCCACAACAAATGATTAGACTCCCATGGATGAATTTTCTAGCTCATTGCACTTCATTAATGCAAAGCAAATGTGGAAGACCTCCGCAATGCTCCAATACCACAACAAATGGCACGCCAACTCTATCTCTCATACACACACCTGCAAAACGGGTCTCTCTCTCTCTCTCTCTCTCTCTCTCTCTCTCTCTCTCACACACACACACACACACACACACACACACACACACACACACACAAACAAACACTGATGTGCCGAGATCGAAGATCTTTTACTGCATGGAAGGTTCATTGTGAAAGCGTGTTGAGAGATGTTCATTGTGCAAGCATGTTGAGAGAGGTTAATTGGACGACACGTAGAGGGAAGTTCTTTATGGCCTTCAAAATGCAAAGTAGAGCTACTCTTCAAATGGATTTCAGAAAGGAAGTAGTCAGTGGTCACCCTTGACATTTGAGGACAGAAGTGAAACTCCATGGCCTTCCGAAGGACTGTAAATAGAGTACTTTTTTGAGTTTGAATTACCAAGACTAAGTTCTAATCTTTTGACTTTACATTGTCAGCAATCAATCAGTAGGTCCTCCCGATTTTGGCAAGGAGGTGAATTAAGAAGAATCTGGAAAGATGCTCCCAAAGCTTCAACGGTAACGAGAGGATCTGCCAAGTGGAGCAAGCACAGGAAATGGTGGGGTGGAGGTCGCCTTGGAAGACGGCATGTGGAGGGGTAGAGATGGAGAGAGAGATGATTGTTTATCTTCAACAAAGCAAGACATAGCCTACAATCGTCGGGTGCCTAGAGAGAGAGAGAGAGAGGGAGAGAAAGAGACATTTTCAGACAACCTAGGAGCTCCCTGAGCTGAGCGCATGCCCCATTTCCCTCTTTCTTCCTCTCTCTAATTTTCCAATTTAGGGCGAAATTACTCGGCACGAATGCTGCAACAGAGAGAGTGTGCAATGGCATCATGATGGAGAAGTCTACAGAGAAGAAAAACTCTGTCTCGTGTACTGTATTAGCTTCTGCAAGTGCCAAGAAAGGTTGTCGAACCTGGCTGGGGGTTGGCAGAGGAGCAAATTGAGCAAGAGGACGGAAGGTCAAGCTCAGAGGGGGAAAAATCGGCAGCCTCAAGGGAAGCAATTGTCCAGTTGTAGGTTTTTCGTTGCACGAGTTATGCGGACCAGGGCATGGCTGCGAAGCGGTGCTCAAACTTGCTTTGAGTGTAGGATAGGCAGAGGATAGGCAGTGCACTGCACTGTAGCCAGGAGCTCCAAGCGACGCATACCAAGATAGTGCCATGCAACGAGACGAGCAAGCTTGCAAGTACTTGCCTTCGAAACCGCGCGTGAACGTAAACACGATTTTCAACTGCGTCTTTTTGTTTTGATTGAAATCGGGAAGCTTGAGAGATTCCCACTAATGAAATGCGTAGAGCCACTAGAGTAGAGCCAATGGCACTAAGTACTTAACTCTTTACTTTTGCATTTCAAATGAAATGTTTCCAAAGGTTTTCTTTGAAATGAACCAAAGTGTGACACGTGGAGGCTCTCTTCTTCCTTCAAAATTTTAAGCTGCATTATAAAGAGTATAGATGTTTTCTAATCACATTCAAAACTCTCCACAATCAAGTAAAAGATGTTATTTCCTCCACATAATCTCAACCCAAAGAACGACCTCTAGCAACCCTCATCGGCCTCACATATTTGATTTTTTAGTGGAGTCAAGCGAACAATATTCCTAATGGCTTCCCGGAAAAAAAAGGTATTCCTAATGGCTTCAAAAAAGAGTAATAAATATTCTTAATTTAAAGATTCCTTCAAAAACAACAAAAAATAATGCGCTAATCTATAGGACTCAGCAACGGACAATGACAAAGCACGTAGATTTGCAATAATATTAATTAGGAAATACAGATACAACATTACGGACTCGAACACGTACGTCCCCCACACACACAGGACACTTTAAAGAGAAAAAAATGCTAAAGAAAAAAAAAACACCTCTCTATCTAGACAAAAAAGGTCTTTTGACTTTTTACCTTAGTTTGTCTTTTCATTTCATAGACTCACCCTTGACTTACGCAGTTAATATGTTTTGAAAGAATTTTTATTTTTTTTGAGATTGGGAGACCTAATAGTTTGATTTTTAGACAAATTCAAGCAAGAATTTCTATACACAACTTGTTTGCTTGCTAAGACAAGCCTTACTACCCCTTGGCCACAGGTCATTGAAAGACTTTTGGATGGTGATGACTAAGCATTTCTATGATATTCCATTACCCCTTGGCCACAGGTCATTGAAAGACTTTTGGAGGGTGATGACTAAGCATTTCTATGATATTCCATTGTTCTCTCCCATCTATGATTTTCTACCGCTTGGCCAAAGGTCATTGAAAGACTTTTGGAGGGTGATGACTAAGCATTTCTATGATATTCCATTGTTCTCTCCCATCTATGATTTTCTTTATCGTGGGACAACACATTCTTTTCCCAAGTGTGGGATTACATTTCTCTTTTCCAACATAAAATTTCCTATTGTTGTAAAATGAAGAAGAACTTCTAGTTAACATGTAACTAGTCTTGATAAATGTGCTCTAGAGCCTAAGTAATACCTTGATCATTAAATTCTCCAATCTTTGCTTGTTGATCGGGTTTGGAGGCTCCATCTGGGATGCCAATAATGGACCAAGGGCAGTTGATATGGCCAAGTCCCAACGTTCAAGTGCCATGATATTCTAGATATGGTCCCATTCTAATTGCTCTTGCTCCAAATATTCATCCCTCTTGCATCCCTCCTTGGTTTTAGATTAGAATCATGTTGACGTTCGTATGTAGAACAAGTGCTTTCCAACAAGGGATTATCACTTGATGCTTAAGATGCCATAAAGAGGGACCCTTCTTGGAAGAGGTATGAACAAGCTCTTTTTGAGAATTAGAGTAAGATTTAATGAAATTTTCCAAATAAAAAAAAGACTTCTATAAGAGAAGATGACACTGTCTTGATGCAAAAGGTACCTTGATGCTCAAGTGGAGTAATGCATGAAGCATGAGCCTTTGGGTTTTCCCATGCCATGATACATTGTAGGGAATCCTCATCATTGTAGGGTTGAGTGATGCCTTCCATCTTCAAAAAGACATATTAATGTCTTGTATCCATCTTGGAGTGAATGTTTTGCTTTTATGGGTCTTTTGAACTACTTGTCTACTGTACAATTTTATGAAGCCTAAATGGAAAGCTTTGGTGCATCTTTATCATCTACTCTAGAACTCTCTCCATGCCTAAAGCCTTAATGGCAAGTGATAATGACTCGAGGAAAATGAGTGTGTAAGGTTGTAAGATCCCCAGGAGCTAGAGACCTGGATCCTCCACCCAACCGCCCATATTTATAGGCTCTTAGCCCTAGGATCCCCTGTCCACACTGCTAGCTGGCTCGTGGCCGGGGTCCGTGACCCCCCCCTTAGGGTAGGGCCCTGCCCGTAGGACCCATGTCCTGACATTACTCCCCCCTTTGGAAGAGTTTTCGTCCTCGAAAACAGAAGTGGTGGTATCTTCATAAGAACACTAATGTTTTCCACCGTGGCATCCCTCATGGATCCAACGGTTTGTTGAATCGGAACCCGCCGGTTCATTGAGAGGTTCAATGAAATCAAGAATAACATCTTGATTTTCCACATTGTTGTCCCTGTACAATCATCTTGGTTAACCGACCCATAACCAACATAATGTGAAGACTCCATTTAAAACTCACTTGAGTATGTTAAACGATTTTTCATAACTAAGAGGTGTTTAAATGCATACCCAGGTTTCAGACTTTCTGAAGGTACTTGAATGTGCAATATAACCTCGGCTCATCTTTCCATGAAAGTACTATGCTGACATACTCATCAGCAGTAACCAAGTCCTTGACTTGCTATGGTTTCTTGCTAGTAGCCAACCCCATCAAAACTGATGATTAAGGTTGATAACTTGAGAATAACAGACAGAGACTAAAACTAGCCGTAACATGCCTTTCATCATATGAAGCAAACTCCAAACCAGAAAGGTAACCGATCCAGTTGTTTCGCTTCTTGCTAATGTATGTACTTAGCATATCCTTTAGCATGGTTTACTAACGTATGCACTTTGCATATCCTTTAGCACTAAATAGTATGCTTGTAAGCTGCCCATCCTACGCGGGATGAATAACAGCAGTAAGGGTGAGGTACTTAACAGCAGTAAGGGTGAGGGGTGAGGTACTTAACAGCAGTAAGGGTGAGGTACTTCCCCCAACCACTTACAGACAGTCTTCCACGACTGACGATAAACCATGACTCAAACATTGAGTAGCCAGCCATATACTCGATATGGAATAGAGACAACCAACTAGGTTGAAAGCAGATTGGAGTTTCAAGCATCCAATCACAAACACCCATACTTAGCCATCACCGTGTATGGTAGGGTGTAAACTCATACTAAATCTGCAAGAGAAATTGCACTGACACTGCAAAAAATTACAGAAACAATAAAGTCCATGAATTTGCATGCCGCTCCGAATAAATTTGTGTTAAACACTAGGGCCCATAACACCTAGTGTGCATGCATTTAACACAAACATATCCAAACCGCAATTCCATGACGAGACTTTCCACTATACTTACGTGAAAATCTTGCAACAAAAGTTGACCATAATAGAATGTGACAACCCGGTCACACCTAGGAACCAACCATGAGACCTTCTCATGAACGTAGCATACTTTGCTATATGTAGAAACAACCCTCCATTAAGGTGGTTTCACAGCACTTGTAATCACAACAAGTCTGTACTTAGTACCCGATAATTTTTGGCCACTGAAATTGTACCTAATACTGTGTGCTTCGAATGGTCTAATGAACGGATGCAACCAGCACCTAGTGACTTCGTCGCGACACATCATTAAGAATTGGGAGCCAGTGTCAGTCCCAGAGACTCATATTCTCCACATGTGTAATATGTCTCAAGTAAGGATGTCAGGAAAAGTGGCATCCATCAAGTGCGAGTTGTACTTGTGTGTGGAGGTAAGTGATAACACGCTGCAACAAGAGTGAGAGGGACCCTCATTATTATACTCCACACTGGCTAAACCGAACTCCTTGAGTTCCTAGACCATGTTGTATCCCATGTGACAATATGTGCCAAATCGAACCCTACAAGTAGGTTCGTAACATCATAAGGCAGAAAGGTAGATTGAACACTTGGTCCTAAATACTTTGTGCCGACATGCCCTTGGCATGGCTCTGTAACATTCAAGCGTGCTTATACGTCTTGAAAAAAAAAAAAAACAAAGCAAAGCATACAAAAAATGGAATAACACCAAATCAATAGATGCGTACCTGGAGATTTGAACGTAATGTTCACTGACTCATATGCAAACGGAGAGGAGCACATCTCCTACCTAAACAAACAAACAGTATTGCACTGGGAACCGTGGGTGTTGCCTTCACAATCCAACTCCTTTGGTTAAAATCTACGTAGTCAAACCCCTTGGTAAGACCCTTCGTAGAAACTGCTCAAGTAGCAGTTAACGATAACCAATATAGTTAACCGTGTAGGTTGATTGGAATCATCTTGAAAACTGTGTTCTTCTGCTACCACGTGGTAGATTGCGGAATTCTTTCCTTGAAAGTATAACTAGGAGAGATCAATTGTGATCCTCAATGCAGATCGAACTGTGATCCTTAATGCCTATGGGGTGATGTAGCACTCACCTGTCGGGTCTTACCCCAAAACAGTATGTCCATAGACACTCCGTAGTGCTATAGAGAGAGCAGGAGACCCTCACAAGTGAACTACCGATCTGTTATGGACAGCCATGCTGTCACAAATGATGGTTGTGTCTATACTCCGTGGTAGAGAGCAGCTGGTGTGAGTTTAAGATTGATCAAAAACTCAAATTGAGTGTCGCACTGAAAACATGTAGGGGAAAAATTGACACTGTTAACATCCGTAATGACAAGACGCTTGCTTGTCCATTAACGGTGATGTATACTTCCTTGGGTATGGCTTGAAAACAATCACCCAAAGGATGCCAATAGTTGGGTCTTACCCTTCTCCTGTCATCGGCTCTTAGCCTGTTTGGCTCATAGCCCTTATGCAAAATAGTGTTCAATCGACGAACCGATGAAGAATAATTTGAGTAGCATCTTAGCTACGTGCTAGCTGTGAGTTATAGCACCTTGGCTGAAGCTGACTCACGAGCAGAATATGTAGCAAAAGCGTAGGCTGGGCTGAGGAACTTTTCGTAAATTTCTAGTGTGTGTGTGCCCAAAATGTGTGCTCTTAGACATCTTATGCCTGACTGGCAGCTTATCCTATAAGCATGCAATAATCAACCTGTATAATGCTCTCATCACGAGAGGGGACAGAAAACACAAGCCACAACTTGACCTCTTACCATGTATGGGGTCGTGACTTTAGAAAAATGACTTAAAATGGCACTTTGCCTATGAAATATGTCGTAGATTTAGGTTCCATTTAGTGGTAGTGTGCGTACACCATCTCAGCCATGGCAACCACATAGTGTCAAAGATGTGTGCCATTATCATCTATCTGAAGTACTCAATGGATAATACATTGGCACATACGAGAAGCCGTGCTTCACACGAAGTCCAACAAAGCAGTTTGCTTTGTACAACGGCAACTTATGGAGTCTGTCAAGCACTTTGCTTCGCCCAACAGAGAGAGCTTCTCCAAAATAAAAAATAAAACATAGACAAGAACAAACATAACTTGAAATGTACTAACCTTGTCTTTCACTTGTGGCGAGGGTTCTGGTAGTGCACTCGAATCCAGCGCATAGAGTGAAGCCTTCTCAAAATGTTATAGAAAATTGGCCTTTCCGAATCCGGAAGCGTATTGAGATCCAGAGAATTGCTCAATACTGATAGAGACAGCATCTATAGCTAAACTATCAAGAGAGTGTCAAGTATTGCCAAACACATTTCTTGTAACCACTGCCCTTGGCATTGGAAGGTGTAGCACAGTTGGTGATGCCCATCTGCGTCATGTATAGTGTTTTTGCCCGTATTGTGGCAAGTTATAAATACTATGGAGTGACCATGCACCCAATGCATATTATCTCTTCCTCGACATTAGGTCAGAGATACAAGCGTCAACGTTATGAAAACTGGAAGACAACAAGTTTTGACCCAAGCCTTGCTCGTGGTGGCCGCATACAGAGTCCTATTGTTGCCCGTTACTGCTGGCATGCACGATCAAGGCTAGCAAGAAGCCTTGCTTGTGTATCCAAATAACATTTGTTGATTTCCATTGATAGGTTCCTGTAAAAGAACCGCACATATCGATTAAAAAACCAACTTGAAAGAAATAGAATACCTCATGACCATGTGGAGATTGCCATGCACGGAGTTTTGATTCCCTTATCAAAAACTCCACTCGATGGCCATATAATGGATGTGTTCGTGGCGGCCTGAAATCCGTTTGATGGCGCATAGCCCTTGCAGTACTCCGCATGCTTACAGTCGAACAATATCCCAAGTTTCTGTCCGCTGCTTTCCATAATCTTTGGAAACTTATTGCAATAAAACTTGAATGGGTTATCAAAACCATGGCAGAAATTGCAGAGCTTCTGCAGCAAAATACTGAGTATGCTCACACGTTGCATGCATGCGGTTGAGAACGAGCTCACTTGGGAGCTAAAGCCATGTCGTTCGTCCCGACCGTGCTGCTGCAGGCGGTTGAAAGTTTGCAGCCAGTGGGAGTGGCCCCTTAGGGTGCTTTAGGGCACTTTTAGGGCGCCCAATTTGAACAAAACAAAAAAAAAGAACCGAAAATAACTTCTATCGCTTTGGCGGCCGCTGTGCAGAGGCAAGGGAAGACGATCATGCATGCCACAAGGCTTGGCTCAAAACGCTGCCGAAACGCGTTTTGTTCTCCTGCTCAAAGCGCACCCTTCAAGCCCGTAACTTCGCAATTCCATGCAGGTCCAAGTCGGCCTTCCTCCTCCCTTAAGCGGGCGTGCCCACGGCTCTGCATGTCGACGGCTCTCAACTGTTAAGGGCTCTTGCCCACGGCCTGTGAAGGGCTCTTGCCCACGGCCTGTTTTGGCTTCTTGAGCCCGCCATGGAAGCTCTCATGTAAGAGGTTACTCCTACGGCTTCGGCCCCCTCCATGCACGCCCTTCAGTTGAAGGGGAGAGCGATCATGCAAGGCCTACCTCTTCCCTTCCCCCCTCCTCCATGGATGCCTTCAACCTTGAGCTCTGATACCAATGTAAGATCCCCAGGAGCTAGAGACCTGGATCCTCCACCCAACCGCCCATATTTATAGGTTCTTAGCCCTAGGATCCCCTGTCCACACTACTAGCTAGCCCGTGGCCGGGGTCCGTGACCCCCCCTTAGGGTAGGGCCCTGCCCGTAGGACCCGTGTCTTGACAAAGGTGTTCGTACCTTCCCTTGGAGAAAATTTGTAAGAAAATGTTTTTGGACATTTTTAGACTCTTTCTAAGGGGAGATACTAATGCCACCGCTCCATACTTCAACCCCATAAAATATTTATGCATTACCAAGGTGTCGATGTTATTCCCTCATTGGCACATGTCTTCAAATGCACAACATCGTCTCTTCTCAGCTTCAAGACGATGCATGACACATTCAAACCATTGTTTTCATGAACAATGGCCATCCTATTGCATTTGAAAGTAGGAAATTAAAACAATCAGAGGTCAAATATAGTACATTTGACAAATAATCACCAACCATAGTACATGATTCATACATTTGTAAACACTACCTCATGGGATGTTAAATGCTAATTAAACTAGATTAAGAAGCAAATAAAAACTTATTGATTCAATCCAACATCTGATATTTTCGTATTAAATGGGCTGGTTTCATTCAAAATTTAACCATGTGATTCATGATAGCCTGGTAAAATCAACATAGTAGCAGATGCCTTAAGTAAAAAGCTCGATGTGAGTCAAGTTTTTGTAACTCGTTCTTACATCTTTGTAAAATTCTAATTAAACTAGATCAAAAAGCAAATAAACACTTTTTGATTCAATCCGACATCTAAGATTGCCGTATTTAATGGGTTCATGGGCTGGGTTCATTCAAAAATTGCACCCTGTGATTCATGGTATCTTGGTAAAGCAGACGTAGTAGTAGATGTCTTAAGTAGAAAGCTAGATCTAGATCAACTTTTTGTAAATTGATATTACATCTTTGACAAAATAAAGGATGTTTATTTGCATCACATTTTAGTTGTTGAGCTTCAATCATTTGGATCCATGTCTGAAACCTATTTTAAAGATCCTGACTTTGCATATGCATAGTTTGAAATGCATCAAAATAATGGTTTGCCTTTGGAAATTGTACGCTGGTAAATGATTTTTCTAATATTTTCAATAGAAATTTTTCATCTGAGATTTTTTTTGAGAATTGGCAATGAATGAAACGCATGACCCACCCCACTCTTCTTGTAAATAAAGATCATTTCTTTTGGCCTGAGATGAAGCGTGATGTAGTGAAATTCTCTTTGGAAGGTTTGAAATGTCAGAGAGTTCAAAGAAAATATGTCATCATATGGGATTTTAATGCTCCTCTTGATACCTAAATGACCCCTAGGAATCTTCATGGATTTTATCATAGGACTCCATAGCACTTCCTCTCAAAAGACGTGCTCTTAAACATAGTAAACCATTATAATTAACAAGAAGACCTTGTCATCACCATAGGCTACTAAACTTATTCTTAAGACCATATTTCTGCTCTTCTTGTTTGCACTGAAATTAATCGGGTACTACTTCTTTCACCATATTTGGCAAGCAAGGAACCGTCGCGTGTTTGAAGGGGATCTGGTTGTGGCAAGCTTTTGTGAAATCATACAAGAGAGCAGAGTGACGATCCACATGATCAGAGGTAAACAAGCCTCAGAGGACTGGTCTAGAACAATATACATGTCATGATGACATCTTGTAATAAGTAAAGCTTAGGAGTAGTTGTGGTTTCTTTGTCGAGCAGAAAAGTTGTAATCCTTTGATCCTCAAGGCTCGGTCTGAGCTCGAGGTTGGTGTATATTTTTGATGTTCTTATTACTATCCACTCACAATTGTGAGTTTTGCAAAAAAGAAAAATGACCTTATTCCCCTATTATGGTTTAACCAAATTCATTCTCTTTGACCAAGACGATCATTTTTGCGTTCACCTTTGGGTTGCATTCCCTCATAACTTAGGCTCAAAGATGGACTTCACTTATGCCTTCACTTGCTAAGAACTTAGGGTCTAAGATGGACTTTATTTTCATGTTTTTACCTAAGAGTAATGGTCAACCAAAGTCACCAATAGGCCCGGCCAATTTTCGCTCTGGGGTGTTTTAAGAGGTATCTTGAAAGATCCCCTTTTGTCTTCAAGAAAAAGTGGGCAAGCGAAAAAGGAAACCGATGGCACATGGAGAGGGAAGAGAGAGAATGAAGAAGAAGAATATGATGAACCTTCACAAGACTAAGAACATTGCTAATTGGGACCAACACCTTCCTATGCTTCAATTTACCTATAATAACACACCTCACTCTACTACAAATTGAGCTCTATTAGAAATTGTTAATTGCAAGTAGCTCCCCATCCCAATCTCTACTTTTAGTAATGATGTCCTAGCCACTAGCCACTGACACTTTGACAAGAGACCATGTAAGATTTTTGAAGATGACACACATTAAAATAAAAGAGCACAACCAAAATTAAGATTAATTAAAGAGGTTAAAATGTGTGTGTACGCGCAACAATTGCAGATTCTTGTATAACAGTTGCTGAGTAAATTTGAGGTACACAACTCAAGCTAATAAGAAAAGAAGGCCTTCCCCTTTTAAGGACAATGATCTTATTTGGATTATGATACAAATATGAAGATTAAAAATTGTAGTGAATCCTAAAGTTGAGTTGGTCCTTAGATTCTTTGGGCGATTTAGGATGCTTGAAAAGATCAATGATGATGCATTTCACTTGGCCATTCTCTCTCATTAAAAGATACACGAATTTTTTCATGTTAATTTTATTATTAAGACCACATAGGAGAACTATTCATAATATTCCCTCCACACGATACTCCTTGATTAAGGATGATGAAGAAATTTTGATTTCCAAAAATAATTCTTCACATGATCTTACTATTACTTGTAAGAGTAATCAATACAAACATTATTTAGTGATATATAAAATCCCTCTTTGGAAGAATAGTAGTGGATTTTTGAAATCTCACTAAGTCTACACTGTCACCACTTATACTAGCCTATCACTTACCTAGAATCATAGATTTAGGTAGTGATCCCTTTTTAGTGCAAACCGCCACTATAGGTAGCACCAATGCATAGTTGTTATTTTAGCCAGCATGACCATAGCGTAGATTTGTTGATTTAGGTAGCACAAGTGCACATTTGTTGGTTTGGGTAGCATGACCACACTGCAAGCTCATCAGTTTAGGTAGCATATAGAGAGATTTATCACTTTATGCAAACGTCCATTGGTGTAGGTCTTCTGGTTTAGGCAACACTAATCACAAGATCATCCTACAAGTAGCTCACCACTACCGTTAGTTTGATATTGGTAACAATTGAGGACAATTGCCTCTTAACCCTAGAATATGAAATGGAAGCATGTATTTAAATGATTCTTTATATGTAGTTTTGGAATTGATTTTTATTAATGATCCAATAAGGATTGATTTGTCTATTATGATCACATAATATGGTGTTGTTGTTAAGCCAATTAGTGAGCAGGTAGGCTCAAGACATGTGATGATGTATTTTATTTTGCAATGGTGTTGTCACTTTTTAGATGTTGATGGCCATCATTACTTGCCATTGTATTCGTGAGCATTTTTAGACAATTGTATTCGTGAGCATTTTTAGACAATTACTTAATATTTTTGTGAGCTAGTTGTAGCAATGACTATTTTATGCCCAAGTGATTAATTGCAGCTATCTTGAGCATGGACCAAATCTATGAATTAAATACACACAAGAGAGACATTCTCACTATTGTGCACATGGATATTCCACCCATTTCTCATGTCTTCTCTCTTCCTCAATGTTTCTGCAGGTGCACTCATTGATATTCATGCATGCACATGCTCTACCTCTGTGTAATCGCAACATAGTGAAACACACAAGATTGACATCAACCTTAAATTTTCAATCCCAAGATAGAATAGACCTAGCTAGCCCACTTGGCCAATTGGTCTTGTGCTAGGAAGAACAATCAGCCGCACAATGGATGTTTGAGAGCTCAAGGAGCCCAAGATAGCATAGACCCAACTAGCCCACTTGACCAATTGGTCTTGGGCAAGCAAGAAAAATTAGTTGCACGATGGATCTTTGAGAGCTCAAGGAGTTGCCGAGGACAAAGGTGGTTTTGTTACACAAGATTCAACAATAATTTGTTGATTTGCAAAAATATCAATAGGCTATGATCAACTTCTATGGTCTTCCTACCAAAGGTCGATATAAATATTTTGTTGGTAGTGAGTTTTCATGATGATAGGGCTTCCAATTGCTTGTCAATTTTTTTCTTGTGTTTATTTTGTAGTGCTTGGGAACAACTTGTCTTTTGTCCTCAAATTGGATATCAAAAGGTCAGAGCCTAATGGGAATGAGTGTCACCTTAATGGATGAGGCTCTCTAGTATGCAAAGAGAACTTCTTCTCACGTTAAAATTCATAATCCATCTTTTACTGTGAAATATGAGACGAAGATATGGTGGCTCAGGGAAATTGAGGTTCCCAAGGAGACACATGAAGTTCTAGAATGGATATTCTCAAGGATCCCATGAATTGCACAAGTCCTCAATGCTCAAATTAAAACTTGAGGTAGTGGATTTTGGAACATTTCATGTTGAGTGACATTTGGGAGGTGACTTAAAGACCATAACTTGTATGCTAGGATGCAAGCAAGGTGCTTATGCATCAATGACATGTTTCCATGTACAAAGGAGTATAAAAATAGCACAAAAGGGGAGGACTTCCACCAAAAAGGCTCATCATGAAATGATGAGAATGGTATGAACCAAGAGTAAGATGATAAATTGGTCAAGATCCAAAGAGAATGGCAAACATTTGTACTCTCTTGTCCAATGTTAGTAGAGCGAGAGCAGGCCTCTAGAGATTCCTCAAACTATCATCCCTTAGAATATCAGTGAGACACATGTAAGAAGAGAAGAAACCATAGCTAACCAACTTCCATGCTTAGTATTAGAATTGATTTTTTTAAAAGAGCATTAAAAAGAGGAAGTACCTTAGCTTGATTTTGTCAAAAAGTGGTTACCATAGATACATTTCACAAGAAGATTTAGAAATTTTCTCATGTAAGAAAAGGGAGCCTTTTCCAGTGTTTTTCATACAATGCATAACATCATGAGCTTCTGATCGCGAGGCACCGCATACCTAGCTAGGTACGATTGGGGGCAAGGGACCCCCGGCCCGGTGGGTCCCCTACCCCCAATCGTACCTACCTAGGTATGCCGTGCCTCCCTCACAGAAGCTCATGATGTTGAGGTAAGTCATAATGTGGGAATTATTGTGAGAATCTGTCCAAAACTTCTTGTGTTTGTATCCAAGCAAATATGCACTTTTAGGGACAAACATAATAGAATATAGCAAGAGAAACTTACTTCTTGGAACCTTCCATTTTTTGATCAAATGACATTTGCCTAACTTTCATGTGTTTACCTTGCAAAAAGAGAAAAAGCGACATCAAATTTACTTGTGGGACACTTTTTCATAGTAAAAAGTAGAAAGATCCGTTTTCAATGGTTTAGCCTCTACTCACTTTGCAACAAAGTCTATGCATACTAAAAATTTAACGGTTTATTTAGAGTTAAAGGCTCGTATATCCAATGGCCTCATGTATGATTGCATGGCCATCATTGATCTTGGATAGCATGCATTGTGTGTAAGAGAACTACGCTTGTCGATCTTATATTAGCACTTGCAAGACATAAAAGGAATAATGGGAAGCACATTGCAAACATTTGTAGATAGTAAAATTTTTGGTGATGAACATGATATTCAATGCCATCAAAGGCAACATGTTGAATTAGTTTATACTCAATGCATGCCTCTCACCATGTATCTCACTTTGTTGTATGTTGCACATTTGTGAGGCTCCGTTATGACAAGAAGACATTAGAGCACACATCTTTGGTGGGAATGTAGCTTAAATGCCAAAGTGATTGTTGTTGTGATCATTGTGAGCTAATTCAAGTGTCCAACTTTGGCTTATGAAAGTTTCATGTGTATACCTTATACTATTGAATGGCCAAATGGTGTTGGCCGATGGCCTCGCGATGATTACTTTTCAAAATGTATCATATCACGTGAATTAATTGAAGAAGATTGTTAGTAGTCCAAAATGCATACTTTTATGTACAAATGTAAATATAGCATGTATATTGGGGTATTATTTTGATAATCTCTTAAATGCACATGATATAAGGATCTTTTCATGAGTGAATGCCCCAAGCCAAAGGTCAGTGGGTTGATGGTCAATGATATTGGTTAGGGTTGGTGGTATTGAGTTGTGCACATTCTATGCTATCCAAATTGTCCACCATGATCTATACACTAACCTATCACCCTTTTTCACCACAATAAAGGCCATTTCCATGAGTCAATGCATACTATGTTCTTGATATTCGACCCCTATTACTTGTCCATGTTATTAGCTTGAGTGGTCTAAGTCGCTATCTATGTTGTACCTTGAGAATGCAAGGGTGGACAATGCCATCACATTGTATCACGTCGATAATCACAATATTTTATTCTTTCCATTGTTTTATTTTGTAGTTATTTTTATCTTATATGTTGTACTTGTCAATTTTGGAAGAATTTGGTCATTTTCATTTGATCACTTTGCTTATAATGCCTTGCTTGTTGCTAGTAAGTTGCCTAAATCAATCATTAGTAGGTAAAGAGTTTGACGTCCATATCTTCAAAACTTTTAGGAGTTTCATGCACTTGCATGTACGCCATGTAGATTTTTGCCAATTATCATATAAACTTGTAAAATAAAGTCGTTGGCAAAAGAAATGCATGTGAAAATTTAAACATGCTTTGCATGTAAAAAGATATGGTGAAAAGGTGTACATGCCATTTGTTTTAAAGAACCCCAAAGAAATCTGAGAAAAGAACACATATTGGTGCTTCTCAAAATCCTTTCCAAGAACTTGTTGGAATTTCATGGCTTACATGTGCTTGCAGGAAACTACGAAACTGAATTTTTCACATCCCTTAGCATAGTTTGTATGATTTGTTGAGTTTTGATAGCTATCAAATTGAAAATAAATGAGAAATCTTTTGAGGTCATAGAGTGACCTACAAAAGATGTGGAGTCATTGAAACACACCATACATAAGATGTAGAGCACTTACAACACTAAAAACCATCATGAGCTAAAGCACAAAGCTAAATGATTACCATGCGATTTGTTAATACGTGATCAATTGCTAGGTCACACATAATATGCCCTTACGCATAGATGCAAAAGCTTCAAAAACTCTTCTCTTTTTCTTGCTTGATGAATAGGATGATGAATCACATGTGTCATGCTTCATGAATCTTGAGCGATGGAAAGCTCGAACTATGTTTTCCTACCACCTCTCAATCCGTGTGTCATAACGTGATCAAAACACCAAAATCAATGCAAAATCAAAATTAATTTTGTTCTACAAACTTGCAGATGAATCACAGGTGCAATGCTTCATGAATCTTGAGCGATGGAAAGCCAGAACTATGTTTTCCTACCACCTCTCAGTCTGTGCATCATAACATGATCAAAACACCAAAATCAATGAAAAATCTAAATCAATTTTTTTCTACAAACTTGCAGCCCTCGAAAATTTTGGTGGGGCTTTGTGAGAAAAACGTTGGACAATGATATTTCTATTTTTTCATATTCTAAAAATAGAATATGACACACTCTCATGAGAGGATCCATGGTGTAAAGAGAGAAACCTTCTCCTCATTCCTCCATTTGAATTCTAATCTCAATGTAAGACCATGAGTTTTGGCATGTTGATCTCATCAAATATTGGAAAAGCTGAAAAGTGAAGTGTATCACCTCGCCATAAGCAAGTCCATTGCACGGAAGTCACTCAACAAGTATTGGAAGAGCAATTACAAGTGGCAAATGCATTTTTAGAGGAGTACAAATCTATTCATGAAACTTCACAAGTGGAATTCATTTTTAGAGGAGTACAAATCTATTCACGAAACTTCACAAGTGGAATTCAAAGACTCCAAAAGTCAAACACTAAGTAGCTTGCGGATCTCGCAAAAATGACAAGGTTAGTAGAGAAATTGACAGTTGCAGCAGCAGAAGGACGGGAAAATAAAATCAAGGAATTAGATACCAGTATCCTTGATATCAACACACATGCCCAGTGGTTGTAAATGCAACTTAACATCGTCAACATGCAAGTGTCACAAGCAGAGGATCGACTTAAAGATCAAAGTGAGCTACTGGATAAGTTAAAATCAAATCCCATAGTGCTTACACTCCAAAGCTCAGACCTTGCCTATCAGGAAATGGAAAGCCAGTGCAAGGATCTCAAAATAGAACTGAAATTGGAGTGGATGCAAAGGATAGAGATGTCACACAACTTCATGAACAAAGAAGATGACTATTAAAAGCAAATAGCTAAGCTCCAAGCTGAGCTAGAAGCTGCAAAAGTGAAGTCTAAAGACAAATCACTCATCTCTAAGAAGGAATAACTGAGCTAGTAGTACCAAAAATGGAAGCTCTCCAATTCTTGCACATTATAGATCCAACAAGGACTTCCACACCTATCCAAGCGGAAGAAACAATAGATCTAGTGCCTGAAGGGCCATTGCACAATTTAACCGTGGAAGTTGAGAAAGAGTTGAAGGTGTAGATAGCTCAAGAAATAGCAGACATCTGGAAAGAATCTATGGAGTTGGACGAAAGGATAATTCATTCATCTAATGTAGCTTAGCCTCACATCCCAACAGATCATAGCTACATGGCATCAGCAGTCTCTACCTTACCCTCTAATCAAATATGAAGTGCTCAAGGTGAAAGAAAGAACAGTCAAAGAACAAGTTGCTCTTATACTATGGATCCACATCCATTTTGGAGGAAGACTTGGCTCAAGAGGCATCTCGGGTATACGGTCTTGTATACTCAAGCTTTGCTTGAGATTCGTAAAGATCAAACCTTTCCAATGCCCAGGACTAGAAGTTGGGGAAGCCATCAAAAATTTCTCAAGAAACATCCTACTTGGCTCAATTACCCTAGGCTTACTCCACCCAAAGGCCAACCAACTAGAGACTATATGCTAAAGATGCTCAGTGAAGCGATGGAGATCTTCAAGTGTATCCCAAATTTGGCATGCATAATGTTCATCAAGATTGCCAAAATGATCCTTACATGTATACACACATTTCATCATGAAAAGCAAAGTGATGCACCATGGATGACATTCTTGGAGGGCAACCAGGGATTATGCTACGACCTATTAGTTCGTCCTAGTGATGAAGTTATCTATGGACTCTTTGCAAGAGTCATGTTTTTTCCATCATATTATATGCAAAATTTTGAGGAGGCATTCTACACTAGCTTCTTTACATTTTTCTCCTCCATTTTTGGTTCCATGGTGAAAAATCTACGAGCGTGATTTGTGGCATACACAGCCATGGAGCTCGATCATCCCATCGACATGCAATTTTGGAAAGAGGCAAATAAGAAGTTGCAGAGTAAGTACTATGAAACCCTCAAAGCTCTAAGAAGTGGGAGAAAGTACGCAAGCCCGACCATTACCGAACTAACAAAGATGCTCTAAAGACCAGCTTATGATATAATATTTCATTTTTTCACTCAATCTGGACAATTATAGTCGCTAGCCTTTGTATTTTATTGATTCCCAAAGCAAGTGCCTATGTAATCATGAGTCTCTTCCAGTGGGGCTGTAAGCTTCCATATTGTAACACTTAAT
Source organism: Adiantum capillus-veneris (assembly GCF_014529385.1). Lineage (NCBI taxonomy): Eukaryota > Viridiplantae > Streptophyta > Polypodiopsida > Polypodiales > Pteridaceae > Adiantum > Adiantum capillus-veneris. Next base: position 94,051,203 of record NC_140941.1, on the reverse strand, counting down.
CTTTAGGTTGAGAAAGAGTTGGTACATCTCTTTATTTTCTACCTAAAACCTTATGGCAAGGTATAAAAGCCAAATTTTGTATTATTCTTGTAACTTTACTTAAATAATAAATTTACATGCGATTACAAAGAGCTTAGTGTGTTCTCCCTCTTTCTTCTGAAGCTTATAAATCTCTCGTAGATGGTCTGTTTGGATTGCCTTTCTTCCATTACGCTTAGAGGTGAAAGCTCTCGATGACATTGTAAGTTTCTCATGACAAATTGTGTCTAACCTCCTTCTAAATTTTCTCATAATTGAGATTTTACATATCAAACCTACATTTTATGCAAAGGAGGGGTGTTGGGGTGTCATTGCTAAGCTAATAGGTACATTCGGGATTGAAAATAGTTAGGTCAAATCTGCCTTGTAGATAAAAATTACATTTTTGACAAGTGGTCAAAGGGAGATTTGAGTCCATAGGCATGTTCCTTAAGTGATTGCCTATCCTTTCTATAAGTTTGGTTACGGTTGAACTTCGTTTGCTTGATAAATTGATGAGATTTCCTTATGGTGTTGTTACTAGTTTTGTTGTCCGACATGCAATTGAGTGTTGTTTTGAGTAAGCAAGGATTGAATGTGTTTTTGAGAGACTAAAAATATCTTGTAGCCTCCATGCACTAGTCGGATCGACTCCATCCAACAGTATGACATTTATGTATGTGGTTCTCACTATCTCTACAATAAGATAGTTAGGCTTGGCAAGCAGAGTGCTCAATATGTGAAGTAGTGAAGTGAAGAGAGCTATTTTGAATCATCATATCATACGATCTGGTAATTCAAATTAGGCTCTATCAAGTGCATTGGGCTACTCTTCTCTTACTCTATCTCTTGAGTATAATCGTTGTTAGTTTGATGAAGGGTATTATCTATGCTATGCAAGTCTTAGTTTGTTGCTTTGGTAATAGAATCAACGTTAAATGCCAACCTTTTGATAGGAGGCTAATCTTAGGCATAATCAAGAGATGTTAGATTGTTTTTATGCATCTTTTGATGATGTGTAGAATGAAGGATCCCATTTTGTGATATCTTTTTTAAGTTTCAAAACATTCCAAGCTCATATGATTGAGAAAACATTGAGTGTTCTAACAGTCCTAGCCTATTATCTCCTTAAGTTACAAAATATTCCAAGCTCAGATGACTGAGAAAACATTGAGAATATTTGGTGTGAGAATTGATTGTATGCCTACTAATTTGATTTGTGATTGCTTTAGTGTAGCTTCCTATGTAGGTTCATTTTGTTGTGATTGACACTCAAACGCATCAATCTTCCTTAATGACATTATATGTGCTAGTGCCTGATTGCTATGCTATAGATATCGATCACAAGGCAATTTGCTAACGAAGTTACTCACATGTCTTTGACCTTTTAGACTTGAACTATGTTAGCATTGTATGTATGGTAAGCATGGTAGATCAGCTCTCTCTAAGCTACCAAATAAGAAGAAGCTTGAGAAGTTAGATCTAGTGCATTTGGATGTCGGCTGGTTGCCAACCCTCACCATGTCAATGCTAGCAAAGTGAGAACCATAACATAAAATGTCAATCCATGGGATGTAGCTGACCATGGAGGCTACAAGAGATAGCTAATCTCTCAAAAAACCCAAGTCATATGTGCTCTAGCCTATATCGGTCTTAGATGCGTGTCAAACATCAAAAGCAACTTTCCTTATTGCAAGATTTATCCGATGATTTTGCATAGTTACGATGCTCCGAATGCAACGCAACTTATTACCTAGAATGTGTAGAGTATCCTCAACGTCCCCATATGCTCAAATGTCATTTTTGACACTCAAGAAAAATCATGCCTAAGATAAACAACCTATTTTGGGCAAGCCAGTTTTGACCTCCAAAGTACTCTATAGCCTCCTTAAGATGTGCTCTCTCTATCCCTATGGTCAAAAACCAGTCTTGATGCGTGTGTTGTGCATGGAGAATGAAAATAAATCATAGACAGGCACGCCAAAAAACACAACTTCATCGCGAGAAACTTATGTAGAAAGAGAGGGCTCTCACCTATGAGCATGTTGGTATGCTCGTATTCACAATGCAACACCGCACGACGGATACACAAGAAATTGAAAGAAACACAAAACTCACAGTACTCAGCTGCTGCAACGTATGCTCACTTTCATTATCCAAAACTTAGGTCCAAAATTACAAAAGTTGGCTTTTATAAAATTAATGAGGATAAAAATAAGAACGATGTTCTTTTGTTAGCTGAGCAACTAACATTCCCCCCCTCCTTGACTATGTTGTCCATGACACAGTTACTTAGGCTTCTAAGTAGTGGTCGGGCTTTTTGGTTTCAGCTCTCTTTGCATGATGTTCCAGGCCTTGCTGATAATTTAGGCAAAGCTCTTTATCTTCAGTGGACATAAATTGCATGGTGATCTTGTTCCTCTATTCCACTACTGAATAGCTTACAAATCTTTCTCAAAGATTAGTGAAATGACTGGGCCAAAAATCTTTGATCTGTAAGTGAAGAAGCCCCAAATAAAATGCCTCTTGAAAGGTCTCCATGTATTATGATGGCAAGAACATCACTCAAGCATAAAATTTATGGCGCACTTTCTCCAAAGGTTGGCCTGATAGATCATAGCACAATCCTTTGTTACCTTCGAGGAAGGACATCCATGCTGCATCTGTTTGCTCTGCATGGTGGAAGGTCTGTAGACATGTAAGAATCATCTTGGAGATCTTGACCAGCATGATGCAAGACAAATTTGGTATCCCACAGAATAACCGAATAGTAGATGAGAGATTTTCCACCATATAATCTTCAGTAGGAATGCCATTCGGTGGTGGTGAAAACTTGGGATAATTCAGCCAGGTTGGCCACCTTTGCTGAATGATGAGGTGCTGCTGCCAACGTGGACTCTTGGTATCGGACACTACACAGGATCTTGCTTTATACTTGGAGGTGCATTTTCATACAAGATGAGATACTTGGGGTGTTGGTCTAACCAGATCTCCCGTCACTTTGGATGTACCATTTTAGGGCTGGCCTCAATGTCCTTGAGCAATCTATCCTTGATTTGTAGCATTTCAAACTTGATGAGTGGGAAGGGGAGAGCCTGCTAGTGCCATGCTTCATTGATTTTGGTCGGTTGAGAAGATTGACATTGATTGAATGCAAGATGTGCTTTTTCGGGCACTGCATCGCCTCTTTCCATATGTGCTCTGTCTCCTCTTTTCACTTGCTTCTTCAGTGCGGCTTCTTCGTATGTTGTAAGGCTTTTGGATTGAGCTCTGGGTCCATATATTCCTTGTGGGGAATCACTAGCTCTTGGAGATTTCCTTCTTGAGTAGTCTCTACCTTAAAATCCATGAATTGCAAGGCATCTGTATCTCCCATTGCCGTGTCGTTTTTCTCCTCTAACAAAATGGATGCATGTGACTTAGCTGCCTCTTGAGCTTTGCTAAGTTCTTCTTTGAGTTGTGCAATCTCTTTTGATATCCTTCCTCTCGTTGCATAAATCCAAGAGAAAGTTATTGGCACTACATTTGTTCCAACTTTATTTCCATCTCAAGGTCTCTCACCTTTTGCTTTAGGGCTTTGTAGGCCTCATTTGTGCCTAGTAGTGTGGACATGGTGGGGTTACCTTTGAGCTGATTGAGTAGCACGTTCTGCTCTTGGTAGCGAAATTTGGATTGTGCCAATTGAGTGTTGGCAATGTTTAACTAGATCTGCACCCTTTGAACTGTTGAGGTTGAGTCTTGTAAAGCAACTGAAGTTGTTGCTCCTGTTGCTGGTTTTTTTATTTTAAGGCTTCCAAGTTTGCTTTGAACTTTGCGATTAGTTCATCCAATTTCTTGTTTTTTTATTTATGTGGCTTCTTTGTATGCTTTATTAAAAGAGTTGTCAAGCCTTTCATTTGAGTACTTCAGTAACTGATACAAGTTGTGAAGCTGTTGATGACGAGCATAAATCTCTTCTTTCATTCGATCCACAGCTTCATGCACATACCAGGCGTACTCATCAATGTCTCCTAAAATTTCCATCTTTTTGGAATTACTCGATTCATGGTGCTTGAAAATCTGAGATATGAAGAGAGTTGCCATTTGATGTGCCTTAATAGTCTTTTTGACAGGAATAAAATGTGCTTGCTTGCTAAACCTGTTGACTATTGTCCATATTCCTGTATTCCCATGGATAGACTTGGGTAGTCCAAAGATGAAATCCATGGATATACTCTCCCATGGTGAATTTGGAATAGGCAATGGCTGGAGTAATCCAGGTTGCTTCCCTCTATCATACTTGGTCTTTTGGCATACTACACATTTTGAAACATACCCTTGTATGTCCACTTTCATGGTAGGCCAATAGAAATACGTCTCTACTCCTCGGAGAGTAGGTTGAATACCTCTATGCCCTGCATATGGAGGAGCATGGGATTCATACATAACCTTCTCACGAAGGGAATGGGTAACACATAGCCTATTGCCGTGGAGAAGATAACCATCCTGCAAGGTGAATGGTTCCTCTTTCTTCCCCAAAGCAAGGGCTGACATTATGTCTCTAAAGTCAGGGTCAGTAGCATACTCATCTATCATAGAGGATAGATCATTGTGAGTAGCTATAGACACCGCATTAACTTTTGGTCGTCGTGAAAGTGCATCGGCAACTTGATTGTGCTTACCAGCTATGTGAGCAATATGGAAATTAAATTGCGAAAGAAAATTTTCCCACCTCATTTGTTTGTCGGAAAGCTTGGTTTGCGTCATGAAATACTTGAGACTTTGGTGGTCGGTTCGTAGGATAAATGGAGTCCCCAATAGGTAGTGCTTCCATGTGTCTAGGGCATGTAGAACAGCTAAAAGCTCTTTCTCATAAATGCCCAAGACTCATTCATCACTATTAAGCCTTCGGCTCTCATATGCTATGGCATGCCCTTCTTGAAGCAAAACCGCTCCAAGGCAATCACCACAAGCATCACATTGGACCTCAAATGGCTTTGAGAGATCCGCAAGCACGAGTACTGGTTGGGAAGTAAGCTTCTCTTTGAGTTTTTCAAAAGAATTTTTCTCCTTAGCAGTCCATACAAACTTAACGTTCTTCTTTATTAAGTCGTGTAGTGGTCTTGCTACTTGAGAGAATTTTGCTATGAAGCCTCTATAGTATGCACACATACCAATAAAGCTTCTTAGCTCATGTAGATTCCTTGGGTTAGGCCATGATTTTATTACCTTTAACTTTGATGGATCCATACGAATACCATCGTGAGAGATAATATGACCTAGATATTGAATCTCTTGAAGAAAGAATTCACTTTTCTTTTGGTTGAGAAAAAGTTTGTTCTCCCTCAAGGCTTGAAAAATCACTTGGAGATGTTGCTTATGTTCCTCCAAAGACTTGGAGTAGATGATGATATCATCAAAGAACACTCCAGTGAATTTACGATATGGTCTAAAAATTTTCTCCATGAGACGATTGAAAGTAGCTAGTGCATTAGTCAAGCCAAAAGGCATGACTAGATATTCATAAAGACCAAATGTTGTGCGAAACGCGGTCTTTAGGATATCTTCATCCACTATCCTTATTTGATGATAGCCACTCTTAAGGTCAATCCTACTGAAGTAGGTAGAGCCTTGTAGCTTATCAAACAGATCTTCTACCCGAGGCATGGGAAATCTGTTTTTGATAGTGATATGGTTTAGTGCTCGATAGTCCACACACATATGGTATGTACCATCTTTCTTTTGCACTAAAAGGACTGGAGAAAAAAAGGGAGAGGAACTAGGCCTCACCATCCCTTTGTCTACCAATTCCTGTACTTGCCTCATAACCTCCTCTTGTTGAGCTTGTGAGACTCGATAAGGAGGTTTGTTAGGCGGTGAGCTTCCTGGAAGGAGCTCAATACGATGGTCATCATCCCCTCGTTTTGGAGGTAGGTCCATAGGGATATCATCGATGAACACATCTTGGAATCCTTTTAGAAAAGTAGACAAGTCTAACTCTTCTTGATTCCTATCATTTTCATTTGATGAAACATTATTAGCTTTTAGAGACTCTTTGACATAAATCATGTACGCAGAAACTGAGCTCTTCATTGATTTATCAAAAGAAAGAGGATTTACAAGTGGAATAGTGCGACCATGCTCACTAGCATCTATATACATGTTCTTTCCCCTGTAGGTGAAGTAAATTCTCCTTTCAGGGAACTTCATGTTGGCAGCCATGCGATCAAACCATGGTGCCCCTAGGATAACATCCTGATGTTGGAGAGGAGAGATGAAGAAGTCTTCTTTGTCGACATATCTTTGGACATGAAGCCTCAACTTCCCAATCAAGGGAGTAACGGAGGCTTGTTGTCCCTTGAAAGCTGCATCAGCTGTTACTATATCTCCCATCTCAAAAGCTTGAATGCCCAACTTGGTGGCCAACTCTATTGATATGAAGTTGAGAGTAGAGCCTGGGTCAAACAAGATGAAGGCATCATGCTCTCTTACCTTTCCCCACGCATAGGAAAGTGATGATCCTTTGCAATGAGCATCCTCTTTTGGAGCTTCGATGGTGGAAGCCCTAGGAGTCTCATTGTGAGTATTCTTCTTGGGGCAAGAACGATAGCCATGTCCTTGCTCCCCACACTTGAAACACTTATGGTCCTTGCAAAAAGCTTCAAGCTCTTCAGGAGAGAGTTTGTTTTTACCTTTGTAAACTCCCTTCTCCTTGGACCGATTGTTGTTGTTGTTATTGTTGTTGTTGGAAGTGCCTTGGGAATTATTTTGAGCATTGGATTTCCCCTTTGCATCATTTTTATCTTTGTTTTCCATGGGCTTGACATTACGTCCAGCCCCTTGATGGAAATTGATGCGTGAAGCAACCATGGTGTGGTGGATTACTTCGGTAATAGTACCGGGCCGTTGAGAGTTGATGTATTCGGTCATCTCTTCAGGTAATCCTGCACAGAATTGCTGTCTTTGCTCGGCAAAGTCTATCTTTTGAAAGACAGTAGCTTTGAGATGTAAATCCCAAAACTTGTCTACATACTTGTTGATAGACTCATGAGAGAGAAGCTTCAAGCCGCGGCATTCGGTAAGAACTTTATCTTTAGTATCACTTGGAAGAAATTGCTTCATGATGGAAACTCGTAGAGTACTATGTCTTTGGGGCTTCTCCATTGCCACGAAGGCTAGCCCACCATTGACGAGCTGATTTTTGGAAGTGCATAGCTACATGGCGTAGCTTGGAGGACTCTGTGAAGCCCTCGTCCCCAAAGGCCGCATCAAATTGCTGGATGAAGGCCAACACTTTGTCGGTAGCACCAAAGGTGCCATCATAGGTGAGAAAAGAGATACTCTTTCCTCCCTCCTTGAACTTCTTTAGCTTTTGTGACCTTCACCATGCACGAAATGATTTGCGATGTCCTCCCCTCTTGTATTCTCTAGGAGAATAGCCATAACTTTCATCGGAAGAGGAGGAAGGTGAAGAAGAAGGAGAAGAGGGTGACCTCTTCCTAACCCTTTTCTTCCTTTGTTTCCTCTCTTGCCTTTCAGAGTGATGAGGAGAAGGACTATGGGTTGCTCTTTTCCTCTTGGGAGGAGTAGGTTATCGTCTAGACCGCCGTCTTCGTGGAGCCACATCTTCAGAAGAACTTAGACTGTCATTGCTTTCTTTCTCTTTGGATTCCTCCTCTCGAATGGGAGAGAGTCTTCTTTTGGGGGTCTCTTCAAGAGGCCTCCTAAGCTCTCTCTCCTCTGGGAGAGGAAGGGAAATTCCATAAGCACGAAGTTGTTGAGTAACTTCGGCTTGCAAAACAGGGTTGCCCATAGCTTGTTGCAACCTAGTGACGAGATAATTCACAAACATGGGAGCATCATCATTAGCACCTTCATGTGCAAAATCAAAGCTATCAATGTTCATTCTACTCTCTTGATTATTGTCAGCCATGTTAACAAAATTTATGTTTATACTTAGTGTATGCTTTGGCAATACAAAACCTTAGTTGCCACTCCTCTTAGCCTTTGAAAATCGGCTCTTAAGTATCTACACCCACGGCTCAAAGTGGTTAATTATAAAGAGTAGAGGAGTAGGTCTAACATAGCAGAGTTTCCAAGGGCAAGCTCCTTTCGAACTTCTTATGGCTCAATAATGGTAAAGCCGTAGGCAAGTCTAAAATGACTCCATTATTAAGTCCAAAGCTCCCGAGGTGTGCACCATCCCCCACATAGTGGGCTTAACAAAACCGATATTAGATCCCAGTTCCACTTACTCTATTATAATTAACAACATCAACCATTTATAGGCTACTTAAGGACCTCTCTTCTTAAGCAAGAAAAGAGAAACCAAACGCTCTGATACCAATGTAATGGAATTTGCCTATTCAATTTGAGAGTAGCGGAATTTAATGAGAGTACTTTCAAGAAATGATTTTGTGAGCATAGCGGGTTGACATAATTGAAGATAGCAACATAATCATAGCAATTAGTTAACTTGGCATAGACAATACTTTTGCAAGAGAGAGAATTTAGAGAACATGACAACAGTTGAGGACCGGATTTATGTGGAGCCGGTCCCCCCTCCAATAGGCATTTGTATTATGATTTCTCCCATAAAGAGAGACTTGTTACAATACATTCTTTGTGTCCCTTGTGACCTAGGTGAAGCAATGAAGATGGAAAGCTTCATGCATCACCATCATAGCATAACCTAAACTTGAAGAAAGCTTTAACTATACCAAGCCTCAGTCCCAAGACCTCAAACACCTTCGAAGGTGGAGAGAGCTAGCAGGGAATGAGGGTAGGGAAGAGGAAGAAGAAACATTTCATACGAGAAAGAGCTAGTTCCTCACTTATCATAACTCTTGTGCTAGCATACATAATAGCATAGTAATGAAGAAGAAATAGATGGCAAGCTCAAGCATTGAAGCATGGCTCTTGAATGGATTTGCACTCCATAGCCAAGAGTGTTGGTGTAGGCTCTCAACCTCTACTTGCTTGGAGAAAGAGAGGGAGCTCTTGCACTTTGCATAGTACACAATGAGAGTGTTTGTGAGTATGTGTGGGTGAGTATACCCCCTAAGCACCCCCCTAGCTTGCTTGGGTCGACCCCCCCTTGTAGCTCATGCTTGAAGCTCATTGGACCCCTCCAGGCCTAGCCAATCACAAGCAGGAGCCATTACAAGCAACAGGGATAGCCTTGGGACAAGTGTCCCCCTTTCCTCTTTGAGAGAGAGGACTTGATAAATGCAAAATCAATTAATTAAATATTTTTTATTATCATTGGACCCCTTGGGTGGCCAACCAATAGGTTTCAGGCACACCATGAGGGCAACATGAGGAGGAACTTGACAAGTGTCCTTGCTGCCTCTTCAAGCTGGGGCTTCCCTTGTGTGTGTGTGTGTGTGTGTGTGTGTGTGTGTGTGTGTGTGTGTGTGTGTGTGTGTGTGTGTGTGTGTGTGTGTGTGTGTGTGTGTTCTCTCTCATCCCCCCCCCCAGGCTCGCCCCCCTCCTTGTAGGGATCTTTTTGACTTTGGATGAGCAACCCCCTTAGTCATCAAGCATGACTAAGCACTTGAAGTAGGGGGTGTTCCCACAAGCATCTCAGGCAAGCTTCTCAAGGCACCTCAAGCACCTTAATCATGCACCAAGTCAAGCACCTCAAGCATGGAGCCAGTCAAGCACCTCAAGCACGAAAAGCACCTCGAGTTTGGGTCGGGTTCCCACCTCAAGCTCAGCCCTAGCTTACCTAAGGTCAAAGGACTTTTACACACATTATTGGAGGTCTTCAATGAAGCTAACCCTAAGGTCTTATGCTCCATTGGTTAGCCTTGCTCTTGATAGACCATCTCCCATTTGGGCCCCTTTACTATTGGCCCCGTGTTGAGATAGATCTATAAGCACATATCTATATCTTAACACTTGTTCTCGGTTATTCTCCCACATTAAGTGATCAATTTAATATGAGAAAATCATTTGGGTTGGTTAGATATTAGATTTTATGACAGGTGCACTATGCTCTTGAGAAGTTGGTCATGAGAAGGTGTTAGCAGCAAGCTAACCCATGTAACATTTTTCGGGAGCTTTATTGTAAAAACACATATTCTTTTGATAAATTGAGAATATTGTAACTCCTGTTTGATGAGTAGATATTGTAATCTATGAGCCGGAGCTATAAGCTTACAGATTGTATCAAAATATCCTTTAGTTAGAGCTCCCAGATGATTAGTTTTTTACCAAAGAAACCTTGGCTAAGGTATAAAAGTCAATTTTGTAAAGTTATTTTTAAGTTTTTTGGATAAGAAATACACAACATGAGCTTATGACGCTCACTTCTTGCCTTCTCTTGCTTATATCTCCCTTGTCGATTGTCACATTGCAGTGCCGTCTGTTGCATTGCAACCACAGGTAAAAGCTCTACGCATTGATGTAAACATATCATGATAAATTGTAGTTTTTGATGTCACTAATCCACAAGCTATTTTCACCATAAGTAGGAATTTAAGCTAGGAAACCACAAAATAAGCATAGGCAAGGTATTGGAGCATCATTGCTAAGCATTTATAGACATTCGGGGTCAGAAACGACTAGGTCAAAATCTTACTACTGTTAATAATCACATTTTTTGCACTTCATCGAAAGTGAGATTTGAGACCATAAGCATGTGTGATTAGGTCTCATATACTTGTCCTAAAAGTTTCATAACATTCGGATGTCGTTCGATGCTGTAACGATCATGATTTGTTTGCCAATTAGTGACTAGCTTTTGATGACTTAGGTCATTTGAGTGTAGCTTGTGTTAGATGCGATTTTTTTGTTGTTTTCCAAGAGATCGACACCCTCTTGTATCCTCCATGTACTAGTCGAGTCAGCTTCGTCCCATGGATTGACAATTATGTTCGTGGTTCTCTCTATATCTACAATAAGATAAGAGTGAGGTTAGGAAACCCATCTACATTTGGCGCCGTTGTTGGGGATGAATAGACCTAAAATAGGAAAAACAAGAGCATCTAGTATAGTTGTCCATTAACTTCCTCTAGGACCACCTAGAGTTAAACTTTCTCTTTAAAACTGCATAGCTTGTTAGGAGATAAGACGTAGCTAAATAGATAATTGAGTAGATTACTTAATGGAGAGAGACAGATTTATATACACGAGATTATAGAGTAGAGAGAGAGAGAGAGAGTACACACGATATACGTGGTTCACCCAATGTGGGCTACGTCCACGGGAAAGCAGCCACTCAATGGCTTTAGTACTTCAAAACAAGAAGTAGTTTACAAAGGGATTATACCCTTAATGGAGCTCCCGCCTTGCTTCACTCTCACCACCTCACACTCACCTTGTTGCATCAGCTTCACACTATGAAATGTGTGTAGAAATGGCCTCCTTTTATAGGCCAAAAGGGCTGCCCTCTCTTATGAGAGACAGCCATGTGGCTGCCCTTGTGCGAATAAGTCCAAATCGGACCCTCCAATTCGCCCATGTGTGGCCGCCCTTGAGAAGATAAGTCCGCTTTTGAATTTGGCCACCGGCCACCGGCCATTGACTTCCGGCCACCGGCCACCGGCCATTGACTTCCGACCACCGGCCATCGGCCATTGACTACCGGCCACCGGCCAACCGACCGGTTGTTTTCCGACCACTTTCCGGCCACCGTCCGGCCATAATATTCCGGCGAAAAAGAATATTCCGGCGAAAAAAAGTCTCGGGGGCCTCCGCCCCCGAGGCCTTTAAAGTTGCCCCTGATTCTTGTCCGTGAAAATTTTGGTTTCCGATGAGTGATTTTCATTCACGCACGATGGCTTCTCCTCATAATGGGGGCCTTACAAATGTGCGCTTTTACCACAGAAAATTACAAGGGTAAATCAGGCTCCATACTTAACATAGCTTAAGAGTGTCCTCTTTTGCTGTGTAGAGGTAGCTTGGGAGTAGATTATACTTGCTAAGTACCTTGTAGGATTATAGGATTAGGTTAGGATTTTGAATGATTGATGGACAACACAAGTCTTAAGATCAATGCTTAGGAAACCATAATAAACAGAAAAACAAGTGTTTGTGGACACCTTCCATAACCCAATTACAACAGAACCTAGGAGTAGGGTAAGTAGAATCCGAGGTGGGATCTCAAATTATTGCTCACTCCAAAAGAATCATCTGGTGGGTTGTTTATGTGAAGTTGCAAAATTTTAGGTCTACGGCTTGAAACAGCACCAAAAGACTGTCAATCATTGAAACATGCTGGAGATTATGCTCATAAAAGTTGTATGAACCAGTGGGTGAGCTTAAGGATTCATTTGAGGTAAATTTTCAAGAGTTTGCAAAAACTCAGATTGATTATATTTTCTTGAGAATTAAGGCCATTAAGTTTTGACTTGACTCAGAGGCTTAAAACATGTCACAAAAAGACTGAGCATTGGAAAAATTGTTCATTTTAGGCCAAAAGTAAATAATCGTGATTATTTACTTTTAGCTCAAAATTGATCGAGGTTGATACCAGAGACTCTATGCATGGTTAGAAACATTTTTTGTGAAGGCTCATAGAGTTTGGATCACAAAACATACCAAAAACTTGATAAAAATTAAAATCTATACTAATTGTCAAGAAATTGAGTTTGACTTGATAAATCTTGTTCAAATTTTGTGAAACTTGACTCAGAGGCTTAGTTTAAAGTGTTTAACATGTGTGCATGATCAGATGATTAAAAATATGCTAAAATTTGGTAGAAGTAAATAATTGCGATTATTTACTTTTGTCTAATTTTCAAACATTTTTGGCCAACCAAGCATGTTCAATACATGTTCCATCATGTTGTATTGAACATTCATATCAAATTTGGTAAGATTTGGATCTTTAAAGTGAAAATTGTGGCCAGTTTTGTAAAGACAGTCTACACACATAAAATTGTTGACAAATTGAGCAGGGTTTATCCAAACTTGGTGAAACTTTGCTAGGGAGCTTAAGTTGAGTTGCTTTACTTGTTTGTATCAACATTCTGGCAAAAAAATGCTAAAAAACCCCATAAGTAAATAATCGCGATTATTTATATCTGCCCCAAGTTTGAGATTTTTTGCACAACTGAATATACCACAAAATGTCAAGCATATAAAGTAGACTACTCATATGAAATTTGGATCACAAAAGTGAGACTTAAGCCAGATTCTCAAAAACTGAGTCTGCATACATTAAACAGTTGATAACTTGGACAAATCTTGTTCAAATTCAGTGAAACTTGTCTAGATACTACAACAAGGTGTCTATATGGCAAAAACTTCCTAAAAAGTGAGAAAAATTGAGAGAACTAAATAATCAATTTATTTATTTTTGAGCCCCAGACAGGGCCGAAAATTGCAACCCTTCCCACCCTTCCTTTGCTGCTAGCCCTGCACACGCCAGGCAAATTTATAATAGCCCTTCCTAAGGAAAGACAGGTTGTTTGACTGGCCCTTCCCCAAGGAAGGGCATATTTTTGCAAGGCCTTCCTAGGGAAGGGCAACCTTTCAAAATGCCCTACGGAGATTAATCATGTCAATTCTTGGCATTGGGACTTTTGGACTTGCACCTAGAGGATATTCTCTATGGACTTTGAGAGTCACTAATGAGTATAGAATCTGATCTTGAAGGTTGTTCAAGCATGCATTGCCATGCACCTTAAAAAAAGTTAGGGTATACCTTTTAATATAGGGAATTCCAAGTATGCTTTTTAATATATGGAATTTTAACGCATTGGGCAGACTGTAGAGGCAACAAAGTGCGAAGATTCAAGTTCGAAGCTTGAACTTGAGAGTTGAACGTTCAATTGCTTGTGAGTTTTCTAATGAAGGCATCAGGCTCGAGTGACGAGTCTCATCACTCGTCTCTCTCATCCACCAACTGCTGACACAGAGCTTCTATATCCAAGTTCCAACTGAGATGAGGAGGTTTGAGGGATTCCTTGTAATCAAGACTAGTGGGTTGGAAAAATACAGAAGGTAAGTACACTAGCGATTAACTCAAAGCATGGCTAAATAATGCCTTATTGAAAGAAATTACGGAGAGAATAAAGATTAAGCACTCTGGATGCTCCACAATTTGATTTGCCATGCAAAATCTTTTAAATCTGTTCTCAGATATCGATTTCTTCTTACAAGGGCTCAGACTCATGATCAACTACAAGCTCTAGATTCCAGAATTGCCTAGCGCTCTCCCATCATCCATGAACTGCAAGCTGCCCTCGAGAGTCCCTTGGGAAACCTCTAGGTTGTGAGTCCAACGACTCTAGAGTCTAAGATTGCAAAGGTCCTTCAAGCCTCAAGGCTCCTTCACGAATCATGATTCACATAGTGCTAGCCTCTTGGTTTATTAGGCATGCTCCCAAAACCCATTTATATGAACCCGTACTTATCACTTCATCATGTTTAAGATGGCACCATGTATGATGATTAGGATGCTACAATTTATGTTGTTATATAATATTATAAGAGTCTAATGATTTGCCATTGGTGATTCTTAGTGGACGAGAACGACTTAGAGGGAACTTGGAAGCTGGAAGCTCGAAGAGATGTCTACCCTAGATTCACAGAGAGAATAATGATAGCGGTAACTTCATGAGCTGAACAATCCAAGGTCTGTAAGTCAAGAGGAGACTCTTCATGGTTACAATTCTAGCAAAGGACACATCCTAACAAAAATCGATGTTGTCACCGCAGCTGCATTGCAGGACATTTCAAGCTCCAAGTATTTGCATATTCCATTTACAACTTATTTCTACTTCTCTTGCTCATTGTGTATCTTGTAGAAAATGATTTTTAGTATTGCTACGCAATGTTTTCAAAGTGCACCCTTTCTCATTGTACTTCAGAATTTTCTTTACAAGTTACAATTGTTTGAAAACACATGTGAAAAATTTGGATTTTGGTAAAGCTTTCATTGGAAGGGCATGGAAAATTTTTCCCTTCATTTTGAAGGTCGAAATGCCAAACAACCCTTCCCATGGGATGGACACTCTTGAAAATTTCCCTTCCCTAGGATGGGTAAGGGTGCCCTGCAATTTTCAGGCCTGGCCCGAGAGACAAGATTTTGGACTTTTGAGCTTGTACAGTGTCAGAGCAACATAATACAAGGCCACTGGTCAATTTTGGGTTCCATCGAATCCAAATTAGTACATTTTAACTTAGTTTCCAGGTTGTAGATTAGTCCTTTAGCTCTTTGCAGGGGTAGAATCTAGAAGTTTCATTTGCTGACTCACTTAGCTCACATTGAAGTGATATACATAGACCAATCATAATAGTTAGCAAAAATTAAACATTTTTTGAGAGAAAACAGCTAACTTGGTAAAAACCTGACACATGAACCATGTTGCAAGCAAAGAATTGGGAGCTTGATAGGAGTTGAATTCAAGTCAAGTGGAAAAACAATTAACAATTCAATCTATCGGTAAATACTCTATCGAGGGCTTAACAAGTCTATATGAACCTTAGATCTGGTCATATACTAGCAATCAAGGCATACTTGGAGAGACCGCTAGTAGGGTATCCACCGAAGAGAGTGTGAATCAAGGTGATCAATTGGGCACTATCTTTGAAGAAGTCCCAGACACTTATTCCGACTCAACATCTGAAATGCCTTCCTATTCAACTCAATCAGGAACTGGAAGAACAGTGCATATACTCACCTTTGATTAGACTAATGTCCATGGAGCTCAGGTTTACCTAGATCCTAATGAAGAGTATGCTATTCGCATAGATGACCATGACATAGAGTTTGAAGAGGAAATCAGGGCAAACAAACAAGGAAATATGTATATAGATAAAAACGGGACTCAATATATAAAAGTTAAAAATTTTGATGTGATAGACAAATGGGGGTTAGAAGTGAATACAATAATTCCGGATATGGCAGCAAAAGAAGGTCCATCGACTTTAGAATTCAAGGGATATGATCAAGTTGATATGAAACCTTTGAAACGGCTTAGCACTAATAATCCTAGGATTGGAATCTATTGTTGGAAGGATAGGAATGTCAAGGATCTTTTATGGGCCTCTCATGCCAAACCAGGGCAGTTAACATCCATGAAGATCATCTATATCTTCAAGATCAAGGACAAAGGTCCAACAGGTCTACCATCTTACTTATTTAGGGATTGTTATAATGATAACTTTGTTATGATGAGTCTTGAGGATGTAAAATAGATCAGATACCAAGGGTACTCTATAAGAGATTGTATATTGGAGCAAGGACTTGATCCTATTCCAAGAGAGGAACTCTACGGGAGATCTTTTGGGAGAATTATTAAAAAATCCAAACCTACCTCATCACGAAGAAAATCGAGTGACATTATAGCCAGTGCAGGGCTACATGAGTCAATATTTCCAACGAATTGGTTTTAAGGACTTGAGACATGACAAACTACCAAAAGGGTTGGGCAGGATCCAAGCAGACGTGTCAGACCAGCTGATTTCAAAAATGGGTCAAAAAATACAATGGATCTAGGGATCCATATGACCACTTAGCTAGCTTTAAGCAAGTGCTAAGAGCGGAACACATATTTGATTTCCACACTCAATTTGAGGGATTTGGAATGACTTTAGAAGGAAAAGCTTTGACATGGTTCCAAAACATTCCACCAAGGGCAATCATGGATTTAAATAAATTAGCTTAGGTATTTGTAGCTACATGTTCCAAAAATGGGATCAAACGTAATATGGTAGCTAAAATCTATAGCTTCTAACAGAAACAAGGTGACTCTGCTAGGTATTGTGCAACTAGGATGAAGCAATACATTGCAAGATGCCCATAATTAGAAATACTAGTAGAAGAAAGATTAGTGTCATTGTTAAGGATTTCTCAATAAAGAACTTCATGCTATATTGTATAGCAAGAAGCATACAACCCTAAAAGAGTGTGTATCAGATGCTATTGACTTGGGAGACAATTGTGATATTTTCAATGAAGAAGATGTCCCTAAGGATACTCAGAGTGAGAAAACAACATCCACAAAACCAACACAAGTGGGAACAACTGTTGCAGCACCACTTACAACTATAGAATGCATGCTCAAAACGATGAACAAAATGATGAATAATATGTCGAAAGCTCCTATGAGAGGACCTGGCCAAGGGATACCTCAACAGGGACAACCAATTAGGCTGCAAAAATGGTGTGCTATTGAGGGTAAATAGACAAAAATGGTGTGCTATTGAGGGTAAATAGACAAACCATGAGACCAATGAGTGCTATTACCAACCAAAGTACGTTGTAAATGTTCAACATGTGCCTAAGAGACCACAAGGATAACCCATGTACAACTGTCAACCTAATATGGCCCCAACACAAAGACCACCGATGGGTATGAAAAGACCATAACTTGGTGTTGGGTCAACAAAATCTATTTCTTGGACATAATGTAGTGCCTGTAAAGTACATGCATTCAAAAGGAGTCATAGATGAACAAGAACTAGTGCTTATTACACCTTATATTGATCCTAGTCCATCTCAGTAATGGTAGAAGGAGATTGGTATAATTCACATTCATCATCAATGGAAGAACCTGCGACTTATGCTCCACTAGAGCTCACACCAATGTACTTTGTAGCTAATCAAAGTGTTAGACCTCCAATGATAAGACCCATGATTAAGCCAAAGACTAGAAACTGTCATAATTGTGGTGCAGATGATCATTGGAAAAATGAATGCCCAGAACCTCACAAGAACATTAAGCCAGTTGAAGCTTTTTGTACACGATGTTGCAAAAAAGGAGGAGATTTTCCTGAAGATTGTCAAAAAAATCCATTAAACAAGAAAAAAGCAGTGGTGAATGTAGTCCAAGTGATACCTAGTAGCTCTTTGGAAAGTGAACCTGTTGTTCCAATCAAGGTTATCAGTAGAGCCCAAGCTAAGAAAAAGAAACATAACTGCTCTAATAAATGAGAGAATACTAAAAATTCCTCTCAAAAGACCAAGAAAAGAAGACGTCAAAGATACAAGATGAGAAAATAGAAACAAAAGAAGGAACTTGAGGAAAGAGACAAAAAGCTATTCCAAGCAAAAGAGAAGGAAATTGGGAGTGAAATCAAAGATACCACAATAAAATCAGGAAGATGAATTTTGGTAGACAAAATTTTTGAGCCAATCGATGCAGCCTTGGAAGCTTTTCAAGCGGGACTTAAAGTAGGGCAAAATATGAAAAACAAACGGAAAAACCATCCTTATCTAGATATGGAAGCAGCTAATCTTGAAGCTTATCAAAATTTGATAAGAATTACTCAAGAAATGCTGGAAAAACAAAGACCCAAGCTTGAGAGCTTAGCAAAACCTGAGGAACTTGTGGTGGTAAAAACCAATAAAGAGAAATCCAAAGTGGTGGTAGAACCCCATCTTGAAACTAAAGAGCCAAAACTCATAGTGATTGACAGTGAAGATGCTTTAGATGGAATTCCGTTTGTGGAGGGAGACTAGCCAAGACGTTTATGGAAAAAAGGGAGAGAGATTAATGATGGGAGCATAACTTTGAAATCAGCTCCCGTAGAGGAAGTCTGGTTAGTCAGTTTACCTCCTGATATGGACATTGATAAACAATCCTTGTATGGGGATTGCGGTTCTGAAGCATCGGGAATGTCTAAGCCATTGACTCTAAAAACTCTACTCTCTTACTTAGGAGACAACAAAGGTGAGTCCATAATGTGCAAAACCACTCAGGTAAAAAGAGCGAAAAAGACCTTGGAGATAGAGAACATCCATTCAATCATGTCAACACGCATTTAATGTACTCTTACCTTGGGAGAATTGTTAAAAATCAGACCATATTTATGGAATGATTTATACAAAACTCTAGAGAAGGTGGGGATAACAGGGCTAATCACAAAAAAGAGTGAGTAAATTGAAACATGAAATAGATAACAAGGAGATTAGATCCGTCCCTATAAACAAAGTTGGAGAATACTACGAAGGGGGAGAAGGAAACACAACCCTTTTGGTGAGACAAAATGATGTAGAAACCATAGCAATATTGGACAGTGGGGATGGCATAGCCATAGCCACAAAAGCAGTATGGGAATCATGGGAAAAATAAGCAATTAGACAAACTCGAATGAAATTACAAATTGGCTGATGGACACATAGAAAAACCCCTAGGACTACTTGAAAAAATGATACTTAGTTCCTATGGAATTGATTATCAACATACATTTGCAATAGTGGACTTTGGAAAGAAACTTAACAATGAAATCATCTTGGGAAGGCCATTTATGCGGCAAGTACAACTCATTCAAGATTGGAAAAACAATTACCTGCAGTTGAAGCAAGTGGGATCAATCACAAGGGTTAATTTGAAAGATCTCAGTTATAAAGATGTAGTGAAAACATCCATTTGAGAATTTGACTCAATCTCCTTAGCTGAACCAAAGCTTCCATCTTGGTTAAACAAAGACACACCTATTTGGATATGTGGAGCCTCAGAAAATGAGAGTTTAAAACGAGAAGAATGTATCTTAATAAGGGATTGCACAGATGAAGCATATATACCTGAACTGTTTCCGGAGCATTTGTTTGAGCCATTTGAATGGACTCAAATTTTGGCAACAATGGATGTGTGTGTGAATACGTCTATGCCTACTCAATTTTGCAATGAGGATGGTTATGACATAATTCCCATACAAATGATCTCAACCCTTTACGTTGAAGATGAAGTTCAGGAACCCAAGGACTTATTGAAATATCAACAAATCTTTTTAGACCTCTATTATGATGCTACTAATGAGCTTGAAGAACATTCAGCTACATCCGATGATTCTAGATCAAAAAAAGAAATGTGAGAGCCCAACTACTCCTAAAAGGAGGAGAGGAAAAGTTTTTTGACTTTCCAAACCAAAAAACAAGAAGACAAAAATGGTATAGAAGTAAAAGAGAAACAAAAAACTTGTAGTCTAGACCTATGCCATCAGTTTCTAGAAGAACACAGTTTCTAATGCAGATAGATGTACATGATTGTGTCAAAGACAATCACGGGTAGATATCCTTCAGACAACAAGCAAGGAACATCAAAACCATCAAGGAAAATGAGAAAGAAAACTCAATCAAAACCTAAGCACCAGGATGATGAATCATCCATGACACGGGTTGAACAAAAGAAAAAATATCAAGAGTTAAAGAAAACTCTAAAGGAGATGTATACCACTTCCCATTATAAGAAATATACTCTCCAAGACCGAAAGATCGTAGTGGAACAACCTGTAAGGGAACTAAGAAAGCAGGGTGAGTCATATGAAGGACCTGAAAATAGAAAGAAAATAGACTTAGCTGAACCAGGAGAAGAGCCTCGACCTTCCTACATAGCGAAGGACTTGATTGAAAAAGAAGAAGACCTTTTGCTAAGCTTCCTGAAACAATACCGAGATATCTTTGCTTGGTCTTCTAAAGATTGTTACCATATACATGTGGTAGTGATGTGTGTGAACACACTAGGACCGCCGGGGCATTTTTTCCCTCTTTAGGAGGTTTTTTCCCCCGTGCATTGTATATACGCCCATCACTCTAGGGCTATCTATCTTTCCATTGCACACTAAGTAACACACTCTCTATTGTGTGCCTTGGGCTTCCTTCGTCTTCTCCAAGATGTGTGTGTTTCTCTGCAACCCTAATTCCAACAATTGGTATCAGAGTAGGTCACGTCCTCCCGGGCTTAGTCGCCAGCAGCTCTAGCACACGCCTGCTCACTTTCTCCGATTTCAGTGAGCTTTGGCGAGCGTCCGCAGGTCGAAAATTTTTTTGGGAAAGCTTGAAGAGCTAGGTCTGCTCAGAATTTTGATTTGGGCTCATTTCGGCCTCTGTTTCCACTACAGGCAGTACTGCACAGGCTATTTCGTCATTTTGTGTAGAATTTCTTTCAGTGCCGTTTTCTGCATAACAGGTGCCTTATAGTCTTCTACGGTTTGTGCTATATAGCACAAGTTGTTCCCGCTCCGTTTCTCCTATTTTCGGGCAGTTTTTACATCAGGTGCAGCATTTACCATGGCTGACAACAACAACACATATGTGTTCAAGATGTTTGCTGCTGAGGACAGGTTGGATGGGGACAACTACCCTATGTGGGCTTATATGATGCAACATGTTCTTGTGTCAAAGGGTGTCTGGAACATTGTGCAGGGCATTGATGTACGTCCTGGTTCTGAGGATGTAGGCGATGTTGAGGATGTTGCGGGTCTTGCTGCAAGGATTGCAGTTGTTAGAGTTGTTTTGCCTACGGTAGAACAAGCTCATTGGGATGTTAAGGATGCGCAGGCTCATGCATTGATTGCGTTGTCTGTGAAGCGCACCATTGTTCCTCACATCCGTTCAGCAAAATCTGCAAAATAGGCTTGGGATATTCTAGCAGGTCTTTATGCAAGCCGCAATGAGGCTAAAATTTCTTTGCTACGTAAAGAGCTGGAGTCGAAGATTATGCATGAGGAAGATGATATGGACACTTTCCTAGGATATCAATGAGCAGCTTATTTTTGCAAGTGAAGTCATTTCAGACAGTTCCCTTGTGCAGACTATTCTTGATGCCTTACCAGATTCCTACCAGACTTTTGCTAGTACTTGGAGATTGATGACCCAAGGAAATCCTGAAGTTGTCAAGTTTGATGCATTATGCACATTGCTATTGCAAGAGTCACTTTCTAGAAAAAACAGGACTAGGCAGCGTGCAGTTAAACAGGCTTTTATTGCTTCTCAAAGAAAGGGTGGTAACAGTAATGCAGCCACTTCTTATGGTTCTGCTGCGAGTGGCAAAATTCTGTTCCTAATGCTTCTGCTGGCAACACTTCGTCTGGCAATTCTGGTGATAATGGCAAAAAGAAGATGCGTTGCCATTATTGTAAAGCTAATGATCACTTGATCAAGTCGTGTCCTAAGCTGAAGGCCAAAGAGGCTAAGAAGAAAGAGGGTGGTTCCACTGCAAATCCTTGTTCCACTAAAAATGCAGCAATTGTTGAGTCTTCTGTGAAAGGAGACTGTGTTGCTGATGTTGATGCAGAATGGGCTTTTAGCGTAGAGTGCACTTACAATCCTGCTGTCCATGATGCATGCTTGTTAGTTGCTGTAGATTCACATGTGTGGTATTTCGACAGGGGTGCTACAAAGCACATTACCTCACATCGTGAATTGTTTACCTCTCTCGAGTCTGTCCCTCATGGGAATTCAGTCGCTTGTGCCAACAACGCCTCTTATCCAGTTCATGGAGTTGGAAAGATTGTGCTCACTGTGCTAATGGCAGTTCCTTCACACTTGTTGATGCACTTTATGTACCTGGGATCAAGAAGAATCTCTTGTCTGTATCCGCACTTGCTAGACTTGGACTTGTAGTCAAATTTGTGGATGACAGATGTACAGTTCATGATCTCAGCTTTGGTGATGAAATTGTTGCATCTGGCCTTTTGTGCCGTGGGTTGTATAAGCTCACTTTGTATGACAAGTGTGGACAAAATTTTGCAAATGCTGTTGCAGATTCAAGGGCTATTTCAGATGCAAAACTTTGGCATGCACGTTCTGGTCATCTGAATTTTGCCAGTTTGCTGCGTTTATAGAAATCTGATATGGTTGCTTCTTTGCCGCCTCTTGAAGCACCTGTCAAACATGTTTGTGAAGGCTGTATTTTGGGGAAGATACAGCGTTCTAAGTTTCCAAAGGATGGTTCAGTTCGGGCAACATGTAGGTTGCAGCTTGTGCATAGTGATGTTTGTGGGCCCATGCAAACTCCGTCCTTGGGCAATTACCTGTACTTCGTGACTTTCATTGATGATTACTCCAGGCATGCATGGGTATTTCCTCTTAAAGCGAAGTTTGAAGTTTTTATGTGCTTCAAACAATTTGTGGCTATGGCTGAAAATGTCTCGAAATGTACTATGGGCACCCTCTGTTCCGATCGAGGGGGGGAGTATATTTCTCATGAATTTAATGCATTTCTGGCTAGTCGTGGGATAAAACACCAATGTACAGTGCCTTATACACCTCAGCAAAATGGTGTTGTTGAGAGGAAAAACAGGTCACTAACGGAAATGGCACGATGTATGGTCAAAAGTCAAGCTTTACCGCATTCTTTTTGGCTTGACGCCATCATGTGTGCCACTTATGTACTTAACACGTGTCCTACGAAAGATTTGCAGTCTATTACTCCATATGAAGCATGGCATGATAGAAAACCTTCTATTGAGCACATGCGTGTTTTTGGTTGTTTGGCATATGCTTTGGTGCCACAAGTGCAGCGCAGAAAATTGGATGATAAGGCTGTCAAATGTATTTTTGTTGGTTATAGTGTTGAAAGCAAAGGTTACAGGTTGTATCATCCGCAAACAAAACGTATTCTGGTTTCACGGGATGTAGTGTTTGTGGAAGATTCTGTTCAGCCCTTGCTGTCATGTACTAGAGACAGTAATGTAAGCTCACAAGACATTTATGACACTTTGTTGCCTCTTTTCAGTGGTGGAAATACGAATGTAAGTTCCAATGAGGCAAATGTACAGCCTATGGGGGTTTCTGAAAATGTTTCAGATCAGCCTATTACTGATGCAGATGTACATGATGTACTTGGTGAGTAAAGGGCTGAAAATGAGCAGGCTAGAGGTATGCCAAAATGGCTGGTGCACACTTTGCGTGACAGTAAATTGGATGCACCTTTGTCTAGTCGTACTCGTTCAGGCTCTCGCCATGCATCTTATGCATCAAATTGTTATGCTTTGGCTGTGTCTAGTTTACATGATGTTGAGGAGCCTGTGTCTTTTGATGAAGCACAGAATTCAGAAAATTGGATGGCTGCCATGCAATGAGAATATGATGCACTTATAGAGAATGACACATGGACTTTATGTGATTTTCCTCCTAGCAAAAAGGCCATTGGTAGGAAGTGGGTTTACAAGTTGAAACGCAAGCCGAATGGTGAGATCGATCTCCATAAGGCTCGACTTGTTGCAAAGGGTTATGCACAGCAAAAAGGCATAGATTATGAAGAGACTTTTGTTCCCACTTGTCGTATGACTACTGTGCGTTTTCTATGTGGATTGGAAGCTCATTTTGGTTGGGATGTACATCAATCAGACATTGTTACTGCTTTCTTGAATGGTGACATATTTGAGGAAGTTTATGTAACGCAGCCTCGCAGTTTTGTCTTAAAAGGACAAGAGGACAAAGTGTGCAAATGTAAGAAGGCTTTGTATGGGTTGAAGCAATCTCCTCGTGCTTGGTATGAGGAAGATGACACTCAATTGGTTAAACGAGGCTTTCGTAACAGTCCAGCAGAAAGCACATTGTATGTAAAGCGTGAGGATAATGTATTTCTCATTGTGGTTCTTTATGTTGATGATTTGCTGATCACTGGACCAAATGAGAGACATATTTCTGAATTTAAGGCTGATTTGAATGCTACTTTAAAGGTGAAAGATTTGGGGCTGTTGCATCATTACTTGGGTATACAGTTTAAGCAGTGTGATGGTGGTATTGCCTTGTGTCAGAAAAGTTACATAGAGACATTGCTATGTAAGTTTGGACTTGGGGATTGCAAACCTATTGCCACTCCCATGGAAACAGGTTTGAAGTTGAGTCTACATGATGCTGGTGATCCTGCTGATGTCACTCTTTACCAAATTGTTCTTGGCTGCCTCATTTATGTATGCAGCACGAGGCTGGATATTCAGTTTGCAGTCTCACATGTCAGCAGATTTATGCATAGCCCAGGGTCTAAGCATTGGCAGGCTGTCAAGAGGATTTTTCGCTACCTTAGTGGCACTTTACATCTTGGCTTGTTTTATCCCAAGGGGGGATCATTGCTGCCAGACTTACATGCTTTTTCGGACTCAGATTGGGCTAGTTGTTTTGACACGCGAGTGTCCACAAGTGGTTTTTGTTTCATGCTTGGCAGTTCATGTATATCATGGTTGAGCAAGAAGCAACCTACTGTGGCCACTTCGAGTTGTGAGGCTGAGTACAGGGCAGTCTTCACAGCTACGATTGAGTGTGTATGGCTCAGACGCCTTATGGCTGATTTGGGTGTTGGACAAGACACTGCCAACACTATCTACACTGACACTCAAAGCGCACTGGCAGTTGCAAGGAACCCAGTTTTTCATGCTTGTGCAAAGAACATTGAGGTGCATTACCACTATGTCAGGGAGAGGCTCTCAACATGAGAGATCAATTTGGCTTATGTGCCAACACAGGACAACCTTGCAGATCTTTTCACAAAGGCATTGTCTCGTGAGAAGCTTGAAGCTTTCCGCAAAGCTTTGGGCTTACTCCCCTTTGTGGACTGATCCTGTCCTCAGGGCATGGCACTTCCCTCTACTCATGTGCCAGCTCTCGTTCACCGCATCACTCCAGGGGGGGATTTGTTACCATATACATTTGGTAGTGATGTGTGTGAACACACTAGGACAGTCGGGGCATTTTTTCCCTCTTTAGGAGGTTTTTTCCCCTGTGCATTGTATATACGCCCATCACTCTAGGGCTATCTATCTTTCCATTGCACACTAAGTAAAACACTCTCTATTGTGTGCCTTGAGCTTCCTTCTTCTTCTCCAAGCTGTGTGTGTTTCTCTGCAACCCTAATTCCAAGGGTATTGATCCAAAAATTTGTCAACATACCATACCTATGAGAGATGATACAAAACCAAGTAGACATCGACCATATACTTATATTGAAACATTTGCCAAAAATATCAAAAAAGAGATAGAAAATCTCAAGGAAGCCGAATTCATTTATGAAATTGAACACACAGATTGGGTGTCTCCAATTGTGGTGGTACCCAAGAAAAATGAAATTAAGAGTATATGTCAATCTCAAAAAAGTGAATGCAGCCACCATAAGAGATAACTACCCTCTTCCAATCATCAAGCATGTTTTACAACTAGTTGTTGGAAAATAAGCTTACAGTTTTTTAGACGACTTTTTGAGATACAATCAACTTTTGGTTAATCCCAAAGATCAGCATTGAATGGGGTATTTTTGCCTATCGGGTTATGCCTTTTGGGATAACTAATGCTCCTACCACCTTTTAAAGATTGATGAGCCATGCTTTCAAAGAATATCTTAGGAATTTCTTGAAAGTATATATGGATGATTTATGTGTACATTCATCTATCCAGGTTGATCATTTTGAACATCTCAAAAAGATATTCAAAAAATGTAGACTTTATATGATTTTCTTAAATCCTAAAAAGTGCACCTTTATGGGTAGACAAGGAAAAATTCTTGGACATAAAGTGTCTAAAAACAGCATAGCAACCGATATGGATAAAATTCATGTTATTGTTGAATTGCCTAGATCGACAACAGTCAAAGGGGTTTAGGTTTTTGTGGGACATTGTGGATATTACAGCCGATTCATGTATGCTATAATCGCAAAACCCATGTATGGCCTGATTACACTCTTTGTATGGACTGATGAGTGTGAAGAATCCTTCATGAAGCTTAAACAAGCTCTCACTTTAGGCCCAATATTGAAAGCACCAGATTGGAATAAGATAAATTATGTACATGTTGATGCTTCCAATTTGGCCATTGGGTGTATATTAGCTCAACCAGGAGATGAAAATTTGATTTTCCCATTTCTTATGCTAGTAGACAGCTGAATGTGGCAGAGAAAAACTATACAACCACAGAAAGAGAAGGATTAGGGATGATCTATGTTGTAAAAAACTATAGGTATTATTTATTAGCTAACAAGTTTGTGTTCTTTGTAGACCACCAAGATTTATGTATTTGGTTAACAAGCCATGCAACACAGGGAGAATAGTGAGATGGTTCATCATTCTTTTGGAATTTGATTTCACTGTAGTTGTAAAAAAAGGCACCACACACCAAAGAGAAGATCATTTATCAAAGTTTATTTTAGGAGAACCACCAAAAGGGGTAGACGATGATCTACCAGATGCATATCTGTTCTCCATAGAAATGATTCCCCGTTGGTCAGAAGATATGGTTTCATTGATGACCATAGCTCAAGTGGATTCTCAAATATCACTTTCTATGACACCAGGATTGATTGGACAATCGGCTATGTATCAATTACTAGCTGGAAGGTTATAGAAAAGAAATCGAGATGGAAATTGATTTTGTGTATTAATTCTAAGGAGAAAACCCAATACCTAAGAAGAAAACCCAATACTTAAATCAAGTATACATGACCATAGTAGGCATTAGGGAAAATTTGGACTCACAAAGGGGCTCTATAAGGAGTTTGACTTTCTCTCTCATGTCCAAAACGGACGTGCGGTAAATTTTTTGCAAATCAGCTCTAAACTTGGCGGAGATTTGATAGTTAAAATCTCCTCTTTAAGCTCTTTCTAATTATATATAGCACACCACGAGATTCCTCATATTTTGAAAGATTTTATTTTTGATTCTCTAGATTCTAGACGGAGTTGTCACTTTGCGAAAGATCAAACTATGCAACGGATCATGAGACTTGGAGTATTTTGGCCAACCATGAGGAGTGATGTTCACTCATTTGTGAAAGATTATCTTCAATGCCAGAAACAAACAACGTACCTCATGTGACATTATTTCTCACTCGTTTCTAAGTGGAGTAAATCAAGCAGAACGTGTTTGGAGGATATGAGTAAATGTCACCAAAGAGCTATTGAAACTGAAGCAAGAGACTATGCTCTTATTGTAAACCAATTGTATCTGAGAGGAAAGGATCAACATTTGTGTGTTTGTGCAAATGAAGATGAATATATACCCACTATAGAACAAGCACATCTTGGATTAGTTGGAGGTCACTTTTCTAGTGAAACCATTGCTAGAGCAATTTTAATGGTAGGCATATGGTGGCCAACACTTTTTGTAGATGCCAAAGAATATGTTAGAAGATGTGATGCATGCCAACGAGCAAAATCCCAACAAGGGTAGATAGCATGCCTTTAAGACCAACTATGGGGACTAGAGCTTTTGCAAAATGGGGCATAGATCTTGTCGGACCAATACAACCTCCTGCTTATAGAACTCAAGCTCAATATATCATTGTAGCTACGGACTATTTGACCAAGTGGGCAGAGGCTAAGGCAACAAGGACGAATGATGCTAGAACCACAATCAAATTCTTGTATGAGAATGTATTCACAAGATATGGACTTCCAATAGAAATTGTTAGTGATAGGGGAACTCATTTCTTCAATGAGGTAATTGAGTATCTTCTGGATGAATTTATGGCCATCCATAACAAATCTGCTACATATCATCCACAAGCAAATGGACAAGTTGAGCACACGAATAAATTCTTAGCTCGGTGTTGACTAAAGTGGCTAGTTCAGGACGAATTAATTGGGAAATGCATCTACATACTGCTCTATGGGCTTATAGAGCTTCATTCAAGACATTTTTAAATGCTACACCCTTTAACCTTGTTTATGGTATTGATGCCATACTACCGATAGAATTTCAATTGCCAACACTAAGGATAGCTAAAGATCTTGAGTGAATCGGACATAAATATTTAGAGAGGCTTGAAGATTTGAAAAAGCTTGATGAACAAAGGCTAACAGTAGTAGCTCACGTCTATACACAAAAATGAAAGAAAAAACAATTTTTTAATTCACATCTAGTCACAAAAATCTTCAAAAAGGGGGACCTATTAGTTTATTCCCTTAAGCAACACATTCCCAAATTCAAGAAAAAGGGAAATGAATCGTTTTTTATTGAAAACGTATCTCCAAGTGGAGCAGTTAATTTGTCCACTATAGATGGTGAGCCAATGGCTAATTCGATTAGTGGTTGCCACTCAAAGAAGTACCATTTGACACTAACCAAGATTTTCCAGAAAAAATGTATGCAACAAAGCAAAGATTAAACGACAACAGGTTGTTGATGAAGCTCAAGAGGAAGCTTGACTTTGAGTACTCAAGAGGAAAGCTGCTTTCAAAAATCAACAAACACCTATTCCCATCAACCGTTTGGAACCATATAAAAAACTATCAACGGATGATGAATGGTTGGATGGAATTGACCTTCGCATCACAGTACGATTTAACAATCATAGCACAATGCATTAGTAGATACCGGAGCTCAAATGAATGCAATCAGTCATTCCACTGACAAGAAAGCTACAAATTAGTCTTTAGCATCAGGAATGTCTGCTATCAAAAGATGCAACAAAAATCCAACACCGGCATTGGGAATGGATAAGTTGAATATGATAGTAGATGGATTTTTGTTCCCTCATCAATTTATATGAAATCCAGATGAACATATGAATAAAATGATGATTCTTGGAATCTCATGGATATGGACATACAAGGCAGTATTAGATTGGGACACCAATCAACTCAAGCTATCACTTAAAGGATGACAACTCTTAGTTCCAATTGCACCGAGCAAAGAGGAATGGAAAAGAGGCCGCCCACAAAAGAAACCAAGGAATAACCAATCTACGTCAGCCTCTAGACAAGCAAATGCTACAAGCAGCATGCAAGGAGGTAGGCAAATTTGGGTACCAATAGCACAAATCAAGGACAATCCGTCTCAAATTTGGGTGCCCAAAAACTCATCTACCATACCGAAGAAAGTTTCACATCTAACAACTCAAAGAAAAACATCTTTCAGAAGAGAAACTAGCACTAGATAGGTTTGGAAACCAAAGGAGCATTTATCTTCTCGACAAATTGTAAAGCCGATGAATCAATGGAAAGTTAAATCTCAAAAGACTCCACCACAACAGTTCATCAACAAAAAACTTAATTACCAATGGAGAGTTAAATCTCAACAACCATCATCATTGATACCTACAGCTCAGGAAATCAGTGTGCCAAAGCATCCAAATGGTACGGTCAGGTAAAGAGCACATAGATTACAAAATCTGCTATTTAGAAAACATCAACAAAAAACCTCGACCACAGAAACCCTTGAGTTAACTACTCAAGACCCAACTCTTGCACCACATACTGGTTTGAATTATTGCATTGACCTTCAAAGCATGATAGAGCCAACCACGGCTATGTAGAGACACAAGTGTTTGACCCATGCACGTAGTTGTCCCGGAGTACTCCATCTAGGAGGGGTGATTTCATTAATTAAGGGTAATGTTTCAAGAGGGAGGAAAGAGTTAGGTGTTAACGTGTGGTTTTTTGCAAAATTACCTAATAATGCCCTTAAAAATCATCAACAAAGGAATTCAACTGATAACATCTTCCCAATGAGTGTAAATAGTGTATATACTATCAGAAATTACATTAAAAATAGCCTTTTTGGCTTACTTTCATTAATTTTTCTTGATATTGGGGCTTAAAAATGGAAAAATCCACCAAAAAGTAAGAAAAGGTGTTTTCCAATGGATTTTCTTAATTGTTGATCTTTTAATTTTCTTTTTTAGTGCACTTTATCATTTTCTTTGATTTTTCAATAAGCAAATCAAAAATTAATAATAAATAGCAAATGAGCTTAGATGGAGAAATTGAAAATACGCTGATGATCAAAAAGACAAGATGGACATGCACAATTTTTTTTGATCAAAACTACAAATGGAAGCGGGAGGCCTAAATTAGGCTGCTAGGGCCTGTTTTTTGCAAATTCTTGCAGAATGAACTAACAGAGTCCGATTGAGGAAATTTTCGAGTCTAACGTAGATTACATGGCCTAGTAGGACTAACAGGGGAATATGGGAAAAAGTAGTTTGGGAAGTCCGAGTATAGATATCTTAGGTAGCCCAAAATCACCTCATTTCCACTAGTCACTCTTGGAGAAGAGAGCTCTCTACCTTCTTCGTACGCGATTTTCAGAGTCCACAATCACCCTTTTTCAGCGCCGTTTCACGCGGGACATGAAGGGTAAGCTCTAAACTCATCAAAGAACATTTCTATGCAGTCAGGTACTTAGCAGGTCTAGGTCCAGGAAAACCCTAGAATCCCAACTGTTTACGAATTTCTAGAACACAAAAACGACCATAACAGCCTAGTAGAACACTTCCTTATCATTAGATGAACATTTGGCAAGGGTCGACGGGTTCCCCAAGTAAATAATCTAAGTTTTTGCCAGATGCTAGAATTGAATTCTGACTCCATGGGCAGCTTATGGACAAGGTCTACATACAATGTACCTAGATGGTTTCAAGAAAATAGTCAAGGAAAGCTCTCTAACAACAAGAAATGGCTCGAAGACTACAAAGCGTCAATTTTGACATATGGAGTCAAACTGACTCCGAATGAGCCCAAATTGGATGAGTAGCACCAAGACTATGTAGCGGACAAGTCCATGGCTTCAAAAGTGACCAAACAACTCTACACACCAAGTGGCAATAAAAACGAGTGATTTCAGAGCCAACAAGAGCACGAAGTGATGCCGACATGACCAAATTTGACCAAACTCATTTAAAAACTTAGGTCATAAAATTGTCTTTTCAAGCAAAAACTTCAATTGCTGTAAATAATCATGATCATTTATTTTATTGCAATATTGGCTCGAAAATCATCATTTTGCTTCAATTTTCACTTGTACACATCAATCTCATGCCACATGTCAAATATGAGCCCAGAATGTCCAGTAAACCTCAAATTTTGTCAAAAAACGCACTAAAAGCTCTTCAATCCAAATTTTAAGTTATTTGCCACATGTTTTGATCCAAAACATCCCATATCTCACACAAAGGGTCGGTAGCATGTCTAGAACCACTGTGCAAGAAAAAAATGTTCAATTTGATGAAAATGTTAATAATCACGATTATTTATATTTTTGCCATAATGAGCCCAATTCTCATTTTTGACCTCATGGGACCAAAGTAGATGATGTGACAAGCTCACTAATCAAGCTTGATCACATTTGGATTTCAAAAACCCAAAATTCCTTTATATCTATTGTTTCACAGTTTGAAGACTAAATCTGGCACCATTTCCACCGTGTACACTCAAATGAGCTCACACTTCACTCACAGTATCTAAATCACATGTTCTTCAAGCTTATGAAATCAAAAGTGCAAAAATATGGAAAATTTTCCCTGCTATAAATAATCACGATTATTTATTTTGCTTGCAATTTGACGGATTAAATGGTTTTGATCTTTACATGTTTTTATGCATCTATGCATGCTCCAAAATTGGTTTGAAGCAAAACAGACATCATTTGTCAGCAATTCAGACACCGGGCATGTTAGAGCAAAATTTGTGGAATTTTCTAACTTCAAAATTGTATTCTTCTAATAGGTGCAATGCAAGCTGCTGAGAAAGCAAAGAAGAGAATGACCCAAAAAGAAAAGCTGCAAGAGTTAGCACCATATCAGTTGGAGCCGAGTTCTATGAAAACGGCCAAAGTAACCTACCTATCAAAAGAACAGCTTGAGGAGCACAACACCATAGTCTTCACTGGAAAATTCAAAGGTGAAGATGGAAATCGTGTAGAGTTGTAAGTGCTACCTAAAGAAGTCTATGATGTAGCAGCTAAGCCAACAACGAAAGAAGCCAATAGGAGGTTAGGACTTCAGGAATTTTTTGATCAAGAACCATGTGGAGTAGACTTCCAAAGAGCTTATGAACTACTATCAACAATCAAAGAGGATGGATCTGCCCAGATCACAGATCAGCAAGGACAGAAGGTTAAAGTAGTCATTAACACAGACATAGTGGCTAAAGCACTAAAACTGCCTACTGAAGGTATGACAATGAGAGCGAAAGATAGAAAGACAGCTGGTACATTCACAAAGAGTATAGCTATCGACACCTTCTTCGACCTTATACTAAAGCAAGTAGAGGATCCCGCCTGTCTATATCACCAGCACTTCCACTTCCTTGCCAAGAAACCACCAAGATACACTACCCCAAATCATGTTGTCGCAACCACCTTCACGCAGTATTGAAATCAACAACAAGACAATTAATAGATCATGCTCAGTATGTGCTTAAAACACTAAAGAGCACAAAGAAGGAAGGAAGAGTAACATACTTGGGAGCTCCAGAAGTTCTAACCCGAATTGCATACCATGCCATTGGGATGGCTGATAACTTGCCGTCAGCCCCAAATCAAAACACATGGATAATCACAGCTCAACTCTCCACGAGCCACTAGATCAAAGAAGAAAGGGATTTATAAATCAGATGAAGAGTCAGCGAAAAGCTCACATGAAGTCCATAGCAGTGAAGAAAGTTCAGACAATGAGGAAAAAAGAGCAAGGAGAGAAGAAATGAAAAGAAAGGCAGTGGCCGCCCATCAGAAAGAACCTCAACACAAAAAGGCAAGGTTCGAGAGAGAAAGAGAAGCTTACAAACAAAGTTGACAAGCTACAGGACAGAATCCAGATTTATGGAATCCAAGGGAAGTCAAGGGTCCTAGAACCAAAAACCCTGAGAAGAAAATCCGAAGGACCTGCTAGAAAGGACGTATGTGGAAGCCAAAGCCTTAAAGCTGCAAGAGGCTTTAGAAGCTCAGAGAAAAGCCACATTAGAGTCCACTGCTCAGCAACCACAGCAAGCAGAAGTTGGGAAACCAAATGAAACACAACAAGAACAGGGAGAGATCTCTCTAAGACCACCCTCACCCAATCCCATACAAGAAGATCAACCTTTTCCTAGTCCAAGCCATCAACTCACCAATCAAATGAAGGTGGAGAAATAAAAGGAGATGAGAAAAAAGAGGAGCAAGCCAGTCAAGAACATCCCAAGGAAACAACCAAAGATGAGGCTGGACCTTCTAAAGAGCCTCAAAAAGAATCCAAAGAATGGGAGACAACAGATGAAGTTATCATCCAAGTTAATGAATATGCAAGCAGATGCAACTAATGACGAAGAAAATGCAAACAACAGCTCTTAGCCATAGTGCTAAAGCTCTAGAACTTGAACAGGTGATTGATGCTCTCCAAGGCGAGCTTGAATATCATTGAAAATATTCATGGCAAAATCAAAGAGCTCAAGAATGAGGTAGAACAACACCAAACCATCAAGGAAAAGCAACAAAAGGAAATGGAAGAATTAGGGGAGATCCTCACAAAGTTGTCGGATGCATGTAAAAGTAAGGACCAACAGCTGACTAAAGTAACAAATGAACTTAATAGCGCTACTCAATCAGTACAAAAGCTCCAAGTACAATTGAATGTAGCAAATGCCTCTTTGCAATAATCTGAGTAGAGAATCAATGGCTAAGCGGCATTTCTAAAGAAAATTAGGAAAAACCCAGCAGTAGCTTCACTCAAGGGACTGATGAAGCATACAAGACTTTAGAAAAGAGGAACAAAGACTTGGAACTTGAGTTGAAGCTGGAACAAGCACAAAGAAGGGACCTCACTCTAATGCCTATATTAAGAGAAGAGCAGTTGCTTAAAGAGATAGAGGAATTAAAGAAATCCAATTAGTTGCTGAGAGAAGGGAATGTGGAAACTCAGGAGGAGGCAGGTACATCTGAATAGCCAAATCTAGAGATACAATCAATCTCTTTTGCAGAAATAGAAACACAACCAACAGAAGGGCAGACATGAACTTTTGAATTCCAGGTACCAATCACAGACGAGGAACAAGTGCCAATGGTCCAGCTCTCTAAAGCTGAAGAAGATGCACTTAAAGAGCACATACGAAGTGGATGTTGAATGGAAAGCGGCTATGGATTAGGAGTTGAGAGTCCTTCACATTGTCAATGTAACTTAGCTCACTCCCAATCAAATCGATTCTCAGTGGCATCGACAGTCACTACCTTATCCTTTGATGAAGGTGGATTTATTGTAACTAAAAGAAAGACTCTTCAAGGATATGCAAGAAGAGCGGTTAAATGCTCTCCACCCCACATGGAGGAAAAATTGGTTCAACAAAAACTCAAGGTATCTCATCTTGTTTACAAGAGCATCGGCATCAATCCAAAAAGACCCAACATTCTGTCTTATACCAAGGGTGAGGACATGGAAAACACATGAAGCACTAAAGAAGAAACGGCCAACTTGGCTTAACTACCCGAAACTATAAGCTCCAGAACAAGGATAGACAACTGAGGAATACATGGTGAAAACCCTAACGAGCGCCATGAACTTCTTCAACAGCCTCCCTGACCTCCCGTGTGTAATGCTTTTTAAAATTTGCAAAATGTTGCTCACATGTATCCAAGTTTTTCATGAGCCTTAACAAGCAAGAGTCCCATGGATGTCCTTTTTAGAAGGTAACCAAGTCTTATGCTATGACTTGAGTTGGCAACCTTTAGAAGAAGTCCTTTATGGCTTTTATGCCAGATGTATGTTCTTGCCATCAAGAAATATGTTGGCATTTGAAGAAGCTTTTTACACCGGATTCTTTTCATGGTGTAAAAATATTTTCGAACAAGTGATCAACATTTTAACAGCAAGGTTCGTCGGATATTCACTGATAGAACTGAAGAATAAAGTTACTATTTAGTTTCTGCATCAGATCTCAAAAAGAACTTCAAGCACTTAAAGACCGCCTCCCCAGCCATCAACCTGAAGACAATTTCAGTCCATGAAACTGTGTCAAGGGACAACACAGTCAAGGAGGGGGGGAGATGTTAGCAGCAAGCTAACCCATGTAACATTTTTTGGGAGCTTTATTGTAAAAACACTTATTCTTTTCATAAATCGGGAATATTGTAACTCCTATTTGACGAGTTGATACTGTAATCTATGAATCGGAGCTACAAGCTTCCAAATTGTATCAAATTATCCTTACTTAGAGCTCCCAGATGATTAGTTTTT
The DNA here is from genome assembly GCF_014529385.1 of Adiantum capillus-veneris. Classification (NCBI taxonomy): domain Eukaryota; kingdom Viridiplantae; phylum Streptophyta; class Polypodiopsida; order Polypodiales; family Pteridaceae; genus Adiantum; species Adiantum capillus-veneris. The sequence goes on along the minus strand of NC_140941.1, from coordinate 94,015,611 downwards.
TACCAAAGAAACCTTGGCTAAGGTATAAAAACCAATTATGTAAAGTTATTTTTTAGTTTTTTGGATAAGAAATATACAACATGAGCTTACGCGCTCACTTCTCACCTTCTCCTGCTTCTATCTCCCTTGTCGGTTGTCACATTGCGGTGTCGTCTATTGCCTTGCAACCACAGGTACGAGCTCTACGCATTGACATAAACATATCATGATAAAGTTTAGTTTTTAATGTTGCCGACCCACAAATTAATTTCATCATAGTAGGAATTTAAGCTAGGAAATCACAAAGTAAGCATAGGCAGGGTATTGGGGCATCATTGCTAAGCATTTAGATGCATTCGGGGTCAGAAACGACTAGGTCAAAATCTCACTCTACTGTTAATAATCTCATTTTTTGCACTTCATCAAAAGTGAGATTTGAGACCAAAAGCATGTGTGCTTAGGTCTCATATACTTGTCTCAGAAGTTTCATAACATTTGGATGTCGTTTCATGTTGGAACGATCATGGTTTGTTTGTCAATTAGTGACTAGCTTTTGATGACTTAGGTCATTTGAGTGTAACTTGTGTTAGATTCGAGTTGTCGGTTGTTTTACAAGAGATTGACATCGGGTGAGTGGATTGATATCTTGCATGTGTGCTACTTGAAAAATAGATACCCAAATGCACCCTCTTGTAGCCTCCATGCACTAGTCAAGTCAGCTTCGTCCCATGGATTGACAATTATGTTTGTGGCTCTTCTGATGTCTACAATAAGATAAGAGTGAGGTTAGGAAACCCATCCACAAAAGGAGTCAAGCTGGATTTTTTTTGTGGGGAGAGAAGGAGTTGGAGAAGTGTGGGAGGAATGCACCATGTGGCAAGGAAACAATCCCACATAGGGGAGCTTGGGCCCAAAACAAAGGGTATAAGAGGGGGAATGGGTGCCCATTATGGGTGTATCAAAGGTGAGAGGAGCTCTCTCAAATCTTGGGTATGGGGGCTTGTGGGCCTCATGGGGGGGAAGATGGTGCATTTTTTGGGTTCCCACTAGCCTGGCTAGGCGCCTTTTAGTCCCCTGGACACTTGCCCCCACCCCTTCCCTTGACCAAAAAGTCATCGACTGCCCATTTCATGCCCGAATTGAGCCAAAAAAAAGGACCAATTAAATGGAGCCTTGTAAGAGAGCCTTGTCGGTTGAGGAGAGAGAAGAAATATCTTGGGATAAAAGATAAGAAAAACCCCCATTATTATAGCTTCAACACCTGCAAAATTTCCAGAGAGCTCATTTTTTAGCAAGAGGGAGTACACCCCCAACTTCGAGTGGCCACAACTCTCTCATCTTTTATCTGTTTTTAATCTATGGATACTCCATGAACATCTACTCAAGACAAGCTATGTCATTATGTCCTTGGTTTCTCCTAAGTCCAAGTGTGCTTCATTCTAGAATGATTCTTCATAAAACTTTACAGGTGCTTATCACATGTGGTTTCGACAGTGCAATAGTTCTTCCTTTCGACGGTGTGACTCATGCAAGGCTATAGAGGCACTCTTTTTCCTTGTCATTTGCATGCTAACATTGTTTTGGTGCCCCCACAAAAGATCAAGTACTCCTGTGCTCTGATTTTTTTGAAATATGTCTATTCTGCAGGCAGAGAATGTAAAGGGTATATGGGTCCTTATGGACAACCACCTATGTATGTGCAAATTGTGGACAAGCACTTGAGGCAGTCATGCAATTGGATTGCAGCCTTTGGAGGTTCATGAGGTTTTGTGAAGCCAAGCATTGGGATCCGGGTTACCCAGTGTGAGGTGGATTAGGTACTGGAGCGATCCAACGACATCCCTTGAACTTTCAACATCACATGTAAGTGTCTTTGTGGCAATTGAATATGGCGGATGAGTTTCCACAGTTTCATGGAGTGCCTAATGAGAATGCACGGACTTTTATTGAGAAATTGGAGGTTAATTGCTTACTACGGAATATACTAGATTAAGCTATATTATTGCGGTTGTCGCAATATAGTTTACAGGATGAGGCAAAAGTTTGGCTACAAAATTATGAAGAGGTGGTATAGGCACAAACTCCAAGGGTGGTTTTGGACTACAATCGTGTGAAGCAAGATTTTTTGCACAGTACAAATCCTTTGAAGTACCTGATGAAGTTTGGCATGAAATTTTGGGGTACACTCAAAAGGCTAATCAAAATGTTGATGATTTTGTCATGCAGTTTACCCATTTATGGGATAAATGGGCCCAAGATTTAGGAAATGAAATCCCTCCAACCATGTTAAACAAGACCGTTTTGTGGCAAACTTAAAGGAAAGTCTGAAGTTCAAAGTTGAATTGAAAAGGCCCGCTACTTTTGAGGAAGCAGTCACCATTGCCAAGGAGAAATCATGGAAAGCTCAAAGACTCAATGAGTATGAGAAAGCGGTTCATGTGCAAGGTAATGGTGGCCAAAATGAAGGAATCAGATAGAGGTTGAAGCCCAACCTGCTCAAAGGGTTGCAAACACTGAACAGTTATAGCGAAATATGCAAAACATGATGACCATGATGCCATATGAAGCTTAGCCTAATGCTAATGTGGGTCATGGACAAGGTGTTTTTGAGCCACAAAGGAGGTTCATCCCTATCTGTTATAATTGTGGTGAACTTGGTCATATCAGCACTCATTGTCCAAGGCCATTAAGGATGGGAGGTGATATGCTTTCACTTCCTCATCAATTCCTAACATGGCTAATGATTATGCCTTGGATATAAGGGAAGATCGAGGTATATATGGGGAGATCAAGGTACTAAACAGGAAAATCGGGCCTCAACCTCTAGTGGTCATGTGGTTATTGTGTGAGTTGAAAAGAAAGAAACAAATATGATGCTCGTAGGCAAAAGAGAGAGGGAAGCTTATGCTACTCCAGGTCCTAGTAAGAAGAAAGGAACAGAGAAAGAGAGTGAAGATGTGAAAGTTAAGAGGAAGAGAAGACCTCGTAGACGGTTTGGAGTATCAGATTTACCTTTGGGAGAAGGCTAAACTGCTTACGGTTTAGACAAAGACCTGATTGGGAGGAAAGTAGATTGTACTTCTGGACAGTTGATGAATATGGTGCCCAAACTTAAGAGACAATGGAAGTCATTAGTGAATCCAGAAAAAGAACCGAAGCATGGACAAGTCAGAGTGTTGGTTGTGGGAGAGTTACCCGACATTTGTCTTGTGGTGAACACTTGGCACAAGGGTGTGAGCATGGGAGAGGCCTACATTGATGGAGGTGGCCAAGTTTGTGTGATCACACATTCATGTGTTGAGAGACTGGGTCTCATTACATGTGAAGCTCTGGGTTCAAGATTTGACTAGCAAACCATGCCAAAGTGAAGTGTTTGGGGCTGATTAAGAATTTGGAAGTTGAAGTCTTTTAACGTGAAGGTTATAGTAAACTTTCATGTTATGCCAGCTGGCCTGGGAGCCTTTTCTCTCATTTTGGGACGACCTTGGTAGTTGTTGATGCTGTACAAGATTGGGGCAAGGGCACAATCTATGTGTATGGCAAGAAGGGTAAAAAAGAGGGTGTTTGATATGACTACCAAGCAACCTTTGGCAGTAGAAGATGTGAGTGATGAATCCAGAGTTATCAGTGAAGACAGTTCTAAAGATTCAGAAAGTGGCACTACTTCTATCAGGAAATAAGGGGTTTTGTTGGAGATCCTCTGAAGATCGAACTAGTTGAAGGGGCAAAGCCAATAAGACAAAAACAAAGAAGAATGTGTTAGGAGCAAAAGAATGCTTTAAAGGGAGAAGTGAATAAATTTTTGGATGCAGGGTTCATTGTGTCAGTTGATAATGTTGACTGGGTGAGCCTTGTAGTGGTCACTCCAAAAAAAGATGGGTGTTGGAGAGTTCGTGTTGATTATAAGCCATAAATTGCAGTGACCAAGAAAGATCCTTATCCCTTACCTTTTATTGATCAACTTTTGGATGTCGTGGCTGGCTTTGAAAGATACATTGTTTGTGATGGTTATTTAGGGTATTTTTAGCTTATCCTTGCTCTTGAAGACTGGAAAAAGACTACTTTCATCACTCCATGGGGTTGTTTTTGCTTTTGTTGCCTTCCTTTTGGGTTAACAAATGGGCCTGGAGCCTTTGAAAGAAAAGTGGATTGGGTCCTCACCCCATTTCTTGGAAAGTTTGTCAAAGGGTTTATAGATGATTTCTATGTATACATTTCAAGGAAAGAGCATGTTCAAAAGCTTGAAATGACTTTTGCAAGGTATGATGAATGCGGGGGTCATTTGAACCCTAAGAAGTGTCATTTGGCACATCCAAGGGTAAAGCTTCTTGGACATGTCATTTTAGAAAATGGGATTGAAGCAGATCCAGAGAAAGTGGAAGCTTGGTTATTGCTGTCATCTCCAAAAGATACAAGACAATTGTCCACTTTCACACAGCAGGTTAAATATTTGTCTCGATTCATATCTTTGGCATCACAATTATTGTATCCATTGCAACAAGCGGTTAAGAATGATCCATTGGAGTGGACACGTGATTGTGAAGATGTTTTTGACAGAGTCAAATAAGTTTTGATTACACTACCCATCATGCAAGCTCCTGATTGGAAGAAGGAATTTTATGTTAACCCATCAGTGGGAGATGATGCCATTGGGGCTATGTTGTTGCAAAGGGGGAAGGAATCTCAGTATATGGAGCTTGTTCATTATGCTAGCAAAGTGAAGACTCCTCATGAAGAATTGGTGATGATAAGTCTGGTTTATGCTTGTAGACAATTCAGACATTTCTTGTTGCAAAAGCCGTTCACTTTTCTCACCAGTTATTCATTGCTTCCTCAGCTCTTTAATAATTGGAATATATCAAAAACAGTTATGAAATGGGTTATTGAACTTCATGAGTTTCAATTCACTTTTTTACTGGAAGAGAGTACTCGGGCTACCGTGGCAGATTTACTCACTTATAAAGAAACTCTTGTTTTGGTTAAGGAAGAGGTGGTGCGAAGGAAGAAGGTCGAGACTCTTGCCCTATAGGCTTCACTGTTATATTTTGATGGCTCTTATCAAAGAAGTTATGATGCTGCTTAAGGAGGCATTGCCATTTATGATACACAAGGAAAACTTTTAAGGAAACAAGGGCTCAAACTTGATGCAAAAAGTAACCATGAAGCAAAGTACATGGCTCTTGAAGGTGGCTTGCATATTTGTATACAGTTGTGAATTAGACGCCTACAAATCAAAGGAGACTTGTTGGTCGTGAAGCAAGTACTAGGAGTATAGAAGAATAAGAATCCTAAACTGAAAAATTTATGTTGCAAAGTGAAACCGTTACTTAAAAAGTTCGAAGCATTGAATTTGTAGCATATTGAAAGGTCTCAAAATGAAGAAGCTCATGATGCTATCCAAGAATTGATCACTTGTGTGTTTGTGCTGAAGGAAAATGCCCCTTTATATCACAGGAGGGAAGTTTCATCAAAGGAGGTGGATTTTCTGTTGACAAGTGTTTTACCTGAGGGTCTACCATCATCCAAAAAGTATGCTTTTATAAGGAAATCTAGAAAGTACAAAATGCTTGATAATGTGCTTTACATGAAAGGAAATGATTTAGTATTGCATCGTGTACCCTAGAAAGAGGAAACCTACAAGATCTTGGAAGAAAATCATGAGGGATCTTGTGGAGGCCATTTTTCCATGAAGGTCATGTTGCATAAAATTTTACAAGAAGACTATGTGTGGCCAAGTATTCAGCGGGATGTTAACCATTGGTACAAGTCTTGTTTTTCTTGTCAGAATATGGGAAAGAGAATTTTGAAACCCGAATTATGAAAAACAATTCTAGATTTTGATGTGTTTGAAAAATGGGGTCTTTATGCTATTGGACCCTTACCCATGACTAGTAAAAAGAATGCTTATATCTTGACAGCATTGGATTATTTGTCACGTTGGGTAGAAGCTAAAGCTGTAAAATAGATTACCAGTAAGGAAATGGGGAAGTTTGTGTATGAACATATATGCTGCAAATTTGGTGTGCCACTAGAACTACTTTCTGATAGAGGATCGAGATTTAGAGGAGAGTTGTTTGATTTCTTATGCAAAAATCTCAATATATAGCAACGATATAATTCTTCTTATTATCCACAATGCAATGGTCTCAATGACAGGTTCTATGAAGAGTTGGTGAGAATCTTGACAAAGATGACCTAGACACATGGGAAAACTTGGGATTTAGAGTTGCCTTGTGCATTATGGGCTTATAGAACTGCTATCAAAACGAGCACAGGGTTTTCTCCTTACCACTTGGTTTATGGCAAAGAAGCTTTATTACCCATTGAAGTGGAGATTTGTGCACTGAAATTGTTATCATTGGGAGATGAAGAGCAAAGAAATACCTTGAAGAAAAGGTTATTGGACTTACAATGTTTGCGATTGGACAGAGTTTTGTCTTTAAGCTACTATGAGGAAGTGTCAAAGAAAGCTCAGTTGAAGGCTAATGAATGTGTGAAGGATAAGGGAATTGAAAAGGGCTATGTCATTATGTCCTTGGTTTCTCCTAATTCAAAGTGTGCTTCATGCTAGAAGGGTTCTTCATAAAACTTTACAGGTGCTTATCTCACAGGTGGTTTCGACAGTGCAATAGTTCTTCCTTTCGACGGTGTGACTTGTGCAAGGCTATAGAGGAACTTGTTTTCCTTGTTGTTTGCACACTAACAACATCTTTGATGTTGGTTTCAAAACTTGAAAAACTTTTCTTCCCCTCCCCTAAGTAGAAGTTTTGCTCTTACGTGCTCTTTTATAGAGTTCGAATTCTCCATTGTAATTGTTTCTTCTTCCAATTCATCTGTGGCACCGTAGTAGTGATCAAAGAAGAGCTATTGCTCCTCAATCATTTCAATAAATACCATGTGGACTGGGACAAAATCATAGCCCTCCTCGTCACAAAATTGTGTAGGTGTAGATTCGTTAACACACACATCCAAGGTGGCCGAATCTAGGTCCACTCAAAAGGTTCAAACAAATGCTCAATGAATTTTTCAGTTATGCAATCTGCATCTGTAGACGGCTGAATAGTTCACGATGTGGGAACGTCTTCTTAGAGGATGGGAGCGAACTACTTAGTAGTTATTATGGTAATTATTACAGTAAACCTAAAGTGTATAAATAGGGCCCATTACATTGTAATCAGGTTGGCAATTATTATCATTTGGGTTAGCGCCTTGGCTATATTTGTACTTGAGGATCATTGGCAGTATTGTCGACTGTACTTTCTCTCTGTAAATCATATTCGTTGTAATCTTGATCTATAATCCCAATCATGGCATATATTCCAGTTATACTTACTTCTCGTCCAGTCTTCTGAATCTGAATCTGAATCTGAACCTTATTTCAATACATAAGTCTGATTCTTATTTCAGTATCCAAATTCCAGTCTAGCCTCTGATTCCTGTCCAGTTTGCTGTCTGAAATCTTCCTACACTAGTAGCTGAAATCTTCCAACACTTGAATTAGCTATCTCAAGAGATCGGCTCCAATTCCATTTTGGCGATTGCGGTGGCTCGAGCTGAAGCTCGTTGACTGAAAGACTCTTCTCCCAGTTCGAAGTTTTCAGCAATGGCACCAAAATCCAATCGTGGTCGGAGATCAACCATTCGTGTTGACCCCATTCCTGAGGCGTCAGGAAGAGAGTCTGACCCCAAGCAAGAGAAGATGACTGACACTGAGGCTCAAGAGGAGCATAGTCAGGCTGATGAGGCACAGGACTCACAACACTCCAGTCATTCTCGACGCCGACGGGCAGAACAGGAAGCACGGAAGGCAAAGAGTTCCAAGAGTTCTCGATCTCGATAGAGAAAGGAGGATACCAAGGGAAGTAAGGGAAGTCACCGTACTTCTAGCAGACAAACCAGAGAAGACACTGACACTGAGACAGAGATAGAGATTGATTGGGATGCTGACACTGACAATTGCAAGAAGGCTCCCAAGTGTCATTCTGAATCCAAGAGGAGAAGTGGCAAGATCAGTAGTAATCAAAATGATTACACAGCTTCCCTGAAGATTTCCTTTCCAATATTCAAGGGGGGGGGAAAGGATGATCCGGATGTTCACATACAAGCTTTCGAGCAGTATGCTGAACTAAAAAACATTGATGAAGATGATTGGGGGGAATATTTTCCACAAACCTTGAAGGAGGCAGCGAGGAAATGGTATTACCATTACCCTGCATGCCAGCTTAGATCATATAACAAATTGCTCAAGGCCTTCAGGTTGGAATTAGATAAGATCAAACAGAGGAATTTGTCAGTCCGCAGCTATGTGGAAAAGATAAAGGAGCTAACCAGGCAATTGCTTAGGGAACAAGAGGTACCAGCCCCTACAAAAAAATTCAATGATTTGGTCCAAAGGGCATTAAAGTTGGAACATCAGGCTAAGAAGGAGAAGAGCCACAAGAAGCAAAGGACCAGTAGCAGTAGTTCTGCTACTGAAACTTCAGATTCCAGTGAAATGTCCAGTAGCTCTGAGAGTAGATCTAATGAACGAGTAAAGGAGAAATCAAAGAAGGGATCCTGGACCAAGAAAATTGAAGAGATGGCTAGGCAGATTGCCGAAATTAGCCACACAAGACAGCCAGTTCGAAAGATGGAGACTTGGTGTTCAAGATGAAAATCCAAGGACCATATCTCCACTAAATGTCCACAATGTACCTACTGCAAGGCCTTTGGTCACCTATGGAATAATTGTGGCATCGGACTTCACCATATTAAGAAAGGAAAGAATCTATCAGTGGTTGCCTACACTGAACCAGTGAAGGTAGAACCAGTCAAGGTAGCTCAAGAGGAGAGACCAGGTACCGGTGGTACTGGTCAGGGACGTGGCAGATACCAACCAAGAATGGGCAGAGGCAGAGGAAGAGGCAATTTCCAGAACAGGAGCATGAATTGCTATACTTGTGGGAAGTATGGTCATTTTGCAGCCCAATGTCCAGATGCACCTGTAACGACTACTACTGAGGCTAAGGCACCAGAGCCAGTCCCACTCAGGGTAGTTACCAGGAGTAAGGGAGTAGTCATTGAAGAAATCCCAGACACTTCAAAAGCACTAGTCAATCCTAACAGCAACAAGTGGGCTCAACAAAGGGAAGTTTGGAAGGCCAAAGGTAAAGAGAAGGTGGTAGATGAGTGGCAAGAGCAGAGGGAACTAGCAGCTAAAATCATAGAGGATTTAGCTAAGAAGCTGCCAGAGCAGCCAGAAAGTTCCAAAGCTAGAGTCATTCAGAGGATATCAACCCAATCGACTGATGATAAGTCAGTATCGGCCATGACCGAGACCATGCTGGCTGTGGTACATGGACTAGCTGATGAAATGGGAGTGGATGGAAAGAGTGGAAGCACTGCAAGAGAAGAATGGCAGTGTGCAGATACCAGTTCTTCAAGCTCTGACAATCAGTCTGACCAAGAGAGAGAAGAAATTCATGTGAAAATTTGTGATAGAATTCAAAAGCTGACTGTAGAGTTGGAGGATATAAAAAAAACCTTGCCTGAGGTGGCCAACTTTATTAGACAGCGCAGGAAAGCTGAGGCAGAGGCCAGAACAGTGGACCTGACGGCTGTCCGAGATGATGAAGTTCCACTTATTCAGATAGACTACAAGGTCGGGAAGTAGTGGGAACCTCTCTCAAGCATTATCCTGGATGGAGGGGCAGGAGTTAACATAATGGGAACCCATCTTCAGCAAAGAATGGGTATCACCAATATGAAACCAGCACCATTCAAGTAAGAATGGCATATCATAGAGTCGTACAGGCGACGGGTATGATTGAAAACATGCAGATAAGAGTTGGGAGGAAGAAATTCAAAACCAGTTTCCTAGTCTTGGATGTGCAGGGAGCATATGGGATGCTACTAGGGCGCCCATGGTTGAGAACAGCACATGTTGTTCATGACTATGCAAACCAGACTTTGACCATAGAAGGGGCTAGTGGCAAAATCCAAATCCAGACCAACAATACCAGGAGCTGGAAAAAGGAACTGAGGCCAAAGGAGCTGTGTCAGAAGTACAGAGCCAAGAAGATCGAGCGAATGCTAGCGGCTATGACATATTCCCTTTGGCAGAAATTGACTTGAATGCAGTCTTGTTGAACAAAGAGCAGGCTGACAAGCAGAAGAGACAATTCCCTGATTAGTTTACTAAAGTCAATATAGGGGAAAGAACAGTTCAGCTAACTGGAAGGATGGTGGAACCAATTGATACTGGTATAGTAGAGGAACCAGTTTGTTCTGAAGAGTACCCACTGGATCAGAATATTGATTCAAAAACGAATGGACCATCCTGGGATTACGCGGAAGAATCGACCAAACGAAAAGGAGGCGGACCAAACTGGTTGCTTCGAGACGACCAGGAAGTAGAAGAGTGGAACCTAGGATCAGAGGAAAGCCCTAGAATGATCAAGGTTAACAAGCACCTCACCCCGGCAATGAAGGAAAAGGCACGGAAAATGTTTCAGAACTATAAAGATGTGTTTTTCTGGGAACATGCAGATCTAAAGGGAGTAGATCCTGAAGTCTGTCGGCACCAAATACCACTGAAACCGGATGCTAGGCCAGTACGATTGCAAAGATACCGGATGAACCCCAACTATGCAAAGAAGGTCAAGGAGGAGATTGATAATCTTCTCAAGGCTGGGTTCATTACGGAAGTGGCAAGCAGTGATTGGCTATTTCCCATAGTCGTCGTTCCCAAGAAGAATGGAAAATTGAGAGTTTGTGTCGACTATAGGAAACTAAATGCCCAGACTATTAAGGATCCATTTCCCTTACCTTTTACTGATATGTTGCTTGATGAGATCGCAGGATATGAGATGTATAGCTTCATGGATGGTTATAGCGGCTATAACCAGTTACAGATCGCTCCTGAAGATAGAGCCAAGACCACTTTCATCACTGAGTGGGGAGCTTTCATGTATCTGGTGATGCCTTTTGGCGTGTGCAATGCACCAGCTACCTTTCAGCGGTGTAAGATGGAGATGTTTAATGAATTTCTTCATCGGTTCCTCACCATTTTCATGGACGACTTCACTGTCTATTTAGATGAGGAACAGGACATTCTATTCCTAGAAATGGTTTTCAAACGGTGTCAGGAGAAGCGGATTTGTTTGAATCCATTCAAATCTGTTTTTCTAGTCTGGAAGGGATAGCTACTGGGACATGTGGTTTCCCGCAATGGAATAGAGATGGCCAATGACAAAATACAGTGTGTTCAGCAAGCTAAAGCACCCAGAATTGCTTCCAAGTTGAGTTCTTTCTTGGGTTATGTGAATTTCTATAGAAGATTTGTACACAAGTTTGCTTCTCAAGCAGTACCACTATATGAGCTTACAAAGAAGACGAGTAAGTTCAACTGGACTGCTGAATGTGAGGAGAGTTTCCAGAATCTGAATGTAAGGTTTCCATTGTTGTGATACACAATGCCCCATGGATAATAGTGAATTTGAGAAGAAGGACTCTTTTTTTATTGTAAAAAAGTAATCTCAATATGGCTAGATTAACTTGATGTTGTGAGATTAAATGGGTAGTTGAAGTCCTTTATGTTATAGAGGTACAAAACATTGTGTGGATATTCCTTCCTCATTACAAGTACCCGTCACCCTTGGCCCACCAAATATGTTACCCCTAAAAATATTAATCTCGAGATGTTGAGATTAATTTTCTTGAACATCTTGAGATTAAATTTTTTATAGGTCAATGTGTCTATGGGGGCACCATCCCCCCCCCCCCCCATTTGTCAAGACAAAGGTCCTAAGCAAATCTAAGTGGGCAAGGCCCAATGGCACAACCACACACGGACAACATGCACGTGCGCTCACCCTAGGCCAAGAGCTATAAGTATAGGGAGGGTCACTCACCACCCTAAAGGCCTTTGGACTTCTAGTGGTATCAGAGTAGGTGTGGTCTTGAGGGACACATAGTCGTGGCTTTTGCATGAGAGTTTGCATGACTTTTGAAATGTGGATAATAAGAGGGGCTTACACACAAGTAGGAGGGCAAGGTTAGGTGAGAAAAACAACACGACTATGCATCCATAAGAGATTTCTCTATTGCGTTGAAGCTTTATCTTCTTGGGAGAGCTCAAGCAACACCTATTATGTGAGTTGAGAACTCTTCTTCTTCTTCTTGCACTGTTATTCATTGTTCATGCCATAGCTATGAACCTTTGAAGATTTTGTTTACACACGAATGCCCCTTCAGGGGTTAATTAAGTAGATGTTTTGTTTTTTCCACCCCCTACAAGGTTTCTACTTCCGCACAAGCATGGCTCCAAACACCTTCTAAAGCTCAAATCTCTTTTAAAAAAATTAGAGACACCCTTTAAGAAGCTTCCAAAGAGCGGCAAGCAATTAAATTCAAGAATATATAGTTTTAAAATTGTCTATTTGTGTAGCACATCCGTATTTTGAGCAAAGCAAGCATGTTAGCAGATCACCCGCTTTTGATCAATCATCACTTTCATTTCAAGGACGAACACAGACATGGCAAATGTGCAGGCTAAGGAAAGTGAAAGTATTCATGACAACCATAGGTTTGTTGATACCCAAGAGTTTAACACTCTTCTCTGTCACACGAATCAAATGGAAAATATTTTGATAGCCATTTATCTAAACTCAATTACACTCATGGAGCTAGCTAACAATTTCATGATACAGATGGCCAAGGACCGGCCACAAAATCCAATTGTAGCCAGACAATGGGCCGACAAGGGCCACCACTATCCAATCTCTTTTGGTGGGGCACAAGAACGAGAAGAATTCATCTATTCTTGATAAAAGGATCTCAAGCAATTGATGTATAAAGGCAAAAACTAGGAGAGAAATAAAGATTCTATGAATGCATTTTTGCACAAATGGACCGATATCCAACATCTACCTGCAACTCCATATGTATTCTATTCTTTGAAAATGAGTTTAGCACTTGAAGAAAATGCCTACAAGTGATGGATGTCATTGAAGCTAGACAAAAATCTTACAACCTGGCATCGATTCCAAGTTATGTTCCAAAAGGAGTTCATTCCCAACAACGAGGACAACAAGAATTTTCAAGCTTGGGATGAGGGTGTAATGTATACATCTCCTTTGACCAATTATATTTCTTTCTATATAGAAGTGATCTCAAGTTGGATAACCTCAAGGAATTCCACAAAGTGCAAGTGTCCTAAATAGTCAAAGCAAAGATTACTCACTTGCATCCTACACCTTTGGAAGATGCTATTGCTAAAGCATTAGTTTATGATGCTAATGAGAAAGTGCTATAAGCTAAATGGCTTGTAGATAGTAGATAATCACTCATTTTCTTAACAACAACCATAAATGCAAGGCATCTTCAAATGATCAAGAGGCTTCAAGTGTCTCTTTGACAAGAATACCAAGCGGGATTGTCCTTTGAATAGAAGTATAGAGTAGGACAAGGCCAATGGAAATAACAAAGAGGCAATAAAAGGTAAGGACAAGGCATAACACACATCCAATTACTAGATTTACAGGAAGAAGTCTCTCACTCCACAAAAGTACATGAGTGTTTTCATACAAATTCAATGGTAGCAGCTAGTGGGTCCACATGATTTAGTCCATCTTTTTGAGTATATCAAATGGACACAAGGTGCACATACTTATGAATGATGGGGCAACTCATATATTTATCAATTATGCTTTAGCGAACTGATTGAAGCTCCCACAGAAGAAGAGTACACACTGTTACACATTATCTCTTATGCAAGGAAAACGCTCACATGTTAAAGATACTATGCTTAAAGATGTGCCACTAGAAGTCTAGAGACATCCAATGAAAATTGGTTGTCAAGTTATAAAAGAGTTGATGTAACTCTAAGGCATGAATGGCTAGGGGGATTTTTTTTGGCGAGCATTTTTTGCAAGTGCTTTTTTGGAATCCAACGAGAATATCCCAGAAAGATTTTGTCTCTCTTTCAACCCTTGATATTTGAGGATCCGCTCTTTTTTCTCTCTCCCCTCTCTCTATCTCATAGATTTCTTTCCTTGGCAAACACACATTAAACACATACACTCTTTCAAATATTATAATTTATATCAAGCTTTTAGTTTATCCACCAACACAACTCAATCAAAGATTGTGATCACTTGAGCAATAAAAGTTTCTCTATCCCCTTGTCTCTTGCAAAGCTTCCTTTTATGAAATCTCTCTCTCTCTCTCTCTCTCTCTCTCTCTCTCTCTCTCTCTCTCTCACACACACACACACACACACACACACACACACACAAGGACAAGTATACACCCAAATCATTTAACACTAAGATTAGTGTTCACAACAAGAGAAATTTAAGGATTTTTAAACCAAATAATCCAAAACAACTTTGCCAATGATCCAATACCATAATAATCCAAACCAACTTTGCCAAACTCAATACATGGTGAAAAAGGGAGTCACAAAATTATCCAATCATTGGGCTTTACTCTAAGTTTGGATATGTGTGTTCATGTCTAAGAGCATTGAAGACAGCTACATAGCGTAGCACAGGCTGATGTATAAACATGTTTTTATTTTGGCTCAATCCAAGCACTCTCAAGAAAATGAAGTACAAGTGCTTTTACAAGCCAAATAAGATTTTTTTCTTGGTTTCCCTATTAGTGAAATCGGGGCATGTGCAATATGGCTCATCCTTCATGTGCACCTCATACACCCCCACATGTTCGTCTCCTGCATGAGACTCCACCTTAAAGACTTCATGTACAGTATCTTAGATGGATTTCTCTTCAATTACCTTAACCTTCAAACCAAGAGCCAAACCAATTTTATTTGTTGCCTCCTTTGAAATGAAAGTACAAAATTTGACTCTTATACCATTTCTTAGTATTGAACCACTACTACTTGCTTTTGTTAAAGCGGAAGAGGAATCACCTCCACCCCTAGGAGGAGTCCGCATTATGGTTGCACCCTTTTTTTTTTCACTTGTCTCCACTTGAAGTCCTCCTTCAAGCAATATCTCAACCTCATCATCTATAAGATTTGTTCGCAGATCGATCAGCCAAATTGTCGATGGAGGAGTTAGCCTTGGATCTATGCTATGATCCACCACATAACAATGAATAACATGGTTGGGACAAAACCAAAACCATTGCCTAAGTAGCTCAGTTGTATGCTTTTTATACCCCTCAAATGATGGTGCAGGAGTCCCTTTGCTACATGCCACTATATTTTTGTCCACATCTTTTTCCACCACTGGGGGTGCCACTACATGTTACATGTCTATCGAGAGGGGTTATTCTTATTGCCCACATAGCTTCATTGATCTTTTTTCCAAAACACAAACCTTTGCCTTGACTTTAGAATTCTCACTCCCATCTCCAGTCCATGAATCCTCCCTGAAATTGATGGGCTGTACAATCATGTGTTTTTGCATTGCACTCTGGTCGATGCATAGAGTCATCCTCAACATCAATCACAATTGAATGCCCTCACTTGTGCCGAATGATTTCTTTGTCTCGTTAAAGAGATGTGAGAGCTTTATACATGGGTGTTCTAGATGTTGCCTCATTGACTACTCTTATCACTTGCACTTGACTAGGGGAAACTCTCTCCTTAAGTCTCTCTAATGAAGGATCCTTTCCACTATGTTTACTTTGAGAGTAATAAATTGCCTATTGTGATTTCAAAAGTGTATTTCATTTGTGGGTTGGGGAAAGAAGAGTTCAAAATGACCCCCTTCAAAGTGTCGGAGGTTGCACGCACACACATCAATCATGTGGAGTAAGTATTCTTTGCTTTTGAATGCATCATTTTTCTTTCTGAATTGTCTCAGATGGTATCGAATGAAACATCATAGGAAATGTTGTTTGGTCGACATATTGGCCAAGGGCAATGTTTCCATAATGGAGGCATCTATTCCAACTCAAGAGAAGCCATTCTTGCAGTGGCTAAGAATGCACATTTATTGGTACCAACTTGAAAGGTGGGTGTAGTAACATTAGAGTACAGGATCATATTTATTAGTGCAATGTTGCAAATGCTTGAAGTGCACGCGTATATTGATCTTGGCGGAGAAGATGGAGGCCGAGAACTCAACGGTGAAGAATATCCACGCATGTACTGCACGCAATTATGGCCTATCTCTTGAAAAGGCAGTGCAGGCTTTTTGACAAGAGCACTTCGACAAGGATTTTGTGTATTGGAAGAAAACCATATGAGCCACACAAAGAGATGAGAGTGGGATCAATCCCGACGAATATAGACAAGCTGCATGGTTAGGATACATGGAGAGAGTGCACATGGTTCTTAGACTATGTGGATGGTGAGTTCCCCAAAAGAGAAGCCGAAGAATACAATGATAAGTTATCTTCTCCTTATGTAGCCATCGTTTTGTTTTGACTTGCAACATTATATAGGAAGGTTAGGGGGAAGGACAAAAGCAGAAGTGTCACCATCAACCAATCAACCTCCTGATGCCCTTTCTCCTAGCATGGCTAAGAAAGTCCAAACCCAAACACAACAGCTATCGAGGGCAACCATCCACTTTCAGTGAGGCCTTTCAAACCATTTGCTTTCTTTTAACTAGTTAAGAAACACAACTATAAGTCAATGCTTGATGTTTAAATGAAATTGGCTCCCAACAATTAATTACATTTAAGATGTGAGGTAGTTTCGCTACACTCGAACTCAAAAATGTAAGAAATTGGGACTGTTGGAGTGGTTCCCATACATCTTGCAGTCCTCGCTGACATAAACCATCTATGAAAGACACTTATGGATCCAAAACGTGGTCTTGAGTTTTTTGAAGCTGTTGGACACTCGTTCAATCTTTTTACAAATGGCTTAAGGGGGTCAATATCATGAAAAAATACCTATCACGTGGGTTCGACAATAGAGATTATTTTATTCTATATTTTCTCAAATGTTCATATACAAAAGGGTGTTGAGAAAATGAACTTGGAAAAAAATTAACAGATTGAATAGAAAAAGGGTCTCTTCTATTGGTGAAAAGTTCATAGGTAAGGGCTTTTATAAATAGTCCTTGCACGCACATGATATATAGGTCTTAGATACAGTGACCCCCCCCCCCCCCCCCCCCCAGCAAGACGCATGGTCTTATGCATCGCAGTAGCCTCCGAGTGATCAGTGTCTTGGAGGGGTGCGACTTGTGTGGGTGGACCTACTGACACATTGCAAACTTAGCGCTAGTATTGGTGGCATCCCCCAATGGAATGTATTCTCTACCAAGTCGTTGCCAGTGTGTATAGCCTAGCTACAAAGTTCTTATTGCTAGATGGTGCAATTGTGGTGGTGTGTCGAGCAAGTAGACCACTTGGCACTCGTCACCGAGGAGGCTCGCTTCTGCAATTTTCACCATCTTCCTTCAGATATTTTCATACACATATGCTGTTATAGAAAATTTCACGGATTCAGGAAGTTCTTAACCATTACTCTACGAAGTTCATGATAGATATTGGTGTGTTTCCATTTTAAATGTAAACCATGTTGCAAGTTGAGACCCGGTGCTAGTTTTGTTCACATGTAGATCTAATGGGCTTCCAGTTGTTCCATCGTACGATCATTAGAACAGCCGAAAATGATGGTTTTGATGCCGATAGTGATATGATCCGAGAACCATTCCCAGAGGCACCATGGACACCTGACGACATTGGAGCACTCTTTCGGCCCAGTGTGGAGAAGAGCAAGTTCTTTGCTCGGTAAGTTGAGGACTGGTTGAAGTCTCTATTTATAATTGTCATTGCATTGTCCACTAATGTATATGTTATTCTATAGGTGGTTGTTGGGTACATTCACGAAGGTTGGAGACACAGTTTTGAACTGTCTTAATGAATGCAGTGGCTTAGCAAGGAATTGTGAGCGTTTGCAACAACATTGCATCAGCATCGAGCAAGATCGCATATTATTTTTGGCATGCATTTTACCACAGTAGCAGCTTCCTAGTGGGCTAGGCTCGACTCTTTATTCGGGAGACATTTCATGTTCAACACAATCACAACCACCCACATTGGCTTTACCACATCCCCAAGAGTCCATGGTGCTGTATGTTCCACCCTCAAGTAGACCACCATTTGTAGTACCAGGTTGGCCATACCCCGGTCAATCACTCTACATGCCACTATTTCCCTCTCTACCCATGGGGCACCCACCTACACGCGTGCCACCAACACAAATGCCACCAGAACCATGGCCACCAGGAACCTGAAACCCATGTTGTATTGTTTGTTTTATATGTACTCCTTTTCTATGTAATTCCACCTGCAGACTTGGTATTTATTCTTCTCACTATATTTAAATTTTGCAAGGGATTACTCTTTATTTTTCTAATTAGTGAGGTTAGGGTATTCATGATGTTAAATAATCCTTGGTTTGTATGCAATTTAACCAAAGATGCTTAATTTTGAAGTGACACTTTGTTGAATGTTTTATTTTTTAAAAAAATCAAACAAAGTACATGGTACAAATGGTCTTAGAAGTAAAGTCACTTTGGGTTTTCTATAATGGTCTTGGAAGTAAAGTCACTTTGGGTTTTCTATAAAAAGCCAAAAATTCACTACTATCATTCATTCACAAATTTCTCAATGTTCTTTTTCACAAACTTCTCTTTTAGTATTCTCACGTTCACACATTCACCATGCCAAGGGGAAACCGTGGACAACGTGGGCAAGCCGCTCAACGCGGACATGACTCTTAGTGTGGTCCACCACTCCCCCATGTTGACCCCATTCAACAATGTGCACGCTAAAACATTCTTAACAATGTGTATGCAATGAATAATTTATGTGCAACACAAAGTGCACTCAATGATGCCACAAAGTCCCTATTCAATGTCATGTATGAGCTTGATGAAAATGCACAGCCAACCAAAGAGGATGTTAAGCAAGTTGCAATTTTTGTCCACAATGCAATAATGCTTTGGGGGGAACATGTATATCGCACCCCACAAGAGTGTGCAGCCTTCGAGAGACATGTGGAGGCTTGGGTAGAAGTGTGGATGACATGTGGAGGCTTGAATAGAAGTGTGGATGACATACATTGATTTGCAAAGTGAAAAGACAACTCAATGAAGCCAACAATGAGGACGATGACGATGACAATGACATTGACAATGATAATGATGATGATACTAGCGACGACAACAACTAGATTTTCCCATTGTAAGCTAGTGTTCGAACAATAAGCTCGTGAACCGATAAGAGAATATTGTACTATTTTGTTTCACTCCATTTCTATCTTATTGCAATTGTTCTTTTAAGATGTTCACTTTCAAGCCTTTCAATATTAGTTCATATGGGTATGTTTCACTCACTAGTCTTTCAATGTGTTCATCCTTTGATTTATCAGAGCAAAATTGGATTTGATTATTTTGGATTGAAAACCCTTAAAATTTGCTTGATGTGAATGATTCGGGTGTATCATTGTCCGGTTGGTGGGTAAAATTGTTGCTTGACATAGGTAAACGAGTGTGAGTGTGTGTGTGTGTGTGTGTGTGTGTGTGTGTGTGTGTGTGTGTGTGTGTGTGTGTGTGTAACGATTTGGGTGTATTTTTGTGCTTGTATATGTATGTGCATGTGAATGAGTGTACATGAGAGACACGAAAAAGAGGGACATCTGTAAATAATGAATGCATTATTTACCAAGGGAAAAATTCTATGAGAGAGAGAGAGAGAGGATAAGGAGAGAGAAAAAAAGAGAGGATCCTCAACTTCAAGGGTTAAGAGAGAGAAAGAATCTTTTTAGAATCTGCTCATCAGATTTCAAAAAACGCTCGCCAAAAAATGATGTCCGAGTGGCTATATAGCTTAAGACCTACTTTGAAGAGTAGTTATCGACATAATACTCCTTAGTTTGAGCCTGATGATAATCATGTTTTACTTTTTACAGAGCGACATGTCCAATCTTCTCCTATAATATGTATAGCTGAGTTGCAGCTACCGCAAAAAGCAAAAGAAATAGAGAATATCTATTTGTGTTATTGCTTATCTAGCTTCTCTGTACATTACGATAAAATTTCTAATTTGGTTTCTCAAGGTGATGAACTTCAATCCAATTTTACGCGAGTATAATGTTTTTTTTTTAATGATTAACATTAGGGTCCAAAGAGGGAAATATAGCAGTCAATCAAACAGTAAACCTATAAGAAAACCAACATATAGACTTTAGTCAAAGTGAAGCCAAGGAATTATAATGCTTATCTAGTGGAGTATATCAATAAAAGCTTCATTGGACCCACTTCTTTTCCATGGGCTTCTTTTCCATGGGCATCCCCACTGCTCTTGGTGAAGAAGAAGGATGGTTCTATGCACATGTGCATATATTATCAAGCTCGGAACAAGATTACCATGAAAAATAGGTATCCTATGTCCAAAGTTGATAAGCTTTTTTATCAAGAGTTGAGGTGTGGAGAGAGATTTTTGAGGGAGCTTTTTTTCATATTTATGCTCAACTGAGCAAAAATAAAAAAAAGCTCCCTCAAAAAGCTCCAATTTGGAGCAAGCCTTTAGGAGGTAGATTTTTTCCTTCTCTCTGTGAATGTGTGTGTGTGCCCCCCCCCCCCCCCCCCCCCCCCCCTTCTCTCTCTCTCTCTCTCTCTCTCTCTCTCTCTCTCTCTCTCTCTATGGTGCAAAGTTTGAAATTGTGTTTGACCATGAAAGCATTAATTGGTTTATCAATCAATCATATTTGATTGGTCAAAATACTAGATGGGCAAAGATCCTTCAAGAGTATGATTCCTCTTTATGGTATCACAAAGGTCAGTACAATGTGGTATCTAACGCTTTAAGCTGAATGTAAAAGATCAATGCTATCGTGACGGGATAGGTCAACGTTGTCAACCTTTCAAGCCGTTCATGCGCCTCAAGTTTCGTGTGCTTCATCATCTATCGCATCTCGTGACTGTCCGAAGTTCATTTAAGACTTCATGGCATATAGTGTGGTGCCTCCCCCTCGGGGAGGGGGGGGGCGAAAGGGCACGGGGTTTACAATGAAGCCTTAGGCCTAGGATCTACGATGCGAAAGCCCACGTACATATCCCAAGGCCCCCAATGTGTCCGATTTACAAAAAGTAAATTTAGACACATTTTATAAATTCGGATGTGGAATAGAGAGTTCAAGTTTACTTTTATATGCTTAGGTTCCAAATTGACGCGAAGTTGTCCGCAAGATTTTTTGAGCGTATCCATACACTTCGAGATGCGCGTGTGGATCTCCCAAGTTTCATCGTTGATCCCATCGCTTTTGGGTCGTAAAGACCATGTGCCCTTTAGTGTCCCCCCCTCCAACCGACCAATTGACACCCCGCTTTTTATGTGGGATTTATGGTTCTCAAAAGTTGAGGACGGCATGATTGATTCTCCGTCGTTCGATCTCGGATGTAATCCGAAGTGAACACCAACTGAACTCCATTAAAGCAAACATCTAATGAACTTATTGTGAACACCGTGTGAACATATTGTAAAGCTACGAAATACCATGTGAACACGCTTATTCCCAAGTGTGAATGACATATCTAACATACTAGTATGTGACCCACGCGTTGCTGCGGCTACATGTGTGTCAATTGAAGCAATGTTCTCCTTCCCTTCATAGGGAGGCCAAATGTGGGCAAATGTCTATGATTCTCATGTGAGCTTTTATAGCTCTTTAATACACTTGTGCATCAACCACCACTATAACTACTTTCTAGATGACAATGTATGATAACACACAAAGTCTAAGTGCCCTCCACATTCACATCAACCAACCACAAATTTATCTTTTGGATCAACACTATGTCTACCTTTTCGAGTGTAAGATCAAACATCAATGAAGTATAGTTACTCTCCACATTCTTATGGATTGACCAAGGACAAATCTCCTTCTAGTTGATCATGCCAAGCTCCAAGATACTCCTCCTGATCATGGAAAGTGTGTCCCCCCCTCCCATCTTTCTCTTTATCTGGGTGTGTGTGTGTGTGTGTGTGTGTGTGTGTGTGTGTGTGTGTGTGTGTGTGTGTTTATGTTAAGTTCAAGAATTATCAAGTCGATTTGAGGTCTCTTGGGAATGAATTAAGTAATGAGATCCCTTTGCATGATGTCTTGTCTTAACATCATATGTTTCTCTCTAAGGAGGCAACGAATTTGCGATTAAGCTAGAGACGTAGGCTAGAGATGTCTCCCTCACACAATTGATATGAGATCCCGGTGAGTGGTAGTGGCCCTCTAAATAGACTAATAGAGAGCTGGTATCCTTCTTTGGATATAGTGTTTGCATTGAACGACGAACTCTTTAGATGCATCAGCATCCCCTCTCACCATCCTTACCAAGCAAGGCATTGGTCATGATAGCAACTCTCCCATGCTTCTCTCGTGTAGTTTTGGTCTTGCATTTGGGGCATCACAGTCAACTAAATCATCAACTGCTATTTGTTGGCACTTGGGATGCATGTACTAGCCATGACCCAACATGCCAACATTACACCACATAGTAGTAAAAGAAACTTTGCCATTGGTATGCACAACTGATTTGGTGAGCAGTGTGCCATTTTCTTCTCAAAGGAAGTATTCATGATGGGTGTGTGACCTAGGGGTGATTGCATGGCTATAGCAACTTTGTCTCTATATGTGGGTAAATTTCAAAGTTTATAGGTTGGATTGCACTCAATCTAGCTAGCATGTACACTTGCATCTACCAAGACTTGTCGCATGGATGTTGAGGTCTCTTGCAATTGATCATAAACAAGTTAGTAATATAAGGCGCATATTGTTTGTTTGTGTACATTTGGCACCATTGGAACCTTAAAATGTGACGGCAATGAAAGCAGAAAAGTTCACTCAATCGTTTCTCTTTGTAAGAGTTTTGGACATCGTGCTAAAAGAAAGGGCGTGCTACAAAATACACACACACACACACACACACACACACACACACAGATGCATGTTCAACTTTGAGAGAGCAGACTGCATTCAATCCTTCACATGCTTTCCCTTACCCATATTTTATACCATAGCAGCCATTTGGCTTAACTCCCGCTCCCTTAAATGTGAGACAAAGCATTGAGGCACTACATGGAGGGGAGTCTCTTTTTGTACGCGAATTACATCCCTTAAGAATTTGAGAGTACGATCAATATACCCTACATGAGTGCTTAGCTTTTGCTCACATCAAACTTGCTTTACCCACATTTTTGCCCATACCATGGCCTACATACCTTTCTCTCCTAGCCACCTCAAGGATTCAACTTGTCAGTGGCCTCCCTTATATCCATAGTCTTCAGGCATGTTACATATTGTGCTCGGTCACATTGTTCAATCTGACCTTTAAGGATGATCTCTCTCTCTCTCTCTCTCTCTCTCTCTCTCTCTCTCTCTCTCTCTCTCTCTCTCTCTCTCTCTCATTAACCTTTGAGGTCACTGTGATTGTTTCTATGATACTAAAAGTTATGTCTCCCTCTTCTTGTATAAGTATGTGAGCATGCAAGCCCTTGAGTTCAAGAATCAACGTTCATTGCTAAATTTTTTAGGTCTCTTGTGATCTTCTTCTTCTTCTTCTTCTTCTTCTTCTCCTCTCTCTCTCTCTCTCTCTCTCTCTCTCTTCCTTCTAACTTGCTATGCAACATGACAACTTGTTGCCAACAATGTTTGGATTGGATAAGGTTTCCCTAAACTTATAGCTGAGAGTCGAGATTAGTCGGTCTCAAGATTAACGGGTCTCAAACCACGTCAGCAGGAAGAAAAACATCTCGCTCTTTGTCTCTCTCTCTCTCTCTCTCTCTCTCTCTCTCTCAGGTTGCATGTCTAGTTTGTAGTATTAAAATGAACCAAGTGAGAGGCCAAGAGCCTGGTCATGTGTACCAGCGAGCCTACTTTTTGCTCGGTCACAAGCTGGCTCTTCTCTCTCTACCTATCTAATCGTGATAGTTAAGACCCTCAAAATGGGCATAGCCTTTCACACGGTTGAAAGGTAAAAGATACACATTACACATTATTCTCGAAAACAAAATAAAATGAAAAGGAAATAAAATACAATCAATAAAAGAAAAAACACACTAAAAACTAAAACAAAAGAACATATTAATGCCTTCATTAAAAAATATAGATTTAATAAGCTTAGAGAATAATAAATCAATTTAATAATTTAATAAAATGAATCTTTGTGGAGTTTTTAAATAAAAAGGACTCTTTAGAAGTGAAAGTAATTTTTTTAAATAAAAAATACTTCACACAATGGATCAAACTCTTATTAATACTCTTCATTTGTTCTAAAAAACACTACGGTAAAACCTCTAGTTTAAGAAACTTTAAGCCAATGTTGGGTGCGTTTTTTGATTGTTGCAGAGTTTTGACTTCTCTCTAGTGCGAAATGTAGATGGAGTTAAGGTCAAGCTGTAGCAAAAATTTGAGGAGCTATCGCGTCTCTGGCAATACGTGTGACAGTGGAAAAAGTTTCACTTTGTTTAAAAAAGGGCTTCCCTCTCTTTAGCAGGAACTTGCTCAAGATTTGTCTCATCACTCAGTCAAATCAAGCATTCACCGGTTTTCTTGACTTGCAAACAAAACTGGAAGGCTATTTAGCCATTCCAAAGTGACCAGGCTCTAAATATAAGCAAAATGACATGGAGGTAGTCCTGCAATAAAGGCACATGCATGGTGGCAGCCCTACAATAAGAGATTGTAATCATCATTTCTAGGGCGAGACAAAGGGTCCACATTAGGTACGCAGCACCAAGGAGGATCCAAATGAGCAAAGGATTGCTAACTCCAAGACCAAGGCCAATACCCTAAATTGGCAATGATCATCCTCCAATACAATCATATCATTGTTCTGGAAAGATCATTATTTTAAACATACAAAATTGCTTTCCTTTAATTTTCCAAGAGAAAATTTAGAAAATCAGGTTATTTTACAGGTTTTTACACTATTTTTCTCTATTTTGGGATGGAATTTCTCCTTTTCCCCTTGCCCTCAACCGGCATTTTTTAAATTGAAAACGACATGATATTAAGCTGAGACACATTTTTCCCAAACATTGAATTAGAGACCCGCCTTGCACGACCATTGCCGTGAGCAATGTAGTAGGAGGCAATTGAGTTTTTTTTGGGGGGGGGGGGGGGGGGATTCTCTATCAAGTGCCAAGCCCCAATCAATGGCACTCTCTCTCTCTCTCTCTCTCTCTCTCTCTCTCTCTCTCTCTCTCTCTCTCTCTCTCTCTCTCTCTCTCTCTCTCTCTCTCTCTCTCTCTCTCTCTCTCTCTCTCTCTCTCTCTGGTCTCGGCTCACCCTGCGTGGCCTGGTCTCGGCTTCCTGCGCGACCTGGCCCTGCGTGGTCATCTGCGACCTTGCCCGATTCCGCCTCTGTCAACCTGCTCGGCAACCTGCCTTGCCCAATTCCGCCCCCGTCAGGCAGTTCTGCTCGGTGGTGCCCTGCTCCATTTCACATTCGGCAACCCGCCTTACCTCACCTTATGAACCGAACCGCCTTAACCTTTTACCTAAGGGGTTTGTGTACCTAAGGGTCTGTGTGAGTGAAGGTGATTCTCACCCTTGCCTTCCGACCTCAACCACAAGAAAGTCGGCCTTAACCCCGACCTAAGGTGACTGTCTCGAGAAGGAGACTGACTCGAGAAGGTCCCAAGCAACTCACCCTTGGCATCCATGGCTACCCGGGCCTCGTCCCGAGGTAAGCTCAGCTTCGCTGGAGTCGTAGCAACACCTCCCAAGGCAGACAACATCACCCGCCTCCAAGCCGAAGTCGAAAACCTCCGTAAGGAGAATGACAAGCTGAAACAAAGGCTTACAGTTTTCGAAGCTCGGCTTGCCGCAATAGAGAATCGCAAGGAGGAGGAGCTGAAGCAGATCGAAAACAAGCTCACGAAGGCAAAAGAAGAAGTAGAGACGACCGTCACAAAGGAGGTCAAAACTCAAATACAAGAGGTAATCTCTCACAGGCTCGAAGATCGCGTGGCCTCCACATTACATGAACAGCAACGACAAGAGGAAATCGCCCTCAATGTTCACATTGGAGGGCTCCCAAGCGATTGGAAAGGGGAGGGAGACCTCAGTCACGAGTTATTTGCCCGCATCCAATCCGCAATCCCCATGGTACAGTGTGATCCGGCAACCCTCACTTCTCTTACACACGAACCTCGTACCAATCATGCAATCTACACCTTCAAAACCAAGGCGGACCGAATCAAATTTCTTGAGCAATCAAGGATTCTCAAGGACACCAAAATATGGTTTGCAGAAGATCTTACACCTGCACAACTCAAGCAAAAGAAAGTAGAACTACAAAAGGTGCGAGAAGCGCGCGCAGCAGGGAAATGGGCAGTCTACCGAAGAGGTAGAGCCATTATTCAAGAGTTTCGCACTCCCAAACCCGCTCCCTTCACACCCCTTTCTGCATAGATTTTATTCATCTTATTATCTCTCACCTTCTTTTTGGACCCTCAGTCCTTAACTGAGATGTATCCCCAAAACCCCCCACGTTTGTAATGTTTTGCTTTGGGTCCCATAGGTCATATTTGACCTCCGTGGACGATAATACAATCTATCTATCTATCTATCTTTTGAACAGAAATAGACACACACACTCCTTAGTAGGATTGAATGGGATTGGCCCCCCCTCTCTCTCTCTCTCTCTCTCTCTCTCTCTCTTTTGAACAGAAATAGACACACACACTCCTTAGTAGGATTGAATGGGATTGGTCCTCTCTCTCTCTCTCTCTCTCTCTCTCTCTCTCTCTCTCTCTCTCTCTCTCAGACACACACACATACACAAATGCAACAAACAATGAAGACGTCTCTCTCTCTCTCTCTCTCTCTCTCTCTCTCTCTCTCTCTCTCTCTCTCTCTCTCTCTAACACCTGCGACAAACACGGCAGTGCCGTAGAAAATGAAACCTGATCTCTTTGTTTCAGACTTGTGATGTGTCGCATCTCTCTTTCTCTCTCTCTCTCTCTCTCATACACACACACACACACGCACACATACACACACATGCACACGTTCGAGACGGACCAACTTATCAACGCGTAGCACAACTCGCTGCTCGTTATTTTCTCAAGCTACTGAGTAGAGCCACCCTTTACAAAAACAAAAGTAATCACCCTTCAAAATTGAAGGATAGAGTGAAACACCATGGCCTTGCTAAAGAGTTTAAATAATTTATATATATATATATATATAGTACTAAATATTGTGACTTTTTGAGAGAAATGAAAATTCAAAATTAAGTCTTTTCATTTTCTAACATCAGAGTGCTTGCTACTAACCCTTCACTTTGCTATTTACCCTTCAGAGTATACTTTGCTACTTACCCTTCACTTTTACATTTCAAACCAAATGACTTTTGATTTACCCTTCACTTTTATATTTCACTAGTAAAACGGTGTCGCCTTCAGCGGCGGCATGGCCCCTCTTACTCTCAAACCTCGTGCAAAACAACTCGTACCATTGCAA
Source organism: Adiantum capillus-veneris (assembly GCF_014529385.1). Taxonomy (NCBI): domain Eukaryota; kingdom Viridiplantae; phylum Streptophyta; class Polypodiopsida; order Polypodiales; family Pteridaceae; genus Adiantum; species Adiantum capillus-veneris. The sequence goes on along the minus strand of NC_140941.1, from coordinate 93,988,193 downwards.
TCCACCATGCCAACCCTTGTGGGCGTGTACGCTTAGAGAACGCAAGCACAGGTATAGGTAGCACCACAACAGCGTGACATAGAGAACATCTACAAAGACACACCCGCCTTTAAGGTGTGCTACCAGGAGCACCTACAACTCTCTCCTAGCCATGGTGGTGAGAACCTTAGCCTCGTCGGGTTCTGCACTGCCCGTCATCCATGCAACGGGGCCGGCTCCATGGGATCTGAGAACTTTGGAAGGCATTTATAACCTACAAGAGCATGCATGCACATCTTGTGATTCCCATCTACACACACACGCGCTTGCTTGCCCTTCCTCCCTTTATAGTGTTCAAGAAAAATCATTTTTCCAAACATACTAAAGTCCTTTCCTTGAATTTGCCAGCACAAAATTTTAGAAAATTTGGTTTGTTTGTGGGTTTTTATACACTATGTTTCTCTATTTTGGTGTGGAATTTCTTCTTTTCCTCTGGACCTCAACCGGAAATTTTGAAATTGAAAACGGCACGATATTAAGCTGAGACACATTTTTCCCGAACAATATCTCTCTAGCTACTGCTTGGCAAGTAAACCCTAAGCAAATATCGAATCCAAGCTCACGTCCTTGATCACTCCCATTGAAGAAAAGAAATCGCTTATACGGTATGGTTGTGAAAGTGAGTGGGAAATCGAGGCGCACTGGCTCCAAATATCAACTTATCAAATGCAACCACAATGGCCGTCCACACCACATGACATGCTAATTGTCCTTAGCCAAAGCTCTTTGATTAATCGTTGTTCAATAGCATTGCTTCCATAACCATTTTTGCTCTTATTGCGGGTGTATTTCTTTCTCTCTTGTTGTTGCTGCTGTGAAGCAAATGCTCAAGCAGTTCTTGTGATGACCCTCACAAAAGCAGACCAATTGCGGTGCAACACGTGCAAGAAAAGACGGTGAGAAAATCATCCAATTAGGTCACAAATGTGGCAAGTGGAAACTAAAAAAAAGCTTCCAAGACCTGGAGTCCTCGACGCCCACATCCAGCCATAGCTGCCTCTGCGCGTTTGTGAGTTTGGATGAGAAAAATGTCCTTCATGCTGAGGGGATGCAGGATATGAACGGCGCAGTGGTCGGATGCAAGTGACCATGCCTTTCCTTGGACTCAAGATTTGCGATCACACGAAGCAAGCAACGCTTAGGCATCTCCTTCAGTTTCATCTTGGCCACATCGGCCAACTCCTCTAATTTCTGGCAACGGTCAAGCATCTCCTTCGATTTCATGTCCACCATGCCGGCTAGCTCCTTTTCTCGGTTGCCGCTACGTCTCGCCCTTGCGTTTCTTCCTCATCTTAATGTTTTACCTTCTAGTACGGCCAGCGGCCGGAGGCTGCCTCTCTCTCTCTCTCTCTCTCTCTCTCTCTCTCTCTCTCTCTCTCTCTCTCTCTCTCTCTCTCTCTCTCTCTCAGCAATTCCATATCCATCTACTTCAGTCTTGAAGGATCAACCATCAAATCTACGTTTTGAGTCTGCTCGACAATCGTCGTTGATCACCTCAACGTAGGAGGCAGTGCTGGCTATCCAATGTTGAGCACTGCTAAAAGAACTCTCTCCCTCTCTCTATAGAAATCTCTCTCTCTCTCTCTCTCTCTCTCTCTCTCTCTCTCTCTCTCTCTCTCTCTCTCTCTCTCTCTCTCTCTCTCTCTCTCTCTCTCTCTCTCTCTCTCTCTCTCTCTCTCTCTCTCGTGTTCGAGGAAAGTGTGCCTCGAGTGTTCAAGAAAAGTGTGCCTCAGCTTCTAAGGCCTTGAGCACGTTGAAAAACCAAATCAGCCGATTGAAGGGGGGAGAAGGAGAAAACTTGCTTAGAAAATTTTTAAAAATAGAGTAAAATTGCAATAATCATGGATATTTTACCTCAAAGGGAATTTTGTATGTTTGTGGAATTGATTTTTCCCGTACAGTCTGCTCTCCGTTGGTAGTAATCTCTCTCTCTCTCTCTCTCTCTCTCTCTCTCCCTCTCTCTCCCTCTCTCTGCTCTAGTTGGAACTTGGAGGATTTTTGAGACTGCGCTCCCGGTTGGCTCAACTAATGCACTAATGGAGAGACCATAATCTCCCTCCCTCTCTCTCTCTCTCTCTCTCTCTCTCTCTCTCTCTCTCTCTCTCTCTCTCTCTCTCTCTCTCTCTCTCTCTCATGAATGCGTAGGAGTGCATACGGACATGCCATATACGAATACTCGTGTGATGATGCACGGACGCAGGTACGCTTGCATGGAACCAAGCCAGCTTCAAGGCTCCCTGTCACGGTCACGGTTCACTGATTTGAACTTTGTCCTCAGTGAGCGGTGGCAGTGAGTAGCGGCAAATACTCCTTGCATTCGAAGTGCGCAGGTCGGCCCAGGCAGTGACCACTCTCTCTCTCTCTCTCTCTCTCTCTCTCTCTCTCTCTCTCTCTCTCTCTCTCTCTCTCTCTCTCTCTCTCTCTCTCTCTCTCTCTCTCTAGCTCAGACAGTCTCTCTTTCTCCCTCTGTCTCGCTGTCCATTTGCGTCACTACTGGGCTTCAAGGAACATTGCCAGAACTGAGTTGTTGTTGCCACGTGTAGGGGGAGGGGGGAGCCGGAATCCCTCTAATTTGTAGTGCGCAGACCGGCCCAGGCAGTGACCACTCTCTCTCTCTCTCTCTCTCTCTCTCTCTCTCTCTCTCTCTCTCTCTCTCTCTCTCTCTCTCTCTCTCTCCCCCTCCTGCATTCGAAGTGCGCAGGCCGGCCCAGGCAGTGACCACACTCTCTCTCTCTCTCTCTCTCTCTCTCTCTCTCTCTCTCTCTCTCTCTCTCTCTCTCTCTCTCTCTCTCTCTCTCTCTCCTCCCTCCTTGCATTCGAAGTGCGCAGGCCGGCCCAGGCAGTGACCACTCTCTCTCTCTCTCTCTCTCTCTCTCTCTCTCTCTCTCTCTCTCTCTCTCTCTCTCTCTCTCTGTCTCTGGCTCAGACAATCTCTCTTTCTCCCTCTGTCTCGCTGTCCATTTGTGTCACCGCTGGACTTCAAGGAACATTGCCAGAACTGAGTTGTTTGTTGCCACGTGTAGGGGGAGGGAGGAGCCGGAATCCCTCTAATTTGTGGAAATTCCCAAAATACCCATCAAAATTTAAAAAAATTCTAATTTCTAATTTATCTGTTTTGGTCGGATTGTTCAAGATTTTCTAATCTTTATTCCTTTTTGATAACTGAGATCCATTTTTGAGTGCTAGCATCTCTCTGCAACTCTGTTGCTTTCTCTCTCTCTCTCTCTCTCTCTCTCTCTCTCTCTCTCTCTCTCTCTCTCTCTCTCTCTCTCTCTCTCTCTCTCTCTCTCTCTCTCTCTCTAGTCTCCAGTCACGCAGTATTCGAAAAAAACCATTCATGAATTCGCCAAGAGGAAATTTAAAAAAATAAGGTTCTATTTTTCTCCTTTTGCGCTTGGTCTCAACCGGCATTTTTGAAATCCAAAATGGCACGATGTTAAGCTGAGACACATTTTTCCCGAACACTGCGAGTCCAATGCTATTAATCGCCTATGCGCCGCTGCGCTCTCGAGGACCTTAATGAGGCCGGCCCAGGTAGTGACCACTCTCTCTCTCTCTCTCTCTCTCTCTCTCTCTCTCTCTCTCTCTCTCTCTCTCTCTCTCTCTCTCTCTCTCGGGCTCAGATAGTCTCTCTTTCTCCCTCTGTCTCGCTGTCCATTTGCGTCACCGCTGGGCTTCAAGGAACATTGCCAGAACTGAGTTGCTGTTGTCACGTGTAGGGGGAGGGGGGAGCCGGAATCCCTCTAATTTGTGGAAATTCCCAAAATACCCATCAAATTTAAAAAATTTCTATTTCTAATTTATCTATTTTGGTCGGATTGTTCAAGATTTTCTAATCTTTATTACTTTTCGATAACTGAGATCCATTTTTGAGTGCTAACATCTCTCTGTAGCTCTGTGTGTCTCTCTCTCTTTCTCTTAGGAGTTCCTCTCTCTCTCTCTCTCTCTCTCTCTCTCTCTCTCTCTCTCTCTCTCTCTCTCTCTCTCTCTCTAGTCTCCAGTCACGCAGTATTTGGAAAAAACCATTCTTGAATTTGCCAAGAGGAAATTAAAAAAATTAAGGTTCTATTTTTCTCCTTTCACGCTTGGTCTCAACCGGCATTTTTGAAATCCAAAATGGCACGATGTTAAGCTGAGACACATTTTTCCCGAACACTGCGAGTCCAGTGCTAGTAATCGCCCGTGCGCCGCTGCGCTCTTGAGGCACATTTTTCCCGAACACTGCGAGTTCAGTGCTATTACAGTGCTATTAATCGCCCGTGCGCCGCTGCGCTCTCGAGGACCTTAATGAGGCTGCGAGGATTTTGAGGCTACCAATCTCTCTCTCTCTCTCTCTCACACACACACACACACACACACTCTCTCTCTCTCTCTCTCTCTCTCTCTCTCTCTCTCTCTCTCTCTCTCTCCCCCCTGTGCAGTGTTCGGGAAAAATCATTTTTTCAAACATACAAAATTCCTTTCCTTGAATTTGCCAAGAGAAAATTTTAGAAAATTAGGCTACTTTTTGAGGGTTTTACACTATTTTTCTCTATTTTGGGGTGGAATTTCTCCTTTTCCCCTTGCCCTCAACCGGCATTTTGGAAATTGAAAATGGCGTGATATTAAGCTGAGACACATTTTTTCCGAACGCTGCCCCTGTGTTGCTTGTGTCACTGGGTGCAGGGCTCCCTCGTACACACACATACACACCACCCCTGGTCAGCCTCAACACGCCAGTGGTGCATCGCGCGTGCCAAATCACTCACGACCTGAATACTCAACCGTCAAATAGTCACCTAGCAGTGCGCACTGGCTCCTGAGTGGCATTGGCTCCGTCTTCTCTCTCTCTCTCTCTCTATCTCACACACACACACACACACACACACACAGAGCACGCTGGGCTGCAGGGCACAATCCTGCCAGATGAAGCAATTGTCGACACATGTCCGGGGGGAGGGGCCGGAATCCCTTCCCCCATTATCTATTAGTATAGAAACGAAATGTTTCTTGAGGTTCTTGAAATGAAGGAGAGAGTGACACATGGATGCCCTCTCCTTCCTTGAAAATTTTAAGCTCAATTATATATAGTATAGATTATAGTATACTCTGGACATCATACCAATGGATGCACAATAGCTTAATGATTGGGTACGTGGTGGGTTCGAGGCTTGGAGACACAACTAGGGTTAGAAAAATACATTTTCCCTAACTGGTGAAAATAAGGGCAAACTTGAAATTTTTCTGATTTTAAGGTCAAAATTTGAAGCTTTTGCCGGTAATTACATTGAAACTTGTGTAAATATCTAGGTTTTCTTGAAGGCAAGCTCAAAATCTATCGGAGATTCTATAATTTCAACCGCTTGAAATACATTGGACCTGGTTTTTTGGCCTGTGGAAGGCCATAGGGTTCATTGTGCAAGGTTGTTGCAACAATGAGACCGTTAGATTCTTTGGTTGGATGAGTGCCACATGGCAATGGTCTTTGTAAAATAACTTTGTTGTCCCCTTTTGTTTCCTTAGATCACCTTATTGAGAGACAAGTGTCTCTAACGGATTCAAAAGTCTTGTGAATAGAAAGCTAAAACTTAGGAATAGAAAGCTATTTTTCAAGGCAGCAGTTACTTTGTCTACTTTGGCTACATGCTTCAAAATGACTTTAGAGATCAAAACATTAAACAAAATATTTATAAGAATTTGATCTTATAATGAAGTCTTCGAGAAAGTCTTTTTGTTTAAGCGGCAAGTTTCCTCCTTATACAAATACAAAATGGAAATACTAGGCTAATCTCGATTTTCAATCGACTTAAACCTAAGTTCAGACACACCTTTCTCAAACACTGAGGTATTGATAAATGATTCTCTCATTTTAGGATTAAAAAAAAAATCATTTCACTAAATTGTTTAATTATTTTCTATGCTTATTTGAAAGCATTAAAATATTCTTTTGTTTTGATTTTTAATGTATCTTTTTATTTTACTTCTTTTTTGTTTTATTTTGTTTCAAAATACTGATGTGCAATAGCGAATATCGATTAGAAGAAAATGAAAAAATGGCTTGATCGAGACTTACCTTAAATGTTATTTAAATTTTATAATATTAAATGAATCTTTTTATTTTACCTATATATGAACAATATAATTTTATATTAAAACAATACAATTGCAACACTGATTAAGACCTACCTTCGATAAATCTCCCCCCCCCCCCTTTTTTACCTTCAAGAGGCCATCGTGAGTCCTCAGACTCCTCACCTTGTTTCTAGCACTAGACACAACCGACCGCCCAATTTGTTTTGGCCCATATCGATTGTGCAAGTGTGCACCATTGGCCCCCCCCCCCCCCTTTTCAAACTTGAAAGTGACGGGCAGGCACGTTAGATCTAATGCACGGCACGTTCTTGCTCTCTCTCTCTCTCTCTCTCTCTTTCTCACACACACACACACACACAAACACTTTTCGTTTTCTTTGTAACACTCTCTCTCACTCTCTCTCTCTCTCTCTCACACACACACAAACACACAATGAGGGTCAAAATTTGCCGCGACCTGCACCTCTAGACTCTAGAGTCTCCGAGCTGACATGAGAGAGAGAGTAAGTAAATGGAGAATGGATCAAACAAAGCAGGCAAAGGTGCGTCATGGCTGCACTTCCCTTTTTTGTCAGAAGCTGCTGCGAGGCTGATGGGCAGCATCTCAGAGACCATCGACGAGGAGTTGGGGCCTTTGCTTTGTGCCAGCCGTACCCCCCCTGATGTTACCCTCTTCAGAAACTCCAAGCAAACTGCTGAAGGCTCTGTGGTCTTGCGTGCTGGCAAAGATAAAGGCCAGGTATTTCTTTATTGCCAAACAGAGCTCTTGATGCTTTTCATTGGTTGGGTCACTTAAGGAGTAGGATCCAGGAGCCATAAGATGGTGGCACCAACGTGTTTGATGATCATTCAAAAGCGAGATGCCTTGCCTGGTCTAATAGTTGGTGGGGAAGGCTTTTGTGGGTGCATCTGAAAAAAACGTTATCTTCAAGAAAGAGTGTATTTTTGAAGCAGTTAGGCATGCGTCATTGAGTGATTGAGTTGAAGTTATTGTCTGATTGAGTGGGCGTTAGCCTTCCCCTTGGTGGGTCCTTACTTTCGTGTTTTTGTGTGTGCTTTAATTCCTTATGAGAAACTCGATAAACTCTATGGCATCACACCTGTGTCCATCACATGTTGAACACCACTGCACAAACCACAGCCAAGAAGCTCCCAATGTATCAAGAATATGTTAGGGTTAAGGCCATCCTTATCATCCATCTAGGGTTAAGGCCATCCTCACCATCCATTGTGAAAAAGCCCTTAAAGCATCCAACATCTCAATATGATAAGGGACGGCTCCAACTTAGCATGCATACCCTCAATGACTCCCCATCTAACATGAACCCAAACCTTTGCTCGGCAAGCATCCATGCCTGTTGAAGGCTCCTCTATCGACAACAGGGTGCTATAAAAGGCTGTAGCAATCTTTGTGATCTCCCATGGCTTCTAAGTCAGTGTGACATGAAACATTTCGTGGTTTCGTCTGTTTCGGGGTTTTGAGACTTAGTAACCTTGTGTTTGTGCGTAGTACTAGATCCGAGCTAAAAGAAAACGCTGATCTGATGTGAATCTGAAAAACACTGAACTGATCTGAGGCTGAATCAAAAAACGCTGATATGATCTGAAATGCTGAAGCAGAAAAGGCTGGTCTGATCTGAAATGCTGGTGATGCTGGGCTGTAAAACGCTGGAGGGAGAGCCTACAAATGCTGAGTCCAGCGGGTACCTTGGAACTTGGTGTTGTGGTCGTGACTTCTTTTGCTTCCTCCTCCTTAAGGGATGACTCCAAGGTCACTTATCTACCCAAATAATACTGGGTCGAGCAGCCAAAAGGAGACTATTATTTGGGAAAATAATGCTCTAAATGTCACTTATTATTAAAATGACTTAAGAGGTGGTTCACATGCTTGAATGCTTAAATGACTTTATTGTGCAAGAGAGGGGTGATTTATCGGCGATGCAAATAGCAATTGCATCCAGATCCACTCAGGACCTCATAGATGCCCGATTGACTAATCCCTATTGCAACTATGTCTATCGAGATCATTCAGACCAAATGCTGCAGTCATTTCGTCTATTAGTTCCTGCACTCAAAACAAGTCAAGAACAAATCAGTATCATATTATCGGGAATTCCATTTCATAAAGTCATTACAACAGAATACTGTCAGCTCTCAGTATCCCTGAAGCTCAAAAAGACATCAGTGGCTCTAGTATCAAAATTCGTGGCATCTGTTGATAAAGGAGCTGAGTAACTCTCCTCTTGTGCATACCCACTGCACCAGATTTCCGACCAAGCTGAATTCGGGTTTCAAGTTGGAATAGACTATGCTAAACCAAAAGCTTCAAGGTAAAGTTTCACAATCTGAGGAGTATATGCTAGGTCCTCCTCCTCCATCCATTTCGCATCCAATGCAGGATAGTTCTTGAATTTAACCGAAAACCGCCTTATTACTCTACCCTTAATCTTTCTGTCTTTATGTGCCAATCTTTCTGTCTTTATGTGCCAATATCTATTTTGGAACAAGGATCTCCTTGTTTTCTTCCACTTCGGTTCGCTGATGAGGCTCCCCATCTTTGGGCACATCGCCTCTAAAAGGCCGCAGGAGACTCACATGAAAAGCATTGTGAATCCTCCAAGTTTTCGGCAGCTTCAGTCGGAAGGAGACATCATTTATCTTTTTGGAGATTTGGAAAGGTCCGTAGTTTCGCATACTAAGCTTTGGAAAAAGCCTCTCCTTTCCCTTTTTCTTTTTCAAGCGTGCCTTCTCAAAGTGTAAGAGCATTCAATCGTTCTCCTTCAATTTCAAATCACGACGATGACGATCTGCTGCCTTTTTTTGTCTTTCTTGAGATTTCTGCAAAGCCTCGCGGACCTTGGCAAAAGCCGTGTCCAAGTCGCGCGTGTACTCATCGGCTTCAAAAATCTTATCTTTCGTGCTTAGGAAGGGTGGAACCTTCGTAGCACCTTCAATAATCTCAAATGGCTCCTTCCCCGTCGACGAGTGTACCATGTTGTTGTAGGTATATTCCACCAAAGGTAAATACTTTTCCCATTGAGTCTTCTGATCGAAGATGTAAGACTTCAATAAATCTAGAACCACTGAATTGGCAATCTCAAATTGCCCGTCAGTCTGTGAGTGGAAAGATGACGAGAACTGCAACCGCGTGCCAATGTTCTCCCAAATTGCCTTCCAAAACAAGCTCGTAAATTTGGGTTCCTATCGGAGACAATCGTCTCGGGCATGCCATGTAATTTGAAGATCTGGGCCACAAACAGTCTCGCTAAGTGATCCGGCTTGACTGTTTTCTTCACTGGAATGAAATGAGCTTGCTTGCTAAACTTGTCCATCATAGTCCAGATACCATCGTGACCAGTCCGTGTTCTCGGGATTAAAAAAATGAAATCCATTGCAATACTTTCCCGAGGGCGGGTGGGTATGGGCAAAGGCTGTAACAATCCCTGTGCTTTATGCCTGTCAAACTTGACCTTCTGGCATACCAAGCACCTGCGCATAAACTCATCCACATCCTTCTTGAGTGTCAGCCAAAAGAAGTATCTCTCTACCCCTTTCAAGGTGGTAGCAATGCCGCAATGACCCGTAAAAGGTGGACAGTGGCATTCGGTCATAACCTTTTCCCTCAACGGCTGTGTAACGCACAACATGGTTTTCCTCATCAAGTAGCCATCCCGAATGAAATATCCCGTTATTATCTCCCCATCCTGTATCTTTGTAAAAATATCTGCGAAATCTGTATCTGTGGCATACTGATCGGCCATGTCCTCGAAGCTCCTATGATGTATCGCGGAAATAGCCAGAACCAACTGCTTCCGAGATAAAGCATCTGCCACCAATTTCTTCCGTCCCTGAACATGGACAATGGAAGTGAAACTGTGACAAGATGTTTGCCCAGTGCATCTGCTTTTCCGATAGCTGCTTCTGTGACAAGAAGTAGCGTAAACTCTGATGGTCTGTAAAGACAATAAAATCCGCTCCGAGTAGATAGTGCCGCCATTGAGTAAGAGCATGGATAACCGCCAAAAGCTCTTTCTCATAAATCTGTGCTGTCAATTCTTGCCTTGAGAACAATCGGCTCTCGTAAGCAATGACATGGCCTTCTTGCATTAAGACAGCACCCAGACTACGACCACAAGCATCACAATATACTTCAAATGACTTCTGCAAGTCCGGCAAAGTCAAAACTGGTCCCGTAGTCAATTCTCTTCCAAAGTTTGAAAGGCAGTCACCCCTTTGGGTCCCCACGAGAAAGGGACTCCTTTTTGTGTCAAATATTCAAAGGGGAAGCAACCTCTGCAAACTTTCTAATGAACCGCCTGTAGTGCGAAGCCCAAGAAGTTTCTAACTTCATGGACATTCTTCAAATCAAGCCAATCACGGATAGTCGCTATCTTGGCCGGGTCCATCTGCACTCCTGCTGCTGACCCAATGTGTCCCAAAAAGTGTATCTCTGGTAGGAAAAATTTACTTTTCTTCGCATTAATCACCAACTTGTGATCTCGTAATGCCTGAAAGACCTGAAGCAGATGTTGTCTATGTTCTGCCTCACCCTTGGAGAAAACAATGATATCGTCAAAGAAAATGCCAACAAATAGTTTGTACTCTCAAAAAATCCTGTCTATCATCTGGTTAAATGTCGCAGGAGCATTGGTTAAGCCAAAAGGCATTACCAAAAACTCAAATAACCCAAAAGTCATCCGAAAGGTTGTCTTGTAGACGTCTCCCGGCGCGACTCGGATCTAATGATATCCGCTCTTCAAATCGATCCTGCTAAAGCACGAGGATCCCTGTAATCTATCAAGTATATCATGGATCCTAGGAATCGGAAATCTATTCTTGATGGTGATTTTGTTGAGAGCTCTATGATCGATGAACATTCTCCAAGATCCGTCTTTCTTCAAAACAAACAACACTGGAGAGCAATACGGTGAAGTACTTTGTTGGCATTAAGAACAGATTTCATGGATCCATGTAATCTGTCAAGTATATCATGGATCCTAGGAATCGGAAATCTGCTCTTGCATCCTTTTCTTTCTTTGTTGGGTTACTCTTCTTTCTATTTTCATTGTTCGAAGTCTGTTCATTCCTTTGTGTCATGATTTCATCTGTGGGGTATGTCAAACTGCTAGAGTGAATGGCAAAACCCCGTTTCGCATCACTCATTAATTCCTGAATGGAATCAGACTTTTGTTCTAAGCAGTGATCTCGGATCTCTGTAAGAAGTCCCAAGGTAAACCGCTCAATTTGCTCTTTGAACGAGATCTTCTTAAATGAAGAGGCTGGTAGAAAAGAGCTCCAGAATCTCTCGCAATATGCGTCCAAAGTATCCTTCTTGGTCATCTGAAGATGATTCCAAGCAGTTCGTATGTTGCGTTCGTACTCTCGAGTCAGCCAAGAAGAAATAAAAAGCCTTTTAAATTTCAGCCATTTAACTGGCGCTTTCTTGTTCAATAGAAGCGTGGACCACCAAGTTTGAGCATTTCCCTTGAAATAGGAAGTAGCCCTCCGAATCTTGGAGTGCTTTGAGTAACGCCCTCCAGAGAAAGCTATGTCAAACTGTTGTATGAAGGCCAAAGCCTTCGAAGCATCTCTAAAATCAGAGAAAGTGTTAAATTTAACTGATTGTCCACCTTCTTTGAACTCTCGGACTTTCTTGCTTTTATCTTCCAGAAAGTCATACTGGGTGGCTTTGTAAAAATTTTTCTTCTTTGAATAGAATCTGCGGTCATCAGAGTCCGAACTATTTAAAGACGAGTCCTCTGAAGAACTGTCTGAAAATGGGCGAGATTTAGACTTCTTTGCCTTTTTCTTGCCCTTTTGCTTTTTACTTCGCTTTTTGCCTTTTCTGTCTTCTTCGCTCGAATCGGAAGAGCCAGAAGAACTCTCAACAGAAGAAGAAGAACTAGGTAATCCTTCAAACCGCACACGCTTCTTCTGCCCTTTGGCCGAGGCAAAAGTAGACTGACGACCCAAATAACCTAGGAAGTTAATTCCTTTCTTTTGCTTTTTGTCGTGCGTTTCTGCTTTGTTCCGTCGGCTGATCTCTATTTGAAGCCATAAGTGCCGCGTAAAAAGGATCGGATTTCCCTGTAGAAGAGAAATCAGTCGTGCTCTGATACCACTGTAACAGACTTAGACACTCCAAGTCAAGAATCTACCGCGACACCCAAAGAAATCACTTCAAATAGTTCACATTTCACAATTGATTCGACACTGGCCCGACGGAGTTCCGTGCCTAGAGATGTTGGCCCCAAAGACTGGCGCCCCTTTCGGTATTTCTTTTTGTGTTAAATCTGTTGCAAAAGTACAAGCGAGTGGGAGGCTCTCACTCTCAGACTCTGCGTCCAGATGCTCTGAGAAGTCTGAAGCCTGCCCACTTATTTAAAGGTTTACAAGGGACGCCAAAAGCAGAGCCCCAAAAGCTGAAAATCAAAAGCCTTGCCAAAAATAAAGCAATAGCTTTCTTTTCGCTCACAAGCTCTCTCTCTTGAAGAAATAAAGCAGAAAGCAAAGGAGCTCTCTCTCTCTCTCTCTCTCTCTCTCTCTCTCTCTCTCTCTCTCTCTCTCTCTCTCTCTCTCTCTCTCTCCAATTTGTGTAGATAAAGCAAAGCAAAAACTGCCGCCTGCTTTTCGTGCTGCTGCAAATTCCGCCGCAAACGCGGACGTCCGTACAGCCTGCCACATGTCAGCCAGCTTGTGAAATGCGCCGCAAATTCCGGCAGCCAACCACGTCAGCATTTGCCAGACTTTCCCGGGGGTCCATTGCCAAGGGGCAGTGTACTGGGCAGCCACGTCACCAGTTTGTGACATCGACGATGTGGAAGCATAGAGCAACGGAGAGAGAGAGAGAGAGAGAGAGAGAGAGAGAGAGAGAGAGAGAGAGAGAGAGAGAGAGAGAGAGAGAGAGAGAGAGAGAGAGAGAGAGAGAGAGAGAGAGAGAGAGAAATGAAATGTTATATTAACATCTTCAAAAGGCCAAAATGACCTATGAGACCAATCAGTTACAAAATAGTGAATCTAATACCATGTCTGGGTACAAAAGAACTAGAAAAGAACTAGAAGTGGAACAAAATACTACTACTACTACTACAATCTAAAACTACGTGGGTGTAGCAGCTGATACAATAGGTACCCGGTAAACTGGATGTAACAGTGTGTGAAACAAAGATGGAAGAAATGGTGAGGATCCATCCTCATCTGCACTCTGGATGTCGAGAGAGTATGGCTCGAATCTTCTGTTGTAGTCTCCGTCGATGCTGTGTAGCTCCTCTCCTCAGTCGCGGTCGTCTGTATCTCTGTAGCTCCAATGCTCGGTCGATGAGAGTGCCAGTAGTGGTCGAATGAGTGTGGGACGAGCTCTGCAGTGGTGGCTGCTCCTCTGGCTGTCCCATATCTAGTGAAAAGAAATCTGTAATGTGTCTCTGGGACTGCCTCTCTCTAGCTCTCCCCAGTAAAGTGTCTCTATACCTGTGTAACTCAAGTAGATATAGTCCAAGACATCTCTGATCCTCATAACTCATGACCCTAGATAGAGGACCAAAACCCTCTCTGAATAAGCAGTGGAAACGCCCCCGTATCTCATAGAACACTGTGCAATGACATATGTAGTGCAACTCTGTCTCTGGCTCTCTCTGGCATAATCGGCATATCCTGCTGTCTGCTGGTATCCCTCTGAATCTACCGGTCTCAATCTCGAGCTGATGTGAGGATGTGCGTATCTGACCAATGGCACAACGCAAACCATGAGACATATGTGTGTCCATGTAGCTGGGTCGAATCACAAACCCATCTCCTGTGAGGTGGAGAAGATGCTCTCTATAGAAAGCCATCTTTGTGCTCAACTCCTGAGGCGGCTCTATCCATGTCCTCCTGGTGTCGAGCTGGATCAGGTCCTGACAAATGAGTCTAGTGATCTCCACCCGTGTAAGAGACAGCGAGGGTGCCTGAAGAGAATACTGGAAAGGGGGCAACCTGTCCATGGTGAAGCCATGCGTCTGAAACCATGAAGTCATCTGTGCATACCAGCATGAAGTGTCCCCCTGTAGAGCTAACTGTCTGGAAGACTCAAGGGCCAATCTAGCATATCTGTCTCTAGTAGTATCCCATAGGCTGTGCACAAAGGACACTGATCTGGTAAGCGCCTCAATCTCCATGGGGGGGGCAGCTAGCTCTGCTCGAATGATCGCGTGAGGTACGGAGGCCTTGGCTCTAATCAATCGGGAGATCATAGATACCAAGGGCCTCTCCATACCTCTCCAACCATCCTGGCCTACAGAGAGAGAGAGAGAGAGAGAGAAGAAGAAGAAGAGTTTTTAACGTCGTAGGAAACTATCCCAAGAGACCTTAAAGATCTAGCCGATGAGGAGTTGAACTCAAGACCTGTTATTCAAGAGGGAAATGGCATAACCAATCTACCACACTTGGCAATGAATTGATACATCTTACAATGGGGGCTTCGTGTGTTTATATACTCACCTTAGCAAATTGCCCTACCCAGAGTTTGACAAATAAGTAAATTAAATATCTTAAGCCAAAATAAATATTGTGATCACATTGGGCTATTCACTCGAGATGCTATAAACTTTAACAAGACCTACAATCGATTTTATGTAGGGTTAAAATCCACACTTTTTGCGGAGAGAGAGAGAGAGAGAGAGAGAGAGAGAGAGAGAGAGAGAGAGAGAGAGAGAGAGAGAGAGAGAGAGAGAGAGAGAGAGAGAGAGAGAGAGAGAGAGAAATGAAAATGAAATGAAATGTTATATTAACGTCTTCAGAAGGCCAAAATGACCTATGAAACTAGAAAGTTACAATGTGGTGGATCTGATACAAAGTCAGAGTAACAAAAATAACAATGACAAAATGAAATGACAGAATAAAATGCTATGGAATCTGAAAAAGCTAGGTGTGATCTAAGCAAATAGGTGGGATAGCTAAATCACAGATCACAAAAGATCCAGCTAGGTGGGAGAGCTAAATCACAGGTCACAAAAGATCCAGCATCGGTCGCTGGCGGATCTCATCAATCTCCTCCATGGTCAATAGCCTGCCCGGGCGTCTTGCATGTTGGGCCAAAGTGATCCGAATCCTCTGATGCAACCTCCATCGATGGTGTGTAGTCCTCCGGAGTCGTGGGCGTCTGGATTTCCCTAGCTCGGTCGCTCGGTCGATCAGTGTGCCTCCGGTGTGAGATGGCGAGCTCTCCTGTGGTAGTAGCTCCTTCGGGTGTCCAGTGTCTGCTCTAAAGAAGTCTGTGATCCGTCTCTGAGACTGGCTGGCCTCTCCTCTCATCAGGCTCTCTTTGTGTTTGCACAACTCGAGCAAAAACAGACCCAAGCATCTCTGATCCTCGTATCGCATGACTCTGGAGAGTGGTCCGAAGCCCTCTCTGAACAAGCAGTGGAAGCGGCCGCGTATCTCGTAGTAGACGAGGCAGTGGCATGTGTAGTGCAACTCTGTCTCAGGCTCCAAGTCACATAGGAGGCATGTCCTGGCCTCTGCTGGTACTCTGCTGTATCTCTCAGTCTCGATCCGCAGCTGGTGTGAAGGTGTGCGTATCTGGCCAATAACACACTGTATTCCATGAGACAAGCGGGTGTCCATGTATCTAGGTCTCGTCATAAAACCGTCCTCCGTAAGCTGGAGAAGATGCTCTCTGTAGAGAGCCATCTTTGTGCCCAGCTCCTGTGCTGGCTGTATCCATGTCCTCCTGATGTCTAGCTGAGTCATGTCTTGGCGGATGAGCCTGGTGATCTCGGACTGTGTGAGAGTCAGAGAGGGTGCATCCAGTGAGTACTGGAAGGGGGGCAGTGTGTCTATGTTGAACCCATGCGCATGAAACCATGATGTCATCTCCCCATACCAGCATGCTGTATCTCCCTGCATGGCTAACTGTCGAGAAGACTCAAGCGCAAGGCGGGCATATCTGTTTCTGGGAAGTTCCCAAATGTGGTGTATGAGGGAGACAGATCTGGTGAGTGCCTCAACCACTAGCGGGGCGGGGGGGGGGGGGGGGGGGGGGGGGGGGGGGGGCAGCTAGCTCTGCTCGTATAATGGCACGTGGTACTGAAGCCTTGGCTCTAATGAGCCGTGAGATCATAGAGACTAGTGGCTTCTCCATGTCTTCCCATCCATCAGTGCGACCTATCCTCCCATGATGGTCCAATGAAGGTCCCCAAATCTCAGCTCCATAGAGCAATGCAGAAGCCACCAGGGTGTCAAAGAGCCAGAGCTTTGTCCGAGGCTCCTGAAACTGAACATGTGAACACATCCTCTCCAATCTAACCAATGCTGCATGGGCTCTGGTCAATCTAGTCTCTGCTGCTCTTCTCAATGAAAATGCTGGTCCACTAAAAACCACTCCAAGGTAGGTGTAAGCATCTGTATACTCCACTGTCTCCTGGCTGTATGTGAATGCGGGTGCTGACCTCCTGATCCACTGTGGGGTCGTATTTAATACCATGACCTTGGTTTTACCAAGGTTTACAGACAAGCCACTTTCATGGGCAAAGCTATGCAAAGCATCCAAGTGACGTTGCATCCCCTCTGGAGAGTCGGAGATCAGCACAATATCATCAGCATATAACAATAGTGGGATCCATGTTCCTGCCAATTGTGCACCTCTATCACCATCTCTCTCAATGTAGTCAGAAACCTCATCCACATACATACCAAACAGAGTAGGAGAGAGCGGGCAACCCTGCTTCACCCCAATAGTTGAATGAACCGCTGTAGATAGGCCCTTTGAGGTGCGTACATGCCCCACTACTGACCTGTACAGTGCCATGACCCCCCAAATGAGCTCTGTGGGTACTCCCATCTCCTGTAATCTGCGCATCAATTTAGCTCTGGGTACGGTGTCAAATGCTTTGCGGAAGTCCACAAAGCTGCAATAGATCCGTCTCCCATGTGATCTGCCCTCCTCAATGATGGCTCTGAGTGTCAAGATATGGTCAAGAGTAGAAAAACCTCTCCTGAATCCTGCCTGCCTGGCTGTGCGTATCCCTTCCTTCTCTGCCCATCTACTCAGCTGCTGCTCAAGAATGGATGCGTACAACCGTGCCAATGTGTGTCCGATCATGATAGTGCGATAATTCCCAGGCTCCATAGGGTCTCCTGACTTGAAGATAGGTACAATATTAGATAGGCTCCAAGTATCAGGCAAGCCCTCACACATGGCACGGTTAAACATAACTGCTAGGAGCTTTGCTAGTAGATCTCTGGCATGCATGAAGCGCTCAGCCACTAAGCCATCATGATCATATGCTCTCCCAGTCCTCATCCTGTCAATGGCCTTCCTCACCATCTCAGCGGTTTAAAAAGCACATGTATGGGGGCATGGATCGGGGGGGGTCGGGAAGGGGTGGCTGTCCAGAAACTGTATAGAGATGACGCGTACTGGCCCCAAGCCTCTGTGGAGGTAATGGAAGGGGGAGGGGAGTGCTCATGAAAGAGCCGCCATGCCTCACGTGAGTCCTGACTCAAGAATAGCTGGTATAGATCCTGCTCTAGGCGAGCCAAAAATGCCCTCTTCTTCCGCCACACTAGGCATCGGAAGTCAATCTGTGACTGTCTGCGAGAAAGAGCAAACTGCCCTCCACATTAGCTGAGCAAGACAAACCCAAAAATAGTGCCTCAAAGACTCAGACTGTAAAGTACATTGCTGACAACTTGGATCATGACTAGTGACTGCACCCCAAGGGCCAACTGGCAACCTTGCATGCATTATCATCCACATGAAATAGCATATGTTGCGGTTGATCTTGAGGGTCCATATGCATGATCAAAACTGTCGCTGAAAAGCACGGTCAATGCACTGGTCGCGCCATACCTCTGACTATCATGGACGGTGTGGTGGATGTCGTGCCTGCAAGAGAAGCCTCCTCGCAAGAGAGACAGTATGCCCAAAAAAGGAAAGAGGGGTCTCGTCAGCCTACAAGGAAGGCCATAGCCACTCACTAGGATCTCAATCCAACTCAACTAAAGGCTTCCCATGCGATACCCACAACCCCCAAAGCGGTGCCTTCGTTAAACTGGAAATAGTTGGGGGCAGTTGCATGGCTTTTGCAATTTCAAGGATCACACACCTTTTTCTAGGGCTTGCTGATAGATCGAGTCTTCATGCTTTCTTCCTTAGGATATAGACGAGGCATTCTGTAGATGATTCTAGAAGCAGGTCACTAGTTGGACTTTTACCAGGCGGGATATAGTTTTCACTATGATCTGCAACATCACTCTATGGACCATGTGGAAGGCCCATTGCGCTCACATTCTGGGCTCGCAGTCTTCCCATACATCCACCATTCTGACGACTGTATGGACTGGGCTACATACTCTTTGTAGTTAGTGGGATACTGCAATCTCCTCCAGGGTAGCGGAACAGCGTAGACGTGCCTTTCTTCACACATTGGAGAGATTGTCAGTTCTTCAGTCGGAACCATGGTCACATCACATGGCATAATTCAACTCTCCAGTGATTCATTCTACATTCATCATACAAGCCACTTGGATGTTCACATAGCCCTTACTTTTATTATCCCGCTTTTGTACTTCCTTTGGATGATATGCCATCTCCAAGATGTTCAGTTCTTTTCAGTGGGGACCATGGTCACATCACACGGCATTATGCACCTTCCCAGTGGTTCATTCTACATTCATCAATCATACAAGCCACTTGTATGTTCACATAGCCCTTACTTTGTTATCCCGCTTTTGTTCTTCCTTTGGATGATAGACCATTAGGCATCTCTTTTGTAGACAAGATACAACCTCCTTTCTTGAGAGAGAGAGAGAGAGAGAGAGAGAGAGAGAGAGAGAGAGAGAGAGAGAGAGAGAGAGAGAGAGAGAGAGAGAGAGAGAGAGAGCCAGCTCTGTTCTTTGCGGTTGGTCCATGGAGACCTCCAGATGTTTCTTTGAGGAGTGGGTCACTATGTGTCGACATACTTTTTCTGTAGTTGTTAGGATCACGGCACATTTTCATTGGTCCGGAGAGAGCTCCCATGATCAGATTCAGAGTACTGAGGACTCCTTTGGACTATCTAGGTATATGTTAAGGTTTGGAAAGGTCAAAAGTTCATTCTTTTAGAACGTGTCTGATCGTGCCAAGAAACATTAGACATGCTAGATGTTTAAAAGCTCTTATTTCAGATTTAAAGCTTCTTATTGGCCATAACGTATTCCAGATGGCCCCTTTGAGGATGGGGTCAAATTGTTGGATCTTGGACCCTTACTGCAGGTTGGGAGAACTTTTGTCGGACAATTTTTATGAAATTTGTAATCTTGAGCACTTAGTATTAGGCATCTCGGACCACACTTATTTAGGAGTCGCTTGTTTGATCTGAGAACAGAGGTGGTGCAGTCAGAAGTGAGCTCCTTGAAGGCCTTAGTGGGTCCAAAGTTTGCCTCTGTTCTGGCAAGGACACACTTTAAATCTGCGCATAAAACGTGCTCCAATTAAGGTCCATGTAAGCATACATCTATGGCTTGATGGAAGCCTGCTACAAAAAGGCATCCTGTTGACGTTTATCATGTTTCATTTCTCTTGTGACCACACCTTCCCAAGCTTGAAGCATCTATCATGGAGGTGTGTTGATGCTGTTGTTCCGTTGGCTGCCCTCTGTGCCGCGTTTCTTTACTCGGTTTTGCCCTTCTTTGCGATCTAGCGCTCGCTGGTTAGTGGCTAGCACGATGCTAGTTATCCTTTCTTAAAATTGAAAATTTCAAAAACCGTTGCAATCCACAAATTGGCTCAAGTTTTGTCATGGACTAACTAGCTATTATTGACTAACCATGAGACCCAGTTTAGAAGTTGCAGTCACTTCATGCTTCTTGTGTGTCAGTTAAAATGTGTGTTTCTATGTAAGGTATGTGTTTTTTTAATGAAGAAAAAGGAGGGCTTTACCCTTTGTATTACGTAACCAAGCTACAGGAGGCCCGTGGGCCGTATGCATTACCTCTGGTGGTGAAAAAACCTCTGAAACATAATGGATACAACAAACCTTAGGGTTAAAACCACCAGGGATACAGAGTTACGAAAGATGGGTGATACATCAAAGGCTACTAACAAAAGGAGGTAGGGACAACTGTAGCAGAGAGCTGAAGCATCAAAGCCAGTGGAGGTTAAGCATCCTGAACATCTGGTGTGAACGAGCAGGACTCCGACAGCGAGCGCCAGCAGGCAGCGCAGCACACACAAACAGGGAGTGGTGCGAGCATCCGTGGCATACATCCTTTAGAGCTACACTCTCTCTCTCTGTGTGTGTGTGTGTGTGTGTGTGTAAGGTAGGTATGACCATGTATGTGCAAGGGGTGTGTT
Source organism: Adiantum capillus-veneris (assembly GCF_014529385.1). NCBI lineage: Eukaryota > Viridiplantae > Streptophyta > Polypodiopsida > Polypodiales > Pteridaceae > Adiantum > Adiantum capillus-veneris. The sequence continues at coordinate 93,967,772 of NC_140941.1, read as the reverse complement.
TTACAACGCCTTGTGGTGGTTACAAGGCATACTATCACAAAATGCTTCATTCTTCTGATCAAACTTTGCTGACTTTATCTCAAGTTTCTTTGATGAGATCTTGTAGTTCACTGATTTTGCAAATCTTCTCACCATCAAGTATATTCAATGCAGGTTAGTTTTGTATTGGGCTCCTGGCTTCACTGCAAATTAACGGCCGGAACTCTTGACATTGCCACTATCATAATAATGCTGGGACCAGAGATCGATGCTCCTCATTTTATGTTCGAGTTTATTCAGAATGATAACAACAGTGTAGTGCTCCTTTTGGATTTGCTGCCAAGAAAGGATGTTGTTCTTGATCCGGATTATCTTAAACGCTACTATGAGGACACGGGGCTAGAAAAGTTGAGAAAGGGCTTGGAAAAAATACCCCAATCCAAAGTCTATGTTCCGAGCTCGCTCTATGTAAGAAGCGTGGTGTCCCCGACGGCATTGCTTTACAAATTTAAGAGCTTACAACAGTCTAGTGGCAATGCCAATATAGGCAATTTGGAAGATTTGGACATATTAGTCAAAGAAATTGTACATCCTACTGCTAAGGAGGTCTTGTTCAAGTGGTTGGATGCTTTTAGGCATAAAGGGATGAAAGCATGCGGCGAGGAGAGTAGGAAGTTGATGGAAAGGGATGCTCAAATTAAGGAGAAGGGCGTCGAAATTGACCTTAGCTCCAACATGCCTAGACTCTTTGGTCATGAAATTACTAATAAAGTTATTCAAGCTTATCGCAAAGGAGTTTAAGGCTTTCTCTCAAGTGTTGCCTTGACCAAAACCTGTAAATACGTTTCTCCATAAATTCTTGCACTCAGATGTAGCTTTTGTTTGTAATTTTATTCAAGGTTGCAATACAATTGGACAGTTTGTCCAAGCTACTTAAGGTGATTGCTGGCTTGCTTGACATGCATATCCTATTGTTGCTTGTGGATATGCGGATAAAAGCCATTCAGAAATTGTGGAAAGTGCTGCAAAGACAAACTTGAATGGATATGGTGTAATCCATTCATACTCGAAGAAGATGCCATGCTTAGGGGCCTTTTTCATGGTCTTACCGCCTTTTCGTCATTCAAAGTCTTTAGACAACATTTAAAAGCTGACTCATGTGCAGGCGAGCTTTCCAAGCTTGAACCATGAGACGTTCTTGTATTTACTTTATCAAGCAGAGAGTTCATGAATTGTGCCTAATAAAGATGATCTTGGATGCCCCCCCCCCCCCCCAGAAAGGCTGTAAGGCTTTTGAATTATTGGTGCATGGTTCACACACAAGGCCTATTGACAAACCTCCATACCAAGCTTGCGATTACTCCAAAAGCTATAACGCTAAAGACAAATGGGTAAGATTCAAGAGAGATTGTTACAGGCATATTGCCAACGTGCTTCAACCTCTTGGGTCTTATTAGGGCAGCTAACAATCTCTTGGGGATCCATTTATATAGATGGATGTTTGTCAAGTTTAATTGGTGGGATACTTGGCGCAATTTCAAAGGTGCATAAGAGTTTATAACTTTGAACGGTGAGGTATACACTCGTTGACTTTTCAATGTCATAGGCTATTCTTGAAAGAGCTTGAAAAGGATAGTTTCAAAGAAAGGGGTTGTTGCTTATTTAAAATGTGGGGTTGGACTATTCTAGCTTGAAAAAAGGTACCTGCATTTGGGTTTGTGACAACTGCTTTAAGTATGCACATGTGAGAGATTAAGCTCTTGAGTGCTTTAGAGCTTGCTTATGCAAGAAATTGAGCTCTTGGGCTTGCTCTCAATGAGTTTGGATCGAATACATTAAGTTTGGATGAAGTTTTAGTAATCTCAGACAAAGAGATGGGGGAATCCTTGTAGTAAAAGGTAGGGGTTTAAAGAAAGTTATATCATAACAAGGAACATTGAGTAAGAACAAGGGTGGGAGTTTGTGTTTGTGTTCATGGCTATGGGTAAAGGTAATGTTTTGAGCTTTACTATTGGATATGTTTCCAGCCGATGTAAAGGAGAGGTTTCTCAAAAATTAACAAGTTAGTTACAAGAGTGGGGTTGATATTGGGAAATTATATCCCATTATAGGAGGCTTTAGTGGATGCCCGAATTTAAAGGGAAAGCTCATGATTAGTATGTTCTTCAATCGACGGCATACATTGATTGAGTATGATAGGTGAAAACCAATCAGATAAGAAAGGGTTCCATCTCTTAGTCTTCAATATTGTCAAAGGTTATTCGAGCAAGGTTAATCAAAAGATATGTGATGGTAATAGGAGGTAAACAATCACGTGGTAGGTAGGTAATATTAACAATCGGGGATGTAGTAACGAGGGTTACTAATACAAGAAGTTTTGGACAAATTCTCACAATATTTCCCACATTGTGACTTACCTCAACATCATGAGCTTCTGTGAGGGGCCGCATACCTAGCTAGGTACGATTGGGGGTAGGGGACTGCCGGCCCGGTGGGGGGGCCGGCGGTCCCCTACCCCCAATCTACCTAGCTAGGTATGCGGCGCCTCTCGAGCGGAAGCTCATGATGTTATGCATTGTATGAAAAACAATGAGAAAGACTCCGTTTTCCTACATGAGAAAATTTCTAAATCTTCTTGTGTAATGATAAAGGAGTTATCAAGGCTTGGGCTGTGATATTGACAAGGACAATGTAAGGGCTATCAAACTGCTCTAAAGTGCTTCAAAGAGGATTGTTGGTATTAATGGTGTGTAGGACTCATATAAAGGTTCACTGTTTGGAGTTGGGGCTTCTGTTCTTCCTTGACTGGTTATGTCTCCAAGTGTTTCACTAGAAACACAATACATGCTTCGAAAGGGATGGGAGGTACACAAGAGAAAGGAAGTTGCTTGATTCATTGCACATATTTAGGGTAGTGAGGTTATAGGTAGGCAGAAGAGTGAGGTTGACCTTGTCACATAGAGGTTGAGTAAATTGTGAACTCGCGCTCCATAGGTTTGTTGCACATTGAGATTCACTTAACTTTGGAGACTTTCCTTTAAAGAGGGGTGTCACACTCTTACATCATGCATAAATGTAAAGAACTACAAGACGTGCATGCAACTCTTTTTCAAGGAGTTGGGCTCCCAAAAAAAAAACCCCAAACTTCCAAGCCAAGCTTCTTACCATGTTCACCCCCCTTCACCCTGTGTCTAATACAATCCACGTCCCTTAACCCTCCGTCTAATCTTGCCTTGTTTAAATCCAACCAACCCGATTTTTTCAAGTCACCCCCTCTCAGAGGTGAACCATGTTTTACCCTACCTTCAAGCTTGCATGAACACCAACCCAACATGCTTTGCAACCTCCTCAAGAGTACTGATGCAATTTCTTTAGTCTTTACGATTCTTGTCGGTCCTAGCTTTAACATACTCAATTTATGTCTACGTTCTCCTATTTGTGTAAAGATAAGGACCCTATCTTAGTTGAGTTTATCTTTAACAATAGTTTTGTAAATGGACACTTTAGTGTTTTGATACACTAAAGTATCATGTTTTTCCTTCAACTTGTCATAATAATTTCGTGAGGCTAAAAACAAGATTTTATAGGTCATGTTGATGCCTTAGGTCAGTTATGGGTTGAGGAACATAGACATTTTTTTATTTCACCAAATAATATCATATTAAGATTATGGTGATAAAGTTTAAGATGAAAATTTTTTGGTTTTTCAAAGTCTCTTTCATTAGCATAATGAGGTTATAGGGCAAAAACTAAGGTCTATAATGTATCTATAGGCCAACACCCATCGAGTAAGATATTTCCAAGGTTTCAAATTCATAGCATCTTGTAATTAAGTGTCATTTAAGAAAATATATAGTGCGTAATTTCTTGCAAAACAAACAAAGCTATGAAAAACCAATGGAAGTGTGCATACAAATTTTCCAATTGTGTCCATATGAGGTATTTGTTTACAAATAAATGAGACGAATGAACAAATCCAGTATTATTTTAAGACTATTTTTTGATAAATAAAAAATAAGAATTTCGATATGGACAGTTTTGGGATATGACATAGATCATCAATTATGAATTGTATAACCATCAAATAGTATCACCTTAAGTAATGGAGTGGTATATCTAGTGTATATGCAACATAAGATAATGAAAATTTAGATGAACTAAATTTTTCATGTGGTCGTTCATTGAATTCACATATGCTGCATATTTGCCCCACATGACTTTTTGTACTTAATTCTAGTCATAAAGCAAAAAAAATCACACGAGAGTTGCAAAACTTTCAAGCACATATATAGATAGTCACCACGAATTATTGCATGCACCTTGCTCATCTTTTTCTTAGATTAGGGTACAAGTATTAATGATACATCAACTATACTGTCTTTGTCTTGCGTAGGGGTTTTTCATAAGTGTAGTTACTATTGAGATTTTGTACAAAAGTGGAGAATTATAATTTTTATGAGTACTTTGGCTAATATTTTATATGTTTGCAAAAGCATTTCTTGAGATTTTTTAATGATTTTATGTACCATTTTATTTAAATTTGTGAAAAAGGCTACTAAAGTGTCTTTTTTGGTACCAAACTAGTGTTAACATGGGACTACCTATGGACATAGTTTCATTACATACCCATAATGGAAATCCAATAAGGTGAAGGTTCACGGTGGCCTGTGAGGAAGTACAATACAAAAGTAGACGAAGGTTGTGCTTATAAAAGTTATTAATTTTTTTAAACCTATAACAAGAATTTTAAAAGGTTATAGAGAGGGTATATGATTAATGGAGTAATAGATGAATGGAAAATGAAGACTAAATAGGTCAAGTTTGTTTGAGTGGTAGTGATGGAGAAGTTATTTGTTGACCAAATTTGGTCCAACTTGTGGTTTGTTTCTTTTTGGATTTCTAAAAGAAGCCTTAGAGGAGAGTTGAGTTAGTCATACTTTCAGTGTTTTCAATGATGATTGGGATTTACCTTAAATGCCTTGTTGGATTTAGTATTTTAAATGGGTCTTTTTTGCATGCTCAAAAAGGGCTATAAGAACAAGAAATTAAGGAGTGCATTCATAGGATTTTGATCCCCTGAATCTTGGTGTGAAGTATTGACTCAATGATTTTTATTTAAATATTTTTATTTGTGAAGAGTGCTTTCATTTAAGGGCCTCATAAAGATTCACTTCATTAAATTATTTTATTATTTGCTATTCTTGCAGATCTACCTTTTCTTATGCATTGAATTAAATGTTCTTTTGTTTTAGTTTATCAATGGTTCCTTTTATTTTGTTGTTTTTATTTGATTTTCTTTTTATTCTATTTTGTTTTGCAATTCCAATGTGCACATTTCTTGTTGTTTAAGTGGAACCCTTACTACTATAAAAAAAATTGTGAGTATGTGTATATAGTGGACAATATAATTTTATATTAAAAGACAACAAAAATGACATGAGATTGTAGACATTGATTTTAATATACTCCCCGCAAATCTCTTTCACTCTTAACTTCAACAGCCTTAGTGACTTCCTCACCTTGTTATTTCACTTTTCATTTCACAACTTGATATGGCTTGACCTTTCTTGCATTCTATTATTTTAAAATGCCAAAGTGAAGCTTTACCTTGTCTAGATAATTATTATAGCAAATAAATTGATGTGATGATTTGAATATAGGTAGGAATTTTAAAGCTATTATCGACATTGAAACAACCTCAAAGTATGATCAAATGATATTGATCACAAAATTGTAGAAAAAAATTCTGAAAAATAAGGGGCATGAGAAATTTTGTGCAAAAATCTAAATTAATACCAATAATATCTTATAAAGATAACATTAATTAATATCTTTTTCTAAAACAATATTCTCTTTATCAAGTGTTGCTTTTGACATGTATAATAGTGTATATGAGGGGTATATGTGTTTCCCAATTTTACATGTTACGTCATAATATTTTATCAATTTTGGGAAGGTTTAAATCTAATCCCTAATGATGATACATGTTGGACTAAAGTAAAGAGGGGGATTCTACATTTGCATACGCCAAACTTTGAAAAAAAGTCCTTGAAGTTCTTGAATGAAATGACAATTTATAAAACTAAAAAAGGACATTTGAAACCAAATACTTGAGGCATTATTAGGTCCTTAAATGAAAGGACCCATTTACAAAGTAAACAAATATAAAAGAAAAACAAAGTTAAGAGAGACTTAAACAAAGAGACCAGGTTACAATGATGGAAAGAACCATCTAGAATATAAAAAGATGCGAAATCTTCCTTCTCAACCAAAGAAGACACATGTCTACTATCATCACGCTCTATTAAGCATGGAGCTTGATTTACCCCTTGTATTTTTTAGTATTAAAAAGGCACATATGTAACACCCCCGTTATGAGGGGAAGCCATTGTGCATGAAGAAAAACACTTACCGAAAAACCAAAATTTTCACGGCCTTGCCAAAATATTCCTTTTCGTCAGATCGGACGACGGTCGGAAAGTGATAGGAAAACATCTGGTTGGTTGGCCGGTGATCGAAAGTCAATGGCCAACGGTCGATTTCAAAGGCGGACTTGTCTTCTCAAGGACGGCCACACATGGGTGGATTGGAGAATCTAATTTGGACTTGTCTATACAAGGGCGGCTACACACGACTGCCTCTCATGAGAGAGGACAGTCCTTTTGGCCTATAAAAGGAGACATTTTCTACACACATTTTCGATTGCTAAGTTGATGCAACAAGGTGGGTATGAGGTGATGAGAGTGAAGCAAGGCGAGAGCTCTGTTAAGGGTATATTTCCTTTGTAACCTACTTCTTGTTTGAAGTACTAAAACCATTGAGTGACTGCTTTCCCGTGGATGTAGTCCACATTGGGTGAACCACGTATATTGTGTGCTCTCTCTCTCTCTCTCTCTTTAATCTCTCGTGTGTGAAAATCCATTAAGTAAGCTACTCTACTATCTATTTAGCTACGCCCTATTTCCTTACATGCTCTGCATCAACGGCTTAAAACTTGCACCTTTTCTCAGCCTTCATCTATGACCTTCTGCAAGCCAAAATGATCTCACTTGGAACCTTACTACCTAGCCTAGCTTTTTGGCATGCTAAAGGATTTAGTATCCATATGGGTGAAGGTCGTTCAATTCTTATTGTCAGACATGTGTCCTTCAAAGGAGCCTTAAAATTCATGAAGAGAATTTTCTTTCAAATGCTTTCAAAACTACATTTATTTTTTTGGCATGCTGAAAAAGGATTTAGAGAACAAAGGATTAAAGAGTGTATTCATAAGAGTTTGATCCATGATGTGAAGTATTGGTTTAATATTTTTGGCCTTGCTAAAGGCCTTAGTGCACTATGGGTGAGGGCCATTCAATTTTTATTGCTTAATAAGTGTCCCCTAGGAGACTTAAAATTCTTGTGAATGAAAAGAAATCATGATCTTTTAAATGCTAGTTTATAAAGTTTCATTTACCTTTTTGGATTAAAAAAGTGTATTCATAGGAGTTTGATTCCATGATGTAAAGTAGGATCCTTTGATTTAAGGAACTTCATAAAAATTTATTTCACTAATTTATTTTAGTATTTTTATGTTTATTACACCTATATTTTATGAAAAACAAAAAAATAATTTTTTTTGTTTTAATTTTACTTCTTTCTTATTTTATTTTGTTTCAAGATGTTGATGTACAATGTGTACCTTTCACATTATTAAGTGAGACCCTTCACAATATACAAACCATTTGTGATTATATATGTATAATAGATATTGATGTACAATGTGTACCTTTCCATTATTAAGTGGGACCCTTTACAATATACAAACCATTTGTGATTATATATGTATAATAGATAATACAATCTTATATTGAAAGACAATAAAAATTCCATGTGATTGTAAGCCCGTATATAAACTTACTCTCCTTCATCTCCCCTTAACTTAGCAGGCCTTCGTGCCTCCTCACCTCGTTTTTAATATTTTGATTTGTGAAGAGTCTTTTCATTTAAGGACTTCACAAATATTCATTTCGTACATTGTTTTATTATTTTTTGTGCTTAATAAATCTATCTTTGTTTTAATGAAGACATTAAAATATTTTTTGTTTTAGTTTTTCAACGTATCTTTTTGTTAATATTTTTGTTTTATTTCCTTTGTTTTCAAATGATAATGTGCGATGTGTACTTTTTACCTTATTATTTAAGTGAAGCATTTCTTAATATACAACCGTTAGTGATTATGTATGTATAATGGATAATATAATGCATGTTTTTATTTTATTGTCTTTTCATTTTATTTTGTTTTAAAATGATAATGTGCAATGTGCACCTTTCACCTTATTATTTAAATGAGGCCTTTCCTAATATATAAACTATAATCATGTATAATGGATAATATAATTTTATATGAAAACACAACAAAATTTCCATGTGATTGTAGGCACTCATTTAAACTTTCTCTCCATAAATCTCATCCCCTCCTTAACTTAGCAGGCCTTCGTGCCTTCTCACCTTGTTTTGAAAAGGAACTCTTGTTTCGTACCTAACAACAGGTATTACTATAAGGAGAAAGTCTAATATTTGTGGATCTAAAGTACCCTACTGCAACTATTCACTCCATTCCATTTAAATAGATGGAATCTCTCGGGATCCCACTATTTCCTCAACCCGCCCCCCCCCTCTCTCTCTCTCTCTCTCTCTCTCTCTCTCTCTCTCTCTCTCTCTCTGCGCTGTTCTTCACAAATACAGACAACCCTCGTGTACATCATCCTGCTTTTGATGAAAACAATGAAGAGACACAGGTGCGAAGAACAAACACCCTCCTCCCCCGACGCGCCCGTGGCTTGCTCTGTGCCCATGCCTCTTTTAGCAAAAGAAATCAACCTAGAATTGAATCGTACCTACATACTTGCAAGAGTTTGGAGGCCTAATGTAGTTACAAGCTTGGATGATGAAGAGTATGAAGTGGTAAGCTTGGTTGTGAAATTTTTTGTTGGGTTCCCCCCCCCCCCCCCCCCCCCCCCCCCCCCCCCAAAATCCCTTTTCCTTTTGAGCCCAAGCCAAAGGATCTCTTTAGATACCATCTAATTCGAACGATGGCACTACTTATTTATTTCCTTTAGTTATGCTTCCTACTAATGGATGTGCTTCCTTACACCATATTATTCACCTAACATTAGGCACTATCCTACTTTGGATCTTTGAACCTAGATATTGATCTCTACCTTGTAGCTCTTTGGTTGGCTGTGTATACACATTCCTCCTTTCTTTTTAGTGTTGCCCTTTATTTAACCTCATAGTGTTTCACTCCTCATAGTGTAAGTTTTCCTGGAGGGGTGCACCCTTACCCTACTCCCAAACCTTTTCTTTTATCACACCCTGCCTTATCTTAGATGGAAGAAAATTTTCTTCACACGTCCAAAACAATATCATTCTTGCTTCAGTAGTAGTCCAAATTGAGCCACTGTTTCACCCCTCAGATTTGCCTATTGTGGTCTTTTTTTTTTCCCTTTTGGGCAAAACTCACAATTGTGAGTGGATAGTATTAAGAAAAAATATACACCAATCCTCGAGCTCAGACCGAGCCTTGAGGGTCAAAAGATTACAAGTTATCTGCTTGCCAGAGATACCATTCCTACTCCTCGACTTTACTTATTACAAGATGTTATGTATTGTTTTAGACCAGTCCTCTGAGACTTGTTTGCATTCGATCATGTGGATCATCAATCTGCTCTCTTGCCTGATTTCACAAAAGCTTGCCACAGCTAGATCCCCTTCAAATACGCAGCAGTTCCTTGCTTACCAAATATGGTGAAAGAAGTAGTACCTGATTATTTGAGTGCAGACGAGAAGAGCAGGACTTCCCATCTTGTTTCCTATTGTGGTCTTAAAACCTTTTATCTTGTTTCCCTCCATATAACCAAATTCAAAATCTAGAACCGAATTCTCTCTCTATATAACCTATTTCTCTCTCTCTCTCTCTCTCTCTCACCCAAAAAAAAAACCTAAGCCAAGTTGGTAACACGACAATCATCTTTGAGTCAATCTCTTTTCTAGAATTCTACATCTTTAAGACTCCATCATTTTTGGATTTTCTATGTGTAATATTGGGACTATCTATGTCTACTGAGTCTATTCTAAATTTTTTCATCAATTAGTCACCCAGATTCATTTCGAATCTCCTAAATCGAAGGCAAAAGAACGCTTCCTGTCACACTATCATCCTCTCTGCAGAGCCAGTTCCCTTAACCATGGCTGCCTCTGCATACCCCTCGCCCTCCTCTCGATCATCCTCTCACTCAATCTGCAGCCCCACGTTCACTTAACGCCTCGCCTCTCTCTCTTCTCTCTCTCTCTCTCTCTCTCTCTCTCTCTCTCTGCGCCTTCAACCTCAGACGAACATGGCAGCCCAGATTCGAAGTCTGAAGCAAAAGACCATGCAGGGCCGTTCATGCGTCCCTCCTCCTCTGCACTCGAGCTTGCCTTGCTTTCTCATTGCTACGTACACTGCCGAAATTCTCATTTCTCAGTGTCTTCCTGTTGCGGCCCATATACTTCTTGCGAAACACACACAGACCCGGATGCACGCGTGCACACACACACACACACACACACACACACACACACACACACACACACACACACACAAAACTGCTCCATCATCATTGATGCCATGGCAGATATACACGCAGATAATCTCCCTCCTTGTGCTGTTGCCCCCAGTCTCCTTCGTTAGCATCACCCATCCTCAGCTTTGAAGAGCTACATGCAGCCACCAATGACGCACCACAATCGACACAAAGAAAGGGAAAAATATCTAATTTCCTCTCTGTCTCTCTCTCTCTCTCCACGTAGAAACTTTTTTTCCCTCAAACTTTCTAATTCACCATGTTGCAAAATTCGCTAGGCTAACTAAGATAAACCAAATGCACAAAATATTCAATTTGAACTTAAACATCTTGCTAAATTCTTATCAAAACAAATGAAGAAGTAGTTTTGGGCATCTAAATAGAACTATTTTTCACCACGAAACCTTTATCGCTCAGCTGCATCCAAAACCACCTTTGATAAAATCTCCTTCCAATTTCATTAAGGTTCAAATCAAGCCTAGAATTTGTGAGTGTAGTTCTCGAACATGGCAACGCATGATTCTAAGCTCGTTGAACCTTGGTTATATTAACTTGTTGAACCTTGATTTTCACATAGTACCTTGTTTCTTATCCTTACAATGGCCCTAGTTTTTGATCCTTGAGAGAGTCTCTCGATAAAGTATTTCTTCCCCTTGCAATGGCTCAAAATTTATCCACCAAATTTTTGAACCATGAAGGAGCTTATGAATATCTTCTATATCTATACTCTTTATAACGTAGCTTAAAATTTTCAAAGAAGGAAAATGTCCACATGTCACTCCTTGGTTTATTTCAAAAAACACCTTACAAAACATCTATATTTTTTATAATGCCGCTTAAAATTTTCAAGGCCAAAGAATGCATCCACATCTCATGGAGTGGCTCACTTCAAAAAATAAAAGAAGACCTTACATAAAATCTTGAGAAAGGAAAAGAATTATGAGTCAATTCATCCTGTTAAGTCACAAAACTTTGTACTTTTCTTATTTATAAAATTTATATTCATAGTATAAAATATGAGGGAATTAGGGATCCCGAAATGCATGCTGTCTCGACTCTTGAGTCTCTAATCTCTTCCGCATATTAGCTTGGCAGCTATTATAAAGGTGGAAACAATGCATTAACTTTCCATGCATGACAACCAACATGTTGAATATTGACTGATTACCCCACCCACAATCGGGGAGAGCTTCAGGCTGCTCGCGAGACAGAGAGGACTTTTTCAAACTCTCTGTGTGTGTGTGTGTGTGTGTGTGTGTGTGAGAGAGAGAGAGAGAGAGAGAGAGAGAGAGAGAGAGAGAGAGAGAGGATCTAGGCCGCTTCACCCCCAGGCCTCTACACTCACTCCCTCAATTGCATTTGCTAAGAGCCCTCGCACATGAACTTTTGGAGAGCTACCATAGTAAATCTCCTTAGCTGCTAAAAAGGCTCACTTGATACACAGCCACACATGAATCTCTCTCTCTCTCTCTCTCTCTCTCTCTTCGCAAAGCATGTCCTCGAGATGGGGAGAGTAATCTTGGATGTACCAAGCATGAAACTTTTCTACCTCTATCATCCCCTTCTATTTTGGGGCTATTGAAAATCAGTGTTCACAAAAAACCAAGGTTTATTATGTTTTTAACCAGCTTAAATTGCAAAATCCTAGATAGATTCCAACTCAAGGGAGTCACGACAATTAAAAATTACCTATCACGTGGGTTCAACATTGTGGATTATTTTATTATGTACTTTTTTCACAATTTTACATACAAAAGGGTGTTGAAAAACTATTCTTGAAAAAAAAATACAAATTGAATAAAAAAATGCTCCCTTTTATTGGTGAGAAATTCACACATAAGGATTTTCTAAATAGTGCTTGAACACACGTGACATAGGTTTTACATATAATGACCTCCCAATGAGGATTCCAAGTTTACCTTGAAGAAAACCAACAAAATTCTGTAAGTTTTAGTATAAATACCATCAATTCTTCAAAAGAGTTTTTAATGTGCCCCTTATTTACTTTAAATTATCTTGATCACGAGAAAAGATTTGGTGTCGCCTTTGAGACCCCCCCCCTCCCACAACCAACACACACACACACACACACACACACACACACATACATGTGCTTTCATTTTGAGTTGCAGCTATACTCTTTATAATGCCGCTTAAAATTTTCAAGGCCAAAGAATGCATCCACGTGTCATCCAGTGGCTCACTTCAAAGAATAAAAGAAGACCTTACATAAAATCTTGAAAAAGGAAAAGACTTATGAGTCAATTCATCCTGTTAAGTCACAAAACTTTGTACTCTTCTTATTTATAAAATTTATATTTATAGTATAAAATATGAGGAATTAGGGATCCCGAAATGCATGCTGTCTCGACTCTCGAGTCTCCAGTCTCTTTCGCATATCAACTTGATAGCTACTATAAAGGTGGAAACGATGCATTAACTTTCCATGCATGATAGCCAACATGTTGAATATTGACTGATTACCCCACCCACGATCGGGGAGAGCTTCAGGCTGCTCGCGAGACATATAGAGAGGGCTCCTACAGAGCTCGTGAGCGAGACAGAGAGGACTTTTTCAAACTCTGTGTGTGTGTGTGTGTGTGTGTGTGTGTGTGTGTGTGTGTGTGTGTGTGTGAGAGAGAGAGAGAGAGAGAGAGAGAGAGAGAGAGAGAGAGATATGATCTAGGCCGCTTCCACCCCAGGCCTCTACACTCACTCCCTCAATTGCATTTGCTAAGAGCCCTCGCACATGAACTTTTGGAGAGCTACCACAGTAAATCTCCTTAGCTGCTAAAAAGGCTCACTTGATACACAGCCACACATGAATCTCTCTCTCTCTCTCTCTCTCTCTCTCTCTCTCTCTCTCTCTCTCTCTCATCACCAGTATCTGCGCTTTCCTTGCCCGCCAACCCTTGAATAATTGAACAATCTGCGCATCATTTCGAGCTGCACCCAAAAGCTCCATAGCACAAGAGAGAGAGAGAGAGAGAGAGAGAGAGAGAGAGAGAGAGAGAGAGAGAGAGAGAGAGAGAGAGAGAATCCAAACTGGAAAGAGCTTCTCTGGCCCACCCTCACCCTCAACCACCCAAAAGGCTGTGTGAAAAATAGGTGTGCGTGAGTGTGTGCGCGTGCATGTAAGTATGCGTGTAATACATGTAGGGAATAAGATTGGCGTCTGGTGCGAGATATTGCTAAAGGAAGGCTACTGGACAGTTATGATGAGGAGGTTAAATAGGTCATGCAAGGGAGGGTGGCACTGATCACTTGAGCCTAGCACTGGCCAAAAGTTATTGTATGTAGGTCCAACACAATAAGCTCGTGAGTTGTGTGTTCCCAGCTGGTGACAGAAAGAGCATGGGGTGCAACAGGACAGGGATGAGGAAGCAAGGATGCAAAGTGGTAAAGGAGAAGAAGGTCTTCTAAGTGCCTACATTCACCAGCTCCTTGGCCAAGAAGTTGCAAGCACTGCCCACCCCACGGTCTCAATCTGCTCTACCCGTAGGCCCATGCACTCAGACAAGATGTAGATTTTGCGACTCTGCAAATGTGCGTGCATGTGTGTGTGTGTGGATGTCACTGCTACTGTTTATGTATCATATATAGTGGTATCATGCATTTTGTTCTCTTTGGATTTGCGTTGTGTTATGTATAGTAATCAAGGCGCTTGATTTTGAAGCACATAAAGATCACTATAGCTGCATGGTTATCCCATTTGTGTGTGCTATAAAAGTGACCATCTTTGAGTTTACATATGTTTTATGTTTTGTAAGTAAGAGAGACCCATATGTTTTGTAAGTAAGAGAGGACGTTATAAAGTAAACCCCAACAATTATCAAAGTAGTGGTAATGGTTGTAGAGTATGTTGCACATTAAGGGAGACATGTGATCGATTGGTAGTGGGTGGTGTTTTTTTGTGTTGGTGAATATGTGGGGTTGTGCACGTTTTCCTTAAGTTTTGGTTTGCTTGCCCTCATGACAAGGTAATCCTTACCGATTATCGGTCAAACACAATCGGGTGGCAGTCTTTGACCAAGAAGTCAGCAAACAAAACACATGCTGTACTCAAACCCATAACCTTGCGCTTGGAGGTGTTGCTCTAACCACTATGCTATGTGTGTATACCTACGAGGGAAGAAACACATGCTCTTTAAATTTTTAAAGTTTATGTTGCCTCCCCTAAAAGCGCCGTAATCGGCTATGCAGGTCATTTCCACCAATACACAACCAAGCAGGCTGAGATTTAACCACAACCAGTTGTTGTGTGTGTATGAGAGAGAGAGAGAGAGAGAGAGAGAGAGAGAGAGAGAGAGAGAATTATGCAGGGAAAGGTGCAACGTTGTTGTTGGAGATTGTGTTCGCAACTTGATCATGTGCAAGAGCTTTTAGAAGAAGAAGAAGAAGAAGAAGAAGAAGAGAGTTTTAATGTCGTAGGAAACTATCCCAAGAGACCTTAAAGATCTAGCCGACGAGGAGAGTTAAACTCAAGACCTCTTATTCAAGAGGGAAATTGCATAACCAATCTACCACGCTTGGGTGATAAGAAAGGTTATACCATTTTCCTGAGAGACCAAGAGCTCACTATGAAAATAATGGGGTCCATGGACATGATGCCGAACATTACATCTACGAAGGCCATAGTTATTAATTATTTTGATAGATAACTATGCCTTTGCCATGGTCACCTAAACTGAGCAAGAAGACATAGTTCTAAGGCATAGTAGAACTATGTGGGCAAGTTTGTAACTATGTTGATTTCTGCATGGTGGTTCTTGGTGACCCATTGAATCAGCATAGTTACAAACTTTTGAGCTTGTCATTTGAGGTTGCTAGCAAAGTATAACTTTATATAGACCACTTCACTTGCCTGTGAGCATAAATGTATCTATATTAGTCTACACTAGTACTAGTATAAAACGGGGAGGGATTCAGCCCCCCCTTGACATGTGGTGCAATTTGCTTGCTCCGACCAGTGGCGCCTGCAAACTCGGCACAACAGGGAGATATAGTCATTGTGTATAGAGAGAGAGAGAGAGAGAGAGAGAGAGAGAGAGAGAGATGTCAAATCGACGTGCAACGATGCGAGTAGTTATCTACCGATTTAAATGCTCACGAGTTGCGAATCTCCTCGATGGCTCAAGGCCCTTCGTAGACATTGGACTCCTCACTGCTTAGCTTGTACGGTTGACGGGCCCGAGTGGCAGCTCGACCGCCTTCTCAAAGAGTATGCCCTCCCCGTCGGTGGTGGCAGGATGTCCGGAGCAGCAGGACGTCCGGTGCCTGCAAACTCGGCACCACAGGGAGATATAGTCACTATGGAGAGAGAGAGAGAGAGAGAGAGAGAGAGAGAGAGAGAGAGAGAGAGAGAGAGAGAGAGAGAGAGAGCTGTCAAATCGACGTGCAACGGTGCGAGCAGTTATCTACCGATTTAAATGCTCACGAGTTGCGGATCTCCTCGATGGCTCAAGGCCCTTCGTAGACATTGGACTCCTCACTGCTCAGCTTGTACAATTGATGAGCCCGAGTGGCAGCTCGACCACCTTCTCAAAGAGTATGCCCTCCCCGTCGGTGGTGGCAGGACGTCCGGAGCAGCAGGAGAGACGGGGGGAGCACATGCAAATGCATGCGCTGGGGGAGACGCAGAGAGAGAGAGAGAGGAGGAGTGACAAGTGTAGTGTACATGCTCGAGTACCATAACGGGCCCCAAACCCTCCGCCTCAAGCCTATGAGTGTTGAGACTGCTGACTTGCAAGTTGCAGGCGATTCTCTCTCTCTCTCTCTCTCTCTCTCTCTCTCTCTCTCTCTCTCTCTCTCTCTCTCTCTCTCTCTCTCTCGCTCTCGCTTCAAACTGCTGCAACCAATGTTCACGAAAAACCATTTTCCCAAACATAAGAATTCCTTTTCTTGAATTTGCCAAAGGAGTTGAAGGCGGTTCTCTCTCTCTCTCTCTCTCTCTCTCTCTCTCTCTCTCTCTCTCTCTCTCTCTCTCTCTCTCTCTCTCTCTCTCTCTCTCTCGCTTCAAACTGCTGCAACCAGTGTTCGCGAAAAACCATTTTCCCAAACATAAGAAATTCCTTTTCTTGAATTTGCCAAAAGAAAATGTGCACCAGCTGTGAAGGGAAAGAAAGAATAATGATCTGGATGCGCTGCAGCAATATGCCGAGTCGCGCGAACAAGGTACAAAATCCCTTGCAGTGGGGTCCAACGTTCTCTACTTGGAGGAACCACAGGTCGAAACCATGGCCGATGCTGTGTAATCACACGGGATTAAACCCGCGGGTTAACTACTCGCTTAAACATTAGACAAACATGAGGAATTAGAGGATAAGTAAATCTACCTGACTTCAGTCGTATAATCAGCTATTTTCAATGGCAAGGAAGTATTGCACTATAGAGGGGTAACATTTAAAATCTGAGCGGCTTTCTGAGAGGAAATTTTCCTCCGTTTTTTGATTTTTAACACTATTTTTCTCTATTTTAGGGGGGGGGTTTCTCCTTTTGCGTTTGCCCTCAACTGGCATTTCACACACTTACCCGCACCGAAGATCTCCATTGATTGAGCCCTTCATAGGCAGAGTTCTCTCAAACTCCCCCCCCCGTCTGACACATGTTGACACTTGCTCTATCCGACGCCTTCAGACATCGGAGTTCTCTGCATGAACATTGTGTCCCTTCCATGCACTTATCCACACCGAAGATGTCCGCTGATTGAGTTGTTCATGGGTAGAGTTCACTCCCCCCGCCCCCCCCTCTTGACATGTGTTGACACCTGCTCTATCTGGCGTCTTCAGGCAGCGGTGTTTTCTGTGTGAACACTGTGGGTGTGTGTGTGTGTGTGTGTGTGTGTGTGTGTGTGTGTGTGTGTGTGTGTGTGTGAGAGAGAGAGAGAGAGAGAGAGAGAGAGAGAGAGAGAGAGAGAGAGAGAGAGAGAGAGAATGTGACAACAGTGTTTGTGTGAATACTGAGAGAGAGCGAGAGATTTTCAGCGCTCAGCAGCTTTCTCTTTCTCTTTCTCTGTCGTTTTAAATGCTCACGAGCTATGACTCATCCCTCCTCTCTAACCTCGGTCCTCGACGGCTCAGACTTCGTGGCCCAAGGGGTAACATTTAAAATCTGAGCCGTCTTTCTGAGAGGAAATTTTCCTCCGTTTTTTATTTTTTTACACTATTTTTCTCTATTTTAGGGGGGAATTTATCCTTTTGCGTTTTCCCTCAACTAGCATTCCACACACTTATCCGCACCGAAGATCTCCATTGATTGAGCCGTTCATAGGCAGAGTTCTCTCGAACCCCCCCCCCGTCTGATACGTGTTGACACTTGCTCTATCCGACGCCTTCAGACAGCGGAGTTCTCTACGTGAACACTGTGTCCCTTTCATGTACTTATCCGCACCGAAGATCTCCGTTGATTGAGTTGTTCATGGGCAGAGTTCTCTCGAAATCCCCCTCCCCCCTCTCCACGTGTTGACACCTGCTCTATCCGACGCCTTCAAACAACGGAGTTCTCTACGTGAACACTGTGTGTGTGTGTGTGTGTGTGTGTGTGTGTGTGTGTGTGTGTGTGAGAGAGAGAGAGAGAGAGAGAGAGAGAGAGAGAGAGAGAGAGAGAGAGAGAGAGAGAGAGAGAGAGAGAGAGAGAGAGAGAGAGAGAGAGAGAGAGAGAGAGAGAGATTTTTAGCACTCAGCAGCTTTCTCTTTCTCTGCCATTTTAATATGTGCAGGAGTTGCGAGTCACTTATTCGCACCGAAGATCTCTGTTGATTGAGCCATTCATAGATAGAGTTATCTCCACCTCCCCCCCCTCCTTGACATGTGTTGACACCTGCTCTATATGGCACCTTCAGGCGACGGTGTTCTCTGTGTGAACACTTTGTGTGTGTGTGTGTGTGTGTGTGTGTGTGTGTGTGTGTGTGTGTGTGTGTGTGTGAGAGAGAGAGAGAGAGAGAGAGAGAGAGAGAGAGAGAGAGAGAGAGAGAGAGAGAGAGAGAGAGAGAGAGAGAGCGAGAGAATGCGACAATAGTGTTTGCGTGAATACTGAGAGAGAGCGAGAGATTTTCAACACTTAGCAGCTTTCTCTTTCTTTTTCTCTGTCGTTTTAAACGCGCACGAGCTACGACTCATCCCTCCTCTCTAACCTCGGTCCTCGATGGTTCAGACTTCATGGCCCAATTTGGAGAAGGACCCCCCCCCTTGGACACGTGTTGACACCTGCTCTATCCGACGCCTTCAGGCAGCTCTGTTCTCTGTGTGAACACTGTGTGTGTGTGTGTGTGTGTGTGTGTGAGAGAGAGAGAGAGAGAGAGAGAGAGAGAGAGAGAGAGAGAGAGAGAGAGAGAGAAAGATTTTCAGCACTCAGCAGCTCTCTTTCTCTACCGTTTTAAATGAGCATGAGTTGCGAGTCATCCCTCCTCTCTAACCTTGGTCCTAGATGGCTCAGACTTCATGGCCTAATTTGGAGAAGATCAATAATTAGCAGCTAACTAACGCTTGCACCTTGAAGGCATCTGACATTACACAAGATGTTGCTATGGGCAAAAGAATTCACGATCATGTTGCTAAACTAGGGTTGTTGAAAGAAAGTGTCGTGCTTGGCACTGTCTTGGTTGACATGTATCCCAAATGTGGTGCACTTCATAAATACTGAGAGAGAGAGAGAGAGAGAGAGAGAGAGAGAGAGAGAGAGAGAGAGAGCGAGATTTTCAGCACTCAATAACTCTCTTTCTCTATCGTTTTAAATGCACACGAGCTGTGAGTCATCCCTCCTCTCTAACCTTGGTCCTCGACAACTCATACTTGAGCCACCCCTACTTGGCCTTTTCCTCTTCTCCTTTTTTCCTTAGTCTTTTTTGAGCCTCTCTCGACAAGGTATCTCGACATACCTCGGGTCATTGTACTCCTTTCTTTACGTTGATCTCATGATGTAAAGAAAACCCCCATACCACAAACTACCCTCTACCCTTTACCATTAAAAGTTTTTTTCTATAACCTATTGATGTAAGATAACCCCTAACCCTCTCTTAATGTTGAAATCCTTACCACCTACCTACATTGCACTATAAGTTTTTTTTTGCCCAAACTTTTGTTATGGTAATATTGTCCTACCTCTCTCTCTCTCTCTCTCTCTCAAATCCCCATCCATCCCCATTTCCCTATATTACACACGCTAACCCACACCCTCGCAGTCTCCCCTCACTCTCCTTCGCTCTAGTTGAAAGACACTTGAACCCTTGAAAAACCACACTGCCTTTAACTTAACGGTCTCCCCCTCTTTCACTTCGCTCTAGTTGCAATACACTTGAACCCTTGAAAAACCACACTGCCTTTAAACTTAACAGTCTCCCCCTCTTTCACTTGCTCACTTGCAATACAATCAAACCAGGCTACATTCAAGATTAATGGTAATAAATTTTACCCACCCCATCGCAGTCTCCCCTCACTCCCCTTCGCTCTAGTTGCAATACAACTTAACGGTCTTCCCCTCTCTCACTTGGTCACTTGCAATACAATCAAACTATGCTACCTTCAATATTAATGGTAATAAATTTTACCCTCAAATTTTTTTATTCGCGATCCCCCCTCCCCAATTTCCCCTTCTTTTGTTGGGGAAAACCTCTCCCTTAATACTAGCCTCTGCCCTCACCCCCTTCCCTTAACCTCTCTACAAATCTTCAAAAGTACAAACCCCTTTAGACACAATTTCCCAAACAAACTCCCCCCCCCCCCCACGCCCTTCCCCCTCCCCTTGGCATTCCCCAACCCACCTCCTATATAAACTCCCCCTCCCTCTTTTGAACTCCTTTTAAAACCTACTACCACCTCCTACCACTGATGAGCTCCTCACGGAGCGAAACGCGTTTGGTCAACCTCTCTCTCAACCCTTAACCCTTTTTCCCTTATGCTTAAATTTAAGTGCTACGCACGCTTGACATAATTTTACCATAATTAGCAGCTAACTAACACTTGCGCCTTGAAGGCATCTAGCATTACACAAGATGTTGTTATGGGCAAAAAAATTCATGATTATATCACTAAACTAGGGTTCTTGAAAGAAAGCGTCGTGCTTGGCATTGCCTTGATCGACATGTAACCCAAATGTGGTGCACTTCATAAAGCACAAAAAGTGCGCGAGGAGCTTCCTATCCAGGATGTCGTCTCTTGGAATGCACTATTTGTGGGAGATGTCCAACTTGGGTAGGACCAAGAAGCTTTTTGCAGTTTTTGGTAGATGCGACACGAGATTCTCTCTAGATGCAATCACAATCGCTTGCATCATGAGGGCAAACATGGCAAGGTGAAGGGCTACGATGAGATGTTTGTAGCTCGAGCTATATAATGGTCGGAAGGGAAGACAAGGGTCATGGTCATGAAACATTGTGCTATTTTCAGCAAATGCAAAGAGAGGGCATCTCTCCAAACACAATGACGTATCCTTGCACCTTGAAGGCATGTGACATTACACAAGATACTGGTAGGTATCGGCAAAATAATCCAATAAGTGCGCAAGGAGCTTCTTGTCCGGAAAATTGTTTATTGGATAGAGGGATAGATATGGTGAGATAGGGAGAGATGAAGAGATACAAGAGGAGAGAGAGAGAGAGAGAGAGAGAGAGAGAGAGAGAGAGAGAAAGAGAGAGATGAAATAAAATGATATGATATATTAACGTCTTGAGGGTAAGACTGAGGGGTTTGAGGGTAAGAGCGGCCATGCTGCCGCCAAAAGTGGCGCCGCTTTACTAGTTTGTGTAAAGTGTATTACACTCTTGCATAGACAAACAAAACATTTGACTCTTGCATTGTGATTAAGGTCTTGTGTGTTGTAGCTTGATGTTTGGATTCAGATTCATATCTGGAAGATTATACCCAGTTTTGTACCCACCCAAAGAATCATCGTCATGCATAGTTTGCATGTAATCTACATATACTCTTTTCCCATTAACGAATAGGTAATAGTTTTTCACTTTCTTATATGTAACTAATATATTTCACAAACGTGCGTGCGCAAGTGCCATGTATAAAAATATAGATGCATATGTGTATATATATCTCCATATGCCTGGGTAAGTAATCATTACCATATAAGCATTGTGTCTATGTATATATTTATGTTTGTGTATATATATATTCCATTAAAGAGGTAGCTTACAAAAGGAATCGAGGGAGGGAGGGAGGGATATGGCCATTTTTAAAATCCTATTCACTAAGAGGGATCCCAAAGATCTATAGGATAAGTTTTGAACTCAAAACTTTGTTTGTTTGTGTGTGTGTGTGTGTGTGTGTGAGAGAGAGAGAGAGAGAGAGAGAGAGAGAGAGAGAGGGGGGGGGGGGGGGGGGGGGGGGGGGGGGGCGGATAGAAAGGGAGGGAGGAAGAAGAAGAGAGTTTTTACTGTCATAAGAACAATCCACTTCCTCAGTCTTGATCTCAAGATTCAACAAGAAAGAGAGGGGGAATTTCCATCTCCGAAGAGTGATTACAGGAACGAAGTACACCTTCCTTGCTTGTACACACACACACACACACACACACACACAAACACACTCACGCTCACACTTACACACTTTTATAGATATGTGTATGTGTGTGAGTCAATGACCATGTTTTTCTTGGCCGCAGCAACACGCGGGTCACGCACTAGTCTAATCTAAAATGCAAAAGTAAATGGTAAGATTGTAAGAAACAACACGTGGGTCACGCACTAGTTTAATCTAAAATGCAAAAGTAAAGGGTAAGATTGTAAGAAATGACAGCCTTTGCAGAAATGTAAGAACTGACAAGCCTTTTCAAATGTAAAGTCAAAAGACTTCTATTCTACATAAAATAAATATTGAAGGGGATAACTTTAGTGGAGGTTTCGTTACTTAACTAGTATGTGACCCGCACGTTGCTGCGGCCAAGGAAACAATGCCTCTATTCTTATACGGTTATCTTCTCTTCCAATTGGAACACTGTCAATACTCTCTTCCTACACGTATAGTCTATCGCATTTATGAAAGTGATGCATGACACGACCTCTTAATAGATACTGCAAAGCATTCTTTTGATACCAATATTGGAAGCTTCTCATAGACGGTTGAAAGCAAAGGATGGTGGTACAAAAAAAGGGCCAATTTTTTTTCCACCTGTTTGGTCCTTTGGAGGGAAAGTTTTGAGGCCCAAAAGTTTTAGAATTTGTATTTTTTAGCTATACTTGTATCTCAAAAATACAAGTCGTGCAGTTTCACAATGGGCCAGCCCATTTGAGAGTAGTGGTATAATTAGTAAATTTAGTGGCGTCCGTTTGAATTGAGCGCTTTCTGCCAGCGCTTGGGCTCTCTCTCTCCCCCCTCAGACTCGTAGCGGAGCTGCTCTCTCTCTCTCTCTCTCTCTCTCTCTCTCTCAGCATTGTAGCAGAGCTGCTATTGTGTGAGTTCTCCCACCATGAGGACCCCAAAGGGCAAGGGAGCTGCTGCCAGCAGAGCGTCACCTTCAACATGCAAACAGAAAGGGAAGGCCAAGGAGGGAATGGCCACCCATGGGAGAAGCAACAACAAAGGTTCTTCTACCCCCGCCTCTCAACAAATAGAGTTGGAGAACAAAAGCAGTCCCAACACAAGGGCTAGTGCAAAACAGTTCAAGGCTTCTGAAATCGACTCCGAACGGACCTCACACCGTGTCAATGAGGATGAATCAAAATCTGCCAACAAGTCAAGACGTGGTAAGCTATTCATTGGAATTAGGCTTGTGTTAATTAGATGGTGTAAAATTTTGAATTTAAATATTCAGTGTAAAATTTGATACCTTGGAGCATCGCATTTGTAATCCATATGCATATGAGAGAAAAATTAGAAAATTGACTTGGACCATGCTAATTATCCAGCTTGCTCTATAGTATTAAGTGTATTTTTCTAGGATATTCTAGAAAAGTGGTTGTGGAACTTCAATGTTTGTGGATAGAAGGTTTAGTTGAGACAATGTACATGATTCTATAGTTTCTCTACTTTATGCTAGAGCTTTGTATATTATATGCTAAGGATTGAAACTGAAGTTATTGTAGACTATTGTTGAAGTTTCGTGGAAATAAAATATGGATAAATCATATTGTAAACACATTAGTTATTAGTTATTAGTTATTAAATGTACAGTAACAAATGTGGTACTTTGGATTTGTTTCACAATAATTTCTGATTTGTTTGACATTTCAGGTAAGAATAAAATGAAGGAGTACCCTCAACAAACTAGGTTCTGTTATACAGCAGAGGACTTGCATGAGGAGTATGGACTTAGTCTAGAAGGCAAACTCTCTAAGGACCTGACTGATGAGGACTTGCCATTCGAGCAGTGGTTATCTGTTTTCAAGTACAAGTTCCAAAAGAACAGCAAAATTTATTTAAATAATTTGCAGCCACATCTGGTGGATGACTGCAGATTTCTATTCTCCAAAGTTTATCAGGGACCCCCTTCATGCAGTGAACTGACCACCAAATTTGCTAAGGGTTATGCGTTCAAGAAATGTGATGCAACGAGAAAAGACCCAACAGGGCATAGAATAGCATGGGCCCGGTTTGGGGAAGGAGTGCTGCAGATGATATCATTTAGGATTGGCGGTCTTGACCGTAAAGTTGAGACATGGAGGAAGCAAAATGCTTCCTCCCCTGGAACTGTCCCGCAGTCAGTTAAGAAGGCCCGCATGACTCAAAGTGGCAACAACATCTGCACAGAACCAGAGCAAGGTGTCAGAGGGGCGGTGGCTGACTACCTACCTGACTTAGAGGCATTGCTCCAAAGACTCCAAAAGAAGGTGTCACATCCAGGATCATCAAAACTAACAGACCTGAAGGCCTCTATTCAAGAAAACAAGGACCAGCTAATTGGTATATGAGGGTAAAGAGGGCGTGGCGAAAAGTTTGATGGAGCATATTGATACCCTGGAGGCGCGCATCGGTGTGCTGCGGCAGCAAATACCTATCCCTGATGAAGAGATCAGAGAGGTGGGGGCTGAGCTGGGAGCAAGTCGGCGCTTGTTACGACGGCACGGGGTTTCCGAAAATATCAAGAAGCTCCAAGCTGAGGTTGAACAACAGGAGGTATTGTATTTCTGGCTTATTGCATTGCGTACGACTGTTGAAAGTTTTTATTCTGCACAAGGTTTGGTGATTTGACATGTTTCACTTCTTGACTGGTTTATTTGCTGACATTTTTATGGGTTTTAGTACTATGTTGGAATGGTTTGGTACTCTCTCTAACTGTTTTGGTACTTTTATTTAACACTAAGGGCAGTGCTGGAACTTTCCTTAGTACTTTATACTGCTGCTTCATTTCATTTGGTACTCATTTGAACTACTTGGTACTATATTGGTACTTCCTTGTTTCTAATTTTTGAGTCTTACACTGTACTATTTGTTTTGTTTTGGATTCTATAATGGCACAATCCATGGTACTTTTGCTGCTTTTCTGATCATTTGGTCTTTTTCAATTCTATTTTGGGACTGCTATGGTACATGTTGCTTAGTGCTTGGGTATCTTCTTTAAATGTCTTGGTACTTTCCAGTTTTTTTTTTGAAAGTGGTTTGCTTATTTTTGGACTGTTTTGGTACTTTTTAAAGTGATTTGGGTATTTAATCGAACACTAACTGCTATGTTCGTACTTCCCTTGTAACCTTTTGATGCTTAGTTATTTTAATTGGTTCTCTCTTCGATCATTCTGGTACTGGCTTGAGAATTTTTGGTAGTCATATAGTTTACAAATATTATCTTGGGTTCTATGTGGCACAATCTTTGGTACTCTGGGTGCTTTTCTGTTCATTGGGTACTCTTATTACTTATTTTGGAACTTTCTAGTTACAGTCTTATACTGTAATGTTGAGTTTGACTTGGGTACTTTTGGTGCTTGATACTGCTTTGGTACTCTTGAAACATTTGGTACTTCAACCTATTTTGGTACTTTTGGTACTTCCCTTGTAACCTTGTGTGCTTCTTTATTTTATTTGGTTCTCTCTTTGACCATTTTGGTACTGCCTTGAGAATTTTTGGTACTCATATAGTCTATAGATTTGCCTTGGGTGCTATGTGGCACAATCTTTGGTACTCTGGGTGCTTTTCTGTTCATTGGGTAGTGTGATTACTTATTTTGGTACTTTCTAGTTATAGTCTTATACTGTAATGGTGAGTATGACTTGGGTACTTTTGGGGCTTGATACTGCTTTGGTACTCTTTAAACAATTTGTACTTCAACCTATTTTGGTACTTTTGGTACTTCCCTTGTAACCTTTTGTGCTTCTTTATTTTATTTGGTTCTCTCTTTGACCATTTTGGTACTGCCTTGAGAATTTTTGGTACTCATATAGTCTATAGATTTGCCTTGGCTGCTATGTGGCACAATCTTTGGTACTCTGGGTGCTTATCTGTTCATTGGGTAGTCTGATCACTTATTTTGGTACTTTCTAGTTACAGTTTTATACTGTAATGGTGAGTATGACCTGGGTACTTTTGGTGCTAGATACTGATTTCATACTGTTGAAACATTTGGTATTTCAACCTATTTTGGTTCTTTTGGTACTTTCCTTGTAACCTTTTTTGCTTATTTATTTTATTTGGTTCTCTCTTTGACCATTTTGGCACTGCCTTGAGAATTTTGGTAGTCATATAGTTTACAAACTTGCCTTGGGTGCTATGTGGCACAATCCTTGCTACTTTGGGTATTTATCTGCTCTTTGGGTAGTCTGATTACTTATTTTGGTACTTTCTAGTTACTATCTTATACTGTAATGTTGAGTATGACTCGCGTACTTTTGGTGCTTGAAATTGCTCTGGTACTGTTGAAACTTTTGGTACTTTAGGTACTTCTGGTATTTCTAATACCTTGATACTACATTGGTATTTTCTTCTAATAATGTTTTCTTTGCTAATTGTTTGATTTGGTACTGTCTTGGTTCTATTTTGTAACTGTTGCAATAATATTTTGGTACTGTTTTGGTGCCTGTGGGTACTGTTTTGTTCTATTTTGGTACTCTTTCAATAATTTTTTTCTATTGCATGTGTTCTTCCATGCATCTTGGTTGTCTTGGTAAGTAAATTACGAGAGCATTCTGTTTTGCAGAGAGAGTATGGAAGGCTCTACAACGAGTCCCTGGAAACCCAAGACCAGTAGGAATTTGTAAGCAAGCTCTCTAATGATGTGAAGAGAGGGATGACTCACACGTTGACTCCAGGGCCTCATGTTGTGGACCTTGAAAACAGAATACATGTGTTTGGTTCTTGTGTTGCCTGTGGGGAGGCTTCTTACGTGGTTGGTACCTTCATGCTTCCCTGTAGGCATCAGTACCATCCACTGTGTTTTGCAGGTGTATTGAGAATGGAAGATACGTGCGTGAAGGCACTTTGCAACACTGCAATCCCTTTGGAAGCAAAGGCCTGGATTTCAGGGAGGTCATTATTGAAGAGTAAGTGGGGTGTTTGTGTTGGACACTACATGCTTATAATATCAGTTGAATTTATGATCTAATCTTCTCTTTCATGTTTGTGTATATGTAGGGAGAGGATATTTCGGTGTGGACACCTATGACAACACCAACACCCCTATGGATCGGAAGGATCTTCCTGGATACGGCAAGTCAGATGCCAGTCACATGTTCCAGGAAGATCCTTATAAGTTAGTGCATGAAGTACTGCATGACATTGGTGCCAGCACGATGGAAGGCAAAAAGGGTGAGCCTGCTCTAGACTCCATTTTGGAGGAAGATAACACTAAAGCCGGAAGCGCAGGAAAGCCAGCAAGGCCTTAATGCCAGCACAGTGGAAGGGAAAGGGTCTTAGGCCGGTGTGGGCTCTGGTATGGCAGAAGCTAAATTGAAAACTGAAGTGCAGGAGAAGGATAAAAAGGAAAGCGAACCGATTGAGGAGTTAATGACATAGAGATCGAGCTAGGCAAGAAGAACAACGCAGAAATTCACGCTGATGAGGAGGTGGCAGTGGAAGTTCCCTCGGCGGCCGAGTGTTTGGATGCAACTCCAAAGTATGTAGAGGAGAAAGCAGGCAGAAAGACGAGGCAGCAGGCAAAGAGTGAGGTGGAACTTGCTAACAGTGCGAAGGAGGAGGAACCTGCCGAGTGTGCGAAGGAGGCTACGAAAGAGTATGGCACGGAGGAGGCAGCTTATTTTGCGGAGGAGACGAAAGCCATGCAGGAGGATGAAGGTGCGGGGCAAGCGACAACCTTAGAAACAGGTTATAACATTGACTGTGCCACACTCTCCGAACTCTTCCTTATGAAATGTAAAAAGCGCCCCAAAGGTCATGGTCTCAAGCCGCAAACCTCTAAGAATTAGATATTTAACAACATTTTTGTCATTTTGCTTCGTGGTACTTCAGTGAGGGACAGGTGGCTGAATGAAGCGCGACCGGATACATCAATGCCACTGGACTTAAAGGCGAGCACTAAGTGCCTTGTCATTCTGGATGTGAATGGAGTTCTGTTGAAGGATTGTCATGAAGAACCAGAAGATTTGTGGAAAATCCCATTTCCAGAGGGATGTAAGCCCCGATGCATGAAGGTCTCCCGGCACAAATACTGCGTGGTAAGACCTGATGCGGAAGATTTCATCCTTAGCCTGAGGAGGCGATGCGACGTGATGCTTTGGTCTTGCAGCCAAAGACACAATCTGATGACCATACTGCATGCTTGCTTCCCTAAGTTGATGAAGATGCAAAGTCTCTTTTAGGTATGAATCCCTTAATTTCCAAAGTGGTTTGGCTAATTTTGGTAGTGTATCTACCTTTGCTACTGATTTGTATATATTCTGGTACTATTGGTTCTTTTTGTACTATTTGGTACTATCGTGTATAGGATTTGGTACTGTTTGTACAAATTGATACTGTCCACCCAATTTTGGTAATGTTAGCATAATTTGGTACTGTTTGCACAATTGGGTACTATTTGTTTCTTTTGGTTCTTTTTGGTTCTTTTTATTCATTTTGGTCCTTTGGTTTAGTTGGTACATTTGGTACTGTTTGCACAACTTGATACTGTCCATACAACCTGGTACTATTTGCACAGCTTACTTTGGTACTTTGGTACTGTTATGTACAGAACTTGATGTTTTTTAGACTGTGGTGATTAAAGTCCTTTGGTACTTTGGTACTGATATGTATAGAACTTGCTGTTTTTCTTTTTTTGGTGATTTAAGTCCTTTGGTACTGTTATGTACAGAACTTGTTGTTTTTCAGACTTTGGTGATTAAGTCCTTTGGTACTTTTGGTACTTTGGTACTTTGGTGCTTTGGTGCTTTGGTACTGTTATGTACAGAACTTGTTGCTGTTTTTCAGACTTTGGTACTCTGAACTATATACCTACTCTAACAACTTAGTTTACTTGACACAGATATTTTTGACCAGTCCCATTGTGAAAAATGGGCTTCCTCTATGAAGGATGTGGCAGGCCGTTTGGGGTAGTTCGGCGACAAGCCCATTTTCCTAAAGCTCCTGCGAACAGTTTGGCGCAAGCATCTTCAATTTAATGAAGCTAGCACGCTCCTTGTGGACGACACAAGATACAAATCATTGAAGAAGGATTATGAGTTGTGCTCTTGCATTCGGACATATGAGCCAAAATATTATGATCAGAACAAGCCGAAGTATCTCATGGATGTCATTCTGCCATGGATCACAGGATGGCTAGATGAGAAGTTCCCCACCGCTTATAGCTGGCGTACACCCCTGTTTGATATAGAGGACGACATCTCCCTACATATGTTGCTGACTACTTTGTATCTTTGGAAGGGTACTCGTACCGGTTTGACCCCCCTGATGTGTAAAAGATTCTGTAAAAGACTCGCATTTTCGTGTAATAAGAAATTATTGCTAGGCATGAACCTTCGTCTGCAAAAGTTTTACACATGCACTTAATTTTTCTGCACGTGATCTTTTTCTTGCCACTTCTTTTGTAATTTTTCTGTTGCTATTTGCATGTGAAGCCTGAATCAACAGAAATGTCAAATAACCCACGAGCATTGATTACTCCTTCCCACTTTAATTTCTGTCCCATTGATAACTAAACCCGGATTCTTGCAAGTGCCTAAGATATTTTCAACCATATTAAAGTATCCTGTTATCAAACAAGGATTAGGCAGTCTCGCTATCAAATTTGGTACTACAAGAGTCAGCTGAAAACAAATTAGCAAGTACACACTACTGATCACAAGTAAGATTCTATTCAAAAGAATCACAACTGTTGCTGCCACTGGCTAGACTTGTAGTTGGGGTTTACGCTGTATAGCTCCCCTCGTGGTCACTCCCTTCGTCATATGGCATACTGTTGTAGATATTTTCATATATCTCTGAGGATAGTTTAAAATGGTTATGAAGGCCCGGTATGACCTCCATGGGGAACCGTATGGCTCTAACAAGATGGGAGTAGATCATGACCGGTGGTTTCTCATTCAATAGGGTATAAGTATCAACTTTGCCCTCAACCAGGGCATAGTACAAACCCTCAACCAGAATTCCACCCTTTACGATCTTGTTATGCCAAAGGTCCTTCAGTACTCTTGGTGCCTGGTACATGGTTTTGGTGCACTTTAGAAGGTAGAAGTCCTCTTTCTCCTCGGCTGCTTTCACTGCAAAGTTATCCCCAATGGACAGTAATTGGCTCAGCACCTTAGTGTCTCCTTCATACATAGGCATGGTTAAATCCACACTCACTTGGGAGGAAAGCAAATCATTGTAGTTCTCCTCTTGATCCTCGTCCTCATCACTACCTACGTGTACAGACTCTGTCAATGGCTCAATGGAGAGATATTTCCATTCTTCAGTGCGCTGTTTATTAATGCATCTCCTCCATTGCCCATGCACACAAGGATCACAAAAGCAAGACAGCGTTCGAAAATGCACATCACATGGATTGTGTGTTGAGTAGCCGTCAACACAATGGAATGAGCGAGACCCTGCAATTGGTTTGCAGTCCCATAGTGGAGAACGCAACACATCATTCGATGAAACCAACCAGAAGACCCTTCTTCTGCTGGCACCCCCACCTTCCCTCGCTCTGTTAAGCCTCGCGTTTAGAAAATTGACCACATCAGCCGCACACTTCATGGGCCAGCCATTGGGCTTTAGCTCCTCATGCGTCAAGGTTCTCTTGATAACAGCACCTGCACCATCATGCTCTCCTTTCTATGTCCTGAAGCAAAGAAGTTGTGCATCATATGCAATCCTGTCAACTGATAATACCTGGCTACAAAATAGTATGGTTGTCGTGCCTTGAACTGTGAAGCGGCACCATCTGACCAAACCCAATGATAACGGAAACACTGTCCTTGTTGTTTCATCCAAGTGTCATGCAAGAGAAAAAAATAATGAACAAAGAGCGTGTCATGGAGCTTATCGTCTGATATGTAAAAATGCAGAGTCTTCTCAATGGCTCCTACTGAATTTCTGATATAAGCGATGTGCCCTAGTATTGTGACCTGTGTTGACCACCAATGCATGGACTGAATCTCATTCTGCACTTTAAAGCTATAATTCTCTGCAAAATCAACAACAGAAACCACAACGTCGCTTGGAAACTTTAACAAGCAGTCTTTAAATTGCTGGCCTGCCACCTAAAAACAAAGTTGTGCTTGACAAAGATTTTCAGATGATCTGAAAAAAGATGAATCAAAGTTGCACTTTTCATCCTTTCCACGACTAACTCCTTTCTCTTCTTCTCATTTCCTTCAGCATTAACCTGTCCAATACCCACATCCTTAAATATATTAACAATCACCTCCTTGCGATTTGCTGCAATCTCGTCTGGGCAGAATGACAACTTCCTTACACCACATCTAGGGCACTCTCCCAGCAAGCATCTCTGTGCATGATATTCATGATCCTTAGGGCGAGGGCACAATATGAAATCCAACA
Source organism: Adiantum capillus-veneris (assembly GCF_014529385.1). NCBI lineage: Eukaryota > Viridiplantae > Streptophyta > Polypodiopsida > Polypodiales > Pteridaceae > Adiantum > Adiantum capillus-veneris. The sequence goes on along the minus strand of NC_140941.1, from coordinate 93,936,324 downwards.
AAATACTTATGTGCTGAAAAACTGCCTGGTTTGCAGAACACTCACCTAGTTCACACTGTGTACCACAAATGGAGCATGTACATGGATGTTCCTTTGCGTGATGCCCAAACTTGTTCTGGCACATTTGATTGAAATCATTCCTGAAGTATACCATTTGGATATGGTAAATACAGCAGCAAGTATAGCGCTCCTTTAATTTTTGGACAAATAATGGCTTGAGTGTCTCAAAGGACCTAAGTGACAACTCCACCCGTAGGATACGTGCTTTTGAATCTTCTGTAGAGCTCCACCTATATACAAAATTTGATCCACATTAGAGCTTAGAATATTACTATAAAACAACAAAGCACCAAAGTAGTTTACAGTACCAAAATTAACAATGTAAACCACCAACTCATTCTAAAATACCAAATTTGGCACTGTATTGCCAGATTTCAGCCTATAGTACCAAATTAAGTGCAGAAAAGCACCAAACTGGATTGATAGTACCAAACTGGATTCATAGTACCAAAGTGGGTATATTTCTGTACATTGCATAGAGCTAGCCTGTATTCATAGGACCAAGCAGGGTCCATAGCACCAAATTATGTTCATTGCATAGTACCAACCGAATCCATAGTACAAAACAGGGTCCCTACTACCAAATTCTGTACATTGCATGGTACCAACCTGAATTCAGAGTACCAAACAGGATCCCTAGTACCAAGTTTCGTACATTGCATGGTACTAGCCTGAGTTCATAGTACCAAGCAGGAACTCTAGTACCAAATTCTGTACGTTGCATGGTACCAGCCTGAATTCATAGTACCAAACCTAGTACCAAACATGATCCCTAATACCAAATGGTACATTGCATGGTACCAGCCTGAATTCATAGTACCAAACATGATCCCTAGTACCAAATTCTCTACATTGCATGGTACCAGCCTAAATTCATAGTACCCAAAAGGATCATTAGTTTCAAATACTGTACATTGCATAGTACTAGCTTGAATTCATAGTACCAAAAAGGATCCCTAGTACCAAATCTTGTACATTTCATAGTACTAGCTTGAATTCATAGTACCAAAAAGGAGCCCTAGTACCAAATCCTATACATTGCATAGTACCAGCCTGAATTAATAGTATCAAAAAGTATCCCTAGTACCAAATTCTGTACATTGCATAGTACTAGCCTAAATTCACAGTATCAAACAGGATCCCTAGTGCCAAAGTGGGTACATGTCTGTACCCTGCATAGTACCAATTTGGAAACCTAGTACCAATTTGGGTACTTTTTTGTATAATGCAAAGCTACAAAATGGATCCATAGTTCCAAAATAAAAACTTTCCAGATACAAAAAAGTACCTAATTGGGACTGTGCATCTTTACTTTGGAGCATTTCTACCAAACAATGGTACTATGCATCTGTTTGGTACTATTCAGAATCTAGAGAAGCTTCAAATTGGGTACTATTGAGGTAGGAATTGGTACCAGAATGATACCAGGTTTGGCATGCTGGGAATTGGTCAAATTTTGGCATGCTGGAAATGGTACTATGGAGCTGAGTATTCGTATAATGATTGTTGGTTAACAAGTTCTGGTATTCTGTGTTAATCCAAGAGTAAAAAGGCGAGCAAGGATTACAGTGTGGGCAACACATATTACCTGAGAATCATCTAGAAAATGTATGGGATGTTTGATGACACATTTTGCCTCGATCCTGTGCTTACATATATCCTTTTTGTTAGGAGAAACTCTTGTCTCGGATTTTTCCAAAAAGCGGCCACCAAATCTCTAGTTTCGATTGTGATACTTGTATGCAGAGGCAACTATCTGTGACAAGCACTAAGTGGCAACATTTCATCCTCATCTTTCAATCCCAGTCGACTGCTTGCTGCCGCTATATTACGTTGATGAACACCCAAGGCAGCATCAATTTTGGACTGGTTCACAGTGGTTTGCTCTGATCACCATTGTTCAGTATCATCGCCAAAGAGATTCTCTTCACAAAAAGCTCAGTTGAAGAGTGGGGCACTTTCAGCTGAGTCAATGTGTTGCGAATGCCGGAAAGAAGACTCGATTGCACATCCGAACTCCTCAACTTGGAAAATGGCTGATGATGCATGATCTGCTCTAGAATTTCTTGTTGTTCTAGTGTTGTTAGTCCTTGGGTCTGCCGACGCCAACATCTAGCCATGGCTTTGCATATATTGTTCCTTGATCTGGTTGTAGCAAGTTCACCTCTCTTAGCAGGGTTGCGCTCCTTGTGTCATTGATCACACTTATTTTGTGCCCAACAGTCCCACAAAAATACTTGGTTGCTGACAGGTTCATGAAAGCTCGTGGTTTCCATCATAGCACCCTCTGTAGATGCAGGTACCCCTGACTCGAGATAGGTGAAGGAATCACGCTCAATATCCATCGTCATCTCTGAAGATATGGTACTGGCCTGAGCTGCCATGGCTGTATGGTAGGAGAGAGAGAGAGAGAGAGAGAGAGAGAGAGAGAGAGAGAGAGAGAGAGAGAGAGAGAGAGAGAGAGAGAGAGAGAGAGAGAGAGCCAGCCAGCCGAATCTACTTCCCCACTTCTTGCACTCACGTCATTTATCTGTTATAACCCGTTTCGGGAAAAAAGAATAAAGTGGAGTAAATTATAAAGCCTCCAAGAAATTGATTTTATTGTTTCTCCTTTTTGTTCAATTTTGCATCTTTTACTTGGGTGTGAATCTCCTTACCACACCCACCAAGCCTAGGTGGTGTCAAGGACAACCAATTTTGTACCACCATCCCTTGCTTTCAGCCAGACATTATTTTTCATGAGGTGCTAGCCCTTGTTCAACAAACTTAGGAGTGCTCTAATTCTAATGGGGTGTGTGTGTGTGTGTGTGTGTGTGTGTGTGTTATATATATATTATATATATAATATATTATATATATATATATATATAGAGAGAGAGAGAGAGAGAGAGAGAGAGAGAGATTCCTTCATTTGGTCTACCTTGATCTAGCAATGCTACCAAGCTTGATTATAGAGAGATTAGATAAGTTAGCATGGTGTGAAGAGATGAAATCTAAGAGAATTCAATGTAATAATAAAACTTTTTTTAATAAATGGAGTGAGTTCATTTCTATGATAGGAACGCAATTGGATTCAATATCTCTGCTCCACTCTCTTACTTGCTTCTATCCTTGTACGTATGTATGGATGTATGCATACATATATATATCTATATGTACACATATAGATATGTGTGTGTGTGTGTGTGTGTGTGTGTCTGTGTGTGTACTATGTGTACATATAGATATATATATGCATGCATACATCCATACATACGTACAATATATGTATATATATATATGTGTGTGTGTGTGTGTGTGTGTACTATGTGTACATATAGATATATATATGTATGCATACATCCATACATACGTACAATATATATATATATATATATATATATATGCTTGAAGCGAAGATTTGTCACATAGGTCTTGAGACATCATGATATGTTCCAATTATGTCTATATGTACACATAGTGCGCGCGCACACGCACACACACACACACACACACATACACACACACACACACGTACATATGCTTGAGGAAAGATTTGTCACATATGTCTTGAGTTTGTCACATTTTTCATAGAGAGGCATCTTCCTATTGTTCCATACAATAACTATGACATTCAAAGTGTCTATGCTCTCCTCGTCCCCCCCCCCCCCCCCCCCCCCCCCCAAAACCCTCTAGTTGAAGTGACTATCTCAGGTGGACATTTAAAAAGGAGAAGCGAACTCCTTTTTCTCATTTTTTTGAATAGATGATTATGATTGGTCTGCCTCTCTCTCTCTCTCTATGTCTGTCTCTCTGTCTCTACCATCATATAGATCTTTGAGATTTCATTGGATGTTCCTACAACGTTTCAAATTCTCCTTTTATCAAGACGTGTGTGTGTGTGTGTGTGTGTGTGTGTGTGTGTGTGAGAGAGAGAGAGAGAGAGAGAGAGAGAGAGAGAGAGAGAGAGAGAGAGAGAGAGAGAGAGAAGATGAAACAAAAATAACTTTAGTCTTACCCATGTTGTGAGATAAATCTTTTGGGATTGTTCCGATGGCATTAAATATGTTCTTCTTGTTGCGATGGCAGAAGCTTGTTGCGCCAAATTTGTTGTTTCCTTGGCTAAACAGGATCAAGTTTGGGCTGTCATGATCAGAGATATGATAGAAGCAGCTATACTTGGCTCGAAGGGTGGAAAGTGGAGAGGGGTGGAGATTCATGACAAACTGTTAGCCCCGGTGTGGTCTACCTTAAGACTGGGGAGCAGTTCAGGAGAATTGGTAAGAAAATGTAATAGAGCAGCAGGAGTCTTAAAGTGGGGGGAAGAAGCTAGATACTTCAAGAACTCCATCTTGCATTGGTCCCCCTGGCTCTCCAAAGTTGTAGATCCGCCACTAACTCCCTATTGGATTGAGATAGCAGGAAGCTGAATAATAAGGGTCTGAACCGGCTTGAGCACTTTTGGGATAGTGGCAACAAAACCATTGACCTGATGGTTGCCTTGTACCACCTTAATAGCTTGGAGGTCTTGCTTGTCCACAAAGTGATGAAAGAGCTTGACAATCTAGTGATACCAATCTGTGATTCGGAGCTGGACTGGAATGCCTGGAAATGGCCCGGAAGTAGTCTATTGTGGAAACCCCATACTAAAAGAATTTATCAGGCAATGATGCAAAAGAAGAATTGGTCTAGCCCCCTTAAGAAGCTATGGAAAATGCAATAGCCGGAGGAAAGGTGGGAGCATGTAATGGAGAACATTTGGAAGCCAAAGGTTCCGCAGTACATGAAGGTTTTCTTATGGAAGGTTGTTTGGGGTGCTCTACCGATAGGGGTGAAGATTTAGGAGAGAGGGATTGGGTCAGATAGATGCTTGGGGTGCAGGTTACCCAATGAAGATTTGGCCCACCTATTCATGGACTGCCCAGCTATAAAAGGCCTCGCAGGGAAAGTATGCAAGTGGGTCCAAAGAACATGGAAAATTAGTTTTTTCAAGATTGCCCTATGCCTTGGAGGAAAAAATTCAGGTAGTCCTGCACTCCTCGTCAACACTCAGATTGTCAGATACTTCTTCTTTCATAATGTATGGCAGACAAGGAACCGCCGTGTTTTTGAAGGAGGATCTGAGGTGGCAAGCTTCGCAGAAATTATACAAGAAAGAAAAGTGCTAATATAGGCACTCGAGTGCAAGCATCACTCAGAGGATTGGTCTAGGACTACTTGTGCCTTGTTGTCAGCAGATGGAATGCCTAGGATGGGGGCAAATCTTGGCCATCGGTAAATAAAAGATATCAGAATGAGGCGGGGTGGTAGGGGTGTTTGCCCTCATTGTAATTATGATCCCTGGATGTTGTCATGGCTTAACATGAGCATGACAAAACCTTGTAATTTTTTGGGCTGCTCAATATAATCCACTCACAATTGTGAGTTTTGCTAAAAAAATAAAATAAAAAATTCTTCTTGTTTATCTTCTCTCTCTCTCTCTCTCTCTCTCTCTCTCTCTCTCTCTCTCTCTCTCTCTCTCTTTATCCTCCTCCTCCTCCTCCTCTCCATATATATTCACTTTTGTTGAAGGCTTGTCTTGTAACTTTTCAAGTCACTTTAGATTGTTCCTACACGCGAGCATTTTGTTCTGTCTTCCTCTCTCCTCTTGCGTCATTTGTTGGATTTTGCATTTCAACACATTAAATACGGCACTTAACAATTGTCCTCCCCGCCCTCCCCTCTCTCTCTCTCTCTCTCTCTCTCTCTCTCTCTCATTGATTTTAGATTGGCACCCTTGCCTGCAAAAAAATTAAGGAATTTATAGATTTTTAAGCATGGCCCACATGTTAACTCTTAAAAATGAAAAGAGAAAAATATCCAAATCAACTGGAAAATCTCTCTACCCATTTGGGGTGTCTCTCTCGTTGATTTTAGATTGGCACCCTTTCCTTCCAAAATTTAAGGAATTTATAGATTTTTAATAATGGCCCACATGTTAAGTCTTAAAAATGAAAAGAACAAAATATCCAATAATTGGTAAAAGATCCATTAACTGGAAAATCTCTCTATCCATTTGGGGTGTTAATGTGAGGGTTAGTCTTTGTCGGGCATTTAATCCATTTTCTATGGGTGAAAAACTTTAGCTATCTTTTAAAAAATACACTAATGCCAAAAAATAATATCTTGAAAATTTGAAAAGTGCGTGAGCTCAACGGCAAAATCTTTCTTTCTCTCTCCCCCTTATAAATGTACATGTGTATGTACACATGCAATGTGATGGTCTCTCTCTCTCTCTCTCTCTCTCTCATGGTCAATAATGTGGATAACGATCTCTGCATTTGCATGTTATGTATGTTCTCAAAGCGAGACAACCCCAAGTCAACATTAGGCGAGCTTTTTTCTTTTTCTCAAACTCTTTAAAGAAATACATACTTCCAATTTTTTTAAAACATATCAATATTGGCCTTGAAAAAAGCCCCTTGAAAAGATAAAATCAAATATATTTTTAAAAATTACATTTCCATTAAACAAAATCACTAAAATTTTTCTTTTTTGTTATATCTTCAAAAAGTAAATTAGCATGAAGTAACAAAGTTATCCCCTTTTTGTTATGTGCAATCAAACTTTAACATTTATTTTATGTGGAATAGAAAGTCTCTTGCAAGGCTTGTCACTTCTTACATTGTGAAAAGGGTCTTCTTACATTTGAAAAGACTCTCATTTCTTAGAGTCTTACCTCTTTACTTTTGCATTTTAGATTAGATGTTTTGTAAGGTGTTTTTTGAAATGAACAAGGGAGTGACACTTGGACGCCCTCTCCTTCCTTGAAAATTTTAAGCTGCATTATAAAGAGTACTAGTGTAGCCGGCGGCTTCGCCTCTCTCTCTCTCTCTCTCTCTCTCTCTCTCTCTCTCTCTCTCTCTCTCTCTCTCTCTCTCTCCGCCCCCCCTTGCGTCACTGTGTTTCGCGGACGTGCAAGCGACACTGCCGGATTGATCTCCTGTTGACGCGTGTTGGGGGGGGCGGAACCGGAATTCCCTCCCCCTTTATCTATTAGTATATATAGATATAGATGGGAATTTGCTTTTAGAAGATATAACAAAAAAAGAATAGTTTTAGTGATTTTTTTTTGTTTAATGGAAATGTAATTTTTGAAGATATATTTGACTATATCTTTTTAAGGAGATTTTTAAAAGACCATTATTGATATGTTTTATAAAATTTTGAAAGTATGTATTTGTTTAAAGAGCTTGAGAAAAAGAAAAAAGCTCATCTAACGACGACTTGGGGCTGTCTTGATTTGAGGACATGCAAATTCAGGGGTCGTTATCCACATTATTGACCATGAGAGAGAGAGAGAGAGAGAGAGAGAGAGAGAGAGAGAGAGAGAGAGACCATCACATTGTCTGTGTGCATACACATGTACATTTACGAGGGAGAGAGCGAGAAAGAAAGATTTTACTGTTGAGCTCACACACTTTTCAAATTTTCAAGATATTATTTTGTTGATATTAGTGGATTTTTAAAAGGATAGCTAAAGTTTTTCACCCATAGAAAATGGATTATATGCTCGACAAAGACCAATCCTCACATTAACACCCCAAATCGATAGAGAGATTTCCCAATTGATGGACCTTTTACCAATCTTGGATATTTTGTTCTTTCTATTTTTAAGAGTTAACATGTGGGCCATGCTTAAAAATCTATAAATTTCTCAATTTTGGCAGGTAAGGGTGCCAATCTAAAATCAACGAGATAGAACACCCCAAATGGTTAGAGAGATTTCCCAATTGATGGACCTTTTAACAATTCTTGGATATTTTGTTCTTTTTATTTTTAAGAGTTAACATGTGGGCCATGCTTAAAAATCTATAAATTCCTTAAATTTTAGTAGGCAAGGGTGCCAATCTAAAATGAGAGAGAGAGAGAGAGAGAGAGAGAGAGAGAAGAGGGGACAATTTTTTAGTGCCCTATTTAATGTGTTGAAATGCGAAGTCCAACAATGAGTCAGGAGGAGAGAGGAAGACATAACAAAATGTTCGCGTGTAGGAACAATTTAAAGTGAGTTTAAAAGTTAAAAGACAAGTCTTCAACAAAAGTGAATATCTATGGAGAGAGAGAGAGAGAGAGAGAGAGAGAGAGAGAAGATAAAGAAGAAGAAAATTTTTAATGCCATCATAACAATCCCAAAAGATATATCTCATAACATGGGTAAGAATAAAGTTATTTTTGTTTCATCCTCTCTCTCTCTCACACACACACACACAAGTCTTGATAAAAGGAGAATTTGAAATATTGTAGGAACATCCAATGAGATTTGAAAGATCTATCCCATGGTAGAGAGAGAGAGAGAGAGAGAAACCAATCATAGCCATCTATACTTTTCTTTTCAAAAAAATGAGAAAAAGGAGTTCACTTCTCCTTTTTAAATGTCCACCTGAGATCCTAGCGGGTTGGGGGGAGGGGGGAGCATAGAAACTTTGAATGTCATAGTTACTATATTGTAACAATAGCAAGATGCGTCAAGACCTATATGACAAATCTTTCCTTCAAGCATGTATATACATGTGTGTACGCGTGCGCGCGCTATGTGTACATATAGACATACTTGGAATATATCAAGATGTCTCAAGACCTATGTGACAAATCTTCGTTTCAAGCATATATATATATATATATATATATATGTGTGTGTGTGTGTGTGTGTGTGTATGTATATATGTGTGTGTGTATGTATGTATGTATGTATGTGTATGTATATATATATGTGTGTGTGTGTGTGTGTGTGTGTGTATGTGTACTATGTGTACATATAGATATATATGTATACATACATCCATACATATGTACAAGGATAGAAGCAAAGTAAGAGAGTGGAGCAGAGACATTGAATCCAATTACGTTCCTGTCATTGAAACCAATTCTAGAACCCACTCCATTTATATATATAAAATTTTATTATTACATTGACTTCTCTTAGCTTTCATCTCTTCACACCATGCTAATTTATCTAATCTCTATAATCAAGCTTGGTAACATTGCTAGATCAAGGTAGACCAAAAGGAGGAATCTCTCTCTCTCTCTTTTGATACACACACACACACACACACACACCCCAATAGAATTAGAGCACTCCTAAGTTTGTTGAACAAGGGCTAGCACCCCATGAAAAATAATCTCTATAAGAAACTTCTAATCTTGGTATCAATGAAGGCTTTGCAGCATCTATTAAGAGGTCATGTCATGCATCCCTTTTATATATACGATAGCCTATAGGTGTAGGAAGAAAATATTGAGAGTGTTCCACTTGAAAGAGAAGATACCCCTATGAGAATAAAGACATTGTTTCCTTGGCCGCAGCAACTCGCGGGTCAAATACTAGTACACTTAAAAGTTGCTAGTAGTCACCTCGACTTTAAAACCTAAGAACTTTTACTTTCAATTTATGGTGCCTTACAATAAAAGTTGGTAGTAGTCACACGGACCTTAAAAACTAGTAGCTTTCATTTTCAATGTACGGTGCCTTACATTTAAAAGTTGGTAGTAGGGTAGTCACTTTTTTGACCAACTACAATAAATTTATGGAACTATGAGACCCAATAGGTAGTCCCAATGTCTAAATTAGATGGAATCACAATATATGCCAAGGTGAAGGTCGAGGGAAAAGTAGAAAAGTCAAGGGGTCTTTCTCTCTCCCCGACACATGGGTTCAGGCATGCAGCTCGAGGTGGAGAAGAAGCAACGAACCGTCCGGTGTCGCGCGCGAGGTTGGAACGATGAGAGCTCTTTTTTTTTTTTATATGCAGCATCTTGCGCTTCGAGCACGAAGCTGGCGACGATCAACTAGCTCAATGGAATGACTTGCTGACTGTGATGTCTTGAGCTCAAAATCTGGGAGTCGCATGGGAAATTTGCTGCGACTTTTATAACAGACCGAAGGCCTTCAACGAATTTGGTGAGATTCCATGTAAAGAATTGAAGTAGAGCAATTATATTAAACCGTTGAAAGTAGTACTGAAGTCCTTACATATTTATCTTACATATTTATCTACACTCTACCTATGCATGGTTAACTCCAAAGCCAATCCCAATCCTCTATATAAACCTACTCAAAACACATTGGTCACTGTTAATGCACTCTCTTTTTATCCATTCATTGTGTTAGCTTCGATCCCCTAACCCCCTTTATTTTAACTCTATTTTAACACTTTGGAAAGTTTTGCTTTCTTGATAATTGATATTTTTCTAAAAACTTTTCAAATCTAAGAGTTTATAGCAGTCTGATGGCAATGCCAATGTAGGCAATCTAGAGGTTTGAATATATTAGTAAAAGAAATTGTACATCCTACGGCTAAGGAGGTCTTGTTCAAGTGCATAGAGGGAGGAAAGTAGGGGGTGAAGAGATTAGGAAGGTTGATGGAAAGGGATGTTCCAAGGATGGATTACTGGAGAAAAGAAGACAGGCAGCTAGGCTGCAAAGAAGGTAAAGAGCACTTAAATAGAAGAGCTCATGTGTGTGTATGTATGTGTATGTGTATGTGTGTGGAAGAAGTAGATTTATCAACATGCAAGATTCAGTCGAAAGACCTGTTGTTGCAGAGAGAAGGTGGAGAGCTCTCAGATACAGAAGAGCTTCTGTGTGTGTGTGTGTGTGTGTGTGTGTGTGTGTGTGTGTGTCTGTGGCCGACCACTCTTCTTCCCGCCCCCTCCAGGCTCCTTCAAGACTTTTCTACCCCTTGAAACTGTTGCCATGGTAGGCTAGCTCTGTGCTCCACATCCTCGGGCTCAAAGAAGCAGGGTTACATAATCAGGTTGCAAGGGGAGCCCCCATCTACCACTACTCCTTCCTAGCCTGCCCTTGCTACCAACTCGGAGCCCTACCAGCCTTCTAGCCTCTGCAATAGGCTCAAACTTGGCATCAACTGCTCTACAACACTATCAATCCACCATGACCAGAGGCCCATTGAAACGCCACTTGCAAACGGCCTTACCTGCAGATCAAGCAACTTAACACCCTTACAAAACAGTGTATCCAGAATCCTCTGTTAGTCGATATGACACAACATGTCGATCAACTTTCCCCCAGCTGATGAGGAATCCACCATACATTGCTCAGCCTGTCGCTGCTTAACCTTAGCGGACTCTCCTCTCAAGCTCCATTAAGGTAGCAGATACACGTCGCAACCTTGATCAATAAAGTAATGAGCAATGAGCATTAGCAATTTCTAGATAATGAAGCTATGAGAAGACCAGCTGATGTTGATACAAAGCGTTCATGTTCAGGTGGGTAGGAATCTATATTTTGCAAACCTTTTTTTACTATTCACACTAGCACCTGTATGTTGTAAAAGCATTAAAGCACATTTAATTGTTTTTACCATGATGTGATTGCATAGCTTAATGTAAGTCTCGATAAGTATCTATCTATATCTATCTATCTATATTTATTTATATTATAATAAAAGGGGGAGGGATCCCCCCCCCCCCCTCTTCCCACATGGTGTTATTTCCTTGCTCAGGCCACTGTGCCTTGCAGAGTGCGAACGAGAGAGGGCCGGTGACAGGCTCAGGCTCTGGGTGCAAACCAGAGAGAGAGAGAGAGAGAGAGAGAGAGAGAGAGAGAGAGAGAGACTTTTTCAATGGCAGCTGTCCCAATTGCATGCGAACGTCGAGAGCTAGGGAGATGGGAGATGGTTAGTCGTAGGTGTATTTTTTTGGAAAAGCCACAATGTATCAAAACTAGAAGGGGTTCTGTCCTTTAGTTAATTAGCGTGTTGGCTATGCTTGCAAAACGAGCTCCACGGTAATCTCAACTTAGGCTAGATACACACCGATAACGCGCCTGCCCATCTCACCATGGGACGGGCGGGCAACGTTTACAGACTATGCAAACAATGTATTTAAATTCGCAGCTCTATTTCAACGAGTGCTGGTTAGTTGATTGGTTGAGTCGTCCCTTTTCAGGCGTGGGGTCCGTGGCTCAATCCCTGCCGATCTTTGGACGGGGATCTTTGGACGGGGGAACTCCATTGCCCAACTCATGTCCACAGCGAGATTCGCGTAGCCTATACTTTTTTGACACGCCCCTACCACGCTGGTGCTCGCAATGCCTGATGGGCACCTCGGTCTGTAGGCACCCTTAATATCATGCCGTTTTCAATTTCAAAAATGCTTCTTGAGGACAAGGGGAAAAGGAAAACTTCCATCCCAAAATAAAGAAAAATAACCCAACTTTTTGAATCTCCTCTTGGCAAATTCAAGCAAAGGAATTTTGTACGTTTGGGAGAATGATTTTTGAGAGAGGGAGAGAGAGAGAGAGAGAGATATGTCCGGGCTGGGACAATTGCATGGCCTTAGGCCCGGGCTCATGGGGTCAACCATCGCAGCGCCGTAGCAGGTTGTGGGAGTGTCAACTATGGCGTGGTGAACCAGGGTAGATCGAGAGAGGAGATGTGTTGGTAGCGGCAACGAGCCGAGGTGTGGGTGCACGAACGAGAGAGAGAGAGAGAGAGAGAGAGAGAGAGAGAGAGAGAGAGAGAGAGAGAGAGAGAGAGAGAGAGAGAAGAACACACACTGGCCGTGTTCGGGAAAAATGTGTCTCAGCTTAATATCATGCCATTTTCAATTTCAAAAATGCCGGTTGAGGACAAGGGGAAAGGACAAACTCCGTCCCAAAATAAAGAAAAGTACCCCAACTTTTTGAATTCTCCTCTTGGCAAATTCAAGAAAAGGAATTTTGTACATTTGGGAAAATGTTTTTTCGCGAACTTACACACACACACACAGAGCATTGGGTTGCTGCTTGGTGCAAAGTAATCCCTGTTTGTAGGTGACTATTCTCTTTGCAATGTAGAGAGAGAGAGAGAGAGAGAGAGAGAGAGAGAGAGAGAGAGGGGTCCACTTTTTAACTTCGAGTTCCATGTCTAATGACGCCTAATGACAATGATTCCACGACATACTCCAGCTTCTATGACCCTAACTCTACTACTCACAAGTCACCGCCTTCACGATACCAACAATCTTCCATTCGACCCCTCCACACACACACACACACACACACACACACACACACACACACACACACACACAGAGAGTTGAGTGGTGTGCAGGTCGAAGCACACACACACACACACACACTGAGAGAGTGGGTGGGTGGGTACTTTAGAGAGAGGAGATATTTTGAGGCGAGAGAGAGAGAGAGAGAGAGAGAGAGAGAGAGAGAGAGAGAGAGAGAGAGGAAATCCACATAGCATTGTCGGAGGCAGTGCCGCCACCGAAGGCGACGCCGATGTACTAGTGAAATTAATAATTGAGCTGTTCAAGCTTATCGTAAAGGAATGTAAGGTGTGTCTCCTTGTCCAAAACCTGTAAATATGTTTCTCCATAAATTCTTGCACTTAGATGTCACTTTTGTTTGTAACTTTATATAAGGGTTGTGTTATAATTGAATAGTTTATCCAAATACTCGAGGAAACTTTTGGGTTGCTGAACATGCATACCCTACGTTTCTTGTGGACGTGCGCATTAGGAAAACTTTGGACTCAATTTTGAGCCTCAGCTCTCTAAGAAGTTCCACCTTAATTTAGAGAGAGATAATCAAAAGTAATATTTGTTCGTTTTATAATAAAAGCAAAAATGTATTAAAAAAAGGCTTAAAGTTTATATCATGGTGTGATTCATCACATATGAAAGGCCAAGTGCTTAGAATTCATTGTTGTGCATCTCAAAAGATTGGTTTTGTGAGGGCTATAAGGTGAAGAGCAGTTATCAACAAAAGATGCGAGAAGATAGTTATGAACGCTTTTCTTCCTTGTATGTTACACTTTTGGTGCAACATGTGAGATGAGGAAGAGGAGAAAAACATGGCTATTGCAATGTGGAGCACCATAGAAAATAAGTATGTAGCATTGTCCACCAAAAATTTCAATAATTTTGTAAGCAACAATTATTTCTTGCTCTTTGTCTTTGTGTGTTTGTATCTTTGTGTCCTATCTTTGTCTATCTTTCTCTCTTTCCCTATCTCTCTTTTTTGGCATGCTGAGGAAAGGCCGTAGTGTTGGGTTGGGTTGGTCGTACTTTGAAGGATGTCGTCCACGTGGACGGCCATGATCTTTTGAGGGCTTTGGGTGAAGGCGAAGTGTAGGACAAAGGAAACATGGACCGTAATGTAGACGGCTCTACACAATCGTTGCGAGTTTTGCAGTGGTGTTGCTTCCGTGTTAGGCTCCATCGCATCTTGGCTACATCGTTGTTTATGGGACTCGCAAGGCGAACATGTACACAGTACAACGCTGTGGTAGTCTGGGGATTTGAGAAGGCGTGCATGTGCGAGCTACAGTGGGAAGCAGGGCTCAAGTCGTGACGAGACTCGCAGAGAGGACTCGAGAAGTTTTCTCGTGCCACGACACTGTCGAGAAAATGGGCACGAACACTGGACTAGTGCGGCCCCGCACGTTTCTGCAATGCAAAGCACATGCCTAAATTCAACTCACAGAATCAGAGATTCGAGTCACGAGTCATGACGAGAGAGAGAGAGAGAGAGAGAGAGAGAGAGAGAGAGAGAGAGAGAGAGAGAGAGAGAGAGAGAGAGAGAGGCACATAGAGTCACAAACATATAGACTTACAGTACATGCTGCATACCCAAAAAAGTGAGGTTACCTCAGGAGTAGAGGTTAGGCTAGAGAGAGATGACCGTTGTTCGCATATAGACGTGTATAGATTCATTCGACTGTGGTACACACACACAGACTTGCGCACACATAATCACAGCTACTATTCAACATGTGCCATTGTGCTTTTTCTTAAACAATGTGGATTCCAAGCATAAAAAACTTCTTTTCCTTTCAAACTTTCTTTCCTTGATTTTGTTAAGAGGACCTATTTATTAAAAATTAGGTTTTCTTCTTGGCTATTCACACTACTTTTGCCGATTTTTGGGCAGAATTTCTCCTTTTCCTCGTGCCTTAGTGTTCGAGAGAAATGTGCCTCAGCTTATTATCGTGCCGTTTTCAATCTCAAAAAGGCTGGTTGAGGCCAAGGGGAAAGGGAAAAATTCCACTCCAAAATAGAAAAAAATAGTGTAGAAGCCTAAAAACTTTACTTGATTTTCTAAAATTTCCTCTTGGCAAATCCAAGGGAAGGAATTTTTGTATGTTTTGAATGCTTTTTCCCAAACACTGTCGTGCTCTCAACCGGCATTTTTGAAATTGAACCCACACGCTATTAAGACGGGAAAACTTTCGCTCCAAAATAGAGAAAAATAGTGCAAAAAACCAAAAAATTAACTTGATTTTCTTTCCTCTTGACAAATCCAAGGAAAGGAATTTTGTATCTTTGGAAAAATGCTTTTCCCCAAACACTTCGTGCCCTCAACCGGCATTTTTGAAATTGAAACTGGCACGCTAAGATGAGACACAAGCTCCCACGAACATTGGTTTTCCGAAATCCTTTTCCTCCAAGTGCTCGGGAAAAATCATTTCCTCGAGCATGCAAATTTCTTTTCCCTAAGTTTGCCAAGAGGAAATTTTAGAAAATTAGTGGTGTTTTGCAAGTTCTTGCCCTACTTTTCTCTACTTTGGGGCGGAAATTCTCCTTTTCCCCTTGCACTCAATCGGCATTTTCGAAATTGGAACCGACACGAGACTAACCTTAGCATGTTTCACATTGTTTCCTTCAGTTTGCCAAGAGGCCATTTTAGGAAATTAGGGGCATTTTGTAGGATTTTAGACTACTTATTTCTATTATGGGGTGGAATTTCTCCTTTTCCCCTTGCTCTCAAGTACAAGTTTTGAAATTAGAATTGGCATGCAATTAACTCGAACCACATTTTCCTTGGCCATCATTTAGGCTCGCAGCAACGTTCGAAAAAAAATCGTTTTCCCAAACATACGAAATTGCTTTCCTTGAGTTTTCAAGAGCAACTTTTAGGAAAGTAGAGGTATTTATCAAGCTTTTTCACTGTTTTTCTCTATTGAGGTGTGGAGTTCCTCCTTCTCCCCTTACTCTTGAGCGACACTTTCGGGATCACGAACGAGATGTCGTGCGCACACTCACACACCCAGACAACTCAACATAACACAAGGAATTTACTTAAGTTCCTCACCTCACTCACCACCACTCAGAAGCTCCCTGAAAATTCTACCCACAAGATCAATTCAAACTCCAAATGCGTCGACCTACAAGCCCTGCCTGCCCAAACACTAAAAGGTGTGTCAAGGTGATCAACACATGAAATCACGCTTGATGGTGACAAAAATATACAAGAATAACCATCAAAAACCCAAAAACTCTAGCCACAAAAGTCCACTCTCAAACCATTGCAAAGCCTTCACCAAGCTCCACTCTGTTGGACTCTTTGGAGTAGTGCCAACCGTAATGGCACCGATACAGGGTCACATAGTCTTGCAGAAAGCCGCACCTTCTTCCCTCAATTCCTTGCACACACACATCCATGGAAACTTCAGAACTTCCATAGACTCTCCCAAGTGCAAAACTGAAGAGAGAAATTAGGAAGCTTATATACGATGGTCAATTTGGATTACGAGGTAGCGTTGTTAATATTTTGGCATCCTTGGGGAAAACACAACAAAATACTGTTGAGGTTTATTCATGATGAAGACTCGATACTAGTGGGTATTAAGCGCCATCTACAGTATAGTCATTGCTACCTTTCCAGGGTTGTCCGACCATTGCTTACAATGAAAGCCACTGCTCAGCTATTGCAAACATCTCTATATAAGAACGAAAACATTACTCTGAACAACGAGTGGCTAAGCCATTTCCATAGTTTGCATTTCCCTTTGCCAGATGAGTTTGCCGACAACAATCAACCGCCAGAAGAAGATGTTCTAACCACATATGTCATGCTCCATGGAATTGAGTCATCACAACAAGTAGTGGATCACAACGATAAAATCTTCTTCGTAGCTCTTGCTAAGGAAAATATGAGTATTTTCAAAGATGAATACTGTGAAGAACTTAGTTTCCTTACTATTTTCTATTGTGAGCCCCGTAAATATCATACACTTGCTAAGCATAAATATCAACATGTGGCTTAATGGGAACTTATGCACAGTAATAGAAGATTCTCACTAAATATAGAAAATCTTTTTGTCAAAACAGTCAAAGTAATAACTCAAAAAATCATGGGGTCCATTTGAATCCGTATGCGCAAAGGCAAGCTAAATCACAATACACTAGTGGCCGCACAAGTTGTTGGATATACTAACATTGAGAAGGTCTTGTCTTTCCAACTTGGATATTGTGACTTTGAGGCATTGCAAACATCACCTGACTACAAGGGAAAATTGAAAACAAATACCTTTGCTATGTTTAGACATCTTGGACCACCAACATTCTTTGTCACATTTTCTGCGGCTGAGAAACGTTGGAAACATTTGATTGGAGCACTTACTAACCTCAACCCCATTGTGTGTGCAAACACACAAACATAAGCATCATATATACGAGATTTTGTGCGAGTTGACCCTGTAACAACAGCCCGCTTTTACTTGAACTGGTTTAACGCGATGAAGAAATTGCTAGCCAAGGATATAACCATATTATGAAAACTCAAAGATTACTTTTTTGTAACCGAGTTTCAGAGCCGAGGTAGCCAGCATGATCATGGGATACTATGGATAGAAAATGCTCCTATTTATGGTAAAGATCCCAACGAAAATGTGTCAATTTCATTGGTAAGTACATAACAACTGATTCCATGCTTCTTCCTGTAGATTTACAAGAAAATTAAACACACAAGTATAAGAAGTCTTGCTTCATGCCGTTTGACTTTCTCACTACCCGATGCCTTTGACTATGATTTTAGAACCTTGTCGTTCTCAAAATAACAATATCCAATACAATAAAAAGAAACACAAACAAATCAAAGATAATCTATTATTACCAGATTATAAAGCAAATGTTACATTCAAACAATGACTCCTATCTATGGACCTTCAATTTCAGGATTACATCCAAGCTATAGTATCCAGAATCTCATGCCCAACACTTTTGTTGAAAAGAAATATCAAAGATATTTACACAAATAATTTCAATCCAACCACTTCAAAGCTTTGGGATGCGAATTTAGATATACAATACATTTTAAATGCATACAGAGCGGCTCCCTATTGCACCTCATATGTAACAAAATTTGATAACACACTCATAAAAGCAATCAAAGAACAATTTGACACTTGCATTCAAAACAATGCAACTACATTTGATAGACTTTGAAAAATAGGAAACATAATACTAAACACGCAGCAAATAAATAGGAAACACAATACTAAACACATAACAAATAAACTCACAACAAGCAGTATATATTCTCTACCTCTCTATAGTGAAACTCAAGAAATTATATTCATAAACACAAACCCTCCCCACAAGAGAACAATGCTTCTCAAGCGAAAACACCTCTTGCGAAACGTAGACCCAACTAGCGTAGAAATCTTTTACGAGACATGCATAGACAAATACTGTACACGTCCTGCCCAACTCAATGCCATATCATTGGCGGGATTTACCTCCACATACACTACAACAAGCAACACATACAAAAAACGTACCAAACCAAAAATTATACGATATGTCAAATATAATGCCGCAATGAACCCATATAATTATTATAGAGAACAATGTCTTCTTTTCTACCATGGATAAATAATGAAACTCAACATCTAACAATGGACTCACATGGAAATATGTATACAATCAAAACAAACCTATCATTGATACAAATGAATCTAAATTAAAAAAACCACAATAGTGAAAGACAACCTTAACACCAACTCATTAGGCACCAATTCACCTTCGACATCTACAACACTATCAAATATTTCCTCCCATATTCATGTTGACATCACACAAGACCTAAATATGCAACATCGCCAACTGCTGCATACACACACTATACCAGTCATAAAAATATTTCTCCAACCAAACGATATGTATTACAAGAGCATTTTACTGCATAATGCCCAACAAAAGCTAATATTCGATGATTTATGCTGAAAAAACGTATATTTCCCACATAACCAATCCACCTTTTCCTGACTGGAGGCGCAGGCAGCACAAACAAAACTTTCACCCTTCTTTTGATTGGCCAAGGGCTTCATTTTTTTTAAACCACAGATCACATTCCAACAGCCCAACAACTACAAAAGCTTTGCTAATGATAAAAAAACTCTTGTCACTTAGTGAATCTTGAGATAGTGAGAAGATTGTTTCCAATAAAGTTTGCAAGATAGTCAAATAGATTCTTGAAGGGACCCTTGCCAGTGACCATAGCTTGAATAAAGTAACCTAGGATAGCAAGCATCACAAGCGTACCATGCTTACCTTCATTTCCTTCATTGATTTCTCATCCTTCCCTCAGCTAAGGAAGTCGAAGATGCTAATAGGGTAGGTGGGGTGTCTAGAGCCTCCAAGACCCTTCTTTAAACCTAAGAAATATTGATTTCCCATGGATCCAGGCTTATAATAATCTTGTGCTCTGTGATGCTTAGCAAAGGCCATGAGGGTCATCTCAAGGACGAATAGCATGTAAGGATTTTTGCAGTAGTTGTAGGTTCTTAGGGGTGGGATCATTCCATACCTAAACCATACGAGAATGATTTCTTGAAGGATGAGACTAGCCTTGCCAAGGATCTCTAGCACAATAGCTCCAACGACACCCAACATTGTATATCTTCCATTGATGATCTCTCCATACCTCAACCAATTGGGTTCAACAAATCCTCTAGGCCCCTCTCAGTCCATCAAACCCAAAGTCACCGGGAAGGCTGCCATCTAGGTAGCTCAACCTTTGCTTAGAAGCAAACCATACATGCCTTTCAGTCTTCACAAGCTTGTTGGTGGTAGCACGAACAATGAAGAAGGAAGCACACTTGGAGGAACAAGAGGGACCAGCAGCTCAGAGAGCCCTCCCACCAAGGAATTGCTATTAAGAATAGTCGGGCAAGGTAGTCGCTGGAGTGGCAGTTGTTGAGAGAGAGGATGAGAATGAAGATTTAGATGCCATGGCAGCCATGGTGACCTCCCTTTCACGGAAAATCATCCCTCGCTTCACAAAATGTTATGCAGATATGACAGAGGAAGAAGGGCAAGGGAGAGGTGGCTGCCTCTGTCTCTCTTTGTCACACAAGCTCAAGTGGGCACTAGTGGCGCCCACTTGATCTTAGGGTGTGTGTGTGTGTGTGTGTGTGTGTGTGTGTGTGTGTGAGAGAGAGAGAGAGAGAGAGAGAGAGAGAGAGAGAGAGAGAGAGAGAGAGAGAGAGAGAAGCTAATGAGTGATTCTTGATGTTCCAAAATTGTCTCAGGGAGTCCACTATGTAAAAAATACATATAGCATGTGTGAACAAGAGATATTTAAATATTCCCTTACCTATATATTTTCAAGTAGTTTATGTACCCCTTATGTATGCATTTTTGCAAAAAACCTAGCCCTTATATATGAAAATTTTCATTTTCTCAATTAAAAAATCCTTTAAGTACATTTTGTTTTGTAAATGTACCTAATTATAAATCCCTTATTTTCTTCACGCGTGCTATCTTACATATGTCCTAGTGGACATCCCAGGAAAATTGTGGTGATGAGAGTCGCAATGGAGAGCCCACACTGTGGTTGAGAGAGGAAAGTGTGTAAGTCTAAGTCATGGCTAAAAATGTGAGGGAAGCAAGTTTGGATGTGGCCAAAAGCTAAGCACTTTAGTAGTGTGTGTGTGTGTGTGAGAGAGAGAGAGAGAGAGAGAGAGAGAGAGAGAGAGAGAGAGAGATTGAGATTTTATTATCAGCCTTAGAGGACTTGTCTTCTCAAGGGCGGCCACACATGGGCAGATTGGAGGGTCCGATTGGACTTATCTACACAAGGGCGGCTACACATGGCTACCTCTCATGAGAGAGGGCAACCCTTTTGGCCTATAAAACAAGGCTATTTCTATACACAATTCATAGTGTGAAGTTGATGCGATAAGATGGGTGTGAGGTGGTGAGAGTGAAGCAAGGTGGGGATCCAAAAGGGTATAATGCCTTTGTAACCTACTTCTTGTTTTGAAGTACTAAATCCATTGAGTGGCTGCTTTCCCGTGGATGTAGCCCACATTGGGTGAACCACGTTATCGTGTGTACTCTCTCTACTGTATAATCTCTTGTGTGTGAAAATTATCTCTCTCCATTAAGTAATCTACTGAATCATCTACTAAGCTACGTCATATTTCCTAACAACTGGTATCAGAGAAAGGTTTGCTTGTAGCTAGATTACCTCAAGAAAAGGATTCCTTGAATTGAGTTGGAGTAATGGCGGAGTAAGGCTCAAGATCGTGAAGTTCAACGACAAAAACTACCAACATTGGAAGATGCAGATTGAAGACTATCTTTACCAGAAGGACCTCTATTTTCCACTAGGCGATCTTTCAAAGAAACCCGCAACGATGGCAGGTGAAACATGGATTGTCCTTGATCGAAAGGCACTAGGAACAATCCGGTTAAGATTGGCATCAACGGTGGCCTTCAACGTTTCGGAGATGAAAACCACGGAGGACTTGATGAAGTCACTTGACGACTTCTATGAGAAACCATCGGCATCCAATAAGGTATTTCGCATGAAGGGCTTATTCAATCTAAAGATGGCAGAGAATGGTTCACTTGCAGAACACCTAAATGACTTTAACACAAACATAAGTCAGCTTCGATTAGTGAAAATCAATTTTGATGATGAAGTGCGAGCTCTCCTTATACTATCATCTCTATCAAATAGTTGGGATAGCCTTGTGATGGCTGTAAGTAATTCTATCTCTGGCACAAATACTCTTAAGTTTGATGATGTTGTGGGTGTTCTCCTAAGCGAGAAAATGCGAAGGAAAAGCACATGAGAATCATCAAGTGTTGCACTTTCAGTGGAAACAAGAGGAAGGCCTAAGGAGAGGTTCAAAAACCAAAAGGGTTGTGATCGCTCAAGATGAAGCAAGTCACGCACAAAGTCAGTTCTTGAATGTTGGAACTGCAGCAAGAAGGGCCATGCCAAGAAGGATTGCTGGTCCAAGAAGAAGAAGGAGCTAGAGTCTCAAGACAATAAGTCAACATCAGAGGCCAATGTGGCAGGTAAAGTAGAGCAAGATGCTCTAATTCTCTCATTAGACAATGTGTCTAATTTTTGGATAGTAGATTCTGGGGCTTCATTCCATGGGCCACCACACAAGAAACATTTCCAAGATTACACCAAAGGTAATTTTGGGTATGTATACTTGGGAGATGATGAAGCTTGTGAAATTTTTGACAAAGGTATAGTTTGTATCAAAACTGCTAACGAAAATGAATGGAAGCTTAAAGATGCTAGGCGTGTTCCTTCTCTTCGCAAAAATTTGATCTCTACATGACAATTCGACGATGAAGGTCACAACATTGCATTTGAAAGCAAACGGTGGAAGATCTCAAAGGGATCTTTGGTGGTTGCCAAGGGAGAAAAGGTCGGTACACTTTACTTGTGTATTGTTAGCATGCAATCTTCAACTTGTGCAATAGCTATGGAAGTTGACAGTGCGGTGTGGCACTATCGGCTTGGGCATATGAGTGCCAAAGGAATGCAAATCCTTCAAACAAAGAAGCTTCTACCAGGTTTGAAAGAAGTGGACTTAGAGTTCTGTGAATATTGTGTTTATGGTAAACAAAAGAGGGTAAAAGTTCAAAAAAACTGAAAATGAAAGAAAAAATAAAAAACTTGAGTTGGTTTATTCTGACGTTTGGGGTCCGGCAAGTACACCATCACTTGTACTATGTAACATTCATAGATGATGCGACTAGGAAAACATGGGTTTATGTAATGAAGAATAAATCCGATGTGTTTTCCATATTTCAAAGGTGGAAAGCCTTTGTGGAGAATGAAATAGGTACTAAGGTTAAATGCCTCAAATTCGACAATGGAGGCAAACATTGCAGCCAAGCTTTTGAAAGCTTTTGTGCTAGCAATGGCATTTGAAGGCAAAGAACAACCCCAAGGGCATCTTTAAAAAAATGGCATTTCCGAAAGGATGAATAGAACAATCATGGAGCGAGCACGAAGCATGCGGCTACATGCAGGCTTATCATTTGAGCTTTGGGCGAAAGCTGTAAGTACATATGTGTACTTAATCAATCGGTCACCCTCCGCAACATTGGATGGGGGAGTTCTAGAAGAGGCATGGACAGGTAAACCGGTGAATTATGCATTTCTCAAAGTGTTTGGGTGTGAGGCTTTCGTGCACATAGATAGAAGCCTAAGATTAAAGCTAGATGTAAAGTCCAAAAAGTGTTTTTTCATTGGCTATGGAGAAGGTGACTTTGGGTATCGCCTATGGAATACTGAAGATGGTAAAATCTTAAGGAGTAGGGATGTAATTTTTAACGAACAAAATATGTACAAAGATTACTTGGAAAGAAAACAAACAAAAGAAACGGGTGATGAGTACATGGAACTTGAGGACGGTGAAGACTCAAGGACTACAAATAATGACAATGTGCAACAACGTCAACCAAATGAGGAGCCTCAACCTATTCCTTGAAGATCTATAAGAGCAAGTAGACCTCCAGAAAGGTTTGATCCTTCCTTCAACCATCTCTTGATCTCAGATTCTGGAGAGCCAGAATCATACGAAGAAGCTATGCAACACGAATCCAAAGAAGAATGGGTGAAGAGCATGCAAGTGGAGATGGACTCATTACATCACAACCAAACATGGGAGTTGGTTGAGTTGCCTAAAGGTAAGGGGGCACTTCAAAACAAATGGGTGTATTAGCTAAAGGAAGAAGAAGGTGGGAAGAAAAGGTACAAGTCTAAGCTTGTGGTAAAAGGGTTTTCTAAAAAGAAAGGTAAAATGTTAATGATAACAATTTGATTCACAATTTGAGGTTAAAACATGTTAATGATAACAATTTTAAAACATGTAAATGCTAATGTTGAAGGAAATCCAAATCGATTATAATTTGATTCACAAAATAAGTTTCACAAGTTTAGTACAAAGACTATTGGGGTTAGCCCAACTTGGGTGGTCAATTGTGTGTGAACCCATTTGTATGTCCTTTATATGGCTCACTAAAACCTAATTATAACTCTCTTCACTTTGTACATCACAGTGTGTTCATCTCTCTCACTCTCCCTTCTTTGAAACTCTATCACTCCCTCTCTACACCGTGAGCATACGAGACTTTGTTGGCTTCTGCTCCATGCTCATCAGAGACAAGAGGGGGAAAAATTACTCAAATATAATGTTTTGAAAAAGGGAGAAAAATTGCTCAAATACAATGTCTATGAATTTAAGAGGTCTCTCTCTCTCATCCTTGCATAACTCAAGATAACTCCCTATGTCTATATAGAGATCTTCGTCTAAGCAAACATCCTCTGTTTCATCTAGGGGGTCCTTCGTATGCATCCCTCTTTCATAATCAATTTTAAGCTCATCTGCTTCCAAATCCATGAATTCTTGCTCATTTTCCTCTCCAATCTCCTCCACGAATGCCAAGGTGACTGGAAAATTGTAGCCCTCGTACACCCGTGCACTATGTGGGGCTACCTCTATAACATACCACTGGTTTGGCTTCAGCTTTGTAGGATGAAATATCACCTGCAAGAGCAACATATCTTACCTGAGTGCCCAAGGCACACAAGTCCTCTAAAGTCGGATGAGGCAAAATTTCCTGACTCACTTGTTCACAATGCTCGGGTAATATGAAAGTGTCTCAAAGGTCAGTTCACTTTTTGGTTGAGTCCACCTCAAGCACAATAGCATTCTGGCTCTCCATGTTTATCTTGAACCATTGCATGCTGAACAAGTCCACGAAAAATCCTTTGTAGTCTACCCTCAAAATTTTGTGTAGAGTGCCAAAGTATGTGAGTTTCGCTACCACAAGATCTGCATTGGAGGACCGTCGTTGTCTTGATTGTTTAAATTTTACCACGACTCCACAATCTTGTGTAAAATGCTTTTTTGTCGATCAATTGTACCTTGAAATGCTGACATTTACACCATGCTGCTGTATATGACTTATACTAAAACCAAAAACCATAATGAGTGGCCGTCAATATAAAATATATGCCATGGATCTAAAATTATAAGCATACCTTGGGGCTGCATCCTTGTGAGTACTCCCACTCCTACTTAGTCACCTGTTTGCCGCATTATTGTGTGCTTTTCAAGGCAATGTGGAACCATCTTAAACTCATGCATGCTGGTAGGCTCTCAAGACCCGCCGGATAATGCATCGGTGGTCACTTCCTCGTCTCCACTGAAGTCGTGCCCTTTGTCGCTCTTGCTTTGCATCCTTGTATTATGAAATCCACTTTTGCATCACTAGGTTGTGAAGCATGCAAAAACAATTGATCTTTGCCTCTAGATACTTCTTCATGTTCTTTTCCACACTGGGATTGCACATCATAATACCAAAAATGCACTCATCATCAATGGTACGTCAAAGCATATCTCTTGCACGATTAGCTCCAAAGATCCACTCTCCTATGTACACAAGGGACTGTAAAACCAGCCAACCCTCTTCCATGCTATCCTTTGCACGTGCCTTTTGACCCACATATCCCTTAAGAGTTTTCATGAAACGTTCTAAAGAGAACATCCACCTAAAATGCACTATGCTTGCTATTTCCACGTCATCAACTATGTGAACGAGAATATGCACTTGAATGGTCATCAGGTAGCAGAAAAGTGTATCTCAAACATGTAAATAACCTTTGTAGTGTTTTGTTCGGTCGATGATATAGAAACTGCATTCATGTCCTTCTGGGAGATCCATTACACCAATTTTGCAAGGTTGTAGATTGTTTGTTGACAAAAACTGGGAGACAAACAACCATCAATGGACAACAAAGAAACTGCAAAACATTAGGAAATTTCGGAGGTCATTTGGAGGGCCTTCTAAGAAAATGTATTTTTTGCACTCTCTCTCTAGAAAAAATGGCAAATAATAGAGCTGGGTCTTTCATGGTAAAAGTTCAAAAAGTGTACTTTAAGTAGATTCCTTACTCTTCTGAACATTCGTTCGTAATGATTTAGGGATAATCTTCTTTTCAGTTGCATTGAATGAACCTCGTCAATATGGAGGGAATGAGGCTAACTTGGAGGGACGAAGGCGCATCCGCTATTCACTTTCCATTAAACCTGCACATTTGGCTAATGACGCACTCCTCAAATGGCACAAATGTTACGTAGAAACGAGCCAAATATCACCTTCACATTGATTTGGACAATGAGTACCAACCATTGATTAAGCGTAGTAAAACAAACACACATATACCTCCCGCTTGCATAGACACGCTAAGAGCTCAGGGAGCTAAACACATAGATATCTGGACGAGAGGCTCTCTCTACCCTAAGAATCCAATGACTAATGCGTCTCCACCGTTTGTTAATCCTACAAGCTTATTGACCTTTGCTGGTGATGGAGAAAAGGTCCTTCTGGGTTATTGTAAATCTCTTACAAGAGAAGCTGAAACTTCTAAGGGCATTCTCCAAGCTCAACAATGTGAGATTGTTCGTCTTTCACATTTACATTCTACAGATCAGGTTACCATTTTGCAACACAAAACAGAGGTACATGAACTGAAAGGAAAGGTACGAAGTTGTCAAATGAAGGACACCATCTTGGGTGGTCGTATCCGAAAGAAGAAATTGCGCAATCTTGAAACATTGCAGGTTGCATCTGGAGGTCTCAAGAAAAGAATCCGAGCATTAAGGTGATGCTTCTTGGTTGGCTACATTGTCTTAGTTAAGTAATCTTTTTGTTTTTTCTTGTTATGCATTGTTTTCATGTGCCTAAATAGTGTTAGTGAAGTAAATTTTCTATTATTTACTTATGCATTGTATTCATTGGAGATTCAATCTATCCTAACAAGGAAAACATTGACCCCAAAGCCAATATAGGAAAGAGATTGAAGCCACTTATAAGTAGAAGCCTGGCAGCAGATATAGTACATGACAAGAAGTTTAAGGTCCTACAACAAAATGTAGTGGACCGCTTTATTTCAGAGAACTCAGTGCCTGCAAAAGAGATACAAGGCACACTTGATTCACTTGGTGTAAGCAAAAGAGGATATTCGGCTATACAAAAATCTGTCTCATCCATCTTTGTTAAGAAGGGTATAAAATCCAAACTTTTACCATCAGCCTCAAGTGTTTGGAAAGAGAGGCTTCAGCTTAACGAGGCACAGGGAGACTATCTTGGACAACCCTTTCATATTAAAGCAACTTACAGTGGCCATGGAGAAAACATGGCATATGATGAGTTCAATAATATTTTTATGGACCTGCAGATGTTACAGAAGAGAATGGTGGAGTTTTACAACATCACATTTGAAGAGTCACGAGGGGTATTACATTTTGTGTTAAAACTGGATGAGCGTGAGCTTGTTAAAGAGAAAAAGCTAGAGCGTGTTACTATTACTTTAATGAATAGAGCCCTCTCAAAGTTTCCCAGTGATGATCCTTTGTATTTTAGTGTTCAATCAGAATCTAACATATGGTGGCTTGGTGCGTTTGAGGTAAGCGAGATTCTCAGGTAAGCTCAAATGTTCACATCTACTTAAGTCTCATTTATTTTGTGTTGCAGGTAAAGAAAGAAGATCATGAAATTCTATATTGGGTGCTCATTCAAACTAATATTCCGGAGGTGATTGATCGACAGACTAACTAGGGAGAGGTACTACGTCTAGATGGAAGGGAAGACTTTCAAGTTCAGTGGCATCTTGCAGGTGACCTCAAAACATTAAAGTGCATGTATAATTGTGGAATGGGTGCAATGGCAAAGTCGTCGTGTTTGTTCTGCATGGAGCCTGCAAAGGTCATGGACCCAAAGTGGTGGAGAAAAGCTCCAACACGTCACATTAAGGACCCTGCTTTTCGACCGGTTTTGAAAATACCACTTGTGAATGTCCACATCTGTACAATGCATGCCCTTTGTAGAATTGTGGAGAAATTGGTCTACTTATATATCGGGTTTGCTTGGAAAATTAAGAACTTAGCAGAGCGACAAGTAGCCCTGCAGTGCTTAGAATTGGTATTGTCGGATATGGGGCTTCATGGTGGCAATGCGAAAATCCAACGGGATGAAAAGAGATCAATTGCTAAGAAGGATGTCCCATGCAAACCATCCATCGGTGGGGTGAAGGCACGGAGGTTTTTATCTAAACCCCAAGGTATACGAGATGCGAAGCTAACAAAACATGGAAAAATATATAACACATCTTATGTTAGCAAGGTAGAGTATCAGAGCTGGAAAAAGCTACACATTGCAGTCAAAGACCAAGAACCAACTACTCGTAACGCGAAGGCTGAGGTTTGGCGATCAATAGACATCCTATTTTTGATGTACGACAAAGATGACTAGTCACAAGGTGATATGAACAAGTTCAAGGAGAATCTCAACCTTCTCAAAAAATCATTCAAGACAGCATGGACAGACACCCAGATTACTCACTACATGGTATTATCGTGTATTTGATTCTCTTTACTGTGCAACTATGTGAGTGTAAAACATTCTAACTAATCTGTTTTCATATCCAGCACATCATCTTCAATCATTTACCATAATTTATACAAAAGTATGGGAACCCGGCAATATGGAATACCCAAGGGATGGAAAAGTCTCATTACATGGCGAGAAATGCTTATTTCAGGCACACACGACATGGTGGCTCTCGAAT